>NW_026578116.1:1460828-2921657 GCF_029603195.1 Condylostylus longicornis
TTGATGTATAATACAAGTATGAAGCGAATAAAATACCCATAAATACAACATACATGTACAATTCTCATGTTTAGTACAATAACTCGCAATTGAGATGAAAAAAAAATTCATCAACACTATTATCATATACTACAATACAAGAATAATTAGCATTTTAAAACATGATCAATGATCAATATCATCAGCATGAATTCACAACATTATTGTAATATATTAATCACACCCATAATTATATAGTGTTGCAACAATAAATTTTCTCTGGCATAAGGAAAAAGACCCCATCAATAAGAAATCAAAAAGCAACTTTGTAAAAATTTTAGAAAAAATAGGTATTGTACTCATCCTATATTAAGGTACACAAAAACATAGGCACATATTATAGGTAATTGAACACACAGATATGTATATTAATGTGTTAGCCTTTTGTTCTACATTTTTAGTATAGTGTGTATTGAATTTTTTTTTTTTAAATTGAAGTATGAAAATATGCTTAGAAAATTATTAAGTGAAATTTTCATTGTATTACTTAATATGCATTATTTATGTCCGTGCAGAGAGTTAAAGAGACTTGTCGCTCTGACAAAAATTTGGTTTTTTTTTTTTTTAAATTTCAAGCACTTAATTTATTATTTAAAACGTGATATATGTATATAATATATATGTACATGCAATATATGCGGTTGATATAATATGCTTTTACTTATATTGAGAAGATAGAATAAATTTTTCTTTGTAATTAAATACGTTTTCATTCTTCTTCTTTTTCTTGTTTAACTTCAAATTATAGAACTGTGAAAATATTGGTGTTGTATTAAATAACAAAACATATAAGATAAAATATTAAATCTAGTATGTTAAGTAGTTATGTTGTGATTTATACTTGCATTTTGTATGAATGCGTATACCTTGTATATATAAATACGCAAACGAACATAAATGTATGTTGTGTATGTAGTTTGTAATCATACTTTAATTATATGCATAACAAAGTATATTTTTAAATTATTAATAAATCATAAGTATATATACTTATCAAACTTGTTCTTTAACTAATAAAATATTCGTAATAATAAATTAATAATTATATATTATTGGTTATACCTTAAAAATGCTGATATTAACAAGCTATTTTAATAAAAAAAAAGAAGAAACATATTTTTAATTATAAATAAAATGAGAATACCAACATAATCATAACTTTTGCGGTAAATTCGATTTATAGTTGGTGTTGTAATAAGCTTTAATTATATATACAAAAAAAGAAAAATTATTGTATAATATTTCAATATAATTATGCATTTTGAGTCGAAAAAAAATTCTAAATATGTAATTTTCAAGTTTTACTTATACAAATCTTTGATATGTACAACATTATATTTTAATTATACAAGAATATATTTACAATTTTATATTGTGTATGATATGATAAACACATAAATTTTTATTACTTATTGAAGTAATTTTAATGATGAGCCAAACATGTTTTAATGAGTTTGAATATAGAAATTTGATCTAGCATTTCAAAACTTTGTTTAATTAGTAATAAAAATTAGTTATTTCAAAATTAATTAAAATTTTTATTTTACAAAATCAGTAAAAAAAAATTTCGGAATTCAAGAATTTTTTTTTTAGAAAAATTCGGTACATTTCTAAGTAAACAATGCTCGATTAATCAAACATGTTCGATTAGTTTTTTCATTTTCGAATCTAAATATCTTTAAGATTATTAAACATTCAGTACTTATTATGGAATTTCCAAATTAATTTACAATTACAAAATTTATTTTGTAAAATTTGTGAACTTATCGTTCATTCATTCTGTATTTTATTAAGGGCTATAATTCATAAAAAACTTTAGCTTTTTTAATAGATTTAAACTTCTCTTAGTTATTAATTGTTATATAAATTTTGTTGAATTAAACAAAAAACGAACACAAATCAAAATTTTTCAACACCCTAAAAAATTTTTTCCATTTTAATTATTTTAAATACATGTACGGTTCTTATATTCTAAGAATCGAGTGAGCGCAATGACTTTTGAACTTTTTAACCTGGTATCTTAATATTTAAATAGCTCCCCTTTATTTTTCACTTTTTCTTTTAATCAATGATGTTATAGGAGCTATACGTGCATATATATATTTAAATTTAAATGGATATACAACAACTATACTATAATTTTATACACATAAATTCTATGATGTATACATGAAATTCAACATGCTAATATAAAAAATAATAAAAAATAATAAAAAATGCATGCTGGCCACTGTTCACACAATTGTCTACATAGTGTTAAGATTTTTACTGTTTGATGTTTTTTTTTTTTTTCTATAAAAATTAAAAACATAATTTTTAGCTTTTTATTACAAAATTTTCATTACTAAATAGCAAACAAGTATGAAAGTAGTAGATTTATTCCAAAGATTTAATGAAAAAAAAAAATCTTGAGAACAAAAACTCAATTTGATTTTTATTTTTCCTTGTTCTTAACATTTTTTATCATAATCTCAAAATATAATTTCACATGATTCTAAGAGAACGAAAAAAAAGGAAAAAATAATAAAGCAGAAAACAAATTTTCTCTTGTCTCTTCTTTTTTTTTTACATAAAAAACCTTCATCTCATTTTCAATCATCATCATCATAACCACGCCATCTAGATCTGATAATTCATAAAACATTTTCACCCATATTTTCTCCTAAACTTAAGTAAATTTTTTTTTAAATGTGCCACCATTCTTAGATTACAATTTTTTATTTTGGTTTTTTGTTTTTAGAAATTGCATGTTTGCCAATTTATTTTCGTTTACATAAACTGGTGGTATTTTTATTTGAATAAGTTCTTTTTAAAAGAAAGAAAATAAGGCAAAAAAAAAAAACATGCAAAATCTTACATTTTTCTTTACTTAACAATTGTAAAGCTGGTTAATAAAAAATTATAATAACTGGTGCAATAAAAATTTAAGTAAATTTTTGTTTACTTCTATGTATTTTCATTTATATACACACATCGCACCCCTGCTACAGTTGTGTAGTAATTCAAAAATGTCAATTTCAGTAAAAAAAAGTTGGAAAAAGTGTTTCCCGTTTTGTGGGAATCATGATAATTAGACAGTCACCCAATTTATCAATATCATCATAAATTATGTAACAGTCTGATTTATCTTACCACACTTAAGGCTGTTGATTATTTAATATTCGGAATTTTCAATCGTCTCTTTACCTCAAAATTTTGTAGCAGGAGTGCGATATATTCTTACCATATTGGAATATCAGTAATAAACATAGGCTGTTAGTGTTCGGTTTTCGACTACTTAAGTTTACAAAAGTATACTTTAAAAGTATAGAAATCTACATACTTTTACAGTTCTTCACCTGGATATTTTTGAACTTTTCATAATTTCCAAAACGAACCTTAAATACTTAATAATTAACTTTCCGGATCTAGTAGCAATCCTTCGTGACGTATTGATTTTCTTGCACTCATTAAATTTTAGGTTCATCACTCAATACTATCGAATTTCTTCGTTCTTCTATATCAAGCACATTTTGTTCCACTCATTTAGTCTTCCTGATATTCATTATTATGCAACATACACATACATGTAAAACATAGACTAAAGAATAAAGTTATTTAGAAAACAAAATTTAAATATAGGCAAAAATTGCATAATTTAAGGCGTAAATAATTTTCATTGAAATTTGACAATGCCAACATTGTTATCGCAAGAAAAATTAAAAAATAAATTGTTCTTTATAATATTGAGTTTTTTTAAAAAAGGTTTTTGTCATAAACAACAAAAACATGCATATATTTGTCTCTCTTTCTCTCTTTTTTTTTCAAATTAAATACATACATACAATACATTTTAGGTAAAATATTGTGTGCAATAGACAAGTACATTGCCCTTCTTTTATGAAACATCCCTGTTTAATTTTATTTATTTCTTTATTTCATTTTATTTATTTTTTTCTCTCTTTTTAATTTTTGCTACTTTAAGTTTTTAATTCTTGTTGTAAACTACTTAAAATAATATATGTTTGTATGTAGATGTTTTTATATATTTTATAAAATAATCATTTGTAGACTTAAGAAAATGTAAAAAAAAAAAGTGCAATTTGTATATTTCTCTTTATATAAAGGCGCAAAACAGCATAAAAATTAAAATTGGATTTTTCCTGGTTTTTGGTCAGATTACAAAAGAAACAACAAATTATACATATATATATAAAAATATATCCACTTTTGCATTTAAGATATTTTCAAGTTTTTTTCTTGTAGTACAATGACAGGGTGGATACTTTACAATTTATGATATAAATATATGCCATTTATTTGTAAACTTTCACGATAGAACGCCATCTACATACAATAGTAGTGAAACGTACAAACAGGATTACAATTATACTCGAATATCTTTTATAGTAGGCTATTCATATTATAATGTAATACGTATATATACTCAGCGCCATTTATAATTTAAGATAATGATAATGCAAAAATTATGTGGCATCAACAAGCTATATGTGTCTAGTAAGGAATGGTATGTAAATTTCGAATTCATTTCGTGTTTTCAGGCCTCTCGGTACCATATAATTTGACTTCCTCCTGGTACTACTTTTATAATTAGCCTATTCAGGAACAATGATGCCTCATATTTAAACTGAATTTAATTCGTTTATGTATGACACTTACCCGTAATAATGTACACCCTGTAATTTATATTTTATTTGTATATAAGCACAAATTTTTGCTCTTGTATCTTTTTAATAAAAACTGAAGTATTTTTGCTTTTCATTTATTTCTTTTATACATTTTCATTTTTTACTTTATATCTTTGTTGGTCAAGAAATTATAAGGGAAAAAAGGGCTGGCTGTTTTTATATATTGTTAGTTGCTCCCATTTAAAAACGCAAAAAAAAAAAGCAGAACCTCAGAATTTTTCATTTCATTTCTATTTCATTTACTTTTTAAGTTTATTATGAAAATAATGAGTTTCCTTCATAGTAGTTCGTTTTTAATGCGCCTATCCCTTATACCCATGTATTTTCTATATACCCTCACAATACATATAAATTTGTATGTATATGTATAAATTCCATGTTTTTTTTTTTCCTTCTTCATTTATATTTTCTTGTTCTTTTTCAAATTTTTCATTTAAATTTTCATTTTGCAAAAATTGAGAACGGGGTCTCTGATTTTGCGATAAACCAGTTCTATAAACGTGGGATTTAACTATTAAGAATTTCTTTATGATTTTTTCATTGTATGTTCTGCTTTTTTTTTAATTTCGTAGAAAATACGAATAAGAAAATGGTGTATGCATTTATGTATAGATAAAATTGTAATGATGAAAAGTTAAATAAAATTTTTTAAGTGTTTATTTAAAAAGAAAACAAGTTTTTATTCTTGTTTTTTTTTATCTTTTCTAATGTTTTAAGAGCATTTATAAATTATTAAAACGAAAGTAACTTATAGTTAATGACATCGTGGAAATATTTAAGAAATTTCTTTTACAGTAATAAAAAAAAAATTTTTAATGGAAATTTTTACACTCATTCCGCAAATATTTTTTCTCATTCAGTGATGATGATTCAGATTGTTTTGTAACGTTAAGTCAAAAAAAAGAGATAAACATCTTTTTCATACATTGAATTTTAAATTGGTTTTCGTCTGTACTATTCGATTTTCGAACAATTTGCAAAGTTGTTTAATCAATTTTAAGGACCGGACCTTTAATATTGTTTACTTGCTGTTATATTATATCGGTTGTGTCAATTGTATATAGGTTTGAGTTATTTTTTTTGGGACCGATTCATTTATTTAAATTAAAATTCAATTAACCACCTTACTATATTTTGCTTATCCTGGGGCCTTAATATGTAATTCGATTTTGGTAATTGCAGAAATGGTAATTGACTGGTAAAGTGCAGGAATGGTAAGGTAGTGCCATATACAAATTGATTGGTACTACTTTATCATTTTTCCGAATACGAAAATTGAATTGTGTAGTAAGGTCGCTGTTTTCGAAGGTTATACAAAATGTAGATTTGGAAGTATATTAACTATATCGCTACGTGTATACCAAAATAATAAATATGTATTTTTCTAAGTTGTGAGTTAACGATACCAAATTATTTGTTATTTTTTCAAAATTTTAAAAATTTATAGTTAAGAACGTGTAAAAATAACGATTTTGTAGTAGAGGAAGACTGCTAAGGTTTAATTTTCTTTAACGAAAAGAAAAGTATTTGGTATCCTTAACTCAAAATTTACAAAAAAAGCACATTAATTGCTTTCGAACAAACGTAGTGATATTAGAAAATGTAATGAAAATTTCTGCCACATTTTAAATTATTCAATAAAAAAATTTAAGTTCGAAAGAGAATTTTGTACATACTACATATATTTTTACATACTAAACTCAACAGTTGTAATGAATGCGCTATAATAAAATTATATATATTATAAACCACATGAGAGAGATTTGATATCAGGGATCAGAGATCTTGATTACACACCATATAGAGACTTTCAATAAAATCAAAAGTTTTATATCAAACTTGATTTAATAACTTATTTCTTATAACCACAGAATTTATTTCTTATTTTTCAATACAACACTTTAAAATGAAATTATTTTGGTCATATCTAATTTAGTATTACTCTTCTGGGATCTAATATGTACAAAAAAGACCTACATATAAAAATAATTTATTCTCAACTTAAAATAAATGAATTTCTTCTATTATACTGAATTCTTATATAATTAAAATTTTACAAAGGTACATACATCAAGGAATTATACACACACTTATACCTATAACTACAATAATTATATAAAAAACCAAATTATTCAATCTTAATCTTTGGCAAGATTATGCCTTTAAAAGTGTTTTTCAAACATTAACATTACAATGAAAATCTACCCGAAAACAGAATTATTTTTTTTTTTATTTATCTCTTTAAGGAAATCTTTGAACAAGAATAATAAAATATCACTGCTTTTTATCACAATAATTATCTTTTGATTTTTTTTATTATACATACACAATTTTACATCATAGAAAAGCAAAACAAAAAAAAAATCACCCACACAATAAAAAATTCAAAACCTAAAAATGTTTTCGATGGAATTATAAAAATGTGACATCAAACAGAACTTTTGGAATAAAAAACAACCAAAATATATTTAGACCCCCTTAGAAATTGGGAATATTGTAAGATTTTAATCCATATTTAGGAAAGTTATTATGTGTTTTGTTATTTTACAATAGAAATGTGATTTGTTTTCCATATTAAAAAGAAAATCCGACTAAATCTCGAAAATTTTTTAAAAATACAAAGATTTTTTTTTAAATAAAAAATTAGAGTTTTTTTTTTGTTATAAATATTTTTGAGTGGTACCGACCCAAAAAAACTCGGCCATCTTCTGATCTTTTTTGATCTTTTGAGTATTCATTACACAATAATTGCCTAGACTTAGTATTGTATTTAAGATTTAGGTTAAATATAAAATTTAATAATATTTCAAATTATAATTGAGATTTTAAGAACAGTAATAGTAAATAACTAAAGTCCTAAATTATGGAATGATAAGAAATAGAAGAGAACAATAAAAAGTATTGAGAATAGAAACAACAAGTGAAATTTCTTTTTATTTTCTGTTTATACAGACACATACTAATTTTACATTATTGTTCTAAAAATATCAGTTAGTATTTTGTTACTTAAAAGTTTAGTTATTTTTGTTATTTAAAGTTTAGAATTTAAAAAATAATTATTGTAATGAACATAGTAAAAATCTTATGACAACCATTTTTGCAATGTTGCCAGTGCAAT
Source organism: Condylostylus longicornis (assembly GCF_029603195.1). NCBI lineage: Eukaryota > Metazoa > Arthropoda > Insecta > Diptera > Dolichopodidae > Condylostylus > Condylostylus longicornis. Next base: position 1,468,674 of record NW_026578116.1, read on the forward strand.
ATTTTCCAATATAACGTTCCACAATTAACATTCATTAGGAATCAGAATTGCATTAAATATTAATCAAATTATTAATCGAATTAGGCGAAATCCGTGAGGTGCTAAAAAGGGAAGTGAAGGGAAAACAGCAGAAGCTATAGAGCGTGTGTCTGGGGCTTCGGCAATCAAAGGGGCTTTTGAGCAATTATGACCGGAACCGCTTTAAAGCAATAATAAGGATGCCGGCGAATGATGTGAGAATTCTCACAGGTTTCCTGATAGGACATTTCAGACTTAGGAAAAACCTAAGAAAATTGGGTCTAGGAAATGACGGGTATTACAGGTACTGTGAGTGTGAACCGTTGTCCCATGAGAGAAAATGGAGATGCCGTAGTGTGATAATTCACCATTAAAGTTGCCCGGATTCATCAAAAATGTGGATTTCATTGAGAAAGTGGGAGGAACAATAGATCTTTTAGATCACGGTGCTTCATTGCCCCATTCTTCAATCTGCAGTCTAATCAAATTTAGTATTAGACTAGTGTTAAAAATCTGATAAAAATAAAAAGGAAAAAAATCGAATACACGCTGACAATAGACTTTTTCATTCAAATTGGAATGGAATTATGGAATTATGGAATACATAAAAGCATTATAAATTTTTGCCAAGTTAAACTTAGTTTACATAAAACTATAGCCAACTATGCCTAATTTCATATATATAAAATACTGAAGCCCATAATTTATTATTCTAATTGGCCATAAACGTATAATTAAAAATCTTATGACATAATAATAGGCTTAAAATAACTACATATTCTATATTTGTGTTACAATATAAAATGTTTATAGATAAATTTGTAAACTTTGCTAAAATTGCAACAGCATACTCGTATATTACATTCAAATATAGTAAATAATTATTATAACAGTAATATAATATCATTATCATAATACTTATGTGTTCTTACATAATATTAAATTTCCATCCAATTAAATTACGTATACTTAATCTGAGTAATGAGTATTTTCACATTTTCGAATTAAATGCATTGTATACATATTTATATTAAACAGGAAGAAAAAATAGCCTAAGTATATTAAGAGAAATAAAATGAAAATGAATTAAAATTTGAGGATATTAAAATCCTCTTACTTACATATACTAATTTAATATTAATATGGCAAAACAAAAAGGAGTCACATAGAATAAAAGTTTCAACTATTTTAAATGCAATCCATTAAATATAAGTATGCAATATAAAAATTTAAAAATAATTATACAAAATAACCGTGACTTCAATAATGCGCTTAAGACGTAAAATTTTACAAAGTATCAAATTCCAAAAAGTTTACTAAAAGCTCTTGACATTGTACACTTTTCCAAAATGCGTTTTATACGTAATGGAGACGTAAAATAAAAGTAAATCGGGTATCGAAAAAATCAAGCACGCTTTTCTTATACCTTGTCATATAAATGTTACCAGAAATAATCGATAAAATAAACTAGTATATATTTTCAGCAATAAAGCGCTAGCTATCAAGTTTTTTCCAAAATAAAGCATAAGAATGCTATTTTTCCAGTGGTGTGATAAGGTTTGTTAGTTATACAAAATTTAGTGTCATTTGTCATATTTCAAATTCATAAATAAAAAAGTTTTTTGAAAACATTCACGTATATGTTATTTTTAAAATTTGAAAAAAAAAAATGGAAAAAGAGCAGTAAGTTATACCTTAATTCATTAAATGTAATATTTATTTAACATTTAATTTTTGCAGTAATAAGAAATGGACCGTGGATAGGAAAAAATTATTGATTGCTACTATTAAAATCAATTGAATTATTTACAACAATATTTGGGAACACATTCATTTTTTTAAAATTAACATTTGCACAGAACTTTAAATTAAAATTTTCAAACAAATGTCAAAGTTGTATTGATATGGTAAAAATTGTATTCCAAAATGTATCAAAAGCTTTAGTAGTTTTTTTTACAATGTAAAGGTATTGAAAGCTCTGAGATGGTACTAATACTGTATTAATACCGTACTTAAATCTTTTTTAAAGCATTATTGAAGTCACGGTAATTTTCCTCTACATTATTTAAATGAAAATTCTTTAAATTTTCCGATTTTAATTTTATACTTTATATGATATTTAGGAAATTCGAACTGGTGATAACTATGAATAATGACTTAACTATACTCATGAAGTATGTATATTATTATTGATTAAATAATTATAAAGTGTCTACCAAAATATTTACATTTGATTATTCTAAAATTCTGTTACATATAAGTGGCTTAAGAATTATATGAAAAGTACATAAAGACTTTTGTTATCCATCGGTCATTACCCGTGTGTCCACCACCTTAAATACATACAGTATATGAGTTTTCAAAAGAAGAGAAAAGCAAAATAACAATAATAAAATGAAAAGGAAGCAAAAAACAAAATTCAAATTTTCTTTTTTTTTTCTGAGTGTATTATTTTTTAAAAGTCGGACAAAAGTACTTGAAGTCAGCCGGCAGTAACAGTAACAAGTGCTCTTTTGTCTTTCTATTTTATGTTTTATATTATTTTTTTGCCGTTTTTTTTTAAGATTCACTTTGCTCATTTTTCTTCTTCTTTTTTTTTATATAACTAAAATGCAACAACAATGTTAAAATATTCAAAATCAGGCACACACATAATATTATTCTTCATATGTGCAAATTTGTATATGAAAATATTGTATATATAAGTATACCATTATTATATTTTGAAGTGAATTTAATATTGTACTCTTATGTATACTTAAAAGTCTTAAAATACAAAGCCCCTTAACGTCTCGTATATCATGCTATTTTCTTCTGTTTGTAATACAAAAGTTGCTATTTTATTTTTTTTATTAGTGTACTGTACTGAGTGTATTGTTTTGTTTGTTGTCTTTATTTGTTGCTCTACTAGTGTCATTGTTCGCTCCAGTTAATTTTTTTCTCTTTTCGTTTTTTTGTATTTTGCTGTTGTTATTATAATATTTTGTGTTGTTTATAATTAAAGCACATACTTGTACACATTTATATATTTTGATGAGTACAAAAATTATGCTGTTGTTTGCTTTTTTTTTGTATGTCTTTTTTTTTATTATTGTAGTTCTAAAATATATTTACATACATAAGTAGTATGAATATTCTCATAAATAGCATTTATTAAAATTATAGGATATAAATATGATCAATATCGGATTAAGTTTATATAAGTAGTATTGGCAATCAATCATGTATGCCAGCCATTGATGCTATTGTGCTGTAAATTCTAATTCTATACTAATCCCAACATACATCCAAATGCAAGAGGAGGAGATCAATCGTCCGATTCGATCATTTTCAGTTAAATATGAATTACAACTTATACTAGTCTAGTACGTCTTAGTATTTATTTCCGAAAATGGCTTTGAAATTGCGTTACGGATTTAAATTTGAATCCCATCCGAATTATATTTCCGAATTGTATTATATTTCCGAATTCCATTTGGCATTTTTGAAAACAGTGTTTAAATGACATTTCTCTCTTGTTTCTATTTGATTCTGAAAATTAACTATCTTTATTTATAGAAACAACTAGAATTTACCATTTATGCATAATTACTATGTTCCGGAGTTGATTTTGACATTTCCTATAAATATTTCAACATCATATCACGACTCAGTTAAATTTCAATTCAATTTATTTTAATTTATATTATATTTTTCAAATTTACATTCTAACTGTTATAATATTTAGTTTTATAAAATGAAATTAATTTTACATATTTTTTTTATATTCTAATATCAAAAACGTAACTTTAGAAACGTATACCTTAATAATTATAATGTATATATAAAATTTTTGTTAAAATAGATGTACAAATGAACATACCAGAAATAATAATAACAACTTGAATATATAACTTACGTCCTCTTTTCATGTCATTTTGTTCTTATATACTTACATACATATATATCTACATAATTTTTACGACAATCGATATATAGTAGTCATGATGCAAAATACATGTAAAAATTATTTTTATGTTCGTATATGTACATAGTGGAGAAGAAATTACATTTTGACTTTATACATAATTACTTTATTATGTTTGAATAAAAATCTTTTATATTATGAGTTGTCATACCATACATATGATATGTAATACGTTAACTTATGATATGACTAATAAATTTTATTTGTTATGTAAATAAATAAATATAACCATGTATACTTATGTAAATACATAAGTATATACCTAAATAATTGGGTATTAGAAGTTATTTGAACTCAAGTTGTACATACATTATGTATAACACTTTTTCATTTCTGTTTACTTAATGAAAATGAATCGATTTTTAACCAGAAATTGGTTTCTTGTACTTATTATTTTATTATCGCTTATATATTTAATAATACCAAAATATCTATGTACTTATATATGCTGAAAAATTTACATTATATATGTATAGGCACGTATATTTATTTGTAGGGCCATGTAAATATAAAAGCTAATAAGTTTTCTCGTAAAGTCATCGTTCTAAATTATTTTATTGATGTTTCATGATCATATTTTTATGATATTAATTTTTTTATATGTGTATGTACATATGTATATTAAATTCATCTCAAAATAAGGAGAAAATAAAACTATTCATACAGAAATTTTTTTTTTATCTTTTCTGCAAATAATCAAATATTTTGTTATTAGTTTTCCTCTATTTGTTCCTTTACGTATTGTGACTTTGAAGTTAAAGATGATAAATAGATTAAAATACTTGCTTATGTATAAGAGTAGCTAAATAAAATAAAATAATGAGTTTTGTTTATAAATTTTGAATGCTTATGCTTACATAAATAAGTCTTACATAAATAAGTCTTATATAAATAAGCAGTTTAAAATTTAAATTAATAGAAATTATATATTATTATAATATCGTAACAATTGAACCAACACAGTACATTACACGTTGTATATTTTAAGGGTAAAAATTGAAAAATCAAATCAAAATTATCAAAGACGAATGAACTAAATATTCAGTTTTGCATATTATGTAATTAGTACAATAATTTTCATAATTATGTTTAATTTTGGAGAAAAAGAGAATTTTCTTCTACAGTTGAATTCGGGGAAATTCGGTAAATTTTAAGGATAAGCATATTATCACTTTGCGATTTAAAATTTTTTGGATCGTTAATATTTTTTCACCGCTAATATATCCAACAATATATTAAAAAAGCAATTCGTTTTGCTGATTAATTCTCCTCTATTCTCTTAATTTCTCATAATTTCTAAAGGATTGATTCGCAACTGACCGGTACTACATAACAATCATACTTTTACTTGAACCCATATTATACGTAGTCAACTCTGCATATACGTCTCATATAATGCCTATCCCATATAATGCACGTACATATATTTATATATATGTATATTGTATTATACTATATATCAATAAAAAAAACTGATAAAAGGAAATTAATTTAATGGTAAAAAAGCTTCTATGATTATATTAAAAATAATTGTGAATTTTCTAAATTAATTGTACATAATTCATAAGTAAGTATATATGAACAATAATTGTGACATAATAAAAATATTTATGAGAGTTCAAATTTCTTTAAAAATTAAAATAATTTTTCAAATACAAAATTGTGCAAATGATTTCTATATTTCACTTCTTCTTCGGATATAATGTGCCTATTTTTGACACAAGGTTAATCCCTTTTTCATGAACCTTTTATTGTACAATTTACTTTAAAAACTTTTGTATTTCAGTAAATATCTTGGTTAATTGAGTATAATCTAAATATCTAAATACATTTCCAAATATTATCCAATTAATTCATGCAAGTTGATTTTAATCTTTATGGTTACACATGAAATTAGCATTGACATATCAATATTAATTGCCGATTTTTCAAATTATTTTGTATATGTATGTTATTTAAAATTTGAAAATATTTCTATAGAATTCTAAAATATTGAAAGAATCGCCTTTATTATTTCATTAGTGTGTGGTGCGGCATTTGGATTCAATTGCATAATATTTTGTATTGAATTTCAATATAGAATTTCTTTCTACATTTTTTAAGAAATTTAAAATATTTTAATTGAATAAATGATTAATATTTTATTCTGACATACTTACAATATAAAAATAAATTAATAAAAAAATTTTTGTAATTTGAGTGCTCATTTAATTTGTCAGTATGTTATAAAATAATTTGATTTATTTCTGAAATAATTATTTAAATTTCAGTACGAGTTAAAAATTTAAATTAGTACGAGTATCATATTGCATTCTTTAGAAATAAAAAAAAAATAAAAATTAAAATTTTGGAATTAATTTTCAATAAAATTTGATTTACAATAAAAACATGCGATAAATAATTAAAGGAGAAAAAATATTTTTTTTGTATAAGAAACCGCCTTTAAAATTCTATAATATACTTACATAATATACTTAAGTATATAGTTTAGACATTTAACAGGAAAAAAAATGAAGAAATTTTTATATATATTGAATTTAGCCTTGACCTTTTCATTTTAATAAAAATATTAAATAAAACGAATAAACTACAAGAAAGAAGCGCGTTCTTATATCATGCCTTCCTTCTTCAAGACATAAAGACCCTCCTATATTCACAATCATTTTTCGAAATTTATAGTCGTATATATTTATAAATGTGTAAATATTTTTTTTAAAGACCATGTATAGAGAGAAATAAACAAATAAATTTAAGAATATTTCTCCTGCCTCTATTGTTATAAATACTTACATGTACGTATTATGTGTGTTGTGTTTTTCATGAAAAATTTTCTTTTATAAATTCAGTCATCATCCCATTGTCAACACTTTTTTTTTTTTTTTTTAATAAAAAATAGAAAAAAAAATTAAACTATATGTACATTATAAACATAAAATATTTAACTTAATACAATTTATCTATTTAATGATCTAAGTATGGTGTGGCACAATGTTGGTGACAATAATTGACAATGATATGAGAACAATTCAAATTCTTTAGTTGTATATAACTTTAATATAGAATGACAGTGAATTTTTAGTGTGATCGTTATACTTACTTTGTTATAATAATAAAAGAAAATACATGTTTGAATAAAATGTGCGTGTGTGTCTAGTTATGTAACGTAATTTATTTTGTTATTGCTTAGCGTATTTTGAACTTTTTCATAAAAATTTAAAAGAAATTTTATTATATTTTTAAATTTAAATTTTAGAGTATCTCTATGCTGTTTATACGCTTTAGGTAGAAGTTCTGAAAATGACTGTCAAATATATGTATATCAGTAAGTAAATGTCAAAGCAAAAAACAAGGTATATTGTTACGCAATAATTTGTGACTTGTTACTGGTAAGGCTAATAAAATGTTAAATATATAAGCGATATTAAATAAAGAAATCAAGAAATTTTAGTAAATCACGTGCAATAATCAATTAAATACGACATTTCTGAGATATAAAATATATTTCTGATAGTTCATTACAAAACCACTAAATACGTCAACATCCGTTAAGATTTTTTGACAGAGTTCAAATGTTTAATTAATTACGTTGCCAACCTATTTTACAACGTTTTCATCCAACTCAAAGAAACTAGACATACTTAGCAGTAAAAATATTTGAATTTAATCATAAATGTTAGTTTACTAATGGCGAAGCCAATAATAATGTCTTATCAGTAAACAGATTCCTGCATTACGTTATTAAAATACATAATAAGAATAAATTTTTAAAATTTAAAACCATTATATTTGTATTATTATTATCCTATTATAAATTTCTATTATAAATGACTATTGTGCACATAATTTTAATGTCGTATAAACAAAATGCAGTAGTTGCACTATTTTTTAATATTACAAAACGATAATATTTTATTTTACTAGTTCCATATATAATTATATTATATTAGATGACATTTAAATATCTTAAACAAGAGAATAAGTAATTTCAAATATTTGACTTGGGTCAATAAATTTCTTTTGGACATATTGTCGCCATATTCTTTTACTTATTTGAAAAGAAAGAAAAAAAGAAAGAGAAAACAAATAAAAAGGTTCTCCATATAATGTCAAATGTATTATTGGTATGGTAGTTGTCATTATTTGGTATGATTTTTTTTTTTGTTTCACTAGCAGTAAATTTTACATTTTTTGTGTATAGAAAATGTGTTTTATAAAATTTCTAAGTACAATCATGTTGAAAAAGAAATTACATAATTACTTTGTAGATTATACTCTTTTTGAATATTAGTATATTTACTCATTAAGTGCATAGTTATTGTGAATATCACTAAGATTTACAGCATTTTGTATACAGTCACGTAAAATGAAATTTTAGAATTTAAATATGGTAAATTTATGCACTTGCACATTAGATTCTTTAAAAATCAATTAAAATTCTAAATGGTTTCTTAATAAAATATTGCAGTTTTATTGCTATTAATGATCTATAAATGCAAAATAAATATTTTAATTTTTCATAAATTAATTTAAATCTATATTAAGAGTTGTTTTCTTCATCGAACATTTCTTGAGACCGTGATAAGTTTATGCTTTCAAATAAGAATAATTTGTAAATTTTGAAAAATTTTTTTTGAAAAATGTATACAAGTGTGTATAAATGAATGAATTAGTATGCATTCGTCTTTCTTCTAAAAATGTATACAAAGACTTTTCTCGTAGTAAGGAGAACTATTTTCTTCCAATTTTCATAAAATTTTTACAACATTATTTTTTTCCAACCAACTTTCCCTGTTCTTTGCCCTTCTAATATCTAAACCTAACAAATATGGCATAATTACGAGTTTCATTATAAAACGAATATTAACGTAGTTATTTACATATATAGTAAGGACACAAATGTATTTCAATAAATTCATAATTACATACGTATGTGTATGTCTATATACATATAACAACTGATATATGTAGTTATTGATTCAAAACAAAGTGACTATTCATTGATTTTCCTGTTCGATAATTTTATAGCACTTAATAAGCATTAATATTCTGTAATACAAAACGCTTCCCATATAATAGGAAAATTATTCCATGTAAATATGAGTACATATGTGCATTCATAAAATGTATATGACATGTTAATCTAAAGATTTATGCTTGTATATCCTTAAATCATCAGAAAATCAATATTTATATAATGTGGTCATTTAGAAGGGCGGAAATGAAAAAAAAAAAACAAATAAAAAACCAACAAAATTATTTAAACATTTCAATAAAATGTGTGTTATCAATGATAATAACATTCATAAATATCCAAATATTAATTTTAAATAAATAAATATTTATTTTTCATAATAAATTCCTTATTCAGTAGAATAAAATATCAAAAAGTCAACACAATAAACTGTCCAAAAGTTAAGTTTAATTGATTTACTTATAAATCATACATTTCGTGTAATACTCATACATATTACGGCAACAATTTATTTTGTATGAATGTGCGAACATAAAAATGTATCAATATAAAATTAATTGAATGTGATCGTTAATTCTAAAATAATTGAATAGATTACTCCATACTGATCCCACGAGTTGGTAAGAAAGGATGTCGATCTAGGCAGAGATCCTTCGTACTTAGACATGACTAATAATAAACAGGGAGGGCGCCAGGTATTCTAATGCCCCGTTAGTGACTGGGCTATTCGTCTGGGTCCCCAGCCAAAGTTATTTTCGTTACGCGTCGCATGACACGTTAATCCGCTCCAGGGGGAAATAGGATAGTTAGGTGCGGGGGAAGAGGTTGATTATCTTTTAGTTTCAGACCTCTTCTGAGGACATATTGCGAGACTCCTTGTCAAGGTAGATAATCCCGTAGAAGAATCAATAGATAATTGGATAAATCGTTAGTAAATTATCACAGATATGATACATAGAGTAAAATCGGTTTGACATTAAAAAAAGTCAAAGTTTAAAAAAATTTTGGACAAAATGTTTTTGATTTTGAAAAAAAATTTCCAGTTGTTCTACCGTCTTTAAGTATTTATCCGGGCTTTCATTCTTAATTTTCTTTAAACTCAATATTCAATTCTAGTTCCGTATCTTTTTCACTATAGTTCATTCGATGCTCTACTGATTTCTTTAATAAATTGAGTAATTTTCATTTCTTGTGCTTATGTACGCAAAGTAATACAAGTAGTTACAATATTTTTCAAAAAAAAAAAAATTATAATTATTTTTATTAAATAAATATGGCTTCTATATTACACAACCACAAAAAAAAAACGCGTAAATCCTCTTAAACGAGATTAATCACTTAGCAATTGCTGCCTTTTTGCATTCTTCAATTGCAAGTAAAATGTAAATATTTTTTTTTCCTCAATTTTTGTTATTTTTTTTAAAGACATTAAAAAATGAAGAATTTTAATCTTCTCTTCTTATGTGTGTTTACTAAAGGCCACTTTAGCGTTTATTAGCTTTTGCTTCTTCTTTTATTTTCTGTTTGCAAAATCTTATTATTTATATTACATATGATTTTTTTTTAAGTGTATCTTTATTTTCATCATTAAAAATTTGAATTTTTATCATAAAATAAGCTGACCATCCTCTAAGACCTTCTATTTTATGAATGCATATACACTAAAATATCAGATCTTCACCATATTATGATGGTGAGTAAAAAATATTACGAGCGTTACAGGTCCATAATACATATGTGAATTATTCATACTTATCCAACTCATCAATATTTTGATCAGAAATTCACAAAAATTCATTGAATTCGTTTCAGCATTTTTGTATTGTAAAATTTTAAAATTTTGCATTGGCAATATTTTACATTTTGTACTTCTTTTGAATATACCGTAAATCAATATTTTAACCATTCACAATTATTATTTTTCTGTCATATTTTCTGTCATGAAATGATCAAATATTTTTTATTCAAAAAGTAAGTTAAAAACAAAATTTCGGTTGCATGAAAGCATTTTTATGTATGTTGCTTACATTCGTCCTATTATGAAATAACACACTCAAAAAAAAAAGTTTGTACAAAGATTTACTTGGTTTATTCAATATATTGTAATCTTGCATGAAATTATTGCCAAATTTAAACTGATTCAATCATTACATTTATTTAACAGAAATTTACAAATAAAGTAAGCAGATGACTTTTAAACCACAAAATATTTTATTTTCGCCCAATTTTCGCTGAAATCCATTTTCGTTTCTTTGAGTGTATTCCAATGTTTTTAATAAATAAATTTTGGGTTATTTTATAAAAGTTTATTGAAATCAAAGATAAACGGCACTCATTGAGAGTTCAAACAAAAAATTTCAAACATGTTTAAAAAACTTTTTTTTTTCTTTTTTTTGATTTTTTATAAAAATTTTACGCAAAATTTGAAATTTGACCATAGGGTCAAGTCATTGAACAAAACTTAAATTAACAAAATGCTTAAAAAAAAATTTATTTTCATTTTCTGCTTTTTTTTCATTAAAAATAAAAACCGGCTTTTTAAAACAAACCATCCATATCTAAATGGAAATGGGTATATTATCAATGCAACAAAAAATTATTTAACTTTTAAATTTAAGTATTCATGGAAACTTTAAAATTTAAAATTAAGAAAAAATCAAAAAAGAAAAATTTTTTTTAAGCTGATTTTACGTTCTTGATTGCAGAATTGCAGAACAAAAAAAGCAAATAAAATAACAAACTATCAAAAATAAAAAATAAAAGTTATAACGAATGTGAAGTGCCTTATAAATATACAAACGAACACAAATATGTGCGAATGTATGTAAATACAAATAAATGCATATAAAAATTGCAACAACAGCAAATAGTAATGTAAAAAAAAAGCAGTTTGTTTTGTTTCCTGCCAGCATTGAAAAGGAGTGGCTCGCGGACATTTCAAATTTTATAAAAGATACATAAAACGAAACGAAATGAAATGAAAAGAAAATAAGAAAAAGAACACAAAGAAATGTTTTTCTTGTTTTGATGAAAATAAAAAAAAAACATTTAGCATGTGCCATAAAAGAATTTTTTTTGGAAAAAAGAAATGGTAATTCTTTTGTTTTTCTTATTCTCATTTCATGGCGTTATTCCCCTGTATTGTAAGGTAAAAATCACTTTGACTAGAACAGCTGAACTTTGACTTTGCACGGCTGAATATTTCCGTTGTTAGCCCAGAACAACAGCGGAATGGCAAAATCAACTGTACTTACAGTATTTTGAATATGATGTCACACACACATGAAAACAGATTCTTAGACATTAACACACATATGGAAACAGATAGGAATTTAAGCTAGTGAAGCTCGGCGGTGAAATTCGCGAAGGTAATTTCTCTTGATTCTAGGCAATCCCACTTAAATATGTGCGCTGTGTATGAGTTCTTATATTTCGTCGCGGAAAATCGCTGAATTTCGATAAACTTCATTTAGTATAATTTTTATTATCTTAAATAAAATTAGTGGTGAAAAATGATAGCTAAAAAACTTTAATCAATAGCGCTTAGGCTTATTGTTAGAACCGAATCAATCGATAAGTGATACTTATTGATATTATTCATATATTTATCGCAAAAAATTAGTTTTTAATCCTATTTTACTTAATTTGGCGACCCCTTTATTTTTATATTTTAAAAATTTTTAACTAATTTTAAATATTTTATTCTCAATTTTGCACCTGAATGCAGTGAAAGGATCAAAGCATCTGTACATACATTTAAATAGAAAATTTTACGCTAAACAAAATTTTATTTAAAATTTTAATTAATTTCAAAATTTATTCGAACTAGAAATAATATGAAAGAATCAAAGGTAAAAAACCAAACATTTTAAACAATTTTTATAATTATTTAAAAAATTTTATTATTATTCAAAAATCATTTCAAAACAAAGCACAATATCGAAAAATTTAAATAAATTCGAATACTACACTAACTTTGTATGTGTATAACAAGCTAGAATGCTAACAATAACCAAATAGTATACACACATTGCCAATTACTTGATTTTTCAAAAAAAAAATTACATGCCAACATTTTACAAAATTCTGTAAAATAAAAGAGCAATACATGTACGCACAGTTAAAGGTTAATTCAATTAAATTCTATATTACAAAACTAAATGGATGCCAAAAAAAAATATAAGATAATAAGATGTTCAAAGTTATACTGTTATACTAGCAGTTTATTTATTCTAAGTACATATATTTATAATATTTATGTATAAATTAAATACATATACGCGTATATATAAATCTATTGAATTGAGTTTCAAAGAAAAAATACCGAAAATATGTTTAATTAAATGTGAAGGTCATTGAAAGGTCAATAATTGAAGGGTTATAAAAATATTTGATAAAGAAATTTTTTATGTATTTTTTATTATTTTTTTTTTATTTTAATTTTAATTATTCTTGTTCTTAACATATGTAGCACGAGGAACGGCAGCGCGTATGGTCGTTTATTTCTAACATGGAGAATTGAAGCCCTTAATAAATTAAAATAATCGTTCTAGCCCTTTGCTAAATTTGTTAGAATTGCATTGAACCGACTATAATTTTAAAATTAACAAGCAAGTTATGTTCCTTTTCTTTTTTTAATTTTCAGAATTTTCGGTCCCGTGTTCTCAATTAATTTAAGTTTTAACATGGCTTAATTCATCGTTTTTTTTATTTTGGTTGTTCTTTTATTCATGTAGATTCGTTTATCTTTATGTCACCCTATAATTATGTTTTATTTCTTGTTTTAGAAACGCTCCCTTTTTTCTGTTTTTCTAAATTTATCCACTTTTTCATAATCTTTGGTATGAGTATGATAAAATTTTTTCTTATATTTTGTTTTTATTTTTGACTGAAATAGCAACAAAATAAATACATACTGACATACAAATAAAAAGAGAAGAAAGAACAACAAAATTTCTATTTTTGGATTAAAAACAATCAACTAAAAACTCCTTCGCGCTTATTTCAACCAGATGTGAACGGACATTTATATTTTATATTTTTATGCTCATAAATTTTATTTAATGGTATTATGTAAATTAATTTTGCAAGATTTATAATGCACATAAGTTTTGTGGTGTGATTCGAGCAGATATTATTTGAATTCTGAAGTTTCTTCAGCTTCTATGATTTGCAATAAATATTTTTGATTACATACATGAACTAAACCTAAGAAAAAACGGCGTGCTTTTATTCTGGAAGATTCATTCTATGCTTATAATGAATAAAGAAAACGTAATACTTATGTGCACTGTCAAAGATTTTATCCCATTATTATGAGTAGGGCTTAGTGTTATAAGTATACTGAAGAATTTTTTTTCTATTTTGCGATGCTAAATAATATCAGTGATCTTTAATTAATACAATGATCACTTTTTGTTATATATTGTACATATGTTGTTATTTTAGTTCTGCATTACTTTAGATACCACAGACCTGTACACTTTCGAATAATGCTACGAATTTTTTCAAAATTTATTGAGATAAAACTCGTGTTATAACCTCTATTTCAGTTTAATAACTACTTCATTACTTCAACCTTATTATCTTATTAATAACTTTTACCCTTGTGTAAAATGGACCAACTATACAAATATATTTTTGCTCAATCTTATGCTATGAATTTTTCATTCATTTTAATTTTTTTTTTTTATTTTTAATGTTGTATTTGTATGCAACATTTATCACAAAAGCATAAGGGCAAATAAAATGCAAAAAAAAAAAAAACAGTGATGTATTTTATTCTTCTTTTTTTTTTATTATTGTTTTGTTTCTCTTTTTATGTTGTAAAAAGTGAGACCATGTCATCTAAAAATAGAGTATTGCATCAGAAACCTTATAAAAGAGATAATGATAAGAAATAAGCATATAGAGAATACAAGAGTGAATTGGTGTAGTTCATAGTTGTGTAGCCGTAGCCGTAACGTTTCAATGATTTTGCATTTGGTTCATGTTTTGTTTATTTTTTGTGTGATCATGTTAAAATGGAGTAGTATTATTAGAATTAGTTGAGAGACATACGACAAAAATTAAATAATTATAGAAACAAATTATACAAGAGATGCAAATTAATAAGAGACTTTTAATATTGTAATTTTGTTACAAAGTGTATGTAATTTATATGTATGTGGGTATTATAATTGATAAGTAAAATATAATGACACTATGGGGGCTTAACTAATTTATTGTATGGGTTGTGCGGAGAGATTTTTTTTTGCTACAAATTATACAAGTATACTTAAGTGAAATCGCAAATTTATAAGTTTTCTTTTTTTCTATTTCAATTAATAGGTTCTACTTGTATGTTAAAAATGTAAGCACTAATTTGTTTGAAAAGAATCAGAAAATGTTCCTTATAAAAAAAGATGGCACAAATACTTAATTTTATTTATGAAATTTACACCACTTGGTATGTTCTAATAATTTGGGGTTGAGATAAACAAATTTTTTTTTTTAGTGTATTGTACATGAAATAAGTCTCGTAGTAGACTTTTTACGAGGCTATAAAGTGAAACTAGTAAACAAAGAGAAAAAGAGCTTTAACAAATTTAATAAAATTTTTAATTAATAAATTTTATTTTTATTAACAAAATTAACAAAATATTTCAAATATTTACAAAAATGAAACTATTTTAGTATTGCTTGTGTAATACAAGGGAATAAATTCAAGGATAGGCAAAATTGAAGTGATAAGAAAAAAATTCTTTGGAATTCTTTAAATATTAATTTAAGTACTTATAAGATTTCATTTGAATCTTAAACAAAATTTTCTGAAAGATCAAATGTGTATAAAAAATTCTGATTTTATTAAAAATTTGCCGCTATCAAATATGAAAAACAATAAAATATTTGTTATATTAGTCTTTTTTAGTTTTATAGTTTGCGACAATATTTTGAATTTCAATAATAATTAAAATTTTTATTGAAATTTAGATCTGTTTATAGAACAATCTAAATTTTTTATTCTATTTATAGGTTATTTTCTAAATTAAGTAAATTATATCAAACTTCTACTTATGATTTTTGAGCATATTTTAATTTTAATGAATGTTTTGTACTTATTTGCGAAAAATAATAAACTGGGCCTAATAAAGATCCTAAAGGGTTGCAGAGGCCATTAAAAGCCTAAAAATAAATAAATAAATGAACGTGTGTTATTTTATAAAATAAAATTTTTAAAAAATTCATTAATAATGAGAATTTTGATTTAATTTTAAACTGAATTTGAAACCTATACGTTTTTTAAAAACGCAATATAATAAGAAAAAACTTAAATTTAAGTGCAAGTTCTTACCAATTGATTTAAAAATAATTTCAAATATTTTAAAGAATTGCGATTTCAATAGAAACCAAAATTGCTCGATTAAAGCCAATTCTATTTTTTTATTAGATTTGATTGCAAAACCTAAATAATGTTTCATTTTTAAACATTTTTTTCAAAGGGAAATTAATTATAGCAGTGCTTTAAAGCTTACAACCTGCTTACACCATTTGATTACCAGTAGTGTAAACAAATTAAATTACATACAAATTAAATTACATAAATTATAAACAATCAAAATAATTTTAGAATGTGAATAACAATATACATATATATGTAAATAGAGAAAATTAGACCTAAGACTCAAAAACTAAAAAATCGCACGGTACATTGTCAGATTTTCCCCTTATCACAGAAAGAGATCATTTTTAATTAGTGATAATATTATTTGAGATACAAATATTAGCATACGTACTTAATTGTTTCATCATAAATGTACTAAAATTGTTAAAATGTACTAAAATAAATTTATTTATAAGTGAAGAGTTTTCGAAATATTGAAATAATTTGGTACTTTATTTTTAAACTTTAAAAAAATATTAAAGATTCTTCCATTTTCATCGCAAAATAATCATTTTTTTAACTAAATCATACACTTAGCACCGTTTATTTTAAAATATGAAGACTTCAAAAAAATTAGGTCATACATATTATATAACCAAAAATTGCATACATTTAGGGTACTCAAAAAAAAATTTAATTTACAACAAATTCCATTTAAAATTCAAAAATTTAAGATATGAAATTGCTAGTTGAATGTACGATGAATGCAAAAAAAAAAAAATTCATAAAAACAAAATACTTGATTTTTTATGTTCCAAATACATAATCTGATCTGAAATTCTGAGCCTATAGAAATTGAAATTATAAAAAGAATAAAAAAAAAATTTTATATTTTCTTGCAAATTTTTAAATTTACATGCCAAAAAAAAGAGATTCAATTCAATTTCAGTTGACATAATTGAATTTCATATTTTGTTTATTTTTATTTATGGCTTTATATTTTGCTTACACATTATGTATAAAATATTTTACTACTTGTTGTGAATTGCAGAGGTTTTTGAAAACACATAGAATGCTTATTTATTTTTACTCCTTTTAATGACTTTCAATGAATTTCAATTTTAATGGTTAACAATAAGAATTTCATTAAATTTTGAAAATTAAATAAGAAAAATGTGATTCTATTCTGAAATTATTAATTCTTGGTTACAGTGGTTCCGACAACTATATTACAACTTTAAAAGTTATTTAGCTATATCTCAAAATTTATTAGAGCTATAATATTGAAATTATAGGTTCAAGGACAAGCAATTATATATTATTAGGGCTATTATGTGTAAGTGTAATAAAAATCGTTGAAATCTCTTCACTCCTTGTCAGTAGTTATTTGGTCATATATTGGTATTTACTGATATTACAGTATTGAAATTTTACTATATTTATATGGTAATACGACATTTATTATTTCCATGCGAACGTATATTCGAAAGGTATTAAAAATTCGTCAATGTAAAATAACAGGTTTGTACTTGTGTCACATATAGTTGACATGATCAACTTTATATTTTCCCGTTTTGCATTCTGAATATAATCTTTCAAAATATTTTTCAAAGGCATAGTATAAAATAAATATTTTAAATGCTGATTATATAATTAACGGCTAACGTGTTTACAGTTCATAGACGTCCATATATTTTTTATATTCTTATGTTTGCCTTAAAAAAAAAACAAAGTTCATATCAAATCAGCATAATATTAATCTAATAATTTTAATTTTCTTACTATTTATCCACTTAAATACAAATGATCTTATCAATATTTTATAACTTGTTTTTTTATATACACTCATAAATTTTTATCAAATTATTTGCTTAATTTTTCCAACATAACCCCATTTTAGATTACAAAATTTATGTTTAACATTATTTTACAATCAAACAAAAATAAATAATTAATAATTACCATAATAATTTTTTTATCTTGTTAATTTGATTATAACAAGGTACCTAAAAGTTTGAAAATATACTCAAATTATGATTTTGTAATCAATTATCATATCAGTTGTATGAAATATTAAAATATTTATCACTTTTATCAAAACACTAATTAATTCAAGTGAGAATCAGGTGACATACACATCTTACACAATATTGTTATACTGTTTATATTATAATTGTGAATGTTTACAAAAAAAAACCAAAAAATAAATCAAATCGATCATAATCACATTTTCGATTCGATTGTGACAACCTGGTGATGAAAAAAGAAAATAAATAAAAAATTCATTTAATCGATTTTGATACTTGAATTTTTTGTTGTTTTTCAAATTCCGAAATCGAATTGATGAATTTTAATATGATTAACATTAAACTATATTAAAGATATCAGAATATCAATTGAAATCATTAATAGTTAATCTTGTCAGATATATAAAAGAATGAAAATCAGATCAAAAAAAAATCATTCATTCTCTTTTAACACCTTTCTCTTTCTCTCTCTCTCTCTTTTAAATTTCCTTGCCCGTAATCAGTTCATTAATAAATTTACATTAAATTAATATAAAAAGTTTTTTTTTTTATTTGTTATTTTTTATATTTTGTTTAGGCGACTGCACCCCAAAATATTAATAAAATAGAAAATAAAAAAATTTTTTTTATAACAAAATCAACTTAAAAATCAATTTTAACATTTCAACATTATTAATTGAATAAATTAACAAAGAAAACAAAAAATTAATATTGTTATACAATGAAATTTAACACTTTCTTTCAATAATATACCTACACATTATATACACATACGTATAACAATTTCTAACCCAAATAAGAATCTTTTTTTGGCGCTAGATTTTATTAAAATTTTTTTTTTAATATTTAGTGAGTAAGTATAGTGTGATGGTTATTGTGAATGAGAAATCTCTTTTTTTTTTCTTGCCTCCGTTTGTAATGTGATATTGTGAATATATTTTGTAAAAATTGAATTATATTTTAACAATATTTATATATGTATGTACATATTTCACTACCCGCATAATAATTTTAAATTTAAAATCTGTTTTTGTGTACGTAATAGGTGATGAAATTATTATGTAAGTATAGACACATGACATAAATGATAACACATGTATACGGTATGTTTAACATAAATTTTATTGATCATATAACAATTAAAGGGGTAAATTTTTGTTTTTCGTTATAACATAAATTTATGTTATTAAATCAAATTTATTGATTATTGGGAAAAATTGTGAAAGTATTTGAAGGAAAAAAATTGAGTTTTTATAATATTATTTATTTTTGAATTTTTCGTATAATAAAATTTAATTTATTTTATATGCTAAATAAATTTTATACAATTTATTTAATGAAAGAAAAAATAATATATGTATATGTATTGTTATTTGACTATTGTTTAAGTAACACATTAAACGTAATGCGAGTTTCAAATTACATATGTATATAGTGATCACAGAAATTAAACGACCATCGTTTAGGCTCATATTGTGTAGTTATGTAATTATCAGATTGTCAAGTAATTTGGTAATTCAATTAGGGCAACACATGGAATAATTAAGTAAGAGTTGAATTAAAATTGTGTTTGGTTATTGCTAAATCAACCCGGTAATTGTGTTAATTTCAAGAAAATTTTATTAAATTTTAATTTAAACATCATAGAGTTCTTGATAATTAGTATGGGACGTAAGGAGTCAGAGTAGAAGAATCGATGATTTTCAAATTTTTCAGACTCCAGGCGTTTAAATTAACAATTAAATCAATTAAGTTTTTAAAATTAATAAGTAGAGATAAAAACAAGACTAATAATTTTTTTAGAAAGAATGAATAAGAAGGCGAAATATAAGGCCTTTGCTTTCAATTTCAAGTGTCAGTAATATTTTTAAAATTCTAAAAATTCTGATAATTCTTTTACATACCTAAAATAAAGTGGACCAACTACAATTTTTTTTTTTTGTCCCAATATTTTAAAAGTTATTTACCGTTTTATTATTATTGGTATTCTTTCTCTTTTTTTCACATATAATTTATTTACATATTATGTAAATCAAAATCAATCGATTTTAATGGGTTCAGTTATAATTTTAATATTGTTAAAAATCGATTTTGTATTTATTATTTTCTTTTGTGATTTTTCAAAAAATAAACCCATATTTTTTTTTTTATTTTTAATTTCACTGGTTCAATCGTTGAATGCACTAAATACTAAATGAGGTATTCAAGCAATTAAGTGTTATTTTACTAATTGATTAACAGTTATTAATCATATTGTTTTGAATTTAAATTAAAAACAAAAAAAAAAGAACAATCAAACCAAAAAGTAAAATTTTGACTTTTTTTCTGTTGATCATATAAGAAAAATGATTAACGCGCTCAGCAGCCATTAGCGGCACTTATGAACAACATCAAAATATTATCATTTATTTTTTATTCCTCCGTTATTTTCACAATTTTTATTATTGATTTTATTTTTGAATTTTTTTTTTTATTATTATTTCTTTTAATTTTTATGATTGATTAGAATTGAAAGAAACAAGTTAAAAAATTTTTTTAAATAAAATATTTTATAGCTTGTACACGTACATATACATACAGGATGTCTCGTATCTAAGTGCACTGCTATATAACATTATATAGGCCCTCATGGGTAGCAAAACCTGTATAGGGAGGATGTTCACAGCTCAACAGATTCGATATTACAGGGGCTTAACATCTTTTTTATTTTTTGAAACATTATTAAATATTATTTGGAAACCTCAGAACAATTAGTTATAATCTGTTCAGATTTCGGAATAATACGACTTTAAATTTCGAAATATTTAAAATTTAAGCTTTTCATTTTAAAAAAACGTTATTTTGAAAGGTGATGTAGCATTGGAGCTTTCTTTAATTTTAGCATTGCTGGCAACCTTCTCTACTGACCTTTAATTTGATATACGGGTCATCTTTCTACCTGTTCTGTTTAAAGAGTTATTGAGAAAAATAGAGTACTGTAATTTTTATTGTGTACCAAATTTTTTTCTTCACTGACTTAGAAAAATATACAGTAACCGTTCAAAATGGTGCGTCTTTTCTGTTATGGAAATGTTCAATTTAGCAAACGATTTTCCCTTATATTTGTAAAAATTAATTTCCCGCAGAATATCATATGGTGCCTTTCATTGAAACAGTCATGTAAATCAGTTTTGATTTCAATAATGTTTTAATTCTCAGATGTACTGATTGTGCATGTACTGATAATTTCAAATATCGCCGCAATGAGTGCAACACAATGGTAGTTTTGAAAATGAATTTTACATTGTCATCTTGATGTTGTGTTATTGTAATACCTTAATATTTACCTCTCATTCATTGGTTGTCTTTCAAAATTCATAATATGAATTCGATATTTTTTGATATCGAGAAATAGATTTTTGACTTAAATTCAAAATTATTGGGTTTCCAAATAGACAAACCAGTTGAATAACAATTGTTCTTCAACAAAAACTATTTCAAAGTACCAGAGTGTGTTGATTCAACTGCAGCTTATTTCAAAAGAGTTGAATATATTTATTAATTGTCTTGTAATATAAACGAATAAATTTAAAAAATTTCAATTTTTTATTGAAAATATAAAATTTACTTATTATGTTTTTAATATTAATATGAAATATAAATTTTGGAAATTGTATACGAGCTATTTTTGATATAGTTGTGAATGAAGACCACAAATACAACAAATGCCGAATATTATTAAGTAAATACTTTAGTACAAAATCTTTGTTTTCTATTTTTACCAACAATTTTATATTAGATTATTTACAAGGCCAATATCTCAAATATTCAATCACTACTGCGCATGCAATATTGACTATAAAATTGCTAAATTATCATTACTAGCCTATCGGTAACAAGTTTTATTTAAAACAAGATTTATATTTTATAGGTACAAGAATCTAAGCAATATCAATTAATTATAATATTATTATTAAAAATTCCGCTTCAATATTTCTTAACCTTAATTATTAAAAAAAGAAAAATTAAAAAATTAAAATATTTTTGACCTAAATTTAAATTGCACTAATTTTTTTCATTTTCTTGTTTTTTTTTTTTTCGGAAAAAATAAATTAATTTTCATAATATTCGCGTTTCCTACAAATTTTGTGTACATTTTTCAACTTAATTTTGTAAATTTATTTTGAATTTAATGATAATTTTTTTTTTCGAAAATATTTTTAAATTTTTTTTTGTCCGGTTTAACACCACTTCCTTATATGAAGATTTGAAATGATTCAAACTTTAAAAATAATTATTATTCATTCAGTGGAAATTATGTGTATGTTTGTATATGTTTTATAATAAGTATGGGTACAAAGAATCTCTAAATAAACTAGTTTTAATTAAATTAAGATAAATAATAATAAGTTTCTTCAATAACATGTACACATTTTTACCTATATACATATATACATTTTACACACTTGCATACTTTTGACCTTTGAATCATTACCAAACCGTTATGAGTTTTTAAAAAAATATTATAAAAGTAAAAATCACGCTTATATGCTTATATAGTAAAGTATAAGCATGAGCAGAAAAAAAGAAAAGCTCAGTACTCGTATAATTGTTATTATTGTGTAAATTCTTATATCATCTTTGAGCTTTATTGTTTTATTGCTAGAAATATATATATATTACACATATATGTACATATTTAAACATATTTAATTTGTTGTCATGATATCTAAAATTTACTTTAATTATTACTTTATATGTACATAGTCTCTAAATATACGATAAGACATAAATATAACTTTAGCGTAAAAAAATTGTATAGCAAATTTCTGATTGTTGTATGTAAATATATATGCATACATATGCATGATTTTATCAAAATAGTTAACATTTAGTTCGAACTAAAAAAACAAAAGTTGTTGAAAATTGCATATTTTTAGGGGTACTTACATTATTAAGTAACCCTGATTTCAATTTGTGAAGACATGTATATGCGTTGCAATTGCAGTACTACTATTTTTAACTACAATGTAAATATAACACCATGTAGTTTGGATTGGAATTTACTAAAATTCCATATGATATTAATGAAGTGCGGCGAACTCAACAACAAAATGGCATTTTGAGGTTTATTAACATTTTGCTTTCATATCAGCTGTAATAGTATAAAAATTAAGCACGCTTAAATTTTTTTCATTTGCTCGATTTACTCAGTATCTCCACATTTCATTCGTCTAACAAACATTATTGAACTTGCAAATTTTTGTAGTTAGTTTTAATTAATGTTTTGTTTGATTAAAATATTTAAAATTCGCTTATTTTTTGGAAATTGCTTAGAAAAAATTTTATCTTATGAACTCAACAAGATTAAAATTTTCAAACAAGGATTTTTGTGGTTAACACAATTTGAAAATGCACAATTTTTTAATAAATTCGGACGTAAAATTAAATTTCTTATAAAATGCCTATGTATTTCTATTATAAAAAGGCCTACCATAATATTTAATTTCCTGTACATATTACAATTATCTCAAATTATTTTAAAACTTTTTGATGATTTTTATTACATTCCTTTTCTAATAAAGACTTATTATTTTCTTTTTTCTTATATAAAAAAGGACCTCTGACTACAAACTATGTATTTGTTTGCGTATATACCTCACAAATCTTTCTTCTTAATCCCTTGGGAACTGTATATGTCCATATTCCAAAATAAAATTTCCCGAAGCATTTTCCAAATTAAAATTCGAAGTATCATTGAACGTATACGTACAAATATGTTCAAGACCTACACATTTGATCTGAATGCATTTATTTCATCCTAAAGTCAAAAAGGATATTTTTTGTTTTTGTTTATAATATCTCAAGTAAAATTTTAGTCTCTGAGTCATAATTCTCTAGACAATAATCCCAAAAATGATAAGCTGCATATACAGCATGTTAAACATACAAACACTAAGTGTAGACTTAACAAACATCGTCCTATAAAATATTTGATATAAAAAAAGATTTTGGCACGCAAACTCCATTTTTTTTTCTATTCCTTTTTCCTTTATGTTACAAGAATTTTCATAAACCAATTAAGAAAAAATTATTTTGGCAATACAATAATAACGAAAAATGAAAATTCAAATTTGGATGTTTTGCAAAAAAAAAATGTTTTTTTGAATGGAAAATTCTTTTTTTTCCCCCAATTTTACTTACATAAACTCCTTGGTTTCAATAAAAAACAACAATAATAAGTGAGTGGCTGGAGAAATGATGTCAACTCTTTTCTACATTTTGGTTTTAGTTGTTCAGGCGTTTATGATTTAATGATTTGTTTTTTAATTTTTTGAAATTTTTGCTTTCTGGTAAGAAGTACAAAAAAAAAATGAAATAAAGAAAATTCTTTTTCAAGGGCAAAAATATTATTTCGGGGGCAAAATTTTTTGATGTTTGGCATGCTTACATATATATCCGAGTTATATGCGTGTTACGTATTCGTCGTTACGCAATCACAAGCGTATAATTTAAAAAAATATTAAATTAAATTAAAAATTTATTGTATGCTTAAAAAAAATAAGAAAATTTATGTATGTATAAAGCAATTTAAATAAAATAATATGGAAATTTTTTTGGTATATGTTGGTATGATGGCCATTTAAAGAAATGGAAATTTTTATTTTTCTCTTACTCGTAACGTCATTATAATGTAAAATATTGTTATTGAATTATTTTGAGTAATACTAAATAGAACTTACAGTCAAGTATACAAAAAGTAACTACATTATGTTAGCCAGCACGTTCTGTTTTGCAAATTTCTTTTGTATTTTGATTTTGATCATAAAATTTTTGCAATGTTTATTATAGAAAATTGCTTCAAGATCGGAAGACTTCATATTTACGAGACATTGAAGTAATAAATAGTTGATTAGATGGTAACAGATTTGGTTTATGCAGTCTAAAATTATCCTTTTATATTGTTTTTACAAAGAATATTGTTTTACGCCTTATTATATGCAATTTTTTTTGAAATAGGAATTTATTTTAATAATTCCATTTTGAAAACTGCTTGAATTTCTGGTTTCTTCACTTTTGATGAGACCATTTGTATTGACGCTTTGTTACATTCGGCCACCAGAAAACCTAATATAAAATGTTATTCATTCTCGGCTTCAATATGTATTTGCAATAACTGAGTGACATTCCCTTCGTAATTATCTTCTCTTCATAATCTTATTTAGTTGTGAGTTTTAAGCAATTGATAATTTGATTTCAGATATTCGGTGGCAGTTATCAACCGCCTGCCAATACTCGTAGTTAAAATGTTGGAATTCTTAAATTTGTTTTATAAATCATGAAGAGGTTAAATGCTTTCCTTAAGGAAATATTACAATTTAGAACACAATTGCATTTTATACCCCATCAATACTCAATTAAATATTGCATGGTACAAAATTTGAATTTAACAATTTTAATAATTCTCAAATGTAAGCCACGCGTCTATATTTGAGTGATGAACTTTTGAAAAGAAAAACTTTGTACAACCGATGATTGCGTGCCAATATCAAATTTGATTTCGAATCTATACACGCATCCCTCCGTATATACTCGAATAATATAGAAATGAGTTTAACAAGGAAGGGATTTTCTTTTTAAATTATTCTAAAAATTCTAAATTATGTAGCACAATTTTTCATATTGATTTTCTATTACATTAAATTTTCCCTGAATATTTATCGAGAAAGTTACAATTACATATATACGAAGGAAATCTAAAATTTTATGATTACAAATTTTAACTAATATAAAATGTGGCATAACTAACAGTTATACATATATGAGTAATATGGGGAAAAAATAGTTATTTTAAGATTTTACTTTCATTTTTATTATGTTATCAAGTGGAAACAAAAAAATAAAAAATAAAAATTAAAATGTAAAATCAGCAAAGAAAGCAAAGTAAGAGGAAAAGTTAGTCATCAAATTATAGCAATTGTATATAGGGGGATGTTTTATTTTCCACCCTTAAAAATATACAAAAAAAAAAAATAAAAATATAATGAACAACAACAAAGTATGCCCATATACAAACGTAGATATTTTTTGTTGGTATTATTATGAATGCGATGAGTCACCTGGTTGATGAGAATATTACAATTTATGTATAACAGTGCATCAAAGAAAAATGCTAATACATGAGCTTGAGCATGCTTATATATACATATATATATATATATATATATATATTATTTATTTTTATTGCATGCTCGAGGTTAAATGTACCTAAGTACGCATCATATGCATACCTATATGTGTGTTTTAATACCGTATGTTACTAAAGAATGCTGAAGTGAATAATATTTTTATATTTTAAGTAAATGTTTGAAATTTCTTATTGTGTAAATGAGAATGGGACAACATACAAAATATATGTTTGTATTTATATAACTGTATATAAGTAAATTAGATATGAAAGAAATTCAAGGATAATTAGGTGTTGAATGAGTCATGATAAAAATCTTTAAGTGCATTATGCATGTGTAAATATTTTCGCATATTTGTTTTTTCTTCTAGAAATTAAGTAATTTTACAGCAGAGATTTTGGGGTTAATGTGAATTTAATTAATTATTTTTACCTATGGTTCTCCTCGTTGTACGAAATTGGTTTGTATTTATGTAAGTAATTAATGCATTTGATACTTTGATCTTGTTAATAAGAAAAGTGATTTTTAACTTTAATGAAATTTATTTTTAAATAATGGAAAAAATTACGTAATTTTTCAACAGTGGGGATTATAAGCATGGCTTATTTATAGTTATAATGCCCTAGCTTTTAAATTGCAATAATCATTGTGATAATTTTAAATTGTGGTTTTAAATTGAAACTAAAATTTCACCCTTCACTTTTGTATATTTTATCATTTTATATAGAGTGTTCAAATCTCTAACTAAAAGTGCACTTCTATAATTAAAAATTTTTTACTAATTAAGGAGTTTCGATTATTATATTTTTATTACGCGTGTTGTATACATTTTAATAGACTGTAAATTGCAAATGTCTGAAGAAAGCTTTGAACAAGAAAATTTGTATTTCAAACCATAACAGCCAGTCATTGTAACCCTATCATAACTTGACTTCCTCAAGCGGTTAGAGTACAACAGTTACAAAAATTTGTAATGCAGTTTTCTCATCGTTCTCAAAATTTTACATAAAATGGAATTATATTTCCAAACTTTGTGTTTATTTGATATTTGACTGGACAAAAGCATAAAAAGTTACTAATAGCCTGAAGTAAATTGGAGGAAACCCCTCAGTATGATGGCATCTCTCTGTAACCCTCCAGCGAAATATCGTTTATAAAATAAAAATACCCCTCAACCAGAACATAATGTCTGCCGTAAGAAAAATTTTTATAGAATGTAAAACAGTATGCTATACGACTCCGGGCCGCACTCCGTACATACACGACCAGCCCTCAATACAATAAAACAGTTTCATTTTTTTCGCAGTCTTTTAAAAATTCAATTACTGTGTAAAAGTAGTATAATATACAGAGCCATAGTAATATATAAGTTAGATGTTATTTATATATTATACTACACTTAAGAAAAAACAATAAAATTAAACGCGATAAATTAAAGACGTTCGCTTTTAAAGTTCTAAGTGAGTAAATTTTACTTATGCGGTTAGCAATCCAGGGTTAAGTATTTTCATCAGTATAAATATTAAGATTTTGTACAGTACTAAACAATATTGCCAAAAAAAAAAAATACATTTTAATTTAACAATACTGTTATTTACGTGAACGTGAACAATCAAAAAACTCGTGACAAATAAAAATCAATTTTTTAACGAGTTTTTAATGTTTGAATCATAAATTTTTTTGCTTTGTTTTCTGACACATGAATCATCACCATTGAAAATATAAATTTCAATTGAAGAAAATAATATTGAAAACTAATTGATAAATCTAATCACATAATCTAGAAAAATTTATTGAAAATACATACTTAAATAACACAATAAGTAAAATGGATTGAAACTTGAAATATTACAGTCATGAATAATGTGAACTTGGAAACACACACACACACACAAATTTTACAGTGTTTAATCAATTTTAAATTTATTAAAAAATTTATAACTTCGTAATCTTTGTTAAATTTTCATTAAGTACTTATTAATTATTATTATCCAAAAACTTGTTATTATTATTATAAAAGTTAAGCATGCCATAAGGCCATAAAGCAGACATAAAATGGAGCATAATCTAATCGCTCTTAAAAAACCTATCCCTCAAGTGAAGAGTACTACACGAAGAAATGAAACCAAATTTTCTGTAATTAGAATGTTCTCGAATTAATAAATGAACTACTTTTGTTCTAGTTATTAAATTATTTTTTAAAAAGGTATGTAAGTAGATTGCTCTTAAAAGATGTAAAATTAGCTCAAAATTTATGAAAATTTGAATATTCAGTTCTAAAGTTCGAATTAATTAAAATGTACAGCCTTGACGATGCAAACTATTGTTTAATATAAACACGAAAAGCAACCAATAAAATTTAATTTGTATAATAATCTTAAGTCCACGTACATATACTGAAAAATTCTATATTAGCGAATTCAACCACCATAGATTTCCAGTCTCATTATAAATCGTAAATATTTCCATATTTTAAGTTATCAGAATTAATTTTAATTAATTACAAAATTAACAATATTATTTCAAATAAATTTTACTAGCAACTTTTAGTGATAAATCATGCTTAATCTATATTAAAATTTTATTTTACATTCACAATTTTATCAACAATTTCAATTCACAATGCATTTTCAAATTAATAAGATAAGGCACATAAATGAGAAATGAAAGAAAAGAGAAATAACACAAAAATAATTGTTATACAAAACAATAAAAATTCATTGAAGACTCAAGTATTTTTTACTTAATTAATAAGTACTTTTATATACCTGCTTTATTCAATTAATTACTTATTGTCTTCATTTTCAACTCATACAAATGAACGCAATTTCTGTCACTTTAAAAAAATGCATTGTTTTTATAATTATGTAGCTATATAGAATTTTATTGTATAACAATATTTCAAGTGTATCTTCTCAATTTCACAAAATTTTCAACATTTTTATTAAAAATTTCTTTAATTTTTTTTTTTTTTGTTTAATCTTCAATATATTTTTACTTTAATCAATATATTTTCATTACACTTGAGTGTGCAACATACATATATGAGTTTATTTATATTGTGGTCTCCGTCACAACTTGACTTGGTGATAAATAATTACTTGACCTGTCATAATATATATTTCATTAAATTTTTTTTGTTTTTGTATTTTATTCTCTCTCTCTCTCTCTCTCTCTCTCTCGCTCTCTCTATCTATATGTATAACAAATTGAATGAATTTATGAGTACGTTGTTCATGAATAAAATAAAAATGATTTCATCTGATTACTTTATTTTTTTTTTATTGGAAAACATTTCAAGGCGAAATGCATGCATTCATTCAGTTTTATATTTTTTTTTTCTTTTTTATCCTTCCTCTTCTCTAATAGATAGAAATTATTATATATGCTTATATGCGTATAATGTATATAATGATTTTCTTTTAACCTCTTCCTACTTTTGTTTTTGGTTATTGCTTTAGATTTTGTAATGAAATGCTGTTTTTTTTTTTATAAAATATAGGAAAAAAATAAAAACGTTCATGGAAAGTGAAAAAAGAAAATTATTATCGACAAGGGATATCATGGAATTTTTCAAATAATCTTGGTATATTATCTAAGTATGTGGTTTTAATACATATAGATACATATACACATATAAATATTATATGCTTTATAATGCATAGTATGTACGTAATGTGAGTTATACTGTTTAACGCATCATTTTTTTACATAACGTTAACACTTATTAAGACAATGTGCTTCCAATCTCTCACTGTTTAATTATATATAGAGTTTAATAATATAGAGAGTTTAAATTTATTTAACATAGTACTTTTTATATAGCTTAAATTTTTTATCATAGATCTACGATTTCAATTTTCAAACATAGGTACTATGTTAAAATAAGTCGAAAATTTTAAGGTGTAGTTGCCAAAATTCTTCAATATTAGTTGGCATTATTGTCAAATTTAAAATATGTCAATTTTCAAATTTTGCGAAATGTGTTAGAAATAAGTTTTCTATTTTTTATTTACAACGTTTCTCATTTTTTAGGTCTAAAATTATTTGTCATATCGTAAACGCATTGCAGGACAGCACCTCAAATTCAAAATTGGACAAATTGCAATTAACTTCTAGGTTATTGAATGAGACTACAACTGTTAAAACATTTTATATTTTCTACACTTTTGCAATTGCTGCCTGCCATATTTTGTCAAATTCAATGGTATAATTTTTTTTTCCCAAAAATTTTGTTGTTGTGTTGGGATTTTATAAAGCTTACATTTTTCCAATTTTAATTTATTTAAGGTTTTAAAATGCGATCCCAATATGTTTAGAGCATAGGAGTGTTGAATTTATAAAATTTAAATTTGAATGAGAAAGCGAACCAATTTTCTCCAAGGCTTAGCACAAAATTAAAGAATTTAAATTTTATGCTATGATTTAAAAAAAAAAAATTAAAAATGAAAACGTAGAAAAAATACATCTATTAAAACTGTTATACATCATTAGTCAAGAATATAACAGGCAATTTAAACTTCTTCAAATATTTGAATCTGGTAGGTTGGTTGGTTGAAGTGGCAGATGCAGTAGGTCAACCACAATCGAACTAGCACAAATGTGCCGTTTTGCTACCACTATCCCGTGCATTTTGCTACCTCTAAACGGCCTAGTGATCACATATTTGAAAAACGGCCCAGCGGAAGTGGTAGTAAAATGACACATTTTAGTTAATTAGATTGCGGTTACTTTTTGTATTTTGAAAAGTGTTAATGAAGAAAGTACCAGAGCTATTTTTTATTTTCTAAAACTGATATATTTTGCATTTATATGTCAATATTTCGCATTGACCGCATGAAAACCCTTAAAAAAATAAATTAATATTTTTGGCCTTATTTCAACTAATTTTCATTCTTATACATTTGATTTGTTCTCCATTTGCAATTTCTTACGAACAAAATCGATTTGGAACACCATGTTCGTACATAAAATTATTATATTGTATAATAATTATGGTATAAGTAAATATAATAATGATGTTATGTATATGTTATACATGTGTATATAGAAATATTTAAGTACATATTTTCCTTATAAAGAAATCTGGAGCCTAAATTTTTTTTTTTATATAGCCATCTAAAGTATTTATAAATTTTCTCTTAATGGATATTTTATGTTACATACCATTACCGTTTTAGATTTTTCTTATATTTTGGTTTGCTTGTTTGTAAATTACAAGGACAATACATAAATTTGTAGTTTATATATCTCCCCTATATTAACAACCAAATACTAAAAGAAGGCTTAAAAACATTAGGAATAAAAATTATATATAAATATCGGGAAATCTAAAAGTATATATGTATGTATGTAGTAAGAATGTAAAAGTTTTACTTTATAACAGACAGAGAGACATGCTAAAAACAATAAGAAAAATTTTAATTCTATATGTATATGCTTGTAATCCTTGAAATGAAAAAGAGAGAAAGGAAAAAGCAAATAAAAAAAAAAAAAATTGATTTGTATCTCTATTTTCTAGTATATAAGAATTGGATAAAGGAAAAATCAGGATAAAAACAAGGATAGCATAATATAAAATATAAGGATATGGAAAAAAAAGCAAACAAATCTTATATATGTACATGTAACAATGCCTATCTCTGTCTTACATTCATTTTAAATCTATATATAGTTGAATATATTGTGAATTGAAAGCAAAAACAAAGAATGGGAAATGCACTGCAAAAAACAAAAAGAGAAAAAATTAAAATGAAAAAAAAAAATCTATAGAAAACAAGAAAGCATGAATCATCGTTCCAGTTCCTTTTTTATATCGTATACTTAAATTGTGTTCAAAATATTGAAAAAATATTAAAGGAATAGTATATATATAGAAATGGAAAATTGTGAATGATATGTGTGGAGGAAAGAGATATTGTAAAAATATAAGGGTATGGGGAAAAAAAAAACAACGACTTTTCATTCTTTTTATGTAAATAATTTAGAATTTTCTTTAATCCTATTGTTTTAACCATTTTCATAAAATATACTGGATCCGTATCATATATACATAAAATATATAGAATTGAATTGCCGTGTGCCGTATACATGACAATAGGCATAGAAGATTTGCTTTTGTTACTAATACCCTTATTCTATTAAAAAAAAAAAACTCTTAACAGAAAAACATATATAGAATTTCTAAATATGCTTCTATATAAAACAAATAAAAATTTCTAACTAGAACAAAATTTCAATATTCTTGCACATACTCTTACATACAATTGTGCACTTTTGTTTGCCATAGTTATTTTAACTATTATTTTTAAAAAAGGTATTTTCCTACTTTTTCTTCATTTTTTTTATTATTTTATTTTTATTATTCATATTAGATATTGATTAAAATATTTTTATATCAACCTAGATTTATTATTAAAGAATTAGAAGAAAAAATTCCAATAATTTCTATTTTATTTATAAAAATAATTTTCGTTATGATTATAGAATGAAAATTTTTCTTTGCAAATATTTCTACTAAAAAATTGTGCGTGTAATGTCTAAGTTACATACTATATATAGAAAATTAGAACTTTATAAGGTTTTTAGGTCATAAAGTGTAAGAAATTATTATTGTTATATTGGGAATATTATTATTCTCAAGTCTTGATCTATATAGTGGATTTTTCTAAGTCAATTAAAATATAAATAAGTTCAATTAGAAAATTGTTATACGAGTACATAAGAAATTCATGAAGTTTAAAAGATAATTATTAATTATTTGTAAAGCACTTTCATTCGGACTATTAAAGCCTACTATTTTATCACTAAGAAATTAACTGGGAGAGAAATTGTCCAGTTTACAACCGAATTATTCCGGAAACGGGGCATCGCACAAAAAACGGGGCATCGCACATAAAATCTTGCAAATTATGAAAAAAAAAATTGGCGAAATTAAAAAATTTTCAACTGGGTTTTTGGAACCATTTCTTTCATAAAATTGTCCTACCTTTCTACCCCCGGGAGATTATACTGCGTAACAAATTCCCTCTGTATAAATTTCTCCCTTAATTTTTTTAAAAATCTAACGTAAAATTAAGAAATGGATACTTATACTTTATTTTATTCCAATATCAAGTATTGGAATTGAATATTAAATTTTTTTATATTTATTAATTTAATAACAAAATTTTGCATTTTCTGAATTGAATTCACAAATGTTGAAAAATATTTGCCGAAGTTGAAAATAATTTAATATTGTTCCTTAATAAAAAATCATTTGGTGACTGTGTTGCCTTGTTATAGGAATAATACCATTATTTAATTACTTTTATTAAATGCCAACTTCTTTGAGTTTCAAATCTGAATCATATAATTTACCAAACTTCTTCAATATTAATTTAATATCACAAAATTAAGATTTTAAATCGTGAAGTGATTTGAAGATTGTTACCAATAAAGGTAAAATGCGTCACTCGTTTAAAAATAATTTCATTATTCATTTAAATTTCTATAGAATTTTGCTTACGTTTGTTTACATGAGATTACGTTATAGGAAAATTAATGTGAAATTCTTGTATATTTCATAATATTGAACAATAAGTTTTCTCAACATTGACCTTAAATTCAACGCTGGAATTTCCAAACAACTGCACAAGAAATTTGCCAACGACTTATGTTATCACCATGTTAATAATTGAAAGATAAAAATTCAAATGATCTCCAATATAAATTCCAACAAAAAAAAAATGTCAATCGTTTTTTAAGCACCTATACACATATAAGAATTTAAAAAAAAAAACAAAACCTATACAATAAAGAATCCCAAATATTTTCATGTTCTGAATTCTTTTTGTCAAAATTTGTACATTTTCTTGCTCAAAGTATGAAAAATTCACGCAAAAAATGTTTTATGTACGCAATCACTTTCGCAAATACTCGCAATTTAGTAAGATTTCAAATATACTTACAAACCAAATCATCAGCTTTTCAATTTATATATAGTGCTATCGTTATCAGGTTCTTTTTTTCCAGATTCTTATAAGGTTGCAATATATTGGACAAGAAATACCTACATAATGAAAAACAAAACCAACGGCAATACGAATAAAAAACGAAAAATTTTTTTAATGCAAAAAAAAATGCTTCAGTGGAGGAGAATTTACGACACATCTGTAAAGTAAATTTCTCTTTCTGTCTTTGAGTATCATGTCTTTAACATACGCCACTAAAAAATTTGATATCTTTTATGTATTAAAGCAAAAATGTCAGTGTATAATATGGAAATTCCAAATTACCAGAATTCTTCTCGATTCTTTTTTTGTATCTTTTTGTTTTTTGAACACTTAACTTTTAAATTGTAAATGATTTGTGTATGCTTATGTATAAAAACAGAAAAAATTTAGTATTTTAGTATCATTTTGTACTTAAAATTACTCGTCTTTTAAAACCTTTTTACGTTTAAATTGAAATTCTATTGTTAATTATAGACTTTGTTTTTATTATAACGTTTTCAATAGATTTTTGTAGCATTTTGTGGTTACTAAAGGAAGTAATCATTCACATGTCAGTGTGTATGTAGTAAAATTTAGTACTTATTTTGTGTTCCATTCAATAGCAAACAAAACTCAATATAAGTACGCGTTTACAATATGTGCAATGGTAAAAAATATTATTGTAAAAGCAAGCGATAAAATTTGAATTTGAACAAAATATGTAAAGTGTGCGTATTCCTTGTTTGAGTTTGCAATACTCTCATAGTTTTTAAATATCTTTGGGCGAATATATATATATATAGATACAGCACTTTTGGGCTTAAAAAGAGAAAATCGAATTTGATATAAGAGAAGTAAATTTTACATGTATAATCTTTATTTTATTTCAAACATGGTAATGATACAATCAAACCTCAGTAAGAACAAATTTTTCTTAACAGAACTATTTTCGTAATAAAAATTTTTCTTATTTTTTGACACTCTTAACATAAAACCTCCAAAAACCTTTACCTAATTTTGATGACGATTGTAGAGTTCTATAAGTCTATAGCACGAAAATGGTAAATGCAAATTATTTTTTAAAGCCGAAATTTTCTCAGAATCAAATAATATGAACAATTTGTTTAACACGAAATGTTTGATTTGGAAATTGTACTGCAGTGTATTTTATGTGCCGAATTTCGTTTTCTCCTTCAAAACTTTACTAATTTTTCTTTTTCAAATTTCTTTTACATATTAAATTAAGTATAACAGAATTTGATATTTATTAATTTTTAATTGAATTTTCAATACCTTTAACACGAAGTTTTTTCATAATACAAATTTGTTTGTTATAAATTTGGAATTCGTCTTATAAAGATCGAATTTTACACTATTGCAAAATGCTATTTATTAACTTGAGTGAGAATATTATATATATATATATATATTAATAAAGGGCGCGGCATTCAAATATTTTTTTAAATTGAATATTTAATGCTTTATGCTATTAAATGTATAAAAATTAATTTTTACTCATAAAAATAAAGAAATTCAATAAAGAGAGCCAAACTCTTTTCTTATCAATTGAACACAAATCGAAAGTCGATTTAAAAAAATCTTTATTCTTATATATTGTACATATAGATACGTATACACACAAACACTTGTATATTTTAATATTTCCTTAATAATAAATAACTTCCTTGATATAAATGACAAATTTTCAAAATTTTACAAATTACAATTTTATGCACAATAAAAAAAAAAATTCACAAATTAGCACACTAACAAAATATTTTACTTATATAAAACATACTATTCATACGTATACATACTATGTATGTATGTATATATATGAAACTTATATTTTGCCTGCCGCTAAAAGATTGAAAAATTGCCATTTTATTTTTCATTTATAAATCTTTTTTTTCCTTATCGAAAATCGTCAATATAAATAATATTCTACAAATCAAGTGATTACTACTCGTGACCTATCAAAATAATATTTTATTTAAAACGAGAAAAAAAATAGAGTTGACCTTGTCAACTCTGTGATACCCGTACGAATTTGTTATCCTATGTACGAATAACTAATGTGCCATAACTAACTCTGGGGCAGACTATGACTTTAAGTTGCCGTATTACCATATTAATTTATGTAAAATTTCAGTACTATGTGTTTTTCAAAATACTGGTTGTGCCAAACTACTATTGAAGTTGTATGGCAGCTACCAGAAAGAGAAAAGAAATTTTAGCGAATTTTATCAAGCACATCGGCGCTACTAATATATTCACTTGTGTGAAATCTCAATATCACAGCTTTTATAGTTTCTGAGATATAGCCAAATAACTTTTGAAGTTGTATGGCAAGTACCAGAAGGAGCCAAGAAATTTCAACGACTTTTATGAGACACATTGGCCCTACTAATATATTCGTTTGTGTGAAATTTCAATACCATAGCTTTAATAGTTTCTGAAATATAGTCAAATAACTTTTGAAGTTGTATGGCAGGTACCAGAAGGAGCCAAGAAATTTCAACGACTTTTATGAGACACATTGGCCCTACTAATATATTCGTTTTTGTGAAATTTCAATACCACAACTTTTATAGTTTCTGAGATATGGCCAAATAAATTTTGAAGTTGTATGGCAGGTACCCGAACCGGTACCCCGATCATGTCCGATTTAAATAGGGTTCTGGCACTTACTACAATAAATCATTTGTGAAAATTTGGTGAACTTAGCTCAATTAGTTTTTGAGTTATCGTTCGGACGGACGGACGGACAGACAAAGCTAAATCAACTCAGAATTTGACGCTGATCAAAAACATACACTTGAGTCTATATCTAACACCGTTATTTCTTAGCGTTACAAACGGTAAGGCAAATTTAGTATACCCTTCGAACATACGTTCGTACGGGTATAAAAATATGAAAACGCGACATGAAGAAAAATAAAAATAAACTATTGATCGGAATCTTTAATACAAAAAGAAAAAACAAAATAAGAAATTTTCGAAAACCTAAAAAAAGAAACACGAAAAATAAGAAAAATAAAAAAAAAGAGAAATGATTAGCGAAACAAATAGGACATCCAAATCAAAAGTATGACTTTATTTTTCTCTTTCTTCTCTGTCCAATAATAACATTCGCCACCCTCTCTTCCTCTATTTCTATTTTCACTCATAATATTCACTATACGAGTTACAATTTTACAAGTTACACTTAAACTTCGTGTACATACACACATACATCTATGAGAACAATCCATGCATACATATTATATTCTTATTATTGTATAGCACAAAAATCAATGGAGAAGGAACAATAATAATATTGACTTGTAGCGAGAATTTGCTGACATTTTTCCGCTAACCAAACACAAGTCTATTATTATAATAAATTATAACAGATTGTCGTGACTTCAAATCGTCTTTATATACCATTATTACTGTTATAATATTTTTTTTTTTTTTTTTAATTTTTTTTTATTTAGTATATTGTACTTTAATACATTGAAATTACTGTGAAGAAACTACATATACACAAATTATGTGACCCTACGATTTATTAGAATAAAATCAAAACTGTTGAAATGATAGTTATGGACAGTTTGTCGGAATCAGTTTGAATTCTGCTTTTTTTTTGTACATCTCTTTTTAAGTTTTATTACTTGTTTTTATATTTTATTTTCTTAATACACGAATTTTTAGACTTCCAGGTGAGATAAAATTGTTTAAAAAAAGAAAAAAATTTTTTTTCATTCGTATATAATGTATGTATGTATGTTAAATGCAGTAAGAATTGTATAAGGTTCTTCATTAAGGGCAAGAATGTAAAATTTTTAAATTTGATAAAGATTCAGTTTGTCATCCACATAGTTGGATGTTGCAGTTCGAACCCAACTGGTTGTGATTAAAGTGATTGAAATCCGGTTCAAAAAAATTACAAACTTTTTGATTGTTTAATTGCATGCGATCATACATGTATATACGCGCTTGAATATAAACCTATGAAATAAAAATAAGCAATCAAATAGTTACAAAACTAAAAATTGCATGTCTGTCTGATCCTTAGCTCTCGGTTACAATTTTTCGTTTTACTGTTTCGTTTATTGAATTTACAAAATAAAAAATTAGAAAAGGTGTGTGGAATGAGTGGGGTATGCAAATTACAATTAATTAATTAGGCAACACAAAAAGTTTTTCTCTGAAAGTTAAAAGCTCTGGGTAATGAAGATTACATCCCCTTGACCCCTTGATAGGGGACCCCTTGAATAGCATTGTAATGAAAAAATGTGTTTGGTTGAATTACTTACGATCAGAGTAAGAACTTAACAGTCCGTTTTATATTGTCCCAATAAGTCCACAACAGCTTTAAAATTCTGATTTTTTTTGTCGAATTGTTTTGCTATAATTTTAAAGATTTGAAATAAGTAACCTTGTTATGAAAGTTTTTTACATTTAAAAAGGGTAAAAGTAACAAAGAAAGTATAAAAAACAAGAAGTTTAAAAATTAAATTTTTTTTTTTTATGTTTTGTTGTGTATTTCTTTAAAAAATCATAAAGAGAAAATTATTATAATAATAAGTAAAAAAGTTGTTCTTATTTTCATAATTACAGGTGAACAGTTATAGTTAGTTTTACAGAAAGATTTTCTTACAATTTTTTTTTCGTTTTTTCTTGTTCTTGTTCTCATTTAATTATTTTCATTTGAAATTTTCTTTGTTATTTTATTTTATTTTCTTGTTTTTTGAATATTTTTGTAAATAACCGTATTGAAATCTTATATTTATGTATTAACGTATATAAACTGATTTTTAATTTCCGATAATTTACGATATATTAAACAGTTTTGAGGAATTTATTAGATAAAGAAAATATTTTTATAGTCATTAAGTTTTGTTTACATATATAAAGTAGGTCTATTTCAATAATGCAGAATAAGATGTGCTATTTAAATTAAATAATGAAAATATTTAACATTCTTAAAAATAAGGTATTGTTTAATTTTCATGACTAATGTAGCACAAAAGCAGAATTTTCTAAATTCGGTTTTATGAAAAATCCAAATATTGTACACGGAATTTGAGTTCTTAAGAGTCAAATATAGAATATAAAAATATTTGGTTCAATTGCAGCTATTTGAAAGTTTTTGAAATAATTTTCAGCCATGATTTTGAAAAAAAGAATCTTAAATATTAGAAAATGTTATTAAAAACAGGCAAAAACACATTAAGTGTTTGATTAAATTAATAAATTAAATGGAAAATGCTTTGTAAATCCTGTTTTTGTATAAGATTTTCAATTTTTTCAACAACTGCATTAAATATTTTTAATTAAACAACTCGATTTCTATAATAACCCATACTCTATAACTACTCATTTTCTATACATACGAGTATGTGAAAAATCATCGACAAACAAAACTAGGGGAGTTCAAACCGTAGTCAGACCCATTTGATTTAAATTGCGACTTTATCTCAAACTAAAACGCAAGTGAGCTGGACATAATTTCGTAAAACTAATCAAACTGACCAACGGTAATTATTATTACTCTATATCGTGTTTTTTTGTCTATGCACAATCTGTGAAAAAAGGCATGGATGTGCCGTTACAGCTTTTCCTGAAATCATATGTTCTTGAAAGTTTGTAATTGTAGATTTGTAGATTTGTAAACAGTGCACCACGACCACGTATATATAAAGATCTATTGTGCCTTCCC
The DNA here is from genome assembly GCF_029603195.1 of Condylostylus longicornis. NCBI lineage: Eukaryota > Metazoa > Arthropoda > Insecta > Diptera > Dolichopodidae > Condylostylus > Condylostylus longicornis. The sequence goes on from NW_026578116.1 coordinate 1,508,869, forward strand.
ACCTGAGTACGGAGCACGACCTTACAGCACCCGCTCGAGCAAAGCACCGACCTGATGTACTCGAGCACTTTGTGAGGCACGAAACACCGCAACTCCCCCGTCGTTAGAGTAAAGTCCTCCAGTATTTCTCCAGAAAGTGTACTCTCTCAGAAAGTATACTTGTATTTACTTGTTATATATTTGCTTGGCACAATCCCATAGCTGTACACCATATATGCCCATACATGATTTATTATTTGATTATATATCAACACTTTGTTGCATTAAGCCAAGATAGAAGAACGACCTAGGACCCATATAACGTGTCAATACTAATACAAATACTAAGTAATTAAAATTATTAAAATTAAAAAGTTCATACTTTTAATTGCTTTTATTTTCTTATTCTACACAAAAAATAATTTTAATAATAATTTGGTCAAAAATTAATTAGTCACGAATAATTAAAGAAAAGACAAGAAAAAGAAACACAAAAATTTATGACAGAATACTCTCAAATTTATGCTAATAATTCATAAGATAATTAATAATAAGTAGTAATAAAAGTAATGACAATCATTATAAAGATTTCAAACCAATTTCTAAAAAAAAAATTTTTCTTTTCTTTTTTAGGTAAGTGAAACTAATTTTTGTGGAAGAAATTGTTGTGTTTTTCAGTGAAAAACATAATTATCAAAGAAGACAAAAACAATAATAAAACTATGAGAAAATTAAAATGAAAAAAAGATAAAAAAAAACAGCAGAAAAAACAACAACAATAGCAACAACAAATTATTTACTAGCAACGCTTCAGACAAATTGGTTATTTTGGTAACATCCAATGGGTAAAAACTAAAAACAGAACAAAAAAAAAGAAAATTCTTATTAATTTTTTCTTCTTTTTTTTATAGTTCTATTTTTTTTTTTTGGTGTTTCTATTCCTACCAAGTTTTTTAAAATAAATAATAAAATATTTTTCTATTTACTGGGAAGTCTGTAATGAAAATTTTAATATTTAGGTTAATGGATCAAATGCGTATCTAATTATAAAGTGTAGGGTGTTGAAGGTGAAACTAAATTATAATTTTGTCCTATATTTATTTATTTTTTTTCTCATCTCTCCTTTATTCCATAATTTAAGTTTAATTAGGTTATATTTAGATATTAAGAGTGTGTACACTATGATTATTACCCAAACTCTATGTAAGTACATTAATTTTTTTTTGAAATTTAAATTGTTTTGCCCAAAAACATTATGATCCAAAGACATTACGAAATAAATTTTTATTTTTATTGCTTCTTTTTTCTGTTTTGATTCCTCGAATGGAATGTGATGAATTATTAATCGATTTAAAAGTAATTAGAAATCAATTTTTTAATTATACAAATCTAATCTAAAAATCGAATTTGCCATCGGCTATGTCAAATTCCATAAATGTTGAATTAATTAACTCTTATTTTCTCTTGTTTAAATGAAAAACATTCAATCAATTAATTGTGCACCATTCCAATATTATTAAACATGAAATTGTAGTTAAATTGTAGCCTTTATCATACTTATGTTAATATTTCAAAAGAGTTAATTAAATTCTTATAAGCTCTTAACTCTTTCAACTCCCATAGCTCGGAAAATAAAGTTCTAATATTATTTTTTAACATCTTATTTAGTATTATAGCACCTTTTCAACATTAATAAATAAATTACTAATAAATTTTATAGCAATTTTTCTCATTTTTAATTAAAAATTTTAAATTTTCAATATATCATAAATATTATTCTTGAAAAAGAGAATAATTTTTCAAAAAATAATTTAATTTTATTTAATTAATTTTAATAATTCTTATTTTTAATTAATTATTCTTAAAATATTTACAAAAAAAAAAAAAAATTTAGATTGGCCCATGGGAGGATCGAACTCACGACCTTCGCGTTATTAGCACGACGCTCTAACCAACTGAGCTAATGGGCCAGTTAAAATGTGTTGTACAAATTTCTCATATAATCAGCAACATCGTAAATTTTAATAAAAAGAAAATGTTTCTGAAATAAAAAATTTTATTTTAAAGAAAAGAAATGTTGATAGGTATTAAAAGTATAGCAACATTTAGAAAATAAATGCATCTGCTACATAATATTTTGTCATTAAATAGAAATTTTACAGCAACAAATTGCTAAGAAATAATTACGAAACAAATCGTCAATAACATACAATTGTTATGGTTGAGTAAATAATTGGTGACGTCATATTTTGTTATTTTCAGTACATATTTTTGCAAAAAAATATTTTATGAATTTATTTATTTTCGTTTTGAATTTGTAAATGCTATTTTTAATTTATTTTTGTGTTTTAAAATACATTATTGTTTATTTATTATTTGAGATCACGGTAATAATTATTAAAAGTAGCAAATTCACCAAACATTTATAATATTATCTTATTAAGTGTATAAGAGGAGCAACAATTTTTGTTATTCAATAGTGAATTTAAAAACAAAAACCGATACAAACAAATCAATAACATAAATACGACTAAATATGCATACTTACCTGTTGTTGTACATATTTTATATCTCATCTGAATTCTCATTTATATACTGTAGCCATTCTGATACAAAATAGGCCGATAAAGTAATCGATTTTAAAATATTGTTTTCATTGATTTAATTATTAAAATCTCAAGTGGGTAGTCAGTTATACACGTATGATATAATTTTTTTTAAAGCTTGATATACATTTCTGCACCTACACATTATCTTTCTAAAATAAGAAATTATACTTACCTTTTTGTTTTTATTTACTAATTTAAAAAAAAATTTTATGTAAAAGGTGTGAATTTTGACCATCCTATTGACCAAAAAACAAAAATATTGTTATAATGATAAATACTACGTAATCTATATTTTATATAATTACTATATTTGTATATACAACTATATATGGAGATATTAAATAACATCAACAACAATACAAACTATATTTATATTTATCAAATTACAACGACATAATTTTTATTATTAAAATATAATCTGTCAAAATACATACATAGAAATTAAAAAAAATCGCGTGTGCTATTTAACACCTTTATCGATTAGTCATTAAAATTGTTAGTAAAAATTTTTTTTTAATTGCTAAAATCGTTTTAATTTGTTATCATTTTGTTTTTTTTTTTTGCGATTTAAAATAACATTTTACAAATCGCAAGCTAAAATACAATTGAGTTGAAAAAAATATCAAAAAGGTTACAAATTAATAATATGGGTGATTAAACAGTAATTTTATTATTATTGTTTATTACTGTATTTCATTGTGTAATTTGTGTATGTATATATGTGAGAACATACATAAATATATTAAATATTCATGTTGAGATTAACTGTATTATTATAAAGGTTAATGGATGCCTTGCCATATTATAATATTAAAAATAATTAGTTGTGTGTTAACAAAAATGTTAAAGGTGATAACTTATATGTAGGTGACGAAATATTTATATTTTTTGCTTTTATTGGAAATTAAATCTGGCTATTAAAATTTTAACTTTATCAAGAATTTAAAATGAAGTTATTTTCATATAATATTTTTTGGCTCAAATTCGGTAGTAAATGCTTTCTAAAGTTACAAACATAAGTAGATGTTGAGAGAATTTGAGAGCCATATACAAGTTTCGAAACCATATAAATTTAAGGTTAATTAAAATAATAAATTGTGTGGAGAAATAAGTTTTTTTTTTCGAAATTTTTATAAGAGCTTCTTTGAGATTTTAATTTTTGCAAAAGAATATTTCTTGCTTCATTAGAATGTTGAAAAATTTATTGTTATTTTCCTTTACTTAATTTTTAAGTTGAATCAAATTCAAAAATCTTATTCTTAACAATATGGAAACTAATGCTTATAAATTCTTCAAATATTTAGTCTCTTTTATAATAAATTTCTCATATTCTCAATTAAATTTGTGTCATTTAACAATTAGGTATCACTCTCTTGTTTACATTTATTTTTTTTTTTCAGTCATAATAGCCCTTAAAATTGCAAATAAAAATACAAAATATTGCAAGATATAAGTATGTGGTTCAATTTACCCAAATTTAATTGAGAGAATTGCGTCTTTTTACTTGCACTGTGAAAAGAAATAAGAACAATTTCTACAATAAACATTCTTTACAATTGAAAAATTATTACATACTCAGTTCCACATTATATACATATACAATATACTTATATACATAGGAATACATAATAATAATTAAATTTCAAATTAAAATGCTCCCTTTTAAGAATTTAAATACGAGTATTAGTAAAACTAAGTATATATTACACACAATTAAACGAAATTAAGTTATTATTGTAAATTGTTCTGTTAAAAAAATTTTAGTATGATAGTACATGTATATATATATGTATGTATTATTATAAATTGTTCCTAATAAATGATCTTCATACTAATTGACTAAAACATTTTATTTATTGCATAATAATTCTAAACAACCAGATTTCTAATTTGTATTTTACACCTTAATTCTTCATTAACATTACTGTTAATAAAATGTAAATGTTTTACATTTAATATCAACATCTTAACTGTTGAAAGTATTTTATACCAATTCGAATATTTTTCAAATTTTAATTGACAATTTCAAATGAAAAAGGTGTAAATTAATTTTAAGAAGAAAATCAATTAAATCAATTTGAATTTGACAGGAATAAGTACGAATGTATTTATTGTGTCAAAGCAGTCGAATCGATTCGTGTAAATTGAATCACTTATATCTATCTCCACTCTATTTCTAGATTAGATGTACTTTATTTACTAATATACGTTCCATTTAATATAATGAAAATATGATACTTAATTACAATTTACGCACTTTAGCTTATTTGCATAATAAAATGTGATTCTATTTTTTATCGATTCGGAAAAAAAATCTTTATTGTATTTTTATTATTATTAACACATTTTTTAAACCATTAACTTGCGCCTATTATTCAAAAATACAATATGTATACAGTAATGCACAGCTAAGTGAAAACACAATCAATTGGACAGTTTCAAAACTGCAACCCAGCTGTAGACCAATAGTAATCTCATCGGCATTTCTCCATGAAACAATCCTCTTCGCTAAATTCATCCAGGTCCCCTGACGAAGTTCAGCAGATCATTCATGGAGGCCCCCAAGAGAGCTCCTTCAATTCAAATAACTACAGAATAAAACAAGCAATACTTATATATATAGTGCCACATAAAACAATTTCTGTTATTGTTAAAATTGTATACTTTTTATAAAATTAAAAATTTTTCAATTTGAAAAAGTTGACTAAAGCCCGGCTATGAAAAGATTTTATGTGCAATATTTTAGTACATATTTTATTAAATTTAAAAAATTGACTATTTCTGAATAGAATTCCTAGAAGTGGAAAACAGGCGTTTAAGTCTTAGCTGATAGATTTCAACATAACCGGGTTTAACTGTACATACAAATGCACATATATGTATATGTATACTTACATACATAATATTTTTACGATATAATCGAATAATATTTTGCAACTCTTAATTTAGTGTTTCCAGAGTCTATTAGTATTCAAGACATTTTACAAAAAAATAAAAAAATTTCCTTTATTGTTTTTATTTTTATAATTTTTGTATCGTATAACAATTTTTATTGTCTTTTATTTCAATACTCTTAAAAAAATTCAAATTTCTCGGTTAATATTTTTAATAATATTTTATATTTTTATAATTTATTTTATTTTTTAATAAATATATGCATAATAAATATATTGTTGCTGTTAACAAAGAAATTATGTAAAAATAATAAAAAAAAAATTCCTATGAAATTTTTATTTTAATAAAAATTAATTTTTTGTTTATTTCTTTTTTAAAGCTGAAAATATTGAATTTAATAAGAATTTTAAAAATATTTTCTTTTTTTTTTATAAAAATAAAACGCATTTTTTAATTTACATAAATCTCATACAGTTCTCGAAAGGAAAACTTTAAAACTCGAATTAAATTTTATTGTTCTAATATGCCTATATGGTTTTTGATCGAATATTTGATTTCTAATAATTATTAAACATATTGAATAAAAGATGTCAAAAGATTAATATCAAATTTTAATTTAAATTATGACTTTAGAAAAATTGAAGTTTTTTACATACTTAAGTATTAAAAATGCTTATTTCTTCATTATTGTGTCAAGAATGTATAATTAGAACAGTGATGCAATGCGCTTGTAAAAATCATAAAATTATAATTTTTCAACTTAAAGAATTTTGTTATCTAATATTTTATTGCTTTCCAAAAAACTTGTATAAGCGCATACCTGCAATATTGAATATAAAGCTAATAAAAATTAAAACGACATCGTACGGGAAATAGTTTCTAAAGTGCGCCATCTAGAAGGCGATAATATCAACAATATAAGAAGACTAAAGGGATAATGTCGCTACATCAAGCGAACCGTTGGCTTAATGGAAAATTAATTGAAACGCAACATTAACGGGTTTTTTCTAAGGATAACACTGTTGCAGAAGTGAAGTGCAATAAAGGTTAAAAACAGCCATTTGCTTCTATTTTTTAAATGTTACTGCATTTTGAAATGTTACAGAATGTGTTATTGAATTCAATTACATTCTTGTATATAACGAAGGGTAACATGAGCCCTCCATAGTGAGGAGTATATTAATTGATATTTGCATCAGCACACATGTTAAAATCAGCACACCCTGTATCTTACGTTATTCAACAATTTGTTCCGAAGATTGCATAAAGCAAAGTGTCTTGTCTAGATATTCTGAATTCGGCATTCAAGGATAGAAAAATATAGATTTCTTTTGAATCAAGATTAAAATTTACTAAATTCAATTTAAATAATAATTAACTATTTTATATATTATTAGTTTTGTAATATATTAAATAATACATAAAGTGACCATATACTTATGTATTTAGAAAAATTCATAAATATTGCTATCATTTTTTTTCAATACGAACACAGTATGCAATTTATTTTTAATATGCTAACTAGTTTAGTATTTGTAATTTCCTTCTATGCTAATAGAAACTTGAAGAAACTATATGTATTTTTTTTTCTTCTTGATTTTCTATATCTTTTTTCTTATTTATATAAAAAATTTTATTACAAAATCGAGTTTTTTTTTATAACAAATTATTTTATACAAATTATGCTGGTTTACAAAAATAAAAATAAAAAGTAGAAAAAATTTCAAAACACTGAGAAAAAAATATAAGCGGTTACAAACATTAAGAGCGTACACAAAAACTTACACTCTTGTCAAATCATTAATTTTTTTTTTTTATCAAATATTTTCAATCAAATTAATTTGAATTTGAGCTCACTGTGTCGATCCTAACAAATTTTTTTTTTCAAACTGTAATTAAATTGAATAAAAAATTTTGTTATAAAGTGAGGTATATAAAAATTATTACCTGAATTATAAATCTTTATTGGAGTTTGTGAGCTCATAATTTAATCAAAATGGACAAAAAGTGCAAAATTTTTTTTCTATTATAAATTTTCATGTAATTTTTTTTTCTTGCTGCTTTTATTCAACCAAGATTTCACTTTATTTGGTAACACAATATACCTTCCTTTTATATAATGTGTGTATATCTGTATACATATTATGTATATATAAGTATTTAAGTGTCAGACACATTCTATCACGTTTTATAATAGTTAAATGATTTTTTTTTTTAAATTTGTTATAACCAAGTGAGTATGTGAGTCAGTAATAAATTTGTATGAATGCAATTCACAACTGACTTATTCATGAAAAAGATATTTTTAATTGTAAACAAAATATTTTCATTTACAATTAGAAAATAAAAATAAGAAAATAAGATAAAATTGAAAACATTTTTCTAAGTGAAATTTAAGTGGAAATTTTATGCATACGTACATGAGCATAAACAGATTTTGATAAATTTTTTTTATCTATTTGTGTAATTCAAAACTAAAATTATTTCAAAAAAAAATACAGTAGAATCGTTTTAAGCTGCAAGACTTCATCAGTTTTGTAATTTCAGTTTGATTACAACAAAATTATTTGAAATTATTAAATTACAATTAGTTTGTAAGAAATTATAAACTGTATGCGATCATACAGTTGCATGTATGTGCGCTTGAATAAAACTTACGGTTCATACTCAGTAACAATCAAACAGTTGCAAAACTAAGAATTGTATATCTGGCAAAACAGATGTCACTTATGGGCATTGAAACTGTTTGTAAATTTGGAATTTCAAAAAAAAAAAAAAATCTGTGCTTAATTGTAAATTATATTTCGGAAAATTCCAGTGCGAAATTAAAAAAAAATTCATCTGTTTTCAATTTCAATTTTTGAATTATTTATTGAAGTATAAAATTCACTAAAATTTATAAATGTGTTATGTTGAAATTAAAAGTGAAAAAAATTTCAATTAAAGTTCATATTTATCAACTAAGTACTACCGTGCTTACAAATCCGTATCACTTCTGGTGTTTTGATCATTAGTTTGCTGACTGCTATCATTTAAACAAACAAATATCGCAGTTGAACAAAAATAATGGCGATAATTTTGATGTTATCGAAAATGAATTTATATGAATTTAAATTTGATTTGAAAAAATTTCTATTTACTGAACGGATTGCGTTCAGTAAATAGATGCCATACTGGCTTTGCAGAGACTTTAGATGCTATACGTGCTTTGTAAATTTTTCAACAAAATGTATAACTTCATCTTAATTTTTTATTTGCAATAAAAAACCGGCTCCACTTTTAAACCTTCATATTTTTTTCCATTACTATATAAATGGATTCTACTGTATTGTTATAATATCTCAGATATGTGCAATTATAATTGAAAATATTGTTTATATTGATTAATTTTTAGAACCTGTCGAAACATATAGGGGAAGAACTTGTAAAAAAACTTTTTTAATTTTAAGTTGACATGATTTTTATGATACAATATCCGCATCCACAAATCATAAATTGGTAGAAATTTTCTTATGTATGTTCGAATATTAATTTTGAATTTTAATTACTCCATAAAATGTTTAATTATAGTATATAAAAAAAAAATAAGAAAAATGCAATTTATTTTAATTGAATTTTTAACTTGTAGCCATTTATTTAGCATTTGATTTTTTGAAATAAATATGTCTGATTTGTGCAGTCAATTGCATAAATTTGTAATTTTTTTTTTTAAATTTGGTCATGTTATGATTTCCTTCAATATTTAGTTAAAAATTTCAATATACTTATGATTTACATGAGAAATTAGTAGCAAAAGTTTATAGTTTCCATATTTAATTGAATTATTTTGAAATTTATAATGTTACAGATTTGATCTTTTAGTGAGTTATGGAGATAATTAGAGAAATTAAGTAGTTTTTGGTACCATATTGTAATTAAATTTATTTCGCCATCAAGAAATTTGTATTTTAATTGCAATTTGCAGTTAATTTTGAAATTTGTAATGCTTAAACTGCTTTGAGGAATGCTTCCATGTTACTTAATTTGGGAAGGTTTATTTATTCAATATTGTAATTAAAATAGTAAATTGGGGTAAATAACATAAAAAATTAATATTATACAATTAAATTGCTTAAAAAAATCATTTCAAATTAAATTATCTTGTAGCATTTTGGATATTTTTAAATTAAAGTAGCCTAGAGTTAGAACAATTCTTGAACTACAATGAAATTGATTGAGAGCAACTACTCAGAATGAGAGTAATTTTCGTATATGACGCCTTGCAAACGTGCCCATGGTGAACCTTAAAATGATGTAAATTTCCTTTTATAATTGTAATAGGCAACATTTTTAATAATAATAGTCAAAAATCTAATTTTTGAACGGTGTATATAGTATTTTTTTCCTATATAGTGTATAAATTTATATATTCGTATACATACATATACGATGATCCATTATAGAATCATCTAAATTTTCAGTAATAAAAGATAATTCGAATTTAATTAAATTTAAAAATTTATAAAATATTTAGCAATTATGCAAAATTATTCGAGTAATTTTAATATTTTTATAAGAACCTATGTTACATTTTTTCATATTAAAAAACTGATGTCTCATATTTTAACACTCAGAAAAATATTCAGCAAATTTTAAAGGAAATTTAATTTGGATTTTGGTATTAATTCAAGTTTTTCACCATTTATTGCGTATGGGAAAAAAATTACCGGAAGATTTTCGATTTCCTTTCAATCATAAATTTTTATTACTTTTAGATTATTATTAAAAAATATGACTACAATACAAATTTTCATCTTATATTTTAATCTTAAATTCTCGGCCTCATTAATTGTCTCAATTAAAAAGAATTTTAAAATTTGCAGAGAAGAAGAAAAAGAAGCCAAAACAAAAACAAAAAAAAAATATTCACATTCCAAAAATTAAATTGACCATGTGAATGGGCACAAATAATATGTATTCTTTCTAAAATATTTTCTATATTTAGAAAATTTCTTTCCCAGGGTACCTTAGTATTGGCACAACTGTCAAGGTGCCATTGAATTGAATTGCGAAATATTTTTTTCCAAAAACAATGAAAAATAATATCGTTTGGCGGAGGTTAAAGGGAGGAAACGCGATTAATGTATAATGAGTTCCCTATAGTGAAATCATATTGCGAGATCAAAGCTATGACGGCTCAAAAAATGTCGAAAGTGTTTCGCCTGTCTTGTCGACGTATTTTGACTAACAATTTTAAATAAGGTCTCGTAGAATTAGTGCTTGTAGAATTAGAAGCTTGGATTAAACGAAGTTTCATTAATAAATACTTTGTAGTCGAAATTCTTATACGTCTAATAAATTTAAATACGATTAATTATTTCGTTTAACCCATTGTTGACTTAATGTCAATTTTAATTGTGAATACCGTCTTGAATTTTCAAAATTCCAAAAATTAAATTTTAGCATGTGGCAACCTTATACATAAATCAAATTTTTATTTCACTTTTTTATGTTTTTTTTTTTCATTCATACATTCATTCTGCTTCTTACTTTTATTATCTGCCACTCACAACTATTATAAAATGAAATAAAAATTACTTAAAAGTAAAACAACTTTCAGTTTCTGGGGGAAAAAAAAGTCAAAAAAAAAAAAAATTTTTATTATTTTTTTTTCTTTTTTTTTTTAAAGCTAATTTCATAATCCTATACATATACTTATGCATGTATGTACAACGCTAATTTGCATTTCAACGATCCGCGAACATACTTTAATGTCCAATTGTTTAATTTTGTTTTTAGACTTCATTTTTATTTTCATGCTTCAACTTTATGTTTCTAATACAATATAGAGAAGATAAGAGTCGATTTCCTCTTTTGGATTTAAGAGATTTCAGTGAATAATGTTTTTAATATTATCATATATTTTTTTTTTTAGTCAGAAAAAGTACATAACCTCAACTGTAATATTTTAGATCGACATAATTTTGTACAGGTACATAAACCTACATATACATATATGTATATACAAAATATAAATGATTTTAACTTTCTCGATATGTTTAACAAATATGAAAAAATTTGATTAAAAAATTTTTGGTTAAATGGCCACTTTAGTATATTGTTTATTGTGAATAACAGTGAATAAGCTATAATTCTTAAAAAATAATGTTGTAGCATTCGTATTTTTCGATGCTGATGTTTTTCGCTGAAATATTTATTGAGCAGCAGCCGAAAAAGTATCTAATAAATTGATTCCATTCTTTTTCAGAAATGGTGTTAGCCAATATGAAGGAAACTCGATCAAACAAGATTTAAAAATTGTCATCAATATTTCCATCCGAAAGTGTTACTGAACGACTCCACTTAAATACGAAGCTTTAAGCAGAATTATCTAAGAACAGAATTCTTATGTATGTAGTTAAATTCTAGCTATTTTTCGCCCTAATTTTCCTTAGAAATAAGGTAGCAAATCGGGAGAATTACACAACATGTATATTAATTTTCCATTTTTTTTCTTATTCAATGATTTTTAAGTGTTTCTGACTTTAACTTATGTCTGCCAACTTACATATGAAATTCTATTTTTTTTTCGTCTTGGCTTTAATTTCTTGCTATGTATTTAAGTTTCCTCAAATCAGTTCCCAAGTATATTCGTTTTCAAATTAAAACTCCGAAAAGATTTTAATCTTTCTTTTTAACTTTTTGGTTTTGCTTTTCTTTTCTTTTTTTTTTGTCTGGTTTGCTTCTCTGAATTTCAATTTTTATGAATGAATTTTAGATATTTTTCTTAACTGTAACTTAAACAGTAAAACGTATATTAAGTGAGTTAATCATTATAAATCTAATGGTAATATTTTAGGATTAAAACAGATTATACAATGTTTTAGCATCGTATACAAAAAGCGAATTTTAATAACACATTTATTATGTACGTATAAATGTATGTACATTCATAGATTATATGTGGTGTACATTAAGAATTGTGCACATTAAGAATTCATAACACATCATAGATTTTATACACGATATAATACTATGCCCAGCTAATTATTAGTTTTTGATATTACAGCATAAGTTTAATTTAATGTTATATACGAATGAAAAATAAGTTGATTAGTTTTCTTTTACCTTATTTATTTGTACATACATTAATTACACACATCATTATATATTTGTTATAATATATAATAATTTAAATGGTTGTTTGTATAGTAAAATTGCATAAATTACATAAGACTTTTACATATAAGAATTTTTAATTAATTGGAACAGTATGTTTTAAGCGGAGTACGCAATATGTTAACATAACATTTTTAACTGTTATAATATATATGGAATAATGTACTTGTATACAAAGTATACGCAGAATTGAAAAAAAAATCAGTATACCTGATAAGAATCAGTTAAATTGATTATTCATTCAGTAAATCTTTATCGTTCTCACACGTCAGGTGGTCTCACGACCAATATTCGTTCGGTTTCAAACGAATATATTTCGGTTTTGTTATTTAAACTTCTGTTGCTTTGGCAAATTTCTGCATTGTAATATTACCGATAATGTTCTCTAATAAAAGCGATATTTCACTAATTTTTAGTCTAAACGTGTTTATTTCATTGTGCATAAATTGTTTTAAAACTATATAGGTATGACACTAACATTAAGCGGGAAACTTTCTAATAAAAAGTAAAAGCTTACATGCGAAAAGTAGAAATAATAAGTGATGCTTACATTTTGCTTATCGTTGATTTTAGAAATTTCAATTGAAATTTTTTTTTTTAAATGTGGCCGAAATATTCCCGCACTATAAATTATTGTGTGCTCTAATTAAAAAAATTAAATTCAGATGACATTTTGAAAAACATTTATTTTAAGTGTTACCGCGTTGTAGTAAATCCTATTATTATGTTACTACCGAATTAATTATTTACGAAAATGTACAAAAATTTTTTCGAACACTCTGTGTCTCTTAATTAAACTTTACATTCTTAAACAAATATTTGCAATAAAATATCAAGCGTCTATTTCATCTGTTTTGAACACATACATATACTTAGTTTTTATATTTATTCGAAATTTGATCTATCAATATTACATAATTTTTTTTGTTTTTTGTATCTAAATTTTTTATTATTTCGAATTTATCATTTTAATCGGATGAGCTTTTTATATAAAATCTTCCCTCTTCTTTGTGTACGGCGTTGATTCGATTTTGTTGTTTTAATAAATTAAAAGCTGTCAACTATTTTGTATACGGGCAGAAACAAGACTTTTCGATGATTAAAAAATTTTACATTTAAAAATAAAGCACAAATCGTTATTGTGTTTCCTTGCGTTCAACCAAAAGAAAAATTAATTAATTTGTTTTTTGCGTTGATATCCACAGAAAAAAAATTAATAAAAAAAATATTTTTGCAACTAGCACAAAAAAAAAAAGTGATTTTAGATTTGATATTAATTGCAATCAGTGCAAAACAACAAGAAAAATTAAATCTCGAATTAAAACTTGAGTTACATAAAAATATCGTTTTAAAATCGAGTTCATTGTAATTAATTTAAAAAAATTATGGGTTTTAAAAATGAAGATGAGCGGTTCATTTAATTCAAGCGTTTTTTTTTTCGTACAAAAACAAAAAGTAGAGATTTTGGTTTATATAAAATATTTTTTTCTGGTTTTTTTTTTAAATATTAAATAAAATTAAATTTAATAAGAAAAAAAAAAATATAATTTTCATGATACGTTGAACTTGCGTGATTTTATACACCCATGTACGAGTAAATGTATGTATAAAAATGATTAACCTCTTTTAACTACCAAGTGCTTATGAATTCAAACTTTCATTTAATATTTTTAAAGAATAATTAAAGAATTTAAGTGGATTAGAGGCACATCTTTTGCTCTATATATTTCACGAAAATTTCAAAAATTTTTGACACGTTAATGAAATTATAGAAAATAAATCAAATCTGTAATGTTAATCGCAAATGTATGTGGATGGGTAAAGAAATGTTAAAAATTCATGTTAATAATTTATTAAAAGATTATGTACCAATAAATTTTAAAATTAACTTTTTTGACTCTAATATGTGATGATTAAACTAGAAAGAGTTGGAGAAGACAAAGTGCAAAAGCAACTTTATGTGTTTCGGTTTTTTAATGTGTAATTTAAAAAATTGATATTTGAGAAATCTACTTAATATCAAATAAGATCGTAAAAGAGCAGTTTTTCGGAAGAAATTCGAAAGAATATTTTAAAATTCAAATGCATCTCTAACTTTATTTTATGGCTAACCACTACATTTAACAATTGGTATTGTTAAAATTGAAATTAATTTTTTGTAGGAATGGATTCAGAATTCACTGTACAATGTTTCAACAGCAATACTCACGAACATATTATGTCTATAAATATGATGCAAATACAGTCGAATTTCTCTTTATCGTACTGTCTATAAGTTGAAATTTACTTTAACTTGAACTGTTTATTTCTGTTTACTTAACATTTTAAAATATTTTTTATATATTTTAGTTTTTCTTACTAGAACTTTTCTCTATCTCGAAACTTTTTCTTACATTTTCAGAGTTCGAGATATTGAAGTTAAATTGTATTATGTTCTGATAGAATTTTCGAACTTAGAGGAAGAATATTACAAAATGGTTTTTTAATTAGATTCAATCAAATTTATTGTGTCACTCTAGATAGAAGAATTCAACGGCATATTTGATTATGCCTTTGCATACAATACGTTATGTAAATGTTCCAATTTAAGTATATTCGTTTGATATTTCTACATTACTTAGTTCCAAGATTATAAATTATATGAAGCCGGAGATGTTTTTTATTATTTTTTATTTTCAGCAGCAATAAATAAGCTTTATCTTTAATTATTGTTAGCAAATTTTCGTATACATATCGCTAGTTTACTCATATATTGCCTTGCCCATGATCTTATACATAAAATCATAGTTTTGTGACAATGTAAATAACACTTGAACTGGACACTAACTTTAAGTAGAACTAATGCTGATTAATAGGAAAAATTTACAATATCTAAGAATAATACCAAAATGTACGGTTTAAATACGTACCATAAGTCACAACGCGATATTAAACTGAGTAATACAATTTTTTTTTATCTACTTTCCTATACACACCTACTCCATATAAAAATTTTTTAAAGCTACTGTATTTTAATTTTAGATATAATTTGTTATGGTGTATACAATTTTTATTAATAAAATTCTTATCAATAAAAATTCCAATGTTATTAAGCATAATAACTCAATTGTATTATAATTCTGTTATATGTCTACTCTAGTGTCCCCAGACAACTGATATAAAACACTTGTGTCCATATACATGCATATATATGTATATATATAAATAGTTTATTATATATGATTATATTAATTTATTTTTATTGTCTGTGGAATAAAGAGGAGACTCCCGAGGAATTTTAAATAATATTATATATTTTGTTAAGCATTTTCCTTTTATCTCATAAATTTTTGCATATTTTGTAATAATAAAGAAATATTTTTCGATTCAAAATGTTTGCTGACTCATTTTTTTTTTATTTAGAAATCAGATTTATTGCTACGCAAACTAAATTTACGTATATACATTGTATGTATGTGCATAATGTGTATAGATTTTTCAATATTAAAGCTTCCGGTTCTTCGAAAAGATAAACTATAAAGAGAAGAAAATACAATCGAAAAAAAAAAATGAAGACTATTTAAAAATAAAAAATTAAAACGAAATTTTTTTGTCGAAAATAAATTTAATGAGAAAAATTTAGCAATCGGTGTAATATTTCATACATAAGCAGTGATGGTGCTTTTATTTTTAAAAACGCACAAATATTGTTGACGGTAAATGTTTGTGAATATCAATAATTTACTAACTCGAATTTTTAAATAAAATATATTTAAAATTCGAAAAATTTCATAATATTAAAATTTTTTTCAAAATAAACACTATTTAGAGAAATTTCATTGCGAATTTTAATAAATTCTTAAAAATTAATTCTGAAGCTCATAATTGCAATCAGAAATATTTTATTTATCTTATCTCATATGTTCATGTTGTCATACGACAAATACAAAATTCATGCTTATATAAAATATTTCTTTCTCCCCCGTTCTCTATCTCTCTCTCTTTGAGTTTATTGAATAAATTTCAAATTTGACGTTGTCAATTCAAGATAAATTTCAACAATCTACCATTAATTTTAGTACAATTACGTTTTCAAAATTCCACTCATTGCCCAAAATTGTACTACATTGATTTTCTCATATTTTACATCTGAAGAATTTTCTTTTTCTTATCTGTTTTGCGTCATCTTCAATCCCTATATTGTCTCTCACTTTCTTTAAAAAATTTCATTAATTTTTTAATTTTGCATTTTATTTTTTTTTTTGCAAAAAATTTAGCAAAATAAATTGTGCTATCAGGACAAAAACATTAAGTACACAATAAGAAATAAAAAAAAAAAAAAAATTTAATTTTAAATGCTTTAACGTAACAATTCACATTCTTGTTTTTATTACATACATACATATATAAGTAATTGTGTTTGTATTACTACTACATAAATTAAAACGTCAACAAAAACCAGCATTACAGGTTGTTTTGCACTAATTTGAACTTGTTATTTTAAGTAAAATTGTGTTGTTGTAAGAGAAAAAGTAAAAATGGGAAACCAAAAAAAAAAAATTTTTTTTAAGAAAATTCGTAAACAAAAAAAAAACCAAAAAATCGTCCAAAAAACACACATACACACATAAATTACCACTTTAACGCTAATTGAGAACAAATTGTTGGTGATTT
This sequence comes from Condylostylus longicornis, assembly GCF_029603195.1. Lineage (NCBI taxonomy): Eukaryota > Metazoa > Arthropoda > Insecta > Diptera > Dolichopodidae > Condylostylus > Condylostylus longicornis. Next base: position 1,526,163 of record NW_026578116.1, read on the forward strand.
GCCAATTAACAAGTTCAAATTCAGTTATAAGGGGTTATAGAAATTTTAAGTAGAATCGCGCATATTGAACGTTTTTTATTTTTTTCTCCTGTATTTTTTCTTTGCTGTTTTGCAGAAATTTCCCTCATTGTAGAAATAATGTAGTTCTTAGGTAGGAACACAACATACATGCATACATAAATCTATAAGTACATTAAATTGCGCTAAATATTTTTTTTGCCACAAAAGGAATTTCATTAGTTCATAAAGGTGATAAAAAGTATTTTTACGGTTGAAAGATAATAATGTGAATAATGTTAAACATTTCGACCTCTGTTTTCCTTTTTCTATAACATTGATTAAGTAATTCAATTATAAAAAGAAATTTTACAAAAAAAACATAAAAAAAAATTGAAAGAATAACAAAAACACTAATACTCGTAGTGTAGAGGTGAAAAGTTCTAAATGAAGCTTTTTTTTTTGACATGGCGAAATCCGTAAATTCGTACTTGCTCAAGTACAATTGCAAATTGTATTTAAATATGCGTACAACTAAATTTAACCTTGCCTTTTCTTTTTTTTGTTATTTAGTTTTTAATTTTTCTTTTTACATTATTATTGATTTTATTTATAGAAAATTTAAAATAATAAAGTATTTCAATAATTTGGAGGAAATTACCAAATTAAAACAGAATATCAAATTTGTATTCGCATTTTTTAGAATTTTTGGCTCAAATTTGATCTTAATTTCACGAAATACGAAAGAAAACAAATTGGAATTTAATGTAATTTAGGATTTTTGGCAAGAAGAGAGGAAAAAGTTTGTTGTAACTAAATAACGAGGAAGTAAAGAGGAATTTTGTTTAAAAAAAATTGTAATTTTTAACAAAAAATAGACCACAATTGCCTACATTTAATTCAAATCCTGATTATAAATCAATTCCTTTCGTCTCTTTATTTGAGAAGAGGAAATTAAAATAAGAAAGAGAGTAAGTGAATTTCAATTATTTAAAAATTCTCAAGATGAGTCAATGTTTTTAAGCCAACAGTCTGTGCGTAAACTTTTATTACATTTTACATACATAATACATTTTACCTTTATTATAAACCTATTAACATAGCAAAAGAACATTTGTTGTAATTAAGCTAAAATTCTCCTTTAATAAACCTAAACGAATTTTTAGACTAGACACGCGTTAAAAACATGAGAAAAACGTCCTTCTTATATATCAAATCGGAAAATTTCTACACAAAAACTATGGTGAAATTAAAATTAAACGTAAAGCAAATGCAAGCCTTATTATGACACTTCAAATACGCAATTTTAATAAATATTTTTAGACATTAAAACTTTCTTAGAACATCAAACAGCCATTTTAAGAAATTCTCCTTCTTATAATAAAAGCGAAAGTGTTACATTCTCCTAATTTTAAATTTCAATTTCAATGTTTTTCTATACCTTCTATATGCACTATAGAAAGGCACTTATATGCACGTCGGATTGCAATTAGAACTTTCTATGATAATTAAATCTATTGCATTTTATTAAAGAATAATTTTGCTCACATTCAATATTTGATAGAAAGTGATATTTATTATATAGTATGTTTGAATGTATGTATGTATGTATAAAAAATCCGATTGAAACTTTTAAAAAGGTCATTTACATATTATGTTCAAAGAACCTTCTAAACGTTTAGTATATTTGTTTATATAAGGACATACGTTCAACTAAGCATATATTTTTAATTAATTTTCTTAGACATATTTTAACAATTTTTTTGACTTTGAAAATAAATTACAATTAATTTAAATTTTTTCATTACATAATTTCGTAATGACTATATGGAGTTTAATAAATTCGTCACAATCAACACAAAACAATTAAAAAAATAATTGTTTTTATTTTAAAAACTACGTTCTACTTACATTTCCTAATGTTTTACAAATTTTGTTCTATTGCATATTTTTAGGGAAATGACAATATAAGGTTTTACATTTCCTCATAAGAAGATATTAAGCGTCACATCTTCACTTTTATTTATGGAAATTTATATTTAAGGTTTATACAAATTTCAAAGAAATAAGAAATCAAAAATTGAAATTTTCCCTTATTTTGAAAGGCAATAAATATCTCGGAAACGGATGAAAATGAGAAAAAAAATGTTGTTGAAACAAATTAACCCATTTATTAAATGGAAGCTCCTAAAACACCTTCTAAAATTCATAAAAAATATTATGAGTTTGAGAATGTTTAAAAAGGTATGCAAGATTAATAGGATTCAGTATAGAAACAGGACTATCGAAAAAATTTTTTTTAGTTTCCAAGGATGTATAAGCTTTATAAATATACAAATATATGGAAAGAGTTCTAAGAACTAAAGAACTGCTTTCTCCATTTGGTTATTAAAATGTGTTGAAAATTAAAAAAATTTTTGGGCAAAAACTCCTGTTCATGAAGTTCATGAAGATCAAATATCCGTTTTTAAATTTCTGTAAAATAAATTTGCAATTATTAAAATTTTTTTTGTATTTTTTTAAATGAAATTAAATTAATTAATGTTCGTGCTCTTAATTTTTAAGATTTTAACAAATTTGCAATTAAAACTGAAATGAAAATCAACCGGAAATAAAAATTCACAATTAAACAAAAATAAATTAATGAACGTGAAAATTGAACATTGATTTTTAAATGTAATTAAAGTAGCGGTGAAAATATTTTCACACACGTGTTTAATTTAAAATCGATACTGGTTAAAATTCAATACAACTCAATAATTTATAAAATTAATATTAAAAATAAAATACAAAAAAATTTATTTGTGTATAAATTTCCTCCTCTTACATTGCAGTAACGAAAATTTTAAAATTTTCATAAACCAGGTGTGTTATTCAAAACATAAACTAACTTATGTTCGTTCCCCCTTTTATTTTTATCCGGCACACATAAATAATTTTACTTCTTGCGACACATAACTTATACACTCATAGGTGTGTGCATATTAAAACCTTTTATATAGAGCGTATGCTGCTTCTTATATAATCTCATATACATATATTTGATATTTTGTCTTGTGAAATACTCATGTGATATCCGAATGTATTAAATGACTAAAAAGTTACCGAAAGCAATAAAAATAAAATATTAAAGAAACAAAAAAAAAACAAAAAACGTTCAAAAAACAATGTGTGGTTCCTGGATTAAATCAACCGTATGCTTATCCTTTCCTGTAATCGAATTTTAAAATTAAGTAATGAAATACCACCCTCTGTGCTTTTTGCTTGTTTTTTTTGTGTTAGTGGTCGTGTAGGTGTTTAAAATCCACCAACTTAGTTTTATAATTTTTCTTTTTTTAATATTTCTTACCTGTACTTTAAGCGTTTCTTAATAAATTTTCTTATACTTACATTGTTATACCGTTGAATATAAGGTATACGAACAAAAAGAGAAAGAAAAATAATGATTGAGGATGCATTGAAACCTAAGAAGTGTCACAAAATTTGAAAGAAAACAACAGCAATGACAACAGCAACAAAATTAATGTTAACACGATGAATGAAGAAAATTCTAAAAGAAAAAAAAAGAAATAATTACAATTTTTTTTATGTCTTGTGCTTCTCACGATGTACGTGCAGGTTTAAGAAAGTTTTGTAGGTAGTTACAGTACTTTACAATATTAGTTTTATACTTAAACAAATGTTAAAATTTATTTTTAATTTTGAATTAAAATCGGTTTACAAACTTTTCCTTCTTAATGATGTAGGTTAAAAATGTAAGCTGTTCTCAGATGTAAATTTAGACTGCTTGCTGAAATCAGATCTGCCATTAGATTTGTCAGAAGATTAGAGCTTGAATTATTTAAAAGCGAAGTGTTTTTGAAGAAAAAATAGTATACACAAATAACAACAAACATGGAGTAACAAAATTGAACTTCAAATATTCCAACCTAGAGACATTGTGTGAGAAAAATTCAAGAGAAAAATAAAAATTTACTAACTATATGCAAATTATAAATGAATACAAATATTTTGTACAATTGATATATTACTCCGGATTTAGTACATATAATCTATACCCCAGGAATTCCTAAAATTTAGAAACAAGAATGAGCAGAAGAATTTTCATAAAATCATATAAATGCTGTAAATAACGTATACTATTTTCTTTAAATTAAGATAATTCGGTTCTAAACTGCACGGTTTCCAAAAAAAATTTACTTTTCACGCTTTCTATTGCATATTAATCTCTATTTAAATCGGTTAATAATTATAAAAGTTATAGCCATTTAAGTAGATATGCCTTTATGTGGAAAAGCAAAATTTTCAAAAGGGAATTTCGAGATTAAATAATTATTTGCGGCCCCCTCTCTTCCCACACTCCAGGAATGATTTTTTTTCGTAAAATTGTCCAACATTTCTACCTCCACGTTACTAGTTCACTCTGTATATATTAGTTTAGTTAATTCAATGGTTCCTGTTAAATAAACTCCTTATAATATCAGAAATATATTGAACATTCTAACCTTGAATAAATTATCTATCCCTCTTTAATACCTAATCATAAATATCATATCGTGTCATTTGTTAAGGTGTTTAATAAACACAATTTATATAGTATGTTCTGTTTACCTTAGATTGTATTGGCTTAATTTAAACAAAAAATTTCAATGTAACATGAACCCTATACAGAAAACATGTTATTTTTGTTATCATACCTACGTACATAAGTATATAGATCTACATTTATTTCAATTTTATAGTATCAATTATTGTAAAATGTAAATTTCATGTAAATTTCAATTATTGAAAAATTGAATTATTAAAACAAGTAACCAGTTAATAAGAAAATATTTACGATCAGCTACATGCAGAAAAACAAGTCATAGAAAAGTTGTTGAAAATAATAAAATAAAAAACAAAATTAACTAACATTTTAATGAATTTTTCTTATGCATAGATTTTTATGTACGTATATAACAGAAGTTTTAAGTAAGATTACATTACCTATACGGCTATACATACTAACATTTGCATGCAAAAAAAAAAAACAATGAGTCAAATGAAAATCACGTCTCACTAATTTTTGTTTTGTTGTATTTCTTATTCTCCCACTCACTTATACGGTGGTGAAAACTAATAGAATAATAATGAATCAACATTTAAGACAATATGAAATTATACACAAAATGTACACAAATTGTAAATAATAATCAAAATAAAAACAAAACAACATTTACGATTCAATTACGTTATTATTTTCTTAACCCGTATTTGGTAACAAATAATTTGTAGTTTTTTTTTAAAGAAAGTAAAAGAATAAGAACTAGGTTAGGTTATACTTATCGCATTTATAGTAAGTATTAGTAATATCATTTATGGATTTATTTGATTGAAAAACAAATGAAGAACTACATTCATACATGTATTTTAAATTTTAATATTGCCAGGTGTTTTGCATATTTGATTATGTTAGGAATTATGAATTTCATTATTTTAGAATTACGTAAATAAAAATTTAGTCCATCGCAAAGTGTATTTTCTTATTTCTCGAAAGTGGTCCATACAAGTATTTGGAAATGTCTTTTAAACGGTTCTATCAAATTTAAAGGACGCTAGTACGTGTTTGGTTAACATATCTAGAAAAATGCAAAATTTATTTTATGCAATTCGAGTTCTCTAAAAAATTTTCCTGGCAACAATGAGAGCCAAAATGTTAAATTTCACGAAAATGTAAAAAAAAAGTTTTATAGTTGTCGACCTTAGTATATAAAAGTTCGGTTACCGAGCTTTGATATTGCTCGAAAATTTACTTCTTTATTGCTATAACTGATTTGAAATATTAAATTTCAAAGAAATTTTTGTATTATTTTTCTATACATATATGTACAAAAATGTAAATGCGGCCCATAGTAGCAGAACTGATTCTTAATTTGTTAAAAATTAGCAAAAATATGGACATTCAACATATCCCGATATTTGATCAATTTGTAATATGAAAAAATAGGAATAAATTTTCGTGTAAAATCGGTGCGAAATTGAGATGTGTACTGGTATACACGAATGGTACACACATAGACCAGACTGAAATCTTGTTCAAATATAGTTTATTTACGTTCCTTCATTTTATTTGCATGCAGTAAAACTATTTTTATATCAAAACTGTCATAATCCGATTATTATTAAAATGAATGCGCCTGGTTGGACCTGTAACATTTTGTGCACAAATTAGAGGGAATATATTTATATTTTTAATTTCTCTCAAGAACTAATATATTCAAATCAGGTAATTCGGATTCGAATCTCAATTTTTAGCTATTTTCTTAGTCCTTTCAGATAATTACATGCTCTCAAGAGGAGAGGAGATATGAAGCTTGCAAAAGAAAACTCCAGAAAAATTAATTTATATTGTTATATTTGAGTATTTTCGTAGACTATCATAAAAAATTTACAATTTTTTAAATTGCACCTACACCATAATGGCCTAATAATGAAATTATCATAATTGAGACTAAAAGTGTTGGATCCTCTCTTAAATTTAATAATAAAAAACAGATTTAATTACAAACACAACATTCTACTTCACAAAATTATAATTATCTGTTATAAGTGCCGAATTAAATATTTACAAAAAAAAAACTTTTTCAATAAACTATTATAAAAAATTATTCAATTTTCAATTGTGTGGGATTTACACAATACACTCATTAACGGTAAATATATGTATGTATTTTAATATTATGTACATAAACTATTAATTAACGCAAAAAAACTGTAATTTTTTTTATCTTTTATACATGTATGTATGTATACATAATTGCTTTCTTAAAAGCAATTTATATATAGTCACCGTTTAGTGAATTTTTAAATGTTAAAATAAAAAAAAAATTAAAATTTCATTTTGTAATTTTTTGACAGTTTGAAACATACCGTTTTTTTGTTTGTTGTTGTTCTGCAATTGATGTAAAATAATTAAAATATTAAAAAGCCGCGAAAAAAAATTTAGTATATAGATAAAGATCAACGTCTAGATTGGCAGATTAATGTATCGGTTCGTATCAGTGATTTTAAATGCATGATTTTTAATTTTAATTGAAAAAAATAAAGCGTTTTTTTTCGAAAAGTACGAAACCATAAAAAAAATTGCGGGGGAAATACTTTCACTCATTTTTTTGTTTTTGTTTCTATTATCATTATTTTAATTATCTTCTATATTGGCGGAGAAGAATGAGTTAACAATTTTATTGGTATCTCATATACACCACAGATGAATTAAGCGACTCTGTCTGCTATTGTTTAAAAATGGAATTAGTCGATCGGTTTTCAAAAACTTCACATGCTCACTTCTATTTTTTGTTTTTGTTTTTTTTTTTTTTTATTGTGGTTGGATTGCTTTCAATCATTAAGGTGTTTGACAATAGTAACTCGTGAGTTGGAGTTTTTATTTATTTTTCTTTTTTCCTTCTCTCCTCAATTTGAAACTGAATGAGATTTGTAGAAGTAAAGACTCTGTTGCTAAACCATTATTAAACATAAAATGAAGGAAAGAAGAAAAATTTTTAATTTTGTTTTTCTGATTTCAAACGCTTCAACGTTTGCGTTAGATAATCAAATTAACTCTTATATAGTATAATGCAGTATATTTAACATAATGGACCAATAAATCATTTCATTAAAGCGTGGATTTACAGTCACGGTTTTTTTTTTTTCAAAAAGTCTTAATTTAGGAATTTTTGTATACTTGTACGTACATAGAAATCATATATGATAATTTAATGTTGTAAGTAAATTTAATGTCAATGCTAAGGTCTTAATGTCATATATGTAAATTTATCAATGAAAAATCTATTTGAGTGCGTTTTTTATAATACTCGTAAATGTTATTTATTTTAGTGTTTAAACCAAAAATTAATTAAAAGAAGAATATTTTTTTAAAAATAAATCATTTATTTAATAGAATAAGGGAATAATGAAATAATAATATTCTTCAGATAGCAATGTTCCAAAAATCTTGTTCGTAACGTATAGGTTACGTTCTAGCGCAGAGTAAAATTGCGTTATTTCTACGAAATTTGTTGTGTAAATAAAATTTTTACTCAATAATTGGCAATATAAATTAATTATAAAATGATATTTTGCAGGAAAAGTGTTGATTATTTAAGTAAGTTAACTTGAGGGCAAATCGTTTGATTAAAATATTTCTCTCATGCATATTATCGGTTATGCATTCGTTATTCTCTCATGAGTCTTGACATCAATTATGACATCAATACTTTGCGTTTCCATTCAGTTCAAATTGTCTGTTCCGTTTACACCTTCTTTTATTACTTTGCCACTTTTTCGTTTCTTCTAAAAATGAATTGGAAATGCCAAAAAAGCCGAAAAAAATAATAAAATGAAAATTCTTGCATATTATTTTTCAACCAAAATTTTTCTGTTTACCGAGTGTACCTGACCAAAACAAATCGAAATAGAGAAAACAAAAAATTTTCGATTCTCGCAAAATTGTACTTGTGAAATAGTTTTTATTATTATACATTTTTTATTTGAAATCCATCGATTTTAACTATTCGACAAGAAAATTCAAAACTAATTTTCAACCACATATACGCACACATTGAGTTAAAAGGCATGATGGTTTCAACTGCAACATGTAATTGCAACTATATGACAGTATGTTGCAAGTGGCCTACAAGCCACTACAATAATATTTTTTTTTATATTTCCAAAAAATAAAAAATCCGAAATAATGTCAGTGTTTATGTCAGTCGAAATATTTTAGATCTAATTACAAGAAATAAAAATTTTAGAGTTGAGTAAACTCATTATTCTTGAATCATACATTTTACGTCCTAATATTGTTAACAATTTCAATGTTCACTTTGAATTTATAAAATCTGCGTTAATAAAATTCAATTGTATTACTTACTTTACAATTATTTACAATAAGAAATGTAGTTCAAACTTCTTCAAAACACTTGCATTGAAGAATTGTAAAATTTTTGATTTTAAATGCTAAATTAATTTCTAAAGAAAAGATTTAATACTTCATCCAAATAATTGATTTTGGACATTAAAAAATAAAGGGCATACTTATTGTAATTTAAAACAAAAAATCAAACATAACAGAATTATTGCGCTTAGCCATACTTAATGTTCCAATTAAAAATTAACCATTGATATTTAAACAAAAAATATTAAAAATGTATGAGAAATTTCTGGGGTAATTAAAAAAAGTTCTTTTAAAAATTAATTAAAAAAAAGGGGTAAAAAAAAACACTAAAAAACTAATAAAAAATTAAGCCACAAAAAATCGGAAATTTTTAATATTTTAAGTCTTGAGTATTAAATGAAAACTACATAAATTAAATGTTCAATAATAATTGTAAAAAACAGAAAAATTGTAGCAATTTTTAATTATAACAATTTGAAACGCTTTCAATTTCAACTTTTACAAGCAACAACACAAAATTTATTTCTGTTATATTTTTTTCCAATTTTATTCTTATTTAATGTTCAACTTACAGATTTTAATGTTCGGTCTCGAAACAGATTTACAATTCAATTTCATTTGATATGCAACTCGATTTAATTAAAACCACCCGCCTTTATATGTGCAAACACAATGTTAACACTTTGTAACATTCGTGAATACACATAATGTACGTCTATATGTGCATAGATATAAATTCTAGTATTAATTTTAATATGTTAATTTACAAAAAGATCCATGGCATTTTGTGGTTTTCATAAAATATTAACATAATTTTATAAATAACACATTAATGCTACGCAAGCTTATTCAACATTCCTTGCAAATGTATACACAAAATATATTTGCATCCTACAATATTAGTGTACATATATAGAAGTTGTTATAAGTACATGTACAAAATTTCAAATAAAATTGTAAAAATAATGCAATTGCACTATTCGACAGATTTAATTTTTTTTTTATATCAATATTGTTTTATAAATGCAAGATCACTCAATCGTAATATTAGAATAGTTAATTTTCAAATTAATTTAACTGCAGTAGTATGTATCGAGTATAAAGTGTTCGAATTTGTTAACTAATTAAGATATGCATCCAAATTTATAAATAAATATGAAATATAAGATAATACTAGATTGTGTTAGCGACATTATATGAAACATGAACAAAACCATAAACACGAAGCCAAAATTTGACCCGAACCCGAATCGGAACCCTAAATCAATTTTCTAAACCAAATAAATTTTAATATATACTGAACCCGAAAATTTTCAGAGACTGGACTCTAATTTTTTTAATACTGCAATAAAATACTTTCTTTCTGACTGTCACTAAAGTGTCAGACGTTTCAGCGTAATGTGTTATACTTGATGACATTATTCATTTCTCAAAAAATAAGTGTGTTCATACCTTATCGACTTTTTATTAATTAGCTAACAATTTTACAAATAAGTAGCTTTATTCATGGACATTATTGTTGTTAAATTCAAATGTAAAATTAATGTATAAGAGTTACATTAAATCAAATTAGATATCATTAATGAAAATTAATATGTTTTGACTTATAATTTGCATATTTTTGAAATCATTTGACGCTGATTTACATGCAATGCCTACAAAATGTAAACCATATTGCATTAAAAATTATTGTTAATTTATTGTAAATTTAAAATATAATTTCGAGATTTGTTTACAAATTCATGTACATATATACAATATACTTGGACAGGAAGCATAAATGTAGAATTTTGTGCCAGTAAAGAAAAAAAATCACCTTTTCGCAACTAATTGAATCAAATTTAATTTATTTTGTGTGTTGATTAATGCATTTTTAATGTTTTTTCAATTTATATACCATTTATATACCATTTGAATTTTGACGTTCTTTATAATGATATATATAATAGGGTCAAAATTTAAAAGTTTGCACAAATGAATTTTTTTTTTTCCAAATTATTTTTTTAGAATTTTTTATTAAAATAATTTTTTTATAGTTGCCTAATATATAATGTACAATCTCCTCAAGTGGTCCGGAGGTTTTGTAAATATTTTAGAAATTATAACCAAAAAAGTAAGCTCAGGTTTGAATTTAGTTCAACTACGTTACCGATAAAAATATCTTAAATTTTTCGATCTCTTCAATGGAAATTATTATTTTCATATTTTACTCTCATTTGTAATTACAGTTATAAATAAATTTATTCTGTAATATTGAAAAATCATTTTTATAAAAAAATAAATTATAAGTTATTTCAACTGTGTTACTAATTTTAAATTTAAAGTTTTTATTTTTAAAATAAAACTATTTAATAGTTTTTTTCTTGCAGGAATTTTTACATAACTGCTTTAGAAATTAATTTTTTATTCTAAAAATGTCCATAACAAAAAAATTAAGAGCTTAAATTTGAAGAAAAAAGTTTAAAACAATATTTTTTTTTGATTTTTTTTGTGACAAAACAGTAACGCAGTGGAAAATATAGTAACACTGTTGAAAAATTTGATTCAGTCTTCAGTATATCAACAAAAAAAATTAAAACAAAAACAGTAAATTTCATGCTGTTGTTTAATATGCTAAGATATTAACTTTTTTCCTCTCGATGAAGTTGTATATATTCGGTTAAGTTTTTCATTTGCATTTTTAACAATATACATATTTAAAATATAAATAGATAGTGGCATTTTGTATAATAATCAATAAAATATGTTATCGCCTATTTGTATGTAAAATTATTAAGAATTTATTCACCAACTTAGAGTAAACTGCCTTAAAAATCAACTTTCTTACCATGTCTTCAGTAGTGTTACTTAAATTTAGTAACACAGTTGAACAGTAACGCAGTAGAATATTTTAAAATAAAAAGTATATTAACATAAAACTACAACATATTTTTGCATTTTAAAGTATACAGTTGGTTAGTTTACTTGGTTTGCTTAATAATATGCCACTTTTTTGAATTTTTAAAAAAAATATTTAAACAAAAACCACGTAACACAGTTGAAAAAAGCGTTTTACATTCACGGCAAAAAAAATTCAAACTATCTCCAGCGATGTGTTTGGAACAACATTCACCACTAGCCCGAACAGACTTATTGCGTATTCTTTAAAACAAATAATGATGCCAAAATATTTAAAAAAATGATTAATTTTAAAAAATTTTATGATGTAACATAGTTGAAGTAACGCAGTTGAACAATTCTAGTGACACACTTTTTTTCTGTTAAAATTACATTAAAATAAATTAAAACTTAAAAACTAATTTTTGATTTTTATTTAAAAATAATGAAATAATTTTGCAATGTAATTTAAAATATATCCTTCTGTGGGGGAAGTTCATGAAAATTTAAATTGAAAATTAAAAATGTGGTCTGTGACAAGTTTCATTTATATGAAAACAGAAAACGCGCTCCGACAATTTTCCAAAATTTTCCAAAAATACTTACTTTTGCAATCTAAAAATTTTTTTTATTTAAAATTAAAGATTTTATAATTTTTATTTTATTAATTAAAATTTGATTTATTTTCTAAAAAAGTATTTATTTAAGCTTACTTTTTTGTGACGCAAATGTGCTAACTTTTAAATTTTCACCCAATACTCTAAACGTATAACACTTGGTGCTGTGTCTCTCTACCCTACTAGTTTACACATCTAGTTTTAAACTTCTATATAAAAGGATTTTTGTACAAAACACTGTGGAGTAGCCAAATTCAAGATATTAATTCGACTATAGTTCTTTATTATTTCAAAATTTTTTGGCTAACATAATATAAGAATATAATTGACATGAGTCGTGAATATGTCTCGGTCTTAAATCACAATTATTTTAGGCATGAGATAAGAAAATATTGTGTTTATTTAGAAAATTATTATGCATGTTCTATATCTTTCGACTTCAGAATACAATAATGGTGTATTTAATTTCAATTTGGGAATTGAATTATTCACTTCAAGAATTGATAGTTCAGTTACTTTTTGCTTAAAATTAACTTCGATGTTACAACATATTTGTTATAATAAGATTGTCTTTTCAAAACAAAAGTTATGTCAAATTACGAACTACAAATTACAATTCAAAATATGTAGTTGTAGGAGAATGGTAATTTTTAAATTGTGATCAAATTAAAATTCATTCGAATTTGTATGTGATCATTCGCAATCAGGATGACATAACAAATTAATTTAATAAAAAAATGTTGGCAGATGCCATAAAAATTAACGTCTTCTTTTCTTATCCTTTTTTTTCCCCGGAAAATAATTGACATTCGTACATCGTTTGCTAAAACTAATATTGAATCTGTTAAATACGATCAATGAATTTCATATTTCTTTCCGAATTTTGTTACAATTTTCTTAAATTATTTAAAAAAAAAAACCACTTAATTTTCATTTTTGTTTCACACTCATTTAATATTCATAAACGTTATCTGATTCTCGTAATATTAAAATTTTTGTAAACAAAATGAAGAAACACAGAGAGCAAAAAAAAAAAACAAAAACTTTCTTATGTTATAACATTTTTTTTTTTTGGGTAATAAATAGTTAAAAAAAAATGTCAGTAGCATAACTATTAACTATAAAAAAAGAAAATAAAGTTGGGTCAAACCAATGGTTTGTATTGTAGCACTTTTCCCTTCAACAAGTGAAAATTCTGCTTTTAAATACAGTCTATGTATACCTATCACACTATAAAAATTATTTTCATTCATATACAAAACTATTACTAGGATTGCATATATTTAGGATGACGCATATATGCAGTCTTTGAAATAAAGCAAAAATTAACATAAAAAGGGGTTAACATAATGCTCGATTTTAAGGGTTAATTGTGTGAGTTAAGAAAAACAATTATATTTTTTAATGTTATGGAATTTACCGTTAGTTTTTTGCGTTTATAGAAATTTGAAAAACCTTGGGGGTTCGGATATATAAGGTGTCAAAAATTCAAATTTTACGATTTTCAAGAGGTGATAACTTGAGAGGGGGTGGAGATGGAAAAAAAAATTCTTCTAACGAAATGAACTATTTGTTAATGTCTAAAAGCCCCTAAAATTTCAAAGTTCTAGAATATAGGATCTAGAAGAAAAACGACATCAAAAATTTGGAAAAAAGGACTTTAGATAACGGTAAATTTCAACGGCCATTTTGTTTTTCTAAAGTTTAACTATAGTATACCGCGCTAGGGGAAGCAAGCCGCTGCCTTTCTGCGTTTGCAAAATTTCAAAAATACTTATGGTTTCATTGCAACAAATATTTAAAAAAGGCCATTTTTAGGATTTTGGGGGGGTATAACTTCTAGAGGGGGGGAGATAGGTAAAAATTTTGTTCTACGAAAATAAGTTTCTAGTAAAGATCTATGTATATATAAAATTTCAGCTTTCTATCTTCAAGGGTGTAGAAGTTTTGTAAACAGACACACGGACAGACGGACGGACGGACGGACGGACGGACGGACAGAGTGAAACTAATAAGCACTTTTTTCAAAAAATTTTTTGGAAAAGTGCTAAAAACTAGTTTTACATAATCTTTAGGTTTTTTTTTTTTGTTCATTTTCTTATTCAACAAAGCGCACATACTTATTGCTCTAAATATATTTTAAAATTCAGCAAGAGCTACTTGGTGCAACAAAATGCAATACTTGTGCAGAATTTAATTATAATAACCATATATAGAGTTAGTTATGTGGACAAAAGACATAACGTACATCAAATTCGTGACTTTAATGTTTTATGTATGTAGTTAAGAAAGTATATATGCAATATACTTGTATTCGAAACGTGTATATGTAATAAAGTTTTTACTTGCGTAGATATATGGGTGACGTTAGACTGAAATTTTTTTTTTATTGTATTTTCTTTTTTGTACAAAACAAGTAATTTACCTTTAGGGTGTCTACAATATAAACTCATAAGGTAAAGATTTGGAATTTAAAATGGTAAAAAAAAAATTAAAAAAAAAAATACTATATTGTTCTCCTATTATAATGTGGTCAGTCAATGAAGAAACCAAAAACTATGATGTGGTCAGTATCTGATCGATTGCAATATCTATTTTATTAATGTTACTTGGAATTTCGAATAAATTTACTTTTATAATTTTAATAAAAGAATTGTAAATTAAAAGTAAATTCGCCACAAAATTTTCTAAGAATAGAAAGTAACGGTAACCAGATATCTAATATATCCGATAAGAATCATCAGAGAATTTATCCACATCCAATAGGATTGAAGTCGAGACCTTTTCTTAGTTCACTACTTTTTCTTAGTTCAGCGCATAAGTTATTAAAGATTTTAAATCTTGATGGTTGGACAGGTAGGAGAGGACAGACTCAATTTTAAGACTCAATTTTAGACTCAATAATCCACGAAAATTTTATTTCATTTTGTCATGTCCCTCCTTGGATATAATACCTTTCTTGCCACTTTTTCAAATTTGACTCATTGACATATGGAAATCAAACTCTTGTCGAGATATTTCCAATGAATGCTCTCGCAGTCATCTAAGGGATGAGGCAAAAATTTTATGAAAAGATGTTGACACTTTGTTAAAAACGTGGAAACATCAACAATATTCAAATGAGGATAACATAAGGCTTTAGCAAAATATAAAAATACTAAATAATCTATAAACTTTACGTATAGCTTTTAGGGTCAAATATACTTAAAATGTCGAGTAATTCATTACATTCTCGTAACAAATTTAAAGTATAAATATTTTTGATTTACTGAAAATTCGATAATACTCGTATAAAGAAATGTATATTAACGCTGGCAAACCACCAACATCCCGCATAAATGTTTAAATTTAATTTGAATAATCGACTTGGAGAATTTAATGCGAAAACAATACCTCTCTTATCGTATGGAATACACTTGGTAAAAAATAAAAATTGTTCATTTTTTAACAGTAAAATACAAAGAATTTCAAGTCTAAAGGTATTTGTATGGTGTAGGTTTAGATTTTGATAAAATTAAAATTTATTAGTATACATATTTATATATATACGTTAGGTATTATTCTCATTTTTATGTTTTTATGTTTTTTGTAATTTAAAAAATAATATTACATACCTTAATTTCGAAATATTGCATTTAAAAATGCTATTTGTGTAAAAATTACCTGCAAAAGAGTGAAAGTTATTATTTTATAAAACCATAATTTTAATTGAAAAGTGAAAAAAATAACAACTTGTGTAAACATAACATGACGTCTAATGTCAATTTTATAATATGAATAAAGTATACAAGATGGTTGTCTTAATAGAAGAGCACATTTGAAAATTTTAACAAATTATTGATAAAACTGTTTGGAATATATAATTATATTCGAATTTCACTAAAATGTGCCTTACAACTTTCATTTCATCTATAATTGGTTTATAAGCTGTTTGTTGTTTAATAATTTGCATGTCATTGATAAGGTGCATTTTTTTTAATAAATATAAAAGTAAAATTGTGGTTACAATTTTAATTAAAATTTATGACAAATGATTGTATTCAGAAACGTTAATAATAGAATAACTTATTTTCGGGATTTTCACGATATTTTGGATTTGCAAGTTCTCTTTACTTTGAAACTCAATTAAATTTCCCATTGCCCAAATGTTTAGCCTTTGCTATCTCTGTTTTAACTTTTACGTAAAATCAAATGATTTTATTATTTGTAATTTTCTCAAGTTTTAAATTTTATTAAGAAAATAAATATGCATTATTAGAATTTTTTGAGCTAAATTATATACATATAATATCGTAACTTTTCTAAATTTAGCAACAATTTATTATTTTTCTTTTATAAACAATTTTAGCAAAATTGAATTAAATTGTGGAAGCAGAACCCTACAAGATAAATTTGGAAATTTTGTTAAAGAAAGATGCATTGCTACAAGTGTCAATCCTAATGTTTACGAATGTTGAAATTAGCGAATGAAATTTTGACTTCATAGTGACGGTCAAACAATAAAATTGTCACAAAACTTTGATTATTTTTCTCTTAAAGGTAGGAATGGTAATAAAATATTAAATTAAAACCAAAATATCAGCAGAATGCCGTGACAATAATAAAACTTTTAATTCATTTTACTTCTTCGTATACCCTTAATATCTACGATTTTTGTTGACTCTTTACAAAATAAGTATGAACCATAAGACATAGAAAACAAAAGCAAAAAAAAAAAGAAATAACATTAAGATCATAAAAATTTTGTGAAAGTAATGTGACATTTTGCACAATATTTTTATAATAAAACTAAAACAAAAAGTAAATTTGTTGCAAAAATAAAAATTACTTACCATTTCAACTTTCTGAAATGATTAACTAACGTTATGATTTTTAGACACTAGTTTTTAATTTTTAAAAAAATTGTGTCACATTGCAAAATTTTAAATTTGACATGATTTTGCTCTACTGTACATTTTGACATAAATTTTTCTCATAAATCTGAAAACCTACATTACTTTTGTTTTTTTATTTTTTAATATTATGACTTAAATTTAACAAGCTCTAATAAGGTTTTATTAATTTTTGTAAAAGTTTTCATAAAAAGTAAGAGATTATAAAATTAAAGCAGAAGGAAAATAGTAAATGTTTTTTTTTATGTTTTTTTGGGAAATTCAAGTACTTTTCGGCATGAAAGTGCAATAGACAAAGTTATCTATTATTCGGAGTATAAAGTTAGGTACGCTTATAATCCGATAAAAAAGCAATTTCAGTGTAAATTTATTTACATATGAAGTCACTGTTAGTATACGCAATTTAATTGAATAAAATTTTCCTCTCGCAGGATCTATCACAATTATTTGGAGCATAAGTATAATATATGTTTGGGCTCAAATTTTTCCAAAATTATCTATTATCTTTGTAAACAACTATTTCTAGAGCTTTATTGCATAAGTTAATGTCTAGAACTTGTTAACTAAACTTATTTTAGTAAATAGAAAGTTAAACTTATTTTAACACCTCGATATTTTAATGCAAAAAATATTTATAGTAATTTAGTAAAAAATCTGCATATAAGCATAATTTCTCTTTTCTCATAATCAACACAAGACTCTACTATATAATGACAATATTTCAAATTTTCATTAAAATAACACAATCAAATATCAACACGACTCTCAAAACACATTACTTCATAACCAAAGTTCTTACATTTAATTTAAAAATTCTTATTATTTTTGCAAAATTTTGCTGAAAATATTTTCCAAATTTTGCTGTTTTACTTTACAAAAACTTTTTATGCAGTAATCGAATTGCAATACTATAAAGTTCATTCACAATGTTTTGCTTGCTTGCTTTTGTTTATTCAATGATTTAGAACATTTATTTAATAAGAAATAGAATTAATAGTTTTTAACCAACTTACAACCCCACATTTGTGCAGACGTACACAAATTTCTGTACGCTGCATATATATCAACCCACGCAAATATTGTGCGCTATTTTTGAATTATAAATAGCATGAAAATTTTATTAAAAATAATTACTATTAAAATACAAATGATTTGTTGTAACCAAATGTGCAAAAATAGACATAAGTAATTGGCATGCACTGCACATTGACAGAAGTAAGAATCGGTGACCAAATTTTAGAAATTTTGAATTCAACTACTCAAAATTCTAATAAACAAAAAATTTAATTTAAAACTACAATATTTGAGCTTTGTCTATTTAAAAATTCTTATCTGAATGAAAAATTTTTCTCGTTTTCAAAATAATTTTTCTCGTTTCCAAAATTTATGTGAGGGGTAGTGTTTACAAATTTTCGGAAATAAAAATTAAAACAATGTATTCAATATTATACAAAATCTATACACAATCATTCAAACATCGAATGTGTGATAGCGTGATTTTCTGTCATTTAAAATAAAAAACCAAACTTTCAATATAAAAAATTGTGGCAACGACTTTTGTATTTATTCTTGGAAAAATTTTTTCTATATTTTATGTGTTTTTCCATTTAAGGTATTTTATGGTCCGGAATGTACACATTTCGGAGCAATTTTTTCTTTCTCTATTTTAGTGTTGTTTTCTTTTCACTATTAAATAGAATTTTATTGGAAAATTTTTTCTGGCCAATGTTTACAATATTTTTTTTTTTGTTTTTATATTCTTTAAATATAGTTTTCATAGTGTATAGATTAAAATCTTACGGAAGGAGAAAATAAATTGATTATTCCATCAGAATTCTATTTTTAGTAAAATTTGCGTATACAATTTTTTGCCTCCCCCCATTTAACAATTGTATCTGCATACAAACATAATAATATAATGTTGGTATATCACACTTACATATATAAGATTCTTATGAATAACTACATTGCTAAATATTGTAAAAAATTGCTAAAATTTCTCACTCATATGAAAATATTTTTTGATTAGAAAAATTGTTTTAAACAAAAAAATTATTATTAAATGATCATTTGTATTTTTTAATAAAATTTATGAAATGTATGAAACGCGTATGTATGTAAATAATGAATATGTGCATATATGTATAAAATTTATGACGTATGCATGTACATTTATTGAAATTTATTGTGGAATTTTTTTTTTGTTACTCTTCTGGCCATCACCCAATTAAAAATAGAAATTTTTCTTTTTTTTCATAAAATGCTTTTATAAGAAAACTAAAGTTCAAAAATATATTTTTGTTTTCAAATTTTAAAATAGAAATTTAAATATTTGAAGAAAAAAATAAGTATAGAGGGGTATAATAATGAATATATGTATGTATGTTCAAGTGTATACGAATAACAAAATTAAATTGTCTTCAAGAAGTAAAAAATGTTCTTTTGCAAAAAAAAAATTCCTAAATTAATTAATTTATCCAATTAATGATTTTATTTAAACAAAAAAAAATATTATTTATTTTATTTTAATTTAATTGAATTTTTTGCCAAAAATTAGGGTGGTTAGGCTGATTTATTAAAATTTAAATATATAAAACAAATTGTAAAATTTTTGGTTTAATCTTAACAGAATTAAAGAATAATTACGCGTCACTATGGCTTGTTAAAAACATTTAAGAAACCAATTTTTACTAGAAGATAGAAGAAATATGAAAATTTTATAATTTAACTCCCAATAATTTGGGAATAGCTCAAATTTATTAACATGACTCCAATTGTTTTTTTGGGAAATGTTGTTTCGCCATTTTTATTGGGACAGGCCTCTTTCAGGAAAACTAGAATAATTTGAGGTCGGTTGAGCCTTACAATGTTTCTGATCATAATATCAACTATAATATAGGAATAAGTCAGTTGCGTGCTATCAGTTCTAATTCTGATTGTTTTGATTTTTGTGTTAGGAAAGGTACTGTTAGGATACCTTTCTTGCTAATTTGAATATTTGGCTGCAGATTATAAAGTTGTACATTGTACTTTTCGCATTCAGAACAAAATTAAATTTTACCATTTAACTTATGCAGTTTTTACTAGTAACCACATAATTGCATTTGTAAACATGAATTACAGACACTTGTTACGCTTGTTATTTTTCCTATATTTTTCCAACATTTTAAATAAATTAATTGAATAATAATTATAATTAATAAATTAAATTAAATAATAATTATAATTTTTTTAAATTCTTAAATAATCTTGCTCATATTTTGCAATTTATATTAATTAAATTTTTTTTTCTATTAAATTTTACAGGATCAATATGATAATTTAGCAATTCATACAAATAAAGGAATCGAATTTTTAGATAAATTTGGAAATTTTGTTAAAGAAAGATGCATAATAGAAAATGAATTCGCTACAAAATTAAGGTAAGTGTCCAAGCAATGTTTTTTTTTTTCAAATTTTAATCACAATACGGGAAATCTTATACGGGAAATTTTATTGTATCCAAAGTGTGTGCGTAGGTTTGGTATTTAAAACATTCTTGTATATTTATTTGTATAATTAGTAAGAAATGTTAAAAACGTTTAAAAAAGAAACAGCAATTTATAATATTTTTTTTTCATTTTATAATTGTGCATATTTATTTATAAATCATGCTGTGCACACCGTGCGTAACAAAGCATTCCAATGCACTCGAAATTCTTTTCCTTATTATATAATGGCCACAAAAAAACGAGAAATTTCCGTAAAATATTTGAGTGAATGAGTGTTTATTTTAATTCGCCTATCATAATGCTAAATTAGAATATTTTAAATAAACAGTTTTATTTAAAATTTTTCTGGAAATTAAAGAGTTTTCTCGTGTTTTTAGATTAATGAATCAGGAACTGAAAAATTTTTTTTTAAATAAATCTTTGACAAAATGAAATAATCAAAAGGCGAAACAAAAAAAAATAAATCATCTGCAACTCAATCAATTTTACTCTAATTTTTATTTCAAATTAAACAAAAGCAAATTTATAAAATGTTATATTGTATAACATTTTTGCCTTTGTATTTCGAATTCACATGATGCAATTTTCTATGTATTTGTACAATAATAATACAAAAATATTTTTATAATTACAAAAATATTACAAAAATATTTTTATATTTTATGTTTTGTGATTCCTGCATTTTGTTAATGCATTACGGAAATAAAAATTATTCAGAATTCTTAAATAATTTTTAAAATGCATTGGTAAAAGGGAAGAAACAAGGAAATTGAATGATTGTTAAAGTTTCATTGACTCTATTCGATTTAAAAATGAAAAATTGGAAATGAGATAATTGAATAAAATAAACCTGTTTGATCTATTGTTACAAAAGCAAGGAATGGTAAGAAATCGAGCTCCGAAAGTTTGTTTAATCAAAAAAGGAAATGAAAAAGACTCCTTATTATTTATTTTTGCAAAATTCGAGAAAGACCGCATAGCTCATCTTTAGTGTAAGATTTGAATGAAAATTGCGCAGCTTTTACATATTGAATAGGTTGTTTTATTAAGGGAAAAAATACAATTCAAAATCAGGAGTCGGTTCATCTTGGAAACCTTGTTTTCTGCTTTTTTTATTTTTATTCTAACGAATTCTATATTTAAAGAAAGCAATACTAGAACGTAGATCATGATTTGTTCAGAAGTAAATTTAAAAGTGGGCAATACTATAAAACTTTATTATTCTCTTATAGAATTATTCTCTGCGGAAGCTTTTTAACACTTAACGAACGAGGTAGATTTACATTTTTTTATTCTAAATTTCTAGATACGTTGCGTTAGTTTTTTTTATTTTACTTATACTCGTATTATCTTATTTTTACTTGGTGCCATTAATTATTACACTATCTGCCTGTTGTTCCTACGGCGTAGTTTTGATTTTAGGATGTATTTCTAAATAATTTTATAATATCAAAAAAGGCAAGCAGCAAAGAGTTTTTAGGAAACCTATCCTGATGTAATGTTGAGTTTGAGAACCCTGATGAGGCAACGCTTTAATAAAGACTGTTTTGAAATATTGTAATAAGAAATGATTTAACATAGTTTTATTCTAGTTACAACGATTTAAATCTATATAATAAATGTTTATTTAATTCACCTGGAAAACGCCCGGAAACTAGGAAAAGCAGAGCAGATTCGGCGTATCGATTAAGTGTTAAGAATTATTTTTGTTTAATCCTTCAGTTATTAAGCAATTTTCAACTTTCATTCCTTTGTAATCGGACCAACAAACTGCCTCATTTTATTTATTTTGTTAATTTTGTTTAAAAAAAATCACATGAATTAAAATTTACAATCATCACTGTGTAATTACATTTTATATCCGATAATAATCACTGCTATAGAAGCAAAAAAAAAAAAAAAACAAATCTTTGTTGATTAAATTTTTTAATTAAAATCCTCATTATCCTCGGTCATCACTGCAATTAATCATTTTCCTTAACATTTCTATTATCTAAAAAAAAATTAATCACATTTATTTAAAAATTTAATGAGGAAAATATTATTACTCGTATTTTTTTTTTGTTTTTATGATTTATTTTCGGTAAAATTTGTGACACTAAAAATATGACTTTTGTATAAATCCGAATGCTTTAAAGTGAACTACTTAATAATCTAGAACTTGTTATTTCAAATTCAGTATAATTGTGAACAAAGCATTTAATTTATTACTTTTGTTGAATTCCGTTTAAATAAATTTAAAAAATTGTATATAGAAACAAGTTTAAATCACGTATACGATAAAAATTTTAATTTAAAATATTTTTCAAACTTGGCAGTCTAATGCAAACATTTTCCACGTATGTTCGAAGGGTATACTAAATTTGCCTTACCGTTTGTAATGCTAAGAAATAACGGTCTTAGATATAGACTCAAGTGTATGTTTTTGATCAACGTCAAATTCTGAGTTGATTTAGCTTTGTCTGTCCGTCCGTCCGTCAGTCCGTCCCAACGATAACTCAAAAACTAATTGAGCTAAGTTCACCAAATTTTCGCAAATGGTTTTTTTTGTAGTAAATGCCAGAACCCTATTTAAATTGGACATGATCGGGGTACCGGTTCGGGTAGCTGTCATACAACTTCAAAATTCATTTGGCTATATCTCAGAAACTATAAAAGCTGTGGTATTAAAATTTCACACAAAAGAATATATTAGTAGGGCCAATGTGTCACATAAAAGTTGTTGAAATTACTTGGCTCCTTCTGGTACCTGCCATACAACTTCAAAATTCATTTGGCTATATCTCAGAAGATATAAAAGCTATGGTATTGAAATTTGACACAAGCGAATATATTAGTAAGGCCGATGTGCTTGATAAAATTCGTTAAAATATCTTGGATTTTCTTGCAGCTGCCATACAACTTCAATAGTAGTTTGGCACACACAGTATTTTAAAAAACGCAGTACTGAAATTTTGCATAAATTAATATGGTAATACGGCAACTTAAAGTCATAGTCTGTCCAATAGTCAGTTATGGCGTCTTTATTCGCACACAGGATAACAAATTTGTACGGGTATCACAGAGTTGACAAAGCCAACTCTATTTTTCTTCTCGTTTAATTTAAATTCTAATTTAAAATTGATCTAAAATTTAATTGTTTCAATTTTAAGCAGAGCACTTATAATAAGCAGATTATAAAAATTATATACCATTGGGGGTATAGAGAGTGTTGCAAACTTAAAAATTAATTAATGAGATTAATAGTCTATCTCCTTTGAATCCGGTTAGGATTATTTCATCTACCATTTATTTAGTCGATCCAGATTATTATTAAATTTATGGAATTAATTTTTCTAAGTTAATAAATTGCAAGTTTCAAAACGTATAACCCGTAATTATTTTGAGCATTTTTCTGGCCTATGGAAAATATTTTAAATATCAATAATTTAATATGGTATTCATAATTTAATATGGTATAACACAAATTTTAAAAATATTAATAAATCAATTACATTTTGTATTTTCTTTTAATCGTACACCAATTTATCAAATCACCATGTTATAATGTAAACAGAAACAAATTTTATTATAAATTATAAAATTTTTATCATTAAATTTGCAATATAATTTTTCCTTTTTATAAGTAATAATTATTTTAACATTAATAATCTAATGGAGTTTTGATAAATGTGCAGCACAGTTGAAACTTATGTTTTTCTTTCTGATTTACACGAAAAGAAAGAATTTGTTTGTAATGACAGCAAAAAATATGCATTTTACAAGTTTTAGATTTCTGGTCGCGAATTCAATGCTTTGCTTTTAATAAATTTAAATAAAATTAAATTTAAAGTTATAAGGGAAAAATTGATTTTGTTTTTATATTCACAGTACAATAAATAGTTCTGTACTTTACTGTCATACCATAGCCCTAATACGTTTAATAGTTTGCTGCGTTTATTATCGTGCTTTGAAAGGCATGATTTTAAGGCAAATTTGTAAGAAAATTGCACTCTTTTATTCTACATAAGCTGAAATAATATATTACATAAAATCTGAGGCAATAATATTAATAATACGAGTTAATTAAGAGTTTTTTACTAATTTTTATTTAATTTCATAAATTAGACACTAATCAAGAATAATATTCTGCTTATGTAAGCGAAGTTCCAATACAGATTTTAATTCCTTTCCGTTTTATACGTTTTAAATCCACTGACAATTCAATTGAATTTCATTAATTTCTTTTAAGATCCGCGCACATATTACAAAATTTATTTTAATTTTTTTTTTTATTTTGACAACTTATAATTAGGAAGTTACGCGGGAAGACAATATTCTGCAATTTCACAATTTTATTGAATTTATTTTATATTACAAAATGAATCCAATTACAAGCCTTCTTGCTAACTGGAATTAGAAGACAGCAAATGAAGTCGCTAATTAAACAGACCAAAAATAATAATTTGACAATCAATGTTATAATCAAATTTTCCATGAGAGAGGTCTCAATTCCACACTTGCCACAATTAAAAGAATTAATAAAAGATTATAAAATAATATTTCACAAGCACTTAAACATAATAATTGTTGTGACAGTAATTAATTGTAGTGCAATTACTATTATGTTCAAATTTATTATTAGTTTATTTCTATTGGCCGTGTTCTTATTAGTAAACATTGTGTGATTATTATTAAAACACTGTAAAACAAATCGGAATTGACACTCCTGTTCCTAACAGTAAATTTTGGTTTTCTTATAAATTACTGCCACTTTAATGTTCCATTGAAAATTTAATAATAAAAGGTTTTAATTTATCGTATACATTAAAAGCACTTAACTGCAAGGTTAAATCTATAAGTAATAAGTTAAACGTGTTCATAATTATTAAACTTTCGAAGAAAACAGAAAAAAAAATTAAAAAATTTATTTGTAAAGCAAGGATTGGTTTCATTAATAAAACGCTTTAAAAAATTAAAGTGTGTTATTAAAAAAATTAAAAATGTTTACACAATTTACAAATATTTCATAATTTAGTATGGTATAACAGAAATTTTAATAATACAGTATTAAATTTAATATTTCGAATCTTACTTAAATGCAAAGTTGATTTTAATATTCGAAACCAAAAAAAAAAATGAAACTGATACAAATTATAGTTATAGCCTATGAATAATGCAAAATATTCAATTCAATTGGGTGTAATTATAAAACAAGGACTTTTCCTATTGGATTTTTTAATTTTAATTTATTTTTGTGTTTTCTTGTTTTTGCTATTGTTGTGGAATATAATGTTATTAACTATAAATTTATGAAAACTATTTTAATAAAATTTTCAATATGAATGTAGCCTTTGTGTAAATTTTTACAAAAACACAATTAAATTATTTTTCATGTTAATCGAATTAATTTAAATTATATTATTAGAAATTTCAGAATTTTTAAATAAAACGCCATTAAGAAAATATTTATTTTGTGAAAAAAATTTGTATAGTTATAAGTATTTATATATGCTTCGGGTTACGGTGTGTTTCATCACATTTTTATAAATTCTTAAAATTTTGTTTGTATTGCGAAAACTATTTTAAAAGATATATATAATATCCATTGAGGCAATTCTCAGGAATTTGGCTACATTTATGAGCTGTACCTACAGGTTTATCACCGCTTCAACTGTGGAATGGAGTGGCGGCATTCGTAGTGCTGCAGATGTCTCCTGGGATTTCGACAGACCATGGAGCTTCTGGGCGCGTTAGGAAGATCGTTGCTCAAGGAAAATCCGAAGAAAGTTGAGCAAGAAACAGGTGAGAATTCTCACTGATGTATTGATAGTACATTACATGCGTAAGGGTCGCCTTAGGAGAATGGGCTTAGATAAAGGAGGCACATGCAGATTTTGAGTGGAGAATGAGTAGACCTCAGTGAACTTTCTGAGAAATTCACTGAGAGGGTGGAGGGAAATACTGAGGAACTGCGTATTCATTCCGGCGGAGCTGGAGGTGTTGCCGGGTCTTCAAGTTTCTCGA
This sequence comes from Condylostylus longicornis, assembly GCF_029603195.1. Classification (NCBI taxonomy): domain Eukaryota; kingdom Metazoa; phylum Arthropoda; class Insecta; order Diptera; family Dolichopodidae; genus Condylostylus; species Condylostylus longicornis. The sequence continues at coordinate 1,552,975 of NW_026578116.1, forward strand.
ATTCATCAGAGAGTGGGTTACAAAGAGGTGTTGTAGGATGCGTGTCACAAACCTAATGGGGGATGGGTTACAATAGATCCTTTATGGTGATCGCAGGAAACTTGCGTTCTACAATCTTTTGTGCTGATCGTAGTACAATCTGCAATCTACAATCTAATCGGGTGTCTAATGCTGTTAAAGAGGTAATTTGTGTCATTCAGTTTTTTATTACAGTCAGATCAGAGATTTGAAACAAATATTGGAAGTAAATGGGTAGTTGATAGTTAAAGGAATGATATTATTTCCAATAAAACTCAAATAATTCTACCTTTCTTCTAATAATTTTAATGCTTCGAAACCCAATATATTCGTATAGCAATGTAAATATATATACTACAATTATTGTACAGTACACACTCTGTATCTAGTTTGTTTGTTGCTCTAAAATCTTTATAATAAACATTTTTTTTTTTTTCTTTACTATTCTTTTCTTTTTCAATATTACGAAATTTAATATAATGTATGTCATAATATGTATGTACATATATATTTTATTGTTATATAATATCTATAGTTAGGAATGTGTGAACTGTACAGTCTATTGCATCGATAGCTGATATTGTAAAAAAAATTACAGAACCTTACCCAAAATATTAAAAGTTTTTTGCTTCCAATTCTTATTCAAGTTCATAATGAACATAATTTTTTAACAATTTTGTAATATTTTCAAGTGATTTAATAAAAAAAAATCTGATGTGGTCAGCACATAACCGACCGCATTGTGTATTGTCTAGTTAAATGAAAGTGTTACAGAATATTATAAAAATGTCTGTTAAACACTTCTTTCCAATTTTTAGGACATTAGTAAGCTTATAGTTAACATACTTAGAAAAATGTAAATTTGGCTCTTAGTAGAGTTTCGCTTTGTGCTACCCGAATTCCTTGAAATGCTCGCCAGTTAGTTTCGATAACAACCAGAACTCAAATATCAAATTTCAAGAAATTCCATCAATTTGTTCTGTGGATATGGTGGAAAATGTAAAATCGGCCCGCAAATCAGTTCTCGAGCCCTGATCTTTCCAAAAAAGTTGTATGTTCATTGCTTTAATATGAGGAATTCATATATTAAATTTCAATGAAATCGGTTGATTATTTCTCTTTATATACACAAAAATGTATATTTGGCCCGTAGTAAACGCCCAGTTGCTGATGCCTGATTTCTTCCAAAAGTTAGGAATTTTTGCGTATGATCGAGCAAAGCTTATATATGAAATTTCAAGTAAATCGGTTGAATACTTTCTTCAAAATGGTGAAAAATGTAAAATCGGCCCGCAAATCAGTTTTCGAACCCTGATCTTTCCAAAAAATTTATATGTTCATTGTTTTAATACGAGGAGTTCATATATTAAATTTCAATGAAATCGGTTGATTATTTCTCTTTATATACACAAAAATGTATATTTGGCCCGCAGTAAACGTCTAGTTGCCGATGCCCGATTTCTTCCAAAACATACGAATTTTTGCGGATGGTCGAGTTGAGCTTATATATAAAATTTGAAGTAAATCGGTTGAATATTTTCTTCAAAATGTTCAAAAATATAAAACAGGCCCGCTAAAAAGTGCAGTTCCCGAGGCCTGATATATATCAAAAGTTGATCGATCCGTGCCATGGTGGAAACAAACTTACATATAAAATTTCATCAAAATCGGTTCAGCCGAACTTGAGATACACGCGTGCACACACAGACCGACAGACGGACAGACCGACAGACCGACAGACCGACAGACCGACAGACCGACAGGTTGCTAAAAATAGTTTATTTACACTTCCCTACTATGGAGAAGTACGTTCCCACCGAAAACTCGATATGCAAAATTTGTTGCCATCACATAACCTACCTATTGTTTACACAATACGGTCGGTAAAAATTGTTTTTTTTTCACAATTTTTTAATCCAATCTGTATTGCTATTTTTTTTTGCGTTGTTATTATTTTTGGGTGATTTGTACAAGGGCTACTTATAATGCCTGTTATTTGCCATATTTTGTAAGGAAATATTTTAAACTATTTGACTTAAGAATAGTTGTACATATTTTATATACGAGTATATAGATGCTTGTATGTGTATTTCTTTCAAAATATTCAGCATTTGCATAAAATTTTGTATAGAAAAAGTATAAGGTATAGAAAATCACAGGCTTTGGTTTGCTTTTTTGTTCTTCTTATAAATTTTATATAGAAGTCAAGTGTGGGTGCGGTAGAATTTTTTGTTGTTTTTTTTTGTAATTTTAGCAAAACGTTTTTTGTTTTCTTTTGTTTTTCAAAAAGAAACTAAAATAAAATTTTTTGTAATATAAGCCAATAGATTTCATGTATGTATGTTATGTATAAGTATGTACATAAAGTCATTTATGTAATATGGTGCAAAAACTATATGTTAAAGAAAAATATTTTTGAATAGCCACTATAGGCTTTGATTCTTTTGATATTATTTACAATAAAATTGTTCAAAGTTGTACAAGTGGAAAAAAATTTTTTAATATTTTAAGAACAATTTGCGATGGTAATATTAAAAAGTACCTTTGTTATATACTAGAGACTATATAAAATTACAAAAATATTAATTTAAAATTGGCCTACGTTGTTGGTTCTATTATTTTTTATATTTTACAATTTTCATAATTTTATAAAACCCATAAATCATAATATAATCACGCGGTTGATTGGTTCTTGTTATTATAGAAATTGGATATTTTTTTTTCCCAATTTTTTAATATTAAAAAAAATTTATTAAAAATATTATGGTTTTTGTTTTCTAAAACTTGAGTATAGTAGGCACCTGGCATTTTGAAATACATAAATAGTAAAGTGGTGATTTTGATCACGATCATTTGTGTTCTTTAATTCAAATAATTGTTTAATATTTATTAATATTATTTGAACAACATTTAAAAATCAAGAATAAATAATTAATTTTGAAAAAAAAATAACATCATTTTTTGCGTTAAATAATTCGAGTAAGTATTATAAATATTAATTAAAAGATTTTTAGTTCATTCCAATTTTTAAAATTTTATGCCTTATAAAGCAAATTATTAATTTACATTTGATATACACATACATATAGATATGCATATATACAATATTTAAACGCATTTAGAATTAAGGACGATTCAATTTTAAATACGATCAATTAAATTTGGTTTTCCCAGGTATTTTTTAAGATTTTTGTGGTTGTATTTATGAATTTTATGCAATTTATATTTAAAAATGTCTCACTTTTGAATTATTGTAATCTTCATCTATTATTTTAATAAATTGTGGTTCTTAAAAAATTACGATATTTTAGTATAATAAATATTTCAAAATAATTTTTTACCATAATAAATTAAAAATTTTCAGACAAAAAATTTCAAATCATAAATTTAATTATATATACTCGTGTATGTGGCAATGTTGTTCTACAAAATTAGCTACATACTATTAAAAACCTATAATGCTAAATCAAATCAAATATATACATATGTACCTATATGTATATGTACAGTTTCAATAATAAAACCGTTGACATCTTATTAAATATTATTATTAGTTTGGTAACCTTTCATTTTAATTACTTATTTTAATTTTTATTATCGTTTAAAAATAATATTTTTATAATGTTAGATCAAACCAATTGTTTGAAATGTAGCACTTTTCCCATCAACAAGTGAAAATACTACTTTTCAAAATAATTTACTACATTATTATAAATTAATTTCATTCATTTCCGAAAAATTTTAAAAGATTGCATACATTTAGGATAAGGCAAACAAAAATGCATAAATTTAAGGGCTAGTTGAGTTAGGAAAAATAATTATATTTTATAAAAGCATGGTATTTGCCGTTAGATTTCTGTATTTATAGAAAGTTTTGAAAGCTTGCAGTTTCGGAAATATATTATTATGGTGCCGAATATTCGAATTTTACAAATTTTAAGCGTGCGGAGGTAAAACATTTTTTTCTAAGGAAATAACCTATTTATTAGTGCATGAAAGCTGATAAAATTTCAGTCTCCTGCAGTTTATCGTCTGGGAGAAAAACTGTATTAAAAATTAAAAGAAAAAAAAATCAGAGTTTAAATAACGGTTAATTTCAACGGCATTCATTTTGTTTTTTAAAATTCAACAATACTATGCCGTGGTAGAAGGTAGAACAATCAGCCACTTCTTTCAAAAATGCTAATGGTTTTGTTACAATATTGGGCTATCACAATAGGAGGGTGGGAAATAGGTAAAAAGTTTCTTTTACGGGAATAAATTTCTAGTAAAGTTCTATGTACATACATTTAATTTCTAGTTTTCTAAATTTTCAAAAGTTTAGAGATTTTGTAATCGGGTCCATAGACAGAGTGAAACTAATAAAATTTTTTTTTCAAAATATTTTTGGAAAAATGCTAAAAAGAACAAATATACATGCATATTTAATATATATGTATGTATTTAAATCTAACATAACGTTTAGATGTAAAAATGTTTAAAAAATGATAATTTCAATTTTCTTCCATGTTAAAATGTTTTTTATGCTTTTAAAAATAATCGCAAAGCGCAATGTCATGTAATAAAAAAAAAATTTATTAATATGCGTAGGTTGAGCTGAACGTTTTTTTTTTATTCCTATATGAGAGACGTTCCTAAATAATATGATTTAGTCTCGTCTTCATCAATCTATCAGAAATGGAATAGAAAATTTTAAATTTTTCCATTTTTTGAATTTTTAATTTTTTTTCAGGTATTTCGACAATTTATGTGTGTTATGTAGAAAGCCCTTTGATTTATTAGATAGTCTCATAATTATAATTTCAGTATCACAATTTTTTTTTTCTTTATTCAAAATGGAATGGCTCTTTCATTTGAAAAATTAAATTCTATATTATCAATTGAATTTGTTTAGAAAATGTAGGCTGAAAATTATTTATTTAATTAGATGTAAATTTTTATTTTTAACATGTTATTATAGTATAAACACCTTAATAAAAAAATGTAAGGAAAAAAATTAATTATTTTATACAAGAAATGGGGTGGGCCAATATATTTCTATAAAATAACAAGGTGCAGTAATAAGAAAATTTTGGAAAAACTGAATTTGAGCTAACTCTTAATACAACTAATCAAATATCCCTTATGTACCTTATAGTCAAATATTGGACTATACGGATAGTACGGTAATCCCATATGTCACACCGTAAAGTTAAAACTTCTGTCCATTTTAATTTGTTTATGAATGAACATCATTCACAATAACCGTCACAACAGAGTCGTATATTTGATATTACATAAAATTTTTTGCTTTAACCTTTGGTTTGACCTTTATTTGACTATATGATTGTATAATTATCTTGATTACAATGTAAGCCAACGAAATATATTTACATTTGTATGTACAGTTATTTAAATATCAAGAATTCATTGAAAATTCTGAATTTAAGTGTGAAAAACTTGTTTTTTAAATTAACTATTCTACATTTTTTGTATTTAGACAAAGCTGTATACAAGTATCCGATTTTCTTATTATTCATTTTATTTTACTGTTGCAATAAATTTTTTTTTTACTTTTTATTTTAAAATCTGAAAAATTTATTTATTATTGAACTATGGTATTATAATCTAATCGAAAGAAAATATAAAATTCTCACTATATAAAAATTTTCTATTTGTTATACAAAATTTTAACTATTATATAAAATAAAATGCATTGTTTACTGTAATCTTAATTCTTTTCCTAACACTTAATAGATTTTATAAAATTTGTATATGAAAAAAAAATTCACAATATCAAATTGTATTGTGAACGTAAACCTAGATTTTCTCATTCACAAGAAGAAATAAAAAACGGAACTATGCATATTTATTTGTTAATTGTCTATTGTATAACATTTTTAATCTTCTATAATTTTAAATACTTCTATAATTTTAAAAAAATTCAAATCTTGGCAGTGTTATTTTTTATCATTCTTATCTTATTCAAATGTCGAGATTATTTAATTTTTTTAAATTTTAAAAATTTTTATTTGGTTCTTATTGATATAGTTTAGAAATTTTATCTTATACACCTGTCCTATCTAATTCTACATTAGTTTAGCTTTGATTTTTGAATTCAATAATTTTTTTTTTTCATAATAATTTATTGAGAATTTTATGTTTATTGCTTATGCTGCATCATTCGTTATTTTATTGCACTCCAATTATATAAAAAAAAAATGAATTATAAGATTATAAACTAGAGGATATAAATTTTATATTTGGAAAAAGATTAGAATAATTTACTTAATTTTCTCCCATTGCATATAATATTTGAAGTTCTTTTAAGTTCAAAAGCCTAATGGAACAATATTGGAAATAATCAAGTATAATAATGTAATCAGTTATTCACTCTAGACTCTAGAGAACATTCTGCAAGTGTTGTTATTATTCAAAAATTCCTACTTTTACAAAATGAAACTGCAGCTTCATTGAGAGGGAAATCTCCTTTCTTGTAATAGGACTAGTTCTCTTCCGGGGAATTTTTTATACAGAAGAAACTATATTTACCGTCAATGACATCCTAACAAAAAATTAAAAAAAGGGTGGTAAATTAATTCAAAGTACTCGCAGCCAATTTTTCATTTGTGATAAATTAATGAATTCATAACTGTTTACGCGTTAAATAATCACTTTAAATGTTAGAAAAATTTCATAACAGAAAAATCTCGAATAGATGCAGAGAAAACACTCTGGCACACAAATATGTAGAAGAGGTTGAGTGGTTTGATATAATATTATAATAAATCAAATAAATACATAATTATCATTATAGCAAAAATCTAGTTTTTTACCTCAAAATAAATAAAATTCACATATATACAGGGTGATTCACCGACAAATTACAAACCATATAGAACCGGGTAGATAATCGAAAATGAGTGAAATTTTTGTTCGGAACATAGTATTAAATCGGAACCGTTTCCGAATAGTTTTTGAAATAGCTTAAAGAAGACTTTAAATAATGAACATCAGCGTACACTAAGTCCTCGAGTTTCCACGTGTTCTAATACATTTGGAGTTACGACATGATATAAATGTTAATTTTCTTAGAATTCTTGTAACTCGTAAACGGTTCCGATTTAACACTATATTCCGAACAAAAATTGTGCTCGTTTTCGACCCTCTATCCAGTGGTATATGGCTCTTAACTTGTCACTGAAATCACCCTGTATATGAAAAAATTACTTGACTTCAAAAAATGTAAAATAAATTATTAATCTTCATTAATTTTCTAATAAAAATTTATATTTACTTATAATATTTCCCCTAATTTGCTTTTATAAATTTAATAATAATGCAAGTTGCAACTACATAATATTAACTGTTACACATTATAATATACGATTAATAATGCCTACTGACATAATATAATATAATATTGTCTTTTGACAAATTATATAATTTGTCAAAATTATGTCATATTTAAAGTCATCTAGACTAAAATTTGTTCTATATATTAATTTTTAAAATATTGAAAGAGAAAATATGAGAAATATTTAAAAGGGAAGATAAAAAAATAAATAGCGAAAACATCAAATTATTAAATGATTGTTATAACCACTCTATAAATACAACGATTCACAATAAATCTTTAAATCCTAAAATATGCTTCGTCATTCACAATTTAAAAAGTATGAGTTAAATTTTATTTACATACAACATTATAATAAGGAATTCATTCTCATTCAGTTATTCAATTTTATTACTATAAAATATGTAAAGTCTATTGTTATAAAATAATGTAGAATTAAAAATATAATGATTAAAGAATTGAAATAAATAATTTAAATTAAAATTATTGTGAATAATATTCTCATATTTTTATATGAAAATAAAAAAAGCGTCAAACCTTAAAATTTGCTTTACTTTCGGTACTTTCCCTTATTTTGTTTTCAATTTAAAAAAAAAAAAAACTTTACAATTTTATGTAATTTATAAAAAAATTTAACAATTTGAAATACAAACATACTTTTCCAAAAAAATTTTTTGAAAAAAAGGGCTTATTAGTTTCACTCTGTCCGTCCGTCCCTCCGTCCCTCCGTCTGTCCGTGTGTTTGTTTACAAAACTTCTACACCATTGAAGATAGAAACCTGAAATTTTATATGTACATAGATCTTTATTAAAAACTAATTTTCGTAGAACATAATTTTTATTACCCCTCCAAAACCTTAAAAATGCCATTTTTCAACTATTTACTGTAATAGAAACATATGCATTTTGCAAACGCAGAAAAGCAGTGTGTTGCATCTTCTATCAAGGGATACTATACTTGAACTTTAGAAAAACAAAACGGCCGTTAAAATTTGTCGTTATATAAAATTCGTTTCTTTTACAAATTTTTTATGTTGTTTTTCTTCTAAACCCTAGGTTGTGGATGCCTAAAATTTTAGGCACAGTAGCTTTTAGGCACTAATAAATAGTTCATTTCTTCATTTAAAAAAATTTTTTTCTATCTCCACCCCCTCTCCAAATATCGCCTCATGAAATTTGTAAAATTTGAATTTTTGACGTCTTATATTTTCGAAACCACGAGCTTTTTTAAATTTCTGTAAATTCCATAACATTAAAAAATATAATTATTTTTCTTAACTCACGCAAGTAACCCTTAAAATCGAGCATTATGTTAACTCCTCTTTAAATTAATTTTTGCTTTATTTTAAAGACTGCATAAATCGTTCATCCTAAATATATGCAATCTTAGAAATAGTTTCGTATATGAACGAAAATAATTTTAATAGTGTAGTAGGTATACGTAGATTGTTTTTAAAAACAGTATTTTCTTTTGTTGAAGGGAAAAGTGCTACAATACAAACCATTTGTTTAATCCAACTTTATTCTATATACATATGTACATACATGTAGCTCTACTCATTATTAATTATTTAAATGACTTTAAAAGTTAAAGTGAAAATTATTTAAATTAAATATTTTCATTTTTCACAATTTTGATTATTCAAAAGAGTGTTTGCAATTTCAGATGTTGCCATAATGATATTTTTACCAATAAAATCACATACTATACGTGTATATTTGATAAAACCTTTCCTGTTTATTAAATAGGGTGTTCGATTAATCAAAAAATTATTTTAGATTTTTTTTGTGTTTTCACTTATTTACACGTTCAAAATTTTAATCGTGACAGAAAGTAATTTAAAATTATGAACACCAATATTTGTTTTTTTTTTTGTGATATGGAAAATTTTATATTGGAAAAGAAAAGCAAAGAAAAAAAGATTTGAATTTTAATTTTTAAAAGAAAATTTTATACCATTTTAAAATTCAAATAATTATTTATATTTTAAGCATGGAATATTAAAAAAAAAATATATGCAATTTTATTTGAAAATATTTTTAAATCCCATGTTTTAACCAATAGTCTTTTGTATGTAAATTTGAATAAAAGAATTTATTTAATAATTTTCTTTTATTTTTACACGATTAATTTCATAAAAAATGCTTGTTTTAAAAAAGTTTAATTATGTTTTTTTTTTCTAATTATCCCGGTAATAATTAGTGGTAAGTATTAAATTATGTGGTATAACAATAATAAATTATGACTTGCAACTTGCATATTTTTGAATTCATATACTTACGAAGAAAATGATTCAATCAAGACATACTCGTATGTAAAGCAAAAAAAAACAGGAATGAAATTTTCTTTTTTTATCTTAATGGAAATTTCTTCATGCAACTGCAGAACAGATGGATGACGTAATCAAAGGAACGAGTTAAATTTTCAACAAGAGTCGTAACCAATTTACGACAATGAGTCGTAACCAATTTTTTGTTTGGTTCAATTCAAATTAAATTTTGTATTTTACAAGAATTTCAAATTAATCTTTAATATAATCTTGATATTAATATTGAATTATTGTTTCCTAATAATAATACGAAGAAAAAAAAATGAATAAAATTTAAAATTGATTAATTAAAGTGACATTAAAATCCGTGCTTAATTAAAGATTATCTGGTCTCCAATGAAATTAATGGAAAAAAAAAGCTAAATCTTAATATTTATCTTGAATAGAAAAATTAGTATGTATGCTGTACATATGTATATATTTCTATATATAGACTGTCAATTAATAAGATAGACTCTTAAGAAAGAAAAACTATATTAAAATATTTCTTGTGTAGCTTTGTTTAAAAATTTGAACTTGAAAATCATTGATGCATTTCGAATTTCCTTATTAAAAAAAAACTTCTCTATAGACACAGTAGTTATTATAAAAATTTTTTTAAATATTTTACAATCGCATTTATTTCACCTTCCATTAATATTTTATTTTAAAATTAATATATAAATCAAATATATTAGTTTTATTATTATAAATAGTTTTAAAATTAAATTATTTTCTATTATATCTAAATGAGACAATAGATAATTATCAAGCAAAATAGAAATTTATGTGTATATATAATAAAACAAAATGATGTTATAAAAACTATTATTGGGTTCGTTTTCAACATAAAATTTATGTTTGTGAATTGAATTTTATTTGTATGCGAATTTTATACAAAAAGTATTGCTAACAATAGGGTTCGAATTAAAAATTTATTTTGATATTTGAAAATATTAAGAAAAAATTGTACTTGAAAATTCAAGAACAAACATAATTTTTTTCATACTTTTAAATTATAATCAAACTTGAACTTTCAAACTTTTAAATTTCATCTCATACTTCATGTAATAAGAGTCAAACAGTTAAATAACTTAGTAATCAATCAGTGTTATGTAAATTTTCGAACTATAGAACTCACAAATTCCATTTTTTATTCAAAAATGAATAAAATTAAACTTAATTATTAAAAACTTAATTTTATTTCAATTCCTAACTATGCTCAATTTCCCGTATCATCGTTCCTCAAGATGTCAGATTTAACAATTATGTATGGTTGAAAATTTTAGAAAGGATTAAAGTACTGTTTACATACATATATACAATAAAATTTGAGATTAAATTTGATGACAGTTAATGTACCAGACTGAAATTATCTGACAGAGCTTATCTCTTGAATAGAAAAATTAGTATGAATACGACAAAATAATCTAATATTAAATCTGGTGAGAATGGTTTGATTTTTAATATTTGCCGTCAAACAAAGTCTTATGCTAAGCAGTATTTACATAAACGACTTTCATTGGAGTTAGATTAAATTCTAGATTTTGTCGTATAGTAACATTAAAAGTAACTTCAAACAAAAATTATTTTATATTTGATTTTATTATAAATTTTTCAAATAGAAATTAAAAGTTTTATACAAGTTTTACTGCTTATTTATTAATTTAATTTATTTATATAATCTTATAGTATTTTTTGTTTTAAGTAGCTCACATCACTAATTTTTAGTGTAGTAATTTATTTTATATCATGCTGACATTATATTGGTAAATAATAAAAAATATATTTTAAAATGGCTTATATTGTATTCAAATTTTCTTTATTCAATACAACATTCGTGTATACTTATACTACAAATACAATATGAATTTTGCTCAGGGTCACAGTGTTGTCATTTTAAAAAAAAAAAACTGTAATACAAAATTAAAAGTTCATTTTATTGTCAAGTTTTTAATAAACATAATAAGTAAGCACCTATATTGAAATTCTTGTTCTTTTCATTTTTCAATGATTAAATTCAGATTTAAGCACAATTTATTGGTTATAAATAATAAAAAAAAAACTTCAGTATTCAATTCCAATATTATTATGTCGTAGTAAATTGAATTTAATTGTGCTAAAAATTTTCATGTAAATATAAAAATAATTTACACTTTTTTATTTATTTAAACTGAAATTTATATACGAGATTATGAATCAATTATAACAGTATTGAATTTAATTTTCATTCTTTGATTTAACAATTATTCCAAATATTGAAAATTTAAAACAATAATCCCATAATTTATTAAAATGTATGAATGTATATGTGAATTTAAATCCATTAATTTATTTGTATAACAGTAAGTCTATTAAATATTCCACCAGTAGTACATTACAAAGCTACACTATCAAAAACATTTGAAAAGTCTTAAATTTTAATTAATAATTTTTTTTTTGTCGTAATCAAAAAAATTATACAACAAAATAATTAATTTTAATAAGAAAAAATTTTGTAGAAAAAGAAAAACCTTCAATATGATTTTAATCAATTAATCAAATAAAATTTATTTCCCGCGTATTCGTTTAAAATATTGTTGCGATAATCGATGAGAACTTCAAACTTATTAATATTCAAAATTCAAGGTTAATTAAAATTTACATGGGGCCCATGTTTCTTTTTTATTTTGATATGTTACAAAAGGCGTAAATTCTGTCATTCTGCGCTCACTTTTTGACATTTATAATTAGTGCACTGTGGTAGCTGCGATTAAAACATTTTCCCCCAAAAGTATGCAATTTTATTTTATAAAATTGTAATTTAGTAATTTATGAATTTCTGTATACAATATTATACTGAAATATAGACCTACGAAGTATGGAACAAATTGAAATTCTAAAAGTGCCTTGTTTATAACCCAATTTATTAAGTTTACTACAAAAACTCAATTAAATAATATTAAATAGAAATTTACTTTAACATAGGAAAATACAATCTAGAGGCGCTTTTTCCTTTATTTTTCACTTTCAACACAAATTCCAAATTTCATGAGCACACATAAAAAAATAGTGTTATAATGGCAACCTAATAAAATCTTTATAAATTTTAAGAAAAATTTTTTATTATTATTATTTTTTAAAACTACTTTATCTCAATTAAAATTAGTCCATGACATACAAACCCTCTGACATCTATATAGATAGTAGAATATATATAAAACATAATAAAAATTCTTTGTACATATACTTTATAGGTATATACGAGTATAAAGTTTAATAGACATGTATGATTGAGTTCATTTCATTCAAACATAATATTATTAAAGATTTAAAATTGCATTTGATTACATACTAAGCCAAACAAAAAAAGTTAGAATTTTCGTCTTGAGGGTAAATATTAAAATTTTTTTTTTTTTTTGTTATACTATATTAGTATGTATTTGATAGTAGATGATATTTGCAGGTCATGTACTTTTATATTACATTTTGTGTACACAAGCGTGTATATTTTATGTTTGTAGTATATTCATTATGTTTTTTCTCTATGTTATAAGTATGTATGAGATCACCTTTAATCAAAATATTATGACATTTCCTTTACTGTAATCATAATTAAGAATACATTTAGTTTATAAGTATTTCGTAGAGCATTTGGAATAATAATGTAAAAATCTAAGAACACGGGTAACTTCAAAACATAAAACTTCAAAAAATAAAAATAAATTTTTTTTGCCGATATTTTAAAGATATAGGTAGATTAGTACATATTTTTTTATTTAGGAAATACATATGTGTGCATACACCCTGTTTTATTCCACAAAAATAAATTTACCCATGTTTAGAAGTACCTATTTGTTGTATACTAATTCCTAGTTACGTTCAGTATTTTTGTGACACTTATTTAAAACTTGATTAAAAACCATTTCTTTAAAGACAACCCGCTAGATTCAAGAGCCGCTCCAAAAAAATCAAGTTAAACAGATCAAATTCTGAATATCATAATTCAAATTAAAGACGTGTAATAAAGTTGTCCAGTGTAATCAGTTGTTTTGGTTTATTTTGTGACCAAAAGATATTTTGTAAGTTTTTTCTTTTAAATTTTTTTTTTTACAAGAAATCTACCTAAAGCACTTTTTTATGAATGTATTTTAATCAAGGTAAAAGTAATTTTGTATTGAACTCCAAATCATAGTCATCGAAAAAAACTTTAAATAATACAAACATGCCATTGTAATTGAATAACTGTTATTGGATTTAATCTTTTTTTTTTGAGGAAATTATAAATTCAAAAGTTTTTGAACACAAACAAAAAAAAACATTCGAATAACTTTTTATGTGAAATGCGTGTATTTGTCTTTTCCTATAATTCTCAATAATTTTTTTTCATTTTGTGTATAAGTGCTGAATAAAGAAAACCAAAATATCAACTAAATTGGAATTTGTAAAATAATCTTTTTTTTTATCTTATATAACATACACTAGTATTGAAACATTTAAACATACCATACGTGTACAATGAACATATTAAAAGTTAAGTTTTTTCCAATTCATCTTCATAAATTCTTAAGTCCGAAAACTGAAATCGAGAAAGAAAACATGAAAAGAGAGAGAAAAAAAAAACCAAATTAGCCGTGAGATTAATAAGTTTTAGAAAACATCAATCAACAAAAAAAGGTATAAAAAGTGCATATGTATGTAACAAAATCTTACAAGTTATACAAGTCATACGATATTCCTAATAAAAATTCCATTTTTTACCTAATTTCTGAATTATTTTGCTTCTGTGTTTTTCTTCAAATTCCTCAAACATATACAGGGAGTTTCAAATAAGGTAGCAAATAATTTCAAAGATGATTCTGTTATCAATTTCCAATACAAATTCGTATGGGTGGAGGAAATGGCGAGGTGCAAATTTACTCATTTTTGAGCTACAGGCTGTACAACAGGCTGTTGAAAATAATTATTAAAAATTACTAAAAAAAATACTATTTTTTTTAGGTATACTCGTAAAAATGATCTGTATATAGGTAGAAATAAGGTACCTTTTAAAAAAAATTAAGGTAAAAGGTAAAAAAAAACCTTAAATATTAAACAAATAAGAAAATTTAATACTTAACAATGCTTATATAGATTTACGGTATGACATAAATTTTCTGAAATTTGTAAGCATATTGAAATGGTTAAAAAAAAAAATGAAATTAATAATATTTTTTCAAAAACCAAAAAAATAATTTTCTTTTACAAAAAAAAATATAAAGAAAGCAATTATGAGTGGCACGTGCCCACTAAAATACGATCACTTCAAATATTGCAATTAATTTTTAAACTTAAAAAAAATTTTCACTTTCATTTGAAACAAAAGTGCCTAAATCGTATATGTGATTTGTGATCGTAGCTGATTTTTCAAAAAATACATAAAGATTTTTTAATACAGATTGAGTGAAATAGTTGGTACTAGATGCTAATAGGAACCTTAAAAAAATAAAATAATTTAAATTATACGAAATTCTTAAACAGGATTAGTTTTGCAATTTTTGAATGAAAAGATAAATTACATATATATACAGTTGATTCGTGTGTGTATGCAGTTGTATTTTAAAATTAATAATGAGACCTTGCTTATTGTGCTCCAAATGTTTGTGCAAGTCTCATGGATAACTAAAAATAAACCCACTTTATATATGTATCTAGATTTTTGAGTCACAGAATGTGTTAAGTCATTAAAGCTTGGATCTGTATTTTAAAATTATATATTTTCTGTATGTATATCTATGTATGAATTGAGAGTATGTAAGAGGGCTACACAATATTTAAAAAAAAATCTATTTGTAAGAAAAACAACATTCTACGAGTAATTCGATATGTTTCTCTTCCTAGTAACTTAAACAAAAGTGGGGCATAGTATAAGCTCCTCTTTTATATCACATTGAATATTATTTTAGAATCAGCTGTTATAGTAACAATAATATAAGCATGAAATGTAGTTCACAAATAAAGTATAAAATTTCGGATCAAAATTTATCTTTCACGTTAAGTTCTTTACATGAATTCAGAATGAATTTAAATTAAATATAATTTAATTAAAATAAAACATTCTCTTAAAATATACTTTTTCAATTACCTATAAAAATTTGCTTTGACAGTTGATATTTGACAAATGAAATTAAAACTAAAATCAATTAATCAATTTCATTTCTTGCTTTCAAAAAATTATTAATGCAATAGCCATAGGTACTGTGTACAGTGCCGGATCTACCATATATGCAAGGTAAACATATGCAATGAGCGCCGGAAAACTAAGGCGCAATTATTATGCTTAATGGGCAATGTTTATTGCATATTGATCCTTCCATTGAAAGAGGAGAGATGAACTTTTTCAAAACCGCGTAGGGCGTCAAACAAGAGAGAATCAGGCCAAACTGTGTGTATGCAGGTACGTACGTGTATTTATCATCTTTGCGTGCTATCATCTCCATAGAGAATTCTTTTCAATACAATTTGTCGTAAAACATTAATAGATTTTACGTGGCTACAAATAATTCAAAATCATTTCAAGTTATTAGAGAATATTAATAACAACAAAATATTTTGTAATAGAATGGGAAAAGCATTTATCAAAAAAATTTAACCGGCATTTAATTTAAATGCTATAAGAAAAATTTGATTAAGAAATTGCATTTTTGTTCTTACATGTATTACCTACATAAATATGAATTAGCAATCATGTAGGTATAATATTAAAATAATAAAATTTATTAAAAATTATTTATTTGCCTACAAAAATTCTTAACAAAAAAAATTAATTTTATTATGCAATTTATAATATCAACAGATGTCATATTTCCTGTAGCTATCTAGTAATTCCGGTTATTGTAACATGAATAAAAAATATTTTCATATTTGCACATGTATAAATAATACATACGTAGTCGTATATATGCATTTGAATAGTAAACGTTTTTCTATTAAAAAAACGCCATAATTCAAGCAATTCCGAATTCTTTCGACTAAATATTTTACTATCTATATTCAATGTGTTATACAGAGAAGTTTTAATATACATAAAAATGATCTTACACTACCTATATTTTATACTCACATAATATTTATGTATGTTACGAGCATGTATGCATGTACATATATACAAATATAAAAATAAGAAAGAAATATATGTAAGTAAAAATTAAAAATTTAAGAAAAATCTACGTTAAGAAAAATTGATTGCTCTAAGCTTCAAATTATTGTACAACTATATACATACGTACATATATACATACATATGTACATACAATTATATTTTTAATTTGATTTCAAGTAGATTGCCTTGAGAAATATAAAGAAAAATATTTAATACGTTATTGAGTAAGTGTAAATTTATAATTATACATAATTTGTGTATATACATGTATGTTGTATTCAAATATAATTTATACATTTTATTGCTAATATACAATAATTATATTATGTGTATTTTATTGGTATATATGTGTGCATATATATATTTAAAGCAATTACAATAAAACAATTGTGAATTGTTTGTCAAGCGCCGTGCCGCTATATGTATTTGAATTTCATCCATAATATGAAAATTATGGAAAAAATTTTTATTCACACAACTCAATAAATTCTATAATAATCAATATCACTGATGCGATAAGAATATTTTATTATGACAAGTAAAACTGTTATACAGAGTATTTTTTTGTTCTGAATATTTTTTAATTTTTCGATTTACATACTTAGGTGCAGTTTAAAAACAAAAGTACTCGTATAGGTCGCCAATGTCTTCCATTTTTCAAATTCTATACCTTGTACGTCGTATGTTTTTGTACGCACATACACACGTATGTGCACATACAAATAATTCTAAAATAATAGGATTATTTCAAAATAAGTCTACTAGCTGATTGTCTTTAAAGTCAAAAATTGTCTGAATAATGTCTGAACAGTTCAATCAAGTTAATTTACAAATTTTAAAACAGTTCTATCAGATATCAGAATTTAAGATTAATTCTTTCTATCGATATTTCCTTAGGAATTCCATAAAATCTTAATTGGCTCTAAATTTGGGGAGGAAAATTTTGTACAATATCACACATTGGGAAGAATAACGACACAATTAAAAATATAACTTCAACTTCCGAAAATTAAAGTGTAAATTAATATCGCAAGCTAAAAAACATTGGTACAGAACTATTCTACAAATATATGAACAATTATTGTTGTGCTGTAGAAAAGCTCTATAAAAATATTAAAATATAATAGTAATAAAAGCAAGTTTACAACTCTGCATTTTGACTTATGTCATTGTTCTCGCAAATGTGCGATATGTTAGATTTTATGAATTGTAATTGTTTATATTGTATCAAAGTAAACACAAGGAGTAATTATGTTACTCATACATAACATAATATTTATGTTACAGGTTTAAGTAGCGAAACTAAAATAGAAATTTAAATTTTTATCTATTTTCCAAGTAAATATTAACTAAGCAGGAAAATTTAGAAAATTTCATGCAATATCAAATTTTTATTTGAGCTCATTTGCTATACAGTTAATATGTAACAGAATTTTTATTGCATACCCAAAATAATATTGTGTTGTAGGACAAAAACGGTATGAGAATAAATAGCATATCGACAAAATTTTATACTTCATTTAATGCAATTACATATAAAATATTATATTGGGACATCAAATTTTGTCTAAAATTCAAAATTAAATAAAATTCTTCCCAACCATACTTCATACATATATAAAATTCTATTATACAATTGAGTGTTGGTTTTAAGTTAAAAAAAATTCAAGACCAACTTGATGACGGTCATTTAAATACCTATAATTAACTAAATTTCAAAAATATTCACAATATAAAAGAAATATTATTTAAAAACTTCAGAAGATTTGCTACGAGTATTCACTCCTGTTTTTACATAATAATTTTACTATGCTTAATTTAATAAAACAGCAAATTCATAGAATAAATTTTTTATAATTTGGAAAAAAAAAATGAAAATTTCTGTTGTTTATCAAGGTACAGTGAACATAAGCAAAAAACAAAAATATATTTAATAAAATAGACCCTGTGTATGTATGTATGTAAATATTTTAGTTCACACAATTAAACTCTACTCTATATTCACTATAGAGTTTGCATGCATTCGACTTTTTGCTACTTGATTTTAAATAATCTTTGAATGTCATGATCAATTAACTTCATTTTTCTCTTTTAATTTTTTTCTTTTTCTTAAATTTTCGTTAGCTATTGAAATGAAATTAACCTCATCATCTTTTGTTGGGTATTCATTAGCTATTACATACATATATATATATATAAAAAAAATTTTTGTATCTAGGTAGATACATAACGTAAAAAATTGAAATTGTGAATGAACGAAGAAAAAAATTTGTTTTTTTCTTAATAAACGCCTGACTTAATTGTAGAGAAAAATAAATAAAAAAATTACTGTACGTCATCATAATTTAAGTAGTTTAAAAAAGAAGAGAGAAAAAAAATGATCCCGAAAGCTCTTATTTTGTATGATTGAACACACTATACTTTGTAAATATAGTTATGGAACATGTCTTAAACAGATTGACCTGGAAATTTTACATTATTTACTCAAAATGAACAAAAACGCATATTTTAATTTAAAATAAATTTTTTTTTATAAAAACTAAATTCCATGCAATTAATTAAATTTCTATAATTTAGTTTACGTTCCTTTTTTTTGTTCCTCCTCTTTTTTCCTTAGTAAAATTTTTAAAATAAACATTTCTTTTGTTACAAAAATGTTATGAAAATGTTAATGTCAAATTAAATAAACATGCCCATTAAAAATAGTACCCTAAAGCTGTAGTAATTATGAGATTACTCATTACTCTCTTCGTAAGTATTCCATAAATACCTACAATAAATTGGGCATAGGTTTGGACATCAAATAGAAAGTTTGATTACACAATAATTTTTTTTCATTTTACACTAGTACTTTTTTTTTTAAAAATACCAGCAATTTTTACTTTCAAAAGTGTTACATAGCCTTAATACAATTATAACACAAGCAATTAGAGTAAAATTAAGTACATTTTTAAGAGTGGGGTTAAACTCTAATTTTGTGTCATTAGGAGCATAAATGTTAATTCGACTGCAGAACAGACGAGTTACGTCAAAGGAACGAGCTATAGCAAAAAAATTTAAAAATTTTTCTTCTCGAACTGGACTCGAACCAGTAACCTACCGCTTTCTACGTGGACTGCTTTAAATTTCGTTGTTTTAAAAGTAAGAATCGTAATTATTGTGTATGTAGTTATAATAAACATAAGGGGTGTGTCGGAACAATAATATATATAGAGAGAACAATTATAAATCAATGAAATTTTTAACTATTTACAATAGAAATTATAATAATCAATTTGAAATGCAAGAAAAAATAGAAAAATTGAAAATAACAATAACTATTAATTATTATTAATTATATTAATTAATTCAATATATAAGTAATAAAGTAAGATTAATTAAAATTAAATTTCTAATTACAATTGAATTACAGAACATATTCAATTAATGTAAAAATAATAGTTGCATGCAATCTATTATAATTTTTATTATAAATGTTATATTTTTTAATTGAAAAGATATTGTTAATAAATATTTAATTATAAAATGCAAAAATTAATTCAGCGTTTAATTCAATTAATCCTAAATCCCACCGTTTCATTAAATTGAAAATAGAGATTTAACTTCATTACACATACTTAGCTACATGGAATTACCACGATGTTGAAGTTGAAATCTGTAATAATTTTTAATTTATATAAACACAATATATAAATTTCCATGCTAAATCTATTTTTGAAATTATAATCTTATTCACTTTGTTCTTATTATTCATATTACATACTCATTTAATAGAGACAAAGAATATAAATGAGATTTTCGTATTTCTCAAGTGTTATACAAACTTGTTAATAGAATATACTTATATTTTACATTTAATATAATTTTGTTATATTCGTTAATAACGAATTCGTATCTAAGAAACTTATGTAAGCTTAACACTCATTATTTTTAACAACTAATAATGTATAAATAACATGACATGATAACTGATAATAAATTTACCAGAAAAAGGAAATAACCAACTAGAAACAATAATTTTTCATTTTATCGAAATTTCAAGTTCAAATACATTCAAATTTAATAGAGATATTTAAATGTTAATTTTCTGCATTTGTGGCTATTGAAAACAATTTTGAGAAATTTTGTATAAATTTTCATTATAACATGCTAAATTTTAATTAAATTTTAAAATTTCATTCCATTCATTATTTAAAAAATTTAATTATCTTATGTGTACATAGTCAGTTTTAATTGTATAATGGCATAAGTTAGTTATGTAATTTATGTTTGTACTATCTCACACCATGAAAATAACACTTACACATATTTGAAACTTGTGAATTAATTCTTTATCATAAAAGATTTACTCACTGTATGCATATTAATTAATAAAATAGTTCCTAATCTTAACACATGTAAATGTAAAAAATTATGATATCAAATTTTGTGATCGTTTACAACATTTATTACAGAAAATTTAATTAAATAACAAAAATTAAAACAAATGAAAACTGACACTGATATTTCTATGCTGTTGTATAAAATGAAATGTCAAATTACTTTCTTTGTTAGCAGTTTTGATAATGACATTTAATTAGAAAATTGCATTACCATTTTAAATAAATTGAAATGCAAAAAAAACCCCGAAAAAAAACACTTGTTGTTCAAATAAATGACATCTTAATGAATAATGAAATTAAAACGCAAAAAGAATCTCTCAAATTACTCTCTTCATTTGTCAAATTATATAGTGGCTTCCCGTAATGACTTTTAATATTCGTTTGAAACAAGGCTTGTCATTAGCAAAAATCTATTTTTAAGATAAAAAAAAATTTAAGTATGCACACATACAAACGTAATTACATGTGTACATGTAATAATTTGTATAATTTCCTGTTTGATTACATTTTGCAACAATATTCATTTAGGGGTGCGACATATATATTCAATCATTTTATTAACAAATTTATTTTATATACTTATTACGCTTTTTTTTAAATATATATGTAAGTGATTATGACTCATGAATAATTTTTCATTATTATTAATATATTTTAATTTTGTTTTTGTTTTATATTTTCAGACGGCTTGTGAAAAATTATCAACCCAAAAAGAAAGAGGAAGAAGATTATGAGTAAGTTTAATATTTCTTTATTTAAATTTTCTATGTGTTGAATTTTGTTATTTTTCTTGGGAAATTTCGATACATAATACTGTTTTAATTTATAAATATTCGTGTATGTACATTAAATATTTGGAAAAACCAATAAATTAGGATTTTTTGACAATTTCTTTCATTAAACTAATAGACGCTTGTATTAATAACTAACTGAAATTTTTTCTGTTTCATAAATTACCATATTTATTTTATAAATATTTTCTCATTCTTTCTATCATTTTAAATAATTTTGGAAATTTTGAGTAAATAATCGAATTAATCAAAATTATCGATTACAAGTACAGTATTACCATATGGGTATTTGAATTGTTAAATCAAAAGTTATTCACAAACATAATTTAAATTTTGGTGCGTTTAAACCTCATTGAATTGAGTTCTTTCATAAATTCATAAAAGAATTCAATATTTTATTCAAAAAAAACAAAATACAATATAAAATATTAAAAATATTTCCAAATAAATCAAATTCTCTTAAGTTCTCCATTTATTTTTTTTTCTCAATTTCAATTGAATTGATAAATGAATGAATGGACAGAAAGTCAACATAATAACAATAATTTTTATACCATAAATAGAATTTTACACTTGACATACTTGATATTTTATATAAAAGTTAGAAAATCTATTATAAATTACATTTGTCTGTAACCACATTTTACAAAAAGAATATTTTATTATTCATACAAAATGAACGTGTCAAAGCAATTTAATAATTTAAAATTGAGTTTGGAGGGGGAAAACAAAATTAAATTGAATTATTGTAAAAATTTTTTAACACAAAAATATTTTTTTTTTGTTTAAATTCACATTATTCCGTACAAGAGATCAATATTAATAGTTTTCATTGAAAACTTATTGAATTTAATGAAAAAATTAATAATTTTCTGTCATTATTAATTAATATTATTTTAAAATTAATTTGTTAACACTTCGATTAAATGTGGTTTTTTGTTAACAATTTTGTTTTGAGTTACATATTATGTCGTTGATATTCAACACAGAAGACAACTTTTGTAATTACTCAATAGAATTACTTTTTCTGAGGGACCTTAGTGAGTATAAACGGCCCCTTACATATAAGTTAAATGGTTATATCCACAAATATCTACTGTTTATATTTGAAAAGCCGACCATAATTTAAAGAAAAATTATAGAGCTTCCCCTCAGATTCTCAGAATAATTTAACTAATATGTAAATAACGCTTAACACAACTGAATTTCAAATTTATTTAAAAACTAAAGAATAATTTTCAAAATATTTTGACAATATGTGAATTTAATTGTGAATAAGTGAGAGTTATAGAATAAGTCAGAATTAATTTTTATTACCAAATTTTGTTAAAATTAAAAATTTTTTATAAAAATTTTAAAATAAACAAAATTTATAAAAAAAACTTAAATTATACTTTTCTTTTTATAATTGAAAAATTTGTAGCTGCTTTGTCTTATTATTCAAATTTACATACAAATTGAAATTTGATTATTAAGAACTTTTAAATTAATCAACACAAGAACAAAATTTATGACAATTCTTCATTATTAATTTTGATTTGCTTTAATTAATTTCAAAATTTTAAATTTCATAAAATTATTTTTAAAATATTTTAATTTGTTTTTTAGATTTACATCATGGCAGGCATTTCGTAGTGTTTTAAGAGAAACAAGTGATTTAGCTGGCCAAAGAGAAGTTATTGCTGAATCATTACAAGGTCAAATAATACAAGGGATCGCATTATTATCAAAAAATTTAAAAGAAGAAAGAAAAGTAAATTATTTTTAAAATTTAATTTATAAAAATTTTAAAATTTTATTCCTATTCTTTTAATTTTAGAAAAGTTTAACAGAAGGACAAAATTTAATGCAAAATTTATCAGCACAAATAGGATCATTAGAAAGGGCAAAACGTAATTATGAAAAAGCATATCGTGATTCAGAGAAAGCAATTGAAAATTATCAAAAAGCTGATGCTGATTTTAATCTTAGCCGGGCTGAGGTTGAAAAACAAAAACATAATATGACAATGAAAATTCAACAATCAGATGATGCAAAAAATGAATATGCAAATCAATTACAAAAAACAAATAATTTACAACAACAACATTTTGATATATTATTGCCAAATGTATTTAATAGATTACAAGAAATTGATGAGAAAAGAACACGTGGCATGAAAGAATTTATAAAAGGTGCTGCTGATGTTGAATCATCTGTTGCACCAATTATAGCTAGATGTTTAGAAGGTATTGTTAAAGCAGCTGAATCAATAAATGAAAAAGAAGATTCAGCGAAAGTAATAGAAAGGTAATTTTTTTAAAATTTTTGAATTTCATTAAAAAAACTTAAAGTGAATTTTTTAAAATATTAACTGAAATTTAATTTTTAGATATCAGTCAGGTTTTACACCACCAAATGATATACCATTTGAAGATTTGTCTAAATCCGATCCAGACACATCAAATAATCATCATTATAGTAATATTCCAATGAATCATTTAACAGTTAAGGGTACAATGGGTGCTAATAAATTGAAAAAACGTGTAGGAATTTTTGGAATTTTCAGCAGTAATAAGGTAAGATTAATTAAAAATTATAAAAATATAAGAACGTTTATAAAATTTTTATATATATATACAATGTAAAATATTTAAATATTATATAAATGTATATTTTTTAATTTAAAAATAAAAATATTAATAAATGTAATTATTATATTATAAAAAAAAAATATAATATAGGTGAAAGTTAGAATCAACAAATCTCCCAAATTATAATCTTTAAATAATTTGTTTATTAAATTAATTTTTCTTGTTTTATGTTTAATAAAATTATTAAATTTATATATTTAATTTTACATACGATATACTCTTGTAATTTTCTACTCTTTTCAATTATAAATTTATTAATTAATAAAAGACTTTTATTTTCAAAAATATTTATTTGAGATTAGAAATAGGTTTTTAGTTCAAATCTAATATGAAAAAAAATATCAAATTATCATGGTACTTCATTAGATTTGAAAAAAAATTTTGTTATATTTTTTTTTTATTAAATTAATTTTAAGTATTTAATATTCCTTTTAGATATTTTAATTAAATGTTAACATAGGATTTTAATTAAATGTTTTTATATAGGAATGGTTTATTGTTATAGATGAAATTCAAATCATTTTTTTTCAATGTATAGGGTTAGTAATTTATTTTATAGTTATAGTTATTGCCTATAGTAATTTTCAAATAATCACTTACTAAAAAAACATATTAACTTAAATTGTTTATTATTCAATGTTTAAATATATATACGAAATTTCTTTCTTCTTTTCTAAAATTGAAAATGCACATTATGTGTACATTACCTACATACATATTTTAAATAAAAACATTTCATACATAATATTTTGTATTATAGGTTAGGGTCTAATATTCATTTTTAACAATTTTCTAGAATAACATTGTTTTTCTTAACTATATTTCTATTCAAATTGATTGTAATTGAAAAAATAATGGAATATTAATATGTTTATGCCATATGCAGTTTAGTTTATACATATATATATATATACATATTCATGCGCGTCCAGAAATCATTGCAAGCACATTGCAAAATCAATCGTTTTCCTTGGTTTATATAAGGTTTTCCTTATAAACAAGTTCGGTTAATAAATACAAATTTTGCATTTAGGCTAGTTTTAAAATTTAAAAAGATATACATATGAATTTGAAGACACATTATGTTATATAAAAAATATTTTCTTAAACTTATTGAAGCCGAAGATGCTTGAAAATTAAGACTATAATATAACTTTAAATGCAATTAATTCGTGATATTGATGCTACAACTAGATAGCTCGCAATTATTGGTTTAGAGATATTGACTTTTAAAAATTTAGTAATAACAAATAATTTATCATGAAGATATCTAGTTTTAATAGATCATTCGATTTTATGACGCCTATGTTAATTATTCAAAAATATATAATTTTCGAGTTATCTAGTTGTAGCATTAACCTCACGATTTAGTATTTAAATGTAATTTTTTGATATAAAAAAATTTTGACCTGATATAAAAAAGAGAAAGTACTTTTGAAAAGGTTCTTAGCTATAACCGATGCTTAAATCTACTTGTTTATTTCGTATATGCAAAATTAGCAAAAAAAAAAATTTATTAATAAAATTCATATTGTTTTACTAGAAAAGAATTATTTCTATATATTATACAAGACTAAATTCCTTATATGTATATATGTGTTCGACTTTATAAAAGTATAAACTGAAAAGCCTGGCATCGCATTTCAAAATTCAATTATTTTTCAATTACAATCGGCCAATTCATTGTTAATAACAATCAATTTCAAAAATTAATATATAAAAATATTTGTTAGATAGAATATAAATTCTATATGTACAAGATTAAATTTTATTGTATAAATTATTGTAATTAATTATATATACATTTAATGCTATAGGCATATTATATAATATACTTACATTTAAAATAACAATATAGGGAACATTCTTTTATTTAATTATAGTACATAATATTTACATTTATATATACATATATATATATACTTGTAATTATATGAAATTCTATTTCTATATTATTTATTTATTATATATATATATACATTTTAAAAATAAAAATTTTTTTGGTTAAATAATTGAAAACAAAAAAATAAAATTTTTGTATTATAATTTTTTTTTTTTTTTATGTTTTACAATAAAAATTGGTGATGGTTGTTATTCCTTATTTATGTATTGTTATCTCAAAATAAAAAATTTTAATAAATCAAAAAAAAAAAAAAATTAAAATAAATAAAAATTCCGAATATCAAAACTTCTAATCCTAAAATAAAATAAAAAAAAAATAAATCCAACAATTCATCGTAAGTAAAATCATAAATATTTTTCTCTATCTCAAAAAAAATATAAAAATTAAAAATGTTTTCGTTTTGAAATCTATTTTACTATTATTATTTAATTTTATTAATATTATCGCTAAGCAAATAAATTTAATAACAAAAAAAAAATCTATGTTGTGTAATAAAATTGCCTACAAAAAAAAAAAAAAAATTTAATTTACTCCAAGAAATATGCAATAATAAAATTTATGCATTTTTTGAATTTGAAATTTGTATTATTAAAATCTGCTCTTATGACAAGAATTAATATTTGTTGTTGTTACACTAAAAAAAAAAAATATTAATTTTAAAAGCTTCGAAAATATTTTTAAATTTAATTGCAAATGCTCTTTTTCACGTACATACATTTTTTTTAACTACCATTCTTATACAAAATTCTTCATTATCCAATCAGATTTCATTAAAAACTAAATTTATACATTTTGAAACAAAATTTTTGTTTTTTTTTCTCTCCATTTTATCATTAAACATCATCCAATGTTGTTGTTAATATTATTTTGCGATTTGATTCAATTTTCAATTCTCAATTCACCACAGAATTGTGTTTTGTTTTTTTGGTCTTCATTTTTTTTTTTGATTTAATTCTAGCTTTTCCCATTCATCATATTCATCATCATAAAATCATCATCATAAATTTCTTATATTCTAACCATATAAATGGTGTGTGTTATTCACCTGTTTTGCGTTATTTGTTACCTAAAAATAATAATATAAAAAAAAATTATTTTAGTATAAATTGCACACAAATTGTTCAACATTTAAATCACTTTGATTTTTCACCAATTTTCAATAATATTTTAATATTCACATATTATAATTTATTGTTAATTAAAGAGGAGCACAATAGTTTAAATCGCATAATATCTTCATATTTCTTAATTAACACATTAAATCATTCATTCAATTTGTTTTATTTTTAAAATAAGCATTCGTTTTTTTCGTTGTTTTCATTTTGCCCAAAAAATTTTTCATTCTATAATAAAATTTAATTCTATTCATTGTTATCGTTCTTTATTTTACCATTACAAAATAAGAATTCATATAGCGACAACAATAATAATATTCTTACCGTAAAAATATTATAAATAAATTCCTTATTCAAAGAATAATGAGAGAAAATTTTTAAAATACTACATATTTTTTGTATTAATGTTAATAATGGTCTACTATAATCAATAATTGGCTTTGTCCATTAAAAATTCAAACCTAAATTTGAAAAATTTTAGAATTTAAATTGTAAATTTTTAGAATATTCAAAATTTAGTATTGTTCTTCGCATAGGTATTCGAACTGATTTGTTTTATTTAAAATTATTATAAAAATTATATTTTATAAAAAATTTAATTTAAATTAAAGGAAAATTTTAAAACAAGCAATTCTAAATTTATACCTAAAATTTTATTAATTTCTTATTTTTTTTTTCCTTCTTTACTCCTATAAGGAGCATAGGGCTAGTTCATGATATCTATCATGTCCTAGTTCCTATAGTCATAGAGAGTTAGCTAGACAGGTGACTAGCCTACCGTAAATTAGTAATTTCTAATTTCATATTAGAAAAGCCTTAAAGGATTCTTTTGTAGGATTTTTAAAGTTAAGAAAATTTTTCGATACCCAAAATAAAATCATTTTTTATTCTTTATTACTGTTATTACTATCACTGTTATGAATATTACTGCCAAATTAAAAAAATCAACCAAATAATATTAAAATATAAATTGTTTATATTTTATTTTTTAATTATTAAAAAATATTTTAAATAATAAAAATGAATTATAAAGTAAACAAAATATTTTATTTATAATTTACTATTGGAACGAATTTTCAGTTTTAAACAATTTTATTTATTTTAGTTATGATAAATAAATTTAAAAAGGAATCGCCTTAAACGTTTGACAAATTAATTAATAAATTTATTACCTAAAATTATTTTTATAAATTAAAACCAAAAAAAAAAAAAATTATAGAATTTATTAAATATTACAAAGTAATTGTATAATCTCAAAATTTTTTATTTTTTTATTATCCCTGATTTTATTTCGTTCATCATAAAAAAGCACGTTTTACATATTTTTTAAAATTATTCTTATATTTTTCTGATGCTGCCCCCGCCTCCCATTTTTTCACACCATGTTTTCCTAGCCTGTTCACCCATCATGTTTTTTTGCACTAAGTCTTTGTTATGTATGTACAAGTCCCATATGATTGATGCTTAACACACTACTTAAAATTTAAATAAAATTATTTTAAACTTGCTTTTCGCATTATTTTTAATGTAAATTTTTTTTTACAAAAAAAAAAAAATATAAATAAAAATTAAATTTTTTTTTTATTTGAATTGTTTTCTATTTATGTTTGTTTTTTTATTTTTTAATTCACAATTATTATGAGAAAATAATAACATTAACGAAAAAAAATTTTATTTTCTAATTACTTATCTTTTTTTTCTCTTTTTTGCTTTTTTCATGCTGCATTTATATACATAAAAATATACATAACTAATATATATACATAATTATATACACATTTATATACTAAAATATAAAACAACACTGATAAATAATTAAATATTTATTTTTTTTTCTAATAAACAATGAAAATTTGAACAACTAATTGGCTAAACTACTAAAAAAAAAATAAAAAAAAAAACTGCTTTTCATATATGAATTTGAATGAAAATTTTTAAAATTTTTCAAAAAACAAAAATTTTAACACAAATATAATTATCACATTCATAATAATTCTAAAAATTATTAAAAATAAAAAAAAAAAAATAAAATTTTGTAAAAAAAAAAAATTAATCATCGCAGAAGATTCTTGAAGCCTGCATAACAGTAAAGGTATGCTTCATTTTTTCAGAAACAACAAAAAAAAAAATAAGAAAAATTATTTATTTTTATTTGAACTTTTATAGGCATTTTATTTATTAAATTAAATATAAAAAAAAAACAATATTTTAAAAATTTAATTTAATTATTTTAATTTTATATTTAAAAAAAAAGTTCTTCCACTTGCAATTATAAGCGTTTAAATAAGCTTTTGGCCACAAACAGATTGATGAAAATTAATTTTGTTAAAATTATAGTTAAAATTAGTTTTATTTAAGATTTTTTAATGCGATTTTATATTTTAACTATTTTAATTCAGAGTTTTGACCGAATGGCAATCCTTTTTTGTTTATATTATAAAATATTGATTCGAATTTAGGCTAAATGAAGTTGTGTAGCGTTACTCAACGACGAAGTACCGTTATCGGAAAGAAGAGACGAATTTTATTGTGCATGATTTTTTTTTTTTTAAAAATGCAAATCAAATGAAAAGTATTTTTAATGTCAGTCATGATTAAATTCTATACAGAAGTAAATTTTCGTATTCCTAATTTTTATTAATTTTCGTATTTCAATGTTGTTGTTAGCAATAATATTGTCATCTTAAGTTTCCTTATTCCAAAACTCTTCGTTAGTATAAGAAAAAAATTATTAAACTATTTTTACTTACCAATTTCTTAAGAAGAACCGTACCATTTATGTGTTCTTAGACTGCAGAGCGGCATTGCTAGCGCTTCAGTCGGTCCAGATTACATCCAGGGTGATCTGGAGCTGCCTTACTGCACTTGTGGAATTGGCATCGGTAAACAGAGTAACACTCATTTGGGTGCCTGGCCACAGTGGACATGCGAGCAACGAGGTTGCCGATAAACTGGCGCGGAGGGAATCTGGGGCTGACTTTGTGCAGTCGCTGCCTTTCTATGGTCTGCCTTCCTACGCTGTGGGAACTAGGCTCGTCTGCCTGATCGTGGCGGAATACGGCCTTCACTGGCGGTACACAAAAGGGTGCCGTCAGGCGAAGATGTTTCTTCCAACATGCTCGAGGAAGTTCGCCGCAGTGCTGTTGGAGATGAACAGGAGCCGGGTTCGCGCTATTGCTAATTTTTTTACGAGCCATTGTCCGGTTAGATATCACCTGCATAGGCTGGGGAAATCGAGCTCGGCCTCTGCAGATTTTACGGGGGTGGTGATGAAACTGCCGTGCGCATACTTTGCGACTGTTCGGTGGCGCAACTGTTTTGGACAGGGCTTCTTAAGTGTTCCGGAAGTTCTGTCCAACTCCCTTAGCAATGTCTCCGTTTTTATACTTGGAACAGGGATATTGTAGGAGGATTGTGGGGAGGCTACAATAAGTCGCGAATGGCTGCGGTGGTTCGGGGGATACTCCTGCTCCACTCGGTTCCCTTGAAAAAATCTGCAATCTACTTACCAATTTTATTTAAAATTACTAATTTTCTTCGTCATTCATTTTGTCACACATAAAAATCACTTATGCAACAATTACTTTAGAAACGCAAAACAAAAAAACTAAAATAGTAATCAGTTCCGTTGGCAACGTATATGAATTCCAACGCGACACATGACACGTAAGTCATGTCGCGTTGGAATTCAATCAAAATCATATTCAATCAAAAATATATTTTCTGATTTAAAATTTATAAGAGTGATCTTGTATATAAGACAAATTTCGAATTCTTACTAAGTCGATACAATTTTTTAATTAACACTAACATTATCAAATTATTTTTTTCGTTTTCTGAAGAATTTTTTGAATTTAAAATTAAATTTGATGCAATGAAAATGGTATTTATTTTAAGTTAAAAATACATATTTTTTATATAAATATAAAATTTAAAATTAAATCTAAATCAAATTTTATAAAATTCTAAATTAACTGTAAAATATATTTAATACGTATGAATATAAATAAATAATTACACGTGTGTAATTTATTTCGCATAGGTTATGTTAAGTATTGTAAATTTAATTTCACATTGAAAGTATTAATTTTAATAAAGTTAAAATTTCTTATAAAATTATAATTATTAGAAAAAATTCTAATTTATAAAAGCTTAATTAAATATATAGTAATCTTCATGATATTTTTTAATTTATTAAAACTTTAAAGTTTGGGCCAAAAGCAAACAAATTAAACGTAAAACAAGGGTAGAACAAAAATATCGAGATAAATTATTTTTTATATATTAAAAAGATATTATTTTTGTAATGGAAGTACTTTTTTGAATATAAAATTAAATTTACATAATAAACTAGTTATATTATAATTATATATA
Source organism: Condylostylus longicornis (assembly GCF_029603195.1). NCBI lineage: Eukaryota > Metazoa > Arthropoda > Insecta > Diptera > Dolichopodidae > Condylostylus > Condylostylus longicornis. The sequence continues at coordinate 1,584,956 of NW_026578116.1, forward strand.
AATAACTAGTATAATAAATAAATAAATATAAATAAATAAAAATAAATACAAAAAAGCAGAAATAATATTTAATTTTCTTTGAAATGTTTGTGTGTGTGTGCCGTTTCTTTCTATCTTCTTTAATTGTTTCTCTTTTCCGTAATAAATTTTTAGTTTAAAGAACTTAAAATTTTAGTCTAAATAGTTTTTTTGGTATTTAGAAAAATTGGCTGTAATACATGTTGAGTGACAAATGTAACCAGAAAAATTAATATAAAATTAATATGATTTTTTTTGTTTATAGAAAAGAAAATTGCATGTAAAAAAATAAAAAACATAATCTTTTGTATATTTTTGCATACCATGTACATTATACAAATATATAAATACATATATATATATATTATATATATGTACAAACGTTATAGTATTATTAAAAATAATCTATTTTATGTTAAGTATGTGTTTTATATTATTTATTTTAAATAACTAATCCCTACATAATAAATACGCATTTTCAGTTTTCGAAATTTTAATTATATTTAGTATATTTTTTTTTTATATTTTAAAATATAATTGATATTAATATAATTTTATTTTATAATTTTTAAAACAATAAAATAAAAAATAATTTTTAGAAATTGCATTTATTCAAAATATTTTTTCATATTTTAAAATTCATTTAATTATTATCGTAATAATCTAATTTATTTAAAAGTTCTAAAGATCCATGTTATTTTCAAAATTAAATAAAACGAGAAAAATAATAGAGTTGACCTTGTGAACTCTGTGATACCCGTACGAATTTGTTATCCTATGTGCGAATAACTAATGTGCCATAACTAACTATGGGGCAGACTATGACTTTAAGTTGCCGTATTACCATATTAATTTATGCAGAATTTCAGTACTATGTGTTATTCAAAGTACTGGTTGTGCCAAACTACTACTGATGTTGTATGGCAGCTACCAGAAAGAGCTAAGAAATTTTAGCAAATTTTATCAAGCACATCGGCCCTACTAATATACTCACTTTTGTGGAATCTCAATATCACAGCTTTTATAGTTTCTGAGATATAGTCAAATAACTTTTGAAGTTGTATGGCAGGTACCAGAAGAAGCCAAGTAATTTCAACGACTTTTATGAGACACATTGGCCCTACTAATATATTCGTTTGTGTGAAATTTCAATACCATAGCTTTAATAGTTTCTGAAATATAGTCAAATAACTTTGGAAGTTGTATGGCAGGTACCAGAAGGAGCCAAGTAATTTCAACGACTTTTACCAGACACATCGGCCCTACTAATATATTCACTTGTGTGAAATCTCAATATCACAGCTTTTATATTTTCTGAGATATAGCTAAATAACTTTTGAAGTTGTATGGCAGGTACCAGAAGGAGCCAAGTAATTTCAACGACTTTTACCAGACACATCGGCCTTACTAATATATTCACTTGTGTGAAATCTCAATATCACAGCTTTTATAGTTTTTGAGATATAGCCAAATAAATTTTGAAGTTGTATGGCAGCTACCCGAACCGGTACCCCGATCATGTCCAATTTAAATAGGGTTCTGGCACTTACTACAATAAATCATTTGTGAAAATTTGGTGAACTTAGCTCAATTAGTTTTTGAGTTATCGTTCGGACGGACGGACGGACGGACGGACGGACGGACGGACAGACAAAGCTAAATCAACTCAGAATTTGACGCTGATCAAAAACATACACTTGACTCTATATCTAACACCGTTATTTCTTAGCGTTACAAACGGTAAGGCAAATTTAGTATACCCTTCGAACATACGTTCGTACGGGTATAATGATATCGATAATGTCAAATTCCGCTCGACAATAATTATATCTGATGGTCACCAACGGGCAATCAACAAATCATGTTAGATGCCCGTTTCGTGTTTAAATTTTGCATGCAACTGGTTAAAAACTGCTTTATAAAGAAATTATTTTTCATTAAAATATTTCTAGAACTTAATTTCATTAAAAAAAATTACTAGCCCTCTTCAAAATTTTCCATTTTAGACAAAAAAATAAAATCAGTAGTTGAAATTTTTTTAAAACAAATATGCCAAATTTTAGCAATATGACCAATTGACATTATCAATTACATGACATTTTGTGTTTTGCATTATCGGTTATACTACAAATGTAGACATCTGTTGACAACATTAAAAGTTACAATGCTTTTGCGAACTGTAATATCGATTATGATGCAAAAGAATTCAATGCGCATTTTACATTATCGATTAAACCTTTATTCAATAATTTTATGTGAATTTTGAAGAAAAGTTTTGTAAAAACCAAATCAAGCAGAACTAGAATTAATAATAGAATTAAAATATGACAGAAATATATTAATAAAAATAATTAAAGTATTTACTTGCATTCATAAATAATCTTAAGGTAAAGCTGTAATAAATGCAATTTCTCAAATAAGAAAAAATCAAGTAAATTAAAAAAAAATATCAAATATCTTTAAATAAAAAACTGAATATAAACGTTGATTCCTTTTTACTAACAGCACTCTCTACTTAAAAAACAATAATAAAATAAATCACATTTTGATTTTAAGTTTTTAATTTTTTTTTGTAAAAATAAAATCCAAAACATTTAAAGGACAACTCTCTCTGTTCTTAAATGTTATAAAAAAAAAACAACAGAAAATCTCATTTTATGTAATTTTACTTAATATAATTTTTTTTCTCTTGTCCTTTTTTTTTTCTCCAAAAAAAAAACTCTCAAATATATAATAGAATTCATTATCAACGGATGGATCAAAGGATGATTATAGTGATTTACCACCAAATCAACGTCGTAAAAAATTACAAGCAAAAATTCAAGAATTACAACAAAAAATAACACAAGAAACGGCCGCACGTGATGGTCTCATGAAAATGAAAGTTGTATATGAAGCAAATTCAAGTTTGGGCAATCCAATGACAGTTGAAGGTCAATTAAATGAATCCGAAAATAAATTAGATAAATTAAAATCCGATTTGAAAAAATATCAAGGTTATTTGGAGAAAGCAAATAGTATAATGGTAAATAATAGTCCTCAAGCAAATCGAAATATACAAAATGGTCATAGAGTATCAAGGTAATTAAAAAAAAAAAAAGAAAAATTACTGTCCTACTTTAAAATTTAATAATACTAGCTTATTGTATTTATTTTATATTGGCAAAAAATTATGATTGCCAAACGATCAGTTACAAACAAAACAATATTATTACTTGTTAGATATCTAATATATTCGGATCTAGTCTCCTATTTCAATTCATTCGTAGTCTATTAAAAAGATCAATTAAATTTTAATTTATTATTAGGCGATTCCGGATCTCGGAAATTGTTTAATTTTTAATAATCAATCAATAATTATTAAAGTTAATGAAAATTGTTAACTTTGAAAAGTTGCCATTATCTATACCCACTATTGAAAATCATATGATAAATCACTACACAATTAATTTTTAATTAAATTATTATTAATTAATTACAACAATTAATTTCTCATTTTATTTTAGACATTCCAATGGTAGCGGTGAAAACGATGAAGGAGAAGATCATCCAGATGATGCAGGAAGTCTTAGCAGGTCAGGTTCTGAGGATAATGTGGCGCAAATACAAAACGGGCTTAATATTAATAATAACGGGTACAAAAGAGCCATTTGCGTCGTTTTTAACATTTTTTTTTTTTTTTTCAGTAGAATTCCTCAAATTTAAAGCTCGAATGAATAAATTCCTTATAAAAAATTTTATTTTCGTTATAAATTTTCGATTTTCGTATTTCGTTTATAATATTGTCAATATTGTTTTTGTTAATTTTTTTACGATGAATTTGTAATTCAAAAAAAAAATTCTTTTTTTAATTATCAATAGAAGTTTTAATTCAATTATTTAAAATTGCGGTTTAATAATTGTAATACCTTTTTTCAGTTGTTTTTGTTGTTAATAAAATTCCAAGCTAATCTAACTATGCTTTACTAATAATTTGCTATAATTTTTTAATGTTTAATCGTTTTGTTATCGTTTAATTTAATTTTGTGTGTAGTTTTGCAAAACAATATTGATTTTCGTTTCTTTTTAAATAAACGCATGTAATTAATTGAATACCAAATACTTTGCACCCTAAAATAAAGTTTAAATAATAAATTCAATGAATGTATTAAAATTGACAATTATTAAAAATTTTATTTTGGGGCTATTTATACTTTTTTTTTTAATTTGGAAACAACTAAAAGGAATATTTTCTAATAAAAAAAAAAAAATATAAGCAAAAATTATCCATGTATTTCAAAAATTGAATTCCTTTTAGTTTATAATTCCAAAATTATTTATAAAATATTGAAAAAAAAAATTAAAGTTAATATTTTTTATTATTAATAAAATATTATAGTAGTTCAGCTAGTCCTGAAAGTGGTCTAGGAGCATCACATACATCTTTACCGGGAAGCGGACAAGGTAGTGCGAATGAAAATAATATTGGAGATGATCAATATTATGAACCTGAAGCATTACAACCATTGGGAACATGTAGAGCATTATACGCATTTGAAGGTGAAACTTAAATATTTTTTTATTAATTACAAAACACAAAAAAATTAACTTATAATTCCATTAAATATTTTTTGTAGCCACAAGTGATGGTAGCATTCCAATGTCAGAAGGTGAAGAACTACAAGTGATAGAATTAGATCAAGGTGATGGATGGACGAGAGTACGTCGTTTAAATGGACCCAACGGATGGGAGGAAGGCTTCGTACCAACTAGTTATATAGAGAGCACATTATTTGCATAGAAATAAATATATATATATATATTTTTTTTTTATTAAGATAAAAAATAATTATAAGAATTATATAATGTAATATTTAAAATACTTCAAGAAAAAAAAAATTGTTTCAGGATATTAAAAATATAAGCGAGATAGAGAACGTAAACAAAAAACAAAAGCATAAACAAAATGTTTAGATTCCTTAAATATAATCAAAATTAATTAAAAAAAAAATAAAAACGAATAATGAAAAAAGCAAAAAAAAAATATTACAAAATTAATTACAATAAGGATTTAAATATAAATTTATATTACTTTACATGTTAAATAAATAATATGTATGTGTACGACAGGACATACTTGTATTTACATAAAAGAAAAAGTTATAAAAGAAAAAATGTAAAGTAAATTTTTACTTAAATTACTAAAAAAAAAATTATTCTCAATAACATTTTGAATTCGAAAGAAATTTTTGTTATTAATTTGGTTTCATAATTTTATTGCTTTAAAATTCAATATTTTAAAATTAGAAGCTTTTAATATGCTGGACATTTCAATATCAAAAGAAATTCATTTTCAATAATTGCATTTATTTCATAATTTATTTTCAAAATTAAATAAAAATAAAAAAAAAAGAAATATGTGTGTGTATCCTGAACGAAAATATTATTCTAATCATTTTATATTTTTCATTTTATGCCTTACGTTTTATTATTAAAAGAAGAAAATAGATAAATTACTTAGTAGATAAATGAAGTTGGTATTTTTTGTTTTATATAAAATTACTTTTTTTTTTCTATGTTATTTTTTATCAAAATATATTTTGAAAAATATTCTGATTTCAATATCATAATCTTCTCCTTTATAAATTATTTTAGATTGAATTGAAAATAATATCTGAATGACAAAAATCAAGAATGAACTTAAGCTTGATAAAAGCATAAGGAATAATATTTGTTTTATATGGTAAAAATAAAATTTTTGAATTATGTTATATTCAATTAATCAATATAAATATTAAGTATACAATACTTAAATAAGAATATAATTCCTAATATAACTTGTAAATAAGAAGAACAAGTTTCGATTCAAAAAGTTATTACAAGAAATTTACAAAGCTAATATTAAATTTACTCAAAAACAAAAAAAAAATCGTACTTAAATTGGCAAGATTTCTGTAAAAATTGAAAGCATGTTCGCAAAACAGCTATTGAATAGTTGGTTTAGATAAATCAATTTACAATCGATTAAAAATTAGAAAAAAGTAATGAGCAAAAACAATTTTTATTTAAATTTTAATTACAAATTAAATAAAAATTTAATTTATTAATTTAATAATAATTAATATTATTAATTTATTATTATTAAATTAATTTACTAGTAATTTAATATAAAACTTCTTTAAATGTTACTAACAGATCTATAATTTTCTGAAATGTAGTCATTTGTCTTTTCGATGGTCGATATTCTTGTTCGCCATTTTTTCTGTTGTCCCCAACTTCGATATTTTCTGTTTCGCTACCTCCATTCTCTTGTCTACTGTACCTCGAAAAACGATCCCTATCGTATCTGGATATATCTATATACTGTAATCTAACGCTACTACATTCTATACTGTCATCGCGGTTTTCTAATTACTTTTCACTCCTTCTAGTTATTTTTCCTCCTTAACCATCTCAAGATTGAGGCTCTTACCCTTCAAAGTCCCCCTCCAACATACTCTTTTTCTACAACCTTTAATTACCAGAATCTGACTGGAAGACATTAGCTCCTACAACATAGTTGACTATATTAATTACTTGCTGATCGTCTATCCTCGCTCTAGAATTTTCATATATCATTTGACCGGGGTCAGTCATGATTAATTGTTCATATCGCGGCCTTAAACTAATACCCACGTATAACGGTAGATAGGTAGCGTAACTTTGAATTTTTTAATTTTTTAATTTGTTGCTAAATATTTGTTACAGACCTTATAAATTAATTAAAGTATTCAATAAAATTATATGAAAAAAAAAGTAATTTTTTTTAAAACAAAAAAAAAATAAAGAAAATTACAAAATTTTTAACTACTTCAATAATAATATTTCTTTAGCTTTATAAATAAATAAAATAAAATAAATAAATAAATAAATAAATTTTAAGCTGTGAATTATTAATTTTTTTTTAATGTATTATTATTTTTAATTTTCTTTCTTTATACAATATAAATTATATAAAAAAAAATAAAAAAAAAAAAAACGCATATTTATAAATTAATGTAAAATATAATTCGTAATAATATTAATTAATAACATATAAATATATGAAAAAACAAGGAAAAAATTAAAAACATAATTTTTGTATTGTTACTTTAAAAAAAAAAAAATTTTTTAATGCGCTTCTAAAAATAAATTTAACATTTATAAATTAAAAATTAATCTAACAAAAAAAAAAATCAAATATTTATAATATAAATATTTCATTTAAAAAAGCAAACAAACAAAAAAATCTAAGTAAAAAAAAAATAAAACTAAAAAACGACAAAAAATAAAATTAAATTAAATAATAAAAAAAATATTTATAGTTAGTAATCAAAATAAAATTTAAGGTATATGATATAAAAAATAAATTAATAGAAAATAACAAAATATAAAAGAAAAATAAAAATGTAACAAACTCATGGGTTACTTTAATTTTAAGCTAATATTAAATATTAACTAAATATAGATGTATATTCGAAATTATAATATTCATTATAGCTTATTATAATAAAAAATATTAATATAATAAAAATAAATTTTTTTAACATAATATCTTAAAAATATTTTCGTTTACATTTTTACATAATTTATGCAAATATCATCCATCACAATTATTGGTATGATCATGATCATCGATGGCAGTATGACCAGAGAAAATATTATATAAAATCAAAAAATAAAATATAAAGATCGAAAAATTTTAATTCCATTATTACGATAAAATAAAAATTAAAAGAAAATAAAAGTACGTAAAACAAAAATATAAATGAAAAAAAAAATAAATAAATCAAAAATTTAAAACGAAATCCATTTCTTCACGATTCAATTAAATTAAAATTAATTTGTTTAGTGTAAACGCTTTATTATCCACACATATTGTCAAAGACAAAGTAATAATCATTTGAAATAATGGCATACTATTCAAAATTATTAAAGTTTATAGTAATGCGAGCTCAAATTTTAAAATTGATTTTATTCTTGAAACTATAAAACTTTTGAATAATATTCCATAATTTCGGGTATTTAAATTATCTATAATTTTTTGTTTCTTCTTTCAGTAAAATAAAAAATTTCATTAAAATGAAAAATTAATTGACCATAAGTATTTTATTTAAATAAAATATTATAAATTTATAAATGACCACCCAAATAACAATATGATAATCAGAAACCTTAAAGAAACCTATTAAGTAGGAGACAAAATTGTATTGATATTAATAAAAGAAAATTTTAATATTCGAAAAGCATCACAATTTTTTTTTTGAATTTCGAAATTTTCTAAATTCTATACTAAAAATTTCAATATTTTTAAATAATATCCTATCACATCAAGTGAGTGAATATGGTCATCTAAGTTAGTACGAGCTGACAAATAAATTATGTATAATGCAATTAAAAAATGGAATTAAAATAATAAAAATATAAAAAAGAAAATATATTATGATATTTTATAAAAGTCATTTAATTTACTTTTATAAAAAGAAAAGAAATAAAAACAAAAAATAAATAAATAAAGCTATTATGTATAAATTTTTTTTTTTATTTTGCATCGCTTAAATTTTTAATTTTGATATTATATTCGTTAAAATTGTCAACGTTATATAAATGAAATAAAAAAAAAAATATGTCAACAATATAAATAGAAAATAGTCAATTTTAATTAACTGACCCTATATAATATAATTTCCATAGTTTTATTTTTTAAATTAAAATTTAAATAATATGTAAACATAATTAATTTGTATAACTTTAATAATTATATATTATATGAAAATTATGTTTATTTGTATAGATAGAAATTATATATTTTTTTTTTATTTTAAAATTTTTTTTTTTTAAATATTGCATTACAAAATAATAGAATGTAATTGTAATAATTGCAAAAAAAAAAAGGAGAAAATAATTTTTTAATTTTAAATATTTTTTTTTATTTTTTGCCTTTCTCTAAATTTTTTGGAGATCTTCTGTAATATTCAAACTACAAATATTAAGAAAGAAATTTTTTGTAAATTTTTATTTTTTATGCAATAGCGAAAATCAAAAAGAAATGAATTATTATTTAAAATATAATTCGAATGTGTTTTATTTATTTATTTGATTAATGATTAAGTAAATTTTAAGGAAAACTGGTTTTGACCATGCATTAGTATTTTGTTTTATGAGTTGAATGAAATCTTATAAAAATGCGCGAACAACAAAATTCCAATTTAAATATCTGTGGTTTTTTCCAAGAGCAAAATATTTTATAAATTATGTAAAATTATTTAACATTTCTTGGTCTCTGAAACACCAACAAAAAAAAAACATTTGATTTAATTTACAATTTTCAAGAAAATATTACGCCTAAACCCTTAATATTTCGAGAAAGTGTTTAGAAAAGAACCAGTTTCTTTACTTACTTATATATATATATATCGTTTTGAAAATTAAACAAAATACAAAAAAAAAATCATTTATCGTATTTTTCAGTTATGATCAGAATTAGATTGCCCGAATTATGTGTCTCACCTATTAGTCACCTTTTTTATTCCATTTCAAATAGAAATTCTCGTTTTTTTAACTCGGATATGCCATTCTTCCAATAGGATTGGTAATTTATTTAATAAATTTTCTTATTTTTCTCAAAATATCGGCTGCACTTTTCTGTCGCAACATACCTTCAAAAACAATGATAAACGAATGGTGACTAAATTTAGGATAGATTTTTGGAAAAAAAAAACCAGATAACAAAAAGAATTCTTTTTTCTCACTTAAAAATTATATTATACAAATATATGATAGGCATTCACCTTCTTCTTACTTAGAGGAAATATAGAGATACAGGATACCGCGCTAAAGCAAAATTATCTTCAAATGCGTTTTATCTTTAATAATGCTTTCATGAAGTTTTATTGTTCATCAAAAGCACCACAGTTATACATATAATATAGTTTTTTTTTTTTTTTGCCAACAATCCCAGAGTGTAAAGTTTAAAGTTTTCTAAGTCATGTACATACTAGATTTCTACGAAAATTTTTAAGGGAAATTTAATATTTTTACAATTATATATTGAGCCACTTTTAATCTGTAAATATCTGTAAAAATTTTTAAAGATTGATGCGCCTCGATGATCTAAAATCGTACAAAACTGTTTGAAATTTCAAACTTAAAACTACAAAATAAAACTTTCACTTACCTTATGTTTAATTTAGATAAGAAAACCTAAAATATTTTCAAATATCATGTGTTTTTCAAAGTATTCCCTAAGGCGCTTAGATCTTCTTCTGATTGTTATAGAACATCAATACAGAATTCAAATTAAATCCATTGTAAATAAGAAAATATAGAATATTTAAGATATAAACATAAATTCATTTTTTTTCATAAATTATTTGCATCTTTGATTAACTTACATCCGAAATAATTCTTTAATTATAAATCTGACAAAATTTCTAAGAAATTATAATCTAACATATTCAATTTAAATTGAATTTTTTCAAGTTTAAGAGCTCTTACGAACCATTTTAACTCAATTAAATTGTTTTGATTGAATTTTTCAATATTCAAGAGGAATTTTTCAAATTTTTTGTTAAACTCAAAAATAATTTTACATAAATTTTGATCAAAAAGAATTTTATGATGCTCATTATATACTTTTAAAATTCTTACAAATAAAATTATTAATGAAATTTTAATAAAATAAGACAAATCTGTGTTTTCTAAAATTTTATATAATATAAATAGTAAACTTTTCATGAATTGCTGATATTCTATAATTATTTCTGCCTGAGTTAATCCTCCATGCGAAATTAATCTAAAAAAAAATTAATGATTAATAAATTTATATTTTAAGTAATTTATTATTTTAATGCTTACTTACCTTTTCAAAATTATTTCTAACATAAAAATTATTTCAAGAAAATTTCTTTGAACACAAAGAGAATTTGTTTTTTCAATAATTAAATAAATTAATCTTAGTACATTTTTAGAAATCAAATAAAATTTTAAACAATTTTTTACATTTTCAAAAACAATATTGGTTTCTGTAATTACACACACTAAATATAATATAAGCTGAATAATTTTAATATCGGAAATCAATATTTCATTTAAAATATTTAAAAAATCGTATTTAACTAAATCTTCTGTTAGTTCTAGTTTAATGTCCTTTTGCTTAGGGAATTTTATTACAAAATCAAGTAACAAATTGCATAATTGTTCATTTCTTAAATTGCGATCTTTTATTTTTAATAAAATCTCCAACATATCTCCAAATATTAACAATAATTAAGCTAACGATTAATAATTATGAACAAGTGGTATAAACAGTTTCACCATTTTCCTGTTTTAACGATATTTTAATTTTAAGATGATAATTCCTACTTTTGTTGTTTATTGGGTTGATTGTGTCGTATATTCTTGTTGAACAAGAATTATGCATGACACAATAAACACCTTGATCATGTTTTTTGTACTGGAAAACAGCACTAAGATAAGTCAAAGTCAAATTGACGTTAAATCGCATTTTGGTGAATGTTCTTGTCCAATGCCCATACATAACTACATTGTACGCATAATAAATACAGTATGCTGGAAAAACGACGGTTCTTTATATGCAATGTGATTGAATGAGATCAGGCGAACAAATAATATGAAGGAGTATTCGTTTTTACGTTTCGTTTTTCGACCTATGAAGCCGTAAAGTTGGTCTTTCTGAAAACCGTCTAATTTTTAAATTTCTCTTTACAACTCGATTCTATTGTTCCTTTTATATGAAATGAAGCCTGGTTTTCGTGGGCGTCATGCAACATGATATGTCAAAAATCTTTATATACTACGGTACTGTTTATATACGACAAAATCCAGGATTAAATTTAAGTTCAATGGCAACCGTATATGTAAATACGGTTTGACGTCAAATGATAGAAATTACTCTATTACTTCACACAGCCATATAGTGTGAGTACTTGACTTGAAATCATCTTTTTACTTTTGTTAGCTGCCTTTTTACTTTTGTTAGCTTGAAAGCTCAAAAACGACGTTTAGCTTTTACATTTTAAGTCATTATGTCAAAATGTTTTGATTTACTTGAGTGAAGCCGGCTTCAAGATGCTTGAAGCTATAATATAAACGAAGTATATGCTCATCAGAGTTATTAACAGATTTTTTAAAAGTAAAATTGTGACAATGAATTTTTAGTGGAAATTTAAAGCAGAGATTAGTTCATTTTTATTTTGGGTATAATTTTCAAAGCGAAATCATTAAAATTTGACGTAAAGTCTGAGTTCTATCAGTTACCTTAGGAATAACATGTCTGTCAAGTGAAAACTTCAGATCACAAATATTAAACATATAATCAAGACGATTTTCAAAGCAAAAACAAATTTTTTTTAGGTTTATTTCTTAGAATTATGCATTATCTTGGACATGATAAATCAAATTTTTAATCTTAAAATAAAAAAAAGAAACTTACTACAACACGAACCATTTAGTTTTATGATTTTGCTGAGTGCTAAAGCCAAAATGAAGTATAATTGTCAACAAATTTTCATTGTAGAAAGCGTTGAATGAGGAATTGATCAGTAACCATTGTCGGTCGTAACAATTGCCTGTTGTCTGTTAATATTATTGATAAGATAACAAAAAATATTGGTGGTTCGTTAAAATTGTATACTTAATATTAGATATTTCGGTATATTTGTTGTTGTTGTCAAAATTTTAGAAGTATATGTACAGATCTTAGAATAAAACGTCTCATTTTTTCATCAGATATTTTAAACCATATTTTGCATATTTATTATTGAAGTATTATTTTGTATTTGATTATATCTAAAAAAATTATTCAAAAGACATATTTGCGGTTTGCACTCTTCGGTCAATTTATGGCAAAAGTCACAATAATGAGAAAAAAACTTATTTAATGCGGAAGAACCATATTGTGTTTCTTATTTAAACTTTTTTTTGTGTCTTATGTACATAAGAAAGTTTTTAGCTCATTTCAATTGCACAGAGCTAATATGTCAATGTCAAAAACACTTCAAATACTGAAGGCTTTTATTCTAATTGGCAATTTTTAACAACAAAGTTGATTAAGAACCTCGGAATTTTATTTAAGCTTACAAAAATTCAATTTTGCTTTTAATAAAATTTTGTAAGTAAAAACTTAGTAACTTTTATAGTTTGTTATTCATAATTTGATTTTTAGAGTCAAGATATTTGGTATCAAAATGCTTTTGAGCCGTTCATTGAGTTTATTTCGAGGTTCAGGTCTATTGCCTTATACACGATCTATTCAAACATCAGTGTCTCGTTTGGAAATTTTTAAGGTCCAAAGCCCAGAAGAATTCGAAGAAAAAGTTAAAAAAAGTGATAAAGTTGTTATAGTAGATTTTTTTGCGACGTATGTAATTCTTTTAAAGATTATGTGATTCAGTAAAAATAAAATTTTTGTTATAGCTGGTGTAATCCTTGTAAAATGTTAACTCCTAGAATTGAAACTGTTATTGGTGAAAAAAAAGGTGCTGTAAAATTAGCTAAAGTTGATATTGATGAGCACAGTGATTTAGCATTGGATTATGATGTCGCTTCTGTACCTGTCTTGATGGTTATGAAAAATGGAAAAGTTCAAAATAGACTTGTTGGATTACAGGACACTGATAAAATAAGGGAATGGGTAGACAAAGCAGTTAACACTAAGTAAATTGTAATATTAGATTCTTTTTGTGAAATTTAGCCACTTTCTTAGGTATTTTAAAATTAAATCGAATGATGGATGTTGACGTAATAAATTCTTGACAGGTAAAACTAAAAAACAAAATTGTTATCTGTTGATTTGAAATAAAATATGGAAAGTTTATCAATCAAGTTTAATATATTTTTTTAGATTTCAAATTGTTTTGGTCTTTTATTTTATTTGGCAAAAATAATTTAAACATTTTAAATTGTTCAATTTTTTATAGTTAGTTAATAGCAATTTACAAAATCATAAACAAAAATATTTAGAACACTTCCAAAATTTATTGATTCGAAAATAAAATTTGTACATCAATTTTTTTTTTATTCTTATCTGCTATTGACTTGTAAAATACATTAATTAACGCACTATTACAAAACAAAAAATTTTGGAAATCAAAAGTTAAATCGCGCTATTAACATTAGCAACTTAAAATCTAGATATTCTGTAACATGATCGTTGTCCTAAATCTATTTTAAGTTTTTTATATCCTATAGATATTCATATAAAAATTGACTTAATTATCAACTTTGTCCGTTTGTGCTTTGGACAATTCCAGAGGACAATTTTCTGCATTGTCTGACGTAATTGCTAATTTATTTTCCGAATCGACAGGGACTACAGTTTTTAAATTTAAGCTATCTTCTGCATCACATGTGTAATTGGTGGGTACATTATCTGACAAATCATTTTTGTCGGATAATGAATTATCGGATTCCGATTCACTTTCTTTATTTTTTTCTTCATTGTCATCGGGCAATAAAATTTCATCATTTTTATCACTACTGCCAGTTTCCAGTTCATCTACTTTATCTATACAATTTTCTGCATTATTTTCTTTTATCAGGCCATTTTTTAGCTCATTTGTTACATTTTTTGCTGTTCCAGGTATACGACCTTTAATTTTGAATTTTTCTATATAAACTTCGATTTCAATTTCAGAAAATTTTTTCAACTCTACTGGCTCTTCGCTCTCTTTAATTAAAAAGGCTGTTTTCGAGCTAGTGTTGTAAGCTACTTTCACAGGGGACTTATCATTTGGATAAGTTACTCGAATCTGGTGTCCTGACATTAATAAAATTACTTCCATTGAACGCATGAAAGTTTCAAGTACTGCAGCTTTCATAATAATAGATTTGTTAGATTTTATATAATACATAAAATATAAATTAGAACTATCTTCTCCAGCTAATTTTGCAGTATATTTTTTCTCGTTGCAAATTGCAGCCAATACGTGCAATTCATCTGTACTACGACATGGAGGTTTATCATAATCAAGTGCTGCTGCCAAAACTCTGTCAAAAATCAAAATTTTACTTTAAGCGGAATTCATTTTTTTTCATTTACCTATGTACTAATATGTCTGGATATCTTCGAATGGGGCTAGTAAAGTGGGTATAAATTGGTATTGATAAAGCGTAATGCCAGAATTCTTCTGGTGTTTTGGCGTTTTCGCTACAGAAATATCTAGCACATTAAAATAAATTATTAACTACAAGATCTTCATGATTTCATTTAAATATTAACCTACCTTGCTCTTGTCATTGAATTGGATATTAAGTGATTTAAACAAGCTTCTAAAGTTGGCGGATTATCACTTTTTTCAACTATGTCAGTTAAACTACTGTAAATCAATTTTGAACTACTTATATCCAAATTAAAACCTAATTGTTTTAATTTGGTCTGTACTTTTTGAATAACATTAGGCAGCGGTGGATCATGATTTCGAAGAAAAGCTATTTTAGGATATTTTTTATAAATAAAATCAGCTACTGATCGATTGGCCATTAACATGTATTCCTCGATCAAATAATTAGCCGTTTGTAATGTGGCTTGAAAAAACTCAACTGGTTCTCCGGATTCTCCATCAAGACGAAAATAAAGCTTAGGTCTGTTTATTTTTAAAGCTCCATCTTGAAAACGATTTTTACGCCATATTTCTGCAATTAAATGCAAGATTTTGATTCGTTTTACTATATCTTCTACAGACCAGCCGTTGTGAATTTGAGGAAAATCATCGGTTTCAAATATTTTGTTCGGAAAATCAATTATTTTTTGTGCATGTTCATAAGCAAATTGAGTGCATGAATTTATAATGGTTCTACTCATACGCGTGTTTTTAATTTCACCAGAGGGGGTTACTTCCCAAAAGCATGAAAAGGCAAATTTATCTTCACCTGGCAATAAAGAGCATTTGAAGCACAATGGTTTAGGTAACATATGAAATACTTCATTAACCATATAAACACTTGTTGATCTCAGAGAAACTATTTCATCTAACTCGGTTTTTTCCTTAAGAAAATGTGTGACATCTGATATGTGAACCCCTATTTCATAATTACCATTTGGCATGGTTTTGCAAGACATAGCATCATCTAAATCTCTAGCTGTTAAGGGATCAATGGTGAAAATACACTCAGAACGGAGATCTTCTCTTATTTTAATATCGTCTTCTGTGATGAGCAAAGGCTCGTCAAACATTTTATTAAATTTTTCATCATATGGATCCATTTCTAGTCCATTTTGCAAGAGAATCGCTTTATTCTCAGATTCTAATTCACCACATTTCCCTATAGGGTGCAAAATTTTACCAATACAAATACCGTTCAGCCAGTCTGTTATTTGGGCAACATATAAAACATCACTGATGCTTTGTAGTTCACCCTTTTGAAATGGTTCTGGCCAGTCTGCTTTATAAATTCGAATGTTGGGCATTTTTAAATCTCTAGGAACAAATGTAATAAATTCGCAACTTTTGCGATACGATAAAAAATTTCCAACACATTTACGATTGTGAACTTTTTCAACAATTTTTATAACAAAAGCTTTTGAACTCTTTTCGGGTAATATATCATTTTCCGGTTCAATCAGTAAATCGTTACTATTATTTAATTGTTCCAATTCATCGCATAATTCTGTATTGTCGTTATCATCGCATGTTGTTACATTATCAGTATTGATATTATCTGCATTTACAGAACTTGGACCTGGTTGATTACCTAAAACTTAAAAGAATTTAAAATATGTTGTCATGTGGTGTCAATTTTAAACAAATTTAATAATTTAAACATATTTTAAAAATTGTTAAATAAATTGCATTTTATATTTTGTAAAATATAATTTTATGTGATTACCTTCAGCCTCATTACAAGTATTATTTTGGGTTGTTTTCTCATCTTGTAAGGCTTCAATATTTTCTCTAAGTTTAACTTCGTTCAAATATTTAGTCGCTTGTTTTTCAGAGTCGTCATTACGTACAAATATTTTTACTATGTCACCATGTAAAGCATATTTTCTTCCAACTAGCGATCCTATAAATGCGTCTTTTTTCCCAGATACATTTTTAACAAAGGCTTGCTCATTGTTTTTGCCATTAATTCTAATGTCACTTTCAACAATAACCCCTAAATTTGCTTCCACAAGTTTTTGTGCGTATTTTTCCAATTCTGTTTCAAAGTTTTTAGAATTGAAATAGTTTTTAGTACGTTGAGACTTAGGCCTTTTTGGAAATAAAAATTCTTCCTTTTTATCTTCTGACAAGTAATCTCCTACTATTTCGTTGACATAGTCTTCAAATACTTTCGATTTTTTCTCTCCGATTCGTTTTGATTCCGAATCTAAACGTACTTTCTTTTCTTTGCTTTTATCAAAACCATTTTCTTGATCATTGGACATTAACTTTCGAATTTTTTTTAAATTTTCTGAATTAAGATTTCTACATTGGTTACCTAATTCTAATATTGAATTCATGCGTTTCAATCTAGGATTATATACATATCCCTCGGGACTTGGTACTAATATTTTTCGAATTTTTGCTAAATTGAGCAAATATTCGTGATGTTGTTCCAGAGGAAGAAAAAGTAAATCCAGTATTAATAAAGTTTCGGCATTAATGTACAAACTATCACATTCTTTAGCATAATACGGAATGTGTTCTGCATTGGCTTGAGTTTCTTTTGATTTAGACTTGCTTCCACGTTTGCCACGTGACCCACGTTTTCTTATTTTCGCTGTGTCTTCACTTATATCACTACCCATTTTCTTTCCATTCGTCAAGATACTTTCTTTTGTATTTTGTGATATATTTGAAAACTCTGAATCGGCAGTGGAATAAGTTCCCGATAGAGATCGTTGGCGATTTCCAACAGAGGTACTCTGACTAGTGTAAGACCTTTCTGATATTGATCTGTTCCTACCTGCATTCACAGATGGATATCTTGGAGCTTCACTATTCTTCCTGTTGAATCTTATTATTTTGTTTTTAATTTGTCCAATTTTTTCTTTTATTTCTGTTCTTTCTAAAATTTCCCGTTTCTTAGCCATTGCGCTAGGTGTGTTATGTTCATTTGTGCTGTGTGAATTCAAAGAACTATTCGAAAGAGAAAAGTCTGAATCAATCTTGACTTTAGATATTGGTTTTTTTTCCTTGTTAGCACAAAATCCATTTTTACTATTTATACTCAATGATTCGCTACTTAGGCTCGGAGCAGGGGATTCTGATTTACTTTTGGAAGGTCCATTGTTATCGTTTTTAGAAGCTTCAATTTTTTTACGATACTCGGTGAGTGATGCTTGCAATCGGTTTCCACTAGCCTTCAATTGTTCCTGTAAAATTTTTATTTGGGTTTCTTTGTTCGCGTCAGATGAAAGTGATTCTTTTTCCATTTTTTTTAATTTTCATTTCCCGATTCTAAAACATATAGGAACGTATGTAACACAAAAATATTTCTTTTTGTTTAAAAAAATAACTTAATATAAAGCAAACCTTACATATCATAAACTAAAGAATAAAAAATATTTAAATAAACAATTTTAAAACTTTCCCAAAATAAAGACAAATGCTTGAAAAGTGACGTTGACGAAATAACCAATTAACATTGACATAATACACAGTTAATTAAAGTCAAACACAGTGTTGCCACATGCGGTTATTTCTCGCTGCGTTAGTGCGATTCAACCTTAAGTTCTTTTTAGATTTTCCGTTGCGAGATATTTTTTATTGCGTAGCCAACTTGAAATTTTAAGTTATGCAATTGTGTGATTGCTTAATTGTATTCCATTTTCATAAGTTTATATTCGAGCTCGGAAATGTACAACTGTATTATGGCATGCAATTAAGCACTCAAACAGTTTGTAATTTTTTAAAAACTGTTTACAATTTTTCGTTAACATATTCGAATGGAGTTAATGTCACAGTTTAGTTTAAAACCAATTGCTGTTTTTTCATTCCATATCCAAATTTTAAGCGAAATTAACGTCACCTTTTTGAACCACAAAATGACATTTTCAAAAACCTCCGTACTTAAACGTTGAAGTTGATGCAACTTCCTTAAGGAGAGGAAAAATACTGGGCTGAAAATATAGAAAACGAGATATATTCAAACTTTCATATAAAATATATTCGTCGATATTATTTTGGTGCACGTAAGACGAACTAATGAATTCATCAAAATAAAACTATTCTAATGCTGCTTAAATTAATTAATTTCTGGCATTTTAATTTCAATAACATCAATTTTTTAAATTGTTTATAAATAGAATTCAATTATGTCTGACGAAATTCTGACGACTTGAAATTTTTGGCTTCACCGCGTTTTTTTTTCAATATAAGCTTTTTCCGGGAGTGTTAGGGAGCTTGTTTTCCTTTTAATATTTCTAATTTGTGGGAATTGCAATATACTTGTGGTAGACCTATGGCCTTTCTAAGCTTTACGTAGCGTTATTTTAACAAATTACGACAACAGAAAGTTTAAGAATTTCTGATTTAATATTTGAGATTTAGCGCCAATTCTTTTTCTTTGACAAATGACGTTTATTATTATTTGGTAAAATGCTTTGAATTAATTGGAATTTTTACATTGAATATTGTAATTTTTTTAGAAAAATCTTAAAAATATAATTTATTTTACTTAAAATTAGCAAATCGGTCAACTAAAAAAATAATCACGGTATATTGCAGATAAGGCTTGCGTAAAGTGTTTTATTTTCATCAAGCATTTTAAAGTTTACAGTTTGAAATCAAATACGTACTTTAATTCAATGAATACCATAGTAAATTACTTTGAGAGTCCAACTAAAAATCATGGGGATGTATCTGTAAAAATTTCCGCAGGAAAAGATGAAAATGGAACCTGTAAAAGTAATGGCAAAGTATTGCACATAGATCAAAAAACGAAAAAATCAAAAAACCAGGAAATTGTTAAAAACATGGAAGAGGTTTTGAATTTAGTTAAAAAACAGCATAGAAACAAACATAAAAATAAAGCTGCTGAAAAAAGATCTAAACACCATAAACATCATAAGAGTAATTCTAATGAAAGTGATGAATGTAATAGGAAATTATCGCCATCAGATGCAGAAAAAGAAAAAATTAAAAGAAGCAGAAAGAAGCATAAGGGTGGAAAACCAACTATACAGGATATGTTAAGTCCTACAAAGAAAGGATGTGAAAGTTTTAAGTCCTCCAAATCTGAAGTGATACCGAATGGCAAACATATTAAAATGTCAGAATTAGTAACTAAACCAGTTTCAAGCAGGTGCAGTGCCTTTGCAGATAAAAATGATTTGAGCACTAATTCAATTAATAGTTCAGGAGTAGTTGAAGACAAGAAAACCGTAAATGCATTTGAATTTTTAATGAGCGCCAGAAATAAAAGTATTGGTAGCAATAGTCCAGGAAAAGAATCGCCCGAAATTATTAACGTAGAAGTAATTGAAAAAAGGAACGTAAATTTAAAAAGAAAATTAATGCTTGAAGAATGGGCAGATCGCAGAGGGGGCAAAAAAAGAAAGCTTAAAGAAGCTGCAAGGGAACAGTATATTGAAGAAGAAATGGACAAAAGAGCAATAAGGTAAACTTTTTCAAAACAAGTAATTTACTTGTGTACATATTTATTTTTAAGAATAATTTTAGACTCAAAGAAATGATAGAAAATCAGCCAAAAAAACGTCGTAGTTATAAAAAAATGGTTTCTCAAAAATTGAAACAAAAAGAAACCAATCAAAATGATCAGAATGTACTTAAAATATCAAAACATAAAAAGAATGACGAACAAATTTCTGAAAATAAATCAGAAAAGAAAGAAGAAAATATGAGAAGATCTGTTCGAAATTCAAGAAAACTAGTGGAAATAAATAATGACATTTCTTCAACAGATGATTTTTTAATGAACTTATCCTCGCCAATAAAAGGTAGACAAGATTTGTATGGTTATTTTGGAAAAACAACACCCTCGCCAACTGAAAAAACTCAAGACTTTAAAAAAAAAGAACAGATTTCTAAAATAAAACAAAAATCAAAATTTTTTAATGAAAACTTGCAAAATAATGCGGCTGATAATGAAGTACCAAAGAGAGGTAGAAAAAAGAAAGAAAAATTAAAGAATGAAGTGGATGTTGAGGAACTTCAGGATGAAATATTAACCAGTACCCCGAGAAACAGTGAAAGACCGCGAAGATCTTGCGTTGGGAAGGCCCGATATGATGTCAATGACTATGAGTTAGATTCTAGTTTTGAAAAAAATAAAACGCGAAAGAAAATTATTACAATAAATATAGATGATGATACGAATGATGTGGTTGATGTTGACAGTAGAATATGTATAACGAATGATAACAAAGAAGATTTAATTTCTCCCCAGCCTAAAAAACTAGCTCCATTGTTTGTAAAGGCGGTTCAAAAGACTTATATTGATCCTGAAAGGTTAAAAGCACGTCAAGACTTTCTGATGTCTGGAATACCCGAAAAAATGAGAATAGATATTGCTAAAATGAAACAATTTGAACAAAATTATGAACTATACAATACGGTTTTTCCTAGAATAAGTCATGTACCTTCATGGGTACAAGATGATGATTCAAGTTCTATAAATTTGAACAATTTAAATATTACTTGGAGAATAATTGATGAAGAAGACGACTCTGAACTTTGTTCGTTTGAAAACAAAAAGTCTGATAAATGTATTAGAAATGTTTTACATATTGAAAAGGCATCTTCGTTTCTGGATCCACTTTCAGAATTGAAATCTTTAGAAAATAAACGAATATTAATCAAAGAATGGAAAAATCTGTACGATAAATTTCCCACGTACAAATGCTATAATCAATTAAGAGAAAAATACAGATATTTTAGTGCAATGGATACTGCTATAGATACCCAGGAAATAACAGAATCTTTTATTGTTAGTACTAGACGAAACAGGGAAATCAAATTGGAATCTGATGCAAAAAAGGACTTATGTCTTTTAGATAATATAAAACCACCCACATCTGCGCCAAATGGAGAATTACTATTTTGTGGTATATTAATATAGTTTTACTTCAAAAATCATGGTTTAATTTTTTATTAATTTTCAGATAAATATAAACCACTTGTTTCGGAACAAATATTAGTAAATGTAACACCTGTTTATCAGTTGAAAGAATTTTTATCCAATTGGCAAAATAAAAGTAAAACAGTTCGTTCTGAAGAGCTAGATAGCTCTTTTGATTGTACGAATGACACAAGTAGTAACTCGGATATACCAAATTGCGTTGTTTTGGTAGGACCAACTTCTTGCGGAAAAACAAATGCTGTTTTTGCGTTAGCTAATGAACTGAATTTTAATGTTTTAGAAATAAATGCAGGCATGAAGCGGAGCGGAAAAAAATTGCTTCAAAATTTGCAAGAAGCAACACAGTCTCACCAAATACGCAAAGATTCAAAAAAATCTAATCTTCTTTTGAAAAGATCACTTAGCGGGTTAAAAAAAATCAAAGATGTTTTGTCAAATGAAAATTCCTTAAGTTCTGAACCAGATAGTAGCACAAAAATGTCACTAATTTTGGTTGAGGATGCTGATATTTTATTTGAAAATCACGATCAAGGCTTTGTCGATGCTATTTATCAGTTGGTAGGCATCTCAAAACGTCCAGTAGTTATACTAGCAAATGATAAAAATTGTCAACATTTACAAAGATTGATCAATCAAAATTATATTGAATTTACAAAACCGCATAGTGTCAATATTTCGAAGTTTTTAACAATACTATCTCTAATGGAAAACTGTCCGATTCATTTGGATGACATTGTAAGTCTCTATTATTTCAACAAAATGGATTTGAGAAAAACGATTTTGGAAATGCAATTTTTTATACAAAGCGGAGGCGATAGAAAAGTTCAAGAAGAAATTTGCACAAATAAATCTCCGGTAAAATCCTATTTCGCTTCTCCCAAAAAGGGAATTGTTGAAACTGATAACATGAGCCAGGCCAATAATGGGTATAATACTTGTAAGGAAGAAGATTATATTAAAGAAGATGTTTCTGTCACTGATAAAAGTATTAAAAAGCCATGTGATCCAAATGATTTTTATATCCACAGGCAACTATTTGAATTTTTTACTGCATCACAAAATATTCGCTACAAAATACCATTTCCAATTAATTTTGATTTACTTTGGGTAAATATAAATGAAGTTTATAAATTTTTGTATTCTCATAATGAAGAATCAAACAAATCCGTCGAAAAGAAAAACACAAGTATAGTAAATTGCACTAAAATGGAGAAAATAGTTGATTTTTATGATAGTATATCATTAGCTTCAAATGTTGATGCATATAATGGCGGTTGTGGTTTAGTTAATTCCGTAGAACAAGATATTTCTCACTATTTGGTCGAAAAAAGTATTGATTATTTGATACAAACTGACGAGCTATCTTATAATTTATTTGATGAAAAACCTAAGCCGGTGTAAGTATTTTTATTATGATACATTTTACTAGTAATTAATTTTATGCCGATTAATCAGGAATCTAATACTAATTGTTATTTAATTTTTATAGTGAAAATATACTGTCACATATTTCACCAGGAAATCAACGTAGCAAAAGATCAATAGCACTAGATTTTGAACCTATGTTACGTTCAATATGCCGTAGTGAAAAATCGAAATCAAATCAAAAGCGAGTTGGTACAAGATACTATCATTATTTAAGGAATATTGCATTTAATTTGAATTCGTTTTCATTGCAACTTTTTGATGATGTTTGTCCAATTTTTGTTGATGATCAAGAAAAATTTATTGAATACAAACCAATTGAAAATAATAACAAAGATTGGTTGAATTAAATTGTTCAAAAAGATGTAAGGCCGGTCATAGTATTTTATAAAAGTAAATTTTTGTTGATTATAATTCTATAATAAAAACACATAAATTTTAAAAGTCATTCATTATATTAAAGTAAAATTTCTATTTGAATATACTGTTAAATAAATATTAATTAATGTTAAGTTGTGCAAAATAAAAAAAAAAATTTATGAAAAAGGTATGTTATATTGAAAATTAAAAATTCTTTTATATGTACATAAGTATTGTATGTACAATATTGTATATAAGAAAATTGAGTAGTAATTATTTCCAAATATTTATTGTAATACAGAAAAAGATAACTGAACATAATTAAAAATTTGATTTAACTTTTCTATTCAGTTTATTAGCTATTTAGTTTAGTTAGAATATCATAGATATTCGGAAATCATTTTAATAATTTTATTCAATATTAATTTTAGAGAATTTTTACAGGTTAAACTGCAGGTTTAAGATGTATTCATCAAAATTCAATAAATTAACTATATAAGTATATTCTATGCACTAGACAATTTTCTTTTTATAAATTTCTACCACATAACAGACTATGTTATAAAAGTTTTAGAAATACGTAGCTGGAAAACCCAGTCTGTTGAGTTATTGCACCGGATTATATATTTGTAGTGCTTTGTTTGGCATTGTAAGCGAAAATAGATTTCTAAAAATTTACCTACGTAAATTGAATTGGAAAATTATTTTTTCAACTTTAAATTTAAACAAAAATTTTCTAATTTTTTATAATTAAATTCATATTTATTTAAAATTTATTTGGACAGAAACTTTAATAATTATCCCAGAATAAAAAAGAATTTTGTTTCATGTTAGTATTTCATGATTTTATCATTGTTTCAATATCATGACACAGAAATAGTTTTTAAAATCTCATCATATACATATTCATTTATTTTGTAGAACTTCTAATAAGAAAAAAATTTTAAAGTTTCAATATGATATTTTATTGAAAAATTCCATTAAACTTTTATGTCTTCTGAAATTTTTTTCTTTAAACTAATTCAGAGGCAAGTCAAGTAAAATGTGAGTTCTCTTTCAAATACAATATATGTATATGTATATATAAACATGTTATATTTTTAAATATAAATCAATATAATCTAATAGATAAGTATGTATGTGCACAGGCCACAAATATAATATTAAACAATCAAGTGTTTTATATTTTAAATGGATTTTATTTTGTTCAATATAAAAAGTTCTTAATATTATCGCTGATAGCATTACAATAAAATATGATTTTGATGTAGATAGAACTTTTAATGTATAATTGAAATTCTTTATAAATAAAATTCAAATGTATTATAATATGATTATTATATTTTAAGTTTATAATGTAGGAATGCATTGTTTTAAAATTTTTTTGGGTTCTAAATTTTCTATATTTAAAATGAAATTATTTAGATGATAGGGAATGTAAAATTATTTCTTCAAAATATATGGGCACAAATTATGATTCAAATGGTCTTGAATCATAAAAAATTATGTTGTTTAAAAGTCGAAATTTGTTATAAAAGAGAGACGAATTAAAACGAGGTATTTCTGTACTTGAATTCGAAGGAGATGTTCGACTATAAGTTTTTAATTTTCATTGTCTTTGAATTAAAATAAACTTATTTTTTTTTTTATGAAAATTAGATAATTATTTAGGTAAATAATTATAAACAAATTATTTAACTGAAAAATGCATGAATTTAATAATTATAAAAATGAATTATTTCTTATATTTTATTAGGAAATGAAAAAAAATTTGAGAAATCAAGTTAATTCAAGATTAATATTATTTACATATATTATGGTTAACGTGTTTAACAAACTGATTTAATATCTATAAAATAATTTGAAAATTTGGAAGAAATAAAGAAACAATTTAAATGAAGATTAAGAAATAATGAATGAAAATTAAGAAATAATAAAATGAATGATTTGAGATGTTTTTCTCTGGATTGCAAAATTTAAAGGTAAGTAATAATTTATATTAATTTTGTGTATTTTTATAATAGTTTCGAAAATATTTATAAATTTTTATTTTTATTTAAAAGTAATCTTTATATTTTAAAAGTATTACTGTTTATTTTTACCGTCAAAGATTCAGGTTATGCAATAACCATTTTCATGGTACACAAATAACCTCTACATTCTTCAGTTGCATATCACCTGTTCAATTATCGGTTTTAAGAACTTGAGTAATTACATTTTAATTGCATCAAAAAAAAAAACACTTATTAGTCTAATTGAATGAAAATTTTAATAGTCTAATCTAATTGAATTAATCATTTTAATTTTGATAGCAATAAAACTTTCGAAAATTACATACTCGTATATTGGAAAAAAAAAATTTTTGACAAAATCTAATTCTTGATGGATTTTCGTTCTTATAATTATTGTGTTTAATTATTCTAATTAATCATTCTGATTTAATACATACATTTTATTTTAAACATAAATTAATTTATATAAATTAATATATTATTAAAGGAAATTGTATGATAAAAATATTAACAGTAGTATTTATAGAATTTATTTATGTATAAAAACTATAATGGTTGCATTCCTTACAGTAGGGCGCATACAAGTTTACAATTATGTATTCTATTCTGAGAGATAGTAAATTCTTGAGAGGAACAGTTGTACGCATTTATCTGTACATTTAATAATATATAATATTAATATTTTTTATTCCGGCATTATAGAATTTCCGATAAAGAAATGGAACCGATAGTAATCTGCTTAAGTAAATAAAAGGTATACAAATGCAATAATTTGGTGATAAAAAATAAACAGATATTTATTTTATTTTTAAATTTATAATATTAAATTTAAAGATTTTTTTTTTTTTCTACTAAGTGAAAAAATCTCGAAAGACGAAGAAGGACGGCTCTATCTGCCTTTTTCCTCCGACAGTGGGGGAGCGTGACTCCTACCCTAAAAAATCACCTAAATTCTGAACGGATAAAACTGGTCCTACAGACCAACTATTACTTCCGCGCTAACTTGGTTTTTCCGCGCAGGAATTAAATACCTTCCATAAGGAAATTGGTATTTCGTGTTAAATCGAATGGTCTTGTTCGTTTAAGTCTTTCTGCCATAACGCCATTGTCTAGCAGCCGAGCTGCTTCCATATTTACATGCTGTTCTAGACGAGCCCTATGCTTTATAGCACAACTCCCAATTTTATCCACAACCACAGGAATTCCTAAGTCCCTGTGGATATCACTGTTACGTATATACCATGGCGCATTTACCATTCCCCGTAGAACTTTATTCTGGAAGGTTTGAATTTTGGTAATGTGAGTCTTCTTGGCACAACCCCACAGCTAAATGCCATATCGCCATATTGGTTTAATGATTTGTTTATAAATTAAGATTTTATTATCAATTGTCAAATTGGACTTACGACCTAAATTTAAAGATGATGAAAAATTTTTAATTAGTCAAAATTTTGTTGAGATATATGAGGTTTTCTTTTTTATTTGGTTTATTTTTTGGAAAGAAATTTAAGAAAATGATATTTTTTGTTATAATATTTTTGCTCTCTAGAAAAAATTCTTAACTATTCCCTATCTTACAATAGAAACGCTATAAAGAAATCTTTGTTGTTTGTTGCTATCTATATCTACTACTCGTAAGTTGTGTACAAGTTCAGTGAAGAATATATTATTATAAAGAAATCAACAACAGGGAGGAAACAAACAAATTCAAAGTCTTATTGCTTAATATTTTTATTATCCTTTTTCTTGTTTCTTTCTTACTTTTTTGGAATTTTCTTCTAGGATTCTTACAGATTTTATTTTTCTTTAGTATTATTATTATATTTTTGTTTTTTTGTTATTGTTGTTGTTCTCTTTTTATTATCTTACTAGCTCTATTTTATAAATAGTTTAATTCCTTTTTTAAAACTTTTTTTTTTATAAAAGTTTTTTTTTTTGTTTTTGATTTAATTTTATAGGAGCTCTCCTACATTTTGTATATGTATAACATTAGAATGTGGGGAAAAAAACTTAAGGATAATTTTTTCTCTGTTTTTTTTTTTTTTAATATTGTTTACTAACATTTTCAACAATTTTTACTTTTTTATATACAATTTTTGTTTTTTTTTTTGGTTAATACAATAAAGATGGCTATTTGTTGCTTTCTATATTTCTTTTGTTTCTTTATTATTTTTAAGAAAGTGCAAAAGTTTTTCAATTTTGAAATTATAATCATTTTACCGCATATGCAAGGGAACAAAAATAATAATAAAAATAATAAAAATAATAACAATATAACAGTAATAATAATACTATGTATAAGAAAATGTTTTCTTTCTTTTCATATTTTTTTTTGTGTTTTGTAATAAGGGAATATTATTGTATAAGAGTTTAAATTTTTTTTTTTTTTTTTGAGAATTTCTATATTCTCTACCATATGAGTTGTATTTTATTATTTTTGTTATATAATTGCGGTCTTAAAAATAAAACAAAAGAAAAATAATGTATAGGTACCCATTTAATATTTTTCATTTTTATTTTTTGAGGTTATGTTTTAAGGAAACTGTTATATAGTAAATTGAAATTTTAAAAGTAAAAAAAAATTATTTTTATGTATAATGTAATAATATTTTTATATTTATATAAAAATATTGTATGTATAGGTGCACAAGGCTTTTAAAAATGGGCTAAAATAAAATTATAGGTTTGTATTTCTTGCGAGAGTGGTATAAGATTACTTATTTGTATTTTAGTTCCATAATGTTATACAAGATAAAATTTTTTAAGTTTAGTTTATATTAGAATAAAACTTTTTTTTTTATGTATATTTAATAATCATTATTAAAATGCTTAGTATTTTAAAATAAATATTAAAAAAAAATACAATAAAAATAATAAATTTTTGCGTATTAAAATAATAAACAAGAATAATAGTAGAAAAATTAGAATTATAAAACAATATTGTTTGTTTAAACGTTTTGTTTCCGGTTGGCGACCAGGAGCTATAATTAAAATTTTTCATTTAAAATTTTGTTTTAAAAAGGTAGATGTAAATGGTCTCTTGGCAGCATCAGCCGTTTGCTATTTTATGGACACAAATTTAGCGTTATAAGAAGTTTTTTAAATTAATCATAAAGGCTTATATAGAACTAGTTCATGGAAGTCATTAAACCTGTAAAACTTTTGTTAAGTTGGCATTAAACATTTGAATTCAGGGCATTTTTACAAAAAAAAAAAAAACATGTATAACAGATTTATGCAATGAACATAGAATTTTATTAATCCGTGTAGGTCTGGTTTATGTAAAATCGGCAAATGAGGTAAACGATGCAAATTTTGCCACCATACTGTGGTTGTAATTAAAGAATATATGATATTAAAAAATTCCAAAGATTTGTTCCAGTTCTCCTTAGATAGTCAAGCTATAAGAAAATTAATTTTAAATATAAAAAAAATAAAACATGTTTAAGATATTCGGGTTTCATGGCTGGAACCTATACAAGTTGTTTCCCATGAGGTGGCAAATAATTTCAGAGATAATTCTTTAGTCAATTTTCAAAAAGAAATTGTATGAGTGGGGTGATTCAGATATACTCGTTTTTTGAGTTACAGCTGTTTGAAAGAAAAAAGGTACCAGATTTTTCTTGCACACAAATAATTTCTTATACTTTTGGAACTATGCAATATAGAATAACTATCGGGGGCTTGATTTACAGATGATTGATTGCTCTGTATTTTTGGTCTTATAATGTTATCATAAAATTTTTGATTTCAAATATAATTTAAATAACTTGAAATGTAGGAAATAGAGAAATTAATTATGAAGAATATTCGAATTCGAAATGAATTCTCGTTTCTGTTTTCATTCACACTTTAGGATCAGTAATTTTCATTTATTTTATATATATTATACGAAATTGAATAATATTTTTCGAAAAGTAAGATTGTTTACAAAGCTCAGAATGCATAAAAATAGGTTAAGTCTTGCTTGGTTTGAAATAATTTTGAACTCAGTGCTTTATGATTAATTTCTGTTATATACGTTATTTGTATTTCTTCCCATATTTATTGTGGTAATTCAGCTTGTATACTCGTATTGTTGATATTTTTAGAATAAAACAAAAAATAGAGTTTCTTCAAAATAAATAACATTTGGAGTAAAATCGTTTCCAAATTTTCTATTTGAATTCATCAAAAAATTGGTAGAATTTTTTTTGTAAATTATTTTTGTATTTATTTTATAAATAACTGGTGAATATATCCTATATAAAGGTTCAGCTATTCCAAAAAGGCTCAAAATGCGCTAAGTAAATTCTTCGGGGAAAGGCTCGTTTAATAGAAAATTCAAATTTCCAACAAAATGATAAGATACCAAGCTGATATTCCTTTAAACCAGTGTTTTTGTTCTTGCAACTATTGACTATAATGAATTGGCAATAATGGTTTTAATATAGGGTGTTCTGTAAATTGTTCTTAATAAAACATATAGAAAATTATTAATAATATTATTAATACCATAATAATTTAGAGACAAATTTTGTCCTTTGTATATTCTAAATTATTTTGTAATCAATTTTCTAGTAATTTAAACTATTCAAAATTTTAAAATTAAATATAAAATTAATTGCATTTTCATTTGAAAATGAAAATAATTTCTATATTTCTTCAATATTATATTTTTGTTATATGAGTTTATTTAATTTTTAATTTATTTTTTTTCAAAAGGCTATTTAAATTAAACTCTGATTTTATGCTATGAGCAATCTAATAAATTTCTATCGAATTATTTTTTTTTATTAACTTGATTTATTTGCTTATTTATTTTATTTTATTTTTATATTAATCGCTTCGATGATCAACTTTCTATATGGTCTCTAAAATATGAAATTTATTAAAAGTGAAAATAAGAGAGAAATATAAAAATAAAATAGGTTCAGTTTATTTATTTATTGTGCTAAAAAATCGAGAAAAAAAAAAGTAAATCAGTTTTGTTTGAAAATTCTTATTCCTGTTTTAGAATTTGAACTTAAAGAAAAAATTTCGAAGAGGGCAAATGCAGAAATATAGAAGGAAAAGAAAAAAACATAATGTTGGTATAAAATTAAATTTCTTTCATTCTCATGTTGTATAACTAATATAATAAACGAATATTTTTTTATCATTGAATAGGCTCTAAATTGGCATTTTAATAAAATTTATGGCAGTTCATTTCGAATTTCATTTTTTTTACTTTTCTTTTGTATTTATTTATTTTAATTTTTTTCACTTGAATTTTTTTTTTTTTACAAAAATAAACGAATACCAAGAGAGAAAAGAAATTGTTTATGAACAATTATTTTTTCGTTTACAAAATAGCAGTAATTTTCCAGGACTAAGTTTTATTTTTTGTCTAGTAAATTTCGTTCTAATTCAAACGAGACACATAGAATTTAAAGTTTATTGCAAAACAGCGTTAACTTATCGAATTTGAATTTTATTCAAAAAACTCAGTAAGAAGAGAAATTTAAAAAAAAAAAGACGGTTTGCATAACAATTTTTTAGGATTCTTTAAATTTTCTCTTGAAACCAAGTAAGTTATTATGGTGGCATTATGGTTAATTTTGACTTGACTATTTTAATTACCCAAATTACACCCAAATTAGTGAATTCCAAATCACAAAAATCGCTATACATACTCTGTTTAATGTAATTTTTTAAGTTCGAAGAATATTTTCAGTATTTTATAAATCCAGAGAATTATTCAGAAACGAGATTTATAATATTTAAAATTGGCTTATATTCCTTTTGAAGGGAACAATGTTTAAGCGAATATTTCACGTGAAAATATATTATAATACAGTAAAATACAAAAAAAATTACAGATATTTTACAGGACAGAGAATATATACAGAAAAAATTACAGATATTTTACAGGAAATAAGACAGAGTATGTCTTAGACATATAAGTGATTGCAAACTATAACTATAGTACAGAATGAGAGTATAAATTTCATTATAATTGTTGTCCATATATTTCGTATACTGAAAATCTCAATGATTTTAACACTTTAAAATGCAGATTTGAAATTTGACAAATGCATTGAGCTTTGACAAGAATGGCTTCCGAAGTTCTCTAATACTTGTTTTTAAGTGAACTATATTGATGCCTAATATTATCAATTAGAATATAACGAAATTTTATAAATTATTCAGTGTTGTTCAACTGAACGTGTCTCATATAAAAATATGTGAGGTGACAGATTTGCTATTCTACAAAATTTAATTTTATTAATTCAAGTGTAAAAGTATACAATCGGCAGCAATTTCAAATTTTAATCGACTTAATGAAAAATTCATTTGCTTAATTTTCTTCATTACTTTTGATTCGGCTTTTACGAAAAACAAAAATTTTTAAACTTTTTAACATTAAAAAATTTCGAGTTTCGTCTCTACAGTCACATCACATTCCGAGTCTAGTAAAATACCAAAAAAAAATACAAATGTAAGGGGCCTAGTAGAATAAAAATGATAAGTTTCTGATATAGATTAGAAGTCGTGCTATGGGACAGACAAATAATGGACAGACGATGTACATATGTCCTGTAAATTAATAAAGAAAAAATTTTTTTATACAAACATGTAGACGATTTCACAAATGAATCCTGTAAATTCTTGCACCCAAACTTGTTATTAAATATGTTATAGGTTTCCATTTATTTTTTCGTGTCTTACCAGAGTTGTAAGACAAGAAATGAAAACAAAGCAACATTATTAAAAAAAAAGAGAAAAAAATATTATGTATATCCTTTCTCATTATGCTTTGATCCTTTTTTTTCACTGCTGTTTTTTTTTGTTTTTTTTATTATTATAAAATAGTTGGTTATTGTATTCGTTTTTTTTTTTTTTTTTTGTTACCTATGTATAACATCCTTAATAACAAACATAAATGTGTATAAATAAATAATTTTTGCCTATATCCTTTTTCCTTTTCAAAAATATTTCCTTCAATTATTATTATTATTGTTATTGCTGTTAATATTATCACGTATTTGAGGGGTTAGCAAAAAAAAAAAAATAAAAACAAAATTTCCAATTACAAGCATCATTGCGCCATACTTGTGGCTTTTTTTTATAAGAGGTAAGAAAATGTTTTTGATTTTTTGTGTTTTTTTTTTTGTTGTTGTTTTGTTTCCTCATGTTTTCTGATATAAAGCGGAAATTTTATCCTAAATAAAAATTACCAAAAGCTAGCGGTCTAATGGTTTTTAGTTATCATTTTAGTTTGATTTTAATATTTTTTTTTGTTTTTCCTTTTTCCGGAATTAGAATTACTCTAATGTACGTTTTATTATTTGAATATTCAACATTCTATAAGCTATTATATATATATTTATATATATATATATATATTTTAAAGAGTGTTCTTGTGAAACCTTTTATTTCTCTAATTTTAATGATTTAGTAATTTTGTGTATTCTTGTTTTGTTTTTTCTTTCGCTGGTTCATTTAATTAAATTTGAAAAAGAATAATAATTATTTAATTTCATTTATAATACCTTAACAAATTTTAAAATGTTATGCTATATCAAAATGAAGATCTGAAATGAAGATACTGCCCCTAAAAAAATGGTGGTTAAAGATTTTAAAAATTTTGACTTTGATTTAAATATCTCTGAAATTAAAAGGATCTTGCACACCAATAATGCCGTAAATAGCAATGAAAGGGAATTAAGAAAAAGTAAAGGGAATTTCATGAGTTTTAAAAAGTTTATGATGTTCTGGCTTAGCCTATATCTTGACTTGTAAATAAAAATATAAAATTTAGACGATTTTCAAAAAAATAATCTTTAAGATCTTAAATATTTGAGAAGAAAGGAGAATATTTGAGGGTTTGACGCATTCTATTACCTTGTTTCGGAAGTATCATCGAATCTCGAATACCTTGTATATGGATGGTACAAAAATTATAAAAATTCGTAAAATTTCAATTTTCCGCTCTTAATATTACCGAAAGTGCAAGTTTTTTCGAAATTTATCTTTCGAATCTAAGAAGCTAACTAAAAATGCCATGCCGTCAAAAAAATTATTTATCTTTAACTCCCTTACTTAATCATCGAGTTGCGCCATTATGATAACGATCTTTTTAATTTTTTTCTTTTGCTCATCCTAAATGTATGCAACATTTTGATAAACATAATATTTTTATATGGGAATGAAAGTAATTAAAAAGATTTACAAACCAGTGATCGGTTTTAGCTTCACCTTTAGTCCCATATAATCAAATGTTTTTGCGTGATAGACAAGATCTAGGACAATTTGATACATTTCATCCGCATTTAAATTTATTCTTCACAATTTTTCCAAGATCCTTTTAGTTGAAATTGTAATTAAGCTGCGTATAATCAGAGTTTGTAAATGTATATATGAAAAGTACATACACAAATAAGACATTCTGTATTTTATCTATATATATATATGTAGTAATCAAATCAATATACAATATGGTTATATATATTAATTCATATATATATAAAAAAAGGTATCTATTTAAAATTGTAAATAATTGTTTCGAAAAAAAAGAGAAAAATGTGTAAAAATAAAACCAATAAGATTTTTATCTTATTTTCCGGGTTTGTGAATTTCAAAAAACAAAAAAAAATAATATGTAGGACTGAAAGCCCTATATTTATAAATAGAGAACCTCTTTGTTATCACTTTTGTCTGTTATAATACATACACATATTATACACTTTATATTATTAGATAGTTGGTACACATGACCAATTCAAAATAGGTAGGCCATTTTATATGAATGAAGTTCGGCATATACATATGTACGCATATATGTGCATGAATAATATTTTTGTTTTCATCAAATAAAAATAATTTTTGTTTTTTTTTTTTATCCTGAATGATCAAATAAAAAAATATAATTCGTGTAAATATGTAGGTAATAATAATGTATAAGGGTCTAATTTTAATAGAATATTTAGATAAATTGTTTTGTATATTATGAATTTTTTTTTATATTTTTGGTGTACTCGTATGTGTATATGAAAAGTGGGTAGGTCATATATCGCTATGATAATACCAAATTTAAATTATAGATTTCTGCCAGTGGTCTTTTCACAAAACTCTGGTATTGCCTAATGACATGCATAACTATATAGTTAAAACGATTCGTTTCGTCTTACTTGAATAGTTGATCCGCTGTTTGAGATTTATTAATGCTCGGTTTCCTAAATATATCGCCCTAAATATATATTAAAACAAATCTAGTATAGAGTTATATTTCCACATGATGTTGCATTTCTTCTGTTGTGATAAAAAATTTTCTAAAAAATTTTCTTTGTATTTCAATTATTGAGTGTACGCGTGCAATTTGAATTATTGTGTGTTCGCTTGAGTAATAAAATTCTACTATATTATTTCTGATCGTTCTTGTATATTTGATTAAAAAATTATCATAGAATGGAAATTTTCAGTAACTTATGACCCATCCTGCATAATATGTATTATATTAGTTTTATATGTAGATATATGAGTCATTTATATGGGTTCAATTATACAATTTATTATGTAAGGTCAAGATAATTTTCCATCAACTAAATGTACAATTATAGTTTTATATTGTGATAATAATAGAAAATTATAATACAATTTTTGTTTTTTTAATTTTTGCATGGTTTATTCAATTGTTAAATTATTTAATAAAATTATATTGAAAATTTTATTATATAATACAAAAAGAATGAAGAAACTTGGATAATGTATTATAAATGGTATAGACATGGAAATGTATCGTACCTAAAAATAATAATTTAAAATCTCTAATCAATGTATGTACAATACAAATGTAGACAATTAATAAGAAAAATTTGGGAATAAAATTTTTTGAATTTTAAAATTAAGAAAAGTATTTTGCACTAGCTCAGTTATCAAAGAATGTAATATAATAATGATATTATGTTGAGTTGGTTTGTACAATTGTGTTTCCAAAAAAATTTTCACTATTAGGAAATGTTGAATTTCCTTTGATTACCTTAAAGCATATACAATATGTTTTTATTACACGTATTTTGTTAAATATTATTCCAAATGTGACTATAATTTAATGGTACCTTTATGAATTGAAAACTAATGTTTAGCTATGTAGTTCTTAATTATTTTAAAATAAATATACTTATACTGTTAAACGAAGATTTATGATTTTTGTACGAGTTTTTCTCTTTGTTTTTCAACGAGTATTATATAGAAATGCGATACCAGATAAAAATCCCTGTGAGAGTTACAATTTTCATTTAAAATTGTCAATATTTTACTAAAGGATAAAATGGGTTTCCTTTTTTTTTGGAGAAATGGTAACAATGTATATTTAAGCTTTTAATTTAATTAAGAATATAAAACAAATAAATTTAAATTTATTAGAAATATTATTTTAAAATTAGATCTTATCGGGTGTTAAGTGGAATCTGTTTGTTTAAGGTGGAAAGGAATATAAAATTTAATTTTACATTCTCATATATATAAAATAAAATTAAAACAATATACCCTATACCAACCCTATACCAACTGATTAAAAATATGTGAAACGCGAGTATAGCAAATATAATTTTTAACATAAGATCATTTTTCACATAGCTATGAATTCAATTTCATACAGCTAGTTTTATGAAGTTTTACTAAAAAATTTACTCACATTTTAAATTTTTTTATTAAAATATTAATTTTTATTGCATACTTATAGGGCAAGAATTAGTTACTTAGTAATAAATGAAAATCATTGTAATTTAATTAGTTAATACGAGTACTGAATCAATCAACTGAATATGCCAATATTTAAAAAAATTGATATTGTCATCTTAATTTTGTAGAAATTTGACAATTCTTATACGTACTTAGTATGTGGTTTCAAATAAATTAGATTTATAAAGGTGAAAACTTTGGAAGAAGATAAAAAAAATATTGCTTTTGTAAAATGAACTACATACATATTTGGGTATAGTGGTGACAAACTATATGAGAATTTTCGATTTGTTTCTAAAACTTGTCGTTCAAAGAAAAATTGAAGATAAAAATTAAAAAAAGAAACCAGTTCAGAGTTAATTTTATTTACAAATTAAATTTTTTAGTGATACTGATATTCGCCTGATATGCATTGAATATCAAAATAAAATAAAATAAAAATTTTCTTAAAATATGGTGTAATTTTTATGTTAATAACGTTTAAAAAGATTCTAAAAATTTAGAGAATTCATTGCATATTTATAGGGGAAAAATAAAAATTGGGTTTAATAAAGTTGTATACACATTTAAGATTTATAAAATTTTCGATAAAAAAATGTGAAATTCGTAAGGGAAGGAGGATATATGCTTTAAAATAATTTTGGGTCCAATGAATGTACTACTTTAGTTTATATGCTGATTATAGTGTTAATTAATAATTCTAAAAATTTTTAATTTAACAATTACTCTCTAAGTACAATCGCTTTCTTGTTCTAATTTTATATGAATAAAAGGAGAGGAGAGCTTCCATGATTTATAAAAATCTCATGTGTGTTGTTATTTAATTCGAAAAATAAATAAAAATAAAAAAACCTTTATATCTCGGAAAATTAAATGAAAATTTTCCAAAATATTATAATATAAAAGACTCAGTTCTTTTCTCTAAAGGGAAATACCTATATATTTTGTCGTTTTTCTCTTCATCTATTTTTGTATATAAATGGTATATACCTAATTTAACAAATCTAAGTTATATAAAATTACGTGCTTATTATTTTCAACTTTTTATCATTTCATGATGAATTTCTTCTTGATATAAGAGTGAGTGAATAATAATAATAAATTTTTTTTTTTCGCAAATCACACATTGTCCACATTATATAATATTATGTACTCACACAAATATAAATTTATAATAAGTGAAATGAATAAAAACAACTATAAGGGTTCTAATATACAAATAGTATAAAATATACCTATACAGCGTGTTCGAAACTCAATGGTATTCCAGAAGCATTGTAATAGAATCGATTTAGACAAACAAAAAACACCTAGTGACATTGTACTTTTTGCGCCCCCCTTGTCGATTTATGGGGCCTCAAAATTGGAATATGAAATTAAAGCAAAATTTATCAAATTTGATTAAAATCCTATTTAGACAAACTTTTCATTTCATGTCCTTAATATTACAAGTACTTTTAATAATACTCTGAATAATATGAGTTAAAAAGTAAAAACAATTCCAGAATTATAAAGTATTAAAAATTAGATAGTTTTTCCATATTCCAACTTTGAGATCCTATAACTTGAGAAGGAGGGCCCAAAAACTAAAATGCCACTAGGTTTTTGTTTTTGTAAATGTTTTTTGTTCGTCTGGTCTTAGTCTGTCACCCTACGTCGGGAATACCATTGGGTCTCGGACACCCTGTACATACATAATATCGGGTATTTTTGTATATATTCATAATGCAATATATTAGGAAAAATGTGTAGCTAAATATGATGTTCATTTGGTTGGGAAATAGAAAAACTTTTTCGTTACACTCTGATGATTATTATTATTAAACAATATACAAACAACATCTGATACACAACTTATTACAATTAAATATATACGAATTTATGAAGGTAAGTGGGTATAGGTGTATAAGAAATATGAATTAAAGTAATAATAACTGTTATAATATAACAAATAAATCCAAAGAAAAAAAAAACAATATAAACAAAAATTTACGGAACATGAAACATATGAAAAAAAACAAATTAAAATTCTCATGAAATACAAAAGAGGAAAAGAACGAACAAGAGAAGAAAACAAAAAAAAAGTTTTATAATAAATCTAACCTAAAAATAAGTTAAAAACGGAGAAGATCCTATACATTCAAAGTTAAGAAGTGAAGAAAAGATATTATAATAAGAATACAACAACAACAACAACAACCAAACTTGCGAGTATCTACACATGTTTGTATACTATATTTGTATTATCAACTAAGTCCTTAGGTGTATATTAAATATATCAAACAATATAAAATTCTTTGATATTAAAATAAAAATAAATATAAGTATAATAGATATATAGGAAAAAAGTAATATACATATACACTTTCGAGGATTTTATTATTTATAACTCCCTAAGAGATTTAAATGAAGTCTTAAAGTTCACATGAATGGTTTGTTTATATAATATAATATTGGCAGATTTATACTTGTATATTGTATAACTCTATGTTTGTTTGCTGTTATTATTATTTCTATTGTGCTACTCGTATAAGAAGGGATTTCTGATTGTATATATGTATACAAATTCAAGATTGTAAATCTTTGATCGAATAATAATCAACTGCACCATTGAGTATTTCAATTAAATTGCGATGACGGTTATCAATACGGTGTTTTCTTTAATATATAAGAAAAATAAAATCTTTAATTCTATTTTTTATATACGAGTACATAGCGATTCTTTTTGTTCGATGCTTAAATTTTTTGAAAGATTGCTAATAATTTGTATTTAAGATATTTTTGGTTTTGTAATTTAAAGTTTAAATTGTTATAATTTGCTGAGAACTCAATTATATTTCAAAATAGAGGGGCTTATAAGGGCCCTCTCTTATTTATATTTTCGCAATATTTTTATATATATATAAAATTTGTATTAAGATCATATTATTCGCTTATTAGGTGTGTCTAGATTTTAAATTAATTGAATATTTTTTTTTTTTTTTATTAATTTAATTGCAAAATTTTGGAAATATTAAATTTTTCATCATAAACATTAGTATACTTAAAAAATAATTGTAGAAGTATCATATCGGTCGGAACTTGTTAAATTATTAATAAAAACAAGGCTTACTTTAAGAAATGAAAAATTATAGTCTCTAAATGAAATTATAAATTTTATAGTTACAAATATTATGCGGTACCCCTCTAAATTCAAATATTTTCGAGTTTCTAAATCATAATTAAAATTATTTGCTCTAAGATTACGCTAATATTAGAAAAAATTATTGGTATTCGAAAAATGTAAAAATTTTCTGTTATTCGGAATAAAAAGTGTAAATAAATTAATTTGTTTCGAATTAAAAAAAAAATTTTTTTTTTGGTCGAAAATAACATAATGTGAATTTAACTGTTATTTTAGCAAAAAAAATGTCCAAGTAATTTTTAAATTTTGTTGTAAAATTTGAAATTCTCTAGTTACATTTAAACTAAAATTCAAAATATTAAAAAAAAAAATTATAAAAAAATTGCATATACATAGGGGCACTTTTGTTCTAATATCTTTTTTTTCTAAATTAGTGCACCAATTCTGTTAAAATAAAATTTATTTTTTCTTAAAAAATAGAAATTTTGGAATTATCAGCAATTTAATTAAAATTTTACTAATTCTTAAGCTGAAACTCTTATTTCTATTGAAGGTATTTAGTGCTTAAAATTATATTTTCTTAAAGACAGTAGCTTGTTAAATTTGGAAAAAAATATTAATAATTGGAATAAATTTCTCATAATAATAAAATTGAATGGTCGTACAATATGTTAATCCTAATAATAATTAATTATAATTATTCAAAATTTTTAATAAAATATACATTTTGAGATTCGCGGTGGACTGCTTTCGATGTATGAAGATAAATTTTAATTTATTAAAGATTTGTCCTTTTTTTTTCGTACAAAATTCAATAATTGCATTAGATAATTGTAAATATCAAATATACATTTTGTATTATATGAATATGAAAATTTATATTATTAATTTGTATTTAATTGCAATGCGGCATTTCTCTATATTTTCTATGTTGAGAATAAGAAATAATTTAAAATTTTTCTTATGTTTTGTTATGTTTCTCGTATACTCAGCTTTCAATTAATTCAATTAAATTCATTTGGGTCATCAACATTTGCTCCATCTATGTATTTATATTCTCATTAAATTCTCATACATTTATTATCTATAGTATCTATACCGTATTTATGAATAAACTTTTATTTTTAAAGATAAAGACAAGAATAATGTTTTTAAAAAATTTAATTTAATTAATGACCATTTGCCGATTTATTGAAATAATTTTTTTTTTTATTTCAAAATTTAAAAGAAAAAAAAAATATTTTTCCAATATTGGCTATTAATAAAAATTTTTATTTAAATTTAATTATTTTCTTTTTAGTGGGTTGCGTTGGGAGCTACAAATTTTCTTATAATTTTCATTTTATACAAACTAGAGCAATAATAATTTTTATTCAATTTCATTTATTTTCCTCCGTATGATTTTAAAATTTTAATTAATTTTTTTTTTTTCATTTAATTATTGTATTTATCTATTTAAATGATAAATTGAGGAACAGAAAAAAAAGGGTACCCTAATTTGTAATGAAAAGGAGCAACAAAATATTTTATACATTCTATTGGTATTTAGTTAAAAAGGTTTTGGAAATTTTCAATAAAAACTTCATTCATCTTAATTTTTTTCAAATTAATTTCAAAGTTTAATAAAGTAGAAATGAGTTTGATTCGATTTTAATATAGAAAAAATATTAAGTTCAAAGTTTTGATATTGTAGGTAGTATAGATTTCATTGAAATATGGGACACTGTACAAAAAAATATTATTAATTAATTATGATCATTGAGAATATTAGAATGCAAGAATGGTTTAAATTATACACTTAAATTATTTAAAATTTATTCTTAAATAAATTGGGTTGAAATTAAGTAGGTATTCAGTAGGTATTTGAATAAATTTTTAAATTTTTATTTTTTCAATTTTTTAATAACAAAGTTGCAGTAACTTTTAATAATTTTAAAATGATTTTAAAATTATTGTAATTTATTTACCTAACCAGGAGAAAATTTGAAAAATATGTTTAATTTTTCAGTCTCAGTCTCTGTTTGCTTGTTTGTCTCTTCGAATTGTGTTTATTGTGTCGGAACCACAAGCATTTTTTTAATTCTGCAAAAATGGGAGAGAGTTGACTAGTTTCTTATACCGCGAAGCAGTATAGCCAAACATTGGAATGAAAAAACGGGCTGAAAATCACCCTTGAAAATATATTTCACAATGTAATACGGTCATGGGTGTTCCTTTTTGGGTACAAATGTAATAACTCAGTTCCATTCATAATATTTTAATAAAAAAATTG
Organism: Condylostylus longicornis; assembly: GCF_029603195.1. Taxonomy (NCBI): domain Eukaryota; kingdom Metazoa; phylum Arthropoda; class Insecta; order Diptera; family Dolichopodidae; genus Condylostylus; species Condylostylus longicornis. The sequence goes on from NW_026578116.1 coordinate 1,626,915, forward strand.
ATAAAAATACTATAACGAAAATCTCTCAAAATCAGTATGTTAAACCTTAACGAATGAGCGCATTTTTTCTAAAACTATGACTAGTAGGTCGACAGATTTTTAGGAAATTATGTGCTTCATATCCAGAGTAAACTTACAGTAATAATTTAAGGTAGTATATGATCAGATATGTCCATAGAAAACAATTGTCGATCGTCCTTTATTGTTGCATGTATAATTAAGGCCAAACCTAACAGATTTCCTAAAATATCACTTCATGTTCTTTGTATGACTGCATTCGATTTTATTAGAATGTTGATAAGCCGTAAATATGGCTAAGAGTTAAAAAAAAAACTTTATCAAAAAGTTTTTCTGTCATTATATTTTATTAACATCTAGGAGTTTCGGGCAGATCCTCTTTCTCCACTCGGTTCCCTTAAAGATCTACAATCTACAATGTCTGAGCATTGAAAATATTTTTTTTATTTCTCTTGGGGGCCAAACCTTATAGCCAAATCTTTTCGTATTTAATTGAATATTTTGTGTGGGCGGCTGTGGTAAATGAAATCTCAGATCTCGGGAATTAATCGATTAAGAGTAAAATTAAATTCAATGGGTTTTTGAGTCACACGATGACAAGCTGTTAAGCTTGACATTTAAGAGCCTAATTATAAGAACGCCTTCTTCTTTAAATATTAACTTTTAATATTTTGATTAAAAATTCAAAATTTTAAAAAGGTCAAAATGACGAAATAAAAATTTCCACCTAAAATGTTCATTTCGCTATATACGGAATTTTTACCTTTCTTCGAACTGAAAATGATCAATACTCTAACCTTTATTTATTATTTTTTGTTATTATTGTAAATCTCATAATTAACAAAACATTTTCACTCATTAAAAAATAATGTAATTTAGGTAAAAAAGTCTTGTTTTTTTTTTGCATTTTAATTAAAAAAAAAACAAAACAGCATCGAATATTTTCGCCTTTTTCATACACAAAACATTTCCAGTTCAATGAGCGCATTGATAATAAAAACAGTTATTGAAAAAGGAATTCGGGTATTCTGTGAAAAAGGGAAAATACATCAATAAACATACTTATAAAAAGGTTACACAAAATCGGGATAAAATCAATATGTGGGCACTAAAAAAAAAAACAACAAAATTTTCGGGAATCATTTTTCGAGCATTGTTGAAAAAAAGGTTTAAAATTTTATTTTTGGTAAGAGTTTTTAAGAGGGTATAATAATTTTTTTGCTTTTTCCCGAAAAAAATATTAATATTAAAATATTCATCTTGCAAAATTTTATAAATTTTGAAATATTTGCGTTTGAATTAATGTTGACTATGTAAACTTGAAATTAAAATAGAAAATTAAAAGTTGCTGTTAAAAAATGAACTAGTAAATGACGAAAATGTTTGAATTATATTTCTTTGAGAGTAAAATCGAATCTAGATTCAGCAGTAATCAATATTAAAATAATTATTTAAATAATCTAAACTCAAAAATTTTAACAATTCAAAAAAATAATTCCACTGCTAAGTATTACAATTTTCGCACTAGTTTTATTTTATTTCAGGCTTTCTAGAAAACTAGATTTGAAATTAAAATTTTCAATCACTTCTATAGAATAATATAAGACTATATGTTAATTATTGCCTAGGTTAGGTTAGGTTAGGTTGTTGCGGCTCCCCGAAGGGTACCACTAGCGGCCCGTTGTGGTACCGCCGGATCTCTTCCCTCCCGCTCCTCATCTGAACCAGCCCGAACCCTTTAAAAATCGGTTCAAATTCCTAACGCTTACATCCACTAAGTCCGCAGCGTGCCCGAAGAAGTAAGACCCAAGAAATCTCTGCCTGAAGCTCGTTAGTGCCGGACATGAGCATAGAAGGTGGGTCACCATTTCTTCCTCCCCCTCGTCACAACAACTCCTACAAAGATCGTTTGTTATTATTGCCTAAGGCTATTTGGTGTCATAAAATATTTCTTTTCAAATTTTAATTATAGCAAAAATTGTCACTACCAATTCCATAAGAGTCAACACTATAAAGAGTCAATTATAAATCCAGAGTCAATTATATGTACACTTTAAATGTACACTTTAAATGTTTAACATGCACAAATAAGATTTTTAAAATATAGTCGAGGACTATATACTCGTAGCTATTTAACGAGCTGTTTAATTAGAAAAAAAGCTATTTCAACTTAATTTCAAGAAGGGCTAATTTAAATCAAAGTCATGGACTAGAAAATTTAATCAGGAAACCAAATTTAATTTTTTGTAAGCACAAATTTTAATTTTGTACCCAATTTCTTTTATTTTAAATTTTAAAAATTCCTTAATTAAACCGTAAAATTTAAATTTTATAAAAAAAAAAGAAAATTCTTTAAAGTTCCCAAAAATTTATTTTTAAAAGTTTTGTGTGTCCTCCTTTTAAGTGTCAATGTGATTTGAAGATAAAAATTGTGTCAACCTTTTTTATTGTCTTTTTGTTTGTTTGTATGTTTTTTATTTGTCTTGATTTCTTACACTTTTTTTTACTTTCTCTTTTCTTTCTTATTTTGCTTCTTATTTTGTTTCTTATGTTTTCAAAAAGGATTAAAGCTTGAAACTATTCAAATTTATAGTAAATATTTAAACTCTTCTTCAGCCTTTTTTTCTCTGCTCCTATTTTTTGTTTGTGTTTTTGTTTTTCTTTTGCACCATTTTGCCATTGTGTTGTTACAAAATCAATGCATTCCATTTTCTTTACTTCGTCGAATATAAAAGCAAAAATCCTTTTGAATTCTTTCATTTTATTGTGTTGTTTTTGTTTTATTTTGTTTTGTTCTGTTGAAGCCTTGTTTTCATTTTTCTTCTTCTTCTTCTTTTTTTTCATATTCTTTTATTTTTTTTGGTTCGGCTTTCATTTAGCAAAAAAAAAAATTTCTTTTTATTCCCTTTTCTAAATCCAGATTGATCATTTTTACTGTTTTCTGTTAGGGATATTTGCTATCAAAGGGATAATTGGTGACATTTTAGCTAATCACCACCTCAAAATCTTTTCTTCTTTCGTTTTTTGTCGTTTTTTTATTCTTGTTTGTTTGTTTATTATTTTGTTTATTCTTTCTTTTAATTTTCTCGAGCATATTGTAAATTTGGTTGAAAACAGAATGATAACTTGACAGGGAGAAATAAAGAGAGAGAGAGAGAGAAAGATGGCAGAAGAGTATGAGATGAGGGTGGCGTCAACCGACGATCGAAGTCCGAAATTTATGAGGAAGAGAGAGAGAGAGAGATAGGAAAGAAAATTCTGTTTCTTTTACTTGTTTTGAATTTAATCAGTTCTTTTTTGTCCCATATATTTATAATTTCTATGAATTTTATTGTTAATTATGTAAATAACCCCATAAATATTAAAATATGGGTGAGATGAAGAAAATGACTACAAAAAACATCATAGTAAATAATGGGTATGTTGTTTTTTTTTCATATTTTAATTTTGTTGTTCTTTTTCGGTTGATTTTGTTTTATCATGGTTGTTTATTGCCATTTTTGTATTATTTACCACTAAAGAAAAACCAAAATGTAGGATTAAAAAAAAAAAAATTTAAATTTAAAAAAAAAAGAGAAACAAATGAGAAAATTCAGTTTTCTCCCTTTTTCACAGGAAAAAAAAATTTTTTTTTTTTGATCCTTTTTGAAAATTGCAAACAAAACAAATGAGAACCAAAGGAACAAAAACAAGAAATGATGAAGAAGGAAAAATTCCAGAAAAATAAAAAACAAAACAAGAAAAATTACGTAGTTAAATGCTGATATCTAAAAGTCTTATCGGATCCCTTTAACCCGAGGTTTTATCAATTTTTTATTTCTTTCTTTAATTTTTCTATTTTTCTGAATAGGTTTTTCATTCTACCTATATATGTATGTATATATGTATATACTAGATTTAAAATGTTTTTTAGGTTGAGAGGTTAAAATTAGAGACCTGCATAAAATTACCTAAATATGTGTAACAGTGTAGCAAAATCATGAAAAACAAAACATGAATTTTGTATGTATGTATTGAGTAACATGAAAAAAAATGGGGTACGAATGTAAAATATTCTGTTATATTTTTATAATTTGTATAAAACTATACATTATGTAGCTAATTTATTCGATAAAGATATTTGCTTAGGATATTTTCGTTCATAAGACCATAACGAATAAGATTTTATTACTGGGAAGTTGGACTTAAGGTATGTTGAACATAGTTTTAATTGATGAAAAATTGTTCATGTTAGAGGAGTGTTGTATGAAGACGGAAATTATCATTAAATTAAAACATACCAGTATTTAATAGGTTTGGGTAAAAAAAATTAATCTGGATCATATTTTGATATTTTCCCAAGTCGTAGATCATACCTTCGTTAAAATTCATTTTATTGCCTTTAAAGTTCTGGCCATATGAAATATAACTAGAAAATAGGAATTTTTAAAATTTAAACTTAATATATTCACTTAAAATTAATTTACTCACTAAAGTGAATTATTACTATGTTGAAAACAATCACCAGGTTCTTTGAAAGAAAAACTACCGCTTTGGGAAACGAAACATTCTCAGGAAAAAAATAGTGAAATATTATATATTCATTCACAATTGATAGTTAAGATAAAGGCTGACGCCAAAAATTTAAACAGTTTGGCAATATTCTTTAAATAATTTAAAATTGACTAATTGATGAGAGCTTTACTTTTTAAAGTTCAGAGATTTATAACAGCTAGGCTATTATCTTCCCCAGTAAACTTAATCCATAATTTTCTATCTTAATTTTATTTATCTTAATTATTAACCCAAATATCCTATAAAGTTGATTAATTCAAATACGAAAAATTCACTAGATTTTGTTTTTCAAAATTTTTTATTTATGTGCATATTAAAATTTCTTTTCCTATGTTTCAAGAAAAAAAAAATAACAAAATTCCTTTTTTTTTTGTTTTGGCTGCCGGGTCCCTTATAGTTATTTTTTTTTTTTAGATTATTTAAAATTGCATGAATCCAGATGAAAATTACTAAGGTATTCAAAAATGTATAAAAAACATAAATCTATGTGTAAATTTTTATACATGTATAGATATGCAAATAAAAGTTCTTTAGGCGAACTGTTGACCCATGTAAAGAGTATGAAAAATTCGCATAATTTGTAATATTTTTCATATATACCTATTATACAAATACATATGTGTATATGTAGTACATTTGTATAAAATCTTAGAGAAAAACATATTTTCTTTCTTTTGTTTGCTAAAAAAAATGGTATACAAGAAAATAATAGAAAAGGTTAAAGACAATATGTGTAGATATTTTATTTTTGATAATAAAATATAAAAAAACAAATTTGATAGAGATAAAAATTTTACATAAAATTTGATTGAGAAAGAAGAATGAATAGTTTTGCATAAAAAATTTTTTTTTTTCAAAAGTCATTAATTCTTAAAAGATGATTATGAAAATCAAATTGAGGAAAATAGAAAAAAAAAAATTTATTTAGCGATAAAAATTTGAAGGAAATCAAAAAAATATTTTTGGATATTTAATAAACAGTTAGTTAGCAGTAAGCAAATAGATTTTCCACACCGAATAATATTGCTAAGCAGATTATAATTATTTAGGTTTGGTCAGCATAAAAGCTTGAATTCCCTTTCATGTTCTCTTAGCAGTGTAATTTTTTGGGCGGATGCGCAACGGACTAAATACCCAATTTAATATTACAATAATACTGAAGTTGATATTTATTGAAGAGAATAAAATATAATTTTAGAGCAGGGTGCACGTTAATTAAGGAACAGCTTCTTAAAAATCAATGTCAATGGTTTAATTTCAATAAAATTGTAAAGAAATGCTTTTGTTTAGTTTGCGTTCTGCTGAATGTCCATTTATTCGCTCATCTGTTTAAAAAAATTTTGTAAAAAACCATCGATTTTGCGCATGCATGATTTTTAATATCAATGTTGATTTTTTAAAAACTACATTCCGCTGTAAAAAAGAGGTTATCTCTCCTCTTCCCACCGAGAAATTGTGTCTAAATTTCCAAATAATTTTTAATATATTCCACAAAAGTAGAAGAATGGCGGGTTGATTTTTTTACCATCAAATTGGTAGTGTCATTTAAATAATTTACCAGTTGATAAAATGACAGTTTATATTACCCGTCACCTCTAATAAGTCTTTTTCTTTTAAGTTTTTACTTGATTTCTTGTTAAATAATGATAAAGTTGTTTGACCACAATCTGCAGGAGTCTGAAATTTTAATAATTTATAGGCATTAATAAAGAATTTGTTAATCGATTTTTATTTTTTATATTTTCTTAACAAACTATTTAGCCGCTTAATTCAGCAATAAATTACTAATGCTTACATTTCCTCCTACCGTTATGCAATACCACTAGAAGAAATTGTAAAATTAAAGAAATAAATGTTATTAAAAAATGGTTTGAAAAACAAAATTTTAAATTTTACAAATTTCAAACATTTTAAAGTTAAAGCTATGAAAGATTTTAAGAAACAATAATCAAATTGATTCAATTTTTTTTTTTTTCAAATATAACAGAGAAAATCAATGAGATTACAGATTCTAATAATAAAAAATCAAAATTGAAATCAAAATTGATTGCAAAAAAAGATTAAATAATAATATCATGGCCTGTAACATTTACAATGATGTTCTGAACTTGTACTAGTCTATATTAAGTAAAATGTTTAAATCTATATATAAATATATAGATACAGAGATTTGTCTACCCACACATTTTTATTACATTTATAATGTAATTGTAATTACGTACGAATATTTAATTTTTAAGTTATTTTAAGTTTAAAGCAAAAATCTGTGCATAAATATGTAAAAGTCCTGGGTTAAAAATAAAAATCAAAAGCTTTAATATTAAAATTATTACAATTATTATTTGTAAAATATATACAGTATGTTAAATTACTCTATTTCTCTATATATATTTTTTTTAAGAATTATTTTCGGAAATCCTGTTAAATTTTTACATTTTTCGAATATAAAAAAATATGCTGAATATTTCCTAATAGGCTCATTTATATGCATTTTATTATTTAATATAATTTAATGCAATTTTCATAATGTATTTTATTATTCTCTCTCTCTCTCTCTATCTCATAATGATATAGAGAGAGAGTGAATAAAAGAAAGAGAATTAGAGAGTAAAAAATCATATGTTTTCGAAATGTATAAAATTATAATAATAAAAATTATTGTTATATTTTGTAATAGAGTGAGTGAAAAGGAAAAAAAAAATGTATGAGAAAAGCTTATAAGCTTTTCCATTTTTCAATGTTGTTGAAAGTTTTAATGTGCAACTCTACTATAATTCGTATATACATTGATTGAATTACATGTACAAAATTAGAGAGCGTATATTATATTTGTAAATGTTATGTTAATGTAAATGTTACTGTTAATTTTAAAATTCTTATATATACTCTGTATAAGTTTAATATTCTTATTTAAATTTTATTTTACATTTTGTATGTTTTCTTTTTTTTTTTTTTAAATTTTTATTTTTATAAAAAAAAGGATACTGTCAAAGGCGGCTGATTGTCCTTATACCTGGGTAATAGAATAAATGTTTTTTTGTTGTTTTTCTCTTAAATTTATCTATTTGTTTTTTATATTGTTTTGCTTTGTTTATTATTTTTTTAGTTTCTCTTATGGTAATTTTAATATTATAGTTACAATTTAAACCACAACGTTTCTATATACGAAATACATTAGATTAATTTAAAAAAAAAAGGATCTTATTATAAAACAGATTCATGTATGTATGTATGTACATATATATACATGCATACCGTATTATAAATATTATATTGTATATACTACATTTTAAATTATCATGTGAAATCTATATCGTATATATATATTATGTAGTTAACATGTAGTTTGTTAATATACAAATGTGTGTTCATTCAAATAATTATGGTTTTGAATGTAAATAATTATTTGTATATGTATGTATGGATGTATGTATGTAATTTTATATATGAATATTATATGTACCTATAATATGAACATATAATTTGATATTACGTATACGGAGTACATTAATCTATATTATATACGAGTACGTACTAATATAAAAGGATGTTTACACAACAATAATAACAACAACAACAACGATAGCAAAATGAAAAATTATTATATGCGATGAAAATTTATTTTAAGTCCGTCATGAAAGTGAATAAAAAACAAAAAAAAAAAAATAAAAATAAAATTGATGAAAGCTTTTCAGAGTTGCAATATGTGTTTGTCCTTTAAAGGATATTAACCTTTAGGTTTATTACATGTGATGACTTCCGTTTTATTTTTTTTTTTTGTTCGTTTTTCTTCTTCTTCTTTTTATTTTTATTATTATTGTAATTTGTTATTATTATATTTGTTTTAAAGTTTTTATATGAATGACATTTTTTCTTTCTCTTTTTTTTCATTTTTTGGTGTACACCTCATTTGGTGGCTGCAAACTGATATAAAAAAAAATTCTTTCTTTATTTTTCATGTATTTTTAGAAAATATACTTATGTATGCATATAAATATTTATTTGAATGACGTTTAAATTTTTAATATAAGTACTTACACTTTATGAGAGAGAAGTATGAGACGAGCAGAGGACTGTATAGAGAGAAGAATGCAAAATAAAAAAAAAGAATAAGGAAGAAATGAAAGTATGACGAAAAAATTAGACATAAAAAGGATTTTTTTTTTGTTTCTTTTTTTTTTTTTATTTTATTTTTTGTTTAGCTGTTGAGACGAAAATTTCAATGAATTAAAATGAATTTTTAGGTGATTTAGTTTTTAATTGTTGGTATATAGCTAGGTTCTTATATTGTAAAAGAAAAATAATGAGAAAAGCTTAATATAAAAATTGGGGTTATAGTAGAGTAATTTTTTTGATTGTTTTTAATTATAAAAGAAAAATGAGAAAAAAATAAAAAAAAAAAAAAAAATTGAAATTGTACAAAATGCAATAAAAAATTTCTGTGGGTTATGAGACGAACAATTTCTATGAATTCTTTAAATTTTGTAAAATTATTGGGTACAGTTTAGAGAATAAAAATTTTATAACGCATTGATTGTAATTTATGTTTAAACGTATAGTTGAAATTGTAAACGTATTAAAAAATTAAATTTTTAAAAAATTAAGTAATTATTTGTAATCCTAAAATTTAAAAGTCAGTCATAACATAGAGATAGCAAGGCAGTATAGTAAGTTCCAATTTAAAACACTTAACCGTAAAAAAATGGTATATAATCTTGGTTAATTTGAAAAATTGATTTGGCACATTTTGTGTCCCAGGTTATTGCTTATTAAGATTTCAATAAGATAAGCTGTTAAAATTTGATACTTTTAGGACTTTGAAGGACTAAAAACTTGGATGTAGGAGATATTGGTGGAAATTAAACAAATGATTTTTTAATAAGAAATTGAAGTATTCTTTTGAATAGTTGGAATTTGTTCCAAGGAATGGAAGTGATTGCTTTTGGAAATATCAGGTTTTTATTTTATCAGGTTAGATATACCGGCAGATGAAATACACAGTAAAACTATAAGGTCGATTAAAGAAAAAAAATATGAAAGTATCGTCTAAAATTAAATTAGTGTTTCTTGTAGGAGAGAATTAAGAAAATTATTTAGAGGATATCTCATGCGAAATTTAACATGTAGTGCATATAATGTGCACTATAATTTTAAGTTAAGCGACGTTATGGTTTTGGTTTAAGCTTAAACAGAGCATAATATTTCGATTTTAATTGAACTGGACTTATTCTACTTCCACAATAAACCGCCTAATTGCACTAATACTTTGATATCCTTTAATAACAAAATTTTCTATCATAATGTTTTAATGTAAAATTACGCTTGTACCATTATTTTGGCAATTATAAAGTAAAATTGAAAATTTTAGGGCACAAAATGTGTGCGATTTCTATAATGAAATTCGAAATAAATCATGTTATTTTTTTTTCATTTTTTAATAATAGAAGAGTAGGTAAAACTGTTTTTTTTTTTCCACCATGTTTTTCAAATAAAATTTAACTTTTGTACAATATCTATTAATAAGATCAAATGGAAAATTAAACGCGATCGATTTTTTTTTTTCAATCAGAAAAGTCAACTCAAAAATACGAAAAAAAAACCAACTTCCCTACCTATCTTTTATTGAATTTTTTAGGCTCTTTTTTTTTTTAATAAAATCAAATTTATTTAATATTTTTTTTTATATACATGAATTTGTTTTTTTAAGGTAAAATTGCATATATCGCTAAGGTACACATAAAAAAATGTTAAATTGTTTAAAAATTTCCTTTTTGCTGTTTTTACAATTTGAATAGTTTCTTTTTTTTTGGAAACGCTTAAAGCAAATAATTTTTATTTTGCTATCGCAGACATACGATTCTTTTGAATAATAAAAAGTCATGATATTGATGTGGATGTGAGGGTAGAAAAAAGATTATATGCAATATATACAATATTTGGTTAACGAAAATTAATCTACTGTTGAATTTTTTTCAAAAAATTAAAATGTATGCGTTTGAAGAGTTTTAAAGACTCATTTTGTATATCATTTATTAAGTCAACAGTGAAGAAGGAATCGTGTGATTATTATATTCTATAATATTTATATCAGGTTAAAAAATTAAGTTTGGTCAAACCAATTGTTGGCAAAGTAGCAATTTCCCCTTCCACAAGTGAAGATACCAACTTAAAAGCTATCTATTAATTAAAATTACATTAATTCATTCATAATACCATTTCATAGATGGCATACATTTAGAATGAGCAAAACGAAATAGAAAGGGGCGGTAACATAATGCCGAATTCAAGGGTTAATTGCGTGATGGAATTTACCGTTATTTTTTTGCATTTATAGAAATTTGGAAAAGATTGTAGTTTCAGGAATATAAGGTGCCAAAAATTGAAATTTTACATGAAATTGGAAAAAAAATTTCTACTAACGAAATAAACTATTTATTAATATCAGGCAAGTTGTTGAAGTACTCATAAAGTGCTTAAAGTAAAATGATTATGGTTTCGTTGCAATAAATAGTGAAAAAGTGGTATGTTATGGTCGTTAGAGAGCTATAAATTTTAGAGGTTGGGGGGCACTTTTGGATATTCTACTATAAGTTTCTTCTACGGAAATAAGTTTCTGGTAAAGTACTATGTACATTCATATGTTCAGCTTTTTATCTAGAAGATTGTAGAAGTTTTGTAAACATGTCCACGGACGAATTAGTATTTGTATACTATATTAACTGCTTATATAGGTCTCAGTTATGAAAAATAATTCTATAGTTATCATAATATTTTGCGTAAAATTAGGCGCACTATTAGGGAAATAATTTTTACTAATATAATTTTGACGCATTCATTGTTGCGCCTTAATAATGAATTAATAATAATATAATCATATTTTTAAAATAAGAATTATTGTTAGATTGTTTCTTTTATAAAAGTTAAAAATTATAGAACAGAAGCTATAGCCAAACTTTAAATTGGGATTACAAAACAGAAAGATTGATTTAAAGATTCAAATTTCACGATACAAAAAATAATTATTGCTCTTTTTTGCGTTTTGAACGGCATAAATTTATTTTAACTCATTTCTCACCGCTTTGAAGAGGTTTAATTTGGATCTAAGATGCCAGGATATATATGAATATTTTCTCGAGAAATAATATTTGTATAAAAAATTATTTTTTTACAAAATTTTAATTTCTCTACTTGGAATGGTATAAAAATTTTGCAAATAGATGGGCCGGCTCGACAGAATGAAATTTTTGTAAATTTTTTTTTTGGAAATGTGCTAAAAATCCAAATTATCAATGCATTAACTATCAAAATCTTCTTATAGTATTGCTTTATGGTAAACCATTTGTGTACTTATTATGTTAATAAGGAACAAAACATGTATGTGTAGATTTTATATAAGTGCATACAATTGTTACACACAAATTTCTACTGCAAGTATATTGAAAACAATTTCCGCTAGTATGAGAATTTTTATACAAATTACCACTAAATAAATATGCATGAAGAAAATGAAAAGAACACTTAATGTAATTTTTGCACTTTCTCTATTATTTGAAGAAAATCTAAAATCAAAATATTTTCTTTTAAATTTCTATTGTCAAAAAGTACCATTTTTAAGTTTATATAATCAAAAACTTAATGAACTAACAACAGTGATTGTTTAGTTTATAGTGATTTGAAATCAAGTTTCCTATAGAATCATTGGTATATACCTAAATATGTTCTATATTATGTATGTATGTATGTAAGTATTATTATTTGTTTTTTAAAACTTTTACACATTATTTTCATAAATAAACCAAAAGAAAAAACAAATAATAATAAAATTTATTCATATTCAAAATAATCATGTGCAATCATACATAGCCTTAAGTTTAACAAAAAAATTCTTTTTGTTTTTCTGCTTTTTTTTTAATGCACATAATCTTATACAAATATGAGAAGAATTGAGATTAAGTTGATTTAACGAGCATATCTTGGACTAAAAACGAGTCCACAAAATGAAATTAAATTTTTTGTTTTTTGTTATTTTATTGATATAGGATTTTTTTTGGAATTGTCCAAGAGAATTGAAATTCAGTGTTTCTAAAACTATTGTAAAATTAAATAAAATTCATTTCAATATTTTTGATCCTCTAGATATCAGAACTCTTTAGGTAAATCTTTAAAAATAAACGTTTTATACTTTACTTAAAATATCCTTTCTGTACTAATTTTTGATTTTAAAAGTTCATATGGTCTTTTGAAAAAAATTATTATGTTTAAATTTCGACCGTCTAACACGAAAAACTAATACATATAATTAAGAAAACAAAATAAATCGCATTGAGGAAAAAAAATAATTTTAAAGTAAATTGCTTCTATTGCTAATAGGGGGATTAAGTGATCAATGCTTCATTGGTTTGAGCATGAAAAATGGGTAAAATTTTTGTTTGGAACTATGTGGCAAATCTCTACAGTTTCCATGATACAAGAATCTTAACACAATCTTGGTAGAGTTTTTAGTTGCTGTTATCATCCGAACAACGATAGTTATGCGTTTCGAACAAAAGTTTTTTTGAAAGACCCCATTGATACCTATATGATTTAAGAGTTGCCACAATTTTAACCCAATTGAATTTTGTTTTATGAAATTAAATGTTAAAGATCAAAATTTTTTGAAAATTAAAGTAATGTGATTTCACAATTTAATAGAATTATAATTAATTTATATTTTAATATTCAAGGAGAAAGCTTTAGTTTTGAAATTTTAATATACGCACAAATTGTATATAAAATAGCATATAGAACCAAAATTATTTGATCCCCTCGAAAACTGACACTAATACAGAATCAAAATTTTTACGTATACCAGTATTAAAGAGTAAGCAACACGTAGGTAGTGGTGTACTTAGAAGGAAACCACCCTATATAAAGTTTCCTTAAATTTTATACTTTAAATTTAAATAAAAATTGTGTATAAATATATTCAATTAGAAGTTCAAAAGTTTACAATTGAATATTTTAGAAAATTTTTCAATAAAAGTTCATCTATAAGTTTAATAATATTTTTTATTTATCTTTAATAATAAATTTATGAATTGGACAATTGAAAAAATAAGCAAAAAAGTCCAAAAACAAAAAAAATTCTAATATTGTTTTGGGTCGCGACTTTATTGTTTAGGAAGCGATATAAGATTCACTTTAATATATGTAAGAATTCATGAGTGTATGTGTGTTTGTAAGTGAATTTGTATAATGTAGGTAATATTTTTTGAATATTATTTAAGATGGAAAGAAAGAATATTAAAAACAAAAAAAAAATTGGAAAACAAAGAATAGTAGAGAAAAATTTCACACTACAAAAAATTTATTTTAACTTTATTTATTTTTTTTTTTTTTTTTTGTAGTTCAGGAAATATAAATTTGTTATCGTTATAAATTTTTGTCATTTTGTTTTTTTTATTTGTTTAATAAAAATTTATCCTTTTGTAATGTTAATTCTTCTATACTTTTCTATCTATGTATTTATAACTGTATATAACTGTAACATATAACTGTATGTAACTTATAACTGTATATAAATATTTTTATTATTATTCTCTTGATTTCTGTTTCATTTCACTTTTGTTCCGAATACTTGTACATACATATACAATAATTTCTTGGTTTTAATATTATTACACACTATATAATATGTTTGTACCTATAGATGTTCATAATATAATATGAATTCAGTATAATAGTTTATAAGATAAACTTTGTTTATTTTTATTTATATAATAAATATATAAATTCTACATATTACATACATATATTTTCATTTCATCGTTATTGTTATTATTATTATTCTTTACAATATTATAACAGTATATCATGATAACATACATTCAAACATTAAAATATAATAATATTATATGAAAAGTAAAAATTTATATGTGAATATCAACTAATAATTTACATTGCGGTAAGCTTCATCCTGTGGAGAGACAACCTATTTTTATTATTAGTTTATTTTTTGAATTTTTTTTGTTTTGTACTTTTTCGTTTTGTTTATAAAAAAGAAATTATATTTTATTTCCATACATTTAGTTTGTGTGCATGTATATACTTATATATAGGTTTGTTTTGGTATTATATAATATCGGTGATAGTCAAATAGTCAAAAATTGTAAATATATGGAAAATATATATAATATAAATTTGAAATAAAGCATGGGCTTGTAAACTAACACATTTCCTTTAAATAAGAGAAAATAATTTTCAAATACATTTATGATAAAAATTGCATATATTTAGGATGAGAACAAAAATTAAAGAAACATTAAATATAATAATGATTGAATAGGGCTGATCAATAACGTCAGTTGAGAGAGATAAATGATTATATTTTTTTTGACATTAATTATACTGTATGGTGTAAGTCAGTCGTCATTCAGCTCATGGGCAACATAAGGCTGACTTCAAAATGCAGTCCATAATTCTGTCTGCAAAAAAATTTTCAAAAAAAAAATATTGAAAAGAATTTTAAAATCTCGATCATAGATAATGCCGATATAGGTACATAAAATTCTACACAAATTTATTATTTGTCAAGAAAGTCAATAAAATCAGTTGAAAATGTCATTTATTCTTTGTAAGCAGCTAATGTAAGAAACTCAAATGGCCCCTATTCATACTAACATAGTAGATATTTGCCCATAAGCTACCAAAAATTTGCTGACGGTTGATTTACGTAATAAATACAATATTACCATTATATTTTTCCTTTGAAAGAATTTTGGAAAAGTTTATAGTTTCAGAAAAATAAGATATCGAAGACTGATTTTTGGGAGGCGATAACTTAAAAGTGGAAGTTTTCTTAAAGAACTTTTTTTTTAAAGAAAATGTTAAGAAAATTAATCAATATTAATTGAGGTCTAGAAGTTGCCAATTGTAAAAAGAAACAAGTTGCTATTTTGTTGCAATATTTTCATTTTTGCCCAATAAATTGTCAAATTATAATGTTTAAGGACTTCATTTTAAAGAGATAATTACATTCAGACAACGAAAATATGTTGAAGAAGTTTTTTAAGTAGATGCTCATACTAGCAGACAAGTAGACAGAGTGAAACTAATAAGCGTATTTTGTTCAAATTTGTTTTGTTTGAATTGTGCTACAATAATAAATAAAAATATATTGTACAGAATAATATGGAAACAAAAATATGTATATGAACTTAAATAAAATTTTTTTTTGGGTTTGTTTTGTCCAACTCTACTATGATAATCAAAATATGTAATAATAATGAAAATTGTTAATATGCTATGTAAAAGATACAGTAGTCCTGTATATTTATTGTAGGCCTATACTGTATTAAAAATCTTGATAAATGCAATTTATATACATATGTACATAAAAATTTATTTTATCTAGATACAGAGTGTAATTAAATTGAATTTTTGTTTTTTCCTTTTTTTTCTTTATCTCATAAAAAGTAGAATCAATATTAATATGATTTCAATATTTTTTCAATAATATGTGCTATAAAATGGAGTTAAGCCGAAAATAAATTTGAGTGCATATAGTATTGTTCAGAAAGAGGGAATGTTACGGTAAAAAATTTGATTATGAAAGACTTAGTAAGTATAGGATTCTTGAATAGTCGAACATGAAACCTATCAAAAGTATTGGGCCAGACTTAATTTCTAACATGATTTATTTACACTAATGTTTATAAAGCTTTTCTCTAGAATTTTACTCTGGTTAAAAGTATATTACTAAAATTTTGCTTGCTATTGGAATGTTAAATTTAAAATTTTCGTGTAAATGTTCCAACATTTTTTTCAGATTTTTGACAAAATTTTCATGAGCTCTAATACAGTTTGAGCTGAAACTGAATTTCCCCCCTTTTGTTAGAAGAAATCACACAATCATTTGAATCTTTAAATATTATGGGAAGTTTTTTTAACACACTGTAAAAATAACTGGCATAATTTAAATAACAATTAAACAGAAATGAAATTAATTCTAATTTTCGGTTTAAGCAAAGCAAAATTATATTACTAATAGAGTATTGTTGACAAAAATTGCGAACTTCTTTCAAACTTATAAAATGTTGATGTCTTAATTTGATTTCGCTTGATACAAAATGAAAAAAAAAAATTAAAAACTTAGTTTATATAAGTTCATCTATATTAGAATTGAACTGCCTTTAACCGATCTATCAAACTGATTTCATTCACTTCCTCTGCTTCATAGGAAATAAATTAAATTAAATGATTCAATATACATAAGTATACATACATATTACATTTAATTTATGAACTTTTATCGAAAATATATATTCTTTATAAGTTATGCATTTTTCCGAAACTCAAAGAAGATTAAAATGTAGGTATTTATGTATTTTTCAAAAAAATTTCCAACTATAATGTTGAGGTTAAATTGAAATTGTCAAAGATATAGAATGCAAAAGCAATTTTATAGTTTTCTACGAATTTGTTACAATTTGTGATATAAATCTTGATACTCCCGTAGTTTTTACCAACTATATATGATAAAGTGGGAAATTTAGATTTTTTATTCATACCATTATTAAAATCCTTTAACTATGTTAAATGTCTAATTATTATTCAAATTACAAATTATTGGAATTTCGAACCAAAATTTCGTTACAATATTTTATAGTTACGCTTAAAGTCAAATTTTTATAATGAGTTCAATATATTATGTGTATGCATTCAGTATAAAATTTATTATATTGATATTCTACTGTACAGATATAAAAGTTGATTGTTTCATTGTATACATATTGGTGAAGCACCAAATTATTATTAATTATGAGATCAAAATTTCAATTATATTACAAGGTTTCAATATTATTTTTATCAATTCTTCTAATATATGTAATTCTAATACAATCACTATATGTAATAAATTATTATATTAAATAATAAAATTCACATATATACCTACATATAGTAAAATATCTAAATAAATAAATTAAAAATAATTTCAGCACTCCACTGTATGTAATACTTTTTAATTAATGACTCTAAAAAAGTATATCATAAACGAAAAAATAAAAATGATACATCCCCAATGGGCAATTTTTTTTTAGGTTTTTTATTATATTGTGTTTTTTTATCAATATTATATAAATAAAAAAGTTTTGTATATCAGAAAAATATAACAAAAAAAAAATAAAAAAGCGATTTTGGCAATCTTTATGTACACATTTATGATCATAAATTTTGTATTTTGTTTCTGAATAGGTCATAGTAGTGTAATTACCAATGGTTCAATGAATTTTCCTCAATAAAAAAAAAAATTTATATTTATATTTACACTACACGTATGTTTGTATATGTATGTATTATTAGTTATTTTATCTTAATATTTATACCCGTACGAACTTATGTTCGAATGGTACTCTAAATTTTCTTTACCGTTTGTAACACTAAGATTGATTCGAGATAAAATCCAAGTATATGTTTTTGATCAACGTCGAATTCTCAGTTGATTCAAACCTGTTTTTCCATCTGTTCCTTCCACTGAAAACTCAAAAACTAGCTGAATTAAAATCAGCAAATTTTCACAAATGCTTTAAATAGTAAATGGCAGAACCCTTATTTAAATGGGATATGATGAAGGCAGAGGTTCGGATAGCTGCCACATAATATCTTAACTAATTTAGCTATTTTTCAAAAGTTTTTTTGAAATATCGAAATTTTGTACAAGCAAATATATTAATATGGGGCTGTGATGTGTGATAAAAATCGTTGAAATTTCTTAGCTCCTTATGGTAGCTGTCATACAACTTCAAAAGTTATTTGGTCATTACTTAAAGATTTTTGAAGCTACGATACTAAAATTTTACATAAACGAATATGGTAAAGAATGGCCATAATTTTCAGTAAAAGCTGGTAAAATGAGTCCTTGTGATAGCTTCAAAAGTTATTTGACTAGATCTGGGAAGTTATAGACCTTTCAGTATTAAAATTTCACTCGAGCAAATATTTTATTAGCGCTCTAATATTTTATAAAACTAGTTGAAATTTCTTGACTTGTGGTGATAGCTGCCATATAACTTCGAAAGTCATTTGGTCTTATGCAAAATATATTGAAATTCCAGCGCTGAAATTTTGTATAAACGAATAAAAAACCAAGAGCATTTATGGAACAGTGCGTGGCAATTAACACATAGCACTTAAAATCATTCATTCGTAAGTGTACCGCAGAGTTCACACGGTCAACTCTACCTATTCTCGTTTTTGTTTATTTTTGAATAAAAAGTGAACTTAAAAAAATAGTATGTATAATGTATGTAAGTTAAAATATTTGTTTTCAAACTAATATGATGGTGTTTTGTATACAATTTTTCAAAGAAAACAATATTTTTTTTTGTATAGGGAAAAAAATTTTATTTTAATATTTTTCTGGGAGACAAAATACACTACGTTTAAATATTTATAATGAATTTTATATTTCAAAATGAAAAAAAAATTTAAAATAATTTAATGTTTATTATTGAATTTTGGTTTTTAGCCAATATTTTACTGATATTATAAATTATAATCTAAAAATATGATATCTCTGAAACAATTATAAAAGTGCTTTAGAAAAAAAGAAAAACAAAAAGGATAACAGCTAAAATTTAAAAAGTATCATCCTTAAAGACAAAAAAAAAATTTATTATGTTACCTAAATTCCAAATAAATTAAATTAATTTCAAATAATTTCCAATATCGTAATTTGAATATCAATCATTAAATGTATACCATTTTAAAATCAAAATAACAATAATTAATACAGTTGAACTACGGTAAGGAGAATTCCAAAAAATTTCAATTAAAAACACAGTATTTTTGAAGAGAAAGAGTAGAATAGATTGTGTTGTTTTAAAAAAATTTTAAAAGAGAGTACATAAAATGAAGAAGAAGAAGCACCACAGTTTGTAGCATAAAGTAGGAGTATAAATGCTCTGATCGGGCTGTAATATCAGCCTTGGTTTCATTACCTGTCATAGTTCTAATTTCAAAAATTTTCCACTTATAAGTAAAGGTAAAGATGTACTAGAGAGAATAAAATTCGAATAATTAGTTTCATATACAGAATTGCTATATTAAAACTCTAGGAAGCGGGGAAAATTATTTTTTATTAAGAAATATTATTTATGGTTCAACTGTATACTTTTAATGAAATGTAGTATTAATAACATTGCATTTTTGTTCTCCAAATAAACAATTAAAATTGAAGTGATACTCTCTTTGACATTGACACTTGATATTTTTAGTGTTATATATTAGAATATAATTGTAATGAATTTCATTGAAATTGATTTTGAGATAAATTAGAGTATTAATATGCAAATAATATGCATGTAATGAACATAATATGTGTATATAAGGACTTCTTAACATTATAATGGAAAACAACAAAATTTATGGTTAACGTAAATTGTTAAATAAAAATCTATGGCAATAAGAAAAAATATCCTAAGTTTAATTAGCATGAAATTAAAAAATATTACATTATTTCGAAATCTTTGTATTAAAATTTGCATGAAATTCGAAGAACTAATATTATGATTTCAACAATTCTTGAGCAAATCGTGTCAATTGTACTTTATTTTGAATTAATTGTACTTTATTTAGAATAGCGTACTTCTATATAACTTTTTTAAATTATCTTCACTTTTTTTAACAGTTTTGCTTTAGTGCCACAGAAATGTCAAGTATTTTAAGTATTATTGAAATAAATGTATCACTGTTTTTTTGATTTTCACTAAAATTGAATAATTGTATAACAAATTAACTTTGATCCTATTCACTTTGACACTTTACAATATTCAATATTAAATTTCAAAAGATTTCGAATGCTCAAAATTTATTTTATTTTAATTGTTTGATATTGTAATAATAATGCCTTTTAAAATTTTATAAATTTCTTAAAGTATAATTTTAACATTTTAACTCAATATAAATTGTTAAGGACTTATAATCTTAGGGTCTTTGACACATAAAAGAGCCATCATTTATCGATTTGAAATCACTTTCAATTTAAATCAATTCTACTCAATTGATTACAAAATATTATAAATTCTATATAAATATTAATTTATTTTAATTTCATGTAAGAGTAATATTAAATTCATTTGAAGTGCGAAATAAAACAAAAATAGGATAAGTGCTGCCGTATTCATACATCTAGAAGGGAGGGTTGTTAAATGAGAATGAATGTATAAAATTTCTGTGAAAAATTTTGTTTTATTTTTGTTATTTTAATTTTGATTAATTGTAATTGAAATTTTAATGTTGAAAACTGTTATAATAATATGTATAATAATAAACCTTGTATATTAAATTTCAAATGAAACATAATGAAGAGTTAAGTTTACAAAACTGTGACAAATGATTTATTATAGTAAATGCCAGAATTCTATTTGAATTGGATGTAATCGAAATAGTACGTAGTTCGTGTAGCTGTCATACACTTTTAAATTTGATTATATCTCAAAAATTATTGAAGCAATAGTATTAAAAATTCGCATAAGCAAAAATATTATTAGGACTGAAATCTCTGAAAAAAGTCGTTAAAATTGCTCGACTTCTTGTGATAGTTGTCAAAGAAGTTCAAAAGTTATTTGATCAAATCTAATATGACGTATATTGGAGCAAAATCTAATATGACGTATATTGGAGCAAAATCTATTTAAACCTCCGAGTGCAAGTTAAATAATATTATTTTATTAAATAAATGAAAAATTTCATGAAATTTAGAGCAAAATTAAATACTTAGAAAATTTAAAAGAAAATTTAAACTTTTCTATATTGAATTTTGCTTCTTCATTTTATACTTTTTCGTCTTATAAATAACATTTTAATTGACACTCTCTGACCTATTTTTTTGTATTAATTTTTGCTTCATATATGTCTTGTACACTCAATATACTATGTTTGTATACCTGAACCCATATAGAATGATTATATTGAAAGAAACCACTGATTCAATTATTATTTGGTTTAATTGTTGGCAATTTTATTTGTGTTTTGTCCAATCTAAAATCTCATATTTATTTTGTGGTATTTCTAAAGTTTACGTTTTCTCTTTCTTTTTTATTTTTTGCAATCACAAAGAGTACATGAAATATATTGTTAATATTTTTCATCCTTTGAATGAAAATCAGCACATGTATTTTAAAGAAATGTCTAAAACCTATAAGAGTTTTCTAATTTTTTTTTATTTTTCGATTATTGTTTTACTTATTTACAAAAGATGTGTGTGAATATCATAAAGTTAAAAGTGCATAGGTGAAAAGTTAAAAGTTAGTTTGCAATGTCTTTGCGTAATATAAAACTATAAATCGAAGTAATTCTTGTATTTGAAATTACCTATAATTTTAGCAGTAAAAAAGGGGGTGCCTCTATATGCAAAAGCCAGTGCAACAGATTTATAAGAAATCCATAGGTAACTCGACATCTTATCTCTCATAAGACTCTTGGAGAGAACAATATAACAAAACAAATTTTTAAGTTTTTTTTACCAAGATTTTAAAAAATATCATTGGTGGTAAGAACTTGCTTCCCTTTTAGTTGAAATTCTAAAATTTCACTAAATATGTCATGGATATGCTTCATTCTTTTTCGTCATATTTGTGTAAAATATGCAAAATATGTATTATTTGTAGTTTTTCCATTTCATGTCACTATATGTATCATGCCTTGCATAAAATATTGCTTCATAAATATCGCAAATCAAAAATTCATTTGAAATTCTTTTCAAATTTTACAAGAATGGAATTTTTTATTTCAAGTCATAAACCATTATGTGTATATATTGAGGCACTTATACGTATATGACAAATTGGCGGCTTCAAATCTTACTTATAATAAATATTCGTACTTGTATATATACAAAAGATTATTGCTTTGAAATTTCGAAAGTGCGTGTACTATGAAAAAAATATTAAGAAATTTTGATATGGGAAACTTTTTTCCTTTACTTTTTTTCATTCTTGTGTTCTTGATATGAAAACTATTTTTTAAATAGGATTTTTATTATTTTGATATATGCAAGTAGGTTTTAGAATTGACGATTTTCTGAAGAGCATTTCATTCAATCATGGCAAATCAATGTCAATTTGTATAAAATTAAGAAAACAAAAGATTTTCTTTATATACAAGAATTTATGGGGAAAAAGAGTTTGTTACAGTTTTTTTTTTATAAAGTTTTCTTAATCAACTCTCTTATAATTTTGGTTTTTATTGTTGACTATGTAGCAATACGTTTGCACTACACTATATTTGCTTACGCATACACAGTTATTCTAAAAAAAAATTTTTTGTTTTCTGATAAAAAAAAATTCTGTTATGTTTTAAATTGAAAAATAACAATTTTGTTTAAGGATATGTGGCAGTTTTTATGTAAACTTAAATGTGCGTTTGCCCATATATTTTATTGTTTACATTATTATGTTTTAAGAAAAGTACACTCAAAGAAATTATAGTAAAATTTTGAAAAAAAAAAAATTTTTGTAATTTTTGCAGTGCATTGTAGCATTCGTAGTTCATGTGAAATTTTATGGAGTAGTTGGAAAACTGACTTTTCCGGTTTTACTTTTAAAATTTGAATCAGGAATTATTGGTATTGCCTTTTGACTAATACCTATGAGAAATATATTCTAATGAGCTAATAAAGTTAAAGAGAAAGTTGTATTGGAATGAAATTTGGATAAAATTGAGTAAATAAATCCGTTAAATAAGAATTATTGTTTCGACCAATTAAATGTCCGAAAATTGACATTATTTTAATTTTATAGGGCAATAGATTATAATTTTATAGGGCAAAGAAAGGTGAAATAAAACACTCAATGGACTAAGTCTAAAGAAATGAGTTTTCTTTGAAAGAACAAGGATTTTTCAATTAAGAGACATTGTTTTACAGCAATAAGAAAATTTCTTTAAATTGCCAAAAATATTGATTTAGTGACTTTATATTCTATAATCAGGTAAATATCCTTTAACTTATTATATCTATTTATTGTTGTTACATTCTCTGAATTTGTTACATAACTCTGCATAATTTTTAGCATTTTTGTTGAAAAGAAATTTTTTAATACCATTTTTAAGTACAACACAAATTTAGCACTTAGAAGTTAGTGAAATTCAATAATATTTGTGATGAATTTCAACACAAATTTCTTTGAGTGTATATCATATTGGCCTGTATGTATTCATAACTCTTACGTACACATATATGGTGAGCAATATACATGTATACATACATATTGTTAAAATCATAAATACAAAATATTTGTGGTTTAGAGTTCATTTTTTTTGTTTTCTTTTTGTTTTCATCCTGTATTTGAGAACACTCCATTATGGCGTTCTTTATGTTTGTTTTTATTGTTATCCTGCCGTTTCAACTTTTCTATTTTTTATTTTCTTTTGTTTTTTTTTTTCCATCTCAGTTTTATTTTTATGCCTTATTGTTGTTTTTTTTTTGCGCATATTTTCCTTTCAATTTTCCATTTTTCTTTTTTTTTTATTCACATTTTTTTTTAAAGTAAGAAAAACAAAAAAAAAATGTACAAGATTTACAAATCAATTTTTTGAAATGTTTTTGTTTTTGACATTAGAATGTCGTGATTCAAAAAGATGAAGGCATAAAGAAGTAAAAGATGATTTTATTTTCATTTTTCATCGCAGGATTAAATTTCCAAGTCTATTACATACAAAAAATATTGTGTGCGTATGTAACAATTTGTATTTACGAGTAGTATATATGTATAAGTGTGTTCGTTTATAAAATGAGAATAACAATAATGAAAGTGTATGTATGTATATATGAAGCTATATAATTTATAGAAAAATGTACATGCTTATTTGTACCTAAATTTTTTGTGTCAGCTAAAAAAATTCTTTCACTTAATTATGAGTGTTTTTTGTGTTTTCTCTTCGTTTTTTTTTTTAAATATAAAAAGTGAAAAAATTTAACACGCTACAATTTGTAATGTACATTGTTGTTATCTACATACAAATATATATATATATAGCTAAGGTACCTATATACATAAATATAAGTAGTTGTTTATGTAGAAGATAAAACAAAAAAAAAAATTAAACCATCTCCATTTAATTTACTTTATGAATAATTCATTTTCATACTGTACATTGTACATACTTTGTACATGCATCACAAATATTATAAAGGCCACACACACATTTTAACATTGTATAAGGAAAAAAAAGAGAGGATTTTTTTTTTAAATTTTCATAATCGGAATTTAAATTTTTTATACATTTTGTTGTTATTTGTATATGAAAGGAATGTTTTCTTCATGAATGATGGCTTTCATACATTTTTGTGTTAATTTGGTGTTCTCATAATTTGGTTTTTTAGTATTTTTTTTATGTTTTCCCATTCATCATAATGGGAAAATATGAATATCGTTAATTACTCTTGTGTCCAATATATAATTTTAATAAAATCACCAGGATATTGTGTTTTTAAGAGAGAAAGTATAATTCAAGGACATTTTCTGTATTGTGATTTTGTTTTCGTTAAGTTAATGAACTATTTTTAACTAAAGATGTCGCTAATTAAGTTTATGATTTTTTTTCAAATAAAAAATTTGATTTATTCTCTCTGTTTCGATACGGGCATCTTTTCATGGTTAATCATTAATTCATACAATTTTTTGAACATTAAATGTTTCGAGTGTCGCAGTTTAATGAATTTCTTTTCCATTTTAGGAAATCTAACATAAATTATTAGACCTTTTGTAGGAGTTGTTAAATTTATAATAATTTTAGTAAAAAACTGATGTTTATTATTCAATCTTTAACACTTAAACGTGTTAAAATTTTGCATGTTTTTACAAATTTGTTCTCATCGTTACGGTATGCAATTATTGTGTCATATAGATATTTTTGCTTTAAAAAAAAATAAGAATTTCTGCCCCGGTATGTCCTACTTTAAAAAATCATACGTACACGTTTCATTCGAATTTATTATATTCAATGCAATTAGTTACATAAAAATACACATATAATGTGCACTCATTTCATGCATTTTCATATAATTTTATATATGGTGTGCAATATGTTATTTAAATTTTAAAAATTTAATATTAAAATTAATATTTATTTATAATTATTCTTTTATATAAAAAAAACAAAGAATTCCAATTTTTATTAAGTTCAATTATCTTTTAAAATACGAATTTTATATTGTGCGCGCATTCACACATAATTTTTAATGAAATTTTTAAGCTTTATGACGCTTTCATTTTCTTTTTAAATTAAAATAAGCATTTTATATGCATTAATGTTCATAATATTATAAATTTTTATTGTTCAACATTTAAATTATTTCATCTCATCTCATTTATTTAATTTACTGATGGTTAACCACACTTCATATATAATAATCAGAATAATGTGAAAAAGAAGGTTCCGAGTTTTTTTTTTTGTATGAAAATAATAAATGAGTTTTTCTTTTACTCACATAATTTTACACACAATACAGTAAGGTGTAGTACTTTCATAAGAGGAGGAGTGCATGGTTTACAATATTGACTGATGAAGGTATTTTACAAAATGTTCCATTATTCTATAATTGTTTTCAATTTATGAAATTTAAAATTCCTCATACTCGAAATATTGTTCTGTTACTCGTGGTTACTGAACATATTGCATAAATCAATTTCAATTTCTTATTCTATAGCTTAAACTCTAAATATATGATAGTATTATAACCGGAGAAACAATTTCATAATGGTATATGAATAAGTATGTTCATTCGATTTCAGTGAACATAAAAAAGAAATGAGCAAATAAATTTTGCACAGTGTATAGAAAAGTAAAAATCAGCAAATTACAAGTCAAGTGTTAATTTAAAAAGAGGGAATAAATAAGTAAATAAAATTAAAAACAGGTGAGCACATATTTGTGCACCTAAATGTGAGTGTATATATCTTTCTGACTGCTTTTTGTTGACTTCATTTTTATCCTTTTTTATATATGTGCATATATCGATAAAGGTGTATACATAATATAACAAACAAAAAAAAAAAATACATCAATGAGTGCACTTATAATGTAATTATATAACATCAAAGAAAATTTTTACCATTAATTAAGCATGTGTAAATTTGTGTATGTATATGTTACGGTATTTTCATAAATTCTGATTATATGAAAATTTAAAAGATTCAACAAGATTAACTTTATCATCAGTTGTATCTTCAATTTCTCATTTTTACAATATTAATTGCATACTAAAATTCATCAGACTGTTATATTATGGCTCCATAAAATGAAAATGTAGTAATTGATAAAATTAATAAAATTCCAATGTGGGTATAAATTGAATTTTCAAGAAATTTCTAATCTTTCTTTGTAGTTAGTTTATAAATATATTTAATAAATTACAAGTATGGAACACCGGAAGGGTGTTCCATAGGGTTACTTTAATATTTTCGAATTGAAATACAATGATTAAACAAAATGTTGATGTGTTTTTCAGTTTTTCGAACAATTCCTGCTTTTCATATTTCAATTTAGAATGAAAGCAAAATTAAAACGTACTACAAATTGATGGAATCATACGGGGTTATTTGAATTATTTAAAATATTCAAATATTTTCTTATAAAAGATAAATTGTACAACAGAAAGAAAGAAGCTGATATTGAAATTTTTTTTATAGATAAATGAATTTAACAAGAGGCTCATTTTTTTCTATCTTTATTATTTCCATTATTAGTGTAAAAAACGTAAGATATTCTGATTTTTCTTAAAAACGGGTAAAGTATTTTACATTTTTGATATGAAATGTAAAAATCAAGATTTTTTCGTACAAAGGGTCAATTAGAACGCTACTTTAATAAACAATACAAGAAATTATGTATTTTTAGCATAAAAAATAAAAAAACTGCATTATTTTCATAAAAAACCTAAAAAATTTTGCATTTTTGGCAAGAAACGTAAAAAACAAAAATTTTTTATACAAAGGGGCAATTAGAGCGCTATTGTAATAAAAACCGCAAGAAATTCTGTATTTTTGACATAAAAAGAAAAAAACTGCATTATTACCGTAAAAAACTGTGCACTTTTGACATGAAACGTAAAAAACAAGAACTTCTCATATAAAAAAAGCCAAACAAAGAGCTAATTTCATTAAAAACGCGAAAAATTCTGTATTGTTGACATAAAAAGTAAAAAACTGCATTATTTGTGTAAAACACGTAAAAAACTCTACCTTTTCGTAAAAAAACGTAAAAAACTTTGTATTTTTGACATAAAACGTAAAAAACAAGAATTTTTCATACAAAGGGTCAATTAGAGCGCTATTTTTGAAATTCTGTATTTTTGACCTAAAAAGTAAAAAACTGCATTATTTACGTAAAAAACGTAAAAATCTTTGCATTTTTGACATGAAACGTAAAAAACTAGAACTTTTTCTAAAAAGGGTCAAAGAGAGCAAAGAAATTCTATTCTATTTTCGTCAAAAACGCAAGAAATTCTATATTGTTTCTATAAAAAGTTAAAAAACTGCATTATTTGTGTAAAAAACTTTACATTCTAGTAAAAATACGTAAAAAACTTTGTATTTTTGAAATAAAACGTAAAAAACAAGACAACACAAAATTTTCATATAAAGGATCAAAGAGAGCCCTATTTTAACAGAAAATGCAAGAAATTTTGTGTTGTGTTGTTGACATAAAAAGTTAAAAATTTATTTACTTCATATAAAACGTAAAAAAAGTCTCTTAAATTAAGTAACTTAACAAAATGTATAGCCTTCTGTATTATGTATATAAATAGATCTTGTTAAAATGTGTAATATTTTACAATATAGTTCACATCATACTCATCATACTCTAATTAATAAATCCAAAAAATTATAAGAGAATTTTATTTCCATTCTTGAGTACATGGTCGTTTTGAAAATTTCAAAAAAAAAAAATGTGTGATACTTCGTCACATTTTGTTGTTGTTAATCAAAGTATTAAGCACAAAGTAAAAAATTTTAACAATATTTTTAATTTTTTTTTACCTTCACATGTAGATACAATTATTAAAAGTATGTATAACAGCAAGAAAATCATATTTAACGCTTTAAATTAAAATATGAGAATAAAATAATTGAATTCTGTATTTTGTAAGGATGTCAATAATTATTTAATGAAAAGAAGAAAAATAAATACAGCGAGACTATAATAAAAATTCATCCTTGTGAGTACAAGGGGAGAAAGACAGGAACAACGTTATAATAAATTTGTACATTATATTTTATTTAATTTTTAATATTAAATTAAAAATAAATTTTCTAAAAAAGAAAGAAAAAAAAAAGTTTTCTTTCTCTTATTTCATATTTCGTACATTTCTTTTCTTTTTGTCATTTTTTATATTTTATTTTATTACTTTTTGTTTTGTACAAAAGGATACTAGAGAATAATAATATATTTTATGCATTTATACCCATTTTAAGCACGGAAATACTAGCGTCACAAAGTTGAAATTTTTTTCTCAAATTTTTTTTCTATTTAATTTTTCTTGTTTTTTTTTTTATTGTTATACATATAGTGTGTGTTAATTTTGAATTTTTCAATTTGAAATTAAATTAAAACTTTGTTGAAAAGTTTTTTTTTTGTGCTATTCATATGAAAACTAGCATTATGGGAAAATTCTGCTGAAAGCTATCCGCATTGAAGTTTAAAATTTTTGTTACTCGTTACTCTTACTGTGCCAAAAACAAAGAAAAAAAGACAAAAAAAAATTTAGTAAAAATAAAAATTAATAAAAAATGGAATTGAATGTGTAAGTATAATGTTGTACTATATGTGTAGACTTGTGTACACAAACAGAAAAAAATGGGTACTGGCGTAAAGAGAGAAAGAGAGAGAAAGAGACAAAATTATAAACTCTAATTAAAATTGTAAATTTATGCTCGACTAAACTGACTATTATCAAAAAAATATTTTAAAGAAAGCTACATGAGTTCGGTATCCTGACTAACTTTTAAAAAATATTATTAAGAATTAATTTAAAATATAATTTGTGTTAATTTGACATTAGACTCACTTGTATAACAATTTCAACTTACAGGAGGGGTTATGCAAATTGATTCTGGTATACTGTCACGCCATATACACCAGCATACACAGGATGGCTCTAAAAGGTATGCAACTTTTAAATTTTTTTTTAGGTTTCGTTATCCCATTACAATTTTGTATGAAATTCTATGAAACTTTGAAATATTTTCTTAACAGATTTTTTTCCTCGTCACTTCAGTTTTAATTTAAGTCATTAGGCGTTAAAAAATCTTTTATGGCTGAATCACAATATATAGCAGGATCTAAAAGGATCTTGCAAACAGGATATGCATCCTCACATATAACAGGATTTCCATATATACAAAACACTGCTTCATTTGTAAACTACTGGGTTGATAGTAGTTTCATATATTCCTTCAGAAGCATCTCAGTAATTATGGGAAAATAATGGTTATATAGAAAAATTATGAAAATATTAGTCTGTGTCTATTTATTCTATTTATTCTATAATCTCATTTTCAATCAATAGAATTAATTTTAAATTTTCTATTTAAAATATTTTTTTTTCTTTAAATTTTTAAATTATTATAAAATATTTTATTTTTCCTATTCTTAATTTTACAAATCTCTGTCAAAGTTATGCAAATTAATTTTTTTTTTTTGGATAATTTTAAAAAACTACATGTAGAGAGAAAAATTTAAGGTGTATTTCGTATATGTACGATGTGTAGTTGTTTATTTATACATACGAGTATAATATGTTTGCATAAAATTTTAAAAATATGAGTTCATATAATAAAGAAAATAATAAAAACAATTACGTGTTACATACATGCATGCATAAATATATTATTATGCTTTTATGTACAATAGTACATATTTGTTTTGTTTATGTACTATTTTTGTATATA
This sequence comes from Condylostylus longicornis, assembly GCF_029603195.1. Lineage (NCBI taxonomy): Eukaryota > Metazoa > Arthropoda > Insecta > Diptera > Dolichopodidae > Condylostylus > Condylostylus longicornis. Next base: position 1,657,418 of record NW_026578116.1, read on the forward strand.
TATAAAGTGTAATTCTCATGATTTGAGAAATAACGAGAAAAAGAGCGGGAGTAAAAAGGAAAAATGGGTTAAAAATTGTTTTTACTTTTATTTTTGGGGAATGAAAAATTAAAATGGAAAATTTATAGGACGCCCTTTACGTTTTTTTTTCCTTGTTTTTCTTTTCTTTCTTGAATCACTTTAAGAAATTTCTTAAATAAAAAAAATGTTTTTTTTTTTTGTTTTGTACTTTTATAACAAAAATATTTGTTGTGCTACAAGCCAGAATTAATGAAAATTTATTTTACTGTTTTCAGTTTTGTTTTGCAGTTTTCTTGTTTTCTTTTTTAATATATGCGTTTAGACTCTTACATGTGTTATAATGTTAAAGAAATTCTTAAAACTATAAATATGCACTAAAAAAAAATTCCTTTTTTTTTAAAATAATTTTAATTAATTTAATTCGCGAGAAATTCTTAACAATTCCTTAAAAAACAAGAACGCATTTTAATTATGCTTCGCTATTGATGTTCAAATGTGTTAAGAGAAAAAGGGATTTTAATTCTCCGCAATTTTTGAAAAGTAAAATTTTCTTCTAAAAATTAAACATATTTTGGGATTTATAATTATTTAATATTAATTTATATTTCTATAATTAAAAGTTCTTAACAACTATTTTTATCAATGAGTGTTTTTCAATTCAAATTTTTCACTTAAAAATCAACCAGTTGTATTTATTAATTATACTAGTTTTTGATGGGAAATTGTAAGAGTAATTATATATATTTGTATATGCGAAATTTCAATATTCCAGTTTCAATAATTTCTGAGATATAGCCAAATAATTTTTGAAGTTACAGTGCAGGTACCCGAATCACTGCCTCGACTGCATCTAATTTAAATAAGATTCCGGGATTTACTATTGTAAATCATTTGTTCAAATTTTTGCGAAATTGATGAGCTTAGCTTAAATAGTTTTTGAATAATCGATGGGAAAAATAGATGGATGGACGGACAGACGGACGAACGAACGGATCAAAAATAATACACTTATGTTATGTTACACTTATGTCAGACGGTTTTTTCTTAAAGTTACAACCGGTTAGACAAATTTAGTACATGCTTTATACGTTCGTACGAATATAAAAATTTAGCAATATTATGTTCTCTTCCTTTTGTTTACTATATTAGAGGGCATACTTGTATATTTCGGCTATGGCATTGATTATTTGTATAGTGAAAATGAGGCTCTTATTGTTTGCATAAACCTTCTATCTTTTTCGGAAAGGAAGTTGTAAGCAAAAAAGAAAAGTCAAGTAGAAACTTCGTGAAAATCTGTTAAAATCCCTGTACTTCGAAAACCGTTGATATTTGACAGTTTATTCCAAAAAAAAAAATTTTATTGATAACCTTAAAAAATGGTATCTATATAATATATGTACTCTTTACTGAATCACCCTGTTAAATATTGACACTATATGCAGTGAAAAAAAAATTTACAAAGCTACAAGAAAACGAAATAAATGGAAATATTTTCATTATAGACAGATTATACTCCGAACTATAAAATGAACCTATTGAGTATTTTGTATTTATAAGCACAACCTATTCAAGCGCCACTTTATTAAAATTTCTTATAAATTGATGAAATTGCTAAAAATACTTTTTTATGTTTTTAAATTTCTTTAAGAAAAAATTTGTTTTTTAAACCAAATATTTACGATAACAATCTTAAGTTCCTATATCTTTGATTATTTTTGTATGTATGTCCTTAAAGAAATCTCATGTACAGAATTTTATTAAACTTTAATATTGGTTTTAATATTGTGTATAACTAGTTAAAAGTATATAAGAATTTTAAATAAAAAAACATTTTCTAAATATTTATTAAAATTAGTACAAATTATAGTTTATTTTTATTTTTATGTGATTATTTTCTAACATATAACAATAAGGAAGACATTTCTTTACCAATATTTATAAAGTTCTCAAAAGAATTTTTTTTAAGAACCAATTTTTTTTTTTTTAAGTTAAAAATATAAAACTTTTCTTTTACAAGTAAAAATAAATATACAATGTGTATTTTTCTTATTATATTTTTTTAGCGCTTTTCCAAAAAATTTTTTGAAAAAAGTGCTTATTAGTTTCACTCTGTCCGTCCGTGGACACTTTTTTTGTTTACAAAACTTCTACTCCTTTGAAGATAGAAAGCTGAAATTTAATACGTACATAGATCTTCACTAGAAACTTATTTCCGTAGAGCAAAATTTTTACCTATCTCCCCCCCTCTAGAAGTTATACCCCCCCAAAACCCTAGAAATGGCCTTTTTTAAATATTTGTTGCAATGAAACCATAAGCATTTTTGAAATTTTGCAAACGCAGAAAGGCAGTGGCTTGCTTCCCCTTGCGCGGTATGCTATAGTTAAACTTTAGAAAAACAAAATGGCCGTTCAAATTTACCGTTATCTAAAGTCCTTTTTTTGCAAATTTTTGATGTCGTTTTTCTTCTAGACCCCAGACTGTAGAAGCTTGAAATTTTAGGAGCTTTTAGATATTAACAAATAGTTCATTTTGTTAGAAGAAAATTTTTTTCCATCTCCACCCCCTCTCAAGTTATCACCTCTTGAAATTCGTAAAATTTGAATTTTTGACACCTTATATTTCCGAAACCGCAAGCTTTTCCAAATTTTTATAAACGCAAAAAGCTAACGGTAAATTCCATGAAATTAAAAAATATAATTATTTTTCTTAACTCACACAATTAACCCTTAAAATCGAGCATTGTGTTAACCGCTTTTTATATTAATTTTTGCTTTATTTCAAAGACTATGCATATATGCGTCATCCTAAATATATGCAATCTTAGAAATAGCTTTGAATATGAATGAAAATAATTCTAATAGTATGGTAGATTGTACATAGATTGTTTTTAAAGCAATATTTCACTTGTTGAAGGGAAAAGTGCTACAATACAAACCATTGGTTTGACCCAACTTTATTATGTATACCAATAGGTAAATATTACTAAAAAAAAAAGTACTAAAGAAAAAAGGATAAAAGGAGAACAAAAATATATTAAAATAATTTGAAGACATTTTGGATTATCTAAATGAAAACATAAAAAAATTATTAAAAATAATATAGATAAAGAAAGAAAGAATAAAATTCTGAAAATACTTTGAAAAGATCCTTAAATATTAAATTATAAATAAGAGGCCAAAAAGTTAATCTTACTATAATTTTTTGTTATATTGTCTTTTTTTTCATAATATCATGTAATATGGTTTTATCATCTTTTAAAGAAGAAAATTTCGATAAAAAATGAAAAAAAAAATTATTTAAAGTACCTATAAACATTTTTTCTATTTGACCAATAATTTTCAATTTCTATAAACATAAGTATGTTTGTATATTCCTTTTATTCTAATTGATAACAACGGATACAATTTAGATCAAAAATTTTAAAGTACATATGTACAACATTTCGGTTAAAAATCATGCATAGCTACAGAGAAAGTGTTTTTAAGTTGTGTTTCGCCTAAAATTATGCAAAATTATTATAAATCACTATGAGATTATTATTAAATTATGGGATAAGGAAAGTGCCATTTTCAATATTAAAATATGGAAATATTGAAAATTGCCCTTTCTTTATACCGTAAAATTATTTCTCACAATATTAAAAAGCGTGACGTTTTATGAAAATTTTTTAAAATTATTAAATGCAGAGCCTCTTAGTTGAAGTTTAATCGGATTTTTAAAAATTTAATTAAAACGTGTAGAAAAGAAAAATTAGAAAAAAAAAATTAATAATACAAGGTGTAAAAAACTAATGATGCATTAGGAACTAAAACAATGGGATCCAAGGTGTTTCCAGTATACAGTTGCAAATAATTTTAGAAATAATTCCTGGGACATGTGTGAAAAAATGTGACAAATATATGGTTAATTTCGAGTTACAAACTGCTGAAAAAAATGGGTTTCAAATTTTATTCTCCATACACATCAATATCATAGTACACTTATAAATTTGGAGTTGTTCAAGATGATGTAATGGCCGAATCAAACTTGCTTTATATAAATAGTAATAACTATGAGCTCTCGCCTCCGAGGAAAAATTGGGTGAAATTTTATTTTTTTTGAAAAAATACGAAATTTCTTGAAAGTTTTCGTTATTTTTTTTCCAATAAAATTTGCCATTGTTTTGCCTACAAAAAATTATTAAGGGTGTTGAAAACTTATTAATTTTATTTAATTAAATTATTGATAAATTCGTATTGAAAGTTTTCTTATTTGTTGTGATAAATTTAATTTTAAACGCAGCACTTTTAAAAATTTTTGGTAGGTTAAATTTTAAGATCATTGAAAAAGACACAAAAGATGTTTACATGTACATTGCTTTCGTATATTGACCATAACCAAAATTTCTGTTTTTTGGAAACCTGCTACTTTATTTAAAAGTGTTTTCGGGACAAAATTTGGGTTTTACAAAAGATTTGAAAAATTTAACATTTAAAGTTGATGAATCGTTTTTGGACCCGGCCTTTAAAAAAAGTAATAATTTCTACAAATTTAGGATCTTAAGGATCATCATTATATGATCAAATAATTTCGATTCAAAGAGACCATGATATTGGTTATTCGCATAAAATTGTCTATTTTCCGATCACAGTCTTCTCGGGTTATGAGTTGAAATCAAATCAAATTCACTTAAAATAATTTGTTCTTTCCAAATTATTTCCAAAATTCTTAATGTACAAAAGAATATTTTTATTTATAACTTAGATCCTGATCTTAGAAATCTTTTAATAAAGAAAAAAATGCATAAACAAAAAAAGGCCGGAATATAAAATAGTTTCAAGGAAATGAAAATAATTTTCTTTTTCTCAATTGAAAATTTATTTCGACAACTTATTGTAGTGAAAGTTTAATTTTTATTTTATTGACTTTTTCACAATTTAAATGAAAATTCACAGTTTTCTTTTCTTTCTTTCTATATTATTTTTTTTTAGTTCGGTTGGTTTTTTTGCTTGGTTTATTCACTGTAGTGTACAAAATATATGTATATGTATGCATAATAAATTTTGTGTAATGTTATCCATTAGAAAATTATCTATACATTGCGGCCCGCAGTAAAACAAACAATGTTTTTTTCTTATTTGTTTGGATTTGTGTATATTGTATTGAATTTGGTTTGTGTTTTTGAAAGAGAGCTCTTTTAAAGTATACACACGTCTGTTGAAGTTTTTTTTTCTATCCATTTTACAATGGGTTATTCAATATTCGAAACTTTGATAAGAATTTGTTTTATTTGGCAACATTGTATGAATAGTAATTTTTATAGTTTATAAATTTTATGATTTGCATTACTTAAAAAGAAATCTAGTATATTGACACTACAATTAAAGGGTTGCAAAATAATTTCATTATAGCTTTTTGTAGAATATCATAGGGTACGGTTTAAAATAGCTGCATAAATACTTTTATTGAAAATTTAAAAGTTATTCAAAATTAATTGAAGACAACAATAAAATTGGTCCACCAAGTAGAAAACTGATGAAGAAATATGGATTTAACAATTATTGGCATCCTAATTTATTGTCGGATTTATTACCTAGTTACCAGATTCACAAAATTTTAAAATTTGAGGTCTTCACCTCAAAAAAAATATGAATTGAAAGCATACTTAAATACTAGAATAAATTCTACTTTACATACTACTTTTAGAGCAATTAGGAGAAAAAATTGAAATAACAAAACTATAAAATTCATTTAAATTTTCATTTCATTATAAAAATGGCTACCTTATTGGAAACTCTTGTGTAAATTGTATAAAATATTCAGTTGTGAAAAAGTAAAATTATACAATATTGTAAAGTATATGTTGCAGAAATCCTTTTATGATTAAAAAAAGCAAAAATTTTATATAGTATAGTTTAGGTCGATAAAATCTCAAACAGATCCTATAAACAAAAAGAAAATTCAATTGTTTTGTTTCTTTTTAATGTATTTCAAAATCATAGGATATTCCAACAAATCAGAAATTTTTTTTAATGTGTAATACAAATTTTGTGTACAAAATTTATGACCCTAGTGAATGGTTTTAAAAACAAAGGATATAGAACAGGTCTACATTTTTCTAAATGATCTAAAATTTTCAACTCCGTGATTTTCAAACTTATGAAGAAACCATTTAATAGTGTAAGCAGTGAAATGTTGTTCTTTAGAAGTAGTTGTCACTGAGCTGATCACAAGTATTTCTATGGCAGAATCAGTTTTATATGCATATACGCAAAAATTTTTTATATGGATAAAATCATTATGATTCCAGAAATTTTAATGATCAGTTGTTGATATTAAAATCACATTGTAGAAATGTAATTCCCAAGAAATTATTGTTGAAATGAATTAAAATTATTAACGTAATTATAAATTCATAATGCTATTTAATCAAAGTTTTGTATAAAATTTATACAAGTTGTGTGACTGATAAGAAAACTTTTCTCAAGTATTATAATTGTAAACTATACATACATATGTAAGTTGTTTCAAATTATTTAGAATTGTGGAAGTGAAAATTATTACGAATATCATATTAGATTTTATAATTAACATGTTGCAAATATGTTCGCTATAGTATAATTGGCATATAATAAAATATTATTATAAATATAAAATGCACATACATAATTGTACATATACAATAATTTATAGTTATGTATTGAAGTAAATAACAAGAGTGACCCAATTTAAATTTTTTTCTATGAATTTTATCCCTCAATGTAGAATATTTTCATGATATATATTGGGTTTATTATTACGAGTATAGTAGCTATAATATAATTTCTACTTATGGTTTATTGGTTTGAGTTAATTATGTTAAAAAAAAAACAAGTTACCAATTATAAACTTTAATCTATAATTAAGACATTTTGGATATTATTTTAAAATAAAAGATTAAAATGTTCCAATATTTGTTCATAAAAATGAATCTTAGTTAAATAGTCACAGCCAATTAATTTCGTGATATTTTAGATTAATAATTTTTTGATTTTGTTTTTTTAGTGAATAATATGAGATCTTGAATTGAATTTTTCGGTACACTTTCGTATTTTGCGTTCTCTTAAATAAAGGAATTCATTTAGTTAAACAAGAAAATTTGAAATTCGAAAAATCATTTTGCATTAAAATTATAACTTAATTTTTCTATATAATTTTTAAATTTGACCGGCTAGAAATATGTACGGAAGTCTAATCATCTGTTTCAAAGATAATATGTGAAATTTTCTAAGTTTTTTTCAAAAGTCGGAATATATTGATTCACATACTTCATTGCTATTTGATTTATTTCGTATAATTCAAAAAGGAACACTTCAATTAATGTAAAATACAACAATCCAAATTGTTTGGCCAAACAATTTTTTAGAACTGAATTACTTTGTCGGCTATTATTAGGTTACGTACAAGTTATCTACATAGTATACATATTATTAAAACCAGTTAAACTTAAAACTTTTAACACGAAGTTTCTAATTCAAACTTATGCCTTATTCGCTCATGTTTGTTTACTTGAATAGTACAATTCTGCAAATTTTTTTCAAGAACTAGTTGACAATCGCTATTCAGTTTTAAATTAAAAACTGTTTATCTTCGTACTAACTGTATGTAATTACTAATTCTCTGTTATCATCTCACTTTAAGTAAACTGAAAGCGTATCCTATGGTATGGAGGAAAAAACTATTATATTTGTATTACTATATTTATTTTATTAACAATTCAATGAATTTTAAATTATATACAATTTTATACACATGAAAAATAAAAATTTTCTTTTTCTTTAATAAAAGAAACGAATGAACGAAAAAAAAAAAAAAACAGAATCAAATTTTTTATTTCGTTATCCTTTATACCACATTTTTTCCTTTTCCTGTCTGTTGGTTGGTATATTTTTTGACTCATACACGTTTCATATGTAATTTATATAAAATTATATAAGCTTGTATATGTACTAACATACATAATATCACATTATGCCTTTAAATTTAAAAGTAACCATGGGTTTTGTGACAGTATGTGTGTGTGTATGTCATTCTACGTATATTATTTTCGAAAAGGAACTCTAAAAACCATAAAAACAGTTAAGTTTATAATGTCAAGTTAAGAATAATTTTTTTTCCTCTTGGTTTTTTTTTTTGAAAACCATACATTTTGTTTTTGTGTTCGCTTTTGCTTTTGTTAACAGCAACAAACGAAAACTTCATTATGCACATGCATACTATAGAAATACATATATATACATACATATATATGGAATATTAATGCACATAATGTACTATTATTATTTTCTTCATTTTCTCTACTTCTCTTAATAAGTTGCATAAATACATATGTATATGTTATATAGCATAAAAGTTTGAAAGAAAACAAGTGACTGTCGACTCTTTAATTTTGTGTCTTCATCATTATACCAGATTTAGAAAAAAAGATGATAGAATTTTATATGATTGGACTTGAAACTGAAAATTAGAGTTAATTTTATTGTTTTCTTATATTATAAAACAGGAGAAATTATGATGGTATATTCCGTATTGTGAAAAAAACGCAAAGTTTGACGATGTATCATATTCCGTATCGTATCTTAAGGATTTTTTGCAATGGTACGCGTTCCGAATAGTATAAAATTTGTTTTCGAAACGAAAAGAAAAGCATATCGTGTATCCAAGAAACTCTGGATGCTTTTTGTATATTTGAATTGGATTAACCCCTATTTTTGATTTTCGGTATTGTTAATTGATTTTCGGCATTGACATTCTTATAAAATTGTCAACACGTTGGAAATTTTAAGGATAATGGTAATAATACTTGTAAAATTATTCATTTCGCCAATTTAAAAGCATAATTAATGTCAAAAAATCAAAATTCCTAAATCATGAAATGTATAAAAACTTTGTTTTTGACAATACGGAATAGTACCTATCTCTTTGCAGGCACTATATACGAGTATAATATACTTATTAAAATATAATCATATCTATATACTACAATATTTCTGTGTTTGTATATTGAAATATAAGAGTAGTAAATTAAACATCCTATATATAATGAAAAAATTGACCAAGAGTGTTTTTTAAAAGATAACAAAACCTTTAATTACTAAATAATATTGAACTTTTCTCTTATAAATTATAAATAAGTTAAAAGTTAGATCCTGTCTAATTTTCTCTATGTACAATTATTTTGTCGAGTAACATGAAATGTATTTATTTCGTAAAAGATACACAGAATGTAAAACTTTGTATATAAAATGAAGTTTTTTTTTTGTTGTTTGGGTAAATCAGGATAATGTTGCTCCAGTTTTTCTTCCAAAATAACAATTTGAAATTATTTTGTACAATAATAATTATTGAGAGACAAGAATAAAATGTGAATTATATGTTCAACTTTTGGACTATACATCAAGAAAGAATTGTTTAGAGTGTTATTGAATTTAAATAAAATTTTACATTAATTAAATTTTGAGTAATTGTGAAAATTGTTTGATATTTTTGTTGGCCGTTTTTAGTATCTATATAGTATAATTAGTAAAATAGGTCAATTTTTATCTGCCTTGTAAGACTCGAAAAAAATATTATGCAAGATCTTTTTAATTTTACTACCGTATTTTTAAGGTATTAAAGGAGTGCCATGCTTTAAAACGGTTTATCAAGTGAAAATTGCTGACAAATGATAATTTGAATAATTTAAAATAATGCAACATTTTGTAATTGCTCATTGTCTATTGGGATCAATTCTTGAAATCTGCAAATTATATGGTAAAATCACATTGGTTAAACCGTCAACTTGAAGAGGTCATACTTCTTACCTTGTTATTCTACAAGGCATCTTATGAGTTTTTCTTCCGGCATCTTTACAATTTGTAGTTATTAACAAAATATCTCTGGGTATTACAAGTTTTTTAAGCTAATTTTTGGATTTTTTATATGTATATGGAAATGTAAAACTTTAAGTTACTTAAAATTAGCAAACTTTCCTTTAATATTTAAATTTTAGTTGTAAAAGTGACATGTTTGATAGATTTTTCAAAATTTGAATGTTCTTGATCCTGAATAACAGAATTAATAACACAATTTTGGATTATCTCACGAATATTAACAATAAATAAATTTATACATTTCATGCTATATAATACATATGTTTTCTGTTATAAGCATTTAAATTTTTATTCAAATTCTATATATACTGCATATTTTAATTAATAACAACTTCTTTAAATCAACGATTATAATTAAAAGATCCTGGAACTCAAATATGTAGTATAAAATTGTTATATTTTATTTTCTATATAGATTTTACACCTGACATTAAGCAAAAAATAAGAGCAAATCTGTTTTAGAATTTTATCCAAAAATAAACAGGAAAAGTGTCTGTTTATACTTGGAGAGGTGAAAAATAAAATTCTTCATTGTTGAATTGTTTCAAAATATAAGGTAAAACCATTAAAGGATAAAATAATGAACAAAAAATAAGTAAGCCAAAAAGAATAATATTGAAAAAAAAAGGAGCAGAAAATTTAGTTTTTTTTTTTTAAGAAAGAGAACCAACTCAATAAGGACGTTACAAAATGTACAAGGACTTTTCTATATGTTACAAAAAAAAGGACATACAGTGGTGTCAAATTATTTATAATGGACAATGATTGTGTCCCTTTTAAAATTTTGTTCGATTTAGTTTTGGTGTTTTTGTATTGGGGAACATGATTTCTTCATATGACCAAGATAGTTACACTGAACTTTGCATGTTACACTTATTTGAATGTGCCTGGACGAATGAACTCAAATTAATTTCACTGGTATTGAATTCAATTACTCTCAATTTAGTAAAAATTCAATTGTATCAATTCTTATTCACAAATCTTTTCGAATTCAAGATTTGGAAATAGCAGTATAATAGTAAAACGTTGCTGAGGACTTGTTTCCGTTTTAATTAACATTTAAATTTTTAAGTATTTCAGGGCTTCTATATTAATTGTGATGAAAATTTAGTAATAAATTAAATTATTATCAAATAATAGAAAATTATATTTTTTTTTCTGAATTTCTCACTGTACATTAAGTATTTGAAAATTAGCCTATATCAATACTATATATGCATAAACAGATATAAATATAATATTAACACATTCATCTGTATATCTGATTTGTTTACACTTGTGTGACATTCTTATAATATATACAGGTTGTTTCGCATAATGTGTCAAATAATTTCAGGGATGATACTTTCAGGTGTAGATATACTCGTTTTCCATCTACAGCCTGTTAAAAAAAAGGGTACCAGATTTTTTCTGCATATTAATAAATATTTATAGCTTCGCAACTATGCGATATCGAATAACAATTAGAGGCTTATTTTACTCGCAATTGGTTGCTTTTTATTTGAAACACCCTGTATATATGATATATGTACGTAAATTTCACTTCCTATATAACTATATATATATGTATATACGAATTTGTCATTTTTTTTTTGGCAACTTATTATCACGTTTATATAATTTTCTTGTTATAATAATGAATAGAAAATACATTTACATATTATATATACTATATTTGTATTAATGTATGTATATAAATATACATATGAATGTTATTAATATTTAAAAATTCAAAATAATGTTGAAAGGATTTTCATGTTCTTTATATAAACTCTACAACTCCATTGAGAACAGTATTTTCTTTAAAGCAGAAAGGCAACAAAAACAAAGAAAAATAAAAATGAAATCAAAGTAAAAAGAAAAAAAATTTAAAAAGAAAATAATAAACAAATGATAAGGATATATAGAGTATTCTAGGATTATATAATATTCTCTATATATTTATTGTAAATGATGAATTCTTTATGTATTAAAATTAAATTAGTGTATAAAGGTAAGCAAGAATATTATAGGTTTAGGATAACATAAAAGTAAGAAAACTTTCAAGTTCAAAAGTCAAGTAGAGCTTTAATTTTTTGAGGAACATCAACTAAATGCTTATATACAGTACAAAATAGTATATATTATAAAAGGTTCTATACTTATGCTTACTTATATATGTAATTATATAATATGGTAAAGGTTTATTCAAAAGACAAAACAGAAGAAATTAATAAAAAAAAATGATTTTTTTTTTTTTTTTGGTTTTTTAAGTATATTTTTTACATTTTACATAACAATATAGTGTAATACATGATATTAGGTATTTACAACCGTAACTAATTTACTATATGTCGTATACTATTATATTGTATATACAAAAACTATATACACAAATGATATTGTTATTCTGACATATATTTCGAGATTTCTATTGTAAGTACATAATATCTTCATTATACTTAATATATATAAGTAAGGTAGTAAGTAGTTTTTATGTATACGTACCTGATTTTCCATTTTTGAAGAACATTATATATGAATTTAATGCAATACGAAAACAAAAAGACAAAGCCAAATAGCTCTAATAGTTTGTTATGCATATAGTAGAAACGAAGGTTAAAAGTCTCTTTGGTTTTATTAAAATTTTGTGAACTATAATACTAAAGAATAGCATAAAAATAAAAGTAAAAGGCTAAAAAAATACAACATTTAGGAAAAATTTATTTCATTCAACTCTCTATAATATTAGACTTCTCTTGTATATAGAAAATAATTCTAAAGAGACCATATGTTTAATTTAAAATTACTCTAAAAGAAGATAATTTGCAATAAAGTGTGTGCTCTTCCATTTTTGTATCGTAATTGTTGTTAAAAATTGCGTCTCTCCCTTTCTTTGAGCTTTTTCAAGGACCACCATTTTAATTTCAATAACTTTGATGATACAACAAAGGAGCACCTATGGTAATTGAAGGATAATGTTACTTGCGTTCCATTTAAGGGGGTGTATATAACACTGTAAGCTATTTCGGAAAATTTTATTTTGTAATATGAAATGAAAGCTACCATAATATTAAATTAAACATAAAAAAGCTGATATTTTTTAATTTTCTATATACAAAAATTTTAAATCATCTTCCGGAATAAATGTACCTTTACTGAACTTTCGTTGGATATTTCTATTATTGCTTGCAATCCCGTCTTAAATAACGAAACTTGAAAAAAATGTCTAAAATATGACAAAATTATTGAAGAGGAAATTTTTCGCTAACTGTTTTAATTCATCAAGTGAGAAAAAATTGAATTAATATCATGCATTCGTATCATAGGTAGTTTTCAATTGAGAATATTGTTTTCGTAATGCATGTCCGATTATTTAAAAAACTATTGAAAAATTTAATCACTATTAATCACTCTTTTTTGAAAATTACAAAATATCCACAATAATTTTGTGAAAAATGCGAAAATTCAATTGAAAAAATCATCTTAGTCTTATTGGAAATGCCGTTTTTCCAATTATAAATCAAGGATTCCTCTCCTTTGAAAAGAATAAGGAGCTGGACTTGAAACACTGAAAAAATAAAGAAAAATTTTAAATAAAGTTACCGAGCTATTAAATGCAATAAAAGTTATACTAGTTTTTGTAGAAAATCACTAAATTGGCAATTCCGATGGTGAATGCACTTATGCTCACCTCACATGTATTTTATAGAGACATTCTCTTTTTTTTTTTATTAAAATCAACCTTATTAATTTTTGTATATGTATATATACTTGTACAAAAGTGGTTTCAAAGAATAAAGAGAAAATAATATTTAAGTGAGAAGAAAAAGCAAAAAAAAAAAAGGAGCCATCATTAAACTCTTCACCTTTTCATTTAAATTTTAACTCACAAAAGATCATAAGTTGCAAAAAAGAAAAAAAAAACATAATATGTATATAAAAAGTAAAGGATAGTTTTATGGAACACAGAAAAAAAAGAGGAGTTTTACCCGCACACTTAAATTATGTAAAATAGAGAGAAAAAGCTAATTTAATCCTAAAATCCTTATAATTTGATTGACATTTTTTTTTTTTTGTGAATGAATAATAGCACACCTGTGTATATTTTTCTAAAAGATTTTTCATAATAATATTGAAACTATAATAATTTAAGTGCATTTGTTTGTACAGACGACAACTAAAAGAATAAAGAGAAAAGAAAAGAAATGAAAAATAAAGGCAGAAGTCCTCATTTTTCACGTTCATATTTAAAATAATACAAATATAATTTTGAAGTAGATTTTTTTAAAATATTCAGCTTTTATTCATAGGGAACAAGAAAAAGAAAAAAAAAAAAATATCTGAACAAAATTTTCAGTAAATTCGTGCTAAATTGAAATATCATATAATATAAATATTATTTTACGCTTGTGAATATTAAATGGTCATATGGATATATGAATTTACAATTTTTTAGGTTATATGTATATTATTATATTTATATCATCCAACTATGGACATGAAATTTTTCAAAAATTTAATTAATCTGATTGTTATACATAATATTATTATATTGCACAGTTTCTATCGTACGTTAACTGTGATTCTCGCTTTCTTTGTCTCCATATTATTATTATGTGTTTATGCGACATAAAGTATTATTTGAATTTAACTATGCGTTTTGTATATAGCACAAGAGAATAACTATTATTGTACTTTATATATATATGTATTTATATAACACAAGAGAATAATTTGTTAATGGTGTTTTTCTCATATGATGTGATTAATGTTATCATCACATTACCACATAATATTATTATAGTAAAATAATATTCAAAAATTCCATATATATTAAATGGACAGAGATGACGTGTATAACTATTATAATATATATTATATGAACTAATAATCTTTTATTGTTATTTTTATGATAAAATATTTCTATTTGCATTCATTGGAAATTAATTATGAGAAATAAATTTTTATTATAGATTATTTTTTATTTTATTCTTCTGTATTTTTTTATATTCAATATTATAAATTTTAAGAAAGGATATCGATTTTCTTATTAAAGAATTTAAGAAATTTGAAATAATATTTTGTTTTTGGGAAAAATAAGAATTTTGGAAAAAAATTTAACTGAGATTTTGAAGAAATGCAATCATAAAACCAAGATTAAATGATTTGGAATTTATTGATCTCAAACTGTATTGAGAGAGAAATAAAATTTGATTAATATTCATTGAGTGAGACAATAAAAAGAGCATTATTTAAAATTTCTCTTCCAAAATTCTTCAGTAATGAATCAATTGATGTTGGTTTTAAAGATATTATTACTATGCTTTTATTAAAATTTCTTCGAAAGAAAATTTTTAAATAAATTATTTACTGGAAGACTCAAAATATTAAGAAAAGGTTTAGTGTCGAAAAAAATGTGAAGGACATTGTTAAAATATGAAGCATTACGTATGCGTCACGATGGTACCAAATTTAGGTAAGTTTTTTTGATAAAGCAACATTCGTAATTTGTAAGTCATCATTCGTTCTAAGGCGATTTTTTCTCGTTCTTCTCATTTTCTTTGTAAATATGTACATATTTTTTTAAAGAAAAAGAGGCTTTGAGTAAAACTGTTTAGTTAAATATAAATTTTCATTTCGAAAACCACGTACCAATTTTATTGATAAAGGTAAGACTTAATAAAATAGAGTCTTAATGTTACTTCTTCTGTAATTCTCCACCGTTAAGCCGTCGAATTGCTAGAATATTTCTCTTTGAACAATTGAATCTATTAGGTTTTATTAATTACTAATTTATTAGTAGTTTTGTGTTTTTTTTGTATTATTTAAAACATCAAATATTAGCGACAGAATTCAGTAAACAACTTGTATAAATATTATTATACAATATTAAAGAAAAATTGGAGAAGAACTTTTGCTATATAGCTCAAATAGATATCATAAATTCAAAATTCGAAAATATCAATATGCATAATTTGTATTTTAATTAACAATTTATAAAATATATAAATGCCTCAGTAATATAATTCAATAATTTTTTTTTTTTTTTGCAAATTTCTAATAAAATGGTTAAGAGTTGCAAAATTATATTTTACACAATATATACATATAAAAATAATAAATTAAGTCTATTAAGAATTAAGGATACTTTTGTATATTATTATCATGAATGTAATGGAAAATGATTTTGTGAAAATCGCCTACGAATATATTATTATTTTGTGTGGTTTATTTTATTTATTCTTGTTTATTCTTTTTTAAATAATAAATTCATAAATATTCCTAAAGGATATTTTTTTTTTCCAAATCTTGTTTATTAAAATACTAAATAGCATTTTATACCTTTTATTCTCATAAATAATAAGAGAATAATAAAATATGAAGGGCGCAATGAAAACAAAAATATGAAATAGAAGTCAATAAAATTAGTAAAGATTTGTAAAAAATTGAATTTCTAAAATTTTATTATATTTATTAGAGGAATATTAGGAAAATAATTTGATCTATTGACACTTGCGAATTTAGTTTAATTAGCAGATACAAAAATCGTAAAATAGTAAAATTACTAACCATCCCCCATGGGTATGCAATTTTTTTGTAGTAATTTTATTATTCAATGAATCATCTAATTGACTTATATTTCATACAAAAACGAATCAATCTCTTCAACTAAAACCCAAATTACTATCTGGATTCTGTGACTTATTTCAACGATATAAAAATGTTATAAATTTTAAGGGTACCAACATTGTTTACGAATAGACAAATTTTCAGATTTTCGAAAATTTTCCCAAAAAAATATGAACTATACATGAAATGGGCTAAAAAAATAAACAAGAACAAAATGTTTTTTTTTCCAAAATTATAATGAGGACGAAATTGAGTGGTAATCCTCTATGTGCATATATAAATTTTCTTTTCACAAAAAAAAAGCTAAAATCTTTTTCTGACTTACAACCGAATAAAAGCAATAAAAATTATCTAACCTTTTTTTCTTTTCTCCTACTTTTCCATTTTGTTAGGTCTTTTATAATAATATGCAGCAAGTTTTTTTTTTTCGCATACTCATAAGTCTATGTGGGAAATTTCTTTTTTCTCGATCTATATGTTATATGTTGGAGAAGTAAGGTAATATTGAGTGGTAAAATTATTGAGTCACTTTTGGCTTTGGCTTTGTAAAATTTCATGAATTTTATAGAAATTATATTGAGAAATATGTTAGGTTTAGGCCAAAATGATTCAAATTTAAAATATCCCCAAAAAAAACTTGTTATGGAAAATTTATTCAATTAAAAATATTATAGAAATTAAAATCAAATGAAACACATAAACTGAAGAGAAATAGTTTAACTGTATACGTAATATTTCTATTATAAAGATTAACAGGTTTTCGTCGTTGCGACGATTGTAATAAATAACTTTGAAACAAATATTTTCTTCAATTTTGCTTGAAAAGACATCTATTATCCCAAATTCAATTGAATATTATGAAACTAATCGGGAATATTTCGAGATTTAGTTATATTCAATACATAACGTTGTATATGTATATTGTTTATTTTTCTTTCAGGACCTACTGTTTGTGTCAATTATATGCATCAGTAACTTTTTATAAGGATAATTTGATTTTCGTAGCAATATTTTATGCATATCATGAATTTTGCAAGGCTCGATAAATTTATTTGGAAACACAAACCAAAAACGAAAAACACAAATAAATAATCTAAATAAAAAAAAAATACATAATATTATTTATCCTTCAGAAATTTCAAAGAAATAAAAGGAAAACAGCAAAAAAATAAAAAGGATGAGAGACAATAAAATAACAAAAAAATGTTTAAATTGCCTCCGTAATAAGAATTGATACTTTCTTGAGACTTAGTTTAGATTTTATATAAGTGTTAAATTTATTGAACGATTGGTAATAAAGAATACTTTGATTTTTAAGTGTTTAGGGTTCTAAGTTCAATGCTCTTTTGTTTATAAATTTCTGCAGATTTCTAAATTAAATTAATTTTATTTATAGGCTTTAGAATTCACTATAAATATTGATTCAAAGGGATCTGAACCCGTTAAACTTTTCTCTTTTCACAATTTTTTGTTTGAAGAAATTGGTTGTATGTATTGGAGTTTTAGAACTGTTATATTGGTTTCTTTATTTAATTAAAGGAGATTTGTTTTTATGCCAATATGAAATATACAATGAAAATGAGTATCATGAAAATGACTATACTATGCACTGAAATTGAATTTGGCCTTAACGATATTGCGGATATTCTCGTATTATAAAATGTATGGTAAAGTTAAACGAACGGACGTTTAAAAACGCAATTCTAATCGTGTTATGAAATCAAAATTGATTTTAATTTTAATATTTATTTTATTTAAATAGCCCAAAATCGAATGTATTTCTGAAATAAATTTTAGATTCTTTATTTGCGCTTTAATATTTCAATAAAATAATATGCAATACTCTTTACGGATTTAAAACGTGTGTATAGTACACATATATACCTATGTATAGCATTATGTTATACAAATAATTTGTATATGAGAAAGGTAATGTTACTTTTGAAGTTATAATACATGTGTAGGTTATTTGTATTTGGTGGAAAACCATGCATACTTAATACATAAAAATAATATTTTAAAAAAAAAAAAAAATATTGTACAGTTAAATAAGGTAAAATTGGGATCAAATTGACTGAAGGTAAGAATTTTAGTTGATGGTAACTAGATCTTTTTATTAGCTAGGAAAATCAAATTTTTTTAGCAATTTTTGAAAATCAATTTTAGGCTGTATACAGTTCAAATATGTAATCATTGGTTTCATTCGATTTTATTTTCTTCATGCAAATAAATAGTGCATTTATTTTTGTGTTATATAATGTTGCCCCTATTTACTGTCTACAAATTTTATAATACAATCTAAATCTAAATATTTAATATAAATGGAATTTAAACTGAATGTTAAAAAAACTTAATAGGTATTTCGTGAAAGTAAATTATTCCCGAAGGATCGTATAAGAAACCTTTATACACATATACTTTTTTTTATATAAAAGTTTTATTCGTTAAGCATTATACGTTTGATTAGGATATTGGTTCTCTATTTCTTTTCTTTTTGCTGACTTAAAATCTTTACCATAATCCATAATTTATCTTATTTTGTTGGGTATTAGTGTTTTAAAACTTATTAATATGTTTTATAACACTAATACCCAAATATTTAAAGACATATTTAAAGAAATATTTTTTAAATTAAATTTTGCATAAAAAGGTAAAATTGAAAAAAAAAAATTTTTAAAGGAATGAGAATTTCTAATGTTAAATTTGAAATGAAATGAAATTTTATATTTGTATAACAAAATTTGTACTAAAATTTGAGAAACTGAACTTATGCTGTAATACTTAATTTTTCGCGTTTATGACATATAATACGTAAGGAACAAGAATATACGATTAAGTGAAATATTTAATAAAAGAGAACGTTTTTGAAATGTTACTGTCAGTCATAATATACTTGCAACTTATTTGAATAAAGTTGGGTCAAACCATTGATTTGTAAATTAGCACTTTTTCATTCAACAAGCGGAAATAATGCTATTAAAAGCAATTCATGTAGCTACTACATTATTAGAATTAGTTTCATTCATATACGAATATAATTTAAAAAATTGCATACTTTTAGGACGAGTAAAAAAAAAAATAAAAATTAAAGAGACGTTAATATAATCAGGGCTTACTCAAGGGCTAATTGTGTAACTTAAGAAAAATAATTATATTTTTTAACGACATGACATTTACCGTTAGCTTTGTGCATTTATCGAAATTTAGAAAAGCTTGCAATCTCACAAATATAAGGTAGCAAAAATTCAAATTTGAAAAATTTAAGAAAAAAAACGAGTTTAAGATAACGGTTAATTTTAGCAGTCATTTTCTTCTTTTAAATTTCAACTATGGTATGCCACGGTAGAAGAAACCAGCTACTACTTTACTGTGTTTGCAAAATTTTGAAAAATGCTTATGGTTTCACTGCAATAAATAGTTAAAAAATTATATTTTTAAGTGTTTTAGGCGTTTATAACTTTTAGGGGGCCATAAGTTTAAGTTTCTAGTAAAAATTTATTTTTATATGAAATTTGAACTTTCTATCTTCAATGGCGTAGAAGTTTTGGAAACATGCATCCATAGGAGCATTTCTTAAAAGGAATATATTTTAAATTATTTTAAGCGTATAACAGTTTTTTGTTTTGATATGAAAAATGACAATGTTAAACTAGTGATATTTCAAGTTGTAGGTAAGTTTTTAAGGATTAAAATTTTTAAACAAAGCCGCTTTTCATACATAGATAAAATAGTTGTCTGATTTTACCCATTAAGTAAGTAGGTCTCTTTGAAGCTATTATATTATAGTAACATTTACTAGTATAATATTCCAAATCAGATGATAGGAGAGTGTAAAATGGTGCCAATTAATTAAAAAGACATAGAAGACGTAGAAAGTTGCGACGTATGTTTAATATTAGAAACAAAATTATTATACTTGATTGAGAACTAGAATTAATTCCAAATAATTCAAAAAATCATAATATAAACGTAATCCTTACGGGTTTAACCTTAATTAAGAATAAAAAATTTAAAATAAATTTGTCTTTATTAGATTGCTTTTCACACATACTTTTAATACGTTTATGCCACATCAATTCGTTTTGCCCCCGGAATTTAAAGATGAAGTCAAATAAATAGAAAAGATAAATTTTAGAAAAAAGTTTTTACTATAAATTTTTATTTTCATTTTATTTTCATTTTTATTTTTACATGTTAAGCGTTTTATTGCTGTTCTTAAAAGTTAAAAATCATTCCTTAGTTTATAATGCTTAAATCCTAATTAAAAAAATGTGGTTTTAAACTTTCTTTTTTCAATTTTTTTTTTCTTTTATTTAATTAACATTTTTTATATAGGCTTATATAAGATTTTCAAGTTTTAATAAGGATAATGTAAGGATAATATGAATTTTAATTTATTTTTTTTTTCCAATTTCGCTGCATTATGGTCTTAACTTTGAATGGATATTATTTAATTTTCTTAGTTTTGAATTTTTCTTTTTAAATAATTTGTTGGTTATCTTAAAAGAAAATTGCTGTCTTATTGAAAAATTTTTATCTTTTAAGATTTAAACGTTTCATACTTCCGTAGCAAATTATTTTTTAAATAAATAAAATATTTTTTTTAGTAATATTTTAATCGTAACAATTTCGGAGCTACTCGCCTTCATTTATATATGGTTTTTGCTCGTTTCATTGTAATTTAAGAATTTAATTTAACAAATTGCAAGTTATTGGAGAAACTAAAGCAAAATGCTTTAGGATCAAGCAAATTTATGAGCTAAGGTTGATAGTTTAAAATTATGCTTTACAGTGTATTACAACAACAGGGTATAAACGACTGTATTTTGCAATCTTCTTTTGATGATTCTTTTAAGGACTTGAATTTTTTTTGGCATTTGGATGCCTATATTACTTTAATAACAATTACAATATTGCAAGACATTTTCAATGTAAATGACGAAACATGTCATGGATTTGTACGTAATTCAAAATGAAGATATTTTTATAATGAAGCTTAACTAATGTTATACACCTGTATTCTGTTAGTCGCATCACTTGAGGTGATGTGATATTATTGGAAAGAATTTCATAACGTCAAGTGATTCGACTAACAGAATATGGGTGATAGTTTTTATCTTAACGTTAAGAAATATTAATCTAAGATTGCCCTTTAATTTGAAATAGAACCATGTTTCTTTTACATATATATTTTTTTTGTTTTTAAATATAAGATATTAGAGAAAAGGAAATTAAATTGCTGAATATGAAATGTCGTAAACTGCTTGAAATTTTATTACTTTTCGTTTGTTTTCCCCTACATATTATAATTTATTTTTGTTGATTTTTTTTTCTTTACTTTGCGATTTAGGCGTGAACATATTTTAATAAGTTTTTCCGCTTTTTTTTTGTTTTTCTTAGTGTTGTTTGTTATTTAGTACTAAAAGTTAATATCGTTGCCAATTTAAGTTGCCAAAAATGCAATTAAAACTTTTTTTTTCTCCTATTTCAACTACTATATTTAAGTAAACATACAATACACAACAGTAAGTTTTTTTTTTATTTTGCCTTCATTTGGGCGTAAGTAGTATACTAACTACATATTTAGTGTATGTTATGGTGTGTATGTAAATAAGGGAAGGAAAATATTTATACCGCATGAGAAAATTTTTTAATTAGAATTTTTGTTCCTGTTTTTATTTTTCTTTTTTTTTTTAAATTATTTTTTTGTTTTGTTACCTTGTTTTATTGTAGATTTTATATTTTTCAAGAAAATAGAGCATTTTAGAATAAACTAAAATAAGTTTAATATTTCAAGAATAAAATAAAGAGGAAAAAAAAAACAAATTATTATAAAAGTTATGGGGAGTTTATTTGAGAAAACCTTCACGTAAAGAAATCTTAAATTTTATTATGATATTTAAAATAAGTGGTAGATGTATGCGTGGTTATGTAGACGTGTGTGTTTTATATAATAAACGCATAAATTTATCCCAATCGGAATTTTGAGGTATGTATGATAATTATGGCATTTTTATAGATTATTAAGACTTTATTTTTTGAAAAATTGCAACTTTTATAATTAAAAATTTCATTAATTTCAAAATTAATCAAATTTGTATTTTGATAAGAATATTGTCCGATCTTAAATTAAAATTCATTAATGACTAAGAAATTTCAAATTTTATGAATTTTGAATCTCAAAATATTTTCTAAAATAAGTGGAAATAAATTTTTATATGGTCAGCTCGAGTTTTTGTAGATTACATAGTATACAAAGTTAATTATCTATAACTGCATAATTTAATAATGAACTTAGTATCCATTATGAAGTTGTAGATGAGTGTTAAAAGATTATTAAAACATTTTCCGAAAAAAAGTGAAGCCGAAAAAGATACGAAAGTTTTTGGTGTTTATTTAAATAAAGAAAAATTCAAGGCATTAAGCTCCGAATTTTATTATATACACATAATAAGGTATAAAAAGAAGAACAATAGAAAAAGAAATAACAGCTGCAGGCAAGACTTGGGCGCAAATAAGATCTATCGCCCAAAATAGAGAGAGATGCAAAGGTTTAATCGAAGCTCTATGCTCCTTAACAGGAGTTTGAAAGGAACAAAAAAAAAAAAGGTATAAAAATTTGCAGTCTTGAATTTATTCTTTCAAGAGCAATGTTTTAAATTCGATTAAGCTGTACAAGCAATACGAGTATAGCTCGAATTATTTGAATTATTTTAAAGACTTCGGAAAAAACAGTTGAAAATTTATGGTTTTTGGTTAGAGTTTTTTTATTTTCATATAAAAATATGATCACAAATATTTTTATACCTGACATGATATTTTTATTCCATTACTCAGCAACATTGAAGCACGTAATTTTTTTTCAATTTCCTTACAGAATGACAGAAAAATAATAACAGAAATGTCATTTAAGTTCTTACTGTGCAAACTTGGTTCATATAAGTTTGCATGATGCTTTTAATATTAAGTAATATGTGCCTTTATAATTGCGTTTGTATTGAATTGTAAAGATCAACATTTTCACTAATTTTAACTTTAAAGTAGCCTTTGTTCGGAGACTAAAAGATCTGTTTTTTTTTTTTTTCTTGATTTTTTATAATATCTATAAATGACAGCTATTAATCTGGGCTAAATGATGGCTACTCAATTCTCCTCAAATTATTCAAGTTCAAATATTGATTTGTATTTTTTGCCGTATGGAAACTGGCAGCGTTTTGTTGAAAGACAAAAGTTCTATCACAAAGTAAATTTGTTCAATAGATGTTCAATAGGAAGCAAACATTCTTTTAAAATACTTTAATGCTTTTATGCGTTCACTATTCTATCTATAAAACATATAGGTGACCTACCCTTTGACTTTCGTTCATATTCTTGAACTGCAGGATTAATTACCACTAACATATTTTAAAAAACTTTTAAATTAAATATAAATAAGGTGCTAAACCTCATATTTTAAAATTTGTATGGGAAAATCCTAATTCCTGCGAGCACAGGAATGTGAGAATTTTCAATTTTTTTGCCCATGATATTATCCCCAACAAAATGTGAAAAATGTTCATTTTTCAAAATTTTTCTATTCCAACTAAATTGATATATTATAATAATTGGTTTTATGCGTCCTATATTGGTATGTGTTGAAAATTCTAAAAAAAATTTTGGGATTAGAAGGCGAAAATAACTAATTAGTTATTAAAAAGTCTGATTGGGTTACACTAATTGTATTTATATGCATATACAATACCTATTTCCTAAATACTATTTTTACGATATGTAAGTATATAATTATGCATATTTATAATTACAATGTTAAAAATGATTAAATTTCCATGGATGACTGAATAAATTTTAATATTATAATTATGTATATATAAGTATATCAGAAGATATGCAAAAAGTTACAATAATTTTATGCTTATATTAACATACATATAAAATAATGTTATTGCTATGGGAAATGTTGTTGTTTTAAAGAAAAAAGTTTTTGTTACAAGATATTTTACTATTTAACTTTTTTGTATAATTTGAAAGATTTTTCATTTTTTTGTTGTTAAGAAAAGTTAATCTAATATGCAATATACAGATTTTGTTTGTATAATATTGTTTTTTCGAAAAGAGGAAATACATACTTCATAATATGAACTTAAATTTATAGTTTTAAGATATTAATGTGCTTAGTTGCAATAAATAATTAGTTTATGATTAAATATTTTAATTTTAATATACAATTTAATTTTACAGTCAATTTAATCCTTGACATTTTAACGAAAAATCGAATATATACAAACATATAATAATAATAGTAATAATGATAGTAAAAATTTATGTAGTTAAATAAGGAAATTTTGAAGGGATATATGAGATTAATGTATAAGAAATATATTATTTGTATGTATTATAGCGTAACTATAATTGTATAAGTAGAGGAAAGTTTGTTGTAAATGAAAGTTTTAAAAATTATAAATTAAAAATTTTGAAATTCTGATCAATTAAACTTTTTTTTAAATATTTTTAGTTGCAATTTACTTAGAAATTAACGTCTTAACAGAGAATTATATATAGTTTAAGAAATGTTGTGGAAAACGTTGTATTTATATATTTGGTTTTGATTCTAATATTTTAATTATGACGGAAAATTATTAAAACTTTTAAATATTTCCAATTAAGCTTCGTTTTTATATTATTTATTCCTTAATTATAAAATAAAAATTAATATTATGGTATCGTATAAATTAGGAATTTGCCCTGTTCCTCATTAATGTATATAAGAGAAAATATGGTTATAAGAGACAGTTAATTAGAAATTTTGAGCTTCTTGTTTAGAAATTTCACAATGCTGAGAAGAGCAATAAATGTTCCCTGGTTGATTGGCTTCTTTTTATTTTAAAAATCGAAAATTGTCCCAAATTTACTTCATATTTTTAAAAAAAATAGCATGTAAAAGCCATGCAGTTTTCTTTTAAAATTAACATTATTTTGTTCTGTAAATTCTGCAAGCCATCTCTAAGTTTTGCAATTATTTAAATAAAAAGACAATTCGTCCTTGAGTAGAATAAAGAATTTAATTGATAATGATAAACTGCGTATGAAACTTTATTCTTAACATAGTAATTTTCTGTTTCGGAGAGTGAAGTGGAAAGAAATGTATTTCAATTTATGCTATTGTTGTCAAATGGAACTCGGAACAAGTCATTCAAATTACGTATGATAGTTTACGTTATACTTAAAATAAAAATTATAATTACTATGAACTCTTAATTATTATGCTAACCTATTATATATAATTTAAAACAAATTTTCTTAAGATTTTAATGAAAAATTCAATTTACATTAAAATCAAATTTAATTCATGCTAAAATTTTTAAATAAATTTGTTTTTTAATTTTGATTTTTTTTTTTGAACATAAAATATCCTTTAATTAAAATCTTTTTTATTTAAGATCACCGCTCTTAGTTTTTCAATTAATTAAATAAAAAGAAAAAGAAAGCATAGAAGCAAGAATGATTTTTAAAATTTATAGAATCGCATTTCTTCAATTACTTTTTAAATAGTGTTTGTTCCATGCCATAAAAGGGCTTCAATCGATTTTTACGTAATAAAAATAAAAAATATTTTTAAATATATCTACATTAAATATATACACAAATATAATTATTATGCATGTATGTACGTATATAAATAATAAAAAAAATTTCCCTTTTCTTTTCATTCGTTATCATTTTTCAATAAAAAATTTTACAAAAATCTTTCTTTTCACTCTTAAAATATACAAGAGAACCAATAACAAATTAAAAGAAAATTTCAATTTTTTGTTTAGAGAAGGATAAAATAGCAATAACAACTCTTTATAGAGAGAAAGAGAGGGAAAGAGAAAAAATAAAGCATATCCTCTTTTTTTTTTTTTCTATTTTTTTTTTTTATTTGTTACTGTTGCCTTTACTATGCTTTGATAAACGATTAAAATGTTCCATTCTATTAGGCAACTATAAAGATTTTCATTTCATTTTAATTTGGGCATCAATTGAAATTGAAAAAAAGGAAAAAAAAAATTGTATAAGAACCATTCTAGAGAAAAGGGAATATTATTGAGACAAAAGGACAACGTTTTTCTCACAAATTTCACGCTTTCGATTGAATACATTATAATAATATGCAATTTCTACCTACACTCTCGTCCAATTAATGTGATCAAATTTTTTCACAGGTGTTAAAAAATTTTGTTCGCAAAAATTAAAAGTCATAATAGAACTTTTGGCAATCAATGATTTATATGAAAAATAAAGATGAAAAAATAAGAGAATTTTTCAAGAGTATGTAAATTTTATGGGTACTTATTTAATATACAAACAAAATGGATGTATAAATACATAAAAACTCTTGAGTGACTTCGAACTTTAAAATTTTGATTTCCGATTAGAAAGGATTTCTGCAGAAGATGTTGCACTCTTGTGGTCGGGAAGTTACGAGCAGTTGATTTTCCAAGTATACTTCGATTTCAATTTTTTTAGAAGAATATAGGTCTTGAAGGGGATGCTTATAATTTGACCTTCAGGTAGAAGAGCATATAATAAATAATTTTCTTTGATTGCAGTGCTGGGAATAATAACGTTTAATTATTGTTTTTAGCACCCTAAAGTTATACTCTTAAAGCCATATTATATGATAGTAGCATTCATGTCTCCTATTCATACCAGTAATATTGTGTTTTAAAATTTAAATTCTAATTAAAAATTAAATAATCGCGTATAAAAGTTAAGAAATTTTTAATTTTTTTTTACATTGAACTTAAAATTTTGAATGGAAGTGTAAAGAAAAATAAAATAGAAAAAAAAAAAAATGATCAATGTATTTAAATTTTTGAATATATTAAATTTTTAGTGACACGAAAATAAAAAAAAAAAATTGAATTTTTAAATTTGAAATTTCCTTATAGCACAATAGCAATTTATTTTCCTTTTTCAAACAAAATTCCCTTTATTTTTTTCTTTTCAACTATGAATCTCAGTTTGTGAAATTCTATGAGTACATACACATGAAAGAGAGAGATTCTCAAATTGTTTAATATTTTTTCTAATAAAATATTATTTAGGTGGGGAAATTCAAATTTAGTAGTAGAAATCGAAAAAGGCAATGCTTTGTATCGGAATTAATATTAAGGGTGAAAAGATCTAATCCACCAGATACATTGAATACTACATTATAGTACTCACAATTGAACTATTTCAATGATAGCTGATGCTTTTACACATACATATACATTACACTTTATAATAATTACAAAATTATTATAAATCACACTCATATTAATAAAATATTATTATTAATCTTTAATGGGTCTACTAATACTGATAAAATATTACTAATAATACGCCACATTATTCTATTCAGACCATCTTTCTCTATAAGGAAATTTATTCTCAAAGTTGCATTTATGAAAATGAGTTAGAGAGAGAGGCAAATTTGAAAAAGAGATTGTATAAATAAGGTATAGGTTGTTTATAATATTTAATACGCTGCCTCTCTGAGTGAATCACTTAAGCAATGCGCCCAATTGAAAAATTTTAAAGATATTTTTAAATGTTTTATAAATTTTTCAATGTATTGATATACCTTCAGGGTTAATATACATGTGTATATGAATATTTTTTAATTTAAAATACTGAAAATCGTTTTACTCAAAATAAAACTAAAAATTTGTACGTATACGTTCATTTTCTTTAAAGTACACTTCATTACAACTTTATTTAAAGAGAAAAATAAAATTTTTCCTTTTTACTTTGCTATTTCACTTTTAAATCGTTTTTTTGTTTTCTTTTTTTTTTCTTTTAAAGCTTAAGCAGTCGGAATATACTTGGCTTTCTTTTTTTTTTTTTTTGTGAACAATTTAAATTAAATTTTAATTTTCGTTACAAAAAACTTCCTTAGAAATGTTCATTTCCAGATTATTAAAAAAAAAAAAATTAGTATACATATAGTACCATTCTCTGTGTACATGTTTATATTATATAAGAAATATAGGTACTAGTATAGTCGAGTACACACTATATCTAATTTCAACTCCAATGAATAGACCAAATCAAGTACATAATATTATATAAAGTGAAAAGGCTGTATAGCTTTATATATAATATATATATATATATGCATTTATATATGTGGTAACTTCACTCTACATAAAGGATATTAATGCGTTGCGTAAGTACCAGTACATTTAACCTATTACACCGATATAGGTACATAAGTACAGGTATATATAGTGTACATTTATGATTAAACTTATAGAACGATAGAAAATTTTTGATATTATCAAAGACTTCTTTAAATTTTCGTACAAGGATTTCAATTCTGTAATGTAAATATAATATGTATATATATATATATATATATATATGTAAAATATATAAATGCAATAGGTTTTTTTCCTCTGCAGATATTTGAATCGTGGTAGTTTTACAAAGTGAAACGTCACAAAAAACCAAAAAAAAATACCGGAAAATTCTGAATTCATTTAGTGAAAAAGAAAAAAAAAATTTTTTTTTTTCAGAAAATCATAGACGATTTCTAGAGGAAGTGTAAAGATTTAATTTCACCTTTATATCAGTTGAGATAAAATAAAATTTTTTAATCTTTTTATAAAATTTTTTAATTTTTTTTCTTCTGTTTTTTCAAAGACTCGTTTTGATTTTGTTCTCATCATTGGTGGTTAGTATAATGTGTTGGTAGACACCTTTTTTGTATTTTTCATTTTTTAACTGTTTACAATACACCATTCAACATACTACATAATATACCGTATAAGAATAAAGGAACCGATCTGAGAATTTCTTCTATCGAAAAAGGAAATTTACAATTATTATCCTAGTGAATTAAAAAATCTCTCTGATAAAGAAATTTTTTTTCTGTCATTCTGAGTTGATTTTATATGAAAATAAAAGAAATTTTTTTTTTTCGTTTCAATCCGTAACTGCGACAATTGTATGCATCTTCTTTTTTGAACAGATATTTGAAATTTAAATTATGTATAGGTACACTACTGAAGAAAAAGAAAAAAAGAACAAGAAAATTTTGAAAATAAAAATAGAAAAAAGTGAAATTTTTATAGAATATAAAACTCATAAAAGGCAATGAGGCATAGAACACGTCAAAAAAGGTAATGAAAAAATTGCAAATGAATTTGATTTTTTTTTATTGTTATCTCAAAAAAGAAAAAAGGTACACAGAAAAAGAGAAAAGAAATTGAAACTGAAGGATTCTTTGTTCTTTCTTCCTTCTCTTATGATTATTAAAAAAAAACAAAAAATTGCTTTTTTTTTTGCAATTTCATTTCTTTCTCGATGTCCCCTCTATTTTTCTAAAGAGAGAATATTAATCTTCTTCCTTTACTGTTTAAAGTAAAACTTACAAAAGTATGAAGTGCATTTGAATATTTATAGATATAAGAGATATTTAAGGGAGATAATAAGGAAGCTTTTTAATGGGAATTGGTCTAGATATTGTTTTCAAGAACGGCGAAGAGTTAACCGAATCATAAACCATAATATATTTTAAGATCACAGCTCACACTTATGAAACCTATAGGTAAGATGTGAATATGAATATAAAAACCGCTGTCTGTTCAATAGTAGGAACCTATAAAAAATTTTCGTCACTGTCTCTTCTTCTTTGTGGAAGATTCGAATAAAGAAATTGGCCAATATTTAAAATCTAAAAATAGCTACCCATTTTGATATTTGTTTGGGACAGTTTTTAAAGAAATTTTGTCGACTGTCGTACAACACAAAACAATTATACCACATCATCTTAAGTTATTATGTTGAAATGCATTAATAACAAGGAAAGAGATCAAGTGAAATTTTAAGAGATAAAATATGTTAGTAGAAATTAATATCATAATTAATTTTCTTGCATTTTCATACTTATTTTTATAATTATTTTAAGACATTGAATATTGGTGATAATCTGGCAATATATTCGGTTCGGTTTATAGTATCATGTTGCTTGCATATGTACTGGTGTATAGATACATATAAGTTTCTAAACATATTTTTGATATTATATTGTATAACTCGAATACATTCTGGTCACAAAATTTCTAAATTTATTTATTCAAGTCTTAGAACTAACACATAATGTAATTATATAATAACTTAGCATACTTTGTTTTATAATAATTTTTAAATTAGGGCGATAAAATAAAAATAGCTGGCAACCTATAATAAAATTACTTTTAGCTCGATCTTATTTATAAATTATAATATTGTTAGCCTTATTTTATGCAATTTAAATTATTTTCATTATATCAAAAGAGGTGTAAATAATATTGTTATAGAAAAATCAGTTTTATTGCCTAACAACTTTTAAATAAATTAAAAAAAAAATATTGACGTTATATTTAGTTACAATATTTCCAAGTAGAATATTTACAAGTCTTGCGTCAATGAGAAAAAAAAAGAAATTTCCATTTTAATCGTTAATTTTATATATTTTCATACTAGCTATTTGTTTTTGCCTTTTTTCCGGAAGCCACTACCATTTTGCCAATAAATGAAGTTTACCAAAAAGATTATCTGATTATGAAACGGCTACAAAAATTATATAAAAATTTTTTTTATTATTATTGAATTAGAAGAGTCTAGACAAATTTTTCAATATTTATCAAATTCTCTTTTTTACTCTTTCTCATTCTTTCTCATTTCTTTAACACATTAAGAACTGAATAGAGAGGTGTCGTATATTAACAATTCCGGTAGCAAAATTATTGTGAAAATTGTAATTTAATTTAATTCAAAATAAGTGTTTGATTTTGCAATTTCAATATTAAATTTTATTAAATCAAAATATTTAAAAGGGAAAAATTTTACTTTATAATTTAAACTTGATTTTTACAATTAAAGGAATATTTTGCAATCCTGTTCTCCCTAACAGCTCCTCATAATTTCTGCGTATATAATTTAAATCGTCTCTAACTTCGTTGATGTAGTTAAGCTAGAAAGTCGTTGGTTGTTTGAGTAAGGTTTAAAAGACTCGACCTCATTCGTACGTTCTGCTAGTTTTTTCGATATCGATATTTAGTTTTAACCATTTCATACTCTTAAAATTGAATCTATTAAAATAAGGAAATATTACTGAATTTTTTTAAAATATTTCAAAATTAGATTTATCAAGAAACATTTTTGTCCAACTTCAATTTGATATTTACTGCACATTGCAACAAATAACTTTTTACAATTTATATAGTATATTTACTACAAATTCTACTACATTAAATCACTCTATTTATACTATATTTATACATTTAGTTATGAATATACTTACATGTGTTACAAATATATTCTACCTTATATTTGTGTGTTTGTATAAGTTAATAAATAATTTTTTTTTTCTTTCACTTCATCTTGAAAACATTTAATCACTTTGAAGCCAATTCTATTAGAATAGAATTCAAAATGAAAAAAAAACCAATAAAAATGTGGAAACGTAAAAGAGACTTCTAATAAGATGAAAAAATAATCAGAGAAGGGTGATAGATGAAAACAGGAAGAAATAGTAAAATAGGGTAAAAAAAAAATTCATGGAAAATATTGTGGAAAAAAAAATAACTAAGTAATAAAAATGAGAATTGCAACAAAAAAAAAAAAACCTAGAAAAAAAAAGGAAACATTGTTAAAATTTGAAGAATTTTCAATGAGTTCACAAAATTAAATGGTTTTTTTTTTTACTAATTTTCCATCTTCAAATATACGAGTACATAAGAGGTAAAAAAAGAATATATTCAAAGCAATAAATTGAATAGAGTAAGCAATAATAAGAACATGTAAAAATATAAGGGAAGCAAAAATCCTTTAAAAGATTTCTTTACTTTTTATATACCTTATTCTTTTTTATGTATATAAATTTATGTATATAAGTACGTGTATAATTGCTAAAATAATATTATAAATGCAGAATAAAGTTCAATAGTATATAGTCATGCCAATGCTAATACGAGTACTCGTATAATAAAGTAAGTGATTTGTTAAAGAAAACAATTTTTTTTTTTAAATTTTTCATATTATCTTTTTCATTTTCTTCATATTCAGAGCAGAAAAAAGGATAATATATTATAATAAACCAAAAAAAAAAAAAAACAAAATTACAGAGGGAAGTAGAAAAAACCAACATTCAATTAAAGTAAAAAGTAATTAGGAAATTGGCGATTTTATGCTTAATGATTGTAATAGCAAATTATTCTTCAGAATCTTATGATGATTTCAATGATTTCAATTATTGGCTATGTGTTATTATTGTTATTATTATATTTTTTTCGAAAATATTTTTAATTTTAAAATAAAATTATGTATTTGTGCAAATAAAATTCATATTATAATTGTATACGGGTAATTACACATAGAAATTGTTATATAAATTTATAATAAGAAATAAATTAGAAATGCGGTTGTGGGTTATTATTATAAATTTAGAACAGTTTTATTAAAAAGGAAAATGTAATTTCTTTTTTTTCGGTTTCAAATCAATTTAGAATTTTGATTGTAGAATATTTGATTTTACTGTATATAGATTAAGAATTTTTATTATAATTTAATTATGGTAAAAAATATATTTGAATTTTAGAAGGATCGTAGATTTATGCACTGATTTGTACACTGAAATAGATAATATATAAATTTATATATAATATATAATATATAGATATATATAATGAATATATAATATATAACTTTACTAGTATGTATTTGTGATGTTAGATTTTCAATTAAGTGACAGCAAACGTATGTATAATATAGCTTAATATTGCATTGATTCTAAAGTATAGGATGGGAGCTTTGAGTGCTTAAAATTTTGGATCAGAAATATTGTGTTATTATTGAACTGCATTTAATAGGCTGTGAAGAATAGATAGTACTCACTACATTAGTTTTAGAGGTGCAAAACGAAAAATTATTAGGAATAGATCTCTCGAATTCGAAATGCTAAGAAATTTATGTTTCTTATGTGTTTTTCAGATAATAAATAAATTTATTGTATTAAAAATATCTTCTAAATTTTTGGTGAGTACTAAATCACCGGTAATCACCATATATCAGACTATTTAATACTCACCATAAATCATACCAATGTTGGTGATTATAATGAGTATTAAATGGTGTGAGTATTAAATGGTTATGGTGAACTTATAGTGGTACAGCCACTATGCTACGCTACTTGTAAGTATTCATTAAAAATTTTCAAGACCGTTGCCTCAAATCTTGAAATGTACAGAAAATAATTATAATAAAAATAAATTCTCTCTTCTGCATATAATGTAATTTTTTTTAATTGAATATTTTATTTTCAAAAATTTAATAAAATTTCAATATTTTAGGTGAGGAGAAAAAGGACTTTAAAAGGATATTATTCATTGAAATTCTGTAAAACAAGGTAAGTACAAAAGACACAATAATACTATGTAGCACTAATATTATTGATTTAAAATACATTGCTATATGTCAGTTAAATAATCATAAATTATTTTCGATTTTATAAAATTAAAAACAACAAATGTATATACATTAATATATTTAACACAATCAAACTCACCATTTTATAAATTGAATCAATATACCTAATGAGTATGTATGTATAATGTAAAAGTAATAAATTTAATTGTAAAACAAATTTAATGTTTACAAATAGACAATTTATATGAATGTGATGTTTATATATATATAAATCCATTATATGATAATTATTAATAAATTTAAATATTTGACACGTTATGTGTATTATTTGTAAATCGCTTATTGAAACAAAGAAGAAACAACTTGTAAACCATGTAAATCAATAGGAATATTTTAATTAACAATCACAATAAAATAATTAAATTTTAACATGCAGCAATTAACAGAGGGAGTAAAAAGATTTTATTGGTAAACACAAATAAAAACACAGAATTATTATATATGAAATTATAATGTGAAATATTAACATTTTTTAAAATATCATGGAAAATTAGTAATATTTTGCATTTAGATTGCACGTAAAATAATTTATTGGGAAGCCATTTGTTTAAAAGTATTATGAGTTTTTGAGCCAATTATCATGAATACGAAATTTGAATCAAAGCCTATATAAACATAATTGCATACTTTTAGGATTACATTAAAATTAAAGGAATTAAATAATTTATGGAAAATAAATATTAATATTTGTTCATTGCTATTTTTCCGCGTGTGCAGATTTTAAATATTATTTGGGGCTGGTACAATATAAAAAGTATAAAAAATTTGCATAATTAAGAATTTGATGGGTCAATATCCTTTTAAGGGGAAGAGGGATGAATAAAAATTTAAAGAAGAAAGTTTTTTTAGAAAGATCATGTAGAAGTTTAATAAACAGACGGAACGAGCAAACAGAATGTTATTAAATAGTAAGCACATTTTTTCCTATATTTTTCTAAAAACTAACAATATTCCTAATATTGGAACAAAAAATCACTTAAAATGAATATTTAAATGGATTTTTAACCATTCCTCAGCCAACTTTTAATACGAAATATAAATTTTGTAATATTTTTATAAAGTTTAATTTTTCTTATTCGATTTTAATCCTTAACTAATTTTACAAGATTGTGCCTCATCCTTTTAAATTTTTTAATCAAAATGTGAGCATTTAGTAAGTGCAACGATTTCAAAAATAATTATTTTCTTATTTATTAATATCTGTTTGTACAAACTGTAGTTTTATATAATATTAATCGTACAATGTATTTAATTTTCGCTTTTATAAATTTCAATTAATTTTAATTATAGAGAATTTTTTTTTGTTTCTACAAAAATTTTTTTTTTTAATATTATATAATGTTTTTGTCTAAAAGAGAATTAATTTTCATTTTCGAAATCTGTTGGAACGTTTTCCTTTAATTTATAATTAAATTTAAATTGAATTAAAATAGAGATAAACTGTTGCATTAATTGAAAAAAAAAATGAAAAATCGGAAAAATTTTATAGAAAAAAAATTTTAAAGAAAAAATTTATGTGCGAAGAACAAAAATTCAACAATTAAAAATCTTTAATCTTCTTAAGTAATTTTTTAAATAATTATGTATGTATGTATGTGCGATGCTTATACATATAAAATAAAAGGAAACCTGTATAATTATATAAAATTGATAACAAAGAGAAATATTTTGACTTTCTTTTCAAAAAATTTTAATCCACAACTTTATCACGAAGTTGTTTTATAACAATTTTCCTTCTGTTTCATATCCGTATATTTGTTATAGAGAATAGTATAAGAAATTAGTCGATCAGTTGGTAACACCGAAAAATAAATAAAACCACATAATTGAATATGATTGTTGTAATTTAATAAGTGAAGAAGTCAAATTATTGAAACTCTATGTGTTGCTTAAGGTTTTGTATTCTCTGCCATAATGTCATATATACGTGTATCTTAATATTACGTCTTCCTGGAGCAGTGAGATCTCCGAAGAGTTTACAAAGACCCACCCGAAGCACATGTGCCACAGCCTCAAATTCGCATAGCAAATGCTCTGTCGTTGCATCCTCTTCCAAGGATAGACGGCAGAGCTCATTCTCCACCTTGTCAATACTTTTCAGATGGACCATGGTTAGATAATACTCAGTGCGCACCTCAACCACCAGCCTCAAGTTTAGACAACTTAACGATTTTAATTCTATCCCCCGATCTTTTGGGAAGCCCATCAATCCAGCCGTCAAGGGCCGTCGTCCTCGGCACTCCAAAGCAAGTCTCTGCCCAAACTAATGGAGCTACCGCCACCCTCCAGTACCATAGAATATGGAATGTGCGTTTTCTGAGATTGAGATCAGTCATTTTTTTCTTATTAAATATTTTAATAATTTTTAATTTATCTAAGCCCAATTTGATAGTGCGTTTCATGTTGTTCTTACTATTCAATTGCATGTAAATGAAATATTTAAATTTTAGCTCATGTTCGAAACTATATGTAATACTATTGCAACATTTGATGCAAACCGTACACAGATAACAACAAATTTTAAGATGATAATTGCATTATCTCTGAGCTA
Source organism: Condylostylus longicornis (assembly GCF_029603195.1). Classification (NCBI taxonomy): domain Eukaryota; kingdom Metazoa; phylum Arthropoda; class Insecta; order Diptera; family Dolichopodidae; genus Condylostylus; species Condylostylus longicornis. Next base: position 1,693,989 of record NW_026578116.1, read on the forward strand.
TTTTCTATATTTCAAACGAATACCCTAAAGTTGGAAAACTTAACTTTTATATTTTTCTATTTTTTATCTACATATTTATATTTAACAAAAATTTTGTATTATATATAAAAATTTGTAATATCGTATATTGTAAGTCTGGATATTTGTGTCTGAATAAGCGAAGAGCAATTTCTTCACTTAATTGGAAAATTAGTCTCTAAAGTTTTCATAAAAATCTTTCAAATTCATTCTTAATTTTATGTTCTCTGTATAATATGTTGTTGTAGATTTTATAGAATTATTGAAGAAAATGAGTTTATATCATCCGAAAGTTTAAATTTTTTCTTTTTTTTTTGTTCTTATTGTGAACAACTTTTGCTCTTTCCCATAAATATTCGAATTAATTTAACATGAAAAGCGTTAAAACTCGGTGTTTTTTTTTCTTCTTTCAGTGTTAAATTTTGATTTTTTCTTATTTTGTCTCAAATTTTTTTTTTTGTTTATAAAACTCCAAAAAAATATGTAATTATAATATTATGTATAAGTGTATACATATGTATTATGTATATTGAACTTTTACAATATTAATAAAACTTTGAAATAAGGATAGAGTTTAAAGTGAAGGGTGAGTAATACGCGAGAAAATTAAATTGAATAGTAGGAAAATATTGAAATGGAAAATTAAAAGATACTTGTGAAATGATTTTAATACTACTCATATACATATATATATATAGCTCATTGCAAATCTTTAGTTGTAGCTTGTAATATATTGTATTTTATATATGCGCTTATAAAGTTAACTTAAAACTTGTTTATAAAACAATATTCCCTAATAAAATATTTGAAAAATAACTTTTAAAATTTTTTACAACAAGTTCTATATTTAAAAATAATCTTATGCATGACTGGACATTATGTTGAATTTAAAGTTTGGCATAGTAATTATTTGTCGTCGGTTCCATCTACAAAATATAAAATAAGTCGTTATAAAATTTTAGAACTATTTGTATGTGTAGGTGTAATTTCTCTATTATATGTTTGACGTTATAATGCAAAATTTTCATAATTGTTAAGTATGGAGAATTTTTCATGAGCCAAATTATTTTGTCGCGATAGATTTAAATTTCGATTTTTCTATTAACCCAGGCGTTTACAATTTACGGTCGGCGAAAAAAATGTCAAGCTTAATTATTATTCAAGCCCCGAAGTAACTCAAGATAAATGTAAAAATTGTAAAATTTCCTTTTGAATCCCCGAGTGAAGTATAGAGGCTGTTACATTGCGTCATATAATGTAGTCATTCTTTTGTTTCGTTGGTCCATATGTTAATTAGGCTGGTGGCTAGCTTGCTATAGCTTTTTTTACCTATTATATATTGAAAGGTGTCGGCCTATTTTTATTGCTAATTTTTTTTTTCAATATTGCATATTTTACGGATAATTATTTCATTATTTACTTTTTAATTTATAATAATGGATATTAATCTATATTAATACTAAATATAATTTTTTTTTTGTGGTTACATGTGCCGTATTTGACCCCGAGGTTCTTCGGTTGAACGATCTGTATCATAACCGCTGTAGAATTGTTTTGAGGTCAGCTCTGTCCTGTGACACATCAAAAAATAGTTATTTTCTTATTCAAATCGTACCAAATACAAATATGGATAAGATTTATGAAAATTACAAATTAACAACTAGGAGAATATTGTTATTGAAATTTTATTTGAAGGCAAAAAAATTTACTTTTGCCCTGTTACTCATTGGAACATTAATTTCATAATAGACCATAAGTACCCCATAATTATTTTGAAAATAATATATGCAATCGCACCTAAACCTTTTTTATTGTATATATAGAATTAGTATTTATTTTTAAAACAATGATTTCGCATTTTATTCAAAATTGAATGAGTAAATACTGCTTGCTAGGTTCTGTCGAAAAAAAAAGTACCGATAAAAACTTCAAGTTTTTAGTTTTTTTTTTCTTTTGTTTTCTTCTCTCCTATTATAAATATTAAACAACATTTTACTTATTTTTATTTCACTTACTTTGTTAAAAAAAGAAAGAAAAAAATTCGAATTCTATGGCATCCACCATGTCCTCCAAATAGGCACCTCTAAGTTTATAAAAAGCAAAGAAAAAAAAAACAAATATTTTTTGCCATTCCAAAATTTTAAAGTTAACTGTATAACAAATTATTTTCCTTATTAAAGAACTAAATGGGGGAAAAAAGGCCAAAGAAAGTAATTACAAAAAAATAAAAAAAAGCGAAAAACACAGAAAGAGAGGAAAAAGAAAAATGTCTTAAATTGGATTTTTCAAAGGAAAAACTTTTCAATGAAAACATTTTCCCTTTCCTTTTTTTTTTGCCTTTTGTTAATCTTCCAGAAATTACTTTTCTTCTCTTTTTTATTTTTTTTTGTTGTGTTTGCTTTTCTTGTTCTTTAAAAAATTTTCCACTAAAAATTAAACAAAATTTCAGCCAAAAAATTATGAAATGAGAAAGAAAATTTTGTGTTTTCTTTATGAAAAAAAGAAAAATGAAAAAAAAAAGAAAATGGAGACAAAAAAAGAGTCAACTTGGGCACGTTACTTTCTCGATCTGTTGAACTGAATTAAATTTACTCTAATTTTCTTTTTATATTAATTCAGGAAGTTGAGTGGGTAAAATGAAGTCTTCTAAATATTTCAAGTAAATTTTGGAGAGAAAATTTGGAATAGATGAAATAAATCGTAACCTATGTCTGTCGAATTTTCAGTCGGCTTCTAGTTTAAAACCTGTTAATGTACGAACTATAATTATTTTTATCGACTTGCGAGGAGCTGTGATTTGTGCTAATGACAAAATTCCTTCCAGAAATAATCTTCATGTCCATTATTTTATAATCCAATATTATTTATTTTGCAGGAGTATTAAAATTTTTTAAGCGGGCGAGGAAGTGATCAGACGGACAGATGAACCGACAGACTGTTTTTAACTACCACCTTTTTTTTGTAAATTTTTTTTGAAATCATACTGTAATTTCGAGAAAAATAATATGATTCCTACTTCTCACATTAATTTTCTTGTTAGTCGAGAAAATATAAAAAATCAAAAAAAACAAAACAGCAAATAATATTTTGTGTATGGTTTCAGAGGTATAAAACAGAAAGTTATTTACGAGTTGCCTTGTAATGGGTTAATAGGCTGGTTAGTTGGTTAAAATTATAAGATTTTTATCCGTATGGTGTAGACAGAATAGTGATGGTGTAACTTTTTTAACTGATTATCTTTAAAAATTAATGATTTGAAGTTGTTTCCCAGACAAGATTTTTATTTTCTTGTACAAAAAAAAATTGTGATTGATAGTTTTTTTTTTAACGAAAATATTTATTTAGGTTTTTGCGTGATTTAAGAAGCTAATTCAAGAAAGATTAATATTTTTTGTTTGGAAATTTAAATATAAAATATTACTTTCCTTTAAATTAATTAACCTTGTTAAAATTTGTAGAATTTCAAATTAAATTATATTTAGAATAAAGTGGTGTTTTAATCAAAATTATTATTTTAGGGATTCATTGTGTATTAATTAAAAATGTGATGAAAATTGTTCACAGATATAAATTATACAGATTTACTCTAATATAAGGGCGGGAGATCTTGAACTTTAATTAAAAATTATAAATATTATTAAAAGTGATTTGGGGCTCCGGCCGGTTTTAATATAATAAATTTTCCCGGAGTGATACTCGTATTTATGAATAAATGAAAATATGACCTAAATTTTCGAATGTGCTCAATTCGAACTAATTCGAATTTTGAAAATTAATTTTGAATTTATAAGTTCAGTATAAACATTCAATATTAGCATACTTTCCATTTTTTAAATTATAAGTGAAATATCATAAAAATTATAAGAATATTGTTAAGGTTCTTGCATAAATAATAATAATTTTTAATTCAATTGTATTTTTATTAAGGATTAAACGGATAAAAATTTAAGATTAAGGATTTTTATTTTATTTTTTTTGCTTTTTATATAAAACAGATTTTCTTTTTTGGTGAAAATTTTCATTTTATTTTAGCTTTAGCTTACGTTGAAAAATATTAGCGGAATGTGCTAATGCAAAATGAAGAAAAACAAAAAAAATTATGGAAAGAAAAACAGAATTAAGAAAATTTTTTATTTTCCTAGAATTTATTAACAAAAGAAAAAAATTATAATTAATAATAAAATAAAAGATTTAAATCTTAAGATTAAAGTTTACTGGATAATTTGCTTTTAGCCTCTGTGGTGTCATTTTGACCTTTTTTTTTCGCTTTTAATTTGATTTATAAAAAATTTTTTTGTCTATTAGAACAACAGAAAATTTTTTATAGTTTTCTTATCGGTAAAGAATTTATTAACAACATTATAAACATAAGGACTAGAAATTTAATTGTTAAGTGGGAATTCGAAGAAGTGTGTAGATTAAAATGAGACTTTTTAAGAATGAAATTGGTAGTACACTTGGTTAATGTTCCAATATTTTCTATATCGTACGTACCATATAATCGTACGTACCATAATAAACCATGGTGTGAATTCAATAAGGGTATTGGAAAAATTTTAAGTTTTCTACTTGTTTGAATATAAACGATTTTATTTTTCGAATTTTTAATACCGTAAATTTATTATCAACGATTAATGCAAAAATGTTTTTGAACCTTAAAATTTTAAGATACAAACAGAATTTTTAATTCAATACAAACTGTAATATTATGAAGAACTTACAAAATATACTCCTTATTCCCATGTTTTTCCCAATTTAAAATCCTTTTCTTATAAAACTTGGTCTCCACAACCACATTGCGTACAATAAACTAAATGATAAATGAAGATATCGAAATTAATATGAAGAGGTTTTAAGAGAATTTACGTAAAGAAGCTATTTCAAGACTAAACGACCGTTTGCTACCCGACTAAACGAATTTTTAGGAAAACTTTATATCTGAGTTTATTAACTAAATGTGACGGATTGTTCAAGTTTTAGGTTGAATCAAGTTCGAGTAACGATATAGAGTCTTTTAATTGATTTTATGATTTTGGCATTTTTAATTTTCGGAAAAATTAAATAAAATATTTTTGTTGAAAATCAGGAACTGAGAACAAAAACACTTGTTGCAGACCAAATTTACATTTCTGACAATGTGTAAAATATAACCTTAATGATCTTCATATTTCTTCTATTTTAAGAAAATGAAATGAGGATATGAAAATTACTGAAAAAGAAAGTAAATATAAAATCTGTGATATAATTTATTATACTGTTTAAGCCGAAATTTCTTGAAAATGTGAAATGTAGCGCTGCTGGCTTTTAAATTTTGATTAATTAAATGAACCAATATGCATTTTCATATAAAATATAAAAAAAAAAATATGTTCAATTATAGAAGTAGCAATAACAACTATTATTTAGTAAATATTAATAATTGTAATAATAATAATAATAATTATAAAATAAACTCATTTAGCGTAAATTTAGAAAAGATCAAACAGAAATCAATTATGAAATTTTATTATTGATTTTGAAAATAAATATTTACATAAAACAATATTCAAATTATATTAATGAAAATAAAATATTAATTAAGTAAATTATTTACTTAAAAATATTATGTATAAATATTATTATTAATAATGAACAAATTTAAAGTCACCCGACACTAATAATTATTTTATAATTACATAATTTACATACGTATATATCTATGTTTATTTATATATTTACAAAAATCTTCAAAGTAAATAAAAAAAAGATGATTTGAATTTTGTAATTATTGTGATTTAAAATACATAATATACATAAATAATGTATATAGGGCTATATACATATATACATATGTAGAATATAGTACATTGTAAATAAATCCGAGAAGAGGAACACATCGTACCTTAAATTCATTTTTATTCTTTAATACAAGTTTTTTTTTAGTTTAAATCGGTTTAAATTTTTAAACTCAGATTAATCATAATTTTTGGGATAGAATTAAAGAATTTCAAATGCAGTGCTATTGCATTAGGGAAACTAAGCATATATTTAATTTTTTAATGTGATGTGAATGAAAAAGTTCATACATATTATTTACAACTTTCTCATATGCTTATAATTGTAAAAAACATTGGAATTATAATTGTTAAAATTAAATAGTTTCTTGTAAAAATGGTAACTGATATAATCATAAAATAGCCCCTTTTTTTCTGAATTTATTAAATTTATATTCAAAAAAATTTATCATTATTATAGTTGAGCAAAATTAATAAAATAATCCTTAACACGTATAATAATGCTTACATGTGTTCTTTTAAGAGTCTAGTTAGCCATATGTGTTCTTTTAAGAATCTAGTTTAGCAAAGATATTTTTAAGACAAACTACTCTAATTTGCAATAATATTAATGCTTGCAAAATTAAAAATCCTTGAGGATATAAAACAATATTGAGATTGGTAAATCTTTCGCACTGTAATTTGGTAAATTATGCGATGATATGGGGCCATTAATCTAATCTAATAAATCGAAAGGTTTAGGAGTTCAAAATTTTAGCAGGTTATAGACTCTAATAACTAGTTCAATACGTTAGAAGAAAATTTTTTTCTATCTCCACCCCTTCTCAAGTAATTGGCTTACGAAATTTGTAAAATTTGATTTTTTGATACTTTATATTTCCGAAATTATAAGATTTTCCAAATTTCTATAAACGCAGAAAGCTAATGACAAATTCCATGCCACTAAAAAATATTATTTTTTTTAGATCACGCAAATAACACATGAATCGAGAATTGTATTAACGCCAATTTGTATTTTTTTTTGGTTTATTTCAAAAATTGAACACATTTCTCATCCTAAAAGTATGCAATTTTCGCAATATATTTATATAAGAATGAAAGTAATTTTAATAATTACAGTACATACCTGTTTGTTCTTAAAAGCATTATTTTCATTTGTTGAAGGGAAAAGGGCTAAATTACAAACCATTGGTTTGACCCAACTTTATTTAATAGTTACACTTTAAATTTAAAAGTAATATTTTTGTATCAGGAAAACATAAAAATTCAATACTCGAACTTGAAGCGACTAATTAATCGGCCAACAAATCGAAAAAAATGTTAGTATAATAAATCCTTTTGTAATATAGCCCCGGAAAAAACTTTTTATTGGGGTACGATAAAGTTGACACGGTAAATTAGCAATTGAGTTGAATAGATTTCGTTAATGAAAATTTTCAAAAAATTTCTATTATATAAATATAATTATTATGTATACATATATAAATATAATATCAAAATAAAAATGTCCTTAATGTCGAAATTAAATTTTGAATAAAATAATGTATTAAAATTATTTTTGTCATCCCGAATTGTACGCTCACAATGTATAGGTACGCAATTTTTGCTCACGCGACACCTACATACCATACAAATATACACGCATAATAAATTCACTTTTTCCTTTTGTATTCTTTATTTGCATATGCGAGTATGAAGGTTTTGTTCTCTTCTTTTCTTGGCATAATTATAATTTTGTTGATATCACATTGCTGCTTGCCAATTGCCATTTCTTTTCACTATCTTAACATAAGTACAGATAAGCACTTTTCAAAAAGTTTTTTATTATTGTTTTTCCTTTTTTGTTTGACAACACAGTGAAACATGAATCATGAATGATATCTTTTTGTAAGAGAGGAGAGAAAAGTAATATTTATTCTGATTTTTTTCCTTTTTTTTTGTATATAGAGCGCGATATTATGTTGAATTGCTTGGAAGAACTTTTGCCAAAAATTCATACATACAATTACACTTTTTTTTTTAGTTCATTTTTCATTCTGAATTAATTACCACTATAGAAACATTTATTTGCCTGGTAAAAATTTTTGGTAGAAAAGAAAAGAATATTTTTGTGTATAAAAGGAAAATGTTGAGTACAAAAACAAAAAAAAAAGAAACATGCATATAAAAATGAAAATTTTTATTACTTATTTAAAAATGAACAAAAGAAAATAAAAAAAGATAAAAGAAAACCGGAAAGAATTTTAATGGCATTTAACCAAGATAACCGCAATGCGCAATATTTATATTATAAAAACCTTTTCTTGTTTTTTCATTCATTTTATTGAATTCATCTGAATTTACATTCATATATGAATATTGTGCATGTGTGTATATGCACATATACACAATTATATAATATAAAAGTGTCTGTTGTTTCGTCACTCAAACGACGGCAATGATCTTAATTATTTCATGATTTGCTTTTGACTGCACCTTGTATATACATACATATTGTATTAATGGAATTGTATATCAGGTTTTTTTTGTATTACACTCTCTTCATTTCAATATTATTTAAATATGGATAATGAACTTTGATTTATACGTATTGTATGTACAATAACTCCTGTATAAAGGATAATTAAAGTTGCTTTAAAATATTTTTGAAAATGTGTACATAAATTCAAATTATGCTGTATTAAAAATTTTAAACTGACCCCTATTATATTTATAATTAAGAATGTAGAAAATATTGTAAATATTTGAAAGAAGTCGAGAATTTGTTTTATTAAGAACATTTATTTAACTTACAATTGAATTCATATACCGTACATATGCGGGGTGACTTAGTAAGTAGTACAATATTATGGACTATTGGTGTTAAAGAGAATTATTAAGAAGTCGTGGTCAAAATATTTGAACATACGACAGCATTTTAAAAATGTTTGATCAATTTTCGTTTTTATTACGTGTGCTTCTGTTTATAACTTGCGTTGTAAAGCTTCAAGTAAAAAGTTCTAATAAAGTTCCTCAATAATTTTATATGAAATTTTTTGAAACTTCAAACATTTTTCCTAACAGAAACATCAAATGAAATGACATACAGCTAAAAACCCGATTTGAAGTTTAAGTTTTTAAAGGCTTGAATAAACGCATAAAATCAAACTATTTCTGATTTGTATTTGTTACACATATTTTTCAGGAATTCATACTAAGACTATTGAGTGATAACAAAGACATTTTAAATCTTTGGTAGAAATAAATAAACAGTGTGTCCAAATGGTGTGAAAATAGTATAAGAAAAATTTTCTTATTATTTACAAAATGTGGAAATTCTGCATATCATACTTGCATTTGCAATTTTTACAAATTGTAATACTTATTTTATTAAGTAAGTTGCACAAAAAAAACTGTTTATTGTTATTAATTTCACTTGTATATTTTCGTCTGCAATTTTATACCCCGGCTAACTACTTCAGATGTTCTGTTTTTAAGGAAATGCCTTTGGAGCTCATATTGTGGCATGCCAAGACAAGTTACCTTTAAATATAAAACGGAATCTGTAAGCAACTTGAATTATTAAAAAGAAATGTGCTATTTTTCAAACCTCTTTATCATTCCATGTTTATTTCATTTGTTTTTCGTTTAAGCTAAAAAAAAGAAATTAATTAAACATGAATTGTTATCGAAAAATTTTATTGTATGTGCAATTGCATATTAATAATTTTGAAATCCAAATATTTATACTCTTAAATGAATTCATTCGCAATTACATACCATTGAATTGTAAACAAAAACAATGTTAAAGAAATTTTAAATTGCAATTATTTATACTAGAATTCAAAAAGTTAATTTTAAACCCCAACGAAATGTTATCATTTTTAATTTAATTCATATTTTTCACTGTTGCACACAGCACGTTGATTTTTAAACGTATACCTATATACAATCGCGAAATAAAATAAAAACATTGTAAATTTTTAATATCAAAACGGTATTGCAAATAATATGTATGAGAATATTTGTACATATGTGTGTATTATGTAAGTATGTTATGTATTTGTAGCTTTATGGTCAGCTTTGCTTTTTATGAATGGTTTTTTTAATAGAAATGAAAAAAATGAAAGTTTTATTTTCAATTTCATTTCTAAATATGTACATTTTGTTGTACATATATGTGTATATGTCTATTCATTTCAGGGCATCTAGATGCATGTGTCTATATGATTATGCACGAGGTATATTGTAATAATATTATGATAAAATTAAATCACATTGCTAAATTTATACATCCCTGTTTTTTATATTAAAATTTTTGAACTCATAAAATATTATTTTTGTTTTGTGCTTGAAATTACTACGCAGATCGTATTTACATGTAAATTGTATATTTTTTTTAACTGCATCTAATGCATAGCCTCACCTTAACAGAAGAACGCCTCAAATGGCTAGCATCTTAAAGTGAAAGAATCTTTAGGTTTTACTGTTTGTTAATTTTATTTTACTAAGTGGTTTTGTTCAGGCAGGTGGTCTGTCTAAGCCATCCAGAACTCTTGAGGAATCCAGTTAAATTTCGATATCTCGTCCTGCCCCGTCACACATGCTCCGGCCAATGTGACCAGTCTGATCCCATCCTCAACTCTTGAGATGAGGATTATTTTTCGTACTATGTCCCAAAGTGTCCCTTATACTTGATCAAAAATTTAATTGAAAATACGCATGTACTAAATTTAATAATCAATAAAGTTGGGTCAAACCAATGGTTTGTATTGTAGCACTTTTCCCTTCAACAAGTGAAAATTCTGCTTTTAAAATACAGTCTATGTATACCTATCACACTATAAAAATTATTTTCTAGGATTGCATATATTTAGGATGAACGATTTATGCAGTCTTTGAAATAAAGTAAAAATTAATAAAAAGTGGGTTTAACATAATGCTCGATTTTAAGGGTTAATTGTGTGAGTTAAGAAAAATAATTATATTTTTTAATGTCGTGGAATTTATCGTTAAATTTTTGCGTTTATAGAAATTTGAAAAAGCTTGCGGTTTCGGAAATATAAGGTGTCAAAAATTCAAATTTTACAAATTTCAAGAGGCGATAACTTGAGAGGGGGTGGAGTTGGAAAAAAATTTTCTTCTAACAAAATGAACTATTTGTTAATGTCTAAAAGCCCCTAAAATGTCAAGATTCTACAGGCTGGGGTTTAGAAAAAAAACGAAATCAAAAATTTGGAAAAAAGGACTTTAGATAACGATAAATTTGAGCGGCCATTTTGTTTTTCTAAAGTTAACCTTTAGTATACTCCGCTAGGGGAAGCAAGCCACTGCCTTTCTGCGTTTTAAAAATTTGAAAAATGCTTATGGTTTCATTGCACTAAATAGTTAAAAAATGGCATTTTAAGGGTTTCGGGGAGGTATAAATTCTAAAGGGGGGGAGATAGATAAAAATTTTGTTCTACGAAAATAAGTTTCTAGTAAAGATCTACTTTCTATCTTCAAGGGCGTAGAAGTTTTGTAAACAGACACACGGACAGACGGACGGACGGATGGACAAAGTGAAACTAATAAGCACTTTTTTTAAAAAAATTTTTTTAAAAGTGCTAAACAATATGTGGGTGCATGATAATTTCTAATTTCAAAATTTTGAACAAAATTTTATTTAAAAATTTTATAATAAAAATTTAAAAACAAAAACTTTTTTTTTTCTTAATTTAATTTCAATAAAAATTTTTTTTTTAAGTTTAAATAAAAGTTAAATATTTTTTATGTATTCGAATGATTTTTTTTTTCTGTTGAATTTTCTTACATAAAAAAAATATTCATTCAAATATTTCAAGAATAAATCAAATAAAAACTCATTATTTGCAGCAGAAATATTATTGTGGCCGCATGTGAAAAAGCGTAGTAAAACAGGATGTTAAAAGGGTATTTTAAATTTAACATTAAATTTGTAATACTAAGAAAAAATTATATTAGTTCTTATACAATTGCTGTCAAAGAACATTCTAAAACAATGCGATTATATCTCGGAAACTGTAGAGTCTCAAAGTATGCAAATTTAATTATAATTCTACAATCTTTGCAAAAAGCTATCAAATAATTTCGAAAATAATTTAATTACACCTGAAAAATTTTTAAAGCTACTTGGCTCAAATTACACCAGAGCAAGTTTACTAATAAGGCCAACATTCCATCAAAATATTAACAACAGTTTTATTTAAGAATGCATATATAAAACTAAATATAAAAATATTCGTACTCTATACTTTCTTGTTTTGTTTTTTAAATTTCAGAATAGTAAAAAGAAACGTGTTCAATCTGTTCTTAATTTATAAAACAAAGAAATTTATTTTACACACTCAGTCACACAAATGTTTCACAATTTCAGCTTTATTTTCTCCTATAACATAAAAATTAAAATATGTATCTAAAGTTTTGTCATAAATTGCCATAATTCAATTCACCCTATTTTGAATCAGAGATTTTAATGTCTCATATGTTCACCTCTATACCTACAATTGTGTGAATTTTACGATATTATATTTTGTATGTCTGTATATGTCGTCTAGCAGGTGAAAGAATTTTCAATTTTTGTGTCGTTCACAATTTCAAATATTATTTTTTTTTTAAAAATTGCAAATTAAATTTTAAAATTATTCATAAATAATAAAAAAAAAATTTTTATACATAATTTGTGTGTACAGTGAATTTTACAGTAAATTTTCGAAAATAAAATGAAAATATTCTTTAATTATAAAAATAATGTGAAAATTCTCAAAGTAAAACAAAAAGGAAAATTATAAAAGCAGAATAAAATTATGGAAAATAAATCAAGTAAAAAGAAACAATTTTTTTTTTCATTTGTTTATTAAATCACATTTTGTTTTTATAATGAAAATTTTCTTACAAAATAAGTCTGTCCGTCTATTCGGGGTTTTTGTCAAAAAGAAGCAGGATTTTTTTAAAGTTTAATATTAAAGTTTAAGCTAACATATTTTCAGACTTCAGTTTAGCAATTACAGTCAACCATATGAGAACAATTTTTAATTTATATTTTAATAAAACCAACTATGGACAAGTTTCATGAACTACATAATTTGAAAAAATTAACGCCTTGCATTTTTCTTCATTCTTCTTTCCCGGTAACAGAGATTTTAAAGTTACATCGGTCAAAATTACTTCAAAATAATTTAAAAAGCAATATTTTTCGATGAAAATTATAAAACCTTTGCGAATACTCGTATACTCGGGTGAAAATGTATTAAATTTACAAAAGTGTTTTAAAATTACATTAAAACTTTTCTATATTCATTTTTATTCAATTTTAAATTTTTTACCATTTTTTTAATCAAAATTATATGCTCATTCATATTTAATATTAATTTTTAATTTATTTTACTATGTATGCTTGTCTGAATGATCAGAATTCATAAAATATATATTAGGTATGTGCATATATTTTTACACAATCTCTACATTTAGTATAGAATTTTATTGAAACATTTATTTGTTAACCTTTAAAGAACTCATAAGAAAATGAAAATAAATAGAGTTGACCGTATCAACTATGTGATATGAGTTTGAATCTTTTCTAAAAGTTACATTTTAAGAGTTCGAACACTACAAGTTTTTAAAATCTTTGAAATACGTAATATAAATGCGAATTATCTTTGCAATTGTAACCAAATTTTTTCGGAATAGTTACTCTATTATTGAATTCTTTTAGGTAAAATTTGAATATATTAGGCTTCGTAATTTACGAAGTATGACATGTGTTGCACAACCATAACTAAATATTGTCACAATAGTGTCCAATTTATTAATACTATCGAATACTTTTATGCAGATTTCCAAATACTTTAATATTTATAGTTTTCAAGACGTGGCCTTGTACAACTAAAACCCAATTTCCCCACAACACTGACCCTATTAAATACAGTTTCCAAGATATAACTAATTGCTTTTCGAGCAATGTATGACAGTTACTGGAATTGATTCAAATTAAATAAGAATGTTGTCGTTATTATTAAAAGAAATTTGTGTAAACCTGGTATGCATAGTTTAATGCGTTTTTGAATGTTTCGTGGTACGAAGGTACTGATAGACATAAATTGATTAAAAATTCGGCGATATTCAACAACAATATATTTATATCTATATCTCAGAAGTCTATTTATTGCGTTATAAACGGTACGGTAAATTTATTATGCTTTTTGAACATTTATTTTCGTGCTCTCGGAACAGAGCGAACATTTTAAATAAAGTCATGAAAGAGAGTTAAAAAAAAAAGTTTTAATAAGAATAAGATGCAATGGTTGAAGAAAAAGCTAGATTCGAATTTGTTTGAATAAAAACGTTTATTAAAATTTTATTTCGAATACAAATTTTACACACAAACAAATTCGCATTGTCAAGTATGCATGTATTCGCAAACAATCAAGTATGCATGTATACAATAGAGATGAGTACTGCGTATTTCAAAAATGTTTCTATTGTACGCCAAAAACTTGACTTTTCATTAATTAGAACCCTGAAATTGTGAATAAATTTTATGTTGGCAATGACGCTGAACAATGTCAAAGTCTGATTTGATACACAAACAAAATGCGTAATAATATTACCTACTTTACTCCCTTTTCATATAGATACGCTCATAAGTGTATTGTGCACGCTTTGCGTACGTAACGAAGAATATAAGCTATAACAATATTAGTAATTAAGCATTTTAATTTAAATTTAACATCAATGTAATATGATAACATTGTGTATAAATCATGACTTTTTAGAACCCTTTAAATACCATGTAATACACATTGAAAATAATTTTATAAATTTTAAAAATGGGTTCGTTTTGAATTCCAAGTATATATGTGATAATGTGGTTTAGACAAATTTTTTATTTTGTGCTTTATTTTACAATATAAATAAAAAAAACTGATGTAGTCAGCACATAATCGACTGCAATGGCTATTATCTATTTTAGCGAAAGTGTTTCAGATGGGTATGAAAATACCTTTTAACTTCTTTCCAATTTTAAGGACACTGGTAAGCCTTTAGTGAACATACCGTGACTTGGTTAGAATAAATTCTTATAAAAAATTTGGCCTAAATCGGTTCAGAGCTTGAGATACACGCGTGCAAGTTATATATCCTCTTCCAGTATAGACAAAATTTCAATACTAATTAAGCGATACCTTTTATCTTCTTTATTTTGCTTTTTCTAATGATATATCGCATTTCAATATAACTCAAAATATACTTTTTGTTTTTCTCGTTTTGTTTTTTTTTATTATTTAAATCACACATGTTGGCTTAAGCCGTCGTACTAAGAGTTATGTTACATAACTAATAAAAATAGAATCTAATATTACAAACATTTAATATAGTTTTTTTTGTTTCTTGTATAAAATTTATGCATTGAAATTATAGCTTAATAAACTATTCCGTGTGAAAATATTTCTAAAAAAAATAAAAATCTAATAATTTCGTGTGAAAATATTTCTAAAAAAATAAAAATCTAAAAAATAATTCTTTTCAGCAATTTGGTTTCCTAATGTAAAATAAAAAAAGAAAAAAGTAAAAACAAATTTTGTTTTTAAATATTTTTTGTAAAAGCAAGGAAAAATTATAACTTGGTTTAATTTTTCCTTTCTTAAAAATAGTGAGTCGAAAATTGATTGTCAAAGAATTAAGTTTGAATAAAAAAGTTTTTTATTAAGCGAGAGAAAAAAAAAGAATATTAAATAATTTTTGAAAAAGTGGATATATAATTAAATTAAGTTTTATGTTTTTGTAATAATTAAAAAAAAAGAAATTAATAAATAAAAATAAAAAAAAAAAATATAACAATTAATATTAAAATTGTTTTAATTAATCGAAGAAAAAGGAAATTAATTAATAAAAAGTAACAGGAACTTTTTTGTGATTTGTTAAAATAACAAATAATACAAAAGTGGCGCAGTCGGTAGGATACCGACACTGCTCCATATAATAAAACAAAAATAACAAATCGAAATACAGTTAAAAATAAAAAATAAAAAAAATAAAAAACAGTTCGCGAAAACAATATTTTATTAACTTTGGAAAAAAAAAAAATAAATAAAATAAATAAGTAGTGAATTACAAAAAACTGTATTCGAGTTATTATCATTATTATAAAAAGTGAACAGTGTTACTTTCAAGTATTTATCGGTAAAAAGAAATAAATAACCTGTTACTTATACTTAATGAGCGATTCTGATTTAGACGGAATTGTATTAACACTTCAAAATATAAAAATACAAAATAATAATCATAAAATGGTACTCTCAGGCTTTACCTTAAGTGATGTGGTAAGGGAAGCCAGAAGTGTCCCAGAATTCACTGGTACTGGACACTACGAGGTATCCAGTTTCATCAACGAAGTGGAGTCTTTAACAGCGATGTTAACCGACGCAGAACACAAAAAATATGTACTGAGGATATTGCTCGGAAAAATCCAAGGGCAAGCGGCGATATCCATTAGGAGACTCAACGAGGCAACATGGGAACAAATAAAAGCACAGCTCATCAAATCATTTGGGGTACAAGAAACATACCTAAAATTGAAAGAAGAAGCAGAAAAAGTCCAATTCCGAACGGTAAGCCAAATTTATCACGATCTTAGTAATATATTAGACAAACTAAATTATAAGTACCAATTAGATACTCTAAAACCTATTGATTACAAACCGACGTGTAATGAAAGTAGTATATTGGAGAAATTCCTTTCAAAAATAAATAGGAATGACTCTATTTATTTAAGAACAAAAAATGTTAAAAGCTTGGAAGAAGCTTATAACGAATTATTACAAACCGGAATTACGGTTAGTCGTAATAATTCCAGTGTAAATGCTAGGTCAACTCGTTCCAATAGCAATTTTCAAGATAGTAATTACAGTCGCGGTAACAATTATAACAATAATAATAATTTTCATAATAATAGTAGCAGCTTTCAAAATAATAACCGCGATAGATATAACAATTATGATTGCCATGGTTATCGCAGCCAATTCTCTAATAATAATAATAACGACCGTGGTAATCGTAGCCAAAATAATAGAAATTTTTTTTCAAATAATAACCAAATTAATAGAAATTTTTTTTCGAATAATAGCCGAAATTCTCAAAATTTTTTTCCAAATGACACAAATACAAATAGAAATACTAATTTTGATAATAATAGAGCGCGAAATAGTAATCGAAATTATGAACCAATGGAGGTCGATTATAATACAACCAACCACAATAATAACTCAAGCCGACGTAATAATAATACGGAAAACTCGCGTAACATAGAAAATTTTCGAACTTCACGCCTCGCCACCAATTACCCATAGCAGAACTTACCATAGAAAATATGAAAATTAATTGTCTTATAGATACTGGTGCTGCTACGTCAATAATAAATCCAAATATTTTTCCAGTAGAAAGGCAATCGCAATTAAAAACGCCCATTTATTTAGCTACCTTGATGGGACATAGAATTATACGGCATGAAATTATCACGAAAACTCCTTCCGAATTTAACGAAAATACAACGATGAGTTGGAAAGTTTTTAATTTAAAGAATAAAAATTTCGACGCCATTTTAGGCCAAAATGTGCTTACACCGATTGGTGCCAGGATCGATTTATTAGAAAATGCGATCGAAGTTAATGGTATTAAAACCAAATTTAAATATGCTTGCCCATATAGTGAAGTTTTCCAATTAGAAATTTTAAATATGAACCATTGTGATTTATTTGAAAATTTAAGAACTGAACATATGAACACTGAAGAATGTAAAATTTTAAAAGGGATATTATCAAAAAACAATGATTTATTTTATAAAGAGGGAGATACTCTTACACATATAAACGAAGTAAAACACCAAATTATAACAAAACATTCACGACCAATATATTCGAAAACATATCGTTTTCCTAAAATACATGAAATTGAAGTAGAGAGACAAGTAAAAGAAATGATCACTCAAGGTATAGTCCAACCTAGTAATTCCGCATATAACTCTCCGATCTGGGTGGTTCCAAAGAAAATGGATAACTCAGGTAAACCTAAGTGGAGAATCGTAGTCGATTATAGGAAATTGAACGAAATTACAATGGATGACAAATTTCCTATTCCGAATATGGACTCCCTTTTTGACAAGTTGGGTAGAGCTCAATACTTTACCACTTTGGACTTGGCGAAAGGGTTCCACCAAATTTTGGTAGATGAAAAGGATAGGTGTAAAACGGCATTTTCGACCCCCCAGGGTCACTACGAATTTCTTCGTATGCCCTTTGGGCTGAAAAATGCCCCCGCTACCTTCCAACGCGTCATGAACCATGTTTTAAGAGATTTAATAAATAAAATTTGCGTCGTTTACCTGGATGACATATTGATTTTTTCGACTTCTCTACAGGAACATTTGGAAGCAATAAACATTATATTTAAACGACTAAGACAGTACAATTTAAAAATACAGATTGACAAATGCAATTTCTTTTCAAAAAATACTGAGTATTTAGGTCATACCCTCACGCCTAATGGTATAAAGCCTAATGACAATAAGGTGAGGGTTATCAAAGAACTCAAACTACCTACGACTAGAAAACAGATAAAAAGTTTCCTTGGCATTACGGGGTACTACCGCAAATTCATAAAAGATTACGCTGCGGTAGCTAAGCCCATGACTAATTATTTGAAAAAAGATAAAAAAATTGACATTCATAACCAAAATTACGTTTTGTCTTTTGAGAAATTAAAAGAACTTATAACGAATTATCCGACTTTAAGGTATCCAGATTTTAAAAAACAATTTATACTAACAACAGATGCTTCAAACTTTGCAATTGGTGCCGTCTTGTCACAAGATGGACACCCAATTTGCTTTGCAAGTCGAACTCTTAACGAGCATGAAATTCGTTATTCTGCGATAGAAAAAGAACTTCTCGCAATCGTTTGGGCAACCAAATACTTTCGCCCATACTTATATGGCACTAAATTTATTATTAGAACGGACCATCAACCACTTGCGTGGTTACATTCACTCAAGGAACCCAATTCCAAATTACAACGTTGGAAAATCAGGTTAAATGAATATGAGTTCGATATAGAATATTTAAGAGGCAAAGAGAATAGGGTTGCTGATTTTCTCAGCAGAATAGATACAAATAAACAAGAAATAAATCTAAATGACATATCTGAAAATGTAAAGAGGGAAAACGACACTGACATGGCTACAATTCATAGTGGGGTCGAAGATTTGCACGACCACATCCCGATCGTAGACCATATAGTTAATAAATACCTTACACAGATTCACATCGTTCCTCAAAGGGAACGTGAAACAGAGAGATTATATGGCAAATATAAATTAATATATATATCAGAAAATGAATTAAACGACAATAATTACTTGAACGACCTATTACGTCGTGTTATAAAAAAGGGAAAAATTGGTATTTTTTCAAAATTGGGTGACGAAAAATATAATATACTACAACAAAAATTAATCGAGCTATTTGGAAATAATAATAATATAAAATTCTATAAATGTTCAACTCAAGCAGAAAATATTCTCAACGAAAATAAAGCAATAGAAATAATAGAAAAAATTCACAACGACTCGAACCACCGGGGTATAATTGAAAATTTCAATCAAATTAGAAAAAGGTGGTTCTTCCCAAAAATTAAGGAAATAATCCATAAATTTATAAACAATTGCAATATGTGCAATAAAGCAAAATATGATCGCCACCCACAAAAAACTAAACTACAAATAAGTGAAACTCCTGACGAACCTAATGACATTGTTTGCGGCGATGTGTTTTATTGCTACAAACTGACCTTTTTGACAACTTTCGACAAATTTTCGAAGCACTTAATGGTTCAACATTTACCTGACAGAAATGCTTTAACTATTATAGATCTTTTTAGAACTAGATTTGCTATATTAGGAAAACCCAATAAACTTGTACTAGATAACGAATTTAATAGCCTTAATATGAGAGATTTTTGTAGGGAAGAAAATATCGAAGTTCATTTCACATCACCTAGATCCCACACGGGCAACTCTGACATAGAGAGAGTTCATGGAACTCTTAACGAACATCTTAGAATATTTGAAACAACAAAATGCAAACTAAATACTATTCAAAGGGTTTTTCTTGCGGTGGAAAAATATAATAACTCAATCCACTCGACAATTGAAGTTAGACCACTTGATATTCTAAACGGTAAAGTTTCAAACCTAGAGCAAATTAGAAATTTAATTCATAGAAAAAAAATAATTAATATAAATAGACTGAACATTAATAGAAGTGAATTCAAGCCAGAAGACTCTGGTAAAATTTTAGTTAAGAACCCTGAAACAGAAAGATACAAAACCGCCCCAAGGTATATTCAGATCGAAAGCCGACGGGAACACAATAAATTAATAGATAATAATAATCGTAATATTCATCCTTCTAGAATTAAAAGGAAATTTAAATTCATTTCAGGTCAAAATACAACACCACAAGGTCGAACCTCAAATACAAACCCACAAGTATAAAATTTTTATTTTAACATTTTTGCTCCTTTTTATAAACTCTACACAAGCAATTTTGCGGTTAGAAAAACTTGACACTCATGGGGGGTTTCACATCCTCCAGTTACACGAAACTCCTTTAATACAAAGTTACACCAAAATACTTCACGTAATAGACACAAATAACTTGCAAGAGACGCTAATAAAAATCGAACAATCTATCAACACATTTTTCGAAGGTCCTGAAGACCAATATATTATTAAACAATTACAAACCCAAGTAAACAAAACATCTCATAACATAAAAACACTTATAATACATAGAAAAAAACGGGGTTTGATTAATTTTGGAGGTTCTACATTAAGGTGGTTATTCGGCACTATGGATAGCGATGATCGAGCTGAAATCGAATTACATCTTCACCAGGTAGATCTGAATAACCATAATTCAATAGCAGCAATAAACCAACAAATCAAAATTAACAACGACTTAGAAAATAACTTGAATACCCTTCAAAAACAAGTGTCAGATGATAAAATTTTTACTGAAAAGCTCCTTAATACTGTGACAGATAAAAACCGCCAATATATTAAACAAATTCGATTCTTACAAATCTTAAATAGTATTAGCATTCTAAATCAAGAAATTAATAAAATACAAGGTAACCTAGCATTCGCGAAACACGGAATTATGACTAATTCGATACTAACATCAGATGAAATAGAACGTTATGAAATAGACTCATTTAAATATCAAGAGATTAAAAGTTCAATATTTCAAAAGGATGAGAAACTAATTTTCGTTATCTCAATCCCAAATTTATCTGACCAATTAGCACAAAAAATTAAAATTTTACAAATACCTAACGATAAATTTGAAGAAATTTCTCTAATGAATTCGAATTTCATTACACACAAAAATAAAACTTTTATTGATGAAAATAATTTGTACGTAAAAAATTTAAAAATTGCTGACAAATGTATTCAAAATTTAGTTAAATATAATGTTAACAAATGTACTAAAGAAATTGAAAAAAATTTAAAAATTATCGAAATATCCTCAAACAATATATTAGTAAAAAACGCAGAAAACCTAATATTAAAAACCTCTGTTAATAATATTACTTATATTTTAAACAAAAATTATCTAATTACATTTAGTAACTGTTCTATTGAATTAAATAATATTGTATTTACAAATAAAGAAAATTATATATTTGAACATATCATGTTACCAAACTATTTAAATATAGATCATATAGAATTAAAAGCAAACTTAAATGATGTCCACTTAAAACAAATTGAAAACATAAAAAAAATTGAAGAAATAAAAATGTCATTTGAAAATAATAACAAAATTTTATATATACTAATTGTAATTTTGCTGACTATAGCATTAACTATACCAATTTTATATTTTGTAAAACAAAGGAAATCAAAATGCATTAAATTAAAAGTTCAAGAAAATGCTGTGGGATTAAATATTAACCAATTACCAACCACATCAAGAAAAAGTGATGTCCAGGAGGACATCAAGCTTAAGGAGGGGGGAGTTATATATCCTCTTCCAGTATAGACAAAATTTCAATACTAATTAAGCGATACCTTTTATCTTCTTTATTTTGCTTTTTCTAATGATATATCGCATTTCAATATAACTCAAAATATACTTTTTGTTTTTCTCGTTTTGTTTTTTTTTATTATTTAAATCACACATGTTGGCTTAAGCCGTCGTACTAAGAGTTATGTTACATAACTAATAAAAATAGAATCTAATATTACAAACATTTAATATAGTTTTTTTTGTTTCTTGTATAAAATTTATGCATTGAAATTATAGCTTAATAAACTATTCCGTGTGAAAATATTTCTAAAAAAAATAAAAATCTAATAATTTCGTGTGAAAATATTTCTAAAAAAATAAAAATCTAAAAAATAATTCTTTTCAGCAATTTGGTTTCCTAATGTAAAATAAAAAAAGAAAAAAGTAAAAACAAATTTTGTTTTTAAATATTTTTTGTAAAAGCAAGGAAAAATTATAACTTGGTTTAATTTTTCCTTTCTTAAAAATAGTGAGTCGAAAATTGATTGTCAAAGAATTAAGTTTGAATAAAAAAGTTTTTTATTAAGCGAGAGAAAAAAAAAGAATATTAAATAATTTTTGAAAAAGTGGATATATAATTAAATTAAGTTTTATGTTTTTGTAATAATTAAAAAAAAAGAAATTAATAAATAAAAATAAAAAAAAAAAATATAACAATTAATATTAAAATTGTTTTAATTAATCGAAGAAAAAGGAAATTAATTAATAAAAAGTAACAGGAACTTTTTTGTGATTTGTTAAAATAACAAATAATACAAAAGTTGCACACACAGACAGACAGACAGACAGGCGAACTCACAGACCGACATCTTTCTAAAAACAGCTTTCCTCACAGCTATCACTCAACATCCCAAATTTGATTGCATCACATAACCTCTCTTATTGTATGCAATGTAGTCGATGAAAATGCATATAAAATGATTTGTCCATTCAAACAAACTGTTTAGTTCAATTGTAATTTATTGTCACTTATTTCAAAAAAATATTCATACTGTGTATATACTATTGGCACGTGTTCTTAAACATTCTACGTCCCTCCTCAATTATCATATCTATATGTATACTTATATTAAAATGTACAATATTTTGAACGAAAGCAATTAAATTTTAAGCAATATGTAATCATGTAAATCTAAAAATAACAAGGGGATTTTAATATATTGTTCAGTTTGTTCTTGAATTTAATATGAGCTACATTATAGTTTTTATAATAGTCTTACATGTGAAAAAAAATCATATTTTAAGAAAAAAAATTATTATCGTATGTAATGGAAATTGTGATGCGGAAATTTTATTTTAAAATTCGGGTGAAATAACAAAATATTTAAAAATGTTTATTTACCTAATGTAATTTTTGTTTTTCCTAAAAAATATTGCCAAAATGATCGTGTGAGTATTGCAAAATATTCAAAATTGTTAGTGTTAATATAAATGAGTTTTGTTTTTAATATTACTTGCTTGGTGAGTAGCTTGCTATAAATAATATTGCAACCCTAAACACACTGTAGTTGTGATGAAAAAGTGAATATTATTTTTGCAATATTATTAAAAATAACACTTAAGCCATATTGGATATTATTAATTTTTTTTTACCATTAAGGTAAGTACAGATTTTTAATTTCTTTGATGGTTAAAAATTTTAATATACTTTTTGAAAATTTGATCTTGTGAAAACATAATATTTTTTATGTTTCTTCTGATCTTAATAATTTCTCAATTACATCCCTTAAATTTAGTTATAGTGCGAATATATGATAGATAATAATTAATTTCAGATTTTAATTTTAAAAATAAAAATGTCCTTCAACTCTTTGTTTAATTTTATACTTTAAAATTAAATTTTTCATTAGGTTCATTATAAAGCGATTGAATATTGCAAAAAATGCGAAGTCTTACAAAATATTTCTTATGATCACAATTATTGCAGCTGTAATTTCCTGAGCCTCAATATGTGGAATTTAATTCCAATTTTAAGATATGATGATACCCACTTTGAATAAGGTTTCGCATATTTAACTTTTAATGCTACAGTAAATTCCAATTGTGTAAATGTTGTATTTTATGTATGTAGATTTCATTGACTGATAATTGATTTTCTTAGTGATTTTGGCTAAAAAATATTTTTTTTATACGAAAAATTTTTAATTCTTGTCCAGAAAATATTCTAGTGGCTGAAATTATTAATATTTAGGTTAAATGTCAAAATGGGTAAAATGTTTAAAGGAACTGGAAGAAAGTTTTCTTTATAAAAGCATTTGCCCATTTTTCTCTGTTCACCTATAGTACAAAACTTTTGTTGTAAATATTGGTGAAATTGAAAAACTATAGAGTTATATCGATAAATGTATATATACTTATATATATTGTATACTTATTTTTTTTTACTATTAATAGTAAAAAATAATACAGTCTTATTAGTTTAAAAATTTCTTATACTTTTATAGAGAGACTAATGAGACATTTAGAAACAAACTTTAAAGGATTAAAAATAAATTTTTATTTGATAAAGAAGGAAAAAAAAAATAAACATTTTTTCTTCCCAATTTCTAGAGTGCAGCTACTTAACCCAAAAAAAAAAAAAAAAATGCAACATACTTATATAAATTTTGTACAATTTGAAAATTTTTCTATTACTACTTTATTTTCTTATAAAAATTTTCTTTTATTATAGCCATAGTTTGAAACAGAATGCAAAAGTAAGAAAACTTTTTAAAATTAATTTTTTTCTCTTTGATACAAGCACATTTCCTTGTGTTCAGTGCGTTTATATTCCTGTCAATTATTGTTAAAACTCTAATGTTATAATTATCGATATGACACTCTTGCCAGTTGGTTGTGATTTTATAATAACTCATATCACATCAAAATAGGCGTCAAAGAGAATATTTTTGCGGTCATATTCAGTTTAACATAATTTTATTAGAAACTTAAGATTAATTTTATTGTTGTCTTTATCACTATTGTTATTCGGCTCTTTTTTTTCTTATGGAAATATTATATTTACAACTTACACCTAAAATAATTGAGCTAAAATTTAAGTGAAAATTCGGAGAGGGAATTCGAAAAGGGAATGCATAATTAAGGAATCTCTCCCCATTTTTTTGAAATAAGCCTTGAAATCTAAGCTCTGTTTTAATGAATAGATATGTAAATAAATCATAAGTAAAAAGCTGATGATAAATTTTTTGGTTTAGTATAATATGTAGAGTAAAATATAACTAAACGGACTGACGTGGAGATCAGAATGAAAAATGAATTTTTCTGAAAATGAAAGGATTATAAAATAATTTTATTGAAAATTTATATATGAAGAAATTTTAGTTAATTTATTAACAACTTATGGCTTTACAAACTCTTTAAAGTAAGAAAAAGGACCATTTTTTTTCCAAACATTTAAAAAAAAAACCCCAGTAGAGAGCATTCTTTGTCAATGATTTTTTTTTAATAGCTCCTTGGAAGAAGCCAAACTTTTTCACATTTTCATTTTATTTATTTGCGTTCCCTTTTTTATTTTTATTATTTTTTTTCTTCAAATAAAGTATCAGAAAAAATTAGTTCTCGCCTAATGGCAATGGATGTCAAAAGCATCTTTTACAAGAAAAAAATATTTACGTACTTATGTCGTTTCATACTATTGCAAGATTTTTATTCGCTTTCATTTCGTTTTTATTACATAATCGTCCTTATTAAGGCTTAAAAATGTTATTTTTTTTTCTGTTTCTATTATGCTTCTTCGAGGTTACATTTAAAGGAGGCGAACCAACTAGGAATTAAAATTGAAAAAATAAAAACGCACAAGAAATATGAAGTGAAGAGAAGTAAAATGTATTTTTGATGTTGCAGTATACTTTTAAACGGTGTCATATAGGTTACTGGCCCTTTAAATGTTTTTTATTTTCTAGTAGTATGCATTTGAAGAAAATATTATCTTAGAATATCAAGGAAATTGATAAAGGATGCTGCAGAAAAAAAGTAAAAATCGAAAGCATTAGACGCAACTTAGAGGTTATTTAAATATTTTACATTAAATAATTCATGCATCCTATATTGACGTTTTCGTTATGGAAAAATTCTAAAAATTTTTAAAAAAGGACGAAATTTCTATATTATCGTATTTGTTTTGAAAATCTATTTAATTAATTTCTAAATGTTATTTGTGAAGTTATTCTTATTGGAGTTGAATTTTCAAGAATATCTTCAAGCATGCTTAGTAAATACAAAAAATTTTAGCTTGAATCCTTGAATTTTAAAATAAGAGCGTGTTGCGCGTGTATTATCCAGCTCTTATGTGATAATTCAATTACTTCCTGATTGTAAAATATTGATTTATTTTTTTTTTAAGTTAATGTGGCATGTAAGAATATTAAATTAAATTGCAAGATTTGAGAAAGATGAACAAAACTTAAGAAGCTATGACAAGGATATTGTTTCAAAAACAACATCATTCTTTTTGGCTGGTACAATTTAAATGTTTTACTAAGGTGTCTAACTGGAAATTATTTTCAGTTCTCGCATACAATTTTAACATGTACGAAACAAAATTCTAAATAAAGTTACTACTCTATGATATCTAACGTATGCATTGCTATTAAAATACGTCTTTGATTACTTAACCAAAATGAATTGGCATTAAGATAGCAATCCAATGTTCATTAGAGAGTATGCTATTGGCCCGGTTTTGAAAACAAAAAAAAGAAGAATTTTATCATAGAAAAATATGCATAAGTAGTCGCCCTTGCGTATATAAAAGATAAATTGAAAAATTAAAAAGCGTATGTAAAATGTCAGACATTTTATTAATAGTTAAAAATTCTTCTCTTAAAATAATCACGCTTTTATATAAAATTTTGCTGTAAAGACGGAAGAGAGAAACCGTATGGTAGAATTAATTTTGAATATTCTTTTACAATGTTTTCGAATTGCGTTCCTTGTGCGTTACTAAGAAGTTTTTTGTATTAAATTTTTTTTAAATTTTCAATTGAAACATTTATTGATGATCATATTTTTTTAACGCTATTTAAAAAGAAAGATTTGTATTCAATTTATGTACAAGCACCACAAATTTTTCTAAAAAATCGTTTCTAATTTACTCTTAAATTCTTAGAAACGATTACAAACTGGTGGAACATGAATCTTTTTTAAATAAAGGTGTTGTATCTTTCGTTGTCTGAACGATGGCCGAATTTATAATTGAAAAAAAATTAAGTTGGATCCATAAAATGGTTTGTAAAGAAGCACTTTTCCTTTCAACAAATGAAAATAAATACATTATTTTAATTACTACATTATACCTATAGAATTTACTACATTATTTTAATTAGTTTCATTGATATACCATTATATATAAAATTTGCACAAACAGGGTGAGGCAGGTAAAAATTTTCTTCTACGGAAATGTATAAAATTTTAGCTTTCTTTTTTAAATGGTGTAGAAGTTTTGTAAACAGGCACCCGGGCAGACAGATGGAACGAAGAGAGGGGAACTAACAAACACTTTTTTTTTCAAAACTTTTTTCGAAAAGTACTAAAAACAAATCTATTTTATTAAAATAAAGGTATGAAGAAAGTTCATGTTTCATTTAATATAACCATTATGGAACTTGGCGCTACAAAGAAACTTTTCGATCTTGTAAAGTAAAAACTTTTTTAAACTGCTCTTACTAAGAGCTACTAAAAGCCGATTCCTAGTGTCTAGTTCATGTAAATTAGTCACTTATATTTTATAGGTTGTTTGTTAATTACATTTTTTTTTGGTCCTTTTTAAAGGGTTTTTCGAGATGTGGTGACGCACATGACATATTATGTTCCCGAATAAGAGTTGTAGAGCTATTTATCAATTTTATGACCTTTGAGCAATAATTCCGAATTTGAAAAGTGCTAATGGTCAGAGTTATTCTGTTAGTTTTTCTTTCTAAGTGCTATTGAAAACCATTCATTCCAGCTGTCTAACTCATCTAAATTCTCTTAAAATTATGTTAAAATCAATGATAAAGTAAATAAGTTGATACCAAGAAAAAATTGCCTTATTTATTAATTAATTAATTAAAAAATTTATTTTATATAACATTAAGGTATTTAAGGGCATATAAAATTCAAAAATTAATTTTTTTTTTATTTTATAACAAGACTTTAAAATATTATTCCTTTAATTATAAATATTTGAACCATCTGTTGGTGATTTAAAATTGTTGTGATTTAAAATTTTTGTAAATATTTTTTTTTTTGTAAATTCTGTTATACGAAAACGTTTATCATTTTATCGTTTCAACCTGTTGTAAATCACACAGACTTTTCTCTCTTATACAAATAATTTTATGTATTTTTTACCTATATATAAATTTGTATACAAATTAAGTCATTGTATAACAAATATATAATAATAATCTCTTTAATATGTACGAAAAACTTTATGTATTTTTAAGTAATCATTAATAAAAGGATTAAAATAACAAAAAAAACAAACGGAGAAAAAAATTTTTTAAACAACGACTTTTATAAAATATTCACATCTATTTCTGTCAAGAAAATATGTTTAAAATTTGTTGCGATAGTAAAGCGGTTTTATGACATTATACTATTATTATACAAGAATCAGAGTGTTATAAAATAAGAAAAGAAAAATATACAGAAAACATTGAAGCAAATTTAATATAATATATTGCAATGGTATGGCAGCTAACGGTAACAGAATATAAGAGTTTAAATAATCTTTTAGTATAATAGATTCACAAACATTTGTTCTATAATAGTATGCACTAGTATAATAGTTATATACATATAGGTATACAATAACAGCATGCAATTACGAGTATTATCATGCAATAGTCAACATTTAGGGGATACGGATATCCAATATGAAGTTTAGCATGATGTTAAAAAAAAAAAATTACATATGTACATACATCCATATATGCGTATTGAATTTCAATATAAAAGCTTCAGGACTTTTAACCTACTAGTCATGTTTAAAATTTGAATAATTAATAGCCTTGAGGTTTTTCGATGCATAATCCTTATATAGGTTCGGTAAATTATATTTTTAGTACTGATACGAAATCTTTATATATAAACCTATATTTTTATTCATAGGCAGCCAAAGATTTAAGATGTAAACTATGGTATCGTTTTGATATAATTAACGCACATAAATGTGCATCTACTATTCTCTTATATATTTATATACATATGTATATATAGAAGAATCATTTTTTGAATATTTATAGATTATATTTTTGTATGTACTTATATATAATAATATTAAGTATTAATATTTAGGTGCATCAATTTTAAATATGACAAAATGATTGGATAATGGTGCATAATCAGACCTAGGTAGATTATGTTTACATTAAATTTAAATAATGAATATATATAAAATATGGGGAGAGGCTTCAATATATATATATATAGGCTTAAAAATGGAATTTTCTGATTATATAGGATTATTTTTTAAACTTTAATGTATAATGTACTCTGAATTATTTTTAGGCGTCTAATAATAATTATGTATAAATTACTGAATTTTTAAATATATTTGAAATAAAGATGAAGCTTCATCGGTATGTATGTATATTTGAATGTGTGGATATGGAGAAAATTTAATTTACAAAATATTTTGTTTACATTATACATAAAACTTTAATTAATTTGTGGGCCAAAAATTAAAAATACTTATATATTATGTACATATATAAACTGTTATACATATATTACTGTTATACATAACTGTTATACATATGTTAATATAGTTTATGTTTTTGAAACAAATTTTTTCTGATCCAAATTTTTTGCAGTAGCAAATAGATTCATGCAAGTTTCCATGGAGTAATAAACAAATATGTACCTATAAGTACTTACCTACATACTTTGAATTTTAAATTGCAATTATGAAATAAAAATGATGGTTCATTCACAATGTTTTTTAATGGTTATGCATAGAATTTAATAATTTTTTGGCAAAATGTTAAGAATATAGTGATAATATTCATTAAAAAATTTACATTACAGAAATAGTGTAATTTTACTATTGATTAAAAGATCATGCCAAAAAACGGCAATAGATAAAAATGTACGTTTTATCATACATATATGTGCTTTTTAATTATAAAAGTGTTATAATAAAATGTATTTATATCAATATGCATTTATTTAATATGTTCCACTTTATTATGATTGTGAACACTTAAACGGATAACATGGAAAATAATACAATTGAAATTGGATAACATGAAAATTTCAATTAATAAATTTGATTCAAATCAATGATGAGGGGTCAAGTGAAATCCTTTCATTAAAGTACAGGCATGTAAAATTATTGCATACATTTAGGATAAGTAAGAAAAAAAATTATTTAAATATGTAATAGTTTATATAATGATCGAATTCGACTGTTAAATAAATTAAAATAAATAATTATTATTTTAATAATTAAATTAAAATAAAAAATTTACAAATTTCAATAGGTGACAATTTGGAAAGGGTGAAGGTGGAATAAAATTTTCTTTTAACAAAAACAAAATATTTATTAGAGTCTTAAAGCTGCCAAAATTCTAGATAAAAGATGTTCTCATTAATTTTGGTAGCTATACCTTTTAGAGGGCCGAAAATAGACAAAACTTTTCTTCTGGAGCATTATTGTTACGGAATCTTTAATTTACTTCAGATTTTCAACAGATCAGTTAACTTTTATTCAAATAAGTATTTTTGTAATTTTCTCAAAACAAATAATAAATAGAATGATTTATCAGGAATTGAAAACGGTTAAATAACGTGTTAGTCATATGAGATCAAATAGAGATTCCTATGATGAGATTTCAATAGATGACGGAACTAAATATAATTCAGCCGATTTTATTTTAAAATTTCGAATTTGGCATGATAGTGAATTCGATTCATTACTCTAATTGAAATTTTCAACTTTGTCTAATTAAAATATAGATTCCGAAAATGAAACAAATTCAAGTTTAATATAAAAAACAATTGCAAAATTTTAAAATTAAAATGAATTTTACTGTTTTTCTAATAACTCAAGAATTCTTTAATGTTAAGGCTATATTAAAAATGCATAGAAGAAAAAAAAAATATATTTTTTATTTTTAATTTCTTTTTTCATTAATTTCTTTAGTAAGTGCTTTGTAAACTCAACAATAATAGCTAAAATGTAAATTATAAAACTTTAAAATTTCCAACCTTTTAATAATTGTTATACATTAAACAAAAAACTTCAAGAACAAAATGCATACATACAAATTTTGTAAAGGCAAACTCTTATGAAATTTAAAGTGAGCCTTTACTTTGAAATTTTTATTTATAATTCCTTGGAATAAGTGTAAAACTTGTAAATTGAACTTTATTTTCGTGTCAGTGAATAAAATATTTAAGTTTTCTTTTTGCTTATTTATTAATTCTTTATAATTCAAAATAATATAGGTCCAAGTTCGAAATATATTTCTGCATATACAAATAAAGTCATATATACTATGTGTAGCGCAAATAGTATAGAAATTATTAAAAATATGTGCATGCACATATGTATGTATATTGGTGCACGTACATGTGTAATATTATTAAATAAGCCTCATAAAAATTTCTCATTATAGTTCTTTATTTTTTTTTTCTTTTCTGTTATCCTTGACATACATAAATTACCAGAAATATTCGCATATAGTACCTATGTTAAATAGCATAAAATCTAACATGAAAATGTTATATACATTTATGTTATACAGCTATGTACATATGTTAATAGAAACGTTCATGCATTAATTATTTTATGAAGGGAAATGTGTGAAATTGTAATGCAAATATTGAAACATTTATATGTACATATATATGTATGCGAAAATAATATTTGAAAAACCTTAATTTTCCAATTTTGAAAAGCTTAAAAATTGCACAAACAAGCGTGAAAGATGTTCTAAATTCATTATATGTACATATTTGGATTTAATTAAAAAAAACAAAAATCGAAAATAAAGAAAATCCGGAACAGAAATAAACGATTTTAGGACGTAAAAAACTGGAATAATATTGTATAGAAGCATTTTGTGAATCGTATATTGTTTTAGAAGTAGCATATTGTACGTACAAAATCTTAAATGAATGCATCAATTGTTATAGGTGATCGTCAAAGTCTTAAAGCTACACATAAATTGTATACTGAATTTAAGAATTAACGAGATTGGTTTTAGGCTATTTTTCACACTGATGAAGAGGATGAACAAAAGAAATTTGATTTCTTTTTAATGAATTTTTACTACAATAATACGTTATAAAAAAATCATTCACAGCACAGGTTACACTTTTTAAGAGAAGCACTATTTAAAATTTCAATACATTGTGTTCTTTCGTCTCTCCTCATAAGGCTAGCCCCAATTAACATTACAGTTTCTCCTTTTCAAATATTCACTCTTTTTTAACTTTATGATAGAAATGAGAAAAAAAAAACACGATAAATGGAAAATTTATTTTTATTGTATTGCTAATGTTTATCAAGAGAAATTGTAATATTCAAGCAATTCAAAAAATAAGAGAAGAAACGGGAAACAATAATAAATTTTTAATATTTTAAAATTATTTAAATTGTAATGCAACTATAAAACTATTTTTCTATTATTGTTATTATATAATTTTTTTTCTCTTTTGCAATTTAGCCTTATCATTTCCCTTACTATATTCTAAAGTAAAACTATTTTTTAAATACAAAAAGTTATGAGGCAAAAAATAAAAGAAAAATAAAATTAGTAACAGAAATAAAAAAATGTACAGTAATAAAGAAGCAAAAAAAAAAAACCATAGAAATAAGGAAATAAGGAAACAAATCAGGAGAGAGAGGAAAAAAAAAAGCTGCCATTCCTTGAAATCCTTGTAAATACCTTAAAGATTGCATAACAATCTTTTTATAATTCTTTAGGGAGAAATTTTCGCTCTTGTTAAATTACCGCAACAAAATCCAAAGAGATGCAATATGCAAAAAGGCGGGGATTGGTGATAAAATGAAATAAAATGTTATACTTATAGTTTGCTATTACCGGTATTTCAGATGCAATAAAAAATTAGAAAAGAAAAGTATGACAAACTTAAGAAAACAAAAAATAAAATGCAAAGAAAAAAAGAAAAGAAAGATAAAAATGCCAAATGCTTATAACAAACCGCTTTTACAACTCTAAAAGGATGGTAATATTTTCATTTTTTTTTTCACTTTATTTCAATTTGTATACGTTATTATTTTGATGGAAAGTTTATAATAATTGGGAAAATTTAATATCTGAGAAAAAAATTGATAATTTGCTTCTATATATAAGCATTTTCATCTTTGGATGGGCAACTGTTATTGAGGGTACGCTTTTGTATTCCACTTCAAAAGAGAAAAATTTTAAGATGCGTATTCTCATTTTATTAATTAATTTTTTTTATTTTTTTTTTTTAAAACTTATGTGAAAATTTTAAAATATTTTATTTGTTTCCAGCACGTCAGTGTCACAATATTAAAAACAGAGTGAATGAGTGTGTTTCATATTTTTACTTATTATTTCCCGCAAAAAGTGGAATTCTGAATTCAGAAAAAATTCTGTCTCTTTATGATTTAATCTAACATATTTTTCTCTGTCCTCTTCATTCATTTTTCTCTCACAGATTGGTTATAAAAGTAGTGAGCAACAGTAGGGTAGCATACGAATAACAGTAATAATTACTGTTAAACAGAATTCAGAAACTGAATGAAAATTTTATATAAATCTCTCTAATCTCTCATTTCTAATTGATATAAGTCTAAAATTTCTATATAAAACCTGATATTATCTAAAACAATCTTACTTTTCTATTAAAAAAAATTAAAGTATCCCAAAGTTATGCAATACTAAATTTACATTTTATCACTTTATATTCACTTAACTTTAAGAAAATTTAGTAAGAAATGTGACCTTTTTTTTTTTAATTTTTTTTTCTTAATTTTTTCTTATTGTTGTTGTTTTCGGAATCCTTTAGAGTATTTTTTATGTTGCATTATTGTTAAACTGGTTTTGTCATTGCATACTTTTGCATATATTTAAAAATATACTCTTACAAGAATGTTTGTAATAATTCGCGTTCCAAAACCTATTTTACGTTTGTGTGTATGAACATAAGCATAATATTATTTTCTTGCAGTTTTATACATATAAACAGTGTGTTCGTATTGTGTCTTCCTCTTAGTTTAAGTTTACATTACTATTATAGTACATAAGTAAAGACCAGATTAGATGCACAAGCAAAGGGAATATAATAAATGTGACGTGGGTAAATCATGTGATGTTTTCATATCCACATATATTCATATAGAGGTATTATGTATGTACTCTGTATGTATATTTGAGTATAGTTTGTCCTTATGATAACGGTAGGAGTTTTATAGCATGAAATATTTTGCATTTTGTTTTTATGACGTAACGTCATTTTTTAAAATTTTACATTTTTCTTAAGAAAATGCAAACAAAAAAAATTTTTTTTTTAAAGAAAAAATAGAAGTAAACGAAAAATCTTTTATGATGAATTCTTGTTTTGAAAGTGCACAAGAAGGAAATTTTTATTTGAATGCATATTTTGTTTTTTTTTGTTTTGCTGCACTTTAAATTTTTTTATTTTTTTTTTCAAAAATACAAAATAAGTGAAATTGAATTTTTAATTTAAGTTTTTCAGCCCGACAATTCATTCAGCCCAAGAAATGAATTTGGTTCCAGCCTTAATTCACATAGTTGCTGGCGTTATTTTGTATTCAGATTTTTAAATTATTCAGTGTTACATCAGTGGCCACAAACACAAACCGCCTAACTCGAGTTAAGACAAAAATGAGATATGACTACCAGCGAATTCTCCGTTTTGAGTTTTATATGCTCACAAAATTTGGTGGCTCTAGGACTGTTCTAGCCGCAGTTATTGCCGAATTCACACATGACCTAACTCGAAATGGTGCCTATGTGCACTTGCACTAATAGCCTAAATCGAGTTAAGAACAGAAAACATCTTTTTTATGTTTTTGACAAACAACTTATTTCGAGATAGGCTATTGTTGCAAATCAAAATTAGTGACATTTTTTTTTTTATGTATGAATTTTTATAACCGCTTATCTCGAGTTAAGCTTTTGTTGCAAAATTAATTTTGAGGTTTTTCATATACTAACTCGAGATAAGCGATTTGTGCAAAATAATAATTGTTGGTTGTTTAAACTCATCTCGAGTTAGGCGATTATTGCAAATGCAATTATATTCCAAAAGGCTTCTTATGTCGAGTTAGGTTTTTATAACGCGTGCAAGTAAGAACAAAACATCAAAATTAAGCGTTTAGTGTATGAAATAGTATAGATTCAGAATAGGAACAATATTATTTTTTTTATTATGAAATATATTTTTTATTGCTTAAAATATCATTTTATGTGATATATAATGTACCTGTAGTAAATGTATTTTGCTTTTATGTTAACTATGTTAAAATAAAACCTCACATTTAAATTAAATATTACATTTTTTAACTTAAAATAGGAAACATCTGCACAAGTTAGCTGTTTTATTATTGCTCTAATTACCCAAATACCACAAATTTTAAATTTTGGTTTTTTTTGGGCAGTAAACTTGTACGGCATCTTTTGCCTTACCTGCTTCAAAGGTTTTTTCCCATGTAAAAATATAACATTGCCATCTACCTGGTTAGTGATTGGTTTAAAAATATATTGAAGTGTTTTGGATTTGCGTTTTAATTGTATTGCAAAACAAAGTGTTGTTTTATTATATCCTTATAGAACACATGTTATTAGGAAAATTAAAATTTTAAATTTGACAAGAGTTTATGTTCTTATTATCGTATTACAAAGAATAGTTTTATTATACCTTTATAAAACACATGTTGTTCGGGAAATCTAATTTTTTTATTTTGCAATATTTTAAAATAAAATTTTTCCGTCTGGGAGGAGAAATATTTTTGTATACTTTTTATAACTCATTTCCGCAAGATCAATTTTAATCGATTTTCAAATATTTATAACGGTTTGTTATATAAAACGAAGACTTTTTTGCAAAGACATGTTACTATTGTTTTTGAATGTGTCAATGTTGCACATTTTTCGATATTTAGAATAAGATTATAGGTAAATACAAAAGAAATAAAACCTCAACGTAAAAATTATAAATGATGAATGAACGTACATTAAAAATTTTGGAACTTGCTAGGAGAGCACGAATGATCGTAGCTGACGTTAAAGGTAACACTCTATATTTAAAATTAACATTACAAATTTAAAGTATGTATTTTGAAACATAGAAACGAATGAAACGGATTCTACAGGAAACAAACAAACACCAATAAACCCTGCTATTGAAACCGAAGTAAATGTAGTCTTGAGAAACTCTATTGACTTTGACTCTGATGACTGCATTAAAGATCCTGATTTTGAGATTTCTGAAGAAAATTCTTCAGGATATATTGTAAATGACGTGTTTACTGAAGAGGAAAAAGATATTGAGAAAAATAAAAAAAATTCAGTTTCAGATCACAGCAAACTAAATAAATATTCAAGAAAAAATGCGTTCAAATATAGGAATTTGGGAAACGAATATATAAATCGAAAAGGCAAACAGGTTTCTTCCAGGAGATTTAGAGCACTGAGCTCCTCTTGCCGAAAAAACTGCCGCAGTAAGATTTCCACTAACATGCAGAAAAAAATTTTCAAGTCCTATTGGGCATTAGGAACATATCGTCAAAGAATTTTATATGTGGCCTCATTAATGGATATAACTGAGACAAAAACAGCTTGCAAGATAAAACATGCTATTAATTCCAGGGAACGTAAATATCACGTGCAATACAATATTCAATACGAAGCAAATAAGATTGAAACTTGTAAAGCTTGCTTTAAAAAGTGCCTTGATGAAACTGATAGTTTCTTAAAAAGTGTTTTAAAAAAGAAAATTGATCATCCCAAAAGTGAAATTACAGATTTCCGAGGTAGAGCTTCTGGTTCAAATAGATTTGACAACAATGTAATTGAAACCGTAAAAGAGCATATAAAAAGCTTTCCAGCTTACGAATCGCACTATTCACGGAGGGACACTACATATAAATATCTTCACGCTAGCTTGACTCTATCTCAAATGTACAAATTATATTGCGAGAAGAATAGTGTTAATATATGTGTTGGTCTAACTAAATATTCGGAGATATTTAAAAGTAACTATTTTATATATTATAAATATTTACCTGTTTCTTATTGCTTTTATTTTATTTATAGCTATGAAGATAAAATTTAAGAAGCCCAAAGTGGACACATGTAAAACTTGTGATACTATTCAAGCAAAAATTGAAATGTCTAAAACGGATAACAACAGAACACAACTAATTAATTTGCAGAATGAATTAAAATATCACCATAACAAAGCAACTTTAGCCTATGATTCAAAAAAAAGTGATAAACTACTAGCCATTAACAGTTCAATAACAAAAGTGTACGCTTTTGATTTGCAACAGTGTTTGCCGACTCCCTACTTGAGAACTGGAAGTGTGTTCTATAAGAGGCAACTGTGGACTTATAATTTAACAGTACACGATCTTGAAAAAGGAATTCCGTATTGCTATATGTGGCACGAAGGAATTTCAGCACGAGGGGGAAATCAAATAGCATCATGCCTTTTTAAACACATATGTAACGTAAATAATGATCCAGAAATAAAAAATTTAATTTTTTATAGCGATTCGTGTGCCGGACAAAATAAGAATTCATTTGTTTCCATTATGTTCATAATGGCTCTTCAGTCAAGTGGATATTTAGAACTAATTGACCATAAATTTCTAGAGCCCGGTCATACTCACATGGAGTGTGATATTGATCATGCCACAATAGAAAGAAAGAAAAAGAGAACCGATGCTAAGATTTATCACCCACATGATTGGTACAACTTTGTCCGATCAGTCGGCACAAAAAAATCTTTTAATGTCATTGAAATGACAAGAAGCTGTTTCTATAATTTCTCCGTGTATATGAAAGAGAAATTCCTTTGGCGAAATAGAAATACTTCTGGAAACTCCTTTAAATGGAAGGACGTGCGATGGCTCAGATTTCAAAAAAGTTATCTTGGAAAAATATTCTATAAGAATAGTTTGGACAAAGAGGAACCCTTTAAAGTTTTGAATATTTCAAAACGAGGAGTTAACCAGCTAGAAATTCAAGATATACCCCAAATTAAAGAAGAAGCGAAAATTAGTGCAAAAAAAAAAAAGGACTTGGAGTACTTAATGCAATTCATTGATCCTTCGTTTCACGAATTTTACAAATCGCTTAAAACTGGAGATTTAGCAGATACTCATCCAGATTTAGTCGATGATTCAGAAGAAGAATGAAAGATATTAAAGTAACTGTTACCTTTCTTAAATTCAACAGTTTTAATATTTTTAGAAATAATTTGACATTTAAGTTCTATATTATTAATTTGTTACCTCCATTTATTTTTATTATTTTGTATGACAATGATTTGAAAAAAAATTGAGAAATCAAATAAAGCACGAATAATATAAATATTATTTTTTCTTTTTCAATATAACTTAAGTCACCTAAAACCATATCTTCAGTTTTGCAACAACAGCTTAAGTCGACTTAAGTTTGACGAAAATACAAAAGTAATTTTTCACAAATCGCCTAAGTCGAGTTATGCTTTGCAAAGTGCTTTTTATAAATTTTGTATAACCGCCTATCTCACTTTTTTCATAATTATGAGAATACTATTAGTTGTTTTACTTCAAATTATGAGTTAATCGCTTCCTTTTTTAATTATCTTTCAATCAAAAAAAAAATTGGTTCAAAAAACTTCATAACTTTTTTCAAAATTTAATTTAAAGTTTTAAATGCATTTATCTCGAAATCACTAAAACAGACTTAAGTCGTTTGTGCTTGAAGCCACTGACATCTCACTGCAGATATGTACACTTAACGAGGATAAACTATTCAATATTTCCGAAAAAAATTCCAAGTTTCATCAATTTTAACATATTTCCTTATATCGCTTGCACAGCTAACAATTTAAAAAAAAAAACATTGTTAAATTCTTATAGAAATGTGCTACTCTTATTCAGTATAGCTACTATTCGTAAAAGTTCGAATTTAAAATCATAAAATTTTTATTTTTTCATTCAAATTTTTTGCATTTTTTATATTATTATTATTTTCTTTGTATTTTGTAGCTAAAAGGTTTGAATTTTTTATGCAAGAATGCTAATCGTTTTGTGCTTAATGATGATTTGTTGCATTTTGCGATAAACTTTTTACTACAATAATACCTTTGCATAAATAATGTTTTGTATTGCGAAAAATTATGGAAATAAAGGATATTTTCAATGTAAGGATTTTTTCTTTTTTTGTTCAGTTTATTGCGAATTACGGTTTAGATTTTTTTTTATTTATAAAAATTTTCTTTTATGATCAATTTTTAAAGTTTTAAAGCTTAATAAGAGCCATGTGAATAGAGTTTTAAAAATTTTTTTATATTTTTATAGTTTTCTTTGTAATTTCTGTGGTGTGATTATGTTATATACAAAATTGAATCACTTATGATTATGGGGAATATTATTGTGAATAATTAATTTTTAAAATTTATAGGATAGAAACAAATGTTGTGTAAGGAACAAGGATAAATTGTTGTTAAGAAGATTTTGGATGGTACAAAAGGTTGGAAGTAAAAATTTTCATTTTATGCACAGTTGAATACTTTTGCGTCTTGAAATCTTTAATTTCGAAAATTTTGGACTCTGAACACCATATTGTGATTCGTGATGTTGGAGGAATTTTTTCGATTTTTAAGTATAATTCGAGTTTTTCGTTATATTCAAATATTTGAAACCTCATATTTAAAATTCAAACTTATCGCCAATTTTATAATTTGTATTAGAAAATTCTCTTTAGTATACAAATTCGCCAAGTATTTCGTTTCTATAAACCAATGGGATGTTTTTCAAAATGCAAAAACCTTGAAAATTTTTAAGTTATAATAAGTTTTTAAAATATTTCCTTTTTTTATGCTCTAAAAGTCTAAAATTTTCTCTTAAACGAACAAATTAAAAAAGAAAACGGAAAATTAATAAAATTCAAGGTGACTTTTTATACTTTCCTATATGTGTGCAGAATTTCCATTTTATTTATTAAATTAATAAAAATAAAATATATTTTAAAAGTATAAAAGTCACATAAGTATTTAAAAAAAAAAAGAAACTATATTTTCTAAAAGAATTTTTGCTATAATTTTCATTTTCCTTTTTTTTTGAAATTGTACAAATAAAATGAAACTAAATAGTTTCTTAATGCTATTGCAATTTTAAATAGAAAATAAAAATGAAATTTATTCCATTTTGGATACTTATTTTATTTATTTATTTTTATGTACTTTAAAATATATGGGATGTCTCATTTAAAGTGGCCGAAATGAGTATGGCGATATATGTGTGTTGCGTGTGTTTGTATAAGTTGGTAAAAAAATATTCATTTTTATTATAAGTTTTAAAAATATTTGAAAATTATGTTCCAAAGGGGGTGCATCCTATTTTATTTCCAAGAAATTGGGAAAGTAGGAAAAATAAAATGTGGTTATTTTGTAAAAATTTATAATTTGTTTATTTTGTTGCAACAAGATCACGTAACACCTTCTTCGTTTTCCATGCTTTTTCCTTGCAAAATTAGAAAATTTTTTCATTAATTGATGTAATTTTTTTGAGACTAAAATTTCTTTAGATTTCCTTAATTTTCTTTTTTTTAGACCTAGTTAACTGCCCAAAATTTACATCATTTGTTCTCACCCTAAAAGTATGCAATTTTAAGTGTATTATGATATTTTTTATTTCGTTGAAAACCAATATCTCTTATTAATTAGAGTGACTTCAATATTGTAAAAAAACAAGTTTTAAAGCCGTTTTTAAACTGCCTTTAAACGTGAGGTTTTAAGACTTTATACTAGATTGCCAAAATAATGCATAGTTTCAGCACGGAACGTAATTTTTTACGTTATGACATTTGTATGTATTGTTTATTCGTGATTTGTCATTTTTAAATTTTATAAAATTTCAAAATTATACTCAAAAAGAATTTTTGTAAGTCAAGTAAAAGAAAAACTTATTTCAAAATCAAATTTAAATTCTTATCGAATAGTGATGAGGAGCATAATGTCCTCATGTTTGCAATTTTTATCCCTACGTCTTACCAATGAATATTGTTTTATATATTTAAAATAATATTTAATTGAATGCTTTATATTTGCCTAAAATTTTCGATTTCACTTTCCATTCTCCATTAAATTTTTATTTAATTTTAAGAAATTTCAGCAGTCTTTATTTGTAAACCATACGTTTAATATACCATCTTGACACCCAATATTTTCTTTCAAACAGTATTGTCAAGCTTTATTTCTCATTTAACATAAAAATTCATATTGAGCCGGCACATATAACTAACATTTAGAAAAAT
Source organism: Condylostylus longicornis (assembly GCF_029603195.1). Taxonomy (NCBI): domain Eukaryota; kingdom Metazoa; phylum Arthropoda; class Insecta; order Diptera; family Dolichopodidae; genus Condylostylus; species Condylostylus longicornis. The sequence continues at coordinate 1,735,371 of NW_026578116.1, forward strand.
GTGTTAGATATTTGAGAAATTGAAATTACCGATGCATTTTACAAATTTTGTTAAGCGGTGCCGGCACCAAAATTTTTCGAGGCGTTCTCTGTTTTTTGTTCGGAATCAAAACGGTCTCCAAACAATTTAGAACGTGATAAATTTCAAACAAAAACTCTTTTTTTTTTGTATATGTTTTTGTAAGGCAAAGTTACTAAAACATTTGCGGGAAATATAAAAAATTTTGATTTCATTCAAATGCCTGAGGAGTTGATGAGTTTTCTGAAACCAATTGTGAAAAAGAAAATTAAATTAGGATAAGAAAATTACAATAAAAATTCGTTCACACTTTTGCTTTTGTTTTTTTAAACATTTTGAATGTTCTCTACACCTGATAATTGGTAAAGCGACACTTGGTGTTTTAAACATTTATACCAACCTTTAGTTTATAACATTTTATTATTTTGAAATATTTGAAAATGTGAAAAAGAACATTTTATGAATATGTTTTCTTTTTTAATGGTATATACATACGTACATGTAGGTATTAGTTAAAATAAATTTTGCATCCTTAAAGACCATTTCTTTAACCAATAAAATATTCTATAAATTTATTGCATTATCGTTTCATTCAATATTATGTTTCTTTATGGGGGTAATTCAAATAATTTTTAAACAAATTCAAAATTAAATAAAATGTATTTATTTTATACAACCATATGAAATAAATTTAATATACTTCATATGGGGTTGGCCTACATGTAATAGATTTATTTAAAATTGAAATAAGCGGTATTGGTAATTTTTAATTTAATTAGAAAAGTTAAAACTTTAAGTCTAATTTTTTATTGAAGAAAATGTTGTGTAAAATTGAGAATTATAATTTTTTTTATATATTATATGATTCATAATGTCCGATTTACCGAAAATTTTAAGCAGAAGTCAATAGTAATAAAAACCAGCCTGATGTTTCCACCGTATAACTCATCCCACTGTGTATTTTCTCAGTAATATTTACAAAACCAAATAAATCTAGGTGTACTAGTTTATCAAAAGAATTGTACAATATTTTCAAATCATCTTTTATACACCGATTTAAAATTTTAAGTAAATTGCCAAGGTTCTTGCTAATGCATCTTCAAAAATTTTAAATTTTGTTTTTTAGTAAATTTTGTTAAAATAATTCTCTCAGAACTCGATTTATTCTTTTGTAGAATCCATTGCTTATTTCTTTATTATTTTTGAAAAAAAAATCCTCAAATTTGACTGCTAATAATAATGCGGTTAATTGGAATTTAATTTCATAAAATCCATGCTGAGATTTGTCATAATACCAAGTAAATCTTAATATGTATAGGTAAATATTGTCAGAAATGTGAAATCGTACCATAGCAAAACACGAGTGTTATTAAGATTTCAAGTACTTGAAAAACTGATCATTCCTCAAGATTTGATATAGGATTTTGCTTTCTATAGTAAGACAAAAAATCTCACTTATACCAGAAGAAGAGCATTTCATAAAAATTCAAAATTTTCTAGATTTTCCAGAAAAAATTTTTGTTTTTCATTTTTTCTTTTACATTTTTTTTTGTGTAAGGAAAGTGTCATATATGAATATCTGTGAAAATGCACAATTTATTATCAGATTATTTATTTTAGGCAAAAAATATTTTTAATATTATGTTGGTTTTATATCGTAAATACAAAGATAAACCCCAGTAATATTTTATGGATTACAATTCTAATCATAATTATTATTTATTAATAAAATTTTGTTAACAGAGAAAATATTGAGAAAGAATAAAAGTTTTGCAAATAAATTTTAATAAATTTTAAATTTTTATAGGTACATTAAGTGTAAACATCAATATTTCTTATATGAGATTAAAATTATTGCAATGAAATGCAATAAAATTTTTTATGTTGCAGCAGATATGACACAAAAAATAAATTATTTCCCAAACTACTTCTTGCTTTATATTTATAACCAATATTAACCAAGAAATAAGGAAAAGTACTTTTAAAATGGTGAAAAGTAATAAGCAAAAGTAAATGTAGTTGCCGCAATAAGGCCCTGTTTGAATTAAAAAAAAAATCATTAATAAAAGTTGGTGACAGGCTTGTCATCTTGATTTCCAAACTACGAGTATACATATGCAATTCATTTATTGAATAAAATTGATTCTGAAATTTGATTTATTTGAAATAATCAATTATGATACATATGCAATGATCCTGACTGCAGCAAATGTTCTAAATTGTCATTAAATATTTTATTATATGTTTGATACTCACTAAAGCAGATGTAAGAACTTATTTTTTAATATTTTCATATTTGACTACTTATTTCTATATTACCTTATAGAAATTTAACTCTATCATAATAAGAAATATCGTGCCAATTAATTTCAATAGTTCATCAATTCTTTAATATTTCATCGTTATTCCAATACCATTTATTTGTTAATTCCATCATAATTTACTTACCCTTACCATAATATTATTCATGTACGAAAATCTCATAATTCCATTTTCTTTTTTTTTTTCATCTTAATTACATTTTATAACTAAATCACATATTTTTATATAGGAAAATTTTCTTCGGTCTAGTAAAATTTTAGTCTTCTCTATTATAAATAGCTATTTTGTAAAAAAAAAAACCCAGAAGAAAAACAATAAGGAAAAAATTTTTCCGGACCGCAAAAATAAAATTTTTTTTTTTTTCTGTCTATTAATTCTATCTATTTATTCAATAAAAATGATGACAACTTCCTTCCGCTTACTCAAAATGTGCTTATAAAAATCAAATTATTTCTGCTCGTATATAAAATATAATTTTGTGGGGTATGGGATTATGTCTGTATAAAAGGTATAAATTTTTGAGTCTATATCTTGTCTGCCTCAAAAAATAAATTCTGCATCTTTTTTTTTTTTTGATTATTATTTGTTTTTGTACCTATATAGTCTTCGCGTATACTTTTATATGCCGGGTATTATATTTTTTTTCAACACACACACACACAAAAACCGAAGTAGAAGGCGCAAAATGATAAATTTTCTTAAAGTTGTGCCAAAATCTAAGGATTTTTCTTTCATTTTCAAAAAAAAAAAAAAATATAACAAAAACTAAAAAATTTCAGTTTATATTTTCGATTTTATTACATTGTTTGTTCCTATATGTGTTGTATTGGTGTTAGACTTTTATATATGTATGTTGATGCAGTATGATTGTAAAACAGAATATAATCCGGTTGTATGCTTTATATGATAAATGTATGAGAGAAGAAAAGAAATAGATCAATTCAAATATTTTCCTGTTTGCTGATTCAGAAAATGAAAGATTTAATTTATCACTTTAATATTATCCGCCAATATAAGCTCTGATTAGTAATTGTAACGCTAAAGGTTTATTAATTTTTCGCAGAGGACTAAATATGATTATTATGTGTTATGTCTCTATGTACATATATTTCAATATACATATATATAATGTAAATACAAAGAAAATATATTTTAGGTAATATTTATAAAAGTAAATAATAAATATTCTTGGATATACTCTAAAAGTTATTTACAGATAATTTAAGAGGTTTTTTTCTTTTTGTTTCGAGGGAAATTTTTTTTTTTTTGTTAGCATAAAATGACAATAAAATTATTCGGAAGAAAATAAAAACATATAGTATAGTAAGTTTTATATTATCGTATTTAAGGAGAGAACGTACTTATACTTTTAAATTACTCTAACATTAAGGCGCTGTCGTGGTAAATAAATTAATGTCATGAAAAATATTTAAGATAAAGATTGAAGAAGAAAATGGTTGAATGATTAATTTTGAAAATTTGGCAATTTAAAATTACCAAATGCAATAAAATCCAATTATGATCGATTTTTCATCCACAAATTTATGGCATAATTTCATTAATGATTTTTTACAATATATTTCGTCTGATTTATGTGTGGATGGAATGTATATGATTCCAATCAATCTTAAAATTTAAATTATTTTGCAGCTTTCTTAAATAGATTAAAGATGAGCTGGTTATCATTTTGTTGAAAATTACAAAAACCGAATTTGAGTCGTACATTTTCTTACAATTTTAGACTCATTCTTTTTCTTAATGATGGTAGGTGTAAATTAAAAAATTCTAAAATCTCAATTGAATTTGAAATAAAAATGATACTCTAAAAATTAAGAAAACTTATTTTTCTTTTCCCAGTCAAAAAAGAATATGACTAGGTTGGATTCCACAAATTTTCAAACAATTTTTATTTATAGACAAAAGAATTTCTGCTGATCCTAAAAACTGCTAAATTTACTTCAAACTTTAGATTAGTATAATCTATATTTTCCTGATCTCTTCTAAAAAAAAAGTTCAAGCAAATCTGTGTCGAGCAGGAAATCAAGCAGATTTTTAGTACAAAACCAGTTTTATGGATTATGGATGAATCATTAAAGGTTAAAATTTCAAACTTTTTTATTTCTAAATTAAAGAGTTTAAAGAGTTGTTTATTTTTAATATTTTCTATAATTCTTATAAATTATACAAATTTTCTTCTTAATATTTTTTATCTCTTTTATACAATATAATCATACATATAACATGTAATTTTATAATTCTTTAAGCACAATACCTTAGGCAGAAAATAATAGTTAAACATTTCAATATTTTCCGTATATACACACATGCACATAAATAAAACATTTTCTGTTTTTATTCTATATATATATATACATATACTATGTATAAAAAGTTCTTTCAATTTTCATTGGCTATTTTATAGCCTTAGTTTAATGGTTATGTATAAAATTTCATAGAAAATATCTTAAGGAATTCAATCCTGTAATTCAATTTTATTGATAAAAATATTAACAAAAAAATTATTATTATAGTTTCCTTTTCACATCACTTTCTCTTTGTTTTTTTTTTTCTTTTGGTATTTTTACTTTCATTTCATGTCTTTTCCATTTTTTTTTGTTTCGTCTTATTATGTCCTTCTTGGATAATCATAATAGCTTCGTTTCATGGGTTTAGTTAATTTCATATCGTATATGTAAAAATAGACGAAGAATTGAAACGTTTTGTATTGTTTTTGTTCTTCTTAAAATGAAAATATAAAGGACATGTAAGGAAGGAATAAACAATTTAGGTTCCTTATTTATCTGTTAGCATTTAAAAAAAAAAAAGAAAAGAAAAGGAGAAGGAATGCAATAAAGATGTTAAGATGATCATGAAGGAACAATTTATTAGCAAAATAAAAATAGAAGAATTACAACACTGAGAAAAACGATAATTTTTTGTCAGTGTTTAATAATTATGCTGAGGTTATTACAATTTGTTTCCAAAATTTAATTTGGAGTTCCAAACTCCGATAATACCACATAAAATTTTTTTTAGTATTGGAACTTTAGGGCTTTAAGTAACTTGTGATTTTCTCGAAAAAAGAGTGCTCAAATGTGGTTATGCTTTTTCAACTTTAATATTTGGAAAATTAGCCTGTGAGGCTCACGATCTGAAAAATATCATTAAAAGATCTCAAGAAAACCTCAAGGGAAATGAAGTGTTTTTACAGGTATCGTTTTATTAGGGGACTTTCTTGACAATATTGAGAAATAAGACTATAAGCTAGTTGTAAATACCATGCGGTTTGTTTCGAAATACCAGTTTTTGAACAAGCATTTCTTTCTTATTTTCTTTTTAAGATCTGGTTTTTATCTTAATTTAAGTGATGAATCATTAATGCCTTACTTACAATTTTTTTGTATCCCTATCTATTTAAATCGAATTGATTCTTCCGGACTGGGGGTTTTGATTATCATAACGCTCGGCTTTTAAATTTTTATTTTGTGATAGAAATCAAAAGAATTTTTGTCTAAAATACCGTGATCAATATTAAAACCATTAGCCTTCCTTATTTTAAAATTTGAAGTAAAAACTAAGATAGAAGATGAGGCCAAATAAAAGTGAAATTTTACATTTGTTTTTCATATACACAATTACTTAGAATTTGAACTCATATGAAAATTTTAACGCAGCGAAACTAATGGAAATTTCTTCATACATCACGTAATCAGTGAAACGAGTAATCAAAGGCGGAAAAAATTTTTCCTGAACTTAACCTGATTCCTGGAAAATTAATTGTGATGATCTACCAACTGACCTACAGAGATATGAAGAAATTACATATGGAAGTTTTTTTTCCAGTGTAATTGAAATTTGTTATTTGATACTTTAAATTTTTTTTTGTTGCTTCAATCATAATGGTTTTGATAGAATTTTATTATCATTTTTGGAGAAACAAACATAACACTTATTGAGTGGTAAATTCAAAGTATTTTGTTTCAATATTAATAATATAAGTATGTGTATATATGTTCAGAGTAAATACAATGTTCGTGTGTCAAATATAAAATGACAATTCACCAAAAAATAATTTTCTGATAGACGATTAAGATATTTTCTTTTATTTTTTTGTATTTTTTATGATTGTAATTTTTGGTTTTCCTTGCTTTTTTTTCTGGTTTTAGGTTTTTGTTTCTTCAATTGCCTAAATCGTTTATATGTGCCATTCAAAACTGGGACTTTATCATAGATAAAGACAAAATAAAATAGAAGAACAAGAATAGCAGAGGGAGAGAAAGAGAGAGGGATATGTAAAAAAAAGCTTAAAATCAATAATTTTTGGTTTGTTTTTTTTTTTTACCATGATTCGTGCGTGTATGATAAAAATGAAAACCTCAACTCTCTATTGTAGATATTTAATACGAAAGAACAGTTTCTTTTTCTCGAATGGTTATCGAATTAAAGAAAATATATGTTTGCTTAATAAGTATGTGTGCAAGGTAATTATTATTTAATGTCGTTATCTTTAATAATACCTATGATTTTCCGGGTTTATTTGATATTTCGAAAACGTTAGAATAATGTTGGAATGAGATTTTGTTTTCATTTTTTATAAATAGGGTAGTAATTTCCCGTACGCATATTAAATGTATATAAATATTTTGGGAATTCAATTGAAGCCCTTTTAAGTTATAATTTTTGTATATTTGAAATTAAATTCATTCAATTATTCGTATTCGATAGAATCAAATTATAATCTAGATTTTGAGAAAATTTAGTTTAATTAAAATTTTTTATATTAAATAACAAATTGGTTGGTTGGTTGACGTATAAGGAGTAGCAGATCTACCGCACCCCAATTAGCACAAATATGCTGTTTTGCTACCACAACCCTGTGATCACCATGCGTTCATTGAGCGTACCATTACAATTTGTTTAAAACTTCAATAATAATCTTTAATATCTCGCCCAGCCTCGCCAATTGATTCAATATCCAATTATTAATATGATATTAAAAATTAATTTAACCCTTTCCATTCACTTCAATTAAAAAATTTAAGAAATTTAATTCAAATTAAATTTTTAAACTCTTTAATTTTAAAATCACCAGAATTATGCAATTCTATATTAAATGTAAATCTAATCTCCATTAATTAAATAAAAATTAAAAACTTCTAATCTCTTTAATGTAAAATTAAATATATTTTATATTTTGTTGCATTTCTCATAAAAAGCATTTTATTATCATATTCTTAAAAGAATTTAATTTGTTACGAAAATTTATTGGGATTAAATTTTTGACTTACAAGCGACTAAAATCTAAATCATATCTTAACATTTCCATTCTGTTTAATGTCATCTAAGTGACCGTTTTACAAGTATTTTTTTTTGATCTCATTAATCATCAAAATAATGCTTGTAGGTATGTATGTACGGATATAGATACTAAAAGAGCAAATACAAACATAATATCATTTTGTCACTTGTACAACATACATACATACATACATTAAAGATATATAATTTATTTATAAGTAGTTGATGAACATTTGCTCTTTTTGTTTTGTTTTGCATCCTTCTAACTAAAAATGAAATAAAAATTAAAGTTAAAAAAAAATTGTACACAATATTAAATACGGATAATAAACCAAAAGAAAAAGAGCAAAAATTTACAGAAAAACAGATATGAGAGAAAAGAAAAAAGAAAAACAAAAAAATAAGTATAAAAACAAAAACCTTAGTGAAAAAAAAGGATTCATCTTCCAGGATAATTAATTAAATTTATTTACTAATAAAACTTTCCATTTTATAAGTTTGTATTTTTTGTTTTTTTTTTTGTTTTCTTGTTTTTATTTATAAATTATTACAAAGTTTAATGGTATCAAGAGCGATTAATTTCACTTGAAGAGTTTACAAGCTTTAGAAAAGATTGAATCCTGACTGAGTCCTTTTTCTTTTTTTTCCTTTTTTATTTGTTTACTTTTTTTGTTGATTCGTTTGTTTTTCTAAAACTATAGCTTATAATTTTTATTTTATTAAGTATACAGTGAAACTTTTTTAAATAATAAAATTTGGACGAAAATTTTGAGGAAACTGCGCTTTAGGCTGATTTAACTACGAGTAGAATATATAGCAAAAAAAAAAAATGACGTATTAGCAGTGCATTTTTATATTCTGTTATAACATAAATGCTTAAGTCGGTTTTGAACAAAATATGTGAGATTCTTCGTATTTTATGTGGCAATATGTGCATTCTTCGTATGTTATTTTTTAATTCAACAAAATCTTGTTGGTTGCCGAGAATTGTGAGCCGGCAAAATTTACAAAAAGAATTTCTTCAGGGATTTTATCAAAATTATAACTGGGAGGATTAAGCTGAAAGAAACTGTGTTAAAATCTAATAATTTAGAAAAAAAATGTAATTATCGTTCCCAAAAAAAAAGCTTTAAATTCTTATACTGAATTCACATATCCAATACTTTCGCTCTCACATAGTCAATTTTGTACTATTGCCACACTTTTGTTATATACATATGAATATACTTCAAATTATTAGGTATTCTTAGGCAATGTTAAATATGAAAAATCACTTCTATGTTTGCCTGATTAAAATTAATTAAATTAAGGAACATATACATACGGTTTTGCGACAGCATTTGCGGTTTATTGAAATAGTCAAATTTTAGGAATAGTTAGAATTACTTTCAGATTTTTGCTTTAGATTTACAATAGCAGGTATGTGTTCGCGTATTATCTTAAAGGGTAATTATATGATCGCAAATAAAAAAATTTGTGTGGTATTGCAAATATTTATTGAAATTACTTGTGGAAATTTATTTTTTTTGACTGAAAATACCTAATGATTTTTAAAAAACCATCAATTTGGGTAATTTTCCAGAATTTAGTAATACTTTTGGGTGGTTTTCTGTAATTTTGGGTAGAAATGTAATTTTTCCTATTACATCTGCATTCATCCATTCTATTCTTCCACTGTTTTTCCATTCTATATAAAAACAACTACTTTAACTTATAAAAGAGTTTAATAGTGAGAAAAAAAAATATTATTCTCTTTTTTATATACATATATACCTACATACAATAAAAACGCACATAAGAGTTACAATCATAATAACAATAACAATGGAAATAACATAATAAAAATGAAAATGAAAGTTAAAATAAAACGAGAAAAAATAGAGTTAACCGTGTCAACTCTGTGATATACGTACGAATTTGTTATTATATGTGCGAATAAATATGCTATAACTGACTATGTGACAGACTATGGCTTTAAGTTCCCGTATTATCATATTAATTTATGCAAAATTTCAGTATGGCAACTACCAGAAGAAGCCAAGAAATTTCAACGGCTTTTATCAAACATATTGGCCCTACTAATGTATTCGCTTGTGTTAAATTTCAATATCACAGCTTTTATAGTTTCTGAGAAATAGTCAAATAAATTTTGAAGTTGTATGACAGCTACCCGGAGCAGTACCCTCATCATGTCCAATTTAAATAGGGTTCTTGAGTTATCATTGGGGCGGACGGACAGACAAAGCTAAATCGACTCAGAATTCGACGCTAATCACAAACATACACTTGAGTCTATACCTAAGACTGTTATATCTTAGCGTTACAAACGGTAAGGCAAATTTACTATACCTTCCGAGTATGTATACGTTCGTTCGGGTATAAAAAAACAATGTAAAAGGAAAAATGAAAAAATTATATAATAGTCAGGGAGTATAAAGGACAGAAAAAGAAAATATTCAATCATTCATCATCTTAAATGATAACATTTTCTTGACATTAAGGAAGGAAAATATACATACGAACTTATTTAAATGTTTAATAAAATATTACATAATAATAATACATATACGTATATACATACACAAAATATAGTATAATTCACCCTATATAAATGAAGGAAGCAATTATATTGCGGAAAATATGTTTTCAAAAAAACCAAAACGAAAGGAAAACAAATGAAATAAACCAAAATATTTTGTATTTATAAGTGAAAACAACGGGAACGATGATAACAATTATGAGAATAACCAAAAAAACTATTTAAGGACTTTTCTTTTTTATAACAAATATAACAATATATTAAATTGCTTTGAAAACTGAAAGATCAATTCGTAGTTATACACACATATATATATTTTAATATACAAGAATAGAGAGAGAGAGAGAATAAAGAGTTGGTTGGTTCTTAATAATAATTTTGTAGAGTTCATTCTATAACAAAATTGTGTGCTAGAAGTCTTGCTAAATATAAGAATTTTGGTTTACATATACAACCAGTTTCCCTATCAAACTTTATATAGGAAAATTATTTATACATTCATATATGTATGTATACAAATTATGAATATTGTAATATGTATACAGAGAAATTAATAAATATGTAGTATAGTTTTTGAATTAAAAATTATTCGCTTACTTCTATACTAAAATATTTATAACAGAGAATAATAATATTATTTTAAGGATATTTCCACATAGATATATATGGAATAAATTAAATTGAATTAGTGTATGTATGGGAGAAATATTTAAGTACTTTTTGATTTTATATATTATGGTCTTAATGAAAATGATTATTTGAATTGAATTTAGTATGCAAATGAAGTTATATAAGAAAATTATTAATAATAATTTTATTATGTTTATATCACGTATTCCAAATATTTCAATTAATATTATTATCAATTATCATATACGTATACATTGTCTATACGTATATTATATTAAATATATTTTGCAATTATTATTATTTAATATGGTGGTTTATTTGAACGAATACCTTTGAAAACGTTGTACGAAAATTAACGAATCTAGGGAACAATTCTTAGACGAAAAGAAATTTTGATGAATTTAAAATAATAAATGAAATTTATTTAAGGAAACGTAACAAATTATGTAGTTTTAAGGATATTATAATTGAAAATTTAGATATTTTTTGCTGCTCTCTAAGACGTCACTATCAGAATATACGTGAAAACTCTCAATTTTATTTAATTTCTTTTCGTGGCCTAACAAGTCTAGTACGACTTTATCTATAAAAAGTCGTACTAGAAAAGTGCCTTCGCATCAAACATACTATAAAGCGATTAAGACTACATGCAATGAACAATCGGGAGAGTTGTAAGCGAGGATGGGTTTAGTAATCCAATAACTTTAATATTTTCTAACTGTTTTTTCACTAAGTTAATGACTAATTTATAATAATTGATATAATATCGAATGAAAATGTTAATAAGCCTGTTACGCTATTTTTAGCTCATTTTAAAAACATAATTATCGGGAAAATATGACTCTCAGTTTTATTCTGTCTGTTCGCGTCTGTTCTGCATAAGTTCTTTAGCGTTGTAAATATATTCTAATTCGTTAATATAAAAATTTCAAGTTCTAGTTATAATTTGGTATAAGTATGTAAATTACGCTGCCAAAAATTATCATAAAGAATTTCTCACATGACATTATTACCAGCGGTAGATAAAAATCTTATGTGAGAGAAAATTATTAAATCTTATGTGAGATAAAATTATTAAAGTTGGGTAGTTTATAATTTTAGATCGTTAATTATTATTGAAGTTTTGTGGCACAAATTTTAAAATATTACAATTTTATCATAATTTCATTAAAAATCAAAATTTTTCCAAAAATGAAAATTATAAGAATCACATATCATTTGTATATCATTATTATTTAAAAACATATCATGCTATAATCTAGATCTATAATGTCTAAAACTTCTTGAGACACATCATTTATATTTTGACATAAATGTTTAAAAATGTGTATTATAAGTGTTATTTTACCTTAAGTAGAAAGAAAAAAACTTTTAAAAAAACTTTTTTTTTTTTTACATTTAACAGACAGACATTTGATGATTAACATCTTTTAATATATCAAATTAATTCACATGAATTCTTTTAAAAAAATATTTTCACTAAATGCCTGTGGCATAAATAAATTTCGTATAACACGAGTATTTACAAATACTTAACTGCAAAGAGGTATCCATATATGTTGTATTTGTATATTAACAAAATGTCGGTACATTATGGGAATTCGAAAGGTATGTCTTGTACTTTAAAAGAGACCAAAAGAAAATATAAACTATTAGAAATTGTAAGATAAGCAAAATTTAAAAATGTTCTCTAAGAATTCTTAGTAATAAAAAATTTTATTTTCTTTTTTCTTTTGAAAATTATTTTTACTATTCAGTTTTGCTTTTAGTTGAAATTTGGTTTTAATTCATTTTTAACATTTTTTATTAACATTTTTTAGATACTACTAAATATTTTTAAAAAGTTATGTTTTTTTTCTAGATTTAGTTGCTATTCTGTAAGTACAGTATAACCCGCTTATGTTGGAAAAAAATTACATATTATTAATTGAGTCTAATTGTGAATTTTGTTTAATTTTATTTAAATTCGGTTTTTGTCTAGGCTAATAATGAGGGTGAATTTTTATAATGTGTTAATTTCTTTGTCATTCACAATTGCAGCCGTATTTTTTACGCACAATTGTCATATAATAATCATATAATAATTAGTCGGACAAACTATATTAAAAAAAATTTAATGCAGCCAGAACACTAGCGTTCGAACTTTTAAAGCATGATTATGAAAATGATTTTACAGATGATTATGAAAATTTTGCCTTTTAATCACTTATTTCAAATTCTATGAAATGATAGTTTAATATAGTTAATGTTCTTGAAAAATGTAAATTTCGTTTTAAGTAGAAGTTCTTATTGTTCAATAAATTTCTTTTGCAGCTGGAACTAAAATATTGGCTTTGAAAAGTTTTCTCAATTTTTTTGTTAATGATAAGCTGTATAATAAGATTAGCTTTCTATTAAATTTATTATTTAACAGCCTAATTGTGTATCTTGCCCTTTCTTCTCACTTTTTTTTCACTTTCAAATCAGATATCTCCATTTTTCAAATAGATATTTCATGTTTCCAATAAGATTACTCATTTCTTCAATTGGATTCTTGCACTTTTTCTCAAATTATCATCTGAACACCTAACCTTCAAAAACAAAATTAATAAATTTTGTATACATTTTAGAGAAAAACGAGATACGCAATACCGAATAATTCTTCTCTCTAGAAAATTACATTATACAATAATATATGATAGCTACTCTTCTCATTTCTCATTTGTCGAGTAAAATAGCGAGATAGACGATCAGGCTCTATTAATATATGCATAGAAGGTATATGTGAAACCATAAATTTGTAATCGATTGTAATAATGCCTATAAAACGGAAATGATTTTCAAGTTTTCAATAGAATTTGATTTTTTTTCAAAATAAAAAAAACTTATTTTTTTTTTTATATCCAATTTTAATAACATTAAAATTACAATCAATGAGCTTAATGTTCTCATAATTTCATTTTGATTCTCTTGAATTTAAAAAATAAAAATTTAAATGTGAAAATGCAAATTTTTATACTTTAAATTATCCAATAAAAATATGAAATCAAAGAATTATTATGAAAAAAGCAAAAAAAACATATGGCTGTAAAATAAAAATGCTAAAATTAATGAAATTTAGTGCATAAAGCTTCATCTACCACATCAAATATTCATAAATTTTTAGATTTACTCTCGTTTTTGTTTTTTTTTGGGATTTTAGTTTCATTGGGTTTATCTTTTTTTTTACATTCTGTGTTTCTGCTTAAAATTTAAATGGTACCCAAAACACCTTTAAATCATTTTATAATGGTTAAGATGAAATTTTTTTTATTTAAAACATAAAGAGTCTTCTGTATGTTTAATACAAAAAAAAAAACGCAAAATATGGCAATTTGCCACCTTATTTTTGTTTTTTATTTGAGCAAATAAAAGAGAAGAAAAAAAAAATATTCCAGTTTTGATTTATGCGATTCTCACTCACAATTTTTATTCTCAGAATATTTTTCTTTTTATTGTGTAACATAACCTATAAATAATGTTTTGTGTTTCCTTGCTTAGCTATTTATCGTAATAAGGATTTCATTTCATATGAGAATCTTAAGACGATAAAATATTATTAAATGGTATATAAGATGAGAAGAGGAAAAAAATTGTTATACAATTTTACGCTTTTTTTTTAAAATTACAACCGTATGATGTCCCCTTAAAATTGTATGCATTTAATTTATACTCGTATGTAAGTGTCGTTGAAATTTATATTATTCTTTCTTTTGATTTTAAGCTATTTTAACTATAATTTTAAGATGTTCGTGATTTCTATCATTACAACAGATTAAATTATTTAAAATAGATTTGAAAATATTAATTTTTGTTGAAAAAAATATTTTTCAATTTTCTGAAAACAGTTCCTTTGCATTTCACATAAAATCAACGATTTGATTATAATTTAATTTATTTCAATTTCTTCGTGGTGTTTTATTTGAGCCTGATGACTTCAAAAGTCGCTGACTTAAGAAAAAAACTATTAAATCAAAGTATTGTAAACTTTGCAATCAAACATATATGAATTTTGTCCAAAATAGAAAAAAAATTTTTGTCTATTCTTTAAAAATTTTACTACTTCTTATACATTTACTAAATTTTTGAAAAAAAAAGTCGGCAATGAAAAAAATGCTTTGGGCTCAGAAGTATAAAAATTTTAAGTTTGCTGTGAGCATTACTTTGTTTCATGTCTTTTGCTATAATATTCATAGATTGGGTATGTTAGAGAATTACTGATATAAATAATATTATAAAATATGAACTGTTATACTACTTACTATTGTAATTTTACATATATTTAAAACAACACTTAAGAGTGAATTTTAAAAAGACGGACTCTATGTCTTTGATGCTGTACTTTTTATATAAATAAAACTTATGATTTTGATGTAAATTAGGCATTAGAAATACAAAAGGGTATGGCAGTATGATAATAATAAATTTTAATGAGATTGATAATAATATAAAGGTAATGATGTGAAATATATGGGAAAGCATTATACTTATATGTAAATCAAAAGTTAATCCATTAAAACTCACTTAAGATTTATTTAAGTTTAAAACATTAAATACATAATAGCTCCATTAAATGTGATTTTGAATAACCTATGCTGTATGTGAAGTTGTGTATAATGCGTTTAATTTATAATATTAATTTATATTTTATATATACTTATTTATTTCCTATTAAATGGTGTTCAAAATTTTCTACATAAAATGTTGTTCTATTCATTAATTTATCTAAATATTTGATCAATTTAAATAGAAGGAAAATGTGTATGTTTTTTTTTTGAACAATAATCTTATTAGGATTAAATTAATTAGTGTCCATTTATTAATGGATATAATGAATATTTGATACAAATAATGTGAATTTAAGTGAATATTAATTAGTCTAATATGAATTTCGGTGTAAAATTTATCTGATTTATTTATGTGTATTTATCGATGCACTTATTATTAAGGTGCATTTAATTGTAAGTACACATTTAGATTATAAGACTTAAAGGTAATGTATTTGCTATTAGTATTTTATTTTTAAGATGTTTTATTAGTGATTTTCCTCTCTAAATTAACAGTGAAATTGTCTTGTAAATAAATTTACTAAGAATAG
The DNA here is from genome assembly GCF_029603195.1 of Condylostylus longicornis. NCBI lineage: Eukaryota > Metazoa > Arthropoda > Insecta > Diptera > Dolichopodidae > Condylostylus > Condylostylus longicornis. The sequence goes on from NW_026578116.1 coordinate 1,751,294, forward strand.
TTTCTTATTTAAAGTACTATACAAACAGTTTCTAAGTTTTTTAATTGATATTTTTTGTTAAATATTGCGTATTTGCGTAGAATACTTCATATTAATGCTGTTAAAGTGTAATATTTGTAAAAAGCAGGTGAGAGTGAATTTGATCTTAGTGAAACTCTATTACACTGGGACCTTACTATTCAATTCGATTTTCGTAAAATGATTTTCGTATTAGAAAAAATATTAAGGTATTTATAAGTATTAGTATTATTAATAAATTTGTATGGCACTACCTTTTCATTTCTGCAATTTTGAAAATGGTTTCACTAAAATCGAATTATATAGTAAGTTATATTTTTGAGAATTCGGCTTTATTTATGTAGAGCTAAATATTTAAGGGAAGTTAAGATTTTAGGATCACCACCGTCTCTTAGATTTTTTCATAAAATTTGGCATTTTTGTAATTGTTTGAAGAATTTATTAAAATAAAAAGGGTTTGTACCTAGTTAACCCGAAAATTTTTAATTTTTTCTTTTAGATTCGAATGACAAAATTAAAATTTCGTAATAAAAAATTTTTTTTCTTTATTTGAAATTCAATTGAATTTATCAATCAAGAGAAAACTTTTCTGCTACATGAATTTATTAAAAAAAACAACAACAACAACATGTCGAACTACAAATTTTCCTTATTTATAATATTTTGTTTATCATAGTAGTTTTTTTTTTTTAAATTTATTTTACTATAGGAAATGCCAGTTGTAACAAAAAAACAATAACAATAATAAAATCTCTAAGGGGAAACTACATTCACCTGTGCTAATATAAATGTACGGTCTATATAGTCTATATACCATTGTTTAATATTCATTGTTTCCTGTTTCGGACTGATGTACTACACTCAGAGAATGTATACAAAAAGGGAAGCAAATAAATAAACAAATAAATAAAAATTTTCAGTAAATTATGTGTTGTTTTATTTTATAGCATATTTTGACGGCGCAGATAAATACATAAAAGGAATGAAATTAATTCTGTATTTTCTCTCATCAGTTTATAAAGGTTTACTATAATAAATCTATAGTGTATACAAGAAAATTTTTTTGATGTTCCCATTATGATAATATTGAAAATTGGTACATTGTCGTCATTTCGTCAATCTGTCATCTTGGGAATATGAAAAATGGTATAAAAATAAAAATTTTTCTTTCTGATTTTCCAATTCCAATCAGGATAAGGATCGAATCAAATTAATTTTAGGCATATTTTTTAAGTCAAAAAGCAGTGAAATTTTTTAAATATTTGTGAAGATTGAATAGTCTTGCTATTTACATTAAAAATTTTGAAATTTATTTAAACCTAAAGGAAATTTAATACAGTTTAGAAAATTGCATATTTTTCGGGGTCGCTTACATTATTTTCACTGACCCCATAAGGTATGCAATTTTTTTTCAAAGCCGTAAAAACAACAGTAATTGTAAATTGCGTAATTGTATATTTTTTATTTTGCAACTTTTTTACAATTGCACAGGTACTTTTATTATTTTATAATTAGTTTTCTTTTTTTCTTGTTTCTGCAACAAAAGCGTTTACGTTTATTTACAAAAAGTACATTTTTGCTACAAAAAAAAAAATAATTAAGTCAATTAAAAGAGAATGTTTTGTATTTATAAATGAATGTATGTGGGTGTAATGAAGGTATGTGTTGTAATAAATTTTGTGTTTTCCTTTAAAAGAAAACGTAGGAATAAGAGATGAAAAAAAGAAAAACAGTTTAAGCTTTAAATTAATTATGATGAAAGTACGAGTAAAAACAACAATTTGACGTGAAATAATTTTTGTAAAAAGATTTTAAATCATTTTTTTTTCTTCTTCTTCTCTCGGATTCAGTAATGCAATGAAATTATTCTTTGTGCAAAGAGCTTCAGTGAAAAATGAATGAATTTCTTTCAGAAATTTATTTTTTTTTACTATGAACTGAGCTTTAATTATTCTAAGGCTTGTAATAAAGGAATCTAGGTGACTCTATAAGTACATATTGCAATATGCATTTATTACGTATGAATATTCAGAATGGAGCTCGTATCATATTCAGAATGGGTTAACATGGAGCTCGTATCATTACAAAATTTTGTTCTAATCGAGGTACATGAATAAGAGTGGTTTCAGGAAATATTATTAGAAAATTTTGTTTAGTTTGTTTTAGTAGATTTTTATTAACCTGTAGTAGCTTGTTATTAACCATAAGTATTATAAATTTTTTTCCAAATTTTTTTTTTAATTTTCAATATCATATAAAAGCGAAAGGTTCAACTGAATATTTAATTTTAATATTTGTACATGAATTTGCTTTAACTATAATGACCAGAAATTGCAGTAGTAATAAAAATTAAAATTTTCAAAATTCAAATTAAAATTTGCATTCAATTCTTATTCAACTTTTAAATTAATTTATTACTTAATTTAAACTAAAAGTTTTAAATTTTCATATGCCCATGCATAAATACATATGTATACAGAGTGTTGTACGCATAAGGTGGCGAATAATTTCAGGGATGGTTCCTTAATCTTTTTTCATCAAGAAATTGTATGGATGGTGGAAGAACGTGAAGATATACTCATTTTGAAAAAAAAGATGCCAGCTTTTTCCTACATGTAAATAAATGCTTATATTAGCATAAGGATTCATGGCAATGCGATATAGAGTAATCATTGTGGGCTTGTTCTACAAGTGATTTACTGCTTATTATTTTGGCCATGGTCATCCTGACCATTGGTGACACCGGCCCTTTAACCGAAGGGTCTCGGGCTCAAACCCCGGTCAGGTCACTATAAAAATTATATTCAATATTATATAACTTAATATGCAATACTAATAAATATTATATAAGTAATTTTCAAATATTCATAATATTCGATACTAAAGACTAAGAAAAATAAACAGTAAATATTAATAAACTGAAATATTTAATATAAATAAAAACTACGGTAGGCTAGTCACCTACCTAGCTAACTCTCTATGAGTATAGAAACTAGGGCATGATAGATATCACGCACTAGCCTTGTACTCCTCCTAGGAGTAAAGAAGGAAAAAGAAAAATTTCGGCCATACAATTAATTTGATTTGAACTATGTCTCAAGAGTCTTTTATGTCTCAAATTAGAATTTTCGTTTTTTTTTTTATTTTTTTTTGCAAAATTAAAATTTTCTCGAAAATTTGTGTTGTTATTTTTTTCGTATGCTTTTTTAGACTTACAACGATGATATCTAAAAGTTAATTCATATAATATTTTCCTCTATCTCTCATAGTTTTTCCAGAAAATTATGCTTGCAGAACGTGGTAAAAGTTCTGCGAAAAAAAACACGCGAAAAATGCATATTTCATAAATTTTATACAAACATACTACTCACAAATATTTTACTAGTTTAGCATGTGTGATAAGAGATTTGTATGTGAAACACCCTGTATTTGGTGCATATGTATAAAAAAAAACGAGGCAATTAATGTTGTGTAAAAGTAATCCTTAATTTTATTTTTAATTAAAAGAAAAGTTTTTTCTATTTTAATTCAAAATTTAGCCTACTTTTTATGGTTGACTGTATTATTTTGATTTGAAAAGACCTTTCATAAAACTATATTTTATATAACATACAAAAACCAGAGAAAAAAAACCAAAAACAAAACAAAACTGAAAATTCAAAAGGACATCAAAAATTGGGAAGGAAATTATTATCTTAAATAAAATTTAATCGGCTTTGGTTTTAAATAAAATAATTTTCAACAAAACAAAAAAAAAAAACTTATTATCCGAATTGAATTACAAAATAATTGCATATATGTAAGATATTAAATTTTAGAAACTTTAAAATTAAAATTATAAAATGTACTTTAATAATCTCTCTATATCTCTTTTTTATACATTAAAATGCACACACATACTGAACACAATATAGAAATGAATTTTAGTTTAATATAAAAAAAACAAAGTTATCTCAGTATATAAGATAGAAAACTTATAATTGTGCTTCATAAACCATGAAAATATCTTCCTTGAATTTCTAATATTTTATTGTACTTGAAAGAACTTTTGTTTTTTTGGAAAAGTTTTACTTTTTCTGTTTTTGTTTCTATTTACGTATATAGTTTTTTGCTTTTTGAGTCAATGATTTCCTCTTCTTTTTCCTTTTATTTTAGTATCCAATTTGTTCTTTTCCAGATATCTTTTTGTAAACATTTTTAAATGATTTTCCTAAGAAATAATATTTCAAGAATATAGATATACAGAAGGGATTAGTTTCGGAAATAAGTCTAGGTTTGAATGAGCGATTTTCAGTTCAGACATTAACAAAATATTTTTGTACATAAAAATTTTATTTTCTTTTTTTTTTTTAAAGAAAACGAAAAACATTTACATAGGTTGTTTAATAAATTATTAAATTATAGATTTGAAATTATATAATGGAGAATATGAAAATGAGGTTTGGAGATGAAATTAGATTATAATAAAATATAGTCGGAATATTAAGACTAGTTGGTTAGTTAGGGAGGTAAAGTGGTGGATAGTAGCTCTAGGCGGGTAGTAGAATAATCGGTGTCCATTCATGACCCATTTTTCCCCGCTAAATCTAATCAAATCGCTTAAGAAATTCAGCAGACCAACCACAGCCGTTTTCGGGAGCATCTCCATTATAAATTAAATTGATATTTCCCTAAAAAGCGTCTTCTTTATTAGACTGATGCAGCCGCAGAGCTATCCTGCTGTTCATTCACCACAACCCGGCTAAACCAACGAACATCTATGATAATGTAATAAAATATAATTAGAAAATGGGAAAATTACTATTAATGAGATAACTGCAAAGTAATGCAAGAACCAAATTTAAATTAAATATTTCAACATTATAAAAAGGTTAAAGAAAATGAAAGAAAGAATTAGATTGCTTCAGTACTGAGTGTACCGTATGTGTAAAATAAGAATTTGCAATGAGTGTCGAAACACAGGGAAGCCATTGAAAATTAAAAAAAAAACTAAATTTTACAATTTTTTCAAATATAGAAACGGGCTTCAACTCTATGGCTAATTTTTCATTCAGCATAATAAAATACAAGAAATTTATTATTCGCAATTTGCAATTTTCTTGCTCACTGCTTTGAAAGCCAGCGAAGTGAGCACAGTTTTTGGAGACCCCGTTGAGCACCAAATGAGAAAGACCACACAGAGAGACTCGTTGTTGGGATTTGATAAAATTTAAAATAAGACGTTTTTAACTCATTAATGAGATTTTGGAAGATGATGCAGCTGATTGTATTTGTTCAATTATTAATTGACACCGTTTCGCTTACTCAAGACACATCCGATATATTCGCATAATTAATTTTGATTATTTTTCAGGCATACTTTGTACTTTCTATGATCTAAGTGTATAGTCGTTAAGAGTTCAGTATATAGTTTAAATATAAAAGTGTTTTCGGAACAACTTATTCCTTGCACTTATACAACAATAATAATGAAATTGAAAAAAAAAAACAGTGCAGATCTGTATGAAAAAGTAAAATACACTCAAATCCAAGAAGAAACTACAGCGCTTTCGTATATTTTTCATATTATCTTTAAGACAAATTGGGTGTTTGTAGGATAACAGTGTTATTGTTTTTTTTCCTCCAATTCTGTTATCTTTAGTTTTTCTAATATTTTTGATCGTACTTTTTCTTTTTTCTATGTTTAAATCGAAACAGAGCATAGAGAATAGCAGTAGTATGATGTTTTCATTGAAAGAAAAATTTATGAAGTTTTTGTGTTGTCAAGCAAATAAATTGATTTTTGTTTTCCTTTGGTTTTTGTTTTTGTTCTCTTTGAATAATGATGTTATACTCTTCATATAGTAGTATTTTAGAATTTGAACAATGGATACAAGTATAATAATAACAACATATTTTAGGTATAAGTTGGATGCAGGTAAGTCCTTGTTCTTTTTCTTTTTATTGTTCTTGAATTTCTTTCAAAATATTTTTGCTTGTTGAGTCATCTTCTTCTTTTTTTTCTTCTTGGAATCAGGATAAGAACAAAATATAAACATATAAAAATACTGTTTTGCAATAATAGATAATTTTTTTTTTTTCATTATAAAATACAGGAAATCCTGAATAGTTTTCATTGATAACAAATAGTAAAAGCGAAATTAAGATTTTAACTTAAAATTGAATTTACAACTATTATTGAAGAAGACATTTTTTATTTAAGAAGAAGAAAATTATGTTAAAATGTTTTTTGTTTAAAATAACAATAAGGTTGTAATGCAAAATGGTTTACAAGAATGCAACAGTGCAAAAATTGTAACAGGTGCTATGACGTTAAAATATGATAGAGAAAGAAATTAAGTCTTTATATTCATAATTGAAATGTTGATTTTTACATTATTTTTGTTAAATATCCTATAGTTTTATTATATGCTTGTGACAATACGTTTGTACCCTGCATATAAGCAATTATGTCTAACAGAAATTGATGGAAATTCTGAATATTCGAAATGTCTGCGCCTTATTTGAGTATTTAAGTAACTTAAAAAATAAGTAACTAAGTGTCGATGCTGCAGTTTAGAATAATATTTTCGGAACTGGCTCGTAGCAGGATGGCAAGACACATTAGAAGAGGGAACTTCTAGGGCTGGGGGAAGTTCTCTCTTCGTTGCTGTGTGCTAATATGGTCATGAAATCCTGGTAAAACTGAGGAGTATGCAGGATTTCCTTACAACCAACGTCTCGAACTTCTTTTTGGGATCAAACAGAATAGAAATCATATACCCAATACGTTTTTTCCTAGTAGATCTGTACATCACAGAAAATGTTTTTTTTTCGGAATATCATTTAATTACTGTGAACATGTGAAAAAAATTGTAGTTTTCCTTTAAATCAAATAATAATTATTTTTAAAAATTCTTTGCATTATGATTTATTTTTGATTTAAAAATTGTAATTTTACTTGAAACTTGTTTAAGACAAATTTATAAATTATTAAAAATCAATAGTTATTTTGTTTTTTAAAAGAAAAAATTTATAGTCCATATTCATTTACTATTCTATATCAATGATGTGAAGTGAGCATTGAAACTATATGTTGCAGGAAAAAGTGTAACATGAATGAAAATGCAACAAAATTTAAACTAAAAATAAATTGATCCCAAACAATTCAAAATAAAAGGGTATTAAAAATTAAATAATTAGTTGATGATTCAAGAATTCAGAATTTAGTTGAGGGAACCCCTTTGAAATGAAATAAGTTTTTGTTAATTTAGTTCAAAGCTGCATGGTAAATTTGAAAATTTTTAATCAAAAAGTAGAATTTTTCAATAAAGTGACAGCCATTTCTCGTAACTATTTCATACAGAAGTTCTAAGCTAATTGTGATCTTGTGAGTTAAATTTTGTTTATTTACGTAAAAAAATTTATTGCAAGTCAAAGCATTAACAAGCGGCTGAAAAATTTGAAACAAAATTTTAAAAGATTGTATGGAATTTAGCTTTGATTCTCTTCTATGAAATTGAAAAATGCGTCTTATTTTATAATTAGTTTACTCACATTACATTTGCGATGTAATGTGAGTAAACTAATTGTCGTGGTTCAATTATTTGAAGTTGGCAGACTTAAACTTTTATTTTTCGGTTTATTATGTGTGTTGGGCCGTACAATATGAAATTTTGAAAATTTACATATTCGTTCCAAATATGAAATTTTAATTAAAATGGAGACGTTCAGTGAAACTGTGATAAATTTCTCTTCAAAAAGTCAATTGAGAGAATATTTAAATTGCTTGTAATTTCCAGTCTCTCTTTCAATTTTATGGCTGGTTCACTGTAAATTTTAATAAAATCTTACAATTTTCGAAAAATATTTGGCCAAATAACGAGTGAACTCTGCTTAATAACGGTCTATGTATTCTAAGAATTATTAGATTTGGAACGTTATTCCATGTGAAAAATAAAAGTAGCGTCAAACATAACATCATTACTATAATATAGATTAAGCTGGTACAATTTGACAGGTATAGGGCCGCTTTGATCAACAGATTCAGTTTTAAAAAATACCTTATTGCATTACGTATATGCATAGAATTTTTTTTTTTTAGTTCACCATTGATAATAAATAATGAAAGTGCGGTATACAGATGCAGTAAAATAAAAAAAAAACAACATTTTTTCACAAACCTAATAAAAGGTCACAAACCACCATTATTCAGTATGTGAATAAAACTGTTGAAATTGAATATGTAGAACAGTTCAGATTTAAGTATAATTTATATAAAATAAAGAAATAACACACATTTATATAAAATATCTTCATATATTATGTATATTGTGTAATCATAATCTATACAAGCATATAATGTGCAGAGTTTTAACCGGAAGTGCTTTTGTTATAAATTTTAAACCAAAAAAAAAATTATAGTAGATAATGTAAAATAAAAAATATATTATGTGTATGTACACATACATACGTGATGTTATCATTAAAAGTATATATATATACAAAGTTTAATATGTTGAAAACTGTATTGCATTGCAAAATAAAGAATTGATATGTAAAAATTGAGTGAATGCGGCAAAAGTAATGAAAATAATATAGAATAAAAGAATAAGCGGTAACAATAAAAAGAAAAGTGCTTACACTGAACTTTTATACTTTCATAGTTATTTGTTATATTTTTGTGTTTTTTTTTTAATATATACATACAATATATCCTTTGAAAATTGATAAAAAGTGAAAGTTCATTGGGTATGAAATTGTTGATTTATGGTATGAATTGTTAGTTTTCCACCTATCCTAAACGAATTAAAAAATTTAAAAAGAAAAAATAAGTAATTTGCTTAAATTTATTTTATACGAATGGAGTCAATTGCAATTTGTATGGAGTTAAAAATATAAATTTTTTTGTTTTGATGGAAAATGTTCGTATTTAATGGTTTGTGAATTATTCTTTATAAATATTGTTACGAATTTTGCTTGGTAGTGGTTTTAACGCAAGAAATATGTAAATTAATTCTGTAGTTACAAACAAAATCCGCCTTCTAAGATTTTACTCATCTTCTCTTAAATTTCTGAGTCCTTGAATTTAATTTAGTCCGAATACGCTTTGTGAACACAACAAATTTTTCTTTGAAAATTCAGTCACCTTAAATTCATATCAGACTTAAACTAAAAGAAATATTAAAATATATAAAACGATTCTGTCCCTCTGGTTTAGAGAAGGGTATAAATTGGATTCTGATGAAAGTTGTGTGGCAATCGTAAACACGACTTATATAGGGTGATTCAGAAAGGTATACAACAGCAAATTATGTCGGTATACGACACGCAACAGCAGAGAATTAAAAATGATTCATTTTTGATCACAATCACTGTGACTCGGAAACTCTTGAGGTTTAGCACCTAATCAATAACAAAAGTTTTAAGCATTTTTGACCCACTAACCAAGAGTATATGTTATTCTATACCTTTCGGGATCACCCCGTATATGTACTTAATTGAACTAAGCTCAATAAATTTTCGTAAAAGATATTAATAATACATAATAAAATTATAAAATTCTAAAAAATTTAGTTGTCAGTAATACCAGTAAATTTTAAAAAATACAGTTGAAATTTTTTATGATTTGGATTTCTGATCGAAAGCATTTATAAATCTTACATTATAACTCACAACACTTTAACTGAGGTTAATTAATTCTAAGCATGTTCCATAATCATTTCTTGGTATGGAGACAGAATTAATACAATCAACTCATGTCCATACCTATTTTTAACATTGAGTCATTTGATGCCGAAATAAAGAATATTCTATTTTAAATTTGAAGAAAATTTAAAGTTTTTATAAATGTATAAATATAAAATTATTTTTTTTTTAATATTGAATATATTATAATTATATATTTTGTCACAGTTTCAAAGTTAATCTAAAACAAAATATTTAATTTTTCATCTATCCAAACTCGAATACATAAAATTACTTAAAAATTTTACTTCTTAATTTTCTTATGCATTTTAAAATATACTCAGTTGCATCAGAAATTAAAATTTTAAGGATAATATGAGAAACTTTGTCGCTTTTAAATAACTGTTATTTGTAACGTTTTTACAGTATATGCAAGAAGTTTGCTTAAGAATACTTTTATATACACATATATATTATTTAAGTATAAACTATTGTAGAAGTGAAAGACAAACTAACTTATGTAGCAATTAATGACCTTTTACAAGAAAACTTAAGGAAACTTTTACACAATTAATTAGAAAACTTTAACATGATTTCGAAAATTTTATTATTTTATTATAACTATTCTCATGTTGATACAAAAAAAAAGGAGTAGTCACCAAAAGGATAACATTATGTTGTTGCTATTTTAATTAAATGTTTGTAATATCAGTAAAGAAAATATGTTCTGTACCTGATTTTCATGATAGCATAAATTTTTATTTTTAAATAATTTTGCAAAAAAGGGACAGGAAGCAGATTGTAACGTGTTTTAAGAGCATATCCATAAGATATTATGAGCGTAGTACTATGCTCAAAATCTATTCAAAAATTTTGTGTAAGTTGAAGAAGAATTCTTGGAACAATGTGACATTTTTGTATTATACATTATAAGTTAAGGGTCCATTGATCGAGTAGACGTTTGTGAATTTAAGAATGAAAAAGTGAATACTGCTGGGAGAATTTTTAAACAGTTGCTTCTCAATTTCAAAAAAAAAAAAACAAAAAATTACGAGTTTGGTTGAAAGTTATATTAGAATTGGTAAATTACCAGTTTTCATTTATATTTCCAATATAATTTAAGGTAAAAGTTGGCGATTCATTCCTGTTTCTATATTTGAAGTCTGATGATGAACATGACCAAAATTTTTCACGTATTCAAAATGAAATACTCTCAATTAATAATATTGGCGACCAATTTACTATCTTAGAGTAGATTTCATTATTTTTCTCTCGTTAATTTAAAAAAAAGCGTAGTGTCTATTTGTATGTTAAAACCGCATAGGTTTTCTTTTTCATACATTTTGTCTCTTATCGTTCCGTTTCATTTTCTCTCAAATTCTTTGAAAGTTTAAATAATGAACAGACACATTATTTGTATTATATTGTAAATTTGTACAATATTTAAATTACTGCTGCTACTACAATCGAAAAATTTTGTATGAATTGTATGTGAATATTCGAGTAACTAAAAATATATGTATATCATGTATTTTCAATGAAGTGAAATTAAAAAGTTTTACAATTTTTTACTATAAATACAGTTAAAATGAATTGACTCAACTTTCTCTTCTTTTTTATTCTTTTATAAACTCTTCAATGAATTTAAAGTTTATTTGTGTTGTTCTCTGTATTATTTCTCCAATTCTTGTCTTTGTTAAAACCGAAAAAACCAAACCATTTTGGATTTTTTGTCTATATGAAAGTTTGACAAGTTAAGCTTTGTATAAAACTTGAACCATTTTAAATTTATTATTTTATACCACAAATATTATTTTTGGTCTTCTTTGTGTAATTTCTAGTTTGCCTTTTTTCTTGTTTTGAGTTTTTGAATAATTATAGAAATTAATAATAAATGCAAAGAAATATGTATGTCGAATTTTAATTTCGAAAATAAAATTCGAAAATTTAATTTCGATCTTATTTCGAAATTAAAAAAAAAAATTGTAGAGGAATACGGTGACTGACGTGGTGAGGGGGGCGGGCGTGTTTTGTTTTTCTGTTTCGTTTTTTCTGCATTTATTTCTTAATTTTTTTGCAGTGGCTATACTCCAACCGAGCTAGTTTGGTTTATCATAAAATCTTAAAAATGCCCGTATTAATCAGAGGGGCTAACTTTTGAATAACGAACAGAACATTAATATTTAAGAAATATTATTGGATAATTCGTTTGGAGAGCAAATGAGTTAACGATCTCGATATATTAATTGGCTGCGAGATTATTCGATTTAACATTTCCAAGTTATTTTTTGTGAATACGTCAGAAAATTTTGGATGGTATCACTAGATCAAGTGGATGCCATGGTCAAAAATGTATAGTCAAAGTTTGCATGAAAAATGTATGGTCTAAGTTTTCCTCTTAGTTTTATAAATACAATTATATATTTAGATTCATCTTCGAGCGTTTATTGGTATAGGTATAATAAATGGCTTTTTGCAAGATTTTCCTAACATTTATGGGGCTAATTAAGTGTACAATTAGTTTAGTTAAGAAAATTTGGAAGCTTGGTTTACATTTGATTAATATTTAACATAAAAATGTAAAATTCGTAGTGGCGTGAAGGTATGCAAATTTTCCATTTCCTACCAATTGGTATGAAAAATATCGATTTTGCTGTTCTCATAACCAATTCCGAATTATAACATTTTCTGATTTCATATTGTAAATATTTTCTTAATTAAAAAAAAATGTACAAAAGTCCAATATAAGTCTTATTTTATTACATGTTTATTTGTAGATTATTTGATAACTTTCACATATAATACAAAGTCTAACAGTTTCTGTAGTTTCTGGTACGATTTCTTAATATCTAGTCTTATTTTATTCATAGTATATATGTATATAATATGTGAAATTCTGTACATTAGAAGAATCAGTTTATCTGTATATTATAGTAAAGCTTATTTTCATATCGTACATAATCGTGCAACATACTATAATATAGTACTATATATAGTATATTTTTTGCATAAATTCTATCGAATTATATGTGTGCTAGTAAACAACATAAATGAAGACAGAATGTAAAATTTTTTTTTTTAGTAATTTTCGAAAGATAGATTGTCTTCCTGCCTTTTAGAATTTAACAATTGTAAGATTAGAATTGAAAACTGTATACATACACATTACATGCTTTGTACTCATATATATACACAAATAATGTGATCTAATGATATAGTAAATTTGTGTTTAATTGTTTATTGTAAAGGTTTCCACACATATTTCTGTTAAAACATTATGTATAGAAGCAAAGTATGTATGTACAATGCAATGCTTATGTGTTTGAACATTGCTATGGTAAAATCATTGTTATTATTACTCTAAGCTTGACATTTTCAAATTGTATTGCATAGAAGGATTACTATGAATTTTGAGTATTAGAACGGAGATTTTTTACCTTATACATTGTATATATGGATTGTGAATGATTATATTATGAAGAGATTAGAGTTGAAGATTAAGTTACTGAAGTTTTTAAAAATTTCGGTGTATTTGTCGTAGAATAGAATTGTGATTAAATCCAATATTTTTTGATAATTAATTTTTAAAATTTCCTACATTTTCTATACAAATTTTAAAGGCAAATTATTTGCAGTTTGTTAACTTTTTCATACTTTAATTTTCAAAACAAAAAACTTTAATTTTTATCTCGAATTAAAATGTGTTTTAAATGACTTTCTTGAACTAGGTTAGAAAATTTTTCAATTTTTTTGTATTTTGCTTCCATCAGGGTAAAATTCTAAATTATTATCCATTATGCCTTGATTTTCCATTATATTATTGTACATCATTTACAATTTTCTATTTTTTAACTTATTCAATTATGACGGCTCCATTCATAATCCTTCTGCGACTAAATAACTTTTCTGTTGTTTTGTCCTTTTAGCTTAATACATTAAAGTATAATATCGAACTTCCAATTAGAGCAAAATAATCTGCGATATCATAATTGTACTCGAACAAAAAACGTCAGAAAAGTTTCTCATATAAATAAAGTCCCTGTAATATTTCTGATAAATTTACCTGTGTAAATTTACTTCATTTCATTATGCATATAATATGTATATACATATATAAATCTTACGTTAGTATAATATTATATATATAATATCATGTTCTTCAAATACCTATATTATATTATACTAAAAAAATAACTATTATAACACTTTATAATAACATGTTAAATTGTGGTCTGTGGTAAATTTTACATATACAGGATAATTTGTAAAATATTTTGCGTGTTAACAGTTTTAATATTTAAGGATAACAATTAATAAAGACTTTTCTGTTAATTACATGTAATTTGCAGATGTAAAAATATATTATTATGTGAAGTATATATTATGTATACTTATGTAGTTTAGAACTAATATTTTAATTTTATATAATATAGTATAAGTAAATTTTGGTTTTTCAAATGAATTTTAATTTTATAACGCTTATTGAGTTTTCAGTGTCAATTTCTTACTCGTATCATAAATTTTGAAAAGAGAGTTATTAAGAAAATATAACTTAATTTTATAGAAGAAATAAAGAGAACTTAAAAAAAAACCTCAGTTTAGTATGACAAATTATTTCTCATTTAATGTGAAAGGTTTACACAAAACATATACATATGTGTGTATGTATTTATATGAATTGTTAAATATAATTTTAGAATTATAATTAATAAATCGAGAAATCATAAGTTTGTCTGTTAAAACTTTGAAGTATGTTTTTGTAATTTTGTTTCAGGATTGTTTATACATTGTTATTGGTAATATATAGGCCTGTTAAGGGAGCGAAATTTATATGGTTGTGATACGATAAGGGAATTTTTCTTAGTGTTTATAGTTTTCAGAAAAAAAAAGACAATTTTAACCTTGGCTTCGTTTGGGTGTATAGAAATCAAACTAAGCAAAGACAAAATTGATTGAAATTAATTAAATTAGTAACTTTACTGCATAAAGCGAGTAAACAAGTGCAATTAAATGAAAGCTTATTAAGAATAATTTAATATTTATCAAATTAGTTTCGGTAGCATGGTTTTGTGTATGCTTTTTGTGTATTTTAGCCCTATTAAAATTTATTGGAAATTAGATTATCGTAATAATTCACATCTCTTATTAAAGATCAAAAATTTTCAACTTGGATACTGATGCTTCATTTTAGGCTCTGTACACTATTAACCTGTAAGGTAGGATAACACTACCTTACTGAATTCTGTACAAGTACTACTACCCTTACATTATTTCTATATAAATATATACATATTTAAATAGAATAATTATATTATTATTAAACATTGTATCTAAATTAAAGGGAACAAAGTTTAAAAAAAAAAAAATAAAGAACGTTTTTTTTTCCATCCATAGTAATTACAAAATTGTATGCAAGAGAATTTTAAGATAGATCTTAAAAGCATGAATATCTTATAGAAATATCAGGTGTTGTTTTTTAAATAATTATACAAAATGTTATTTATAGAATGGCGGCGGTATGCGGTTCATAGAGTATTTAAGATTTTTTGTCATTTTATGTTTATTTTTTTCTATTCTTTTATTTGATATTTTTGCAAAATTTCTTGTTTTTGATTGTAATTTTGTTTATAATACTTATGCCCGTATAATATCGTTAACAGAATAAAACTTTCCAGACAGTTTTTCTACTTTGTAAACAAAAGTTAAAAACAAAGATTTCAAATCTTAAAAGATGATGAAACAATCATGTATTTCTTGATGATCTCTCTTCTTCAATATGGTAAGGTAAAGGTAGTACTCGTATAAAAAAGTTAAGAGTTAGAAGAAATCAAAAGTGGTGTAGAATTCAAAGACGTACTACTACTTTTACGAGAATGTTTGAGATTTAAACGGATATCGAAACAAAAAAATAGTTGTTGCAAAAAAAACCCAAAGCCTTATTTTAACCCACTGTTCGTACCAAGTTCTTTAGGTTGTTTTCATTTAAATAATTCTTTTTCTTATTAAAATATTTTTCATGAATATTATTTGAATGTGATAAAATTTTATTAGCAATTATTTTTTTCTGAAAATTTATGAATTCCAGTTTTGCTATATTTTTCAAATTTAAAGAGCCATTTTTCCTAATATATCTAATTCCAATTCAATTAATTCACACAAGGTATTTTTGAAATACAAAAGTTGATCGTAGTTCTACTTGCAAAATTTATTAAATAAAATATAAACGGTCCATTGTTTTTTTCCTTTAAAGCTTATTTTAGACATTAAAGAGAAAATTTTTGAAGAGAGTAGAAAAAAATTTACATATAAATTCTAAAAATGAACTTTCACACCACATATTATTTGTAAGCACACATCGGCAATAGGCACACATATTGTAATTCTCATTTTACTACCATAACTCTTTGATCTTTTATGGCAATAGGTTACAAGATAAATTTATTCTATTTTTTTTTTCTCTTTAGAAGTTTTCAGTTTCCTTTTTATTTTTTATAAAAATGTTACCGTCATATGATGTATTTTATGCCACTAATTTACAGAATTAAAATTTTTTTCAATTATAATATCTAAATATTACATTTTTTTAGTTTAGGTAATTAATTATTGAAATGTTCTGAAAATTATTATTTTCTTTAAACATTTGGGATAGAAGAAATTTGGTTCAAAATTCAAAGAAAATTGAAAGTATGAAGTGAAGACAAGATGCAATATAGTTTCCTTGGTATAAACATGAAAATTTTATTGGAAAACTATAACAAATTAGAAACTGATATACTGAAAGTTGTTGCCAATTTAATTGCTTAGAAATTTATGATTTCAGTTATAGTTTCCAATTTCTTAGTTTTTCTTATTTTTCGTTTTTGTTATAAAGTTTACTATTATTTTAATATTTGAATAAAATTAGAATCAATTCATATTTTTATAAGCTTTAATTTCAGACCTGGCATTTAATATATATTTTAATTCGGTTTAGTAAAAAATATTTAACGGAAGTGCACTTGGGAATAAATCAGATTCTTACAGACGATACTTAACTGACTTGATTGATGTTATAAGAAAAAGAAGGCTTACAATACTACTTTTTAAGTTTTTTGACAAGGTAGGGGGTCGTGCAAAATTTTAAAAAATTTTCAATTTTTTGCCAAGGTAGGGGGTCGTGCAAAATTTTAAAAATTTTTCGATTTTTTGCCAAGGTAGTGGGTCGTGCAAAATTTTAAAAAATTTTCGTTTTTTTGACAGGGTAGGGGGTCGTGCAAAATCTTAAAAAATTTTCGATTTTTTGCCAAGGTAGGGGGTCGTGCAAAATTTTAAAAATTTTCAATTTTTTGACAAGGTAGGGGGTCGTGCAAAATCTTAAAAAATTTTCGATTTTTTGCCAAGGTAGGGGGTCGTGCAAAATTTTAAAAATTTTAGATTTTTTGCCAAGGTAGGGGGTCATGCAAAATTTTAAAAAATTTTCGATTTTTTGCCAAGGTAGGGGGTCGTGCAAAATTTTAAAAATTTTCGATTTTTTGACAAGGTAGGGGGTCGTGCAAAATTTTAAAAATTTTTCGATTTTTTGCCAAGGTAGGGGGTCGTGCAAAATTTTAAAAATTTTCGATTTTTTGACAAGGTAGGGGGTCGTGCAAAATTTTAAAAATTTTCGATTTTTTGACAAGGTAGGGGGTCGTGCAAAATTTTAAAAATTTTCGATTTTTTGACAAGGTAGGGGGTCGTGCAAAATTTTAAAAAATTTTCGATTTTTTGCCAAGGTAGGGGGTCGTGCAAAATTTTAAAAATTTTCGATTTTTTGACAAGGTAGGGGGTCGTGCAAAATTTTAAAAAATTTTCAATTTTTTGACAAGGTAGGGGGTCGTGCAAAATTTTAAAAAATTTTCAATTTTATGCCAAGGTAGGGGGTCGTGCAAAATTTTAAAAAATTTTCAATTTTTTGACAAGGTAGGGGGTCGTGCAAAATTTTAAAAAATTTTCAATTTTTTGCCAAGGTAGGGGGTCGTGCAAAATTTTAAAAAATTTTCAATTTTTTGCCAAGGTAGGGGGTCGTGCAAAATTTTAAAAATTTTTCGATTTTTTGCCAAGGTAGTGGGTCGTGCAAAATTTTAAAAAATTTTCGTTTTTTTGACAGGGTAGGGGGTCGTGCAAAATCTTAAAAAATTTTCGATTTTTTGCCAAGGTAGGGGGTCGTGCAAAATTTTAAAAATTTTCGATTTCTTGACAAGGTAGGGGGTCGTGCAAAATTTTAAAAATTTTTCGATTTTTTGCCAAGGTAGGGGGTCGTGCAAAATTTTAAAAATTTTCGATTTTTTGCCAAGGTAGGGGGTCGTGCAAAATTTTAAAAAATTTTCGTTTTTTTGACAAGGTAGGGGGTCGTGCAAAATTTTAAAAATTTTCGATTTTTTGACAAGGTAGGGGGTCGTGCAAAATTTTAAAAATTTTCGATTTTTTGACAAGGTAGGGGGTCGTGCAAAATTTTAAAAATTTTCGATTTTTTGACAAGGTAGGGGGTCGTGCAAAATTTTAAAAATTTTCGATTTTTTGACAAGGTAGGGGGTCGTGCAAAATTTTAAAAATTTTCGATTTTTTGCCAAGGTAGGGGGTCATGCAAAATTTTAAAAAATTTTCGTTTTTTTGACAAGGTAGGGGGTCGTGCAAAATTTAAAAAAATTTTAGATTTTTTGACAAGGTAGGGGGTCGTGCAAAATCTTAAAAAATCTTTTCGATTTTTTGCCAAGGTAGGGGGTCGTGCAAAATTTTAAAAAATTTTAGATTTTTTGCCAAGGTAGGGGGTCGTGCAAAATTTTAAAAAATTTTAAATTTTTTGCCAAGGTAGGGGGTCGTGCAAAATTTTAAAAAATTTTCTTTTTTTGACAAGGTAGGGGGTCGTGCAAAATTTTAAAAATTTTTCGATTTTTTGCCAAGGTAGGGGGTCGTGCAAAATTTTAAAAAATTTTAGATTTTTTGACAAGGTAGGGGGTCATGCAAAATTTTAAAAATTTTCGATTTTTTGCCAAGGTAGGGGGTCGTGCAAAAGTTTAAAAATTTTTTTGATTTTTTGACAAGGTAGGGGGTCGTGCAAAATTTTAAAATTTTCGATTTCTTGACAAGGTAGGGGGTCGTGCAAAATTTTAAAAATTTTTCGATTTTTTGCCAAGGTAGGGGGTCATGCAAAATTTTAAAAAATTTTCGATTTTTTGCCAAGGTAGGGGGTCGTGCAAAATTTTAAAAATTTTCGATTTTTTGACAAGGTAGGGGGTCGTGCAAAATTTTAAAAATTTTCGATTTTTTGACAAGGTAGGGGGTCGTGCAAAATTTTAAAAATTTTCGATTTTTTGACAAGGTAGGGGGTCGTGCAAAATTTTAAAAATTTTCAATTTTTTGGCAAGGTAGGGGTCGTGCAAAATTTTAAAAATTTTCGATTTTTTGACAAGGTAGGGGGTCGTGCAAAATTTTAAAAAATTTTAGATTTTTTGACAAGGTAGGAGGTCGTGCAAAATTTTAAAAAATTTTAAATTTTTTGCCAAGGTAGGGGGTCGTGCAAAATTTTAAAAAATTTTCGTTTTTTTGACAAGGTAGGGGGTCGTGCAAAATTTTAAAAATTTTCAATTTTTTGGCAAGGTAGGGGTCGTGCAAAATTTTAAAAATTTTCGATTTTTTGACAAGGTAGGGGGTCGTGCAAAATTTTAAAAATTTTTCGATTTTTTGCCAAGGTAGGGGGTCGTGCAAAATTTTAAAAAATTTTCAATTTTTTGCCAAGGTAGGGGGTCGTGCAAAATTTTAAAAATTTTCGATTTTTTGCCAAGGTAGGGGGTCGTGCAAAATTTTAAAAATTTTTCGATTTTTTGCCAAGGTAGGGGGTCGTGCAAAATTTTAAAAATTTTAAATTTTTTGCCAAGGTAGGGGGTCGTGCAAAATTCTAAAAATTTTTCGATTTTTTGCCAAGGTAGGGGGTCATGCAAAATTTTAAAAAATTTTCGATTTTTTGCCAAGGTAGGGGGTCGTGCAAAATTTTAAAAATTTTCGATTTTTTGACAAGGTAGGGGGTCGTGCAAAATTTTAAAAATTTTTCGATTTTTTGACAAGGTAGGGGGTCGTGCAAAATTTTAAAAATTTTCGATTTTTTGACAAGGTAGGGGGTCGTGCAAAATTTTAAAAATTTTCGGTTTTTTGACGAGGTAGGGGGTCGTGCAAAATTTTAAAAAATTTTAGATTTTTTGACAAGGTAGGGGGTCATGCAAAATTTTAAAAATTTTCGATTTTTTGCCAAGGTAGGGGGTCGTGCAAAATTTTAAAAATTTTTCGATTTTTTGACAAGGTAGGGGGTCGTGCAAAATTTTAAAAATTTTCGATTTTTTGACAAGGTAGGGGGTCGTGCAAAATTTTAAAAATTTTTGATTTTTTGCCAAGGTAGGGGGTCGTGCAAAATTTTAAAAAATTTTCGTTTTTTTGACAAGGTAGGGGGTCGTGCAAAATTTTAAAAAATTTTAGATTTTTTGACAAGGTAGGGGGTCGTGCAAAATCTTAAAAAATCTTTTCGATTTTTTGCCAAGGTAGGGGGTCGTGCAAAATTTTAAAAATTTTTCGATTTTTTGACAAGGTAGGGGGTCGTGCAAAATTTTAAAAATTTTTCGATTTTTTGCCAAGGTAGGGGGTCGTGCAAAATTTTAAAAAATTTTCGTTTTTTTGACAAGGTAGGGGGTCGTGCAAAATTTTAAAAAATTTTAGATTTTTTGACAAGGTAGGGGGTCGTGCAAAATCTTAAAAAATCTTTTCGATTTTTTGCCAAAAATTTTTCGATTTTTTGACAAGGTAGGGGGTCGTGCAAAATTTTAAAAATTTTCGATTTTTTGCCAAGGTAGGGGGTCGTGCAAAATTTTAAAAATTTTCGATTTTTGCCAAGGTAGGGGGTCGTGCAAAATTTTAAAAAATTTTCGTTTTTTTGACAAGGTAGGGGGTCGTGCAAAATTTTAAAAATTTTCGATTTTTTGACAAGGTAGGGGGTCGTGCAAAATTTTAAAATATTTCGATTTTTTGAAAAGGTAGGGGGTCGTGCAAAATTTTAAAAAATTTTCGATTTTTTGACAAGGTAGGGGGTCGTGCAAAATTTTAAAAATTTTCGATTTTTTGCCAAGGTAGGGGGTCGTGCAAAATTTTAAAAAATTTTCGTTTTTTTGACAAGGTAGGGGGTCGTGCAAAATTTTAAAAATTTTTCGATTTTTTGCCAAGGTAGGGGGTCGTGCAAAATTTTAAAAATTTTCGATTTTTTGCCAAGGTAGGGGGTCGTGCAAAATTTTAAAAAATTTTCGTTTTTTTGACAAGGTAGGGGGTCGTGCAAAATTTTAAAAAATTTTCGTTTTTTTGACAAGGTAGGGGGTCGTGCAAAATTTTAAAAAATTTTCGATTTTTTGCCAAGGTAGGGGGTCGTGCAAAATTTTAAAAATTTTCGATTTTTTGCCAAGGTAGGGGGTCGTGCAAAATTTTAAAATATTTCGATTTTTTGAAAAGGTAGGGGGTCGTGCAAAATTTTAAAAAATTTTCGATTTTTTGACAAGGTAGGGGGTCGTGCAAAATTTTAAAAAATTTTCGATTTTTTGACAAGGTAGGGGGTCGTGCAAAATTTTAAAAATTTTCGATTTTTTGCCAAGGTAGGGGGTCGTGCAAAATTTTAAAAAATTTTCGTTTTTTTGACAAGGTAGGGGGTCGTGCAAAATTTTAAAAAATTTTCGATTTTTTGCCAAGGTAGGGGGTCGTGCAAAATTTTAAAAAATTTTCGATTTTTTGCCAAGGTAGGGGGTCGTGCAAAATTTTAAAAAATTTTCGTTTTTTTGACAAGGTAGGGGGTCGTGCAAAATTTTAAAAAATTTTCGATTTTTTGCCAAGGTAAAAAATTTAAAATTTTAAAAAATTTTAAATTTTTTGCCAAGGTAGGGGGTCGTGCAAAATTTTAAAAAATTTTCGTTTTTTTGACAGGGTAGGGGGTCGTGCAAAATTTTAAAAATTTTCGATTTTTTGCCAAGGTAGGGGGTCGTGCAAAATTTTAAAAATTTTTCGATTTTTTGCCAAGGTAGGGGGTCGTGCAAAATTTTAAAAATTTTTCGATTTTTTGCCAAGGAGGGGGTCGTGCAAAATTTTAAAAATTTTAAATTTTTTGCCAAGGTAGGGGGTCGTGCAAAATTTTAAAAATTTTAGATTTTTTGACAAGGTAGGGGGTCATGCAAAATTTTAAAAATTTTAAATTTTTTGCCAAGGTAGGGGGTCGTGCAAAATTTTAAAAATTTTTCGATTTTTTGCCAAGGTAAAAAATTTAAAATTTTAAAAAATTTTAAATTTTTTGCCAAGGTAGGGGGTCGTGCAAAATTTTAAAAAATTTTCGTTTTTTTGACAGGGTAGGGGGTCGTGCAAAATTTTAAAAATTTTCGATTTTTTGCCAAGGTAGGGGGTCGTGCAAAATTTTAAAAATTTTTCGATTTTTTGCCAAGGTCATGCAAAATTTTAAAAATTTTAAATTTTTTGCCAAGGTAGGGGGTCGTGCAAAATTTTAAAAAATTTTAGATTTTTTGCCAAGGTAGGGGGTCGTGCAAAATTTTAAAAAATTTTCGTTTTTTTGACAAGGTAGGGGGTCGTGCAAAATTTTAAAAAATTTTCGATATTTTGCCAAGGTAGGGGGTCGTGCAAAATTTTAAAAAATTTTCAATTTTTTGACAAGGTAGGGGGTCGTGCAAAATTTTAAAAATTTTCGATTTTTTGACAAGGTAGGGGGTCGTGCAAAATTTTAAAAATTTTTCGATTTTTTGCCAAGGTAGGGGGTCGTGCAAAATTTTAAAAAATTTTCAATTTTTTGCCAAGGTAGGGGGTCGTGCAAAATTTTAAAATTTTTCGATTTTTTGACAAGGTAGGGGGTCGTGCAAAATTTTAAAAAATTTTAGATTTTTTGACAAGGTAGGGGGTCGTGCAAAATTTTAAAAAATTTTAAATTTTTTGCCAAGGTAGGGGGTCGTGCAAAATTTTAAAAAATTTTCGTTTTTTTGACAAAGTAGGGGGTCGTGCAAAATTTTAAAAATTTTCGATTTTTTGCCAAGGTAGGGGGTCGTGCAAAATTTTAAAAATTTTTCGATTTTTTGCCAAGGTAGGGGGTCGTGCAAAATTTTAAAAATTTTTCGATTTTTTGCCAAGGAGGGGGTCGTGCAAAATTTTAAAAATTTTAAATTTTTTGCCAAGGTAGGGGGTCGTGCAAAATTTTAAAAATTTTAGATTTTTTGACAAGGTAGGGGGTCGTGCAAAATTTTAAATTTTTTCGATTTTTTGCAAAGGAGGGGGTCGTGCAAAATTTTAAAAATTTTCGATTTTTTGACAAGGTAGGGGGTCGTGCAAAATTTTAAAAAATTTTAGATTTTTTGCCAAGGTAGGGGGTCGTGCAAAATTTTAAAAAATTTTCGTTTTTTTGACAAGGTAGGGGGTCGTGCAAAATTTTAAAAAAATTTTCGATATTTTGCCAAGGTAGGGGGTCGTGCAAAATTTTAAAAAATTTTCAATTTTTTGGCAAGGTAGGGGTCGTGCAAAATTTTAAAAATTTTCGATTTTTTGACAAGGTAGGGGGTCGTGCAAAATTTTAAAAATTTTTCGATTTTTTGCCAAGGTAGGGGGTCGTGCAAAATTTTAAAAAATTTTCAATTTTTTGCCAAGGTAGGGGGTCGTGCAAAATTTTAAAATTTTTCGATTTTTTGACAAGGTAGGGGGTCGTGCAAAATTTTAAAAATTTTTCGATTTTTTGCCAAGGTAGGGGGTCGTGCAAAATTTTAAAAATTTTCGATTTTTTGACAAGGTAGGGTCGTGCAAAATTTTAAAAATTTTAAATTTTTTGCCAAGGTAGGGGGTCGTGCAAAATTCTAAAAATTTTTCGATTTTTTGCCAAGGTAGGGGGTCATGCAAAATTTTAAAAAATTTTCGATTTTTTGCCAAGGTAGGGGGTCGTGCAAAATTTTAAAAATTTTCGATTTTTTGACAAGGTAGGGGGTCGTGCAAAATTTTAAAAATTTTTCGATTTTTTGACAAGGTAGGGGGTCGTGCAAAATTTTAAAAATTTTCGATTTTTTGACAAGGTAGGGGGTCGTGCAAAATTTTAAAAATTTTCGGTTTTTTGACGAGGTAGGGGGTCGTGCAAAATTTTAAAAAATTTTAGATTTTTTGACAAGGTAGGGGGTCATGCAAAATTTTAAAAATTTTCGATTTTTTGCCAAGGTAGGGGGTCGTGCAAAATTTTAAAAATTTTTCGATTTTTTGACAAGGTAGGGGGTCGTGCAAAATTTTAAAAATTTTCGATTTTTTGACAAGGTAGGGGGTCGTGCAAAATTTTAAAAATTTTTGATTTTTTGCCAAGGTAGGGGGTCGTGCAAAATTTTAAAAAATTTTCGTTTTTTTGACAAGGTAGGGGGTCGTGCAAAATTTTAAAAAATTTTAGATTTTTTGACAAGGTAGGGGGTCGTGCAAAATCTTAAAAAATCTTTTCGATTTTTTGCCAAGGTAGGGGGTCGTGCAAAATTTTAAAAATTTTTCGATTTTTTGACAAGGTAGGGGGTCGTGCAAAATTTTAAAAATTTTTCGATTTTTTGCCAAGGTAGGGGGTCGTGCAAAATTTTAAAAAATTTTCGTTTTTTTGACAAGGTAGGGGGTCGTGCAAAATTTTAAAAAATTTTAGATTTTTTGACAAGGTAGGGGGTCGTGCAAAATCTTAAAAAATCTTTTCGATTTTTTGCCAAAAATTTTTCGATTTTTTGACAAGGTAGGGGGTCGTGCAAAATTTTAAAAATTTTCGATTTTTTGCCAAGGTAGGGGGTCGTGCAAAATTTTAAAAATTTTCGATTTTTGCCAAGGTAGGGGGTCGTGCAAAATTTTAAAAAATTTTCGTTTTTTTGACAAGGTAGGGGGTCGTGCAAAATTTTAAAAATTTTCGATTTTTTGACAAGGTAGGGGGTCGTGCAAAATTTTAAAATATTTCGATTTTTTGAAAAGGTAGGGGGTCGTGCAAAATTTTAAAAAATTTTCGATTTTTTGACAAGGTAGGGGGTCGTGCAAAATTTTAAAAATTTTCGATTTTTTGCCAAGGTAGGGGGTCGTGCAAAATTTTAAAAAATTTTCGTTTTTTTGACAAGGTAGGGGGTCGTGCAAAATTTTAAAAATTTTTCGATTTTTTGCCAAGGTAGGGGGTCGTGCAAAATTTTAAAAATTTTCGATTTTTTGCCAAGGTAGGGGGTCGTGCAAAATTTTAAAAAATTTTCGTTTTTTTGACAAGGTAGGGGGTCGTGCAAAATTTTAAAAAATTTTCGTTTTTTTGACAAGGTAGGGGGTCGTGCAAAATTTTAAAAAATTTTCGATTTTTTGCCAAGGTAGGGGGTCGTGCAAAATTTTAAAAATTTTCGATTTTTTGCCAAGGTAGGGGGTCGTGCAAAATTTTAAAATATTTCGATTTTTTGAAAAGGTAGGGGGTCGTGCAAAATTTTAAAAAATTTTCGATTTTTTGACAAGGTAGGGGGTCGTGCAAAATTTTAAAAAATTTTCGATTTTTTGACAAGGTAGGGGGTCGTGCAAAATTTTAAAAATTTTCGATTTTTTGCCAAGGTAGGGGGTCGTGCAAAATTTTAAAAAATTTTCGTTTTTTTGACAAGGTAGGGGGTCGTGCAAAATTTTAAAAAATTTTCGATTTTTTGCCAAGGTAGGGGGTCGTGCAAAATTTTAAAAATTTTCGATTTTTTGACAAGGTAGGGGGTCGTGCAAAATTTTAAAAAATTTTCGTTTTTTTGACAAGGTAGGGGGTCGTGCAAAATTTTAAAAAATTTTCGATTTTTTGCCAAGGTAGGGGGTCGTGCAAAATTTTAAAAATTTTCGATTTTTTGACAAGGTAGGGGGTCGTGCAAAATTTTAAAAAATTTTCGTTTTTTTGACAAGGTAGGGGGTCGTGCAAAATTTTAAAAAATTTTCGATTTTTTGCCAAGGTAGGGGGTCGTGCAAAATTTTAAAAATTTTCGATTTTTTTGCCAAGGTAGGGGGTCGTGCAAAATTTTAAAAAATTTTCGTTTTTTTGACAAGGTAGGGGGTCGTGCAAAATTTTAAAAATTTTTCGATTTTTTGCCAAGGTAGGGGGTCGTGCAAAATTTTAAAAATTTTCGATTTTTTGCCAAGGTAGGGGGTCGTGCAAAATTTTAAAAAATTTTCGTTTTTTTGACAAGGTAGGGGGTCGTGCAAAATTTTAAAAAATTTTCGATTTTTTGCCAAGGTAGGGGGTCGTGCAAAATTTTAAAAATTTTCGATTTTTTGACAAGGTAGGGGGTCGTGCAAAATTTTAAAATATTTCGATTTTTTGAAAAGGTAGGGGGTCGTGCAAAATTTTAAAAAATTTTCGATTTTTTGACAAGGTAGGGGGTCGTGCAAAATTTTAAAAATTTTCGATTTTTTGACAAGGTAGGGGGTCGTGCAAAATTTTAAAAAATTTTCGTTTTTTTGACAAGGTAGGGGGTCGTGCAAAATTTTAAAAATTTTTCGATTTTTTGACAAGGTAGGGGGTCGTGCAAAATTTTAAAAATTTTCGATTTTTTGACAAGGTAGGGGGTCGTGCAAAATTTTAAAAAATTTTCGTTTTTTTGACAAGGTAGGGGGTCGTGCAAAATTTTAAAAAATTTTCGATTTTTTGCCAAGGTAGGGGGTCGTGCAAAATTTTAAAAATTTTCGATTTTTTGCCAAGGTAGGGGGTCGTGCAAAATTTTAAAAAATTTTCGTTTTTTTGACAAGGTAGGGGGTCGTGCAAAATTTTAAAAATTTTCGATTTTTTGACAAGGTAGGGGGTCGTGCAAAATTTTAAAATATTTCGATTTTTTGAAAAGGTAGGGGGTCGTGCAAAATTTTAAAAAATTTTAAATTTTTTGCCAAGGTAGGGGGTCGTGCAAAATTTTAAAAAATTTTCGTTTTTTTGACAAGGTAGGGGGTCGTGCAAAATTTTAAAAATTTTCGATTTTTTGCCAAGGTAGGGGGTCGTGCAAAATTTTAAAAATTTTCGATTTTTTGACAAGGTAGGGGGTCGTGCAAAATTTTAAAAATTTTTCGATTTTTTGCCAAGGAGGGGGTCGTGCAAAATTTTAAAAATTTTAAATTTTTTGCCAAGGTAGGGGGTCGTGCAAAATTTTAAAAATTTTTCGATTTTTTGCCAAGGTAAAAAATTTAAAATTTTAAAAAATTTTAAATTTTTTGCCAAGGTAGGGGGTCGTGCAAAATTTTAAAAAATTTTCGTTTTTTTGACAGGGTAGGGGGTCGTGCAAAATTTTAAAAATTTTCGATTTTTTGCCAAGGTAGGGGGTCGTGCAAAATTTTAAAAATTTTTCGATTTTTTGCCAAGGTAGGGGGTCGTGCAAAATTTTAAAAATTTTTCGATTTTTTGCCAAGGAGGGGGTCGTGCAAAATTTTAAAAATTTTAAATTTTTTGCCAAGGTAGGGGGTCGTGCAAAATTTTAAAAATTTTAGATTTTTTGACAAGGTAGGGGGTCGTGCAAAATTTTAAAAATTTTTCGATTTTTTGCAAAATAGGGGGTCGTGCAAAATTTTAAAAATTTTCGATTTTTTGACAAGGTAGGGGGTCGTGCAAAATTTTAAAAAA
Organism: Condylostylus longicornis; assembly: GCF_029603195.1. Lineage (NCBI taxonomy): Eukaryota > Metazoa > Arthropoda > Insecta > Diptera > Dolichopodidae > Condylostylus > Condylostylus longicornis. Next base: position 1,778,616 of record NW_026578116.1, read on the forward strand.
TTTTAGATTTTTTGCCAAGGTAGGGGGTCGTGCAAAATTTTAAAAAATTTTCGTTTTTTTGACAAGGTAGGGGGTCGTGCAAAATTTTAAAAAATTTTCGATATTTTGCCAAGGTAGGGGGTCGTGCAAAATTTTAAAAATTTTCGATTTTTTGCCAAGGTAGGGGGTCGTGCAAAATTTTAAAAATTTTTCGATTTTTTGCCAAGGTAGGGGGTCGTGCAAAATTTTAAAAATTTTAAATTTTTTGCCAAGGTAGGGGGTCGTGCAAAATTTTAAAAATTTTTCGATTTTTTGACAAGGTAGGGGGTCGTGCAAAATTTTAAAAATTTTCGATTTTTTGACAAGGTAGGGGGTCGTGCAAAATTTTAAAAATTTTCGGTTTTTTGACAAGGTAGGGGGTCGTGCAAAATTTTAAAAAATTTTAGATTTTTTGACAAGGTAGGGGGTCATGCAAAATTTTAAAAATTTTAAATTTTTTGCCAAGGTAGGGGGTCGTGCAAAATTTTAAAAATTTTTCGATTTTTTGCCAAGGTAAAAAATTTAAAATTTTAAAAAATTTTAAATTTTTTGCCAAGGTAGGGGGTCGTGCAAAATTTTAAAAAATTTTCGTTTTTTTGACAGGGTAGGGGGTCGTGCAAAATTTTAAAAATTTTCGATTTTTTGCCAAGGTAGGGGGTCGTGCAAAATTTTAAAAATTTTTCGATTTTTTGCCAAGGTCGTGCAAAATTTTAAAAATTTTTCGATTTTTTGCAAAATAGGGGGTCGTGCAAAATTTTAAAAATTTTCGATTTTTTGACAAGGTAGGGGGTCGTGCAAAATTTTAAAAATTTTCGATTTTTTGACAAGGTAGGGGGTCGTGCAAAATTTTAAAAATTTTTCGATTTTTTGCCAAGGTAGGGGGTCGTGCAAAATTTTAAAAAATTTTCAATTTTTTGCCAAGGTAGGGGGTCGTGCAAAATTTTAAAATTTTTCGATTTTTTGACAAGGTAGGGGGTCGTGCAAAATTTTAAAAAATTTTAGATTTTTTGACAAGGTAGGGGGTCGTGCAAAATTTTAAAAAATTTTAAATTTTTTGCCAAGGTAGGGGGTCGTGCAAAATTTTAAAAAATTTTCGTTTTTTTGACAAAGTAGGGGGTCGTGCAAAATTTTAAAAATTTTCGATTTTTTGCCAAGGTAGGGGGTCGTGCAAAATTTTAAAAATTTTTCGATTTTTTGCCAAGGTAGGGGGTCGTGCAAAATTTTAAAAATTTTTCGATTTTTTGCCAAGGAGGGGGTCGTGCAAAATTTTAAAAATTTTAAATTTTTTGCCAAGGTAGGGGGTCGTGCAAAATTTTAAAAATTTTAGATTTTTTGACAAGGTAGGGGGTCGTGCAAAATTTTAAATTTTTTCGATTTTTTGCAAAGGAGGGGGGTCGTGCAAAATTTTAAAAATTTTCGATTTTTTGACAAGGTAGGGGGTCGTGCAAAATTTTAAAAAATTTTAGATTTTTTGCCAAGGTAGGGGGTCGTGCAAAATTTTAAAAAATTTTCGTTTTTTTGACAAGGTAGGGGGTCGTGCAAAATTTTAAAAAAATTTTCGATATTTTGCCAAGGTAGGGGGTCGTGCAAAATTTTAAAAAATTTTCAATTTTTTGGCAAGGTAGGGGTCGTGCAAAATTTTAAAAATTTTCGATTTTTTGACAAGGTAGGGGGGTCGTGCAAAATTTTAAAAATTTTTCGATTTTTTGCCAAGGTAGGGGGTCGTGCAAAATTTTAAAAAATTTTCAATTTTTTGCCAAGGTAGGGGGTCGTGCAAAATTTTAAAATTTTTCGATTTTTTGACAAGGTAGGGGGTCGTGCAAAATTTTAAAAATTTTTCGATTTTTTGCCAAGGTAGGGGGTCGTGCAAAATTTTAAAAATTTTCGATTTTTTGACAAGGTAGGGTCGTGCAAAATTTTAAAATTTTTCGATTTTTTGACAAGGTAGGGGGTCGTGCAAAATTTTAAAAATTTTTCAATTTTTTGACAAGGTAGGGGGTCGTGCAAAATTTTAAAAAATTTTCAATTTTTTGACAAGGTAGGGGGTCGTGCAAAATCTTAAAAAATTTTCGATTTTTTGCCAAGGTAGGGGGTCGTGCAAAATTTTAAAAATTTTAGATTTTTTGCCAAGGTAGGGGGTCATGCAAAATTTTAAAAAATTTTCGATTTTTTGCCAAGGTAGGGGGTCGTGCAAAATTTTAAAAATTTTCGATTTTTTGACAAGGTAGGGGGTCGTGCAAAATTTTAAAAATTTTCGATTTTTTGACAAGGTAGGGGGTCGTGCAAAATTTTAAAAATTTTTCGATTTTTTGCCAAGGTAGGGGGTCGTGCAAAATTTTAAAAATTTTCGATTTTTTGACAAGGTAGGGGGTCGTGCAAAATTTTAAAAATTTTTCGATTTTTTGCCAAGGTAGGGGGTCGTGCAAAATTTTAAAAATTTTCGATTTTTTGACAAGGTAGGGTCGTGCAAAATTTTAAAATTTTTCGATTTTTTGACAAGGTAGGGGGTCGTGCAAAATTTTAAAAATTTTCGATTTTTTGACAAGGTAGGGGGTCGTGCAAAATTTTAAAAAATTTTCAATTTTTTGACAAGGTAGGGGGTCGTGCAAAATTTTAAAAAATTTTCAATTTTTTGCCAAGGTAGGGGGTCGTGCAAAATTTTAAAAAATTTTCAATTTTTTGACAAGGTAGGGGGTCGTGCAAAATTTTAAAAAATTTTCAATTTTTTGCCAAGGTAGGGGGTCGTGCAAAATTTTAAAAAATTTTCAATTTTTTGACAAGGTAGGGGGTCGTGCAAAATCTTAAAAAATTTTCGATTTTTTGCCAAGGTAGGGGGTCGTGCAAAATTTTAAAAATTTTAGATTTTTTGCCAAGGTAGGGGGTCATGCAAAATTTTAAAAAATTTTCGATTTTTTGCCAAGGTAGGGGGTCGTGCAAAATTTTAAAAATTTTCGATTTTTTGACAAGGTAGGGGGTCGTGCAAAATTTTAAAAATTTTCGATTTTTTGACAAGGTAGGGGGGTCGTGCAAAATTTTAAAAATTTTTCGATTTTTTGCCAAGGTAGGGGGTCGTGCAAAATTTTAAAAATTTTCGATTTTTTGACAAGGTAGGGGGTCGTGCAAAATTTTAAAAATTTTTCGATTTTTTGCCAAGGTAGGGGGTCGTGCAAAATTTTAAAAATTTTCGATTTTTTGCCAAGGTAGGGGGTCGTGCAAAATTATAAAAATTTTCGATTTTTTGACAAGGTAGGGGGTCGTGCAAAATTTTAAAAATTTTTCGATTTTTTGCCAAGGAGGGGGTCGTGCAAAATTTTAAAAATTTTAAATTTTTTGCCAAGGTAGGGGGTCGTGCAAAATTTTAAAAATTTTTCGATTTTTTGCCAAGGAGGGGGTCGTGCAAAATTTTAAAAATTTTAAATTTTTTGCCAAGGTAGGGGGGTAGTGCAAAATTTTAAAAATTTTTCGATTTTTTGCCAAGGAGGGGGTCGTGCAAAATTTTAAAAATTTTAAATTTTTTGCCAAGGTAGGGGGTCGTGCAAAATTTTAAAAATTTTTCGATTTTTTGCCAAGGTAGGGGGTCATGCAAAATTTTAAAAAATTTTCGATTTTTTGCCAAGGTAGGGGGTCGTGCAAAATTTTAAAAATTTTCGATTTTTTGCCAAGGTCTTGCAAAATTTTAAAAAATTTTCGTTTTTTTTGACAAGGTAGGGGGTCGTGCAAAATTTTAAAAATTTTCGATTTTTTGACCAGGTAGGGGGTCGTGCAAAATTTTAAAAATTTTCGATTTTTTGACAAGTTAGGGGATCGTGCAAAATTTTAAAAATTTTTCGATTTTTTGCCAAGGAGGGGGTCGTGCAAAATTTTAAAAATTTTAAATTTTTTGCCAAGGTAGGGGGTCGTGCAAAATTATAAAAATTTTCGATTTTTTGACAAGGTAGGGGGTCGTGCAAAATTTTAAAAATTTTTCGAATTTTTGCCAAGGAGGGGGTCGTGCAAAATTTTAAAAATTTTAAATTTTTTGCCAAGGTAGGGGGTCGTGCAAAATTTTAAAAATTTTTCGATTTTTTGCCAAGGAGGGGGTCGTGCAAAATTTTAAAAATTTTAAATTTTTTGCCAAGGTAGGGGGTAGTGCAAAATTTTAAAAATTTTTCGATTTTTTGCCAAGGAGGGGGTCGTGCAAAATTTTAAAAATTTTAAAATTTTTGCCAAGGTAGGGGGTCGTGCAAAATTTTAAAAAATTTTCGTTTTTTTGACAAGGTAGGGGGTCGTGCAAAATTTTAAAAATTTTCGATTTTTTGCCAAGGTAGGGGGTCGTGCAAAATTATAAAAATTTTCGATTTTTTGACAAGGTAGGGGGTCGTGCAAAATTTTAAAAATTTTTCGATTTTTTGCCAAGGAGGGGGTCGTGCAAAATTTTAAAAATTTTAAATTTTTTGCCAAGGTAGGGGGTCGTGCAAAATTTTAAAAATTTTTCGATTTTTTGCCAAGGAGGGGGTCGTGCAAAATTTTAAAAATTTTAAATTTTTTGCCAAGGTAGGGGGGTAGTGCAAAATTTTAAAAATTTTTCGATTTTTTGCCAAGGAGGGGGTCGTGCAAAATTTTAAAAATTTTAAATTTTTTGCCAAGGTAGGGGGTCGTGCAAAATTTTAAAAATTTTTCGATTTTTTGCCAAGGTAGGGGGTCATGCAAAATTTTAAAAAATTTTCGATTTTTCGCCAAGGTAGGGGGTCGTGCAAAATTTTAAAAAATTTTCGATTTTTTGACAAGGTAGGGGGTCGTGCAAAATTTTAAAAATTTTTCGATTTTTTTGCCAAGGTAGGGGGTCGTGCAAAATTTTAAAAATTTTCGATTTTTTGCCAAGGTCTTGCAAAATTTTAAAAAATTTTCGTTTTTTTGACAAGGTAGGGGGTCGTGCAAAATTTTAAAAATTTTCGATTTTTTGACCAGGTAGGGGGTCGTGCAAAATTTTAAAAATTTTCGATTTTTTGACAAGTTAGGGGATCGTGCAAAATTTTAAAAATTTTTCGATTTTTTGCCAAGGAGGGGGTCGTGCAAAATTTTAAAAATTTTAAATTTTTTGCCAAGGTAGGGGGTCATGCAAAATTTTAAAAATTTTTCGATTTTTTGCCAAGGTAGGGGGTCGTGCAAAATTTTAAAAATTTTCGATTTTTTGACAAGGTAGGGGGTCATGCAAAATTTTAAAAATTTTTCGATTTTTTGCCAAGGTAGGGGGTCGTGCAAAATTTTAAAAATTTTAAATTTTTTGCCAAGGTAGGGGGTCGTGCAAAATTTTAAAAATTTTTCGATTTTTTGCCAAGGTAGGGGGTCATGCAAAATTTTAAAAAATTTTCGATTTTTTGCCAAGGTAGGGGGTCGTGCAAAATTTTAAAAATTTTCGATTTTTTGACAAGGTAGGGGGTCGTGCAAAATTTTAAAAATTTTTCGATTTTATGCCAAGGTAGGGGGTCGTGCAAAATTTTAAAAAATTTTAGATTTTTTGACAAGGTAGGGGGTCGTGCAAAATTTTAAAAATTTTCGATTTTTTGACAAGGTAGGGGGTCGTGCAAAATTTTAAAAATTTTCGATTTTTTGACAAGGTAGGGGGTCGTGCAAAATTTTAAAAATTTTTCGATTTTTTGCCAAGGTAGGGGGGTCGTGCAAAATTTTAAAAAATTTTCGATTTTTTGACAAGGTAGGGGGTCGTGCAAAATTTTAAAAAATTTTAGATTTTTTGACAAGGTAGGGGGTCGTGCAAAATTTTAAAAATTTTCGATTTTTTGACAAGGTAGGGGGTCGTGCAAAATTTTAAAAATTTTTCGATTTTTTGCCAAGGTAGGGGGTCGTGCAAAATTTTAAAAATTTTCGATTTTTTGACAAGGTAGGGGGTCGTGCAAAATTTTAAAAAATTTTCGATTTTTTGCCAAGGTAGGGGGTCGTGCAAAATTTTAAAAATTTTCGATTTTTTGACAAGGTAGGGGGTCGTGCAAAATTTTAAAAAATTTTAGATTTTTTGACAAGGTAGGGGGTCGTGCAAAATTTTAAAAAATTTTAAATTTTTTGCCAAGGTAGGGGGTCGTGCAAAATTTTAAAAAATTTTAGATTTTTTGACAAGGTAGGGGGTCGTGCAAAATTTTAAAAATTTTCGATTTTTTGACAAGGTAGGGGGTCGTGCAAAATTTTAAAAAATTTTCGATTTTTTGACAAGGTAGGGGGTCGTGCAAAATTTTAAAAAATTTTAGATTTTTTGACAAGGTAGGGGGTCGTGCAAAATTTTAAAAATTTTCGATTTTTTGACAAGGTAGGGGGTCATGCAAAATTTTAAAAAATTTTCGATTTTTTGCCAAGGTAGGGGGTCGTGCAAAATTTTAAAAATTTTCGATTTTTTGACAAGGTAGGGGGTCGTGCAAAATTTTAAAAATTTTCGATTTTTTGACAAGGTAGGGGGTCGTGCAAAATTTTAAAAATTTTTCGATTTTTTGCCAAGGTAGGGGGTCATGCAAAATTTTAAAAAATTTTCGATTTTTTGCCAAGGTAGGGGGTCGTGCAAAATTTTAAAAATTTTCGATTTTTTGACAAGGTAGGGGGTCGTGCAAAATTTTAAAAAATTTTCGATTTTTTGCCAAGGTAGGGGGTCGTGCAAAATTTTAAAAATTTTCGATTTTTTGACAAGGTAGGGGGTCGTGCAAAATTTTAAAAAATTTTAGATTTTTTGACAAGGTAGGGGGTCGTGCAAAATTTTAAAAAATTTTAAATTTTTTGCCAAGGTAGGGGGTCGTGCAAAATTTTAAAAAATTTTAGATTTTTTGACAAGGTAGGGGGTCGTGCAAAATTTTAAAAATTTTCGATTTTTTGACAAGGTAGGGGGTCGTGCAAAATTTTAAAAAATTTTCGATTTTTTGACAAGGTAGGGGGTCGTGCAAAATTTTAAAAAATTTTAGATTTTTTGACAAGGTAGGGGGTCGTGCAAAATTTTAAAAATTTTCGATTTTTTGACAAGGTAGGGGGTCATGCAAAATTTTAAAAAATTTTCGATTTTTTGCCAAGGTAGGGGGTCGTGCAAAATTTTAAAAATTTTCGATTTTTTGACAAGGTAGGGGGTCGTGCAAAATTTTAAAAATTTTCGATTTTTTGACAAGGTAGGGGGTCGTGCAAAATTTTAAAAATTTTCGATTTTTTGACAAGGTAGGGGGTCGTGCAAAATTTTAAAAAATTTTCGATTTTTTGACAAGGTAGGGGGTCATGCAAAATTTTAAAAAATTTTCGATTTTTTGCCAAGGTAGGGGGTCGTGCAAAATTTTAAAAATTTTTCGATTTTTTGCCAAGGTAGGGGGTCATGCAAAATTTTAAAAAATTTTCGATTTTTTGCCAAGGTAGGGGGTCGTGCAAAATTTTAAAAATTTTCGATTTTTTGACAAGGTAGGGGGTCGTGCAAAATTTTAAAAATTTTCGATTTTTTGACAAGGTAGGGGGTCGTGCAAAATTTTAAAAATTTTCGATTTTTTGACAAGGTAGGGGGTCGCGCAAAATTTTAAAAAATTTTAGATTTTTTGACAAGGTAGGGGGTCGTGCAAAATTTTAAAAATTTTCGATTTTTTGACAAGGTAGGGGGTCGTGCAAAATTTTAAAAATTTTCGATTTTTTGCCAAGGTAGGGGGTCGTGCAAAATTTTAAAAATTTTAAATTTTTTGCCAAGGTAGGGGGTCGTGCAAAATTTTAAAAATTTTCGATTTTTTGACAAGGTAGGGGGTCGTGCAAAATTTTAAAAATTTTCGATTTTTTGACAAGGTAGGGGGTCGTGCAAAATTTTAAAAATTTTCGATTTTTTGACAAGGTAGGGGGTCGTGCAAAATTTTAAAAAATTTTCGATTTTTTGCCAAGGTAGGGGGTCGTGCAAAATTTTAAAAATTTTCGATTTTTTGACAAGGTAGGGGGTCGTGCAAAATTTTAAAAATTTTCGATTTTTTGACAAGGTAGGGGGTCGTGCAAAATTTTAAAAATTTTCGATTTTTTGACAAGGTAGGGGGTCGTGCAAAATTTTAAAAAATTTTCGATTTTTTGACAAGGTAGGGGGTCGTGCAAAATTTTAAAAAATTTTCGATTTTTTGCCAAGGTAGGGGGTCGTGCAAAATTTTAAAAATTTTCGATTTTTTGACAAGGTAGGGGGTCGTGCAAAATTTTAAAAATTTTCGATTTTTTGACAAGGTAGGGGGTCGTGCAAAATTTTAAAAAATTTTCGATTTTTTGACAAGGTAGGGGGTCGTGCAAAATTTTAAAAATTTTCGATTTTTTGACAAGGTAGGGGGTCATGCAAAATTTTAAAAAATTTTCGATTTTTTGCCAAGGTAGGGGGTCGTGCAAAATTTTAAAAATTTTCGATTTTTTGCCAAGGTCTTGCAAAATTTTAAAAAATTTTCGTTTTTTTGACAAGGTAGGGGGTCGTGCAAAATTTTAAAAATTTTCGATTTTTTGACCAGGTAGGGGGTCGTGCAAAATTTTAAAAATTTTCGATTTTTTGACAAGTTAGGGGATCGTGCAAAATTTTAAAAATTTTTCGATTTTTTGCCAAGGAGGGGGTCGTGCAAAATTTTAAAAATTTTAAATTTTTTGCCAAGGTAGGGGGTCATGCAAAATTTTAAAAATTTTTCGATTTTTTGCCAAGGTAGGGGGTCGTGCAAAATTTTAAAAATTTTCGATTTTTTGACAAGGTAGGGGGTCATGCAAAATTTTAAAAATTTTTCGATTTTTTGCCAAGGTAGGGGGTCGTGCAAAATTTAAAAAATTTTAAATTTTTTGCCAAGGTAGGGGGTCGTGCAAAATTTTAAAAAATTTTAGATTTTTTGACAAGGTAGGGGGTCGTGCAAAATTTTAAAAATTTTCGATTTTTTGACAAGGTAGGGGGTCGTGCAAAATTTTAAAAAATTTTCGATTTTTTGCCAAGGTAGGGGGTCGTGCAAAATTTTAAAAATTTTCGATTTTTTGACAAGGTAGGGGGTCGTGCAAAATTTTAAAAAATTTTAGATTTTTTGACAAGGTAGGGGGTCGTGCAAAATTTTAAAAAATTTTAAATTTTTTGCCAAGGTAGGGGGTCGTGCAAAATTTTAAAAAATTTTAGATTTTTTGACAAGGTAGGGGGTCGTGCAAAATTTTAAAAATTTTCGATTTTTTGACAAGGTAGGGGGTCGTGCAAAATTTTAAAAAATTTTCGATTTTTTGACAAGGTAGGGGGTCGTGCAAAATTTTAAAAAATTTTAGATTTTTTGACAAGGTAGGGGGTCGTGCAAAATTTTAAAAATTTTCGATTTTTTGACAAGGTAGGGGGTCATGCAAAATTTTAAAAAATTTTCGATTTTTTGCCAAGGTAGGGGGTCGTGCAAAATTTTAAAAATTTTCGATTTTTTGACAAGGTAGGGGGTCATGCAAAATTTTAAAAAATTTTCGATTTTTTGCCAAGGTAGGGGGTCGTGCAAAATTTTAAAAATTTTCGATTTTTTGACAAGGTAGGGGGTCGTGCAAAATTTTAAAAAATTTTCGATTTTTTGCCAAGGTAGGGGGTCGTGCAAAATTTTAAAAATTTTCGATTTTTTGACAAGGTAGGGGGTCGTGCAAAATTTTAAAAATTTTTCGATTTTTTGCCAAGGTAGGGGGTCATGCAAAATTTTAAAAAATTTTCGATTTTTTGCCAAGGTAGGGGGTCGTGCAAAATTTTAAAAATTTTCGATTTTTTGACAAGGTAGGGGGTCGTGCAAAATTTTAAAAAATTTTCGATTTTTTGCCAAGGTAGGGGGTCGTGCAAAATTTTAAAAATTTTCGATTTTTTGACAAGGTAGGGGGTCGTGCAAAATTTTAAAAAATTTTAGATTTTTTGACAAGGTAGGGGGTCGTGCAAAATTTTAAAAAATTTTAAATTTTTTGCCAAGGTAGGGGGTCGTGCAAAATTTTAAAAAATTTTAGATTTTTTGACAAGGTAGGGGGTCGTGCAAAATTTTAAAAATTTTCGATTTTTTGACAAGGTAGGGGGTCGTGCAAAATTTTAAAAAATTTTCGATTTTTTGACAAGGTAGGGGGTCGTGCAAAATTTTAAAAAATTTTAGATTTTTTGACAAGGTAGGGGGTCGTGCAAAATTTTAAAAATTTTCGATTTTTTGACAAGGTAGGGGGTCATGCAAAATTTTAAAAAATTTTCGATTTTTTGCCAAGGTAGGGGGTCGTGCAAAATTTTAAAAATTTTCGATTTTTTGACAAGGTAGGGGGTCGTGCAAAATTTTAAAAATTTTCGATTTTTTGACAAGGTAGGGGGTCGTGCAAAATTTTAAAAAATTTTAGATTTTTTGACAAGGTAGGGGGTCGTGCAAAATTTTAAAAATTTTCGATTTTTTGACAAGGTAGGGGGTCATGCAAAATTTTAAAAAATTTTCGATTTTTTGCCAAGGTAGGGGGTCGTGCAAAATTTTAAAAATTTTCGATTTTTTGACAAGGTAGGGGGTCGTGCAAAATTTTAAAAATTTTCGATTTTTTGACAAGGTAGGGGGTCGTGCAAAATTTTAAAAATTTTCGATTTTTTGACAAGGTAGGGGGTCGTGCAAAATTTTAAAAAATTTTCGATTTTTTGACAAGGTAGGGGGTCATGCAAAATTTTAAAAAATTTTCGATTTTTTGCCAAGGTAGGGGGTCGTGCAAAATTTTAAAAATTTTTCGATTTTTTGCCAAGGTAGGGGGTCATGCAAAATTTTAAAAAATTTTCGATTTTTTGCCAAGGTAGGGGGTCGTGCAAAATTTTAAAAATTTTCGATTTTTTGACAAGGTAGGGGGTCGTGCAAAATTTTAAAAATTTTCGATTTTTTGACAAGGTAGGGGGTCGTGCAAAATTTTAAAAATTTTCGATTTTTTGACAAGGTAGGGGGTCGCGCAAAATTTTAAAAAATTTTAGATTTTTTGACAAGGTAGGGGGTCGTGCAAAATTTTAAAAATTTTCGATTTTTTGACAAGGTAGGGGGTCGTGCAAAATTTTAAAAATTTTCGATTTTTTGCCAAGGTAGGGGGTCGTGCAAAATTTTAAAAATTTTAAATTTTTTGCCAAGGTAGGGGGTCGTGCAAAATTTTAAAAATTTTCGATTTTTTGACAAGGTAGGGGGTCGTGCAAAATTTTAAAAATTTTCGATTTTTTGACAAGGTAGGGGGTCGTGCAAAATTTTAAAAATTTTCGATTTTTTGACAAGGTAGGGGGTCGTGCAAAATTTTAAAAAATTTTCGATTTTTTGCCAAGGTAGGGGGTCGTGCAAAATTTTAAAAATTTTCGATTTTTTGACAAGGTAGGGGGTCGTGCAAAATTTTAAAAATTTTCGATTTTTTGACAAGGTAGGGGGTCGTGCAAAATTTTAAAAATTTTCGATTTTTTGACAAGGTAGGGGGTCGTGCAAAATTTTAAAAAATTTTCGATTTTTTGACAAGGTAGGGGGTCGTGCAAAATTTTAAAAAATTTTCGATTTTTTGCCAAGGTAGGGGGTCGTGCAAAATTTTAAAAATTTTCGATTTTTTGACAAGGTAGGGGGTCGTGCAAAATTTTAAAAATTTTCGATTTTTTGACAAGGTAGGGGGTCGTGCAAAATTTTAAAAATTTTCGATTTTTTGACAAGGTAGGGGGTCGTGCAAAATTTTAAAAAATTTTCGATTTTTTGACAAGGTAGGGGGTCGTGCAAAATTTTAAAAATTTTCGATTTTTTGACAAGGTAGGGGGTCATGCAAAATTTTAAAAAATTTTCGATTTTTTGCCAAGGTAGGGGGTCGTGCAAAATTTTAAAAATTTTCGATTTTTTGCCAAGGTCTTGCAAAATTTTAAAAAATTTTCGTTTTTTTGACAAGGTAGGGGGTCGTGCAAAATTTTAAAAATTTTCGATTTTTTGACCAGGTAGGGGGTCGTGCAAAATTTTAAAAATTTTCGATTTTTTGACAAGTTAGGGGATCGTGCAAAATTTTAAAAATTTTTCGATTTTTTGCCAAGGAGGGGGTCGTGCAAAATTTTAAAAATTTTAAATTTTTTGCCAAGGTAGGGGGTCATGCAAAATTTTAAAAATTTTTCGATTTTTTGCCAAGGTAGGGGGTCGTGCAAAATTTTAAAAATTTTCGATTTTTTGACAAGGTAGGGGGTCATGCAAAATTTTAAAAATTTTTCGATTTTTTGCCAAGGTAGGGGGTCGTGCAAAATTTAAAAAATTTTAAATTTTTTGCCAAGGTAGGGGGTCGTGCAAAATTTTAAAAAATTTTAGATTTTTTGACAAGGTAGGGGGTCGTGCAAAATTTTAAAAATTTTCGATTTTTTGACAAGGTAGGGGGTCGTGCAAAATTTTAAAAAATTTTCGATTTTTTGACAAGGTAGGGGGTCGTGCAAAATTTTAAAAAATTTTAGATTTTTTGACAAGGTAGGGGGTCATGCAAAATTTTAAAAAATTTTCGATTTTTTGCCAAGGTAGGGGGTCGTGCAAAATTTTAAAAATTTTCGATTTTTTGACAAGGTAGGGGGTCGTGCAAAATTTTAAAAATTTTCGATTTTTTGACCAGGTAGGGGGTCGTGCAAAATTTTAAAAAATTTTCGATTTTTTGACAAGGTAGGGGGTCGTGCAAAATTTTAAAAAATTTTAGATTTTTTGACAAGGTAGGGGGTCATGCAAAATTTTAAAAAATTTTCGATTTTTTGCCAAGGTAGGGGGTCGTGCAAAATTTTAAAAATTTTCGATTTTTTGACAAGGTAGGGGGTCGTGCAAAATTTTAAAAATTTTCGATTTTTTGACAAGGTAGGGGGTCGTGCAAAATTTTAAAAATTTTCGATTTTTTGACAAGGTAGGGGGTCGTGCAAAATTTTAAAAAATTTTCGATTTTTTGACAAGGTAGGGGGTCGTGCAAAATTTTAAAAATTTTCGATTTTTTGACAAGGTAGGGGGTCGTGCAAAATTTTAAAAATTTTCGATTTTTTGACAAGGTAGGGGGTCGTGCAAAATTTTAAAAATTTTCGATTTTTTGACAAGGTAGGGGGTCGTGCAAAATTTTAAAAAATTTTCGATTTTTTGACAAGGTAGGGGGTCGTGCAAAATTTTAAAAATTTTCGATTTTTTGACAAGGTAGGGGGTCATGCAAAATTTTAAAAAATTTTCGATTTTTTGCCAAGGTAGGGGGTCGTGCAAAATTTTAAAAATTTTCGATTTTTTGCCAAGGTCTTGCAAAATTTTAAAAAATTTTCGTTTTTTTGACAAGGTAGGGGGTCGTGCAAAATTTTAAAAATTTTCGATTTTTTGACCAGGTAGGGGGTCGTGCAAAATTTTAAAAATTTTCGATTTTTTGACAAGTTAGGGGATCGTGCAAAATTTTAAAAATTTTTCGATTTTTTGCCAAGGAGGGGGTCGTGCAAAATTTTAAAAATTTTAAATTTTTTGCCAAGGTAGGGGGTCATGCAAAATTTTAAAAATTTTTCGATTTTTTGCCAAGGTAGGGGGTCGTGCAAAATTTTAAAAATTTTCGATTTTTTGACAAGGTAGGGGGTCATGCAAAATTTTAAAAATTTTTCGATTTTTTGCCAAGGTAGGGGGTCGTGCAAAATTTAAAAAATTTTAAATTTTTTGCCAAGGTAGGGGGTCGTGCAAAATTTTAAAAAATTTTAGATTTTTTGACAAGGTAGGGGGTCGTGCAAAATTTTAAAAATTTTCGATTTTTTGACAAGGTAGGGGGTCGTTCAAAATTTTAAAAAATTTTCGATTTTTTGACAAGGTAGGGGGTCGTGCAAAATTTTAAAAAATTTTAGATTTTTTGACAAGGTAGGGGGTCATGCAAAATTTTAAAAAATTTTCGATTTTTTGCCAAGGTAGGGGGTCGTGCAAAATTTTAAAAATTTTCGATTTTTTGACAAGGTAGGGGGTCGTGCAAAATTTTAAAAATTTTCGATTTTTTGACAAGGTAGGGGGTCGTGCAAAATTTTAAAAATTTTCGATTTTTTGACAAGGTAGGGGGTCATGCAAAATTTTAAAAAATTTTCGATTTTTTGCCAAGGTAGGGGGTCGTGCAAAATTTTAAAAATTTTCGATTTTTTGCCAAGGTAGGGGGTCGTGCAAAATTTTAAAAATTTTCGATTTTTTGACAAGGTAGGGGGTCGTGCAAAATTTTAAAAATTTTCGATTTTTTGACAAGGTAGGGGGTCGTGCAAAATTTTAAAAATTTTCGATTTTTTGACAAGGTAGGGGGTCGTGCAAAATTTTAAAAAATTTTCGATTTTTTGACAAGGTAGGGGGTCGTGCAAAATTTTAAAAATTTTCGATTTTTTGACAAGGTAGGGGGTCATGCAAAATTTTAAAAAATTTTCGATTTTTTGCCAAGGTAGGGGGTCGTGCAAAATTTTAAAAATTTTCGATTTTTTGCCAAGGTCTTGCAAAATTTTAAAAAATTTTCGTTTTTTTTGACAAGGTAGGGGGTCGTGCAAAATTTTAAAAATTTTCGATTTTTTGACCAGGTAGGGGGTCGTGCAAAATTTTAAAAATTTTCGATTTTTTGACAAGTTAGGGGATCGTGCAAAATTTTAAAAATTTTTCGATTTTTTGCCAAGGAGGGGGTCGTGCAAAATTTTAAAAATTTTAAATTTTTTGCCAAGGTAGGGGGTCATGCAAAATTTTAAAAATTTTTCGATTTTTTGCCAAGGTAGGGGGTCGTGCAAAATTTTAAAAATTTTCGATTTTTTGACAAGGTAGGGGGTCATGCAAAATTTTAAAAATTTTTCGATTTTTTGCCAAGGTAGGGGGTCGTGCAAAATTTAAAAAATTTTAAATTTTTTGCCAAGGTAGGGGGTCGTGCAAAATTTTAAAAAATTTTAGATTTTTTGACAAGGTAGGGGGTCGTGCAAAATTTTAAAAATTTTCGATTTTTTGACAAGGTAGGGGGTCGTGCAAAATTTTAAAAAATTTTCGATTTTTTGACAAGGTAGGGGGTCGTGCAAAATTTTAAAAAATTTTAGATTTTTTGACAAGGTAGGGGGTCATGCAAAATTTTAAAAAATTTTCGATTTTTTGCCAAGGTAGGGGGTCGTGCAAAATTTTAAAAATTTTCGATTTTTTGACAAGGTAGGGGGTCGTGCAAAATTTTAAAAATTTTCGATTTTTTGACAAGGTAGGGGGTCGTGCAAAATTTTAAAAATTTTCGATTTTTTGACAAGGTAGAGGGTCATGCAAAATTTTAAAAAATTTTCGATTTTTTGCCAAGGTAGGGGGTCGTGCAAAATTTTAAAAATTTTCGATTTTTTGCCAAGGTCTTGCAAAATTTTAAAAAATTTTCGTTTTTTTGACAAGGTAGGGGGTCGTGCAAAATTTTAAAAATTTTCGATTTTTTGACCAGGTAGGGGGTCGTGCAAAATTTTAAAAATTTTCGATTTTTTGACAAGTTAGGGGATCGTGCAAAATTTTAAAAATTTTCGATTTTTTGCCAAGGTCTTGCAAAATTTTAAAAAATTTTCGTTTTTTTGACAAGGTAGGGGGTCGTGCAAAATTTTAAAAAATTTTAGATTTTTTGACAAGGTAGGGGGTCGTGCAAAATTTTAAAAAATTTTAAATTTTTTGCCAAGGTAGGGGGTCGTGCAAAATTTTAAAAAATTTTAGATTTTTTGACAAGGTAGGGGGTCGTGCAAAATTTTAAAAATTTTCGATTTTTTGACAAGGTAGGGGGTCGTGCAAAATTTTAAAAAATTTTCGATTTTTTGACAAGGTAGGGGGTCGTGCAAAATTTTAAAAAATTTTAGATTTTTTGACAAGGTAGGGGGTCGTGCAAAATTTTAAAAATTTTCGATTTTTTGACAAGGTAGGGGGTCATGCAAAATTTTAAAAAATTTTCGATTTTTTGCCAAGGTAGGGGGTCGTGCAAAATTTTAAAAATTTTCGATTTTTTGACAAGGTAGGGGGTCGTGCAAAATTTTAAAAATTTTCGATTTTTTGACAAGGTAGGGGGTCGTGCAAAATTTTAAAAATTTTCGATTTTTTGACAAGGTAGGGGGTCGTGCAAAATTTTAAAAATTTTCGATTTTTTGACAAGGTAGGGGGTCGTGCAAAATTTTAAAAATTTTCGATTTTTTGACAAGGTAGGGGGTCGTGCAAAATTTTAAAAAATTTTCGATTTTTTGACAAGGTAGGGGGTCGCGCAAAATTTTAAAAAATTTTAGATTTTTTGACAAGGTAGGGGGTCGTGCAAAATTTTAAAAATTTTCGATTTTTTGACAAGGTAGGGGGTCGTGCAAAATTTTAAAAATTTTCGATTTTTTGCCAAGGTAGGGGGTCGTGCAAAATTTTAAAAATTTTAAATTTTTTGCCAAGGTAGGGGGTCGTGCAAAATTTTAAAAATTTTCGATTTTTTGACAAGGTAGGGGGTCGTGCAAAATTTTAAAAATTTTCGATTTTTTGACAAGGTAGGGGGTCGTGCAAAATTTTAAAAATTTTCGATTTTTTGACAAGGTAGGGGGTCGTGCAAAATTTTAAAAAATTTTCGATTTTTTGCCAAGGTAGGGGGTCGTGCAAAATTTTAAAAATTTTCGATTTTTTGACAAGGTAGGGGGTCGTGCAAAATTTTAAAAATTTTCGATTTTTTGACAAGGTAGGGGGTCATGCAAAATTTTAAAAAATTTTCGATTTTTTGCCAAGGTAGGGGGTCGTGCAAAATTTTAAAAATTTTCGATTTTTTGACAAGGTAGGGGGTCGTGCAAAATTTTAAAAAATTTTAGATTTTTTGACAAGGTAGGGGGTCGTGCAAAATTTTAAAAAATTTTAAATTTTTTGCCAAGGTAGGGGGTCGTGCAAAATTTTAAAAAATTTTCGTTTTTTTGACAAGGTAGGGGGTCGTGCAAAATTTTAAAAATTTTCGATTTTTTGACAAGGTAGGGGGTCGTGCAAAATTTTAAAAATTTTCGATTTTTTGACAAGGTAGGGGGTCGTGCAAAATTTTAAAAATTTTTCGATTTTTTGCCAAGGTAGGGGGTCATGCAAAATTTTAAAAAATTTTCGATTTTTTGACAAGGTAGGGGGTCGTGCAAAATTTTAAAAAATTTTAGATTTTTTGACAAGGTAGGGGGTCGTGCAAAATTTTAAAAAATTTTAAATTTTTTGCCAAGGTAGGGGGTCGTGCAAAATTTTAAAAATTTTCGATTTTTTGACAAGGTAGGGGGTCGTGCAAAATTTTAAAAATTTTCGATTTTTTGCCAAGGTAGGGGGTCGTGCAAAATTTTAAAAATTTTCGATTTTTTGACAAGGTAGGGGGTCGTGCAAAATTTTAAAAATTTTCGATTTTTTGCCAAGGTAGGGGGTCGTGCAAAATTTTAAAAAATTTTAAATTTTTTGCCAAGGTAGGGGGTCGTGCAAAATTTTAAAAATTTTCGATTTTTTGACAAGGTAGGGGGTCGTGCAAAATTTTAAAAATTTTCGATTTTTTGCCAAGGTAGGGGGTCGTGCAAAATTTTAAAAATTTTAAATTTTTTGCCAAGGTAGGGGGTCGTGCAAAATTTTAAAAATTTTCGATTTTTTGACAAGGTAGGGGGTCGTGCAAAATTTTAAAAATTTTCGATTTTTTGACAAGGTAGGGGGTCGTGCAAAATTTTAAAAATTTTCGATTTTTTGACAAGGTAGGGGGTCGTGCAAAATTTTAAAAAATTTTCGATTTTTTGCCAAGGTAGGGGGTCGTGCAAAATTTTAAAAATTTTCGATTTTTTGACAAGGTAGGGGGTCGTGCAAAATTTTAAAAATTTTCGATTTTTTGACAAGGTAGGGGGTCATGCAAAATTTTAAAAAATTTTCGATTTTTTGCCAAGGTAGGGGGTCGTGCAAAATTTTAAAAATTTTCGATTTTTTGACAAGGTAGGGGGTCGTGCAAAATTTTAAAAAATTTTAGATTTTTTGACAAGGTAGGGGGTCGTGCAAAATTTTAAAAAATTTTAAATTTTTTGCCAAGGTAGGGGGTCGTGCAAAATTTTAAAAAATTTTCGTTTTTTTGACAAGGTAGGGGGTCGTGCAAAATTTTAAAAATTTTCGATTTTTTGACAAGGTAGGGGGTCGTGCAAAATTTTAAAAATTTTCGATTTTTTGACAAGGTAGGGGGTCGTGCAAAATTTTAAAAATTTTTCGATTTTTTGCCAAGGTAGGGGGTCATGCAAAATTTTAAAAAATTTTCGATTTTTTGACAAGGTAGGGGGTCGTGCAAAATTTTAAAAAATTTTAGATTTTTTGACAAGGTAGGGGGTCGTGCAAAATTTTAAAAAATTTTAAATTTTTTGCCAAGGTAGGGGGTCGTGCAAAATTTTAAAAATTTTCGATTTTTTGACAAGGTAGGGGGTCGTGCAAAATTTTAAAAATTTTTCGATTTTTTGCCAAGGTAGGGGGTCGTGCAAAATTTTAAAAATTTTCGATTTTTTGACAAGGTAGGGGGTCGTGCAAAATTTTAAAAATTTTTCGATTTTTTGCCAAGGTAGGGGGTCATGCAAAATTTTAAAAAATTTTCGATTTTTTGCCAAGGTAGGGGGTCGTGCAAAATTTTAAAAATTTTCGATTTTTTGACAAGGTAGGGGGTCGTGCAAAATTTTAAAAAATTTTAGATTTTTTGACAAGGTAGGGGGTCGTGCAAAATTTTAAAAAATTTTAAATTTTTTGCCAAGGTAGGGGGTCGTGCAAAATTTTAAAAAATTTTCGTTTTTTTGACAAGGTAGGGGGTCGTGCAAAATTTTAAAAATTTTCGATTTTTTGACAAGGTAGGGGGTCGTGCAAAATTTTAAAAATTTTCGATTTTTTGACAAGGTAGGGGGTCGTGCAAAATTTTAAAAATTTTCGATTTTTTGACAAGGTAGGGGGTCGTGCAAAATTTTAAAAAATTTTAGATTTTTTGACAAGGTAGGGGGTCGTGCAAAATTTTAAAAATTTTCGATTTTTTGACAAGGTAGGGGGTCGTGCAAAATTTTAAAAATTTTCGATTTTTTGCCAAGGTAGGGGGTCGTGCAAAATTTTAAAAATTTTCGATTTTTTGACAAGGTAGGGGGTCGTGCAAAATTTTAAAAATTTTCGATTTTTTGACAAGGTAGGGGGTCGTGCAAAATTTTAAAAATTTTCGATTTTTTGACAAGGTAGGGGGTCATGCAAAATTTTAAAAAATTTTCGATTTTTTGCCAAGGTAGGGGGTCGTGCAAAATTTTAAAAATTTTCGATTTTTTGACAAGGTAGGGGGTCGTGCAAAATTTTAAAAATTTTCGATTTTTTGACAAGGTAGGGGGTCGTGCAAAATTTTAAAAATTTTCGATTTTTTGACAAGGTAGGGGGTCATGCAAAATTTTAAAAAATTTTCGATTTTTTGCCAAGGTAGGGGGTCGTGCAAAATTTTAAAAATTTTTCGATTTTTTGCCAAGGTAGGGGGTCATGCAAAATTTTAAAAAATTTTCGATTTTTTGCCAAGGTAGGGGGTCGTGCAAAATTTTAAAAATTTTCGATTTTTTGACAAGGTAGGGGGTCGTGCAAAATTTTAAAAATTTTCGATTTTTTGACAAGGTAGGGGGTCGTGCAAAATTTTAAAAATTTTCGATTTTTTGACAAGGTAGGGGGTCGTGCAAAATTTTAAAAAATTTTCGATTTTTTGACAAGGTAGGGGGTCGTGCAAAATTTTAAAAATTTTCGATTTTTTGACAAGGTAGGGGGTCGTGCAAAATTTTAAAAATTTTCGATTTTTTGCCAAGGTAGGGGGTCGTGCAAAATTTTAAAAATTTTAAATTTTTTGCCAAGGTAGGGGGTCGTGCAAAATTTTAAAAATTTTTCGATTTTTTGACAAGGTAGGGGGTCGTGCAAAATTTTAAAAATTTTCGATTTTTTGACAAGGTAGGGGGTCGTGCAAAATTTTAAAAAATTTTAGATTTTTTGACAAGGTAGGGGGTCGTGCAAAATTTTAAAAATTTTCGATTTTTTGACAAGGTAGGGGGTCGTGCAAAATTTTAAAAATTTTCGATTTTTTGACAAGGTAGGGGGTCGTGCAAAATTTTAAAAATTTTTCGATTTTTTGCCAAGGTAGGGGGTCGTGCAAAATTTTAAAAATTTTCGATTTTTTGACAAGGTAGGGGATCGTGCAAAATTTTAAAAAATTTTAGATTTTTTGACAAGGTAGGGGGTCGTGCAAAATTTTAAAAATTTTCGATTTTTTGACAAGGTAGGGGGTCGTGCAAAATTTTAAAAATTTTCGATTTTTTGACAAGGTAGGGGGGTCGTGCAAAATTTTAAAAATTTTTCGATTTTTTGACAAGGTAGGGGGTCGTGCAAAATTTTAAAAATTTTCGATTTTTTGACAAGGTAGGGGGTCGTGCAAAATTTTAAAAATTTTCGATTTTTTGACAAGGTAGGGGGTCGTGCAAAATTTTAAAAATTTTTCGATTTTTTGCCAAGGTAGGGGGTCGTGCAAAATTTTAAAAATTTTCGATTTTTTGACAAGGTAGGGGATCGTGCAAAATTTTAAAAATTTTCGATTTTTTGACAAGGTAGGGGGTCGTGCAAAATTTTAAAAATTTTTCGATTTTTTGACAAGGTAGGGGGTCGTGCAAAATTTTAAAAAATTTTCGATTTTTTGCCAAGGTAGGGGGTCGTGCAAAATTTTAAAAATTTTCGATTTTTTGACAAGGTAGGGGGTCGTGCAAAATTTTAAAAAATTTTAGATTTTTTGACAAGGTAGGGGGTCGTGCAAAATTTTAAAAAATTTTAAATTTTTTGCCAAGGTAGGGGGTCGTGCAAAATTTTAAAAAATTTTAGATTTTTTGACAAGGTAGGGGGTCGTGCAAAATTTTAAAAATTTTCGATTTTTTGACAAGGTAGGGGGTCGTGCAAAATTTTAAAAAATTTTCGATTTTTTGACAAGGTAGGGGGTCGTGCAAAATTTTAAAAAATTTTAGATTTTTTGACAAGGTAGGGGGTCGTGCAAAATTTTAAAAATTTTCGATTTTTTGACAAGGTAGGGGGTCATGCAAAATTTTAATTTTTAAAATTTTCGATTTTTTGCCAAGGTAGGGGGTCGTGCAAAATTTTAAAAATTTTCGATTTTTTGACAAGGTAGGGGGTCGTGCAAAATTTTAAAAATTTTCGATTTTTTGACAAGGTAGGGGGTCGTGCAAAATTTTAAAAATTTTCGATTTTTTGACAAGGTAGGGGGTCGTGCAAAATTTTAAAAAATTTTCGATTTTTTGACAAGGTAGGGGGTCGTGCAAAATTTTAAAAAATTTTAGATTTTTTGACAAGGTAGGGGGTCGTGCAAAATTTTAAAAATTTTCGATTTTTTGACAAGGTAGGGGGTCATGCAAAATTTTAAAAAATTTTCGATTTTTTGCCAAGGTAGGGGGTCGTGCAAAATTTTAAAAATTTTTCGATTTTTTGCCAAGGTAGGGGGTCATGCAAAATTTTAAAAAATTTTCGATTTTTTGCCAAGGTAGGGGGTCGTGCAAAATTTTAAAAATTTTCGATTTTTTGACAAGGTAGGGGGTCGTGCAAAATTTTAAAAATTTTCGATTTTTTGACAAGGTAGGGGGTCGTGCAAAATTTTAAAAATTTTCGATTTTTTGACAAGGTAGGGGGTCGTGCAAAATTTTAAAAAATTTTCGATTTTTTGACAAGGTAGGGGGTCGCGCAAAATTTTAAAAAATTTTAGATTTTTTGACAAGGTAGGGGGTCGTGCAAAATTTTAAAAATTTTCGATTTTTTGACAAGGTAGGGGGTCGTGCAAAATTTTAAAAATTTTCGATTTTTTGACAAGGTAGGGGGTCGTGCAAAATTTTAAAAATTTTTCGATTTTTTGCCAAGGTAGGGGGTCGTGCAAAATTTTAAAAATTTTCGATTTTTTGACAAGGTAGGGGGTCGTGCAAAATTTTAAAAAATTTTCGATTTTTTGCCAAGGTAGGGGGTCGTGCAAAATTTTAAAAATTTTCGATTTTTTGACAAGGTAGGGGGTCGTGCAAAATTTTAAAAAATTTTAGATTTTTTGACAAGGTAGGGGGTCGTGCAAAATTTTAAAAAATTTTAAATTTTTTGCCAAGGTAGGGGGTCGTGCAAAATTTTAAAAAATTTTCGTTTTTTTGACAAGGTAGGGGGTCGTGCAAAATTTTAAAAATTTTTCGATTTTTTGTCAAGGAGGGGGTCGTGCAAAATTTTAAAAAATTTTCGATTTTTTGCCAAGGTAGGGGGTCGTGCAAAATTTTAAAAAATTTTAAATTTTTTGCCAAGGTAGGGGGTCGTGCAAAATTTTAAAAAATTTTCGTTTTTTTGACAAGGTAGGGGGTCGTGCAAAATTTTAAAAAATTTTCGATTTTTTGCCAAGGTAGGGGGTCGTGCAAAATTTTAAAAATTTTTCGATTTTTTGTCAAGGAGGGGGTCGTGCAAAATTTTAAAAATTTTAAATTTTTTGCCAAGGTAGGGGGTCGTGCAAAATTTTAAAAATTTTCGATTTCTTGACAAGGTAGGGGGTCGTGCAAAATTTTAAAAATTTTTCGATTTTTTGCCAAGGTAGGGGGTCGTGCAAAATTTTAAAAATTTTAAATTTTTTGCCAAGGTAGGGGGTCGTGCAAAATTTTAAAAATTTTTCGATTTTTTGCCAAGGTAGGGGGTCATGCAAAATTTCAAAAAATTTTCGATTTTTTGCCAAGGTAGGGGGTCGTGCAAAATTTTAAAAATTTTCGATTTTTTGACAAGGTAGGGGGTCGTGCAAAATTTTAAAAATTTTTCGATTTTTTGTCAAGGAGGGGGTCGTGCAAAATTTTAAAAATTTTAAATTTTTTGCCAAGGTAGGGGGTCGTGCAAAATTTTAAAAAATTTTCGATTTTTTGCCAAGGTAGGGGGTCGTGCAAAATTTTAAAAATTTTCGATTTTTTGACAAGGTAGGGGGTCGTGCAAAATTTTAAAAAATTTTAGATTTTTTGACAAGGTAGGGGGTCGTGCAAAATTTTAAAAAATTTTAAATTTTTTGCCAAGGTAGGGGGTCGTGCAAAATTTTAAAAAATTTTCGTTTTTTTGACAAGGTAGGGGGTCGTGCAAAATTTTAAAAATTTTTCGATTTTTTGTCAAGGAGGGGGTCGTGCAAAATTTTAAAAAATTTTCGATTTTTTGCCAAGGTAGGGGGTCGTGCAAAATTTTAAAAAATTTTAAATTTTTTGCCAAGGTAGGGGGTCGTGCAAAATTTTAAAAATTTTCGATTTTTTGACAAGGTAGGGGGTCGTGCAAAATTTTAAAAAATTTTCGATTTTTTGCCAAGGTAGGGGGTCGTGCAAAATTTTAAAAATTTTTCGATTTTTTGTCAAGGAGGGGGTCGTGCAAAATTTTAAAAATTTTAAATTTTTTGCCAAGGTAGGGGGTCGTGCAAAATTTTAAAAATTTTCGATTTCTTGACAAGGTAGGGGGTCGTGCAAAATTTTAAAAATTTTTCGATTTTTTGCCAAGGTAGGGGGTCGTGCAAAATTTTAAAAATTTTAAATTTTTTGCCAAGGTAGGGGGTCGTGCAAAATTTTAAAAATTTTTCGATTTTTTGCCAAGGTAGGGGGTCATGCAAAATTTCAAAAAATTTTCGATTTTTTGCCAAGGTAGGGGGTCGTGCAAAATTTTAAAAATTTTCGATTTTTTGACAAGGTAGGGGGTCGTGCAAAATTTTAAAAATTTTTCGATTTTTTGCCAAGGTAGGGGGTCGTGCAAAATTTTAAAAAATTTTAGATTTTTGCCAAGGTAGGGGGTCGTGCAAAATTTTAAAAATTTTTCGATTTTTTGCCAAGGTAGGGGGTCGTGCAAAATTTTAAAAATTTTTCGATTTTTTGCCAAGGTAGGGGGTCATGCAAAATTTTAAAAAATTTTAGATTTTTTGCCAAGGTAGGGGGTCGTGCAAATTTTTAAAAATTTTTCGATTTTTTGCCAAGGTAGGGGGTCGTGCAAAATTTTAAAAATTTTCGATTTTTTGCCAAGGTAGGGGGTCGTGCAAAATTTTAAAAAATTTTCGTTTTTTTGACAAGGTAGGGGGTCGTGCAAAATTTTAAAAATTTTCGATTTTTTGACAAGGTAGGGGGTCGTGCAAAATTTTAAAAAATTTTAGATTTTTTGACAAGGTAGGGGGTCGTGCAAAATTTTAAAAATTTTCGATTTTTTGACAAGGTAGGGGGTCATGCAAAATTTTAAAAAATTTTCGATTTTTTGCCAAGGTAGGGGGTCGTGCAAAATTTTAAAAATTTTTCGATTTTTTGCCAAGGTAGGGGGTCATGCAAAATTTTAAAAAATTTTCGATTTTTTGCCAAGGTAGGGGGTCATGCAAAATTTTAAAAAATTTTAGATTTTTTGCCAAGGTAGGGGGTCGTGCAAATTTTTAAAAATTTTTCGATTTTTTGCCAAGGTAGGGGGTCGTGCAAAATTTTAAAAATTTTCGATTTTTTGCCAAGGTAGGGGGTCGTGCAAAATTTTAAAAAATTTTCGTTTTTTTGACAAGGTAGGGGGTCGTGCAAAATTTTAAAAATTTTCGATTTTTTGCCAAGGTAGGGGGTCGTGCAAAATTTTAAAATTTTTTCGATTTTTTGACAAGGTAGGGGGTCGTGCAAAATTTTAAAAATTTTCGATTTTTTGACAAGGTAGGGGGTCGTGCAAAATTTTAAAAATTTTTCGATTTTTTGCCAAGGTAGGGGGTCGTGCAAAATTTTAAAAATTTTCGATTTTTTGCCAAGGTAGGGGGTCTTGCAAAATTTTAAAAAATTTTCGTTTTTTTGACAAGGTAGGGGAACGTGCAAAATTTTAAAAATTTTCGATTTTTTGACAAGGTAGGGGGTCGTGCAAAATTTTAAAAAATTTTCGATTTTTTGCCAAGGTAGGGGGTCATGCAAAATTTCAAAAAATTTTCGATTTTTTGCCAAGGTAGGGGGTCGTGCAAAATTTTAAAAATTTTCGATTTTTTGACAAGGTAGGGGGTCGCGCAAAATTTTAAAAAATTTTAGATTTTTTGACAAGGTAGGGGGTCGTGCAAAATTTTAAAAATTTTCGATTTTTTGACAAGGTAGGGGGTCGTGCAAAATTTTAAAAATTTTCGATTTTTTGACAAGGTAGGGGGTCGTGCAAAATTTTAAAAATTTTTCGATTTTTTGCCAAGGTAGGGGGTCGTGCAAAATTTTAAAAATTTTCGATTTTTTGACAAGGTAGGGGGTCGTGCAAAATTTTAAAAAATTTTCGATTTTTTGCCAAGGTAGGGGGTCGTGCAAAATTTTAAAAATTTTCGATTTTTTGACAAGGTAGGGGGTCGTGCAAAATTTTAAAAAATTTTAGATTTTTTGACAAGGTAGGGGGTCGTGCAAAATTTTAAAAAATTTTCGTTTTTTTGACAAGGTAGGGGGTCGTGCAAAATTTTAAAAATTTTTCGATTTTTTGTCAAGGAGGGGGTCGTGCAAAATTTTAAAAATTTTAAATTTTTTGCCAAGGTAGGGGGTCGTGCAAAATTTTAAAAATTTTCGATTTCTTGACAAGGTAGGGGGTCGTGCAAAATTTTAAAAATTTTTCGATTTTTTGCCAAGGTAGGGGGTCGTGCAAAATTTTAAAAATTTTAAATTTTTTGCCAAGGTAGGGGGTCGTGCAAAATTTTAAAAATTTTTCGATTTTTTGCCAAGGTAGGGGGTCATGCAAAATTTCAAAAAATTTTCGATTTTTTGCCAAGGTAGGGGGTCGTGCAAAATTTTAAAAATTTTAAATTTTTTGCCAAGGTAGGGGGTCGTGCAAAATTTTAAAAATTTTAGATTTTTGCCAAGGTAGGGGGTCGTGCAAAATTTTAAAAATTTTTCGATTTTTTGCCAAGGTAGGGGGTCGTGCAAAATTTTAAAAATTTTTCGATTTTTTGCCAAGGTAGGGGGTCGTGCAAAATTTTAAAAAATTTTAGATTTTTGCCAAGGTAGGGGGTCGTGCAAAATTTTAAAAATTTTTCGATTTTTTGCCAAGGTAGGGGGTCGTGCAAAATTTTAAAAATTTTTCGATTTTTTGCCAAGGTAGGGGGTCATGCAAAATTTTAAAAAATTTTAGATTTTTTGCCAAGGTAGGGGGTCGTGCAAATTTTTAAAAATTTTTCGATTTTTTGCCAAGGTAGGGGGTCGTGCAAAATTTTAAAAATTTTCGATTTTTTGCCAAGGTAGGGGGTCGTGCAAAATTTTAAAAAATTTTCGTTTTTTTGACAAGGTAGGGGGTCGTGCAAAATTTTAAAAATTTTCGATTTTTTGCCAAGGTAGGGGGTCGTGCAAAATTTTAAAATTTTTTCGATTTTTTGACAAGGTAGGGGGTCGTGCAAAATTTTAAAAATTTTCGATTTTTTGACAAGGTAGGGGGTCGTGCAAAATTTTAAAAATTTTTCGATTTTTTGCCAAGGTAGGGGGTCGTGCAAAATTTTAAAAATTTTCGATTTTTTGCCAAGGTAGGGGGTCTTGCAAAATTTTAAAAAATTTTCGTTTTTTTGACAAGGTAGGGGAACGTGCAAAATTTTAAAAATTTTCGATTTTTTGACAAGGTAGGGGGTCGTGCAAAATTTTAAAAAATTTTCGATTTTTTGCCAAGGTAGGGGGTCATGCAAAATTTCAAAAAATTTTCGATTTTTTGCCAAGGTAGGGGGTCGTGCAAAATTTTAAAAATTTTCGATTTTTTGACAAGGTAGGGGGTCGCGCAAAATTTTAAAAAATTTTAGATTTTTTGACAAGGTAGGGGGTCGTGCAAAATTTTAAAAATTTTCGATTTTTTGACAAGGTAGGGGGTCGTGCAAAATTTTAAAAATTTTCGATTTTTTGACAAGGTAGGGGGTCGTGCAAAATTTTAAAAATTTTTCGATTTTTTGCCAAGGTAGGGGGTCGTGCAAAATTTTAAAAATTTTCGATTTTTTGACAAGGTAGGGGGTCGTGCAAAATTTTAAAAAATTTTCGATTTTTTGCCAAGGTAGGGGGTCGTGCAAAATTTTAAAAATTTTCGATTTTTTGACAAGGTAGGGGGTCGTGCAAAATTTTAAAAAATTTTAGATTTTTTGACAAGGTAGGGGGTCGTGCAAAATTTTAAAAAATTTTAAATTTTTTGCCAAGGTAGGGGGTCGTGCAAAATTTTAAAAAATTTTCGTTTTTTTGACAAGGTAGGGGGTCGTGCAAAATTTTAAAAATTTTTCGATTTTTTGTCAAGGAGGGGGTCGTGCAAAATTTTAAAAATTTTAAATTTTTTGCCAAGGTAGGGGGTCGTGCAAAATTTTAAAAATTTTCGATTTCTTGACAAGGTAGGGGGTCGTGCAAAATTTTAAAAATTTTTCGATTTTTTGCCAAGGTAGGGGGTCGTGCAAAATTTTAAAAATTTTAAATTTTTTGCCAAGGTAGGGGGTCGTGCAAAATTTTAAAAATTTTCGATTTTTTGACAAGGTAGGGGGTCGTGCAAAATTTTAAAAAATTTTCGATTTTTTGCCAAGGTAGGGGGTCGTGCAAAATTTTAAAAAATTTTAAATTTTTTGCCAAGGTAGGGGGTCGTGCAAAATTTTAAAAAATTTTCGTTTTTTTGACAAGGTAGGGGGTCGTGCAAAATTTTAAAAATTTTTCGATTTTTTGTCAAGGAGGGGGTCGTGCAAAATTTTAAAAATTTTAAATTTTTTGCCAAGGTAGGGGGTCGTGCAAAATTTTAAAAATTTTCGATTTCTTGACAAGGTAGGGGGTCGTGCAAAATTTTAAAAATTTTTCGATTTTTTGCCAAGGTAGGGGGTCGTGCAAAATTTTAAAAATTTTAAATTTTTTGCCAAGGTAGGGGGTCGTGCAAAATTTTAAAAATTTTTCGATTTTTTGCCAAGGTAGGGGGTCATGCAAAATTTCAAAAAATTTTCGATTTTTTGCCAAGGTAGGGGGTCGTGCAAAATTTTAAAAATTTTCGATTTTTTGACAAGGTAGGGGGTCGTGCAAAATTTTAAAAATTTTTCGATTTTTTGCCAAGGTAGGGGGTCGTGCAAAATTTTAAAAAATTTTAGATTTTTGCCAAGGTAGGGGGTCGTGCAAAATTTTAAAAATTTTTCGATTTTTTGCCAAGGTAGGGGGTCGTGCAAAATTTTAAAAATTTTTCGATTTTTTGCCAAGGTAGGGGGTCATGCAAAATTTTAAAAAATTTTAGATTTTTTGCCAAGGTAGGGGGTCGTGCAAATTTTTAAAAATTTTTCGATTTTTTGCCAAGGTAGGGGGTCGTGCAAAATTTTAAAAATTTTCGATTTTTTGCCAAGGTAGGGGGTCGTGCAAAATTTTAAAAAATTTTCGTTTTTTTGACAAGGTAGGGGGTCGTGCAAAATTTTAAAAATTTTCGATTTTTTGCCAAGGTAGGGGGTCGTGCAAAATTTTAAAATTTTTTCGATTTTTTGACAAGGTAGGGGGTCGTGCAAAATTTTAAAAATTTTCGATTTTTTGACAAGGTAGGGGGTCGTGCAAAATTTTAAAAATTTTTCGATTTTTTGCCAAGGTAGGGGGTCGTGCAAAATTTTAAAAATTTTCGATTTTTTGCCAAGGTAGGGGGTCTTGCAAAATTTTAAAAAATTTTCGTTTTTTTGACAAGGTAGGGGAACGTGCAAAATTTTAAAAATTTTCGATTTTTTGACAAGGTAGGGGGTCGTGCAAAATTTTAAAAAATTTTCGATTTTTTGCCAAGGTAGGGGGTCATGCAAAATTTCAAAAAATTTTCGATTTTTTGCCAAGGTAGGGGGTCGTGCAAAATTTTAAAAATTTTCGATTTTTTGACAAGGTAGGGGGTCGTGCAAAATTTTAAAAATTTTTCGATTTTTTTTTTTGACAAGGTAGGGGGTCGTGCAAAATTTTAAAAATTTTCGATTTTTTGACAAGGTAGGGGGTCGTGCAAAATTTTAAAAATTTTTCGATTTTTTGCCAAGGTAGGGGGTCGTGCAAAATTTTAAAAATTTTCGATTTTTTGCCAAGGTAGGGGGTCGTGCAAAATTTTAAAAATTTTTCGATTTTTTGCCAAGGTAGGGGGTCATGCAAAATTTTAAAAAATTTTCGATTTTTTGCCAAGGTAGGGGGTCGTGCAAAATTTTAAAAATTTTCGATTTTTTGACAAGGTAGGGGGTCGTGCAAAATTTTAAAAATTTTTCGATTTTTTGCCAAGGTAGGGGGTCGTGCAAAATTTTAAAAATTTTCGATTTTTTGACAAGGTAGGGGGTCGTGCAAAATTTTAAAAAATTTTCGATTTTTTGCCAAGGTAGGGGGTCGTGCAAAATTTTAAAAAATTTTAGATTTTTTGACAAGGTAGGGGGTCGTGCAAAATTTTAAAAATTTTCGATTTTTTGACAAGGTAGGGGGTCATGCAAAATTTTAAAAAATTTTCGATTTTTTGCCAAGGTAGGGGGTCGTGCAAAATTTTAAAAATTTTCGATTTTTTGACAAGGTAGGGGGTCGTGCAAAATTTTAAAAATTTTTCGATTTTTTGCCAAGGTAGGGGGTCGTGCAAAATTTTAAAAATTTTCGATTTTTTGACAAGGTAGGGGGTCGTGCAAAATTTTAAAAATTTTTCGATTTTTTGCTAAGGTAGGGGGTCGTGCAAAATTTTAAAAATTTTCGATTTTTTGACAAGGTAGGGGGTCGTGCAAAATTTTAAAAATTTTCGATTTTTTGCCAAGGTAGGGGGTCTTGCAAAATTTTAAAAAATTTTCGTTTTTTTGACAAGGTAGGGGGTCGTGCAAAATTTTAAAAATTTTCGATTTTTTGACAAGGTAGGGGGTCGTGCAAAATTTTAAAAATTTTCGATTTTTTGACAAGGTAGGGGGTCGTGCAAAATTTTAAAAATTTTCGATTTTTTGACAAGGTAGGGGGTCGTGCAAAATTTTAAAAATTTTTCGATTTTTTGCCAAGGTAGGGGGTCGTGCAAAATTTTAAAAATTTTCGATTTTTTGCCAAGGTAGGGGGTCTTGCAAAATTTTAAAAAATTTTCGTTTTTTTGACAAGGTAGGGGGTCGTGCAAAATTTTAAAAATTTTCGATTTTTTGACAAGGTAGGGGGTCGTGCAAAATTTTAAAAATTTTTCGAATTTTTGCCAAGGAGGGGGTCGTGCAAAATTTTAAAAATTTTAAATTTTTTGCCAAGGTAGGGGGTCATGCAAAATTTTAAAAATTTTTCGATTTTTTGCCAAGGTAGGGGGTCGTGCAAAATTTTAAAAATTTTTCGATTTTTTGCCAAGGAGGGGGTCGTGCAAAATTTTAAAAATTTTCGATTTTTTGCCAAGGAGGGGGTCGTGCAAAATTTTAAAAATTTTCGATTTTTTGACAAGGTAGGGGGTCGTGCAAAATTTTAAAAATTTTTCGATTTTTTGCCAAGGAGGGGGTCGTGCAAAATTTTAAAAATTTTCGATTTTTTGACAAGGTAGGGGGTCGTGCAAAATTTTAAAAATTTTTCGATTTTTTGCCAAGGAGAGGGTCGTGCAAAATTTTAAAAATTTTAAATTTTTTGCCAAGGTAGGGGGTCGTGCAAAATTTTAAAAATTTTTCGATTTTTTGCCAAGGTAGGGGGTCATGCAAAATTTTAAAAAATTTTCGATTTTTTGCCAAGGTAGGGGGTCGTGCAAAATTTTAAAAATTTTCGATTTTTTGACAAGGTAGGGGGTCGTGCAAAATTTTAAAAATTTTTCGATTTTTTGCCAAGGTAGGGGGTCGTGCAAAATTTTAAAAATTTTCGATTTTTTGACAAGGTAGGGGGTCGTGCAAAATTTTAAAAAATTTTCGATTTTTTTGCCAAGGTAGGGGGTCGTGCAAAATTTTAAAAAATTTTAGATTTTTTGACAAGGTAGGGGGTCGTGCAAAATTTTAAAAATTTTCGATTTTTTGACAAGGTAGGGGGTCGTGCAAAATTTTAAAAATTTTTCGATTTTTTGCCAAGGTAGGGGGTCGTGCAAAATTTTAAAAATTTTCGATTTTTTGACAAGGTAGGGGGTCGTGCAAAATTTTAAAAAATTTTCGATTTTTTGCCAAGGTAGGGGGTCGTGCAAAATTTTAAAAAATTTTAGATTTTTTGACAAGGTAGGGGGTCGTGCAAAATTTTAAAAATTTTCGATTTTTTGACAAGGTAGGGGGTCGTGCAAAATTTTAAAAATTTTCGATTTTTTGACAAGGTAGGGGGTCGTGCAAAATTTTAAAAATTTTTCGATTTTTTGCCAAGGTAGGGGGTCTTGCAAAATTTTAAAAATTTTCGATTTTTTGACAAGGTAGGGGGTCGTGCAAAATTTTAAAAAATTTTCGATTTTTTGACAAGGTAGGGGGTCGTGCAAAATTTTAAAAATTTTCGATTTTTTGACAAGGTAGGGGGTCGTGCAAAATTTTAAAAATTTTTCGATTTTTTGCCAATGTAGGGGGTCGTGCAAAATTTTAAAAATTTTCGATTTTTTGACAAGGTAGGGGGTCGTGCAAAATTTTAAAAAATTTTCGATTTTTTGCCAAGGTAGGGGGTCGTGCAAAATTTTAAAAAATTTTAGATTTTTTGACAAGGTAGGGGGTCGTGCAAAATTTTAAAAATTTTCGATTTTTTGACAAGGTAGGGGGTCGTGCAAAATTTTAAAAATTTTCGATTTTTTGACAAGGTAGGGGGTCGTGCAAAATTTTAAAAATTTTTCGATTTTTTGCCAAGGTAGGGGGTCGTGCAAAATTTTAAAAATTTTCGATTTTTTGACAAGGTAGGGGGTCGTGCAAAATTTTAAAAAATTTTCGATTTTTTGCCAAGGTAGGGGGTCGTGCAAAATTTTAAAAAATTTTAGGTTTTTTGACAAGGTAGGGGGTAGTGCAAAATTTTAAAAAATTTTAGATTTTTTGACAAGGTAGGGGGTCGTGCAAAATTTTAAAAATTTTCAATTTTTTGACAAGGTAGGGGGTCGTGCAAAATTTTAAAAAATTTTAGATTTTTTGACAAGGTAGGGGGTCGTGCAAAATTTTAAAAAATTTTCGATTTTTTGCCAAGGTAGGGGGTCGTGCAAAATTTTAAAAATTTTCGATTTTTTGACAAGGTAGGGGGTCGTGCAAAATTTTAAAAATTTTCGATTTTTTGACAAGGTAGGGGGTCGTGCAAAATTTTAAAAAATTTTCGATTTTTTGCCAAGGTAGGGGGTCGTGCAAAATTTTAAAAATTTTCGATTTTTTGACAAGGTAGGGGGTCGTGCAAAATTTTAAAAATTTTCGATTTTTTGACAAGGTAGGGGGTCGTGCAAAATTTTAAAAATTTTTCGATTTTTTGCCAAGGTAAGGGGTCGTGCAAAATTTTAAAAATTTTCGATTTTTTGACAAGGTAGGGGGTCGTGCAAAATTTTAAAAATTTTCGATTTTTTGACAAGGTAGGGGGTCGTGCAAAATTTTAAAAAATTTTCGATTTTTTGCCAAGGTAGGGGGTCGTGCAAAATTTTAAAAATTTTTCGATTTTTTGCCAAGGTAAGGGGTCGTGCAAAATTTTAAAAATTTTCGATTTTTTGACAAGGTAGGGGGTCGTGCAAAATTTTAAAAATTTTCGATTTTTTGACAAGGTAGGGGTCGTGCAAAATTTTAAAAAATTTTCGATTTTTTGACAAGGTAGGGGGTCGTGCAAAATTTTAAAAATTTTCGATTTTTTGACAAGGTAGGGGGTCGTGCAAAATTTTAAAAATTTTCGATTTTTTGACAAGGTAGGGGGTCGTGCAAAATTTTAAAAATTTTTCGATTTTTTGCCAAGGTAGGGGGTCGTGCAAAATTTTAAAAATTTTCGATTTTTTGACAAGGTAGGGGGTCGTGCAAAATTTTAAAAATTTTTCGATTTTTTGCCAAGGAGGGGGTCGTGCAAAATTTTAAAAATTTTAAATTTTTTGCCAAGGTAGGGGGTCATGCAAAATTTTAAAAATTTTTCGATTTTTTGCCAAGGTAGGGGGTCGTGCAAAATTTTAAAAATTTTCGATTTTTTGACAAGGTAGGGGGTCATGCAAAATTTTAAAAATTTTCGATTTTTTGACAAGGTAGGGGGTCGTGCAAAATTTTAAAAAATTTTCGATTTTTTGCCAAGGTAGGGGGTCGTGCAAAATTTTAAAAATTTTCGATTTTTTGACAAGGTAGGGGGTCGTGCAAAATTTTAAAAATTTTCGATTTTTTGACAAGGTAGGGGGTCGTGCAAAATTTTAAAAATTTTCGATTTTTTGACAAGGTAGGGGGTCGTGCAAAATTTTAAAAATTTTTCGATTTTTTGCCAAGGTAGGGGGTCGTGCAAAATTTTAAAAATTTTCGATTTTTTGACAAGGTAGGGGGTCGTGCAAAATTTTAAAAAATTTTCGATTTTTTGCCAAGGTAGGGGGTCGTGCAAAATTTTAAAAATTTTCGATTTTTTGACAAGGTAGGGGGTCGTGCAAAATTTTAAAAATTTTTCGATTTTTTGCCAAGGTAGGGGGTCGTGCAAAATTTTAAAAATTTTCGATTTTTTGACAAGGTAGGGGGTCGTGCAAAATTTTAAAAAATTTTCGATTTTTTGCCAAGGTAGGGGGTCGTGCAAAATTTTAAAAAATTTTAGATTTTTTGACAAGGTAGGGGGTCGTGCAAAATTTTAAAAATTTTCGATTTTTTGACAAGGTAGGGGGTCGTGCAAAATTTTAAAAATTTTCGATTTTTTGACAAGGTAGGGGGTCGTGCAAAATTTTAAAAATTTTTCGATTTTTTGCCAAGGTAGGGGGTCGTGCAAAATTTTAAAAATTTTCGATTTTTTGACAAGGTAGGGGGTCGTGCAAAATTTTAAAAAATTTTCGATTTTTTGCCAAGGTAGGGGGTCGTGCAAAATTTTAAAAAATTTTAGGTTTTTTGACAAGGTAGGGGGTAGTGCAAAATTTTAAAAAATTTTAGATTTTTTGCCAAGGTAGGGGGTCGTGCAAAATTTTAAAAATTTTCAATTTTTTGACAAGGTAGGGGGTCGTGCAAAATTTTAAAAAATTTTCGATTTTTTGACAAGGTAGGGGGTCGTGCAAAATTTTAAAAAATTTTCGATTTTTTGCCAAGGTAGGGGGTCGTGCAAAATTTTAAAAATTTTCGATTTTTTGACAAGGTAGGGGGTCGTGCAAAATTTTAAAAATTTTCGATTTTTTGACAAGGTAGGGGGTCGTGCAAAATTTTAAAAAATTTTAGATTTTTTGCCAAGGTAGGGGGTCGTGCAAAATTTTAAAAATTTTCGATTTTTTGACAAGGTAGGGGGTCGTGCAAAATTTTAAAAATTTTTCGATTTTTTGCCAAGGTAGGGGGTCGTGCAAAATTTTAAAAATTTTCGATTTTTTGACAAGGTAGGGGGTCGTGCAAAATTTTAAAAAATTTTCGATTTTTTGCCAAGGTAGGGGGTCGTGCAAAATTTTAAAAAATTTTAGATTTTTTGACAAGGTAGGGGGTCGTGCAAAATTTTAAAAAATTTTCGATTTTTTGCCAAGGTAGGGGGTCGTGCAAAATTTTAAAAAATTTTAGGTTTTTTGACAAGGTAGGGGGTAGTGCAAAATTTTAAAAAATTTTAGATTTTTTGCCAAGGTAGGGGGTCGTGCAAAATTTTAAAAATTTTCAATTTTTTGACAAGGTAGGGGGTCGTGCAAAATTTTAAAAAATTTTAGATTTTTTGACAAGGTAGGGGGTCGTGCAAAATTTTAAAAAATTTTCGATTTTTTGCCAAGGTAGGGGGTCGTGCAAAATTTTAAAAATTTTCGATTTTTTGACAAGGTAGGGGGTCGTGCAAAATTTTAAAAATTTTCGATTTTTTGACAAGGTAGGGGGTCGTGCAAAATTTTAAAAAATTTTAGATTTTTTGCCAAGGTAGGGGGTCGTGCAAAATTTTAAAAATTTTTCGATTTTTTGCCAAGGTAAGGGGTCGTGCAAAATTTTAAAAATTTTCGATTTTTTGACAAGGTAGGGGGTCGTGCAAAATTTTAAAAATTTTCGATTTTTTGACAAGGTAGGGGGTCGTGCAAAATTTTAAAAATTTTTCGATTTTTTGCCAAGGTAGGGGGTCGTGAAAAATTTTAAAAATTTTCGATTTTTTGACAAGGTAGGGGGTCGTGCAAAATTTTAAAGAATTTTCGATTTTTTGCCAAGGTAGGGGGTCGTGCAAAATTTTAAAAATTTTCGATTTTTTGACAAGGTAGGGGGTCGTGCAAAATTTTAAAAATTTTTCGATTTTTTGCCAAGGTAGGGGGTCGTGCAAAATTTTAAAAATTTTCGATTTTTTGACAAGGTAGGGCGTCGTGCAAAATTTTAAAAATTTTTCGATTTTTTGCCAAGGTAGGGGGTCGTGCAAAATTTTAAAAAATTTTAGATTTTTTGACAAGGTAGGGGGTCGTGCAAAATTTTAAAAATTTTCGATTTTTTGACAAGGTAGGGGGTCGTGCAAAATTTTAAAAATTTTCGATTTTTTGACAAGGTAGGGGGTCGTGCAAAATTTTAAAAAATTTTAGATTTTTTGCCAAGGTAGGGGGTCGTGCAAAATTTTAAAAATTTTTCGATTTTTTGCCAAGGTAAGGGGTCGTGCAAAATTTTAAAAATTTTCGATTTTTTGACAAGGTAGGGGGTCGTGCAAAATTTTAAAAATTTTCGATTTTTTGACAAGGGGGTCGTGCAAAATTTTAAAAAATTTTCGATTTTTTGCCAAGGTAGGGGGTCGTGCAAAATTTTAAAAATTTTCGATTTTTTGACAAGGTAGGGGGTCGTGCAAAATTTTAAAAAATTTTCGATTTTTTGCCAAGGTTGGGGGTCGTGCAAAATTTTAAAAATTTTCGATTTTTTGACAAGGTAGGGGGTCGTGCAAAATTTTAAAAATTTTCGATTTTTTGACAAGGTAGGGGGTCGTGCAAAATTTTAAAAAATTTTCGATTTTTTGCCAAGGTAGGGGGTCGTGCAAAATTTTAAAAATTTTCGATTTTTTGACAAGGTAGGGGGTCGTGCAAAATTTTAAAAAATTTTAGATTTTTTGCCAAGGTAGGGGGTCGTGCAAAATTTTAAAAATTTTTCGATTTTTTGCCAAGGTAAGGGGTCGTGCAAAATTTTAAAAATTTTCGATTTTTTGACAAGGTAGGGGGTCGTGCAAAATTTTAAAAATTTTCGATTTTTTGACAAGGTAGGGGGTCGTGCAAAATTTTAAAAATTTTTCAATTTTTTGCCAAGGTAGGGGGTCGTGCAAAATTTTAAAAATTTTCGATTTTTTGCCAAGGTAGGGGGTCGTGCAAAATTTTAAAAACTTTCGATTTTTTGACAAGGTAGGGGGTCGTGCAAAATTTTAAAAAATTTTAGATTTTTTGACAAGGTAGGGGGTCGTGCAAAATTTTAAAAATTTTCGATTTTTTGACAAGGTAGGGGGTCGTGCAAAATTTTAAAAATTTTCGATTTTTTGACAAGGGGGTCGTGCAAAATTTTAAAAATTTTTCGATTTTTTGCCAAGGTAGGGGGTCGTGCAAAATTTTAAAAATTTTCGATTTTTTGACAAGGTAGGGGGTCGTGCAAAATTTTAAAAATTTTCGATTTTTTGACAAGGTAGGGGGTCGTGCAAAATTTTAAAAAATTTTAGATTTTTTGCCAAGGTAGGGGGTCGTGCAAAATTTTAAAAATTTTTCGATTTTTTGCCAAGGTGGGGGGTCGTGCAAAATTTTAAAAATTTTCGATTTTTTGACAAGGTAGGGGGTCGTGCAAAATTTTAAAAAATTTTCGATTTTTTGCCAAGGTAGGGGGTCGTGCAAAATTTTAAAAAATTTTAGATTTTTTGACAAGGTAGGGGGTCGTGCAAAATTTTAAAAATTTTCGATTTTTTGACAAGGTAGGGGGTCGTGCAAAATTTTAAAAATTTTAGATTTTTTGACAAGGTAGGGGGTCGTGCAAAATTTTAAAAAATTTTAGATTTTTTGCCAAGGTAGGGTGTCGTGCAAAATTTTAAAAATTTTCGATTTTTGGACAAGGTAGGGGGTCGTGCAAAATTTTAAAAAATTTTCAATTTTTTGACAAGGTAGGGGGTCGTGCAAAATTTTAAAAAATTTTAGATTTTTTGCCAAGGTAGGGGGTCGTGCAAAATTTTAAAAATTTTTCGATTTTTTGCCAAGGTAGGGGGTCGTGCAAAATTTTAAAAATTTTCGATTTTTTGACAAGGTAGGGGCTCGTGCAAAATTTTAAAAATTTTCGATTTTTTGACAAGGTAGGGGGTCGTGCAAAATTTTAAAAATTTTTCAATTTTTTGCCAAGGTAGGGGGTCGTGCAAAATTTTAAAAATTTTCGATTTTTTGCCAAGGTAGGGGGTCGTGCAAAATTTTAAAAATTTTCGATTTTTTGACAAGGTAGGGGGTCGTGCAAAATTTTAAAAATTTTCGATTTTTGGACAAGGTAGGGGGTCGTGCAAAATTTTAAAAAATTTTCAATTTTTTGACAAGGTAGGGGGTCGTGCAAAATTTTAAAAAATTTTAGATTTTTTGCCAAGGTAGGGGGTCGTGCAAAATTTTAAAAAATTTTCGATTTTTTGCCAAGGTAGGGGGTCGTGCAAAATTTTAAAAAATTTTCAATTTTTTGACAAGGTAGGGGGTCGTGCAAAATTTTAAAAATTTTCGATTTTTTGACAAGGTAGGGGGTCGTGCAAAATTTTAAAAAATTTTAAATTTTTTGACAAGGTAGGGGGTCGTGCAAAATTTTAAAAATTTTCGATTTTTTGACAAGGTAGGGGGTCGTGCAAAATTTTAAAAAATTTTCGATTTTTTGCCAAGGTAGTGGGTCGTGCAAAATTTAAAAAAATTTTCGATTTTTTGACAAAAGGTCGTACAAAATTTTAAAAAATTTTCGTTTTTTTGACAAGGTAGGGGGTCGTGCAAAATTTTAAAAATTTTCGATTTTTTGACAAGGTAGGGGGTCGTGCAAAATTTTAAAATATTTCGATTTTTTGCCAAGGTAGGGGGTCGTGCAAAATTTTAAAAATTTTCGATTTTTTGCCAAGGTAGGGGGTCGTGCAAAATTTTAAAAAATTTTCGTTTTTTTGACAAGGTAGGGGGTCGTGCAAAATTTTAAAAATTTTCGATTTTTTGACAAGGTAGGGGGTCGTGCAAAATTTTAAAATATTTCGATTTTTTGAAAAGGTAGGGGGTCGTGCAAAATTTTAAAAATTTTCGATTTTTTGACAAGGTAGGGGGTCGTGCAAAATTTTAAAAAATTTTCAATTTTTTGACAAGGTAGGGGGTCGTGCAAAATTTTAAAAAATTTTCGATTTTTTGCCAAGGTAGGGGGTCGTGCAAAATTTTAAAAAATTTTCGTGCAAAATTTTAAAATATTTCGATTTTTTGAAAAGGTAGGGGGTCGTGCAAAATTTTAAAAAATTTTCGATTTTTTGACAAGGTAGGGGGTCGTGCAAAATTTTAAAAATTTTTCGATTTTTTGCCAAGGTAGGGGGTCGTGCAAAATTTTAAAAATTTTCGATTTTTTGCCAAGGTAGGGGGTCGTGCAAAATTTTAAAAAATTTTCGTTTTTTTGACAAAGTAGGGGGTCGTGCAAAATTTAAAAAATTTTCGTTTTTTTGACAAGGTAGGGGGTCGTGCAAAATTTTAAAAATTTTCGATTTTTTGACAAGGTAGGGGGTCGTGCAAAATTTTAAAAATTTTCGATTTTTTGACAAGGTAGGGGGTCGTGCAAAATTTTAAAAAATTTTCAATTTTTTGACAAGGTAGGGGGTCGTGCAAAATTTTAAAAAATTTTAAATTTTTTGCCAAGGTAGGGGGTCGTGCAAAATTTTAAAAAATTTTCGTTTTTTTGACAAGGTCGTGCAAAATTTTAAAAATTTTCGATTTTTTGCCAAGGTAGGGGGTCGTGCAAAATTTTAAAAATTTTCGATTTTTTGACAAGGTAGGGGGTCGTGCAAAATTTTAAAAATTTTTCGATTTTTTGCCAAGGAGGGGGTCGTGCAAAATTTTAAAAATTTTAAATTTTTTGCCAAGGTAGGGGTCGTGCAAAATTTTAAAAATTTTTCGATTTTTTGCCAAGGAGGGGGTCGTGCAAAATTTTAAAAATTTTTCGATTTTTTGCCAAGGTAGGGGGTCGTGCAAAATTTTAAAAATTTTCGATTTTTTGCCAAGGTAGGGGGTCGTGCAAAATTTTAAAAAATTTTCGTTTTTTTGACAAGGTAGGGGGTCGTGCAAAATTTTAAAAATTTTCGATTTTTTGACAAGGTAGGGGGTCGTGCAAAATTTTAAAATATTTCGATTTTTTGAAAAGGTAGGGGGTCGTGCAAAATTTTAAAAAATTTTAAATTTTTTGCCAAGGTAGGGGGTCGTGCAAAATTTTAAAAAATTTCGATTTTTTGCCAAGGTAGGGGGTCGTGCAAAATTTTAAAAATTTTTCGATTTTTTGCCAAGGTAGGGGGTCGTGCAAAATTTTAAAAATTTTAGATTTTTTGACAAGGTAGGGGGTCGTGCAAAATCTTAAAAAATCTTTTCGATTTTTTGCCAAGGTAGGGGGTCGTGCAAAATTTTAAAAATTTTCGATTTTTTGACAAGGTAGAGGGGGTCGTGCAAAATTTTAAAAATTTTCGATTTTTTGACAAGGTAGGGGGTCGTGCAAAATTTTAAAAAATTTTAGATTTTTTGCCAAGGTAGGGGGTCGTGCAAAATTTTAAAAAATTTTAAATTTTTTGCCAAGGTAGGGGGTCGTGCAAAATTTTAAAAAATTTTCGTTTTTTTGACAAGGTAGGGGGTCGTGCAAAATTTTAAAAATTTTAGATTTTTTGACAAGGTAGGGGGTCGTGCAAAATTTTAAAAAATTTTCGTTTTTTGACAAGGTAGGGGGTCGTGCAAAATTTTAAAAATTTTCGATTTTTTGACAAGGTAGGGGGTCGTGCAAAATTTCAAAAATAAATAAAACTTTAAAATTTTTATGCATTTTGCAAATTTATTATTTAAAGAGATGGACAGAAAAATTGCAAAGTATTTTTTTCTACTTGTTATACATAATTTTCTTTCATTTCACTTTATGCAAGATTGACTATCTTGAAATGAGAAAACAAGATAAAAATAGCTAAGATATTCATCCAAATAGCTAGGATATTACAGTACGGACAAACAAGTCAAACATTGTTTTGAAATTGCAAAATGGTGTTCAGTAAAAAATTTGAGTCGTGTTAGTTTTTACTGATACTAGAACTTTTTTTTTTTGTTCTTAATTTTTTTCATGTAATTCAATATTTATCTAAGTGTAATGCAAAAAAAAAGGGAAAACTACTTGTGTAAATTTTTATGTAAATTCCACTAATATTAAAATTTGATTTTCTACTAGAATTTACTTCAATTCATTTAAAAAAAAACTTGTATAAAAACTTAAGAAATTTGATTATTCAAGTGTCCGTATCATTTACGTAACCAGTAAGAAAAAAATAGAAACAAAAATTAAGAGTCGTGCATTTATGTAAAGTTAATAGATCTTCCCAATCCATTTATAATGTCCTAAATCAAATTATTTTGTAGAATTGGATTAAATTTTTTATGTAGATTAGATTTGGAAACTGTTGAATGCTTATTTGCGATTACGCTAATTATTAAGTTAACCTTACAAAGAGCATTTCTAGAACCTGTTTAAAAGAGAAGAGGAAGAAAGACATCAAAATGAAGATGAACACGTTCTTCGTAATAAGGAACTTTCATCTGTCAGAAACTATCTTATCTAACTTCATCATCTGTTGATGTGACAGCATTAACATGAGATTTATAAGTTCTATTTCTGATCATTTAAAATAATCCTATATGTTCGAAATCTTATATAATAAAAATTTTAATTAAAAATCTATTTGGAATTTCGAAGTTACTCATATGTTTGAAATTTAAAGTTGGTCAGCCTTCATATAATTTATATTTAGTTTTAATATCTAGTACCTCAAAGTTGGTAAACTACAGCTAATTTATTAATTTCCGTATTTTATTATTATAACCTTTTGCAATACCCCACAGAAAGTGGGGTATTGTT
Source organism: Condylostylus longicornis (assembly GCF_029603195.1). NCBI lineage: Eukaryota > Metazoa > Arthropoda > Insecta > Diptera > Dolichopodidae > Condylostylus > Condylostylus longicornis. Next base: position 1,819,593 of record NW_026578116.1, read on the forward strand.
ACTATATCAATTTTCATAGTATGTTTTTTATGCACATGTTTTTCTTAATTTCACTTTATAGGAAACGCAGAAAATACTAAAAATGAGATGTGTACTTTTTTATAACAAGTATTATGTAAAACATTTACGAATTTTTCTTTTTATAGACCAGTAAAATTTAAAAAAATTATAACTCAAAAACGATTCTTTACATATAAGTTCAAATGATAATACTTCCGAAAAGCTTACTCAAATACCCGTCAGAAAAAACATAATGTCATCGACCAAATGATGACCACATCTTAAAAATTTTTTTTTTTGTTTATAAGAAATTTGTTGCACTCTACTGAAGTAGGTAGGTAACAAAGATATACGAAAAAAATTGAAACGAAAACAAAATTAAAAACAATAAAAACAACAACAAAATCAACTATAATTGTGTTTTTGTGCAAGATCTTCAAGAAATAGAAAATTTTAGTTAGATTCCTTAAGAAGACAAAGGGGATGTATGTATGTTTAAATTCTAAGTTTTGTTTATTTCTTCCTTTTTTTTTCTCTTATCCAAATTTGAGTGAAGTGGAAAAAAATATATAGAAAATTACAGCATCACCTAGATACTGTGCATATAAATGAGTTGACTTCATGGGACGCATACTGTGTAGAGAATTACAAATATATTTAAGAATAACAAAAAACAAATGATAAAATAAAAAAAAGGATTCGTTTTTTTTTTCCTTCATATTGTATGAATAAAATATTTTAATATATGCACTATTACTTTAAGATAAAGGATTACTGCTTTTCTTCTATTATAATATTTTATAAATAGAGATCCTTAGAAGAAAAGTCCTTTAACAACATACATATATAATATGATGAGAAAAAATAAATAATATAAAAAAAGACAAAAATTAAGAATATTGTAGTTGTCGTCTTTTTGTTGTTTTTTTTTTGTTGTTGTTAACTAAATGTAGTAGTATTTACTATTCTTATATTATATGCGTACACTTATATTATTTATTTTTCTTTTCTGTTTGTTATTCTCTTTTGTTGTTTGTTTTGTTAAATGACGATGACGACGACTATGATGATGTTGATTATATTTTATATTCAGGATCTGTTCTATTGAATTAAAAACAATAATTTTCTGGAAGATAAGCTTTTTCCATGTAAATTATCCTATTTTAGTAAAATGAAAGAAAAAACAAAACAAATACACAAAATACTCTAAATATTTTAAACCCTTTCGTATTTTTCTTAATTTAACTATTTATAGTAAAGTGTAAAAGATACTTACATATATTATAATGTAATACACAATATTTTCAATTCAATTTGGGGTGTCCTTTAAGATACTATATAAACATATCATATATATAGAAGAAGATCTTATATATGTATATATATTTCGTATATGTGAATTTATGCTCCTCATTTTTATTAATGAATTATGTTTTTGTATAAATATGAAAAAAAATCTGTTATACTACGTAACTATAGATAATGTCTTGGGAGTAACTTCAACATAATGGGATTTTAAATAAATTCTGTGTCCGTTTCTGCCCAAAATACAGAACCTATTTATATATATACACATACGTAGTTGTTCAAAAATACATGTATAATTTTTATTAATTTGGATTCGAATACAAATAAGGTGGAATTTTTGTTATGGTTATTTAAAAAGAGAATATAATAATTTTAAGATTTATTTATTAAATCTTTGAGAGTGATTAAAGATAAAATTCTAATTAATGTACCTTACTACATTTATAATGTTATAATGTTTGCGTAAATACATTTATGTATATGTAAATGTAGAAAAGGATTGAGATGTATTACATTTAAGTTTAAAATTTCTATATAGTAATAAGATAAAATTGCCTAAGTTGATTAAGAATGAAATCGAGATATTATACAATATTTTAATTCTTCATATTCAAATATATGATTCAGCGAAATTTGGTTCAATTTGAATAATTTAATAAATGTGAAATTTAAATCAGAGAAATGATTCTAGCTATAGCCTGTTGAAAAAAAGGTACTAGATTTTTTTTGTATATAAATAAAATGCTTATAACTTCGAAACTATCCGATATAGAGTAACGATCGGAAGCTGGTTTTACAGGTTTGATTTATTTGTCTTTATTTTCGATCTTACAAGCAATTAGATTTACGCCACAGTTTTCGAGAAAAAGCTAGATCCAAACTCAGAATGCGCTGTAATGACAGATAAAATTTAACCCACATTTTCTTCTATCTCTCATAGTTTAGCCAGTAAAACTTATGAATTGTGTTTTAAAACCACGCGAAAAATACATAGTTCATACATTACTGAAATTATTTGCCACCTTATGTGAAACACCCTGTATATTTAATCGTGATAAAAAAAAATGTCAGTAATTTCCTTTACTATTTAGAATAATATTTAAGATATTTTAATGATAAATTTTCTAATTAAAATTTTTTTTTTTTTTTGAGAAAAAGAACATAAAATATTTTCATTTCATTGATTAGTTTTATTATTCTTGGATCATTAATGAAAAATCATACGTTAAAATAATAGAAGTGCAATATGAAACATCTCCGGGTCTCTCACATCTACCTTATGCAATAGGGGACTTCTGAAAGTGGAAAGCTTATAGCAAGTTTTCTTTTTTGCTATTTTTCCTGTTTTACTTGTTTTATTTTATAATTTGAAATTTTTAATGTATTTTACAATTTATTAAATTTATTTGAAAATTTCAATATACACAATTTTTCTAATTTGTTATAGTTGAAATTTTTTTCGTTAACAAAAACCCATGTTGCGAAAATTGATTCATCTACATGATGTATACGTACATATATACATTAACATTTCGTATTGAACAATATCATAAGAGTGCAATCGAAAATCCGATAAACTAATATTAAAATATTTAAACACAAAAATATTGTTAAGGAAATAAATATGGACTTATTAATCTATATAGAATTTAAGTTTCTTCTTTGTATATATAGATAAAATAAATGGTACAATGCAATTTTTTTTATATATAACATGGTTTGCTAAGCTTATGTACAATGCACGTATATTTCATTAAATCTGTAATTTAATTTTCATTTTGCAAAAGAGGAATATCAATTCACATCGCATTGAAACATCATTTAATTTTACAATTATATAGTATGTCAAATTATTTTAAAATATAATATATTACACCTTTTTTCCAAGATTAAAACCAATATAAATTCATAGAGAAGCCCTTATATTATACAATAGTGAATTCATTCTCTTAAACTATATTTTTTATTTATATTAAGTGATACAATAAAAATATTCATTAAAATTAAAAATTTTCATTTCGTTTAATTCTTAATAGGAATAGCATTTTTTTATGGTTTATGCTTCAACTATACCATCTTGCTTGTTGCTTTATGCTTAAAGAAACCTTCTTTGAAAAAGGAAGAAAAAAAAATTAAGAAATCCTTTTTCATTTGTATTCTTCCTTATTACCCTTAAACTTTAAAACATAAAATCTTATATAACTATGGCAATTTATATGTGAAGCAATTGTTTTTTAAAATTAAGTATTAAGAATAAAAAAAAAAGAGTTTTTCCTTGTGTAGAATACAAAATGAGTATAGATGAATGAGAAAACAGGAATAAAAAATCTGATGTGATCAGCGTATAACCGACCGCAATGTATATTTAGTCTAGATTAGTGCCATAATTGACGAAGATTATGAAAATGCCTCTCAAAACCCTTTTTTATAAGTTTAAGGATACTAGTATGATTTTAGTTAACCTACGTAGAAAAATGTAAATTTGGCCCTTTGAAAGTTTCGCTTTGTGCCATTCGAATAAACTGAAAGTTCACCACTTATTTACCAGAACTCAAATATTAAATGTCAAAAAATTTTGTTAATAATTGTATATGGTAAAAAATGTAAAATGGTCTTCCAGTTCGGTTTCAGACCACTGATCTTTCAAAAAAATTTATGTGGTCATTGCTTTAATACCCCGAATTTAAGTTTTAAATTTGAAGGAAATTTGTTGATTAATTTTCTTTATAAACGCAAAAATGTAAAATCTGCTCATAAAAAGGTCTAGTTCCCGAGATCTGATATAAAACAAAAGTAGATCAATCCGTGACATAGCCTAAATAATCTCACATATAAATTTCATCAAAATTGGGTTCAATCGAACTTGAGATACGCGTATACACATAGACAGATAAACTGACAGACAGACAGACCGAAAAACAGGCAGACAGACAGACACACATATTTTTAAAAATAGTTTATTTTCGCCTATATACCACGGAGAAGTGCCTTTCCACCGAAAACTCAACATCCAAAATTTGGTGCCACCACATAACCTCTCTTATTGTATGCAATGCGGTCGGTAAAAACAAGGAGGAAAATATAGAATATTAACTCTAAGGGTAATTGGAAAAGATAATCACAACAATAGGTTTAATTACGATTTAAGCAAGACAATATTATAAAACTATTAGAGAAAATAAAGAATAATAATCATAGTTACAATAGAATGACTTAATTTAATTAAATTTATTACTTAAATTTTCTTTTAATTATTCAGTTTACCCATATTCCTTAAACTTTATTAAAAGTTTATGAAAGAAGATATTGTATATTGTTAATTAAAAGATTATAAAATTTTTTTTTAATTATTTTAAAATTAATTATTCAGTTTAATATTATTAAAAAGTTAAAAATATTTTAATAATAAATAGTCTTGCAGTTCAAAAAATTTTGGTAAAAATAAATTTTTCTTTTTGAATTCATAGAAATTTTTGAGTGAATTTCCCTATGATGGAAAATACATATGTGAAAAATTTATATAAAAACAAATTGTGTTTTTTGTATTTATTTTTTTTTTTTAGTGTTCGCATCAATTCAAGTTCCTTCTAGGAAATGAAGGCATTTAGAAACTTTAAATATTCTTTCACACTGCTTTTAAATTCTTAAACTAACCTTTTTGTACTCACCACCCATTGCAGAAATTCAAAGTGAATATAAAGTGTCCATTACAATGAAATGAGTACATTGAAAAAAATCTGATGTGATCAGCATCAGTTTTCGAGCCCTGATCTTTCCAAAAAAATTACATGTTCATTGTTTTAATACGAGGAATTCATATATCAAATTTCAATGAAATCGGTTGATTATTTCTCTTTATATAAACAAAAATGTATATTTGGCCCGTAGTAAACGTCTAGTTGCCGATGCCTGATTTCTTTCAAAAAATAGGAATTTTCGCGGACGGTTGAGCTGAGCTTATATATAAAATTTCAAGTGAATCGGTTGAATACTTTCTTCAAAATGTTCAAAAATGTAAAACAGGCCCGGAAAAAAGTGCAGTTCCCGAGGCCTGATATATCCCAAAAGTTGATCGATCCGTGCCATGGTGGAAATAAACTTACATATAAAATTTCATAAAAATCGGTTCAGTAGAACTTGAGATACACGCGTACAATAGGGTCGGTAAAAATTAACCAATATTAGATCAAGAGTTTGTAAGTTAGCACTCTTCCTTAGAAACAATTCAAGTTGTTTTAAATATTTTTTAAGAACGATTTTTATTGCATATTTTTGGGATAACGATATAAACTTAAAGAACTAAACTAAAGTAACGACCGACTTCGATGTATAATTAGGCAAGTTAAATGATTCTTGATAGATTTTTTTGTTTTTATATAGAAATTTGTAAAAAGTTTACTGTTTCCGAGAATTGAAATTTCGGATAATTGAATTCTAACGCTAATCTGAAGAATTCCATTCTAGTAAAACAAAAATTTTATTGATTTTCCTCAAAATTTTATAAGATTTCTCAAAATTTACAATTTAAAGAAAAATAATGTTAAAAATTAAGAAAAAATAATAGAAAATTTAGAAAGTATATTTTAGGAATTAAAAATTGTTGTGTGGTTTCTACACAATAAGTACCTAAAAACTGGAATTATTGAGAGCTAAGTATGAATTAGGGGTTGGAAAAAGATAAAAGCCCGTAAATCGTATGTATTCTTAATAGAAGCATTAATAAAAAAATTGTTTATAGTTTTACAACTCTAATGAAAGACAAAATAGATTATTACAAATCCTTTCACTTTCACATGACTTTCTGATGCTGTTGTGTAATCTGTTTTCGAATAAAATATTTATTGTTGCAAACATATGTATTTATTTTTATTTCCGGCATTTTAATTACAATGTGATGAAATTTCTTTTTCGAACACCCACCCAATAATATGTATCTACCTAGATGTCGCCATTTAAAAATTTTCACTCTTTATAGCCTTCCCGATTTAATTACATTTTACATAAAATAAATCATAACAAAATTAAAAAATTGATATTTTTTTTATTACAGTATAATTTTAATGACATAATGAAATAATAATATTAATAATGATGTTATTTTGAAAATAGTAACATTATATTATATTCAATTATTGTCAACGATTGAATTCCAATTTAATAATATATTTTATTGCGAACATAAAGGCTCCTCATATCGTTATTTTTTCATTACAGCAAGCATAAAATCGTTCAATTATTTAATATTATTATATGAATAAATATTTTATGTCTAATAATTTTTATTTTATAAGTGATAAATAGAAAAATTATAATGTAGAATCAAATCACAATAAATAAATAAATAAATATAAACCGGAAATATAATTTATGATTGAATCAATGTTATATTTGGTTTTTTTTTTTTGTGCTTTATTATCCTTTATATCCTGCCATCAACAGCTATATAAATTTACTTTTTCTATTATCTGTTTTGTTTTTGATTTTTTTATGGTTATAAACATGTGTTTTATATGTGGTCTAATTATAGGTATACATACATGATATAAGTCCATTGGTGTTAGAGTCATACAAATTTGTTATTGGTGAATTATTTGACGTTAAACAATAAAGGTGTTACAAGTGATTATAAAGGAAATAAATGCTGTCTAAAGTAACTTTGGTATTTTTAAGAGAACTTGATTAAATTGCAGGTATATGAATACGGGTGAACAACATTGGTTATTGTAAAATATTCAGGTGAGGTATTTGAACCGAAACATAAAAGTGATTCATGGCATTCCCAATTATGCTTTCCAAAGGGATTTTATAGAGCAAATTTTTCAAATAATTTTCGTACTAAACTAAGTCCCTTAATGAAAACAGCAGTTTTCACAAAGTGTCGTAGAACTACTAACATCTGTAATTAAATTGCAATGCAATATTTTTATAAGTGACGTCTTTTGAATTCACATGTGGTATAACTTTATTTTTTGTAAGTAATAATAATAATATTTTTATTATTTAATTATACTGTTATAACTGAAAATAGGTCGTCATCTATATTGCAAATCTAAATAAAAATAAAGTTGGGTCAAACCAATGGTTTGTATGGTAGCACTTTTCCCTTCAACAAGAGAAAATTCTGCTTTTAAATACAGTCTATGTATACCTATCACACTATTAAAATTATTTTCATTCATATACAAAACTATTTCTAGAATTGCATATATTTAGGATGACGCATATATGCAGTCTTTGACATAAAGCAAAAATTAATATAAAAAGGGGTTAACACAATGCTCGATTTTAAGGGTTAATTGTGTGAGTTAAGAAAAATAATTATATTTTTTAATTTCATGGAATTTACCGTTAGCTTTTTGCGTTTATAAAAATTTGGAAAAGCTTGCGGTTTCGGAAATATAAGGTGTCAAAAATTCAAATTTTACGAATTTCAAGAGGTGATAACTTGAGAGGGGGTGGAGATGGAAAAAAATTTTCTTCTAACAAAATGAACTATTTGTTAATATCTAAAAGCTCCTAAAATTTCAAGCTTCTACAGTCTGGGGTCTAGAAGAAAAACGACATCAAAAATTTGGAAAAAAAGGACTTTAGATAACGGTAAATTTGAACGGCCATTTTGTTTTTCTAAAGTTTAGCTATAGCATACCGCGCAAGGGGAAGCAAGCCACTGCCTTTCTGCGTTTGCAAAATTTCAAAAATGCTTATGGTTTCATTGCAACAAATAGTTAAAAAAGGCCATTTTTAGGGTTTTGGGGGGGTATAACTTCTAGAGGGGGGGAGATAGGTAAAAATTTTGTTCTACGGAGATAAGTTTCTAGTGAAGATCTATGTACATATTAAATTTCAGCTTTCTATCTTCAAAGGTGTAGAAGTTTTGTAAACAAAAAAAGTGTCCACGGACGGACGGACAGAGTGAAACTAATAAGCACTTTTTTCAAAAAAATTTTTGGAAAAGTGCTAAAAAATGAGTCTCAACAAATTTTTTGTAGTCCTCGCTTAAACAAATTAATATGCATGTGTGTATATAATACGAGTGAATTTTTGTGTGCCTCCACACTGAATTTAATGTCGAAATAAAATGCAATTGCTTACAAAAATATGTTATGAAAGTTGACTGACCACAAAAAAAAAACATATTTTATCTCTTCGTACATAAAACTCTGATTTATTTAAGTACGTATGTATATTGATATGTATGTACTTGGAAGTCCTTACATTCTAATACAATAATAAGAATTTATTATCTTAATATTCATATGTCATTCTTGTACTTTCGTAATTAAATATAAATTTGACATAAATACTACACACACAAAAACGTTTTTATTTCCATTCATGAGAGTGAAAAGATGAACAAAAAGTCCCTTTCACTAGTCCCCAAATTTTATGTACGTGCATTTCATCATTCCTTTTTTTTTATTTTTTGAACAATGACCAAATTGTTAAAAAAAATATTATGAAAATATTTTTTGACGGAGAAAAATTAATTCTGCTTATGGCTTTTAATTTATGGAATATTCTGTTAATATTAACATACTGCACCTATAAAACAACGCCGTGTTCTTTTACATTTTCCTGTTAAATATTCAAAAGTATTAAATATTTATAAGCAAAAACAATTTTTAAATATTAATTTTATAGCATGAATTTAATATTTCGTTCATAATAGCTGTACTTTAGTATAAAAAAAGATTATTGGTATTAGAAAATTTGCAATATTATTGTATCACTGCCATATTCGTATTAAGAATAATCACTGCCTTGGTTTCAGTGATTATTCAAATTAGTTACTATCCAGGGCAGTGGAATAATATTAAATTTAGTCTCTTTATCAAAACAATTAATGGCTTGCTTTGAAATGAGGAAAATTCGAAAAAGACACTCAATTTTTTAAATTTCAAATAAATTTATTAATTTTAAATAGCTAAATATTATTTCTATTTAAATTTAATTTTTTATTTTAAATTCCATATCCTTTAATACAGTTTCTGCTTTGCAGTAGTAAAAAAAATGAGATGTTTCAAAAATCTAATATTAATTTTTTTGCGCGGTAAATTTTAGTATTACACTCTGTATTTTGTTAATGTAATAAAAATGAAAAATTAAGAGGTACTGGAAGGTATTCTTGATGTAGATTAAAATGTATTTTGCCTTGTTTGATACAAATTGAAAAATGTGTTAGTATGCTGGCACAACAAATATTACACGTGCATATATACATACATATTAGTATTTGTATTTCAAAATATTTTTCTTCTCAGTTTCACCTGTCAAATTTTGACGTAACAACTAACATTTTTTTGGAAAATTTGATATACAGTTAATATTATCAGGGGTGAGTTAGCAAACTTTGTTTATAACTTTTTTAAGCTTATTACCATTAAAATATTTTAATCCAAATTAAATTAAATTTAAAATTTTTGAATTCAATTTGTTATAGAAGCACCGGTAATTTGTAGCTTTCATATAAAAATCTTATTGGAAAAACTAAAAGTTCCATTTGGTCTAAACTCTTTCTTAGGCACTATATACTTTATCATATAATTCAAAATTCAATATCAAATGTAGATATTTTATTTAAAATGTAAAACTAATTACATTCACATGTAAAGTTACCGATTATTAACGCAAGGGAGTGTAAATTCGATCTAATTTAATGTTGACTTGCATTTATGACTAAAGACCTGATTAGTTCAAAATTTCATTTTGGAACATTATTGATAAAATGTATTTCGCTAAAATGTTGTAAATAATTCAGTGGCCTCAAACACAAACCGCCTAACTCGAGTTAAGACAAAAATGAGATATGTTTACCAGCGAATTCTCCGTTTTGAGTTTCATATGCTCACAAAATTTGGTGGTTCTACGACTGTTGTAGCCGGAGTTATTGTCGAATTCACACATGACCTAACTCAAAATGGTAGCTATGTGCACTTGCACTAATCGCCTAAATCGAGTTAAGAGCAGAAAACATCTTTTTTATGTTTTTGACAAACCACTTATTTCGAGATAGGCTATTGTTGCAAATCGAAATTAGTGACATTTTTTTTTATTTGTATGAATTTTTACAACCGCTTATCTCGAGTTAAGCTTTTGTTGCAAAATTAATTTTGAATTTTTTTAAATACTAACTCGACATAAGCGATTTCTGTAAAATAATTATTGTTGGTTGTTTAAACTCATCTCGAGTTAGGCGATTATTGCAAATACAATTATGTTCCATAAGGCTTCTTATGTTGAGTTAGGTTTTTATAACGCGTGCAAATAAGAACCAAAAACCAAAGTTAAGCGTTTAGTGTTCGAAATAATACATGATTAGTATAGAATATTTTTTAGTTTTTTATAATAAAAAATATTTTATAACGCTTAACATATTATTTTATGTGATATATAGTGTAGGTACTTTATGTCCATGATTTAAAACTTGCTCACTATAGTTAAAATTAAATCTTACATTCAGTGACAAGGAAGATAGTTTTTTTTAACCCAAAATATAAAACATGTACACAAGTTACCTGCATTATTAATGCTCTAATTACCCAAATATTCCATGTTTAAGATTTGAATTTTTTTATTTAACAAATAATCTTGTAGGTCATTTCGTGATTTACCTGCGACAAATGTTTTTTTCAATTGACGGGGTTCCCATGTTAAAATGACACGTGGCTAGCTACCTGATGGTAGATTGTTTTGCCTTTGTGGTCTAATTGTATTATTAAACAAAGTGTTGTTTTATTACGCCCTTGTAAAACAAATGTTATTAGGAAGAACAAATTTTTGTGTTTGACAAGAGTTTTTATTCTAATTATTGTATTACAAAACAACACTTTTATTATACACTAGTAAAACACATTTTGTTAGGATATTCAAACTATTATAATTTGCAAGAGTTTTCAATAAATAAAATTGGTACATCTGGGAATAACAATATTTTGTTATACTTTTTATTACTCATTTCCGTGAGGTCAAATTTCTTCGATTTTCAAATATTTATGATATTTTTGTTATTTCGAAGGAAGTATTTTTTACAAAGACAGTTATTTACTATTGTTTTTAAATTTGCTTATGTTGGAAATTGTTAAGTAATATAAAAATTATCCAATATAAACTTTATCCACGTTTAATCAATGTACGTTAAAAGTTTTGGAACTTGCTAGGAGAGCTGAAATGATTGTGGTGGATATTAGATGTATTACATTATATTTGAAATTAACATAACGGATTCAAAGTGTTTTTAAGCATAGAAATTAGCGAAACTGGTTCTTTAGTAAATAAACAAGTATCAACAGATCTTACTTTGAAAACCGAAGTAAATACAGTTTTGAAAACCGCAATTAACTTTGGTCGTGGTGATTGTATTAACAATCCTGATTTTAAAATTTCTAAACAAAAATTCTTCAGGATCCGACGTAAATGACGGGTTCATTGAAATAAAATAAAGAAAAAGATGTTCAAAAAAATACAGATATTCGGTTTCAAAACAAAGCAAATTAAAGAAATATTCAAGAGAAAGGGCTTTCAACGATAGGAATTTGGGAAATGAATATGAAAATTGACAAGGCAAGTAAGTTTCTTTTGTCGTAAAAACTACAGATGTAAGATTTTCAATAGCATTCAAAAGCAAATTTTCGAGTCCTATCGGGCACAAGAACATATCTGTAGATAACTGTATATGTGGTTTCATTAATGGGCATATCTGAAACAAAAACAATATGTAAGATACAACATATCAGCAATTTCAGAGTACGTAAATATCACACACAATGGTCTCCTTTACACAATGCCTTGATAAAACTTGTTTTCAAAAAAGGGTTTTAAACAAAAACGAATAGATACTACATATAAAAATGTTTATGCTACAACTTTATTTATTTGCTCAGATCCGTTGCACAATGAAGCCTTTTTGTAATTGAAATACTTTTTGAAACTCCCTTAAGTGGAAAGAGCCACCCCACAGATTTTAAAAAATTGACTTCCAAAAAATATTTTACAAAAACAGTTTATACAAACAACGCTTTCTTATATTTTAAGACAAGGTGTTAACTAGTTAGATTTTCAAGATATACTCCGAATTGAAAAAGAAGAGAAAATTAGTCCCAAAAAAGAAAAACTTAGAGTACTTGATGCAATTTATTGATCCTTTGGTTCAAAAATTTTACAAAACGATTAATACTGGAGACTTAGCAGATACTCCTCCATATTTAGTCGAAGAATTCGAGAGAGAATAAAAGATACTGTCACCTTTTTTAAATTTAATGAAAAAATTATTTTTAACTTTTAGAAATAATTTTTACTTGAAATTTATTCATTTCTTACCTCAATTTATGTTTTTTATGACAATGATTTGAAAAAAGAGTGAAAAATCACATAACGTAAAAATAATACATATATTTCTTCCCTTTTTAGTATAACTTAAGTCACCTAAAACCATATCTTCAGTTTTGCAACAACAGCTTAAGTCGACTTAAGTTTGACGAAAATGCAAAAGTAATTTTTCACAAATCGCCTAAGTCGAGATATGCTTTGCAAAGTGCTTTTTATAAATTTTGTATTACCGCCTATCTCTCTTTTTTCATAATTAAGAGAATACTATTAATTGTTTTACTTCAGATTGTGAGTTAATCGCTTCCTTTTTTAATTATCTTTCGATCAAAAAAAAAATTGGTTCAAAAAACTTCATAACTTTTTTCAAAATTAAATTTAAAGTTTAAAATGCATTTATCTCGAAATCACTAAAACAGACTTAAGTCGTTTGTGCTTGAAGCCACTGAATTATTATTAAATGTAACTTACCACTGATCATATTGCATATATTTAGGATGAAAATATTTCTTATAATAGTAGTTACGTATTTTGAACGCATAATACATGAATATTATTGTGTAATAGTGTATGCGTGGGGTATTTTGAATATGATTGAGTTCGTAAATATTATTTTATTCTAAATGAAAATCTTACCACTGACATTATACATTATGAAAAATATTATGAAAAGTTTTGAAATGTTGACATTTTGTGTTGAGATCTTTTATATTATGGAAAAATGAAGTTTTTAACATAATTTATAAGGAAGAAAATCCTTATATTTTATTTGTTTTATATGAATCTGTTATAAATATAAATATTAATGTCCTTATATCAGGTTCTACCCCTCTTTTTTTTTCTAAAAATATTTCTGAAATATCTTGTAACTAATTAGTTATATGTGTAATTTAAAAAAAAAAATTATTTTGTGGTGGCCTACTTATTGGTTTATCCACCAAATTAATGAATTTTTTTTGCAGATTTGAAAAAAATTTTTGTGAATGACATTTTGTGTGTTAATTAAAATTTATTCAAGTAATCACCAATTTTTAGAATTATACACGCATGAATATGTTTGGAAAATAATTTATTATTACAGTGTACACAGTTTTGATTTTTAAAAATTATTATTGTAGAATATGGATTTTACATTCAAATGAAGACGAATTGGTCTTTCAGGAATATTTTATATTGTATTCCGTAATTTGAAAATATATTTGGGAGATTATGATTGACTAAATTTTCGTGGTTAATTTCATATTTTTGATTTTAATTTTGACAAATTTTAAAATAATGATTTAGAAGAATTTATTAAGATTAGGAAAATGAGGTTAACGTAGTCAGAAGAACTGGCGATTTCGCCAAATAGGAGATTTTACATAAATCTTAAAGCAAAATTTAATATTCTAGAACATTTTACGTGGCACCAGGATTATCAAGAACTTTATAAACATAAAGAATTTCTGCTACACATGATGCTAGCTACTATACATGTATTGTATGTCGCAAGATATATTTTAATACTTATTGTATTTCTGATCTTGTTACTTTATAATTGAGAGAACTACTTTTTACCAAATTAATTTTGGTGTTGACGTACACAAAAACGTTACCGTAGATTCTACAAAATATTTGTTGGAAATTTTAAATCTCTTTTTAATACATTTTAAAAAGTTGAGGATATTTCTATGAATTCTGCATGTAGCGAAATATGAAGAACATTTTCTCATATTACAACAGATTTAATGAAAGCAATTATAATTGAAAAGTAGAAAATAAAAAATGTAATTTTAGGATAGTACCATAAGAAAAATGGTTATAACTTAGAGAATGCCAGTAAATTCTTACATTCATTCATTATTTTTTAATTAATATACTTTACTTTCTTCATAACAATTTTAACCTTTATAATTTTAAAATTTCTTAAATAATTTTTACTTTATTTTTGTGCAAAATTAAATTCTAAGAAAAATAATTTATTAAATGGCAACACTGATTCTTTTTTTTATTTTGGAAATTTCTTTTTTGTTTTTTCTTTAATATTTCAGAATTAAAGTTCTGAAGCAAGTAGTCAAGCACCCTGCAGGTTTTTCACTCCATATATATACGAGTGCAGCTTTAGAATAAGAATAAAATTAATCGATATTAAAATGGGTAAAAATTATTTATATATATTTTTTTAAACTCCCCTATAAACCTTCCAATTTGAAGTAGAGGCGTTCCATGCATTAAGGGTTGTTACAAATTGTATCTTGAACGGGAATTCATTTTGTGTTTTAACAAGAAAAAAAAAATGAAGAAAATAATATAGTAAAAAATGTGTTTCCTCTAGATAAAAAAAAGCAAAAACAAAAAAAAAAAATGAAAAACAAAATGAAGTTGCGAAAAAAAGAAAAGGCGGAAAAGCTTTAAGATATCGCGATAGCAATAACATTTACAGTTGTAGTAACAAACAGAAATCGCAATAATACAAAATAACTGGAAATTTTTAATTAAAAGTAAATGGAAAAAAATAATCTTATTTTGTTTTAAGCCATTGTACTTCTTTCCTCTTTTTTCTATTTTTTTAATAGAACTTTAACCTTTTTCTGACATTATTTCTATATAATATGAAAACAAGTATCTCTACATTTAAGTTTAATTTATTAAATTTAAATTGAAGGAAAACAAAATTATTGTCAAATGTGATATATTAAAAAATGTGATGTATTAAAAAATATGGTATATTAGAGTGCTTGGGAAAATTTCGTGAAAAGCACTCGATTTCTGAAATTTTCAATTTGAATTTTAAAAAATTTTAGTCGGAAAATGTATGGCTTAATGATTTTTCCCAAAATATCGTAATTCATAATTACAATATTGTTTTGACATACGCGTAAGAAGCCTCTATTTACCATAGTTGGATGAGACAGAAAATGTGCGTTATAAATTTGATATTGATAATTACAGAAATTATAATGTGATTTGCGATCAAAAGTCAAAAGACATTGACGAATATAGATAAGGTTATTGTAAATCAAAAAATAAAAGTATTCTTCTATTCTATTTAAATTTTTCAGAGCTTACAGACACCACTTCGTAAAGCTATTAAAATTAAAACCTTAACAAAATCGGAAGAAGAATAGTCAACATTATCACCTACCAATTGAAAAATTATATTGTGAAACGTTTTTGGCCAATTCAGGATATTCCGGACAGTACTCATGGTAACTTTACAACACGGAATTTTAGAACTTTTAGTTCAACTGGAACCATTTTGTAAAGGGAAATTTAAAAACCCACCAACAGTATTAAAACTAAGTTTGTATATTATAATTTTCTCGTAAATTTGGCATTCAAATGTTAGCCTGTTAATTCCATCGCTAACGTCATTTTAACTTTCATTTTAATTTCCTTTATATTTTCTTTTAAATATTTTTTAAATCCAATATTGGCAGCTTGTTTGAAAAATAATTAAATTTCTAAACTTAAAGTGAACTAAACATGAATACTAAATATCAGAATACGTTATGAACGAAAAAAATCTATCTGCTGTTTTTGACAATTTATTTTATTTAATTGCAACTGCAGCTACATTAATGGTGAACTTATGATACTGCATTTTTTACGTAACTGACATTCTTGAAAACAGAGTATGATTCTTATTGACGCATTATGTTTCCATTTAAATAAATTTCCAAAATTGTTCTGGAAATTTTTTAAGCTAAAATTTAAATTAAAATTAAAAAAATTCCCAATGTAATTGGGGATGGTTTATGAATTTTTATAATTAAAATTTCTAACAATTTGCTGAATAGTGGATGGTTTTTTTGTACTTTTAGTTCCGTACGAAATAATATGTTGTAATATTAAGTGTTATAAAAAACAATATTTATAGAATTTACATAGAATGTACTTTTGTTCTCTACTTTTAGTAGATACTCTATTTTATGAGTCAACATAAATGCACTTTTAATAGAGAAAATATTTCAATTATTTGCATTTCTATTTAATGCTACGCATACAAATTGAATTAAACCATATTAAAAACTAGATCTTCAAAATTTTGTTCCTATGCACACTACATGTAAACTATGCGAGTAATACTACTGTTTGTGATCGAAATATTCGACATAAAAACGTTTTCATAATTAATATTATTTAGATTTATAAAAATTTAAAAAAACCTTTTCTATATTTCAAATACAATTTAAGAACTAAAAAGACGTTTTAATTATGACTTTACCGTTTAGTATATTGAAATTATTGCAATAATATTGTCCATCCATCTTAATGACATATCAATGCAGTTGACTTAATTATAATTCTATTTCATCTATATTACCATATAATGGAATAGAGGATATTAAATTTTCTTTAATTTTTAATTTTAATCTTATAATAATATATCAAAATTTCTAGAAATCTTTCCAATAGTATACTAAATCTTTCTACTTTTTTTTTTTACTTTTTAAATTTTCTGAAGTCAAATACAACTTTTGCTTTGTATTTTATCATGTAACAGGAAAAAGTTTTATCTCAACATTAAAATATATAGAATTTTAGAAAATTCTCTTACGTTTTTTTTTTGTGCTGTGATAGCTAAGGTACGACGTATATAATAAGGAAAATTTCAAAAGTTTGTTAAAACTCCAAGGAAAGCTATCAAAAAAATGTATTAAAATAATGTTGAATTAAAACAAAAAAAAAAAAATTAAAGCAACATAGAACTCTTTAAGTTATTCTTTGGTTGAAACAAAAAATGTGAATAAAACATATTAATTTTAAAAGATTTCGTTTGTCCTCTGCAGTTTGTGCATTTTGTTAATATCCACTAGGCAATAATAGTTCAAAATCTCAATAACTAAGCATTAAAAATTTCAATTTAGAAAATTTTGCTCCCATTGTAAAGTTGAATAATTCTTAAATTTAGATGCAGGATATGTAGGCATGTATTTGCCGCTATTTGGGACATAATAGCATATTTGTTAATTGAAATTTTCTAGTTTTCTGCATATTCAGAAAATAATTGCCTATTGATGGGGAGAAAAGTTAATGAAATTCTTCGGAATGTATGAAAATTGCTGAAAGAACGATTTTTCAATCGAAGCGACAAAAACGTTTTCACGTTTTATAGAAAAATTGCATGTTAAAACTGAGATTTCTAAGAAATCAGAATATTGATATAGACGGAAAAAAAATTAACTAATTCAAAAATTTAGACGAAATGCAAAAATGCATTATGCAAAATCCCTTTTTTAATAACTAACTTGATTCCATTATTTCCTGCTTTTTTTTTTACTTTGCTGCCAATTTTATGCTTGTTGAGCAAAATTTAAAATTTTCTCATCATTTTCACTAAAGCAAAAAAAAAAAAAAAACAAAAAGCGAAAAGGAAGAACTTTGTGATTGATACAACGTCCTTCAAAAAAAATATTCTTTTTTTTTTAACAAAGAAAGTTATACAAAAGATTAAAAAACGATTAACAATCATTTTTCAACCACACAGTTACTTAATCCCCTCAGTTTTACATTATTTACTTTATATATTCCTGAAAATATAATTACAATCACCAGGTATATTTTATATTTGTATGTAATGATATTTAAAGAAATGAATAACGTTACAATTATAATAAAAATCAAAAAAAACAAGAAAAAAAATGTAAAAATAAAAGGATGTTCAGTTTATACAAAGGTTAATTGCCAAAATAATTTGAGAATTAAAGCACTATATAAAATGTACTCAGCATACATTTTGCTTTATTAACAAAACAAAACAGACATTTAAAAAAATAATGTGGGAATGATAATTTATTAAATTTTCAGGTGAGATAAAGGATAAGAAATTGAATTGATTATTTTCTGAGGGAGTTTTATTTATAATAAAGAGGACGCGTTATCAAAAATATGTATAGAGAATTTTTATATAAACTAAAGTCCGGAATAGTAAATAAATAATTTCAATATGATTTCGATAAAAGTTTTAAAATAAAGTGTACAAATCCTAAGATTATAAGCCTAATCGTATATTTCGCTTTTTCATCTCACTTTATATATACTTTCAAATCAGAATTTTCCGTTTATCTAATTGATATTTCCTTTTTTCAATTAGACTTTTACATTTTTATAGACTACATTTTAGAAAAAAACCTAGTACGCAATGCGGAATAATTCTTCTCAATCGAAACTTACATTATACAAATAATATGATAGCTACTCACTTTTTTCTCTTTTGCCGAGTAAAATAGTGAGATATACGATCATAGGCTCTATAACATAATAAACTGCTTTCAATTTCAGATCTCGTAATAAACCTGCAGATCGATTGCTTTGTCCTTTCTTTACTTTTACTCATCAAAATTTATAACAGAAAAAAATGATTTTTAAGAAAATTTATTTGCATACATATAATTGCGTAATACCTACAGCGTATACCTACACAACCCTTCAACTATAAGAGAGATAATTTATTACTAAAATTATAATATTTTTTTTTCAGAAATCATTCAAAATAATTAAAAAGGACAACACGAATTTTCTAATAATTTCTCATAAAACATTTTGCTAAAAAAAAAATATTCATATTTCTCTTTCCTATAAGCGATCAAAATATAACCTTGTCATATTAAAGAAAAAAGACGCAGCATGTTTTCTATTTTACATATACATACATACATACATATACCTAAAAATTCTTATACTAATTCCTAATTTGATGTATAATTAATTAAACTTACAATCCTTTCTTCAACAAAAAAAAAAATATGAAATGTATACAAAAAAAAAATAAAAGAACAAGACAAAAAAAAAAACTAATAAAAATTGGTAACAAGGAATGAAAGAATTTTCATAAACCTCAAATTATATTCATTAAATTCTACATTAAATAACCATATTTTATGAATACTTTAACCATCATCATTTCTCATATCTTTCATTATACTGGCACGTTTATAAGAATGTACAAGGTTGTCCAAAAATAACTTAGGCTTAGTAGATTTATTTAAAAAAAAAATAATTATCGTAATTTGAAAATTTTATTATAACAAAATATTGTTGAGTCTGATAAGGTTTTTGTTATGGTATGCTCTGTACAAATCATTAGCCATCAAATGTGGCTATCAGTTACTTAAACTAAAATTGTCAAACAAGCAAAACCAAACGTATACTACTACTTTACGGCGAGTTAATAGAAAGCGTCACATAAAATAAGAATAAGCTTAACAAAAAAAAACTACCGCATAGTCTTGCGCTCTCTTACTTATGTTAATACAAAAAACAGATGAATACAAGTTTATTTCACGCAACATACACGTCATTGGCTCTTGCATCTCATAGTCCATACAATGACGAGGAATATTAAAAAACTTGGATTCTCCCTATAAGAAATTCCACCAAATTAAACTGAAACATTCATTCATTTTCATTTGATAAATTGAAATAATAATTTTGAACTATGTCAGAAACCAACCAGCAACATAAGGGGGCAACTTAAACGGATTCGACCGGAAAGCAAGGAAACGCCTTGAATACATTCCATATCATAACATTAAGAAGAGGAGACCAGACCTGACATGCGTGCTCTTAAACTGCTCTCAATAAAGCAATGAGATTGAAGGTGTTTTGCCTCAAAAGCATCAAAAACTTCCCTACCCAACTTATGAGAAATATAGGCATTTATTCAAAATGATTTTAAGCTGATTCATATGTGAGTAAATCGAATATTTGAGACATCACAATGAATGAAGAGTGACATTGAGTGAAAGTAAAATTAATACAATGTACACAAAAAATAACTAAAACAATGTAATTTCGAATATGTTGAATATTAATCTTAACGACCTAAGGTAAAATATTAGAAAAATGAATTAGAAATATTAGATATTATTATTTTATTATAGATTAGAATATTAGATTCTAATGTCTTCTGTAACATGTAATAAAGGGGCCAAGGGCACATGAAGTTGCTTTTGCAGTGGTATTTTGTATTAATAGAATGAAATAGAGATTTAATTATTTGCTTAAAAGTTTATTTTCTCCCATTAAAAACAAACGTATACAGGAATGTTTGAATAATCTTGTATAAAAAATATTTATGCTAAGCCATAAAATGTTTTGCTATGTTTGTAAATATTTTGTATAATATATTCAATTTATACATCTACACATTATATATGTATATGTATGTATAATATATATGTATATTTAATGTCATGCTAAAAGGATTTTTATTCTATTCTTATAATATTATAATAATATGTTCTTGTTATTTATAGGATATCATATTTGAGGTTTTTTATTTTATGAACTTATTACCCATTAAGAAAACGCTATCTAAAATTAAGAAAATATGGACTAACATATCACAAAATCTTAAATACATATTATAATATTAATATTAAAATATTATAGTACAATGTATATATGACATTATATTATACACATATAATATGCTTCAATGTATATTAACTACTATAGGTATACGTATATAATATTATTTAGTATACATAATATGCTTATTTATGCGTATACAAGAAAAGGACATGTGGTGTTATTATTATTTTATTAACCAGGAGCATTATTTTTATATTATATGTATATATATATTATATGTACTTGTATTGTGTTTTAAGAAAATTTATATGCCTATAAGGAAAATTATTATTTTAGCATTTTATAAAATGCCATATAGTCATGATACAAGATGCCAAAAAATATGCCCAAAAAGTAACTTATTTTAAATCTTATATTATATTATTGTTATTGTACATTATACTAGCACGCATTTATATACATAAATATTATGAATATTATATATTATAGGTATCACACTATGTACGTAATATGTTTGCGTCCATTAGGGTATGTGCATGTAAAGTACTACATATGCTGTGTAAAAGTATTAAAATGTTTTTGTGAATTATTTTCTTATTGATTTTTTTTCTTATTTAATAAATGCTTAAATTGTTTCATTCATATTATAGGTAGTTAGTTAGCCAAAAAACCATTTTAATATAACAAAATGTTATTAGGTTGACATTTCGTTAAAGAATTTTCTATTTCATAATAAAATTATAAATAATTAGTTGAAGTTAATTATTGAAAAGGAAAATGTAGCATTTGAGGCTAGCTCATATATGATAGATAAAAATTTTATTTAATTATTTTCATAATGATATTAATCGAGTAGAAAAATAC
The DNA here is from genome assembly GCF_029603195.1 of Condylostylus longicornis. NCBI lineage: Eukaryota > Metazoa > Arthropoda > Insecta > Diptera > Dolichopodidae > Condylostylus > Condylostylus longicornis. Next base: position 1,841,385 of record NW_026578116.1, read on the forward strand.
AAGTAAAATGTTATAATCTGATTATTAAGAAAAATTCATGCATTTCATATTTAGAACAAAACAAAACCATAAAATTAAAAACTAAAATTTTAATAATAAAACTTCGATTTAACATACTTGTAGAAGGCAGGATTAAAGTGACAAGGAAATTCAATTCAGGCGACTAATTAAAGTTAAAACACAATGCTTTTAGATATTAGTAAATAATTTATTTCATTAGAAAATAAATTTTTCCCACTTCCATTACTTCTCAAGTTATAGCCTCTTGAAGTTTGGAAAATTTGAATTTGTTATTGCTTATATTTTCAAAACTACAAGCTTTTTCAAACTTCTTTAAATGCAGAAAGATAACGGCAATTAACCCATAAATTGGAATTTTATGTTAACAACTCTTGAATTTTATTTTTAGATCATCCTAAATATATGCAATTTTTAGAATATCTCAGTATATGAATGAAATTAATTTAAATAACGTAAGAGCTAGAGTATTTTTAATTAGAATGTTAATAGTTAGATCGTATTTTCACTTGTTGAAGGGAAAAGTGCTGCTTTGTACCATTGACATGACCCAACTTTATTTCATTATGATTATTAATTATTATACTATGTCCAGTCGAAAGGTATAGAAATATATATGTGAGTGAGCGTTTTTGATATGTGCTTTAGTTATAAGCGCTGGTAATATACAGCTGGTTATTATATGCATATACTGTATTTAATACATGTTTGACTGAATTTTTTAATTTATTGAATCAAATAAATATCATTTGAAATTTAATGGCACGAGTAATTAATTTCAGATTATTGTATAAAAAATTTGATGAATTCTTCTTTTTTCAATAATATTTTGACTTTTCTTATTGTAAGACAAATAAGCAAAAATTATACAAATTGCTGCTAGAGGGTCATGAAATTAAACTTCATCAATAAATTATTCATAATGCTTTTTATTGCTTAATGCCATCGTAAAATATGCGTTATCAGATAAAATATGTGACCATAATCTGTAATGAGAAACATTATTGATAATAAATTTTTTTTCGGATTTAATTATTCGGAATCATTATAGATCGTTTTTAAATTTTTTAAAAATTAACAAAAGAAATATTTCAAGGGTAATAATATCCACTATTCCGAATAATATTGCAAAATTTGAGTGAATTTATTTTTAACAGATAGAATTTTCTTGACACTTTCTTGGTCAAATTTTGGGGCTATTTATGGGATATTTTGAAAATGAAAATTTATTTTCAATAATTAAATATTAAATTTTTGAATTATAGTTACTATAATTTTTCGCATTCTTATATCAAATTTTTACTTGTCAATTTTTTTAGTTCTATTTTTTTCCCCCAATTTTCTATGAATTTTATTTCAATTTAAACTTGTTTGATTAACTTATTGTCCGCAGTTTACGAAAATTTAAGTGTTTCAAAAGTACGAAAATGGAACGAAGAAACAACAAAAACAAGTAAAGAGGTCAAAAAGGATCAGAATAAAAAATTGTGTATAGGAACTTGGAATAGTTTCTTTATGAAAAGTTAATTGAAAAAAAAAATTTGTACTCAACTAATCTACAACATTGTGAACGTGAAATTTGATAAAATAGAAGAAGGGATGCAAAATTCAAAAATAGAAAAAAAAAATATTTAAAGTTTAAGTTCATTGACGTTCATTTCAATGTAAATTGAGGACAAAGAAAACTTAGTTGACAACATAAGTAAAAATCAGAAAAATGAAGAAAAATGCAAAGTACATATTTTTTTTTTTTATAAAAGCCCACAGTAAACGTAACAAAAATACTAATTTTTCTCTTTCGACTTAATTTCCATTTCATTTCTTATTTTTTATTTTTGTTTTTTATTTTTTTTTAACTCTATTTTGCTTGTTAAACTACTGGCAAACTTTTGAATTCGCTTTGGTCTCTTTAGTATATGTAAATGTAATAATACGATAAATAAAGTTTTAAAATCCTTTGAGGTTCAGAAACATCAGTAACGGCAAAAAACACGAAACATACCGGGATAACGAAAAAATTAGTTATAGAAAATATTTTACGATATTGTGGGTAGATAAGGACTTATTAATAATGACAATATTGTTTTTGAAAAATAAAAGAAAACAAAAAGGCAAAAAAAAAAAATGAAAATTTCACCATAGATTTTACAACATGCTTGCTAGTTTTTAGAATATTTCCAACAAATTTGAATTGAAAAAATTTATTTACGAATTTTATTATTCGTAGTCCGTTCGTACGTTCGTCTGGCTGCGTGTTTGTTTGTGAAACTTATATATTTTTTATGTGATAAGGCTTTCTATATAAAATTACCGAATTAATAGAAATCATTACGAGAAAAATGTTTGTGTTAATCAAAATTTTTACCTACCTCAGTCACTCTGAACGTTATTTCGAACTAATAAAAGCTATATTGGCAGCTTGTAATGTCGTAACCACAAACACATTTTAAATCTAACGAAAGTAAAAGATATCGCCTTTTATTCATCGTCAAATAGTACAGATAAAAATCCCTATAGAAAAATTGACACAAAACTTAAGTTTTATCTCGAATTTGGTTTCTCAAATCTCGAATTTACTACTTCTCTTAGGCATATGGATTGCTAGGATATGAAGAGAATATTGTAATGAAACATCGAAAGGAAAATATGAAATAATAAAATAAAACAAAAATTCTTTAAAAGGAAATGTGCTTGCACTCAAACCATTACATTGGTATGAGATAAATTTTCTTTTCATCTATTCTGTTTCTTTTTGTGCTACTACAACTAATCTATATTCTATTATTAACCCATTTTATTTCATTTTTCTTTGAAAAAACTTTAGAATATATATAAGGTATGTGTGGTATATGTGGTGCATGTAAATAGATGAAGACTTTGTTTAAAATCATTTGAAGTCATACTGTATATGTGTGCATAATGTATGTGTATATTATAAAGATGTTGTTTAAATCTATTACCATATTATAAAACTCTTGAAAATACTTGATGCATAATGTTTACTTTAAAATAATATTGCTGTAAGCGACATAAAACCAAGAAAAAGGAAAAAAATCTTTAAAATTTTAATATTGTAGAATTTTCAGGTGAAATGTGTCATACTTTATAAATTAATTTATAGAATTTTTGCATTCTTGTGTTATTATAAAAACTTTTTAGAAATTTTCAAGTATCAGTTGGCATCATTTTTGTAAAAAAATCATTATTAATTTACTATACATATAATCAGTATGTATGTACTTTGTAAATTTTAAAATAAGTTTAAAACTTTAATAACAAAATTTTGTGGTTTTTGATGGTAAATATTTTAAAATTTTGGTTGGGTAAGTAAATTGATAATTTATTTTTTATTGTATAATATTTTTCATGGCATAATATTTTTTGAATTGACTATTCTACTACAATATAATGAACGGGTGAATTCAAGAATGCATAGTTGCATTCATGGCATAATATTGAACATATCATTCTTCATTTCTTCCTATAAGCTGATTTTTTCAAAAAAAAATAAAAATCGTATTATTGATTTTAAAACTGAATTCAAAAATTTATGCTCAAGGAGACCCATTATTTCTGAAATAATAACAATAAATACGATACGGAAGCGCTGGAGAAATCATCTGGAGCTGCAGGAGCCTCTAGGATACTATTACCAGAAATGGTTTAAGAAGATTATAGTATGGTCAAGAATCAGGTGAGAGTTCTCACCGAAGTCTTGTTAGGTCATTATAGGGGGCACTTCAGTAAGCTGGGCCTGGAAAGTGAAGACATTTGCAGATTCTATGTGAAAGATGGGGAGGCCTCGGTATACCTACTTATGTAGTGTGTTGTTCCTGCTCGTAGGAGAATGCAAATACTGGAGACTTTTCTGTTATGGCGGTGGAGTTGCAATCTTCCGCGACGTTTCCGCGAGTGCATCAACGGGAAGCCATAATAAATCCTAATACGTTGTCGCAGTAAAATTGTTACCCCGGTTTTACAAGTACACAAATCTAAAAAAATCAAGTGTTCAGGTTTAAATAGAAAGAGGACATTTTCAATGTAGTTTTGCGTAAAGTAAATTTCACTTGTCTATATTATGTAGAAATGCACATTACTAGTCCAATATTAGGGTAAATTAATAATATATACTGCTTGAAATTTATGAATTTTTATAATATTGAATTGTTGAATTGCTGAAAAACTAAAATTTTGGAAATTTACTCACACAATTTTAAAGTCTAGTAGGTATACAATATGCGTATTTAGAACCTACGTAATTTTATACAATATCAACAACACTATAAGTATATTTTTATAACTATATGCAAATATTTGTATTGTTAAAGAATGTGTATGAGTTCATGTGCCTGAATTATATTTCCATTGTATATAAACTTTTTATACATGTTTTATGATTAACAAAGCTTTATTTATAAAGTTAAGAATACAGTGTGTTAAAAAAGACAAAACAAAATTTCAACATCACCTTCCTATATATGCACTTCAATTTTGTTTGTGTATAATCGTATATAAAGTGTATTTAATGACATTTGAACTATATAATATTTAACAAAACGATACTTAAAAGATGTTGAAAAAAAAAATTTGTATGTATAAAACTTTCACATATACAATATTATTAAAGAAGATGCATGAAAATGATGGCCTTGTCTTATATTATTCTAGCATACACTATAGTTTTAATTCTGCTGTATATCTTAGATGTCATCGTTATCGTCACATTATGCACATATACAACATGTATGTATAGATAATTCATTTTTTTAAATTTAAATTTTATTATATATGATAAAAAATTTAAATATTTAAAAATATTAATATAAAATCATATCGAAAGTGAGTGTATAATATTAGAATTTTTAAATAATTAATGATGAAACAAAAAACAGAAATAAATTGGGTCTAGATCTTTATTTATAATCATAAAATAATGATGCACGTTAAGTGTAGTTTTAGGGGGGAGACGTGTGCGCGTCGTTCTATGAAAAATAATCCAAAAATTGAGGTGACATAATTTTATGATAGAATAAAATTTAGGTTATCTTAGCTTTTGATTTTTTTTTCTAAATCAGTATTGAAATTTATTTTAATTTATATTTTCGTGTATACACATACATAATAAAATTTAATTGGAAAAACTGAAATTATTAGAAATCGAGGGGTGGCAACACTTTCAATGTCTATAATGAAAATTTAAGAGAAATTTAATAAGAAAGAAACAACAACAACAATAAAAATGATTTTGGTATTTTGTAATTACGCTCCTTTTTGGGGGAAAAAGAAAATCAACAAAGGTATTTTAAAAAATTAAATTCTTTGATAATCAAACGTATAACATTTCTAATTATAGCAGCCTATTGAAATGAGTAGTTAAAAACAATGGCCGTTCACAATTTTATCGTGACTGATGACTTTAATATTTTTGTATCGCATTAATAAATTTTAAATATACTATGTATTAAAATTAATAGGCATAATGTATAGCAGAATTTTGAGGAAATAAAGTAATTCGCTTACAAACTATGCCAATTTCAATTACATTGTGTGAGTATAGTACAGAATGGTACACGTATATTCTTGAAAGGAACGCGGATCATTATGATCTATTTCAAATACTTTTATCATGTGAATCTTTAGTGACGTCTATTTATTGATACTACTTTTCAATCGATATTGAATTAGGCATGATTTCTCTCAAAACCTTTAAAATCTCTCAAAATTTTTAAAATTTTAAATTTCAACAGGATATTTTTTTTTTATAACATTTTAAAACTCGAATATACTATAAACAAATTTTGTTTTCCTTAGGGTATCCGAACATTTTCTCAAATCACTAAATTACAAATAATAAAATTACAAATTTAACATTGCCAAATAATACAAAGATCAGTGTAAATTTTTGGATGATTTTATTTTTTTTTTTCACAACATGGACAAAGAAGAATTATATTATTTATTATAACAAAATACATGTTCATACATATGTATATGCAAGTATTTTTACAAAACATTATGCGTAGCATCTACATAAATATAAGTACGAGTATACATAGTTCAAATTCAGTTTTTTGGTTGCTATACAAAGTTCAAATAAAATTCATAAAATGTAACCAAATAATAATAGCTGATTACTAATATTTTCTGTAATATGAGTACGTAAGTTTCTACGTACTTGCATACGTACACACAAAATAAAATTATAGCAGCGCCACCACAAGCACGTTATTCAATTACTGTATCAAAAATTTACTGGATACATCTGATTTTTTATCAACCGTATTTTATATAATAAGGGAGGTTAGGTGATGGCAACAAATTTTTAATGATTAGTTTTCGGTGGGAACACATTTCTTCATAGGAGGGAAACGTAAATAAACTATTTTTAGAAAAATGTTGGTCGCTTGGTTTGTCGGTCGAAAGCGATTTTTATAAAATTTTACATGTGAATTTGTTTTGGCTATATCATGGGCTGATCAACTTTTAAGATAAGTAAGACCTTGGAAAGTGGAACTTTTTACTCGCCGATTTTACATTTTTGCGTAAGTATATAAAGAGAAATAATTACAAGCGCTAAAATATATAAATGAATATATAAATATTTTGGAGAGACTAGTGCTCGAAAACTGAACTAGGTATGATTTTACATTTAATTTCTTGAAATTCTACTTATTACCGGAACTAGCTGCTAAACTTTTCAGAGAATTCGAATGCCACAAAGTGAAATTCTAGAAGCCAAATTTACATTTTTCGTGGAATGTTAACTAAAATCTTACTTTTATCATTTAAATGCTAAAGAAGCGTTTAAAATGCAATTTCATTATGTTTTGTAACATTTTCAGATTTTTGTTGTAATGTTATGTAAGTGTATATAAAACAAGAAAAGAACAAAAAATATGAGAAACAAAATTAAATGAAAATTTAAAATTTTCATCTGCATCTTATTGGTGGTGTTGTGATGCTGATGATTAAAAAATTCATGTTGCGAAGCGTGTTGAATTATTACTGGAAAAAAAAATGTGCTTAATGCATATAGAGTGTATATACTATATATAGTTGACCTACTTTAATTTTTAATTTTTGTGAATGAAATTTTAATGGAGTTTTAAACTAAGAACAGTTTTAATTAGTGACTTTTTCATAGGGTACCTATATACGGTCTTTATATTTTGTAAAAGCACTAACTAATTTTTTTGTCAAAAAATGGCAAACAGAAAAATAAAAAATTTTAGTAATAAAGAACAAAAAAAAAAAAGAGAAAGTAACTTATTTCAGGTCTCTCTTTTTTTTTAATTTAATGAGAATTAATTTTTTCGCGGCTAATTTTTTTTTTTAGCAGAAAGTCACCATTTCCATGAAAATCACCATGTTAATTAAATTTTAGGTTTTTTCTTGTTTTTTTTTTTTTTGTTTAAAAATTTAAAATCTTTTCCGAGTTAAAAAAAAAGAATTGAAGAATTGAAAATTATTTTGCAATAGATTGAGCAACAGAGAGAGACGGATGTGCATCAGAGAGAGGATATGCATCAGAGCAACATAGAGAGTGTGTGTGTGAGAATTAAAATATTGTATTCATAAGTAAATTTTTGTGTTTGTGTTGATAAATTAATTGCAATTAATATATTATTAAAATATATTTTTGTATAACTATAAAATACCTACATACATACGTATGCATATGTACATGCATTTTATTTTTGAATTTTTTTTAAATATGGGTTAGTACTATAGAGTAAATCATAATTAATTCATAAGATTTTTATTTACATAATATTTTTTTTTTAAACATGAGACTTACATATTTTTATGCTTGCATAATGTAGATTTTTTAAATTAAAGTGTTGTATAACTTCATTAGATATTTTTATAAAATATTTTATGTATGTTTGTATATTTATACATAAAATACATACAAACATATGAATATGCGAAATAAAAGTTAAATATTTTAATAATTTATTTATTTTTTTTTTTAAATAAATATGTATGAGGTTAGAGATAATAATATTATGTACATAAAATACAATGGTATATGACGAATGATGTACATACATATGTTATACATATTTATATGAAAATGATTTTATATTCAGGTTAACGGCTTATGCAAAGAATTATAAGTATGTATACCTAGGTACAAACTGTAGTATTATATAGTTTTTATAATATGAATTGTTTGTTTACATAATATAAGTAGAATGAATTTAATTTTTTAATTTGAGAATTGTTTACATGTATATTAAATATTTAAATTTTTCGTTTATTCCTAAATGGAGGGACGAACAGGAACCACTTAAAATATTAATCTTTAATTTAGTTTTGTTCCATTTTATTTTCTTAAAATTTTTAAAAAAACTTTGTTATTATCAAAAATTTACAAAAAATTTTATTCCCTAATTTTCTATACTGGATATATGAACTCAAAGCTTCAAATTTAACAACATTTTTTTTTGACGTGCAATACCGTGTATTTACAATAACATACTTTAAACAATTACTTAAAAGTTTTGACTCTTTCAGTTTTAAACCTGAAGTCGGAAGAAAATTGAAAGCATTGGTTTTATTGAAATTGAAATAGAAAATTTTCGGGTCTAATTCAGAAAAAAATCTTTTCAAAACCATAATTATGCAGAAGCTTACAAGCTTACGTTTTACTCCTAGCATTTAATTTCAGAACTATTTGCCTCATTAAAATGTAGGATAAATGTAGTCATATAGTTAAGTTTTTTAAAACTACGAGGATATAACAGCCGTCGAGAAATAATTCTGCTGACAAACAGGTTGGTAAACGAAAAATTCTTATATACTTTGGTTTGCTGGTAGTTGAATTTTAAATATTCCTAGAAAGGACTGTTCCCTGTGAAAATTTACCAGTTGCATGTGAGAACTGAATAAATTGTGATTGTTTCTATTTTCAATATTTAATTATTTATTATTTAAATTGTAATTACCCAATTTTTTTTTTTTTGAATCTTCAATAAAATCTTCAATGTTTGCGGTGATGCGAAACAACATCAATTCTTACTTTTTCAAAATTTGGCAATCATTTAAATTTTAAAACATGCATCAAGACAAGAAAATAAATTCATAATAATAAAAAAAAAATTCTATATTTTTTTTTACAAGTTTTTTCCTTTTTCCTGTTTCCGTTTCTCATAATTTTTTTTTTCCTCTAAATTTGTCATTCACATATTATGTATGAAAAATATTTCATAAAAAAAAAATTCTTATTTTTCTTTTTCAATTTCAGTTTACGATCAATTAAATAAAAAGTTTTTTCGCTTTTCTAGCATTCTCATGTAAACAATAATGTGACAAAAGACATAAGGAATGAGGATCCTTTTGAAAAAAAATATATATGGGGATCCTTATTTTTTTTTATATTGATATTTTCAGAAAAGTTGAAATCTTCATTCATGAACAAACCATAGATTTTACAAAATCGTTATTGATATTGTTATTTGATTTTTGATTTGGTATTTTTGTTCAATTTTCAAAATGTGTGTATATAATGAATGTGCATTGAAAATAATATAGAGTATGTGTGGATATACAGTGACTTAATACAAATTTTCGGTCATATTTTCGAATAATCTTTTTATTATAAAATTCTATTGAACTTATAAAATTAAATTTTTGATTATAAGATTTGGAATAATTGACGAGTAATTTTGAAATCCTGAGGTAAAATAATTATAATATAAAAGTCTGGTAGAATATTCAAAAAGCATTATGATTGTGTTCAAATAAAGTTCCAGATAATAATTGTTTCCAGTATATCTGAAAATTTTAATGTAAATATTAATGAAATTTTGCTTTGTAATTTAATTCTTGATTAGTGCCTTAACTAAGTTTATATTAATATGTGATTTGGTGGTGCAGAAATGTAATGCAATTTATATGAATAAATAATTTTGCAAAAAAATCAAATTTGTGGTATCCAGACTGATTTTCATTTGATCTCATCAAACATATATATTAATTGAAAAACCGGCCAGAAAATCAAAATTCCTGTGAACTTTGGTACATACTGTTCATGAAAATTTTATTAAAATAATTTTTAATAAAATTTGAATTTATTTTTTTTAATTACATCCTTATGATTGCATTGTGAACTGAACTATTCCCAACACGCAATATACACATTACACATATTCTATGTAAAAATGTATGTAAATTTCATTCAATCGTCGTATACCGCTTTGTGTGCTATTATTTTGGCAATATATTCGTAGATAAAACTTTTTTTTTTGTTTTCACTTGAAAATTACAAAAAAAAAAATAAGAATTTTGTCTTCTATTTTATTTACCCGCTTTTTAAATAAAGTATTCAAAAACAAAAAAATAACAATAAAGAAAAATAATTTTTTCATCTCGATTTACATCACACTTTTTTTTTCCCCAAAAAAAAAAAAAATAAAGGAAAATGTTTCTTATGTTGTTTTTTTTGTTCTTTAAATTTTTTGTCAGAGGAATTTTTCATTGAAACCGCAATGCGAAAATGTGTCGTTTTTGAAGTCGCACTCGTTTACTATATTGTAAGCAATGGTACCATAACATTTTTATATGTGTGATTACTTTAAAAATTACTATGTATATATACATCGAAAATGAATACATTTCGAATGTCGTTCCCGATATTTTGAATCATAATTTTGATACGGTTTGATTTCAAAATGAAAATTTAAGAAGAATATGGAACGCAAAAATAAATTCAGAAAGAAAACGAAAAATTTAAAACTGAAAGGTGACGATAAAAAAGAAATGGAGGCATAATATTTCGTACATATTATAAAGGGAATGTAAAGATCGATAAATTTGACATATAATTTTGAAAGGAAATGCGACGTCATTTCTTATATTCTTCATTGTCGTTGTAGCCGTCTTGATGGCAAAATATTTTTTTATTTTTTTTTTTTTCATTTCAATTTTAATATTAAATATTCATAAGTTTGTATTTAATATGAATTTTATTGAAAAGTGCTGGGATATTAAAGCAAATGTTATTTAAAGGTAAAGAGCAAGTGAAGAGCAATATTATTTTAGAAGTGGTTGAAGTTTTCAATTGAATTTTAATATTAATGCTTGTCTCGTTTTAATTTAATTATTAAATACAGTTTCTAAAGTTTATAAGAGTTGAGAATATGATTGTTGTATTTAACATTCTCAATTTCTTAAGAAAAAACTACTGTATACATATAGAATTATAACGTGAAATTCCGCAAAGAATTCTTCATATTTTTGTAGACGCTTAAGTGATGCCATACTGTTAAACGGGGGGATGATAACGGGACCATTTGAGGGAGCATTGTAGGGGGAAAAAGCAACTTTTTTGGTCCTGGTTCTATCCACTTTTTTTTAACTTACAACCCGATGCTTTAAAAGAAATGCTTCTTATAATGGTGGTATTTAGATTTTGAGCCACTGAGTGCAATATAGACTGTAAAAATTATTCAACAAATATATATATATATATATATGTAAGATAAAGTTGACTTTTGAGGAATGTTTTCCTCAACTTGTTGGATGAAAAGTGCATGATGAGTATGAGACTACGCCTTAAAATTTGTTTCACAAATAATTTCCGCCTACAAATATTCTTTAATGTTTACTTCTCTTTTTAATTTTTTATGTTTTATTTGCGGACGGTAAGGTACAGAACGAAAGAATCTCAAGGAAATTGCAAATTTTAAAATATTTTAAGATTTTATCAGCTTTGGACATTTAGTAAAGTAACTTGTGTATAATGTAAAGTTCATATTCTGAGATAGAGAAAAATTAAACAATCACACAAAACCATTGAAAATCAAATTCAGTCAAAAGTTTACTACAACAAAGACAATTCATTCCATTGTATAAGAATGCGATTTAACAAAAGTAAAAAAAAAAAAATTAAACATACAATCAATGACTTTAACAATAAAGACACGCCGGAAATTTATTCATAACTTTAGAATATCCAAAAGGAATAAAAAAGTAAAAATAAAACTTGAATATTTTACAAAAACAACAAAAAAAATATTTTTAAAAAACTTACATGAAGATGAAGGAAAAGGACAAAGTGAGTGTTTTTTATTTGCTGGTTTTCTTCATCTTCTTTATTCTTTTTATTATTATTTGAATATACAATCAAAATACACCAAAACGAAAATATCAAACATTGAATATTGATAAAATTAAGAAATAAAAAAAAAATATGTATGTAAGTTTGTGTATACATTTACAAATTCATATATATAGTTTGTATGTGTGCTAAATACACACATGAATATGTTTATACAAGTACTTATATTGTTTTTTTAACAATTCTTTGAGGTTAAATTTTGCATTTATTGCTTGTGAATATCAAATAGGCATACACATACATATTATTATATTGTAAGCATCATAATCATTATAATCATAATCAATCATAATCAATACCATTATCATAAAGGATATTTAAGCGTGCATAAAATGTTTGTATGTATATTGAGTGTTGTGTAGTATACAAATAAGATGTTTGGTAAATTTTATTTATATAGAAAAATTTTATTCATATCACTACCAATATTTTTTGATTATAGAAAATATAAGAAGAAAATTTTCATTTAAAAAAAAATGAAAAATCAAAAGTCAAAATGATTATTACGGCCAACTATTATTGCAATAATTCACTCAAAAAAAATTAAATCGTAATTTTATAAATAAAAGAGTCAATTAATAAATGTTGTGTTTAAAAGCCTCAATTTTACTTAAATTGTCATTATTAGCTATGCTATAGTTGATTAAATCTAAATTGAGGTCGTGTGTCGGATGGTGAGTAGAAATTAGAAATTCCATATCTTCGATTTGAATATAATATTTTGCAGTACAGAGGCTCGAAAGTGTTATATTATAATATTTTAAACAAAGTTACAGTAATTGTGCCATTGAGATCAATCACTGATCAATTGAATCTTTGAGATGAAACTAAGCTCATTTCGGTCTCTTGTTTTTCTAGGTCTAAAATTTTAAAAGTCTGAGATTTTCGTGGATTTTTTAGATTTTCATATTATGTTCAAGCTTTTTAACATTTATAGCATCTAATGTAGCAATTAGACGGAATTTTATTCAAATATAAATTTAAATTACTTTTGTCGGACAAAACATAAGCGTTTTGACAATAGAATGGGTAGGTGCTTGTAAATCCCTATGAATATCTATGAAAATTTGCTTTAACAAAATTATTTGAGGACGCTATTCCTATAAATGTTCTTCATATGATTTTCACAATAAATACGAATAAATTTAAGGTATTCAAAACTTAATTCAAAATTTATTACATTCGTTAAAATTTTTACAAGTATATAACAATAGTGATAAAATAAAATAAACAGTTGGATGGAATACAATATCATTGAGTTTGAGGATATGCAAACGGCGTGTAAAATTTTCAGGGATGTTCATAAATATACCATTGAAGACATTTTTATTTTTTTCCATTTTTTTTCTTCTTCTTTTTTTCATATTTTAACAGTTTATTGTCTATTCCAATGGTTTCCTTTAGGATTGAGAATTGAAGTTTTGAATATATTCATCGAATTTTATTTTTATAAACTGAGAATAAAAAAAGCAAAAAAAGAAAATGGAATATTGTATCAAGAAGAAAAAGAAGAAGGAGGAAGAAAAAGGCGTGAATAGCCTGTCAATGACTATTGAAAATATATTGTCCTAGTTTTATTTTAGGGAAAAAAATAAAACATTATATATAAACATAAAATATTTATATTAGATGGTGATATTGTAATTTTTATAATATGAAATGGAGGCCCTTTGAGAGCGCTCATACATATATTTTTTTTTCTTTATTTATATTTGATTTTGTTGACATAAGTTTTTTGGTTTTTAGCTGCTTTCCCTTATATATGAGAAGAATTCGATAATATAAATGTAGATCATCATATTTTTTTTTTATAGTTTAATCATATGCTAAATAAATTCTTTTGTGGTTTGAGTATTTCGTTATACGATTTAAAAAGATAAAACAGAATTATAAAAAAAAACACATGTATGTGTGTGTAAATGCATATTTTTTTTTTAAATAAAATTTAAAGTTTGTAAGAAATATAAAATTTATGGGATGTGAAATATAAATCTAAGAATATTGCGTAAATGTATTAAGAACATAACAAGGATAAAAAAATTGCATAAATTTAGGGGCAACAATAATTTTTCATTTTAATTTGATGAAAAGATATAGAAAATAATTGGAAATAGGTACAAAATAGTAGGTCAAATTAATCAGTAAAAATTTCTTTATGAAATAAATATACGTAATTTGGCCCCAAAATTGAACTCTCCTCATTCGTCTTATTAAATTTTTAAATACAGACAATTCGGCCGGTTAGCCTGATTTAATAATATAATTTTCTTGAATTTTTTGCCTAATTATTAATTGTAATTATAGGGTTTTTGCTACATGCCTGTAAAATAATTGTAAATATTAAATTTAAGAAGAGTGCTTTGCCTCAAAAATATAATTCTAATCTTTATTATAAAAATGATAACATTACAACAATATACAAGCTTGCAGCATCTGCTATAGTCTATTTTAAGTGGTTTAAATTGATTTTAAAAAAATTTTTTTCTATTCCGTCCCTGCAATTTCTGTCACTACAATTTTAAAAAGCTCTTCTTTCAAATGTAATTGAATTGTTATACTTATAAATTACTTAATTAAAATTTAATTATCATTTTAAATTATCACTTAAGATTTAATTAAAAATATTTTCGAATATAAATTTTCTTTTGCTCAGTAAAAGAAAATGTTATAAATTGCAAGTTATTTTTCTTAATAAGAAATCTTTTGTTTTATTCCAATAATACTAAAGAATATAAAATAATTTTCAAATTATTTCACTTTCAATAAACATTTTATTATTTTGTAAATTTAAATTTTCATTATTATTATTGTAATATCAAATGATTCTCATTTAAACAATATCATTTAATTTATTGTTCACCTTTTAAAGCACATTAATTAAAACACTATTCAAAAAAACAAAATTTCATTTCACCTACATAATAGCAATTTTCTATATAATAACACAAAATTATACATACATAAAATAGAAAGTGATGACAAAACACTTGTTCAGATTTTTCACCTAATTAAAAATATAAACGATTTTTATAATATTATAATATATAAATTTTATTAGATGAATATAAGAAATAATTACATAATAATATTATTTTTATATATATAATAGGGTAATCTGTACCTATAAGGTGACTGATTGCATGCGTAAATTATAGATAGAGGTGCAAAAAGACCAGGTTATTTTCATATTGTATATACATTGTATGCTTATCTTCTTAAAATATTTAATATATTCTTGCTTATAATATTGTATGTATGTATGTTCGCTTTATTATAAATTTTACTTATCATTAGTATTACAATATTATTGTTATATTATTTTTGAAAATATATATAAGTATATCATGAGGGTTCAAGTCTTGTAAAATGTTAAAAGTAAAAGACATTCATTTACATTTACAGTGATAAATGACTGTTATTACTATACATAGCAGGAGATATATTATATAACTGTTATACAAATATACTGCTCTATATTTTTGTATAGATTATTTTAATTATATTGATATGGTTGTATATAAAATAATATGCATATATAAAATAATATAAATGATAAAAATAAGAATAATAAAAAAATGAGGGAATAAAAAGGTGAGGGTATTATTTTAATATATGAAGGTACCATTATTAAATAAAATTGATGTAATTTATTAAAGTGAATGTATATAATATAAAAATGTATATATTTTATATAATACTTATAGGTACTTACAACCTACGTATACAATAATTTTATATTATGGTTATATAAATATTTTGAATTTAATTTTTAAGAGAAGAAAATATAATAGACTTGTTTTTATAAAATAATGTATATAATTATATTGTATAAATTGAGAGCCCATTTTAATACCATATTATTACTTACTTGTAGTTACTGTTTTTTGTATTACAATAATTGAGTAATTCTTCAATTCTCAATAATGATCATTTATATATAATCGTAACAGTAATGCAGTACTTAACAGTATTAGGTAGTAACAGTGAATGCAAAAATATTCATGAAAATAATTTTTCATGATTGTCAACTCCACATTTACTGTAAGTTCAATAATTTCGAAAAATATTTGTATAAAATTTTTTCATTAGACTTAAAAAATATTTTAGTAATAGAATTGAACTACGCTCATATATCAGTGGCTTCAAGCACAAACGACTTAAGTCTGTTTTAGTGATTTCGAGATAAATGCATTTTAAACTTTAAATTTAATTTTGAAAAAAGTTATGAAGTTTTTTGAGCCAATTTTTTTTTTGATCGAAAGATAATTAAAAAAGGAAGCGATTAACTCATAATCTGAAGTAAAACAACTAATAGTATTCTCATAATTATGAAAAAAGTGAGATAGGCGGTTATACAAAATTTATAAAAAGCACTTTGCAAAGCATAACTCGACTTAGGCGGTTTGTGAAAAATTACTTTTGCATTTTCGTCAAACTTAAGTCGACTTAAGCTGTTGTTGCAAAACTGAAGATATGGTTTTAGGTGACTTAAGTTATACTAAAAAGGGAAGAAATATATATATTATTTTTAGGTTATTTGATTTTTCACTCTTTTTTCAAATCATTGTCATAAAAACCATAAATTGAGGTAAGAAATGAATAAACTTCAAGGAAAAATTATTTCTAAAAACTTAAAAAAAATTGTTTCATTAAATTTAAGAAAGGTGACAGTATCTTTTATTCTCTCTGGGATTCTCCAACTAAATATGGATGAGAATCTGCTAAATCTCCAGTCTTTATCGTTTTGTAAAATTTGTAAACCAACAGATAAAAAAATTGCATCAAGTACTCTAAGTTTTTCTTTTTTGGTACTAATTTTCTCTTCTTCTTCAATTTGGAGCATGTGTTGAAAATCTAACTAGTTAACACCTCGTCTTAAAATATAAAAAATCTTTGTATAAACTGTTCTTGTAAAATATTTTTGGAAGTGAATTTTTTGAAATCTGTGGTGCGACTCTTTCCACTTAAGAGAATTTCAAAAAGTAATTCAATTACAACGGATCTGACAAAGTTGTTACATTATTGTAAAAATTAGTACATAAAGTAATTTCTAAAATGAGTTTATGAGTTTGGTGTTTGTTATTTTATTTATGTACTACTCGTATAGTCCATATGACTTTCTTACTTGTTCATAATGATACTAAATGCGAATTAATTAAAATTTTTAAATCAAAAACAAAATGAAATCGAGTGTGAGTCATTACAACTACTGTAATGAAAAGTCAAATTTGATAGTGAACTCGAACTCGTATAGAAAATAATGATTCGATACTTGTGAAAATTAAATCTTGGAGACGTATTATTAATTACATATAGAAAATGGTTTGCTCGTCAGTTTTTCTCTAAGTTCTGCCCTAAAAAGTATATAGATCTCCTTAAAAAGTTGTGGTAAAGTAAATTGGTTCGGAATTTGCTCTCCTATCATAGAATATATAAGTATTTGATTATCAAATAAACAAAGAATATTGTAAGTTTGCTCGACATTTTTATTTTAGCTGTCAGCATTTACTTTTTAATTAAGACTCCATACAAATTGACCACGAGTCAGTTTCGAGCGTTCATGTACTTCAGTGCATTCAGCAAGCCCAGTCGCGAAAGATTAAGCGAATTTTCTAACCGTTCGGCAAATTGTAAAAGGATTTTACTTAAAAGAATAAAAGTAGAAAGCCTTTCATATTTTTTTATCTCTACAGATATGTTCACATGCCCTATAGAACTCAAAAACTTGCTTTTGAAGGTTGTCAATTTTAAAATCAGGATCATTAATACAGTCACCACGACCAAAGTCAATTGTGGTTTTCAAAACTGTAATAACTTCGGTTTTCAAAGTAAGATCTGTAGTGTAAATACTTGTTTATTAACTATAGGACCAGTTTCGCTAATTTCTATGCTTTAAAACACACTGAATCCGTTACGTTAGTTTCAAATATATTGCAATACCTCTAACATCCGCCACAATCATCTCAGCTCTCCTAGCAAGTTCCAAAATTTTTAACGTACATTTATTAAGCGTGAATAAAGTTTATATTGGATAATTTTTGCATTATTTAACAATTTCCAACATCAGCACATTTAAAAACAATAATAAAAAACTGTCTTTGTAAAAAATACTTCCTTCGAAATAACAAAAATATAATAAATATTTGAAAATCGAAGAAATTTAATCTTACGGAAATGAGTAATAAAAAGTATAACAAAATATTGTTATTCCCAGACGTACCAATTTTATTTATTGAAAACCCTTGCAAATTATAATAATTTGAATTTCCTAAAAAAATGTGTTTTACTAGTGTATAATAAAAGTATTGCTTTGTAATACAATCATTAAAATAAAAACTCTTGTTAAACACAAAAATTTGATCTTCCTAATAACATGTGTTTTACAAGGGCGTAATAAAACAACACTTTACACTTTCTTTAATAATACAATTAGACCACAAAGGCAAAACAATCTACCATCAGGTAGCTAGCCACGTGTCATTTTAACATGGGAACTTCGTCAATTGAAAAAAACATTTGTCGCAGGTAAATCACGAAATGACCTACAATATTATTTGTTAAATAAAAAAATTCAAATCTTAAACATGGGATATTTGGGTAATTAGAGCATTAATAATGCAGGTAACTTCTGCAGATGTTTTGTATTTTGGGTTAAAAAATACAACTATCTTACTTGTCGCTGAATGTAAATCATGAATATAAAGTACCTACACTATATATCACATAAAATAATATGTTAAGCGTTATAAAATATTTTTCATTATAAAAAACTAAAAAATATTCTATACTGATTATGCATTATTTTGAACACTAAACGCTTAATTTTGATGTTTTGTTCTTACTTGCACGCGTTATAAAATCCTAACTCGACATAAGAAGCCTTTTGGAATATAATTGTATTTGCAATAATCGCCTAACTCGAGATGAGTTTAAAAAACTACCAATTTTTATTTTACACAAATCGCTTATGTCGAGTTAGTATTTAAAAAAACTCAAAATTAATTTTGCAACAAAAGCCTAACTCGAGATAAGCGGTTGTAAAAATTCATACAAATAAAAAAAAATGTCACTAATTTCGATTTGCAACAATAGCCTATCTCGAAATAAGTGGTTTGTCCAAAACATAAAAAAGATGTTTTCTGCTCTTAACTCGATTTAGGCGATTAGTGCAAGTGCATATGGTTGCCATTTCGAGTTAGGTCATGTGTGAATCCGACAATAACTCCGGCTGCAATAGTCGTAGAACCACCAAAATTTGTGAGCATATGAAACTCAAAACGGAGAATTCGCTGGTAAACATATCTCATTTTTGTCTTAACTCGAGTTAGGCGGTTTGTGTTTGAGGCCACTGATATTATATGTATGTATATGTGTGTATAAATGTAATAGGAGAAAATATTTTAGAAAATTTGTGAACTGTATATTTCGCGTGTAGAGCAATATCGATGAAAATAAATTTATTTTTAAAAAATTTTTTTAATTATAGGAGATAATAATTTAAATGAATACATTAATAGCAATAACTTGGAAGATTATCGATAATAACGAATTAAATAAATTATTTTAAATTTTTTTGTTAAAAATATTTTAATGAAATTTGCCAAATTGGAATTGGCATTTTAATTTTCAAATTTTTCGTAAATATTAAATTATTTACATTCAGATGGCGGTGTTCTTTTTAATAATAGTTTAAGTGCATTAAGTCATACACCAAAGACCTCGTGCAATAACTGGCATAATCTATTGAGGTCGTAAATTTTAAATTTGTTCTATATAAAATTGAAGATAATATCGACAGGAAGAGACACTACATTATACATGTCGTTGTGCGGTTTTTTAGTATGTTCCTCTAAGTACATTATGTAAGTATATCACTCTAAATAATCTGTACGAGCTAAATATGAGCAAAAGAATAGAGAAGTAAATCTGTTATATAGTTTATGATAACTTTAATCGTATGATTTTTCCAGATCTATTTCAATCCAATATAAAAATTTTTGTTCGGGATTCGAGTTTTTTGATGATATTATCAACAAAACTTCAAATTCCTAAAGTACTTTTGAATATTAATACAAATCGATTGAGTTGGGGGAGGGATCTCTAAATTCATATTCCTACTACTCGTATTTGTACAGAAATATTTTGGCAACAAAATATGTTTCTTTTAATTTAAGATGCATACATAATATTTCAAATAAATGGTACTCAAATAGTATTTTTCAATTTTTTTCCAAACTAAACTCTCCCAAGGAAACTCTCCCCATAAGCTCTTAATGATTCAAAATGTGTTTAAAGCAAAACAAAAAAAAAAATTTTTTTTTTTTTGGAATTACATGGAATTAAATTTGTCACAAATGAATGAATTTTGCATAGTTATATATAGAAATTTCAATTATGTTATATTAAGAGGCTTCGTGAACATTGTGCACGTACACTTCATTGAAGCATTAACAACTGCTTGAGATATTATTTGAACTGTATTTTTAGTATCCAATTAATTATGCCACATGTATTATTACTTTCTTATATCATCTGAAAATATTTCAAATAATATTCAACAATTTTTTCAATTATTAGTAGTTCCTAATAATTGAGTAAGGCGATTCTGAATTCAATATTATACTTTGAAATTTTTCATATATTACAGACAATTTCTTAAAATTTTTGAAAGAGAAAAATATTTTCTAATATTGAGAGAAAAAAAGAATTTTGTAAAAATTCCATATAAACAAAAAGTTTTTATAAATTTTTTTAATTAAATTCATATAAGATAAAAATTAGCAAAATTAAATTTTAAATTCTAAAATATTAAAAATAAAAACGCATAGTTCACAAATTGAATGTATTTAAAAATATATTTTTGTATAGTATCAGAGTTAGTGTTAAAATTTTTATAACAAGTACACTTTTACTTAAGTTTTTATTTTAACTATATTCAAAGAATATTATAAATAATTGGTTCTATCAATAAAAAATTTTATAAAAAAGAACTTTTCTTTTTTTTGATTTTTAAGGATAATAACATTTTGTATTTAATTGTGTTCATTTTAAAAATATCCTTTTGTATATTCTAATACTAGCCATATAGATTTTGTGGTACTTTGGATGTGATTTTTGCATAATTTCTTTGATAGTACTTTTCTGATGGATTTTAGGGACAAAAATCCTTATATGTATATGTATTGAACTTGTTACATTTCTTCATAAGATTTTTGTATTTACTTAGGAGAAAAAAATAAAATAAAATTTTTAAAATTATAAGTAGAAATTTGTAAAAAAAAAAAACTAATTTTGTAAATTCAAAAATATTTTCTTTTTTTTTTATACAAAATTACTTTTTATTTTACAAGAGGAATTTACATATAAAGGGCTTTCGAGAGAAAATATTTTATACAAAAAAAAAAAAAGGAATTTGTTTTTGAAAATGTCTTTTCAAAAAACAAAAATGTAAAAATTAAGATAGAATTAAACAAAAATTTTTCTTTTTTGCTTTTACAATTATATTGAAAAATAATAAAAATAAAATTTAAAATTTATTTTTCATATATCCTTAAAATTGATTATATATATATCCTTAAAATCTTTTACTTTTAACAAGAGGTTTTTCAAATGATCTTATACATATAATGAGAATGCATTTTGTTTGTGCATCGAAATTTCCAGATTTACACTTGGTTGTCTTGCTACTTTTATCCAGAAACCTATAAATACATTTATACATTTTACTTATATTTTGAATGAGGATAGTATGTTCAATATATCAATATATTAAGAGCTAGCTACATTGTATATTTTATAACGTATGTATATTGATTTGATAACTATATAAATATACTCATATATACAGATAATATTGAGAATGTGTTATGTGTATGTGTACTTTTCTATATACATTTACAAGCTGTGATTATATGCAGTTTAATTATAATTAAAACTAAAAGGATCTTGTAAAAGTTGTGAAAAAGAAATTTAAATGCGCATAAAATGTATCAAATCGTCCTAGATCTTCAAAAAATCGTCCTAAATCCTTGAAAAAACAATCAACTACAAAATTTAAATTACTTCCGTTCCCATATCAAAACATTTTTATTAAATTGTTGCATACATTTAAGATGAGTAAAGAAGAAAATAAAAAAAGGCCTTATTCAACGCGATTAAGGACGAAATTCGACGATTTAGTAAGAGATTTATATTATAAATCAAAGTAAATTTGAAATTCCTGAAAAAAAGGATCTTTTTACTGTATATAGTTTTTAGGTATATTGCAAAATAATATGTCCTTGTTAAAAAATTTAGTTCAATAGAAATTAGTTTATTTTATTAATTAAATATAATTTTAAGTATAAAGAAATTCCTGGAAAACTATTAATTTTTATGTAAGTACTTTTAATTTAAATCGAAAAAATAAAATTATTGTCATGCGATTTTTAACATAAATATGATTGAATATAAATGGTGGCCCGAAAAAAAAAAAATAAATTCTCAAATCAATTGATCTGCCATATAGATGCATAGTACTGTGAATATTACCGAATGTGTTCTTAGTGTTTTTAAAATTTCTTTATCATCAGTCTTCTTGGATACCAGTCTTTCAATGGTGAGTCTTAAGTGAAATTTAATTAGTTTGATGTTTACCACTATAACGAATCAGTTGTATAGTTTAAGAAAATAAAATAAAATGCGAGAACATTTAAAAAATGACCCCTCATATCGTATTTATTTTATCAGTGTTATTTGTAGTTAAACAACAAATTACAATTATAAAACAGCGACAATAAAAATTATTGTTTTAAATTTATTTCTCCAATAAACTGAAAATTATATGATATTATTTTTTCGGAAAAATGAAGGTTTTTGGGATCAAACTATATTAGATTTATCAAGTAATATGCAAACCCATGAGGCATCATGTTACAGTGAACCATGAAAAATTTCCAAGATCACAAATCAAATTTTAGAATTAAAATTTAAAAACTGTACTAGATCAGCAAAATATGAACCCCTTTTAAAATAACTTTTCCTTTAAGATTTAATAGAAATAATCCAATTAATATTAATTAAAATGTTTGATTATGCAAAAATGGATTGAAAATTCTTTTAATATTCTAAAAAATTTTTTAAAACAAGCAAATAAATAAAGTTATAGTAAAAATTTTTTTTTTCAATTTTTTTTTCCCAGAAGCAGAAATCATGTATAGCTACCATGAATTCTAAAAATTAATTTAATTTAATGAAGATTATTTTGTTTTATTCACCGCACATGTGTGTGAACATTACATTCGATTCATAAAAGTTTTGTGTTTAATTTTTTAAAAAATATTTTGTTTACTTTATGTAAAATTTTGTTTTTATAGAAAACTGTATAGAAAGTGTTCCTAGAAATCTTAAATAAAAATTTAATTAAAAATAATTTTTAAATTTTTTTATATACACAATAATATTTATTTATTAAACAAAATACATCAAAATTTTCTTTAACTTTTTTAATTAAAATTAATATAATGGGAGGATTGATAAAAATTCTGAAATTATGTAAAAAAGTAAGTTATGATTCTATACTGGAATTGAAACACCATTTTGTTTATTTAAAATGAATTTTGCTCACTG
Source organism: Condylostylus longicornis (assembly GCF_029603195.1). NCBI lineage: Eukaryota > Metazoa > Arthropoda > Insecta > Diptera > Dolichopodidae > Condylostylus > Condylostylus longicornis. The sequence continues at coordinate 1,865,134 of NW_026578116.1, forward strand.
AAACAATTTTTTCAGAGTGTAAGATTCAAATATTTGGTTCGAGAACTTTTGTGCAACGTGAGATCTCATACGACTGATTTTTTATAATATTTTACTAAATAAGAGCTATAAAGCTTTCCTAGGCTTACTCTACAAAATGTCACATGCTTAATGTAAAAAACATTTCTTTTGAGGCTCTTCGAAAGACTTGAATCGAGTCTTTCAATAAAATTTGTATAGAACTTTTCGAAATCATTTTTAAATCCAAAACTAGCTATACATAAGTACAAAAGGCGAATCTAGATGTCGCTTCTTAAAAAAAATGTTATTATATTATAATATTCAATGAGGTTTAAAGCAGTTTCTTCAATTAAACGTCAGAAGTTGAAATTACTTTACTTTTAAAATACAACCCGATATTAAAATTTTACAGGTAAATGTGGATGTTAGAGATTAAATTCTTAAAGAAGCTAGAAACATCTTTGCCATTTTTCGGGCTTGCTAAGTTCTCTCTCCAGATCTTATATATAAAAAAGATAGCTGTATAAATATTGACCTTGTCAGCACATAATTTAGCTTTTATAGCAATGTTTTATTACTGCATAAGAAAAAAACATGACAGTGAGAGTTGTAATTGGATATTTTCTGTTGGAGAAAAAGTCATAATATTTAGCTAAATTTTCAATGCTGCACAGTAATTAAAGAAATGTTTTGTTTTGTTATTGTTATAATAAAGAAAGGCCAATTGAAAATGTAGTCATAAAATCCAGATACATTTTATAGGTCATAAATCAGCTATGTATACCACTACAGAATAAGTACGTATACGAGACAGAAATGTCGCAATTTTGTAATTGGGAATATTGCTGATTTTGAAATTTATTGCAAACTGTTGTATTAATAATGAAAATGATGCTGAACAAACTAACTTTTTCTTGTACTAAATCTAATTTTTTACTTGAAAATTCCAATAAAAAACAATTAAAGTTATTGAATGGACTAATCGTTGATTCTCATTCAATATTTGTAAGTAAAAATTTTGAAAGAGGCAAAAAAAACAGGTTGAGAAAATTCTATTACAATTTTAACACATGTACTCGTAGCTATAACGAACTGAAGATGAAGTTTTGTGGCCACTACGTAAATCCTCGTATTTAACATCGAAAGGTCAATTTGTCATTTAAAGATGCTAATTTTTTTTGCATCTTACTATATAAACTGTTTTGATCTATTCCAATTTGTGGCACAATAATTTGAAAATTTAACCTCAATTTCGACCTACTCTTTTCTTAAGAAGACTCTTTAATTGCAAAATAAAAACATATTCAAAAAATTATCGTAAATTTTTCTTCAATATATTTTAAATTTAGTATGATCAAACGATGTATAAAGACTATAAGAAATTGTCAAATAAAATTAAGATCTCAGAAGTTTACAGGTGTGTGAGTTTGTGGATTTTTTTATAGTTTGTTGTTTTTTTTTGTACACACATAAGTTGGAAAAAGTTTGCTCTTTTGTTAAAATAAAAAATTAAATTTGATCTCAATAAAAATACTTTAAAACTTTATTTATCTTTTAAAATTATCAATACAAAGAAAAAACATAACAAATTTAAGTATAACAGTTTTTTGAAGAAAATTTCAACAAGAAAATTCTTAAAATTTTTGAAATGAAAAACAGATTTTTTTTCCTCTTCTCTCGAGGATTTAAAATAACATTTTTTTTTTCTTCTTTTCATTTTTATTTTACTTTGGGGTTTTCTTTCATTTAGAATTTCTAAAGTCTCAATAATAATTTTCTTTTGTATTATTGATGGTCACCCTTACTTTTAAAAGAAAAAACAAAAAAATCAGCACCCATATTATTTGTTAAATTAACCATATAAACATGCCAGGAATTTTCAAAGGAATTTTCAATGATATTTCAATTTATTTATGTAGGTGTAAATCAATACTATAATATAACAGTTAAATTTTTTGTTTACATGGAAGAATTTATAAATAAGTATACTTATATAGATAAGAAAAGGGTCATACAAAATATTTTTAAAAGTGTTAGAAGATTTCGTGTAATAAGAGGATGTGAGTATGATAACAAAATAATCTGAAACTTTTAAAAGTAAAGGAAGTACTTTGTTATGAAAATTGAGGCAATAGATTAAATCGAAGTTAAATTTGTTATTTTTGTTTCATATATGTAGGTGTTTTATTAAAATAAAACCTTAGAAAGATTTAACAAAAATAGAGAAATTTTGGTTCCAAAATGGTAAAGCGTAAAAATATTGAATAATTTGTTAGAAAATTTTGATTATTTAATTAAAATTGTGAGATTAACGTTTTTCTTAAGGCGAAACTAATCACCGTAATTTATTATGAGGGCGAAACTAATCACCGTACTTGATCTATTGTATATTTCACTGTTAAAGTATAGGAATTAAAAATATAAATGGTTTATTATTCGCAGAACGATTCGGTTAATTAACATTTCAAATCTAAAGGCTTTTACGGACCAAACTCTCAAATGATTGAATCTTTCCATGTTTTGTATTGAAGAGTACATGCTTTCTGATTAATCAGCATTATGTCATTTTAATTAGTTGTTACAAAAATAATGGCCTTGCATTACTATATCCGTTTTTGTGAAATTTCACTGTCTCTAAGATATTACGGTTTACGGTCTCTAAGATATTACAAAATAATTTTGTATAAATAAATAATTTTGTTTTACAAAGTAAATAAATTTGTACAAAGTAAACTGCCTGTTGTTCATTTAGCGTTTAGACGATCGCTAGAATAACAGGAAAACAGAGATTATATAGCGTCTAGAAATTCAATTCCTTATAGTAATTATATACATATAATATTTGTGTAACTGAAAAAAATAGAAAAATATAATTTGATATTTTAAAACTTACTAACTAGAAAAATTATTTTAGCTTAGCAAATTAAATTCGAAATTAAGGATTAAATAATTTGAAAAAGAAAATGTTAACTTTAAATTTTTGCTGAGAATTTCGCATCTTATTATTATGAATTGATGCAAATTAATCACATTTTATAACAGAATAAAAATAAAACTATTGAGAATTTGAATATGAAACAAAATTAATTCCCGAAATATTAGACAACTGTTGATCGCTTCTTAAATTTTGTAAGACCCTTTACATTACCGTATTTAATAAACGTATATGTACATATACATACATATACATTAGTGCATTTGATAAAGCGTTCCATTGGATTATTGTATTTTTCTAACACATACTTTGAGTATCTTGTATAATTATGCATGTATGTACTCGCATAGGCATGTATATGCATACAAAATTATGTGCTACATTATTGTTATTATTAGAGGATATTATAAAGTCATAAAATTTGCGGTTAAACATATATACATACATATATACTTACATACTGAGAAATTCTATGTAATTTTGTATTTTGTATTTATAAAAATTATTACAAGTATGGCAAAATTGGAGCAAATATGGAGTTCAATTATTCTTATTATAACAATTTTGTATTTATACATACAAAGTTTAACAAAATAAAACTAAATTTGTTTGTTTTATTCTTCTTGCTTTTCTTTTGTTTATTGTTGGTACGAAAAGATAATGAAAGAATTTATAATATGAACAATGAAACCAAGTAAGTAAGTAGTACTCGAGGCATGTATTTATAGGGAAAATCTTTATGAAGACAATATGTTAATTTCAGACATTTTTTTATGAGTTTTTAATTCGGTGATAAAATTTTCAACATAATGTCTTAATGTACTTTAAAAAAACAAGAAAAAACCCAAAACAATAATACAAAATGGAGTTTTTTTTTTGTGGTCAATTTTATTGCTTTGTGTATACATAAGAGGTGTAAATTCTGAGAGATTATATCAAAATATAAGAGGACATATAATTTTTAGTCGTTAAATTTTATGAGGTCTTAGTAAAGTATATTTTGCCCTTTTTTATTTATCTGTCATCTGTATATACTTACATATTGTATTTGAACCAAATTGTATAAATAAAATGAAGTTTTTAAGTACTGAAAGTTGGTCAAAAGGAGAACGACCGCAATAAATAGAAGTTGTATAAGTATAAAAAATTTTGTTATTTTATTAACGATAATTATGATTATTAGTACTGTATAATTTTCATACTTTAGGATAATTATTAAAGTAAATTTACTTTGTAAGCATAATTTTTATGAAGTCAATTCAATTTTTCAAAGTTTTATAATTTAATGTTGGAATTTTATAATTTAAAATCAGTTGAAACTTTATTTTTTGATAAAGTTTCTGTGTAAAATTAAGGGAAATATCATTTTTTAAGTCGCAGTTCACGTTCCCGGCCATATCCAATCCGATATCTTAACACTCCCGGCAATGCACAGCCTTTTAGTCATTTTTCCCAATTAATAGTGTCTCGCCGAAATGGTCACTGTAATAATAATATCTCCGTATCAAAATGCCAGCAGCTCTCTTAGGTGACAGGGCCCTCGACGTTGCGCAAGTCCGCCCACCATATCAAAGCAAGTCCCCTCTCCTTCTAGATTCCTGATCTATAGGGTTCTTCAATTCACCAAAGGCGGAGATACTGACTCAAGATGTAAGTATTTTATGGGTATAATAAATTTAATTACAATTTATTAATCAAATGTATAATAATTGTTAAATCATTTTTACAAGTACTTTGTTTTTGCAAGATTTCATGAGTGAAAGAGCAAGACGGTGTTCTATAAAAAAATTATATCGGAAAAATTATACCTCGTCCCTAAATTGGGATTTTGGAGTCTAAACTAATAGTTTTATTAGACTTTATTTCGAGAACTCCCAGAACTCCAAAAAAATAAAATATGCCAATTTTATTTTTTTAATTAAAATTAAAATTCAAGTAAAAGAAGATAAAATGCGAAATAAGAAAGTCTCAAGATCAAAATTGAAAAAATTATTTGTTTGGAAAGCATTCTTTATTTTACTTATATGACACCTGTATATTGTGATTATTTCTCCAATAATCTGGTTTTATTTCTTTACATAAAAAAGATATGACCAAAATTTTCAAATAAAATAATATCGTGCGGTTTTGAGGCCATTTTAAAATTAAATCAAATTAGCATTAAATGCATATTCGGTGAAACTAAAAAAAAAATTCTTGTTTCATTTAGAGAGTTTTAATTTCCAAAACAAAAATGAAATAGACAAAAAGAAGAACAAATTTAACAAAATAAAACTCTAATTGGAAAAAAGGCAATATCTACCTAACCAGCAATGGAGTCTCTTTATTTAATACTTTTAATCAAATCCTTTTTAAAAGTACCTTTTGAATTTTGTTAGAAATTTTCAACCATAACATGGGAACTTAGTTAGAATACAAGTCAGACCAAATGATATAAAATTTTTATATATGTTATAGTTCTTTATGATTTAACCCACTCTAAAAAGTTTTAAAATTTTATTTACTTTGGTATGAAGTCTCTTTAAATTTTATAATAACAAAATAAACGAAAGAGAATTAAATTTTTTTTAAACGGATTTTTTTTTTGCAATAAAATGATAATAATTTTTTTCCGTACAACGAAAATCCTGCAGAAGTATTTGTATTAACTAAAAATCCTTTTGAACTTAAAACTATCAGCAAAATTTTATTTGAAGTTTTCCAAATAGACGTACAACACACATATAATTCAATATAAAAACAACGAATACTGTACCTGTGTATATGAAATAGACTTGTATATAAATACATATAAAGAATGAATTTTGAAAATTTCGAAAGTCATCTAATATTCATTAAATTCGATTAAAATTAGTTGAAAGGATTTTCAAAATATGAAATTATTAGTACATTACATGGGAAAATAGTGGATGAATTTAAAAAGACTTGAGTTTAAATTTAAAATAAATTCTTCAAATTAATTTAACTCTGCCCGTGAGTGTAGATCTGCACTAGAAAATTATTTCCGCAGAAGAAAGTTTTTACCAATCTCACTCTATAAAATTTATAGCCCTCCAAATCTCTAAAAGTGCCATTTTTTAACTATTTATAGCAGCGAAATCGGAAGCATTCCTAATTTTCTGCAAACGCAGAAACAAATTTTTTCAAGTTTCTGTAAATGCAGAAAGCTAACAGTAAATGCTTTAGGATCAAAAAGTATTATTTTTTATCTAAACTGACGCAGTTAATCCTTAAACGCTCTTTAACACCTTTTTCAATTTTTTTTTACCCCAAAAAGTATGCAATTTTTTTTTAAATATTTTGGTATATAAATGCCCGAAATTTTAATAATATAGTATTGTAGTAAGTTGTTTTTATTGAGGGAAAAAGTGCTATTATACAAACCATTGGTTAGACCCAGCTTTATTACTATTTTATTTTTTTTATTGCAACAAATTTCTGTATTAGAATGAGATAGAAAATCATTTAACTATTTATTGAAAAAAGAAGATTAAGAATTTTTTTCTAGTATTCATCAATTACTTATAACAAAAACTATTTATGAATGCTCGCACTGGGAACAGCTTTTATATAGAAAACACTGAAAATAATTCAAAACCTTGAATTCATTTTATTTTTTTATTATTTAAAAGGACCTTTAATTTACACTAATAAAATTAATTATTGATATTTACACAAAAATTATTATAAATAAAATTCAATATGTATATGCGTATGTTGTACATACCGTGTACACACACATATAATTATTTACTACTTATATACTACTTACATATTTTCCTATAAAAATTTAATATTGTCATATTGCATATGATAGATTTCATATTAAAATGTTTAAATTTTGTTGTAGACACCCACAATGAGAAACCTTTTTTTACAAACAAATCATTATAATTTCAAAATGAGGACTAGGTTATTATTATTGTAATAGAATGAACTTTTTTGTTTACATAAATATAAGAGAATTATTAATATAGGTATACATGTACATGGGAAAATATTCATTTTACTCTGTACTTCATTTCCCTATAGTTCTAAACAGTTTGTAGAAAATCAAAGTACAATGGTATATATACATAAAATGTAGTATTTGTGTGTCATTTGCATGTGTAATACGTTCAACTTTTACAGTCATTTTTTGGTTTACACTTTTGTGATATAAACCCGAACCATATTTATATGAAAATATCAGTAATTTTATTGTCTTATTTAACTTTTAACTCTATTATATGCAATTTTATTCTGATTTCCTCTATTCTTATTATTATATTTTTATTCCATTCATATATATAATTCCATAAATATAAATGATATATTATAAAATATGTACATATGGATATTGTATAACCTCAATCAAAAAATATTTCCAAGCTATTATGTTGCAATAAAATCCAGTCATGTGGATTTTTTCTCTTTTTGCTTTTTTTTTTCTGTGTTTTTCTTCACAGTAATTCAATTTATAATGAATTCAGGAGATTTCATTCATACATACATATTATATAGAATATAAATAACACAGTCCAATCAAAATATGTGAAGTGCACATTATACATTGTATTATACAAATTATATATGTATATGCAAATATTCTACATGGTGCAATAACAATAATACTATACGAATACTAGCAATGAAAATTTTAAAAGAAGCAAAACCAAAAACTGTTTCAGATATTTGAATATAAAATGTATTTTTAACATTTCAAATGTATATATGTATAAGTGTATGTGAAAAATGTTGATGAGAAATAAAGGCTCTTTAGAACTAAACCATGTCATAGCAATGAAGTTTAGTATCATGATTAACAAACCTATATTAACGGAAAAAGAAATGAATGAAAAAAAAAACCGGGACAGACCATGACCAAAACACACATACAAGAGTATGTGTGAACCAAGAATAAAGGAAAGAAAGAGAAAGTATGTATGTATATGAAAAAAAAAACAAGACAAGTTATTTTTTTTTCCTTTTTTTTTTGTAAAAAAAACATAGGGTGCACAAAAAACTAAAACAAAAATTCAGAAATAAAAAGGAAGCAGTGATGATGAGGTTTGAAGTACACTGACTGTCCCATATATAAAATTTGTAGCGTATTTTATGTATAAAAAGTTACAAAAAAAAAAAAATACAAAGGAGGGAAAAAGCGTTGGCCTGATGCGAAACTGAACATGAAATGCTGCGGTGAAATTACAATGTAAATTTGTGCTTTTTGTCCTCTATTCTTTAATTTTCAACTATTTTTTTTCTTTTTTAATTTTTATTTTTTTTTCAACTATTTTCCTGTGGGAATTTTAACAATAGCATAGTTATAATAACAAAATATTATAAATACATTTAAAAAGAAAACTTAAAAGAGAAAAGTATAATATCAATGATTTTTCATTTATGATTTTTATATATGAAGGTGGAGAGTAAAGATAAGTTATATACTCTTTGTAGTGTGTTGAATTTTTATGCTCTCAATATTATTTTAATAAAGCAATAATGTTATGATCGTTATTTATTAATTTTAAGAGAAATACTTATTGTATTGTTACAAATATGAGTTCTCATTATTGTGGTGAGCGAATAAATGTATTAGAGGCAAATATTAAAATGATAACACAGAGAAATTGTAAGAACGTAAAGCGGAAATATAACAAAGAAATATGTAAGTTTGTTACAAAATTATGTTAGGAGAAAAACTTATATACTACACAACTAATGGAGTTCATTAATTTTAATTAAAATTAAGATCACTCACAAAATTTAGTTCAAATACATAGACAGGTAAATACGCTAATTTTGACAAGAAAGTTTTTCTTAAATTTGTTGAACATATTATGAAAATAAAAGTTTTTTTCGAAAATTATTAGTGCCTATTTAATATATAAATTTTGCATACTTTTAGGGGTACGTTATTCTATAATACAACATATTAATATAATAGGTTTTTATTAATAGTATCTTAGTCTGTTGACTAGCCTTGTGGTGATATTTAAAAATATGTTTTAAAGAAGTTTTACTACATTATGAATGCAACAATATTTTAGCAGAAATATGAACAAATTTTAAAAATGCTATGTAAAATAGTGGTTGAAAAAACACAAATTTTGTGTTGTTCTTAGTTTTCTTATATTCAGCTTGTTATGAATATTTATGCCGAATTATGAATTTTAAAAGCGTATTACAATTTCTATAAAATAATTTATCAAATACATAGTGAATTTATTTTAGAGTTTCAAGAAACTAGCCGAGTTCTACGAAACTAGCAGATCTTTATTATTTGGCAACTAGTATTACTTTGCTAAATAAATATTAAAATGACAATAAATTTAGTAGAATGAATTATATATCATATTATTTGTGGAATAACACAGAGAAGCATAATAATATTCAAATCATAAAAAAAACAAGAAAATCATGTCACTGAAACCTGATGACACTAGAATTTCTAATAATTTCTAATGTAACTATTGCAATATAAAAGTATCATGATAAAAAGTAATAATGTTGCAAACAAAATAATTATTATGAAAAGAATAACATTACTTACATTGTTTTGTTATACAAATTTTTATTAGACGTAATCATAGAACAGTTACATGATAGTTCAAGGTTAAATGGTACGTGCATTTTGAACTATTTAAACATTAATTTCTCTCTTTTCGGAAATATCAAATATGGTTTTTTTAAATACATATTATTGCTGTGTTTGAATGTCAAGGTAAAGTACAAAATATTTTTGTCGTATTAAACTTATAATAAAACTGGACAACGATTGTCCAATTGGACAAAAATTATATTAGAGTTCTAATTTTTTTTATATATGCATAATTTAATTTTTTTGTTTTTTTTTACTTTTATATTTCGAGGAAAATAAGAGGGATGAATATAAAAGTGGTTTTACTGTTTCTATTAGGTCCAACGTTTTATTATTTTTGTTCTACTATATATAAATGCATCAACTTTAATATTTTGGTTACCTATAGTGTTACAAGTATTTTACATTGTGATTCTACATTGACAAAAAAGATAAAATATAAAGAGACGAAAAGAACTGCTTTCCTAGTTTATATAAAATTATTTCATATCAACCACATTCAGAATAATACGATGTCCTTTGCATTTTAGTTTGTTCTGGTTTCGCGTTTATTAAAAAAAAGGAGGAAAATGCTACCATATTTTTATTTTTTTATTTTTATTGTTTTTATATTGTGTACTTCATTGCATGCTGTTGTGCCACAGTTTTCTGTTTCATTTTTTTTTTTGTAATTTTTTTATTTTGAATTTCATTTCGCTTTTACAATATTCACAGTATACATGTGCGTTCTATTATGTACCAGATAAAAGGTTATCAGCACTTGAAATACTTAGTATAAGGTATCCTTGGAAATAAAATATTTTATGTGCTTTTTTTTGTATTTTAGTAAACAGAGAAAAGGCGAATTATTCATTTTTTTTATTATATCTGTGTGACTGCTGCATGAGCTTGTGTGCTAAATTTTAATTCGGACACCGTAACATGGTTTTTTATTTTGGATTTTTTATTTTGTTTATTAATATTATTTGTTGTTTTAGTTTTTCTCCTTTTTATTATAAAATATTTATAAAATTTACATCATGTTTGTTAAAAATTTAATTATGAATTTATATACTATATTATTTATGAGTTAACAATATCAAATAAAACAAAAGTTTCAGTGATTTGTAATACGTTGACAACTAGTTTGAAAGGGTATGTCTGGAAAGCGATTTATAGAATGGGGATAGGTGGATAAATGCTCATTTTCCTTCTCTTCATAATTTTTGAGGCTCAAATTTGATTGCCTTTTGGTGTTTTTAGAATATTTTTCTTTTTCATCCACCTTCGCGAATTTGTAAATGCAAACTTGACTTTCAGGAAGGTACGTACCCTAAAAGTATGCAAAATTTATGTATTAAATAGGCACTAATAATTTCCGAAAAAAAACTTTATTTTCATAATATTTTCAACAAATTTAAGAAAAACTCATGTTTTTCATTTATGATTGAATGTTATTTTTGTATTAATGAATGTTTAGATAGTTTATAAATGATGGTTCAAAGGGTGTTAAGTGTGATTATTTGTATAAAGCGTAATGTGTGGATAACGCACATTTCTAAATGAAATAAGTTTTATAAAAAATTTACTTAAAATTTTTATTTCGCCCTTAAATTTGTTATAAAGAGAAAAGGTTATCAATCTCTGTGTATGTACCATTTATATCAGCCAGAGTAATTCTCGTAACCAAGAATAATGAAAGAATAATTTAAAATAATTTCTAATAACCAATTTTAATTCTAATTTTTCTGGTTAACAACCAGTTCTAGTTCTAATTTTTATGGTTATACAATCTCGAACTTTTCTATTTAAATTAAAATTTAAATTACTTCCGCTCATCGAATGCTTTCAATGCAAAAAATTTTTCAAAATTGGATAATTTTAAAGTTTTAATTTTAAATAACGTGTAGTCTTAATTATATTTGTATAATATTTTCTGTTCATATGATAGAACCAATCCTTTATATAAGACTCGAATGGGTTAAGTTATTTTTATTGGTTTTTATTTTAGTAATTATTTTCTGTTAACTTTAAAATGCCTTTTTAAAAATTGATTATTCTAACCATAGAGTAAATATAAAACCAAAAATTATCCTTTTATAATTTTTTTTTTTCTAAAATTTCATTATAATTTGAATGAAATTTTATGTTTACTTGTAGTCAGAGAAAATAAAAATTGGTTTTAATAAACTGAGTTGCGAGGTTTCTGAGGTAAACAGATTTATTAGTCACAAAAATTAAAGATTTTTTTGTTCTCTTTTTTGGATTTTTTTTTTTGTTTTGCTTTTCGGCCACATCAAATACAATAAGGGATGTATTGTGAATGTAGAAAAAATTTTTCTAGAATATTTAAATAAAAAATATTTTGAAAATCAGATTTAATAGAATTTTTTAGAAATTTTTAAATTCTAATAACTGAGTTCTCAGATGGTTTCCCAAGAGCTGCGAAAAAATTTGTTGGAAAGGCCTCGATGACCTCAAATGCCGTTTACAGCCTCTTTTCTGTCAAAACAAGCTAAAGGCTCCCAAATATAATTAAATGGGATACTGTTAGAAAGGTTTCCAAATGCTCTACGAATTTTGTTTGAGGACTTCTGGAAATGCTAAAAAGCAAAAATTTAAGGTCCTAAATTTGGTGAAGAGGAATGCCGTTGAAAAGGTCTTAGTGGGGTTTTAATTGATGCGTAAAAAGCTCCCTTTGAAGATCGATCCTATTATAGCCCAAGTCCCAAAATAGGTCCTAAGAAGCGGAAAATTCATATAAATATGGTCAAGTAGATTACCGTTTAAAAGATCTCGATGTGTTCCAAACTTTTCTATGAAGAAACTTACTGAAAATCGATTCCGAAATATGTGCTAAGTGTAAACGAGCAAATAAGGTACAATTGGAAAGGCCTCCCTGAAAATCGATTTTTAGTGTCCAATCCCCGACATATATAGAATGCTAATCTGTTGTCTTATATCTCCGCTCCTTTATTTAAATTTTATATGAAAACATTTTAACGAAAGCTTATTCTTCTGTATTTGAATTAAAATTACGGGTTGTATCATGATAAATTGAGAAACTTGTTTAAGATAAGTTTAGAATGCTTTTGATATATTTGATCTCAGTTCATCTTATTAAAGGAAAGTATTTACGATACCTAAAAGCTTTCAATAATATTAGCTCTCATTCATTATTTTCAAGATTTCTTAACATTTGCACATGCTTCTCGGGAAAAAACTACAATACACTCGGTAATTTGGTGTTCTCATCACAAGTTATTATTTTTTTAAGTACTAAAACTATTGCTCCTTCTTTTATTTTTGGTGGTATTTTGGTCCCTTTTATACTTTTTAAAATAGTTGCTGCAATTTATTCGTACCAAAAATGCTTATTTTTATAAAAAAGTTTTTGGGGTCCGATTTTTTTTTTTTCATGTTAAATTTAAATAATTTGATTTACCAATAAAGCTCTAGTATAATTTTAAAAATTTTCTATAATGATTATTATTGTGTTATGTTTGTGCTTATGTCAATGTTATTATCTCTATTTAATTGTTATGGGTGTATGTGTTATTTTCGCATAGGGATTACAAAATTTTTTAGTTATAATCTATACTACTAATGTCGTTAATGAAAATTGAACATTTATTTTTTCAGCATGTTATGTACAGTATATACAGTGTGAGTAACAATATTTAAGATTCAAATTGTTTTTGAAAATTAGTAAATCTTGATCGTTTTGTTATGTTATCGAAGTATGAAATCATACATCCAGATTGAATTCATTTAATGAAATTCAAATATGTGTATACCGCCCGTCTCTATTAATAGTATTACTATAGCGATGTTGTCATCCTGTTAAACTGACACATATAAATATATTTAAAAAGCCTGTAATAAAATACATACCCTAGTTGTATATAATATTTAACAGTTGAAGGGAATATTATTGTCGAAATTATACTTTAACTTTTTGCGATTTTTCAAAATTTTCCCAATAAAAGTATAACAAAGTCAATAATTGTATCTAACACTTCATAATTGTACTGAGTATTATTCTAATTAAAAAATTTCTGCAATTTTGAAATATATCTTTTTATTTTTACAATTTTCACAAAGTAATCATCGATTAACAAGTAAACTAATCGTCTTCAATTAAGAAAAGCCCAAATAATTTAATGAACTTGAATGTATAAAATTTGTATAATGGGTAAAGGTTCAATATCAAAAACCTTTCAAGTTTTAAATTTTATAAAGAGCACTGTATGTATGAACTCTTTTTATATTTTTTGAAAATATTTTGACAAAATAAGAATAACGTACAACCATATAAAAATTTCTAAATTTAATAGTGAAAGAGTCCTTTAATATGAAAATTTAATTATACATGGATATTTTATTATTGCTTCGGTTACACTTAATTTTCATTATAGTTGTACTAAATTTACAAAATTTAAAAATTATTTTTATTTTATCAAACCATTTTATAAAAAAAAAATATTTTATAAATATTAAAATTAACATGTTATTCATTAAATACATTTGAGATTTTATATGAGAATTTTATTTATGGACAGCTATAGCAAAGAATCCAAAATATTTTGTATATATATTATACTAGGTGATCTGGAACTACTATAAGTATAAATAAGATGGAGTATAGGGCATTTCAAGTGATTGTTGTAGCTAAATTATTTTAAGAAGTAAATTATTTTTGAAAATTAAGCAAACCATCCTACAACGTTATCTTTTACTGTACTTCACTTAATATATTTTTTTTGGATACCATCTTTTCACTTATGAGTAGTTCTACCTCGCTACAATTATTTATAAAAAGTAATTTCAGATAGTGTAGAAAATTTTCAGTCACAATCCCAAATAAACGCTACAGGACGATATCATGTTGCGAACCATATTTGTATATCAAGTTATAAGTTTGTCCAATGATTTCAGTGTAAATTTCGTCCCTTACTAATTCTTCAACAAAATTTCCGTATACTCTTCGATAAAATTTTTAACATTCCTCTTAAATTCATTATTTTCATACAATCTCCTGCCTTTTTGCTTATATTATTTAAGTGCTATAAATTAAGAATCTAATGAACTATCTTAGTAAGTATAATGTGTCATAAGTTCAAGGTTGGAAATGTGTTATACGCCATTTATTCGAATTTTAAAATTTTTTATTTGAGAAACACTAAGAAAGTTGATTAAAATAAGCTTTTATTGCTGCACTATATTCTCAACTGTGTCTGACTCTCTTTGTTCGACATCGAGTTGCGACTGTGAGAAATTAATTGGAAAATAGAGTAATAAAATTTTCTAAAATGTAGAAAAATATCAAATTAAGCTACCATTTATGTGCGCTCTCCTATAGATACCACACATTGAGAAAATAATATTTTCAACAAATTTCAAGAGTAAATTTCATCTCTTTTTTTGCACATAAAATGAGAAACTAATAAAATTATAAGTTGGAAAGATAAAAATGCAATAATATCTCATGGAGATTTCTGCATACAACTGTAGAACAAATGGATAACGTTATCAAAGCAACGACCTCAATTGGTAGAGCATTCGCATAGAAAGCGTCACTGGAAAGAGTCCAGTTTTAGGAGCAAAATTTTTTAATAAATTTTTTCTACCTTGACTCGTTCTATTGATTACGTCATTCATGTGTTTGTCAGCTGTATGAAGAAATTTCCATTAGTTATTCTTACGAGAATAATTAGAAATAAAAAATTTTAGGAAATATTTAGGCATACAAACGCAAATGGTTGTAAAAGAAACATACAAACAACATACTACGCAAATGTTCTTGGCATTTACTCAAAAAAATTAATAATTTAATACTATTCTTCAAAATATGATTACTCGAAACCATTTCTCTTATATTATAGCTGATTTAGATTTGGCAATTGGATTTACTCAATTCTTAAAAAAAAAATGTCGTTTGCAACAATATTATTCTAACCTATTCTATTCATTTAGAATTACATGAGCATTTGTTACGTTACCTAAGCAAAATTTCTATTTTATGTAGCTACATAAGTATATTCGGAAAGATAGAATTAACATACACACTTACTGAATGTACGAGTATGATTAATAGATTTTTAATGAAAATTATGAACGTTTTCAATCTTTGAACCATAATGACATCCCTTTAATAATATCCTTTCAATAATATCTTTTTAATGATTTTAAATTTTTATTATTTTAGATGGGCTATTGAACTATGTATTTATGTGCATCTTAGAAATATTGAAAATTCATTTTTATTTTTCCTTTCTCTATAGCTATAACTGGGGAAGGTTTCAAAAGGAAAATTTCCAATATTATTGTACCTACATAATATTGTAATAAAAAAAAATGCAACTTACAATATTGTTCACAAGGTACATTATAAAAATTTAACAGTACAGCTCGTATATTACAATAAAAGTACATTAACGTATGTACCAATAAATTTTTACAATTTGTATAAGGGTTATCTAACTATATAAGATAAAATATTATAAGATGGCAGACAACAAATGTTTATTTCACTTTATGTTTACCTCAAATATTTATTAAAGCTATAATTGTAAGTCTATTTTTAGATGCTGGTGTATATGGATGTGTGTAGAATGTAAGATGTCCCGGTCCGATTATAATCGAAATAACATTATTGCAATTTCCCTTTTTTTTCTCTTTGTTTTTTAATAATAGTTATTGTAGAGAAACCACAAAAATATGTAATAAGTTTTCATTTTTTTTTTCTGCTTTCTTTTTCGAAATATTATACTTTATAACTGCAACTGATGATCAATATGATAAGAACGATTTTTCAATATTTATTGATTCCATATTATAAAAAAAAAACAATAAGGAAACCAACAAGTCTTACAAAAATTAATTCAATCTACTTTAGGATATAAGATCAATAAATTGAATTGAGCAAAAGGTGAACAGCGCACCATTATTTTTTTTTTAATCAATTAGTACCAAGAGTCACAAATCAGCGACACAAATAAAAAAGGACTTTTTATAGGCCCAAATTTCTTCCGAAAATACAAAAACTTCTTACAATTTTTAAAGATTACAATATCTGAGCATAGGTGTTCCACAAGAGCCAGAAAATTAGTTGTCACTCGCAAAGTATGGAAAAATTTTACTTACAGTGAGAAGTATTACAGATATGAGTTCAAGAGGAAGAGAAAATAATTTTAACTAGAAGATATTTTCTTCTTATCTAGGTTGATTTTATTTAGGCTTAATAGTATTTATGATTATAAAATTGAAAATTATCTAGGTATGAGAAAGAACTTGAAAATATTTACGTCCTCTTACAGAATGAAGACAAAACGTAGTTATTCAAAAGCATAAGAACTCGAAAGTATTTACAATAATTTACAGAGTGGAAACAAGGCATACTTATTAATTATTACATTATCAGTGGCGTAAGCATTTCAGCATACACTTCATATATGTAGTCGCTGTTATATTATAAATACATACTATTATGTTTTATGCTCTCATATTTTGAACCTTTCCTATATACATATGTAATGTTGGTATAATAAATGACGATAAATCGATTGTACGTTTACTATAGAACATAACATTATACGATATATGAACAAAAGAAACTCAGAAATAAAACCATGTCTGTATGTTTTATAACATTAACTAAGAAAGAGTTGAACATACGTTGATATGTTTGGTATATAAGGAAAACAAAACTAATATTAATATTGTACAATTATTGTTAGAGCATCGTTTGTATATCTATACTCACGTACATATTTAGGTACTTGCATAGTAGAAAATTGTTGCTGCATAGTATATTGATGATGTTCCATATTCTTATTCTTATCGATATAATTTGTATATTGGTTTGATATTATTATGTTGAAAATTTTATAAATTTTATGCAAACATACATACATACATACATGCATTGCCATAATGCTATAATATTATACATTATAATAGATTGGTTTAGATTTACTTTTTATTGAAGAGAAAAATGTAATTTTTAAAGATTTTATAAATTGGAAACCAATTGTACATTTCTATATATGAACTACATATACATAGGAAGTTTATTATATAAAAACATGTGAAAGTAAACAGCTGTGGAATAGAAATCAATTTTTAATACTTTTATTAGTTTCAGAAATTTATGTTAAAATCGTTCATTGCATGCACACATTTCTATCTGTAGTTTTTCTAATCTTCCAATTTTTCTATAATATCATTTGAAATGTTAAAATTATAAATAATATTTTAGCATGTTTTTCTGTTAATTAAAATAATAATCTTATTTTAAGTCGATTTAAAAAGTTTAAATTTTAAATGAATTTCAATTATTTTTCTAAGGTGATTTCTTTTATACGAGATTATGTTTGGAACATGAAATTGCTCAGGAACATGATATTTTTGCTTAATTTATAATATTTATTTCAATAAATTAAAAGTATTTATGTTGGAATGAAAATATTTCTAGGTTTACATACGCTACTGACCGGTAGCTTGTATTGAATTGAATTTGTAATATTTTTAAAATCGTGATTCTCATATAAAAACCATTATATCACAGCTTTATGAAAGTAATACTAAAAATTGATCACCATAGTTCAAATAATGTAAAACGAAGGGGGTGACTTCATTCAAAGAAATTCTTTTCAGACACTTTTAGAACTACTGCACGATAGCAAACTTTAATGTTTGTCCATAGGGTCAGCGTTAAAAGTCTGTCCAAGTTAAAGAGTGAAATTAATCGGTTCTGTCTGAAAGGAAAACGAGATGTGTGAAATATGTGTCAGTATGTAGAAGTTGCTCAATAAAACATGCAATATTTTAGAATTGATTTCGTGATTTCTCCTGACGTATCCCAACTGTTGTCATTTACATATATTGTCAGAGATTTTAGAATCACATACCTGATTCAGAAGGATCAGACTCACATAACTGAGGAAAAGAATTATAAAAGATCCTGTGAGTCTATGTGGAAAAGGTTAATTCGAGTTGTAATTTACATTGACAGAAAGCAATCACTAAAATATACCTAAATTAATGTATTTGAAATTTTTATGGGTCTTGCAATTTGGAAAATCTCATTTTTCTAGGTTATTTACCTTTGCCTTACGAATACGAAATATTCAATTTATACACAACTACTTAAATGGAGTTGATTTGGAAAAAGTTATAAAAAATAAAGCAGCAAGAAATAAAGCTGAAATGGTCACTTTGTTTTTGTTTTCTTTTTAGTTTAAACACTCCTTGAAGCCTTGCATCCTTGAAATATATAATTTTATTTTATTTATTTTTTTTAATTTTATATGATTTTGTTTTCTCACTTGCCATTGTCTTACAATTTCTATAAATATTTTTTTTTTTCATTTCTATTTTTAAAATTTAAAATATTAATATTATTATTTATATTCAACATTCTTATACATATTATGCATTTAAAAAAAAAAAAACAATACCTACATGTTAAATATGCAAGTGCAAAAGAAAATAAAGGATATTATAAAGCTACAGGCTTACTTTCTTTTTCACTACTTGAATTCTTTAAGAATATTGCATATAATAATATTTCTTATGTCCTTTTTCTTATATATTATATATATATAAATAAACAACAACAATATGCTATAAAACTTTAAAGGAATTAAATAGAAAAATTATTACATGAACAAATATAATAAGAAACAAAAAAAAAACGTAGTATAGAAAATCGTAGAGAATTTCATATTCTATACAAATAAATAATCAAGCTGCAGTGAATTTGTTGTATGTCCTAGAAAATATTTTTATATAGTGAAATTGAAAAGGTATAGTGATCCCATTTTTGTTTTTGATTTTCATGTATGTTGTCCTTTTTTTGTTTTGCTAAGACTTTCTATTTAAATAAAGGCAAAAAAATAAATCTATACGTGAAAGTATAAAACATTCAAAAGACTTTTTATTGTTGTCCTATTTTATTTTCTTTCTGTGAATTTTATTTTATATACACACAATATGTATCAAGTACAAAAAAAAATTTTTCTCTTACATTTTCCGCTTCTCTTTTTTTTTTTTTTTTGAGGAATTTAAGATTACCAGGATAATCAACTACTATTGTCCTTATTTTTATTTTTATATTTTGTTTTTGCTTTTGATGCCATATAAGAAAATATTTAAAATAATTTTGTTAGGAAAAAAAAAATGAAAATGAAAATAAAATAAATAATAATAAAAAACACTCTTAACCTATTAAAAAAAAATAGGTTCTCTTAAATTTAGAATAATTCTTTTGAATCCTTAGAAATTTGGATTAGAATTTCAATTAAAAGTGTTAAGGTATTAAAGTGCTCCAATTTTGTGTTTTATTTTTTTCTTTGTGTGATTTGATTTAAACTTCCAGGTGCTATTGAGAACAGAATAGAAAATTTGTTTTTTAAATTTTAAAATTTGGAATTCTTGTAATATGTGAACGAATTGAAAATGCTTGTTTCAATATTTTTAATTATTGCTTTATAATTATAATTTTATATTTTATAGTAAATTATAATTGAAATATAATGGAAAAAGTAAACTGGATTTTATTTTAATTCAGACTGAATTGAATTTTGAAGTTATTTTTACTGGTGCAAGGTGCCTTCTTTAAAATTAGAGATTTTAGGGCTTGTATTATAGGTTAAGACTGCTCAAAAGAAGAAATTAATATGGAAATTGAGTAAATTTTTAGAAGATACTTACAACACCAGGCAATGATTAAATAATTTTTTGCACAAATTTTGTTTTTTTTTTTTATGAAGTTTTAGGAAATGTTTGTTTAATTTGGTTTTTAATGCAAAATTTGACAAAATATTTTCTTATGGAAAATTTTATAAGAAATTTAGCTGGAAATTCAATCAATTTCTTTGTAATTTTTACCGACCACATTGCATACAAAAATTTGTTCTGGTCAGCATATAACCCATCGAAAAGTATTTCGTTCGGCTTAGCGAAAATGAAACCTTTCAATATTCTTTCAACTTTTAAGAACACTGGTAAACTTTAAGTTAAAAGAATGTGAATTTGGTTCTTTTATATGTCATCCAAAATCTCTGAAACGTTCGTCAATTTATTCGAATAAATTTGCAAAAGTACAATTGGAAATTTTCAGGAAAAAAATTGCAAAATCATACTTTTCTAATAATTTCAATATGAAATCAAACCGATCTAATTAAAGCAATAATATTTTTTTAATCAGGTACGTATTTGAATTAAATCAAAATTCAAAATCAAAAAATTCAAATATTTTATTTTTATTTTTTAGTTACAATATCATAGCAATTCATAAATGGTCATAATTATAATGTAAATTATTTAAACATTGTGGCTTATTAAAACGAAGCGATTCTGAGAGTTTTTGATGTCAGAATATTAAGGATTTAAATCTCAAAGAAAAGATATAAAGCGTTGCGTGTGGTCTTAAAAATTGCAAATTTTGCAGATAGTATCAAAACGTTAAAACTGCTTACAATGCAACTGACATAGGAGACGTAAGTAAAATAAAACTCTCTTTAATTTAATTTCTTCCAACCTCTTATTCTTTAAAATTAATTGAATTCTGGTATTTTCACCATACTTATGATATTGTGTGATTAAATTTATATTGTGATCGGGAATATTTTTTTGATTCATAATGTCACATACATATGTAAATATATTGTTAATAATAATTTAATTTTAAATTTCCATATTTATGTATAAATTTTTCCAGAATTGTTTTTTTTTTTGCATTGCTTTAATTAAAAGTAGGTTAAAAATTATATGAATAACAAAATATGAGCAAGTATATAGAAAATTTGTTCCCATTTTCTCTTAACATATTGTATATGTAAATGTATGTATGTATGTACTCACATTTAAAATCTATTTGAATCTTCTTTCTTTCAGGTGAGAAACTTTTATCTAAAATAATATTCGAGTTTAATTCCACTCAACAAATTTGTATTGACATACATAGTTTTACTTTAGCATATAATACACTAGAAGTAGTCCTGTACATTATATACATATTATGCAGATATTTGTGTGTATGGGAAAATTGTATATTGAATTTTATAATAATGCATAGTGTATTGTAAGAGTATAAATATTAAATAAGATGAGAAATTTAGATGGTAAAATAAATTTTATTTTGGGTGAAATTTTATAACGTAGGGTTAACAATTAAGATTGGAATTTCTTGTAAAAGAGATATTGTTTTTTCTCTTTGTTTTTCAATAAAGTTGCCGTTAAAATTTAAGTTTCTACAAGTTTTTCTTTTAAGAATTTGTTTTGTTTTATGCCAAAACACGTAGAATATTCGAATTTTTGTAAATTTAAGGAATGAAAATTTAAAAATTGAGAGTGAAATGAATTTTGTTTTCGTAAAAGAAAATGGCAATCTGATAATGAAAACCATAACATAGAAAGCTAGTTAAACTAGATTTTTGAGGCGTGCATACCTTAATTTGGTATTTTCTTATAAAATTTTAAAGAGTTACTCTAAATAGTTTTTGTTTGTGTACTTGACTGGTTTCAAAGCATCTAGAATATATTTCAATTATATATGACATGTCTTAATCGACGCAAACTTTCACAACAGCAAGAATATACGCTTCTTTCTAGTGGATACAAATGCCATGCCAAACTCAACATACCCGTTAATAAGGTGTGCGGTTTAAAAAATTGAGATTTCTTTTGATTTTTCGATTTTCATATTTTTTATATTTTAAAATTTATATAGGACTTTTCTTTGTTTATGTCACGAATGTGTTAACGTTTGGCCGAATCTACATTTTTGGGCATATAAAAAAAATAACCAACCAATTTTTCTTGAAATTTAATATTTAAATTGGGAGTGTGAAAACAATTGGGGTTGTGTTTTTTTTTGAAAGACCGGAGATCGGGAACCGAAAATCTGCATTAGATTGTTATGTATGATTTGTTAATTAATTTAAATTAAATTTAAAATACCATAAGTCATAAATTTTTTAAAAAAATTTTCAAAAATTCCAAAAATTTTTAATTAAAATTTCAATTAAAAAATTTTTTTATAGCTGAGAATTGATTTGTCGTATATGACAATTTTGAATTTTTAAATTTAAAATTTTTTTAAGGTTTTTAATAGCTAAAATTTTATTTGTTTATTGCTGAATTGGTTAAAATATATGTTTAAAACAATTCAATTTTTTTTGTAAATTATGAAAATACTTTTCTTCATTCATTCAAATTAAAAATCCACGAAATATTTTTAAAATTGCGATTATAAAATTTAGTCTGGATGTTAATAAAAAAACTATAAGTTTATTCTAAAAATTATCAGTCAAAATATTATTGTTAATAATTTAAGGTTTATATTTCGCCCACGAAATCCAAAATAGCCATATACAGTAACTTCATTCTTTATACCTAAAAAAATCATTCAGTGGAATTATACGCAATAATATCTTTTCAGTTAATTATGTATAATTATTGGTATTATTATGGTCATTTGAAATTTATTTATTATTTTATTAAAGTTCAATAATATTCAACAATCTGTTAGTGATAAATTTCATTGTTATTTCACAAATATGTCATAATTTCTTTGAAATCTGTTAAATTCAGTGGTTTCAATTATAATATATCTCGAGGTTATAAAGTTATTATTATTCTTCATAACTATCAAATATTTTCCAAAAATACCATAAATGTTTAATGGTTAATTTTTGATTTTCCACTTATTAAAGATGAAAATAAGTTTTTTAATTTCCTTCTTTCCACTTGTCTTCTATTTAATTTTATACTTAAATGTGGTTGTATTTGATTTTGATTGCAACTTTATTATATTTAATTATTATTTTGACCTATATGCCATTAAAACCACTTTTAATATATTGTAATTATATTCTAATTAAATTTAATTTACCTTTACATTTCCATTCACTAAATTATAATCACTGTTTTTACTAATTAGTTTCTTTTGAAACACAAAAATAAAAATAAAAAATTAAATAAGAAAGAGTAACAATATAAATGATAAAAAAGAAAAGGCTTAAAAGTAAATACATACAAAAATTTTCTTAACACAGACATACGAAGTCACATAATATACTTACTTAGAATTTTAATAATGTAAATTATCTCATTACATGTTATTTACATATTATTATTGTTATAATTATTATTATTATTTTGATTATTATTACAATATCCTTTACATATTATAAATGTATGTATACATATCTAGTATTCATACACTTCCTAACATAATAAAGGTATTTTTTCACTTAAACCTATAAAATTTTAATAGTAAGGACAACAAGAATATAAAAAAATTTTATATGAAAATGAGAATAGATATTGTTGACCGGCTCAACTCTATGATCCCCGTACGGAGAAATTTGACATACAACCTTTCATACAACCTTTCATACAGAAGGAGCTAAGCAATTTCAATAACTTTTATCAAAGACAATACTCGTAGCCCTAATAATATATTCGTTTGTTCAAATTTCAATACCATAGCTTCTATAATTTTTGGTATATACCAAAATAAATTTTGGAATTGTATGGCAGCTACCCGAATCACATCGTTGAACTTATCACATTTAAATAGAGTTCAGGTATTTGCTACTATCAAACATTTGCGAAAATTTCGTAAGCTTAGTTCAATTAGTTTTTAAGTTATCGTTGGGACAGACAGAGAGACGGACCCAGAATTCGACGCTTATCAAAAACATACTCTTATTTTTATATCTGAGATCATTATTTTTCAACGTTACAAACGGTAAAACAAATTTAGTATGCCTTTCGAACATACGTTTGTACGGATATAAAAAATATAAAAACAATGTATTGTGTGAAAATGGAAAACTGTGAATGTTTTGCTATATTTTTTTTTGTATTTTTTAACCAACATTAAATTCAATATGTTGTAAACAAAATTGTATTGTATATTATTGTTGTCATACATTATGTGAAAATATTACAATACCCAAAAGTAATACTGTGGTATTTAATAAATGAAATTCAGAAAAAATAAGGTAGATAGCCTAGCATAACAGAGATCTCTCAAAAAATTTGGAAATCCAATTTGTGATAGAATTCGATAAAAAAATTGGGAAAATTTGTGTGTGATTAAAATATGGGAAAATACTGAAAAATTTTTGGCTTAATTTGGCCCATTATTAAATTTCAAATCAGAATTGAATTTCTCGTTTGATTATAAAGCAATTTTGTGTTTTCAACAAAGATGTTATGATTTTCAAATAAAACTGAATTATTAACCTAAACCTAAAAAGAAATGTAAAATTTTACTTACATAAGAAACAGACAGGAATTAAAACAGGAATATTCCTAAAATGAGTAATGAATTTAATCGAAATTACAAAAGTAACATGATTTCTTGCTATATTCTCCTTAATATAAAAGTTATAACTCATAAGTATAAAAATGAGTTCGAAACGTAAAGCTAATGGTTCTGCCATTATAAAAATGTAAACAAAATAAATACGAGAGATCACATCAAAGTTATCAGAATCAGGGTTTCCATTCATAAAAAAATTTATTTTATTTTAAATTTGGTTACGTTGTATAATGACTGAAAGATTTTTATGATTTGTATCTATAAGGTTTATATATGTCAAATATTTTGCAACATTTAGTAACATACATATTATAATATGCAAATTACAGCTGAAATAACAGCATAATGTTGACATCAAAACTTTTGCAACATTTTCTGTATTTCACAAATAAAACTATAATGGCCTATATAGTAATATTGATCCCTTAATACTTAGACTATTGTACACAACCTTATAACTTAATTTTATGGTCTCGTCACATCTTTGTAATCGGATTTTGTAAGAAAAACTTTTGGAAAATAGAAAAATTATGGTTTCCTTCAAGATTTCGAACGGGCCAAATGAACGACTTATTAGGAAAAAAAGGGTGTCACGGCCCAAATGAATATGAAAAATGATTTTAAACAATAAAAATGGACAATGTTAAGCCCATTTGGGCCAAAATGGCAACACTGGTCATGATTTCTCTTCGGTATTCATACTGCATACAAGAGTAACAAATGAAAGAATAAAAATCTTTAATTAAAAATATTTCAATACGCCAGAACCTTGATTTAACATTTTATTTAATTTTTATTAAATTATAATAGTTTTATTGGGGTCTATTTAAACATACATATACAATTTTATACTGTTATACATGTTGGGACATACATGTACATATGTGCAAATATAAGTGAATTTTCTAACATATTAACATGTTTATATATTTTGAATATTTTTCAGTAGACCAATAAAGATAATAAAAGAAAACAAGTTCTATTAGAGAAAGAGAGAGAGAGAGAAAATTTTAAGAGATAAAAAAAACAGTTAAAAAGTAGGAGTTTATCTCTTTTGTTGTGATTATTCAAATTACTTTTGTTTTTTTTTTTTTTGTTTTATTCTATTTTTATTTTTCTCTTTTTTGTTTTGTAATATTGTCATTTTTCAAATGAATATGTCACAAAGTTATGTATATAAAATGTTAAAAAAAAAAATATCAATGAGTTGAGAATAAAAATTACCCACCAAAATGAAAAGCATTTAGAAGTAGAAGAGCACAGAATAAGAAAAAGAGTAAATAATTTTGAATGTATTATTGTGTTTGGTGGTATTTAAAGAAAAAAGAGTTATAAAACAAATTTGGTACCATCAAATTAGTCCTTGTAACTTTGCTGCTTTTGTTATAATTTTATTTTTTACATAATATACAAGCAAATATCTTTAGATTACTTTAAACATTACTCAAGAGTTTTTCAATCTGTCTTCCCATATAAAAAAAAAAACAGAAAAAAAATCAAGAGAGTATAATCTTATTTAAAAGGATACATAGAGACTATTACAATATTTTGAGCCTTTAAAAAAAATTCATATACAAAATCACAACAGTAACATTAAAAAACAAAACAACAAACAAAAAAAAAGCCATTTTATTTTTTTTTTATTCTTTCTCTTTATTTTTTTTTTTCGCAACTCCCTTCTCTCTATTTTTATTATCCCCTCTTTATTATCCTATAAAATTTCTTTAGCCAAAATTTTTTTAATTTTTGTTTTGTGTTTTTTTTTTTTTTTTTGATGACAAGTACGTATAGCGACGAACACTTTAGTATATTTTGTTTTAATATAAATTTTACATATGTTATAAATTATAAGAGTAATATGAGTATGTGTAAATGTATATACAATGTATGAGTATAGAAAATGGTGAATGTCACTCTATAAGAATATTTCAACATAATAAAAGAATTACATTGTAAATTTTTAATCTTCATTACCATAATCATCATCATTTATGTTTATTCGCTTACAGTATTTGTAACTTAATGGTTTGTGTAAAATAATATGGCCCGTCACCCCTCTTTATATAATACGTTACAATAAAATATACATACATGTATATAATATGTAATATGCCTTTTAGAAATTTTCAAGTTTATACAACCTCTGCCATATTCACCCTTCATTTTGACATTTTACTTGCCTGAAACACATTCTATATACAATTATAAAATTATATAATATATTATAGCATTGCAAAAGGCACAAAAACCATAAAAGTTTTCCCCTAAAAAGAAACAAACAAAAAAAACGACAGCATAATCACAAAAAAAAATGTATGAGAACATGAAATGAAAGGAGTGACATCTACACCTACAGAGCAGTCAAACCATTAAAATTATATACTATGTAGGTACTACATATTTTCTTTAGGAAACAAAAAAAAAAACATAAAATGAAAGAAAAATGACAGAAAATTTTTGCAAAAGAAGAACAAGAGAAAAAAAATGAACGAAATTTTGTGCAACTCTAACAAAAAAAAAATCTAGTGTAAAAATACAGTTAATTTTAATTTTGTTTTCTTATTTTTGTTGTTGTGCCATTGCTGATTTTAATATTATACAAAATACTTCACAGGTATACAAACATATACTACATATTAAAATAATAAACACAAAAAAATTAAAAACAAAATAGAAACAAAAAAACAAAAATGGATGACAACAACAACACCAAATAAATTTCAATGTATAAGTACGCAATTCTAAATATGTTGGGTATACTATGAAAACAAATAAAGGATATAATAACATGATACATTATGCTAATTTAGCTTTTCAACGGAAATGATAATGATATTCAAAAAAAACAAACAAGAAAAAAAAAAGATAAAAAATTAAAAGTGCAAAAACAAAAATGTGGCAGCTACTCAGTTCGGAAGAAATAATAAACTTGAATTGAACTGATGGTTTAGAAAGTAGCATAGCTCTTTCGAAAACAAAACGATGGTGTTTTTAATAAAAGAATGTTTACTATTTATATTATTATTATATCATAATGCTTTGAGAAAAATTTATTGCATATTTGTAGGGGTCACGGAAATTATTATTAGGTTTCCTAAAATAATTAGTATAATCTCTGATGGGAAGTTAATTACTGCTATCTTCCTTGCTTCTAAAGAAATTTTAATAAAGTTCATAATTCGAAGAAGCTGCTGAAAATTGAAATGTTGACAAATTTCTAGTGAAGCTAGCTGCGAAGTGGAGCAGAAAAGTAAATAATTTTGTTTTAAATTTAAAACATTTGTACATTTAGACGTTTGACGGTAAACGATTTAGACAAGGAGAAAGCAATCTTAAAGCGATGGTGAATTTTGGTGAATTTAAGCAGTATATTGCTATTGTGGAATTTTAATAAGAGATAGAAAATGTAGATCGTTACTGTTTTCTAAAAATATCACTTTGAAATTAGTAAATTTTGGTCATAATGTGAAATTATAACCAAAATAACAGGGAGCTGCATTCGGCATTTACATTTTTTCCATCTCATTGCAAATATATTGCATCAAGATAAAGAAAATTTAAAAAAAAATTGTCACAAGTATAAAAGAAAATGCTCTTAAACTATTCTAAAATTGATCTCATTATACTTGTCTCGGAGAAATATGCATTTAATGTATAATAAAATAAAAAAAATTATTATTAAAATACTAATGAATTACTTAAATTGAAGAACGAAAAAAAACGAACATATTAAGAGTAAAACGCTTCATTTGAGAAAAGAAATTTTGTTTCATAGTGAGAAACGACAAAATATTGACGATGCTGATGACTATACAGTAAAACAATAAATCTACCAATGTATTATATTATTTCACTACTACTTCAGCTTCCATTACAATAATATAAGATGGAATTGTAAAACACCAAAAAAAAGTATTATTAGGCTTATTCACCATTAAAAATCTTGGAGCGAAC
The DNA here is from genome assembly GCF_029603195.1 of Condylostylus longicornis. Lineage (NCBI taxonomy): Eukaryota > Metazoa > Arthropoda > Insecta > Diptera > Dolichopodidae > Condylostylus > Condylostylus longicornis. The sequence continues at coordinate 1,893,925 of NW_026578116.1, forward strand.
AAAATATTTTTCCTTTATACAAAAGTATGTACTTACACTTATACACATAATAAAATTCTTATAAAACACATTGTATGTTTGTGTATGTTCAGTTAAAATGAGTGTTAGCAGTAAAAACAAATTGCGATTAAAGTCAAAATAATGTTTAAAAAATTTATTTAAAAAAAAAAGTTTTTTTTATTTTTGTTTTCATTGTTTTATTCTAAAGTCTATTGCTCTTTGTATATGCGAAGTATGTACATAATATACTCGTATATATGTATTTAATAGTATGAGTATGTATTTGAAAAATGTATAAATAAAATTTTATGAAATAAAAAAGTACATGATTTTAAATGAAAAATTGACTGGATTTGTAATTGTCATTGTCTACTAAGAGATTTAGGTAAGTAAGTAATTTATAATTTTTACATCAACCTTAAATTTATAATTTTTAACCATTGAAAATTTCACTAAGGAAAAGGGATTTTTTAGAACTTCCAAGATTTGATTTTTTTTTTAAATTTAAAAATTTAATTTAAAATTGAATGAAAAATATTTCAGCTATTTTTTCAAATAAATTCACTATAAATTTTTTCTAAGTTTTTTTGAGTGTTTAGAATCCTGGTCAATTTTTTTCCCGAATCAATCATGATTTGTGTTTGGCCTACAATAAAAGCATAATAGTACTCTCAGCTCTATAAATCTTAATTTTTCTCATACGAGTAAATAATGTTCTGAAAAAATTGAGAATTTTAATTGAATTGGTTCTATATATTGCTGCCATGATAGGAGCAGTTAAGAAAGCTTCTTCCACATTTAAATCTACTGGAAATTAAAAAACAATTTCCGCAGTTTTTATTAAATTCTGAAAAATTTTATTAAATTTTGAAAAATTTTATTAAATTCTGAAAAATTGCCTTAAGATTTCTTTCAAATATGTGCAACCATTTCGCAAAAACCGAGCGAACAAATATCATCAAAATTGTGTAGTACAATACCAATATGTTGTGTTAATTAGTAAATGTAAAACTTGTTGTCTGTTAATGTTTTAGTATTCTGGATAATAGTAAATTCATAAATTGTTCTACATTTCTAGTACTAACAAACAAAGTAGTCGCTTTTATGTTGTGGATTATATCTTTCAGAGAGAGTAATTTTTAAACTGAAATTCATAAGCAGCATTCGTATTAATTACTTATTAATTAAACAATAATCTGTGTTGTGTATAATAAAACATCTTATCTTATATGCCATTATCACATTACAAGGAAACAACCATAAACCTAATTTAAAATTAATACAAATTTTACCATCTTAAATTATACGCATATTTCATACTTGGCACATAAGTATGGTGAATTAATTTTAATCAGATTCTTCTTATCATACAAAAGATAAGAAAAGATATACGTTCATAACTATATATTAGTTTATTTTCAATATTTTTATCCCAAATATCCACAGGATTTGCTATCCTTAACTATAGTATTAACCACTCATGGCTTTTATATTAACTTTTGATTTGATTCCCTCTTTTTATATTTTATATCTTATATTTAAATTATATGTAGACTTTAACAAACTCGCTACTAATTGCTTTTACTATACTATTCTGCAAATTCAAATATTTATACATATATAATAATTTATAACATAATCTAATATTTATAATAGCAACTGAGCACATTAAATACATTTAATATACACTTACATACAAGTATCAGTTAATTCCAATTATAAATTTGAAATTTCCTGGTGAAATAATACCGATGGGAATAAATTACCCCAGTGACATTAATGCCTCTGTATATAAAAAATGCATAAATAATAAACTACCATTAAACCTATACATAATATTTTTATGACATTCTATAATAGATACATATGTATAAATATATATATTTATATATTATTTTATAATTTCAGCACGTGTAATAATAATATAGAATAATTTCTCAAAGGAAATAACACAAAATGATTAATACAGTGATTATTTAAATTCGTGTATTTTGTGTATATAAGAAAAGTCAGGTGTTGAAGGTTTCAAATTGAACACATGGCTAAATATACGGTTTATAAATTACATAGCATTATTTTCTAAACGATTATGTAATTTGTATAAAGTTATGACATTTTAATGTTTATTTATAAATATTTCAGGTACAAATTTTTTTTATATAAAATATTAGTTTACAGTAGTATCCTTTTATGAATTCGTTTAAGGACATTTTAATGATTTTGTTTAAATATTTCATTGATTTTAAAGCTTTGCTGTTTGATTTCGTTAGGAAAATTTTCGAACGCGTTAAAATCTTTTTCTTAGTTAACCATGTGACCATATTAAAATTTTATTTATATTTGAGATTTTGTGTGCTTTTACGGCCCTCGTGGTCAAAATTAGCCTTTTAATAAATTCCTTCTTAAAATTATTAAAATTTGTCCAATTTTGGTTAGAAAAAATTTTTATATTGTGATTAGAATTGCATTTACAAATAGTTTTTCCGAAATTTTTCGTAGAAATCTAGGTTCTTGCAAAACTGATTTAGAAAAATCTTCAGAAATAAATACAAAAAACGAAAGCGATAAGCCTCTCAATTAAATGTAAATAAAATTTCTACTTAAAGAGTGATAAAAAATACAAGTTTTATTATAAAAAATAGTTAACATCTTTTTAAGAAAATTATTAGAAATGAAATCCTTGACATTGGAAATAATTTTATAAGAAAAATCTTGACAGACCTGATAATCAATAATATGCACAAATTGTTAAATTACTTTCATAAATGTACATAAACAGGAATTAATCTTATAACAGAATGTAAGCTTATTACCAATATAATAATTAACATATTTAAAATTAACATATTCGAAAATGTGATACTAGAGTAGTGTATTTTGCAATTTATAACTCTCTCTTATTTTCGAATTAATAACAACATAACATATAACATAACATAACATGAAAAACTCAAAAATTATAATGAAGGAGAATAAAAAAATCGATTTTTGTTTGTTTATGTATGTGCTCTAAATCTGTCAATTAAATTAACTTGATTGCATTTTGGAAAAATAAATTTTCGAATTTTCGATAATTCTTGAAAATTGTTATATGTATTCAAAAAGAATAACAGAAAAATATAATAAAAATAGAAAAATTAAAAATTCTCCAGTTAACTTTGCAAAAATAATACCGGTGAAATGGGTTAGAAATAAATGTTTTTTTTTGATTACGTAATATACACAGCTGTTATGACGTCACAGCAGCTGGTCTATTTTTTATTATATCATTATATATTTTCAAGCTTATTACAATGTATATGTATATATGGATATATAAAGCTGTAAATATTATTTCATTTTTTATGTATGGTATAAAAAAATTCTGCATACTTTTACCAGTGTTTTGTTGTACATTATATATGGAAATGAGTAGCTAGTGATTTTAATTTAATTAAATTTTGTTTGACGAAAGCAATAATTTGTTTGTGTATGAATCATTGGTATTTATATTCAATAATTCTATCACATATTATGTGAAAAATATTTAACTATTTTTAGACATTATTGCTGTGTAGCTTTGGAGGCTATTTCATGAAATTTGTAAATATCATTATTGTGGCTTTAATATTGATCTTCTTCGGTACTTAATTGTGAATATTATGTAGACCATAGTTTCCAAAAAATATAAATATTTTAAATAATTTTTAGTATAACAGTGTTATAAAATGTATTATTAACAAATTTAAGAATGCCTTCAATTTTTAAGTAGGTTAAATTAACAGAGTTTTAATTTTAATTCCTGATAAATGATTTCTGATGATTGTATATTAATAAAGGATTACGGTAGCAATGCTGATCATACGGATAATAATTTAATCATGCTTAGTTTTATAAAATTTTCTATAATACATAAACACAATATTAAAACTTGAAAAAATTAACATTTTAAATATTTTTCTCAGAACTAAATCCATTATTACATCCAATTATATTTGTCTATTTTGTTATACTGTTAGTATATATTGTTCATTATACAGTTAATATTACATCCCCATTGAATTGTATAACATTTAATTGTAGAATTGTACAACTTAAAATTAAATTATTGTACAAAATTCAATTTCATTTTTGTAAAATAATTGCTGCCTTTTTTAGTTACTGAAATAATCATTTATACAAACATACACATATGGATACCCACAAGCATAATGTATAAGATACGTAAGTATATTAATAGCCGTGTTTTTGATAAACCTTATTTAAGAAATTGCACATGTTGCAATATTGTTAATCAATATAGAAATAATTTTTGATTAAAAAAAACTCATACATCTACATTGAACAAAAGTTCTCCATTGCTGAATTCCAAAACAGAAAAAAAAAACAAACATAAATTTATAAAACCCTACAATTTCCAGTTTCGAAATCAGCCGTTTTTCAAAATTTTAGTGCGCAAGTCCATGTAAAAGCGAATAATTGTAGCTAATAGTCTATTAAAGGACTATGTACAAAAAAGCTTTTTCATATAAAAAAAAAAATTGGATAAATTTTGTAAATTAAGTGGAAATTTTTTCTTTTACCTTACAAAAATATAATAAGTAATCCGAAACAAAAAAAATTAAAATTGCTGAAATTAAACGCAAAACAAAAATTATTAAAAGCTTTTTTTTTTGTTTTTTGCTCATTCCCATACACTACACATGTATACGAATTATGTGCAATTCGAAAGCTTTTTTTTTTTTATAAAATATTTTTGACAATCGAGTCACTGGGATAAAAATATACTAGTATGTCTAATACAAAAATAAAAAACTGACAACACAAATTCAAATGTAATTTTTACTAATACATATACATATATATATAGTTAATAATATTACATGTGTATGCACACGAGTGTTAAGGAATTTAAATGGGGATACCGTTATTGTTTGTTTTTCTTTCATATACCTACTCAGAAAATTTTTATGTTCGTAAAAATTTCATTAATCAGCAGATGGTTATATTTTATATACACACATATACATATATTGTATAACACATATTTATGATTATGTTGTATATTTTAAAGCTTTAGAACTGGTGAAGGTCTTTTTCGCTAAAATATTATAGTGTAATGGAAAATAAAAAATTATAACAGAAAACAAAAAAGAATCAGCAAAATATGGAAAGCTTTTTTTTTCTATTTTCTCTCCGAATTTCAACTTTTTACTGTGTCTGTTTGTTTGTTTGTATATACAGTTATAAAAGTATTAAGGTAAAAAAAAAATATGTAGAAAAAAAAAATTATATATTTTTTTTCTCGCATATTATATTATAGTACTTTACATACATGCATACATGTCTACACTATACAATATTATATAAACAGAAGTATATTGTCATCAAAGCTTCATTCCCAGGACCTTCGTTAATACAATTCTAATTTCAATTCTTTTAGTCTAAAGGAGGCCGCCAACTGTGTTTGTACTTAAATTTTTTAAGTCGTAACGCGTGTCAAATTTTATTTTACGGTTGAAAAATAAAGAAAAAATAAAGAGAGAAAGAAAAAAATATTTATAATTTTTTTTTCTTCGGTTATTGTTTCTTAAAATTTTTAAAATCCGAATAAAAAAAATATGGAAAATTTACTTCTTTTCTTTTACTATTTTATAAAATTTTACAAAAACAAAATATTTTAATCAAAAAAATTATTGTGTAAAAAAAATAACAAGAAATTCAGAGGAATTTCTAATATAAAACAAGAAAGAAAAATTCAACAAAAAAAAAAAAAATAAAGGAACGAAAAAGAGGTCCTGTTTTTCTTTTCTTCATATATTAAACGAAATAACTATATAATATACATATATACACTATATGTATGGTTTACAATAATATATATAAATCTATGTGTTATACAATTTTTCAATCATACATACATATATATATACAATGTATTAAATATATATAAATTGTACTTGTTTTTTTTTTATTATTATTCTCCTATTATCTAAGATATAATTTGTGTGACCATGAATATTTAAAAGGATATTATTCAAATAAATATATATGAAAAAAAAAAGAATATAAATTTTGTTTAATGAAAAAGAAAGGAGAATAATATAACAATAAAAGAAAAGAAAAAAAGACATAAGCTTTGAGAAAAAGGGTCTCTCATTTAAAAATATTTAAAAAAAAATTTTCCATATTTTATAAAATTTAAATTTTTTTCGAATAAATATTTGTTCTCGTGTTCAAAATTTTAACTCGTGTTAAAAATATTCAAGCATAAAAATGGGTAAAGAAAATATATGTAAAACGGAAGGGGGTTAAAACGTGCGGTAATTTTTAACTCTCATATAAATTATAAGAATAATAAAAAAAAAATCAATTTTTATTGTTTTTTAATAAAATATAATTGAAAAAAAAAGCCAAAATATTTATTAAATCTATATTAATTCAAAAATATATAAATTGCATTTTTCATATACATATATACCTTATATACGATTTTTACTTTTATTATATTGATTCTTAATTCTTCTGTATACTCTTATATTTGAACCTATATACATTGTATATAAATTTACAAATTTAAATAAGTACACATTGCAAGTACCTATATATATATATATGTGTATTTGTATATGCACAAATAAAGACAAAAGAAATTTATTTATTATATAGTGAAAATAATTAAAATAAAATGTTGCATATTATTAATTTTCATTTAATTAAAAACAAATAGAAATTAAATTGACTTTAAAGAAATATAATAAGAAAAAAGTGTTCGAATTGATTTTTTCTTTTAAAAATTAATTTGTGAAATAAATGTGAATTAGAATTTTACATAATTATAATAAAATGTTGTCTATATATGCACAGGCAGCTCTTGAATAAAATTAAAAATCATTTGAAATGGTTATGGTGTTAAAAAAATTATAACAATTTTAAATTGTCATATAGACCATATAATATTAATAAAGTTACTCAATATCTTAATTAATATATTTACTAATAATTAAATATATTTAAAAAATTATTGCTAATTATGTTATAATATTGAAACAAATAACAGAATTAGTAAGATATAAAAATGAAAAATGCCAAAGCAATATAATTTTTTTTTTTCCTATAATAACAATAATTTGTTAAATTATAAAATGATGACGTGATCACAAAAATATTTGTATAATCTTTAAATGACATTAAACAACAGCTAATTATAATAACAAAATCACAAGAAAAGAATACAAATTTATTCGTAACATAATATCAAAACAGAGTATAACAATAATAATAATAATAATAAGAACTGACATACAAAATATTATAAATGAAAATGAAACAACAAAGTCGTATTAAAAGAGAAAACAAATCAAAAAATAACATTTTTATAATAAAAATAAATAAATAAAATAACATACAAAACTGTCAATCAAAAATAAAGAGATTTCAATTCACACAGTGTTCTGTTATTTTTTTTTTTTTGTTTGTAAAAAAAAAAGTTTTTTTTTGTTCTTTGTGTTATTTATGATGTTCTCTTTCTCTTTCCTTTATTTATTTATTTTTTTGCAATTTTATGGTGAAAATGTTGAAATAAAAATATAATATTAAAAGTTAAAAATGATTTTTTTTTTGCAAAGAAATTAATATATAACAAAAAAAATAATAACAATAATAATAATAAAAAGAAAGAGAGAAAAATGAATGAGAAAAAAATATAAAATATTCTTTCATTTTTACAGTTAATTTTTCAATCAATTGTCAAGTATATGTCATAATGTTCACACATGTTTTATAATTCTCCATTAAAATAATAGTAAGAAAACAGAATAACCAAACAGAATTGAGTAGAGACACAAACAAACAAACAAACAAACAACATAATAAAATATTTGTTGTTACTGTGTGCTTCTCAAATTTAATTTTATACATTTTTTTTTCTTTTACTCTGGATTTTTGGTTTTAAAAATCATTGTTTTCTTTTTTCGTCATACAATATTGTACATTTTGTGCATTATAAACGTACATACGTTACATATGACAATTTAATAGAATTGTATATACTCAAACATACGCAAATATGCATACAAATATAAAAATTAAAGAAAAAAGAAGAGTAAATTTGGAACATGAGTGAAATATCATAAATTCTATTTTGTTTTTCTTATTTATTTTATTTTTTTTTAAATTTTTTTTATTTTGATGACAAAGTAGATAAAACATAACCTAAAACCTAAAATTAATCAAGAAAAAAAAAAAAAATAAAAACAAATGTAAAAGCATAAAATATTATAAAAAATCAGAAAATTAAAAATATATAAGAATTATTAGAGGAGAGAAGAGAGCTTTAATTCAAGAGCGAGCAGAAAGAGGTGAAGAGCAAAAACAAAAACAAAAAAAAAAAATTAAAAAGAAGGAGAAATTTTATTATTTTTTTTACTTTTTTATATTTTTGACACACACACACATACATATATTAAAAATACATGCATCTAAACATAAATTGAATATTGTTTCTTTGTCAATTTTAACTATATAACAAAACAATATTATATAATAATACAAGTATTTATTTGTAGTACATTTACTATACAAATATATGCAAACGTACTGTAATATTTCTGTTATAGAATAAAATAATGAGAAAGCTTTCATTGTTCTCTCTCTTTATATTCCGCTATTCAATTTTATTTTTTATGTAAGAGAATAAAATGAAAATTTTCTCCCTATTCTATACTAAAACAGAATTCAATGTAAAAATAAAAAGAAAAACAGAAAAAAACGAGGTAGAATAGCACAAAAAAAAATTATGTAGAAAGTGAAAAAAAAAAAAAAATTGAAACATATTTTCCTTTTCTTTTTTTTTTTTCTTATTTCAAAACTAAACTATAAATAATAGTAGAATAAAGAGAAAAACAGAGCAGCAAATCTTTACAAGAAAAAAAAAAATCAAAATAGAAACAGAAGAAAAAAAAGAGTAAAATTGTTACGTTAAATAAAGGAAAACAGAAAAAAAAAAAACAAGAAAACAAAACAAATTTAAATTTTTTTTTTTTTGTTTCATTTTTTTAACATGGGACGTTAAACAAATGTGTCAAAAATATTTCAACTCAATTTTTTCCCATTTGAAATGTAAAACAACAAAAACAAAAGATTAACATACAAACAAACAAAAATCATTTTTCGTCCTTATTTTATTGCTGCTCCCTTTTTACAGTAAATCTTTTTCTTTCTTCTTCTTTTTTGTTTTTTTTTAATACACATTTTTGTTTATTTGTTCTCGTTTTTAGCACATACCTATCTACACATATATTGTACTTCATATATTATTTTGCTTTATTTTAATATTCTCTTCAAAACAAATAAAATAATATATAATTTTTTTTTTTCAACATCCCTGACAAAAAAGCAAAAATAAACAGAAAAAAAAAAAAAAAAAACATTTATAAAAATAGAATATAAAAAAATAAATATTTTAAAAATAATATGTAAAAATGAAAAAAAATACACTGAAAATAATAATAAGAAAAAAATGACAACAAAATGACAAAAAGAGTAGTACATTATAAAAAATAATAAGCGTTAATAAAAAAAAAAAATAACACATGACGTAAGGATTTCAAAAGTAAAAGTAAGAAGAAAAAAATAAAGAGATAAGTAAGGTAACACTAATCAAGATAAGAAGAAAAAATAATATTAGTAATAATAAAATAAAATAATAAGGAGAAAGGAAGAAAAAAAAATAAAGAAATTAAATTGAAAATAAAAGAGGAAAACGGCAAATTCATCAAAACCGTATTTTATATAGCAATTCTTATTTAATTTTTCTCTTCCGTTTGTTATAATTAAAGGATACGTTAAGAGGTTTGTAAAAAAAAAAAAGAAGCATTAAAAAAGAAATTATTTTACATGTTTATTATATCCTTTTTATTTTTATCTCATTTCTAATGAAAATATTTTAATATGTAAGCATAGGAGCCTGGTACTCCGTGGTCGGGTGCATATGAATGAATGGATAAAATTATTCAATTCTCTTGAATCATAAATCTTTTTTTTATTTAAATATAAACGAATATTTTATTGGTTTTCGATATATAAATAATTATTGTATTTCTGAGTATGTCGGCTTATAAAATTTCCCTTGAATATTTTCCCAGTTTTACTAACAGCTAGTATTTTAATTTTTATAATTACATATTTCATTTTTTCCAATTGATAATATTTAATTTATTGGATATAAGCTACTTTTTACCTCTCAGATTTTAAACTCAGGTGGAATAAGAGCATTCGTTAATTGTTAATAATGCTCTTAAAAATTTTTTAATTAAAATTGAATTATCGCATTGGGTAACTGTTGAAGCAAGTTTTTTAGCATAGTAGCTATAATTTTAAAATTAATTAGTAAAATGTGAATACTGTTATGAATTTTTTATATTTGTAACATTGAACACTTTGTATATGAAGAAAAATTTACATTATAATTTCAAGTTTATTTTAATTTGGATTTAAAGGGAATATTAGACATGATTCCACAAAAATGGATATAAATTGGGAATAAAAAAAAATTGAACTCGGTTAAATATTAGTTATTTCGCATAAATTGTTTGACAAATTTGTAATAATCAAAAATATTTAATCAGTTATCGGAGAAAAATATAGAAATATTAAACCTATATGAATTTTGAAGTTTTTATTATTGGTAACCTTATACCTTATATTTATTGTGACTTATTTAATATTAAATCACTTCCACATATTAAATACGTTACAAATTATCCCAATGAAATTGATCCCAATGAAATTGACGGAACAAAAATTTCATTGGGTTTTTTGCATTTTTCAAAGAAAAATTTCATTGGGTTGAACATTCCATAAAAATAAGTTTAACGTTTAAAATATTATCACAAATGGAACAAGTTGGCATGCAAGTATTATCAAATAGATGAATCTTCGTGAACAGCATACCAAGACGTAATCTACAAATTTTTGTTTCTACAAACCTGTTACCTATGCTAAGCATCGAAGGAGTTGCGTCCGACCAATTGCATCTAAGAAATCTATCAGAGGTATACTTACCTCATGGTATCTATTTAGTTCCTAATTTCTTTTTCTTTAGTCGATCGAAAATAAATAAATCTATCGAAAGTAGGATTACCTATAGCAGACCTGGCCTCCCTACCCGCAAAAATATTGCCACCTATGTTGCAATAACCTGGCTTACACCTTATTGAAATTGTTATATTTGCTTTTATAATTTAAAAAAATTGCATATAATTAGGGGTAAACACTTAAGTGCTAAATTTATTATAAATTTTTTCATAATTGAAGTTTAAATCAATTTGAATTTTATAATTTCAAAAAATTTACGACATTACTGCTCATTTAAGGAACTTTAAATAAATTTGATTGGAAGGAGTTAATTGAGTTGGAAGCGATATAATTTTAAGAAAAATTTCAAGGATTATTGAAAAATATAATATTTTTGAAAATTTGTCATTATTTTATTCCCTGCTTAGTTTAGAATTATTAATTTTCAACATGATTTTCCGAAATTTTATTTTAACCCAAAGCATTTGATTTACACATTTTGTTAATTTGACATTAAAATTTTTTATGTTAAAGCAAAATTTTCTCAATAAAATTTAAATTGATTAATCTATATTTTAATTTATTTCGTCTTATTAAATCCTGTAAAACTATACAAGAGCTGCACACGTTTTATTGTCTTGTCATTTCTTTGTTATAAAACATTGCAAGGTTTTATTGTCAAAGCATTTATAAATTTAAAATTCATTAATTTTTAATGTAATTATAATCGGAGCCTACACAAAACATAAATAAACTTAAATTATTAATATTTATATTCAATTTATCAAAATGTTTAGGCATTAAATGTAATTATTGTTATGGAGATTTTTTTTTTCCAATTTTTCATTATCTAAAATAAGAAAAGACTTCACAAACGTTTGCTGTTCCATGCGAATTATATACTTTATTCAATGACGACAGCTCTAAATTCATCCACAAGAACACGTGTACGAACATAAAAGAATTATTAGAACTTATTGAAAGGAAAATTATGATTTTGAAGAAGAGAGAATATCATTAACCCCCACTTTGTTATTATTAATGTTGTAATACAAACTTCTCTTCATATCTTTTGTTATTTTTGTTTTTTATTAAGAACAAGAAAAAAAAATAAAAAATTAAATTATGAGTTTTGTTCTCTTTTCTTTTATTTAATTTTCTCTTTTTTTTAACAGTCTCATCTTGCTGTTTTGTTTTTTTTTCTTATTTTACTCTTTTATTGTTTTCTTTTTTATTCCTTAATGTTTTCCTTTCAAGGTTTATTTGTTAATGTGAAACCTTAAAATTAAGATATCTCATGTGTAATATACTTGATTTTATTTTTCCTTCTTTGGTAATAAACATGAATAAAAAAGAAAAGACAACAACAACAAAAAAGACAAAAAAAAATTAAATTTCGTCTTTTTGAAAAATGAAAAATAAGATCAGGAAATAAAAATATTATTAAAATAATACTAAAGAACAACAAAAATTAATGAAGAAGTTTAAAATATTTTTGTTTGTTAAGAAAATGGTAGAAAATTTGAGTGAGATGCTTAAAATTTTTTATTTTTTATGTTTTCGAATTTTATTTGTAAGGGGCTCCTATTCTATTGTGTTTAAATTTTTTATTGTTTTCTATATTCTATATAAATTTGATTGTAATATTATATTTATCAATCATATATGAAGTTTTTAAAGTTCAAATTATTTTTGATTAAAATTTAAAGTAGGGAAGGATTAAATACGGAAATTGTAAGATTTTTAAATTTTTATTACTACAATTAAACTGCTAATTTTATAGACATTATTATAGTTAAACAGTTTAAGGGAAATAGGTGTTCTAGAAATTTAATATAAGAATATTAGAAAAATTTGTTCTTAAAAAATATTAGAGAAATAGCGATTAGAAATAGCGTGACGGGTACAATAATTATTGACACTCTAAAAATTCGGTACAATTATTGACAACCTGATTGCTGTAGTACTTTTCAAGTCCCAATAACAATATTATTAATCAGAAATATTAACTCGGGTTTTAATCATTTGATAATTTTCCCATTATAATTTTATTATATAAAATTGTATTCATGAAATTTAATTATCACGCTAAATGAATGCTTGTACAAATGTTTTGTAAATTTTCAAAAATAAATTCGTATTTGAAATTCTTCTATTTTTCTAGTTTCAACTAGATTATTTTTTCAATTTATATGAAATACCTATGTGCGATAGTTTGTAAAAATTGCATATCGTTAGGCGTGCTAGAAATTATGATCTTATATTATTTGTTAGGAAGTTTGATTTTGTAGTATATAGCTGGCTATATTAATGATAATTTTAAGATTAAAAGAAAATAAATAGTTAGCTATTAATACAATGAAATTCTTATATAATATAATTTATAAAAAGCGGCGCAATAATCTAAATTTTTACTTTGTTTTGTTGTAATTCATTTTCATTTAAGATATTAAAATTAATTTAACCTGAACAGTTAATAATAAAGAGGTATATGAAAACAAAAAAGTTTTTGAAGGATTTTTTGAATTTTAAATGAAAGAAGAATACAGAGTTTCGTGAATTTAATTTAGGGGCAATAAGAAATTCTGTAAATAAAATAAAACAAAATGCATTCTAATTTAGTATCCTTTTTACACATGCTGCTGGACATAATTTAATAATAGCTATTTAAATAAATGAAAACTTTTGCCAATTAAATTTTATAAATTTTTTTGAAAATGAAAGGACAAATTGTTGTTGTAAGCTTTCAAAAAATTGAAGTAATTAAGTAGAAACAGCTTTTAAAATTGTGTTATATACGCCTTTTTGCTACCCCAGTTCGGTAAATGAAATGGAATACATGGTTACTGAACGAAAAAATCAATTTAAATTTTTATAAAAAGTATGCAAAATTTGCTAAGAATTTAATGTTGCAACACTATAATAAAATTTTATTAATTTTATTAGGAAATCTCGATTTTATGAAATAAAATTTTAAATTTTATGAATATCCAAAAATATGTTTTTCGAAATAGCTCTGTAGAAAACAACTGAACAATTTTATCAAAAGAAAATTAGTAACAGCCTACAACTTGAATTATAAAATTAATTTATTTTATAAGCTATACTAAAACTGTGCTAAAATAATAAGTATAATTTTTATGAATATATATATTTATGACAACAATTTTTTTTAATTTTAATTCAACTAAACACCCTAAAAGAAAAGAATGTCATTGTAGGGCTATTATACCAAATAACAATAGGTCTGTTAACACACCTGTCATCTGTACAATTAAATTAAACAATTTAGTTGTTGAATTCAAAAAATATAACAAAAATTCTTCAATTTAAGCTTAAAAATAAAATTTTATATTTTGCGCCGGGGCATAGGCAATTTTTTCTTCAATATTAATTTAATATGCCAATAATTTAAATAGTTTTTTTTTTTTGAAATTTCAAAACAAGTTGCCCAATGAATTTTGTTTTTACGGATCTAAAATTATAAATTTTGCAATTATTAATAAAGCAAAACTAGCTTTATCTTTTTTTACTAGCCAAAGTACCCGTTATCGTTAAAAACTTCTGATAAATAAAAATTTTTAAATTAAACAATTTCATAAATTCGACACATTTTTAAGATTTGACAAAAATCTTGAATACAAAATTAATTTTCACAAAATATTTTATTTAATCTTCATAAAATAAATTAAATTAACTTCGAAGATAAAATTATTTTTTTATTCAATATTTTTAATTTTGTTGTGGTTACTTTTGAACTCAAACTACCGCATTGTTATTCTGACCCCTTAAAAATTTCTAAAATAAATTGAATGTAAAATATAATTTAATAAAAAAAAAATAAAATCCAAAAAAAAACGAAAATCCTCTGAAAGATTTTCTGCTGAATCTTTTTAAATGAATATTTTTTTTTTTGAGAGCTTTCACCTTTAAACCAATTACGAGTTGAATTTCTAAAAAATAAATTTCCGATGCGCCCTAAATTTTTTTTTTTCATTTTTTTTCTCTCTCTCGAATTGAAATATGTTTTTTTTTTCGTTTTTCTTTACCGGAAAAATATAATAATTACAGTTATAATGACATAACAAATAATTCAGTTTTGAAGAGAAAAATAGCAAAATGAAGAAAAAAAAAAGAAAATTATATAAAAAGCGCTTAGACAGCTCATTTCCTTTAAGAAAATGTTACCGAAAATTGTGTTATTTTTTCCTTTTTTTTTCTTATTCTGTTCAATTTGAAGTTTTTTTTTGCTTATAGCCTCACATACGTGTTTCAATTTTGAAATATTTTGAAAAGGAAAATGATGTCAGGAGGAATGAAGATAAATTTAAAATGAGTTTTCCCGTTCCTTTTTTTTCAGTTTGTTTCGATTTTTTTTTTTTTTACTTGCTTTAAGTACACATATGAGTTCTGTTGGCTTATGTATGTTTTTTTTTTTAAATTGCACAGGCTTACATTATGTCGGAAAATTTGTTAAATTTTCTTTTCGTATTTTTCTCTTAAATTTTTTCAATTCAATTTGTTCTGCTTTTTTTTTATTGCTATGCCTTTGCCTTTTATGATCAAGAAAGTTCATCAACTTTAGTTTTTATTTTTTTTTTTGTTTGTGAAAATAAATTACGTTCAACTATTATTTTACTAATTTTCAAAAAAAATTTTTTCTCTTTTTTTCTTATTTTTGTTTTTTGGTTATTCCAAAAGTTAAAATTTTACTCTACTTGACACAATATAAAAAAATGTATGTGAGGCTTTTAAAGTAAAAATACACGTGTTAGTTGGTAAGTTGCGTTACAGCACAAAAAAATATGAAAATTTTTATAAGTCTACTGTGTATAGTGTTAAATACATTTGATGAGTGTGCGTTTGTGTATGTGCTTCAACAATTTTTTTTCTATTTTATGAATTAAAACAACAAAAAAAAAGCACAAAAATAAGAGAGTAAAATGCAAATAAACAAATAATTGAAAAAAAAAATAAAAAGCAAAAAACACAGAAAAAAAGTTTTTCCCTTTTGTATAAAGTACGAAACTAGGACAATTTTTTGTTACTTAAGCGTTAAAAGTAATTCAAAAAGTTATGGAAATTGAAAAATTAGGAACATTTTTTTTCCTATATAGGAAAAAATTTTCATTTACGTACACATACTACATTCTACATTCACATACCTACATAAATATAGGACCAATTTTTGAATAGAACACTGAAGAGAAAGTAATGAAAAAAATTTTTTTTTCTTAAAATCTAGGAGCAAAGCTACGAAAAAAAAATCCATTGTAGTTGGGAGTTTGTATGGTAATAATTGTAATCGCTTATTATGTCACAGCTAGTTATAATAGGTTTTTGTAGAAAAAATAAAATACTGAAGAAAAAAACAGAAAATCCAAAATTCTTTTCATTACTCTTTGTATACTAGGTATATAAGGTATAGAAAATTCCAAATGCTTTTTAAATTGGGTTGTGACGAAAAACAAAAAAAATTCTCTTGAAATCTTTGTTTTAATTTTTGTAATATTTTTTTTTGTTTTTGGCGGCGACGGTATATTCCTGCGTTGAATACAAATTTTATTCTTTTAATAAATTATTTTTAAAAATTTACAATAAAATTTACATATATACAAAATTATTTAAGAAAAAAAAGAAAACAAAGTTATGGTAAAATAAGAATTTAATTTTAAAAATTATTAATTGAAAAATAAAAATTAATATTGGAAATTCGAGAGCGCGTAGCAATGAAATTTGACATTTTTATTAGGTACTTTCGTGCTATAGGCACATTTTATGGCATTTAAGAATTTTTAACTCTTTTGTAGGAGAATTGCGATAAATACAAAAGAAAATTATTTAAATGTGTTAAGGAACTTGGTTGTATTTTAATTATTCAATTTTGTATTTTATTAAATTACAAATTTTAAGTGGGAAATCATTTTTCTGGGGAAAATCCAAGAAGTGTATGGATTCTTTTGATAATTTTGGCAATTTCCAATATTAGATAGAATGTTGTGGGAAATCAAAAACTATATATTGTGAAGAGGTTTTGGAATTATGTTTATTTTGCATTGAGCACTGATTGTTTGATTTCATCCAAAATTTCTAAAAACAAGAACTATGTGTTACACAAAACTACAAAATTCACAATCTAGATCCTATGGGACTTTTATTTTCGTTGAAAAAATCAGAAATATCAGAATCAGTATATTGTTAATTTATAAAGCAAAAATTTAGTGCTAATTCTAATTTGAAACCGTACTATGCAGTAAGTAACTCAAATACTGTTAAACTTCTTTTGCTGTCGAATTCGCTGTCTTCTATTATTGACAGTCGATTTTTCAAATTCGAGTATTGCTAGTATTTGATAAATTTGCTAGTATTTGAGAATTTCTCAAGATTTTCGTTCGCACTTCATTATTTTCAACGATTATATTAATTACACATAATTTTTGCTAAGATTTTTAATATTTTATTTTGACACTGAAACTTCTATGCCAGTAAGTAGTGATAATCTTCCAAATTAATTTCATTCTTCCCATGCTCGAAAATTTTTCTGTTTTAAAAATTTCACTTAATCCATAAAATATATCTAGAAAGGGGTTCTAGATGTGAATTTTTTTTTAGAACTAAAAATAATTTTCGATTTTAATGCAATAAATTTTTGTCATTTTAATTTCACATAGAAATATTTTTGAAATTCTAATTTTCATTTCAAAATGGGAGTTGAATTTCAACGTAAAGACATAAAAAATAATGCATATATGAAAAATTTACTCAGAAAATTAACTCATAATATTGCAAAAAATATTTTGTTCAAACAAAATATTAAGTGTTTGTTTTTGAAATTTTTAAATTATTTTTAAAATAATTGTATGTACATATGGTATTAAATTTCTTTTTCCAATAAAAAAGTTTAAATATAAAATGAAATTCTTAATAAGAAATCAAAATAAAAAGGAAAATGTTATGGACCCCTTTGTATTAAAATGAGTAGGAGTGTCCTTTTATTTTGTACTTGTAATACGGAAAAAATTCCAAAGAGATGAAAGAAAAGGAAAATAAAGATTTTTTTCTCATTTAAGTTGTTTTTTTTTTCTCTCAAATGTTTTTATTTAATTTAAATAAATTGTTAAAAATTTTCATTATAAATGAAAATATTTTTCTTTAATTATTGAAAAATATGTTAAGTTTGTAGGTATGAAAGTATGTAATTATTATTTTGTTTTAAAAGAAAAAATTAAAAAATTGAATTTCATTTTTGCTGTTGCGAATGAAAAAACCGAATGCTTTTCAAATTATGAGACATGCAACACATTATAATTTTACTCTTTTGAGAAACAAATTTTGTTTAAATAAAATGTAAGAAAATATTTTGATGCAAAGAGAGCTTATAAATCTTTTAAAAAGATTCCAATTTTTTTCTCTTAAAAAATTAATCGGTGATTTTGACCTTTAAAAATTATTAATCGCCTTTTAAAAATTATTTTCAATTTTAAGAGTACGGTGCTATTTTTTAATAATTTTCTGTTTCTTTAAGCTGTTTATTTAAGCTGTTCAGCTTTACAGAATTCAAAATAATATATTGATGTTTCATATAAGATTATCGAAGCTACCGATTATTTTGTGTTTTAGAATACAAAAAAATTTTCAATTTCATCTTTTGGGCTGCGAAGCAGTTATAATGCTGTTGGATCAATTCTTGAGGAAATTGTTAATATTTCGAAATTAAGAAATTTTTTATTTATTTATTTATTTTATTTATTTATTTATTTCAGTATGTCTGTTTAGTAATTTAGTTCTTCATACCCTAATAATTATTATGAATAAGCCATCTTAGGAGTATCTAATTTGTTAATAATGTATATAAAATTACGTCCCAAATTTAATTTTATTGACAAAACAGTCAAATATTACCCATATTCCGTTATTTTTTGTATCCTAAACTTAATAATTTAATTTTCAGTAAAAATTATGAAAATTTAATTTTTAAAGTGCAAAAGCGGCCTAACCTACATATTGTAGCAAAAATATTGAGAATAATGGTTAGACCACTTTGCTTCTGAACCCCTCACTTAATAAATAATAGTCAAGGTACTTAATGTTTACGATCTTACTTCAAGGTACAAATATTGTGAACCAAGGATATTAAATTTTTCATTAGAAATTTTTAATTTTAAAATTTCAAATTACATGTAATAATTATTAAATTTGCAAATTAGTAAAACAACTTCTATTTAGCATAGAGGATGTTTTATTAAATTTGTTATATCCTAATATTATTTTTTTTTTTAAATTCCTCGTAACAATCTTTACCACAACAAATGCTAGTTTATGGCGTATATAACCACAAAAAAATTTTCTTTTAAATGCCAAAAATTTAAACAAAATCTCTTTTACTCTATACAAATTGAATAAATTTTTTTTTTGGCAGCAAAAATTTAATGCAACACAAAACTATTATAAAATTGTGTTTATTAAATTTCAAACATGAAATCCTGGAAAAGTTAAAAATTTTTTCGTTCCATGTTAAAAAATAGCAAGAAAAAGGGTACTTAATAATAAAAACAATAATTGTAGCGCATTGAGACGTGAAACATTCGTGAATTGTGGTATACAATATTTTAATAACACAATGTAAAAATTAAATTTTTCTTTATAGTGTTCTCCTTTTCAAATTTAAAATCCCTGTATTCTGTTTATTTTTTAGCATCAAACAAATTGTATTTTATTAAGTGTGTGAATTGCTGGTATTTTTATTAAAAGGCAAAAACATTGTTGAACTACTTTGTTAAAATTACTAATAAAAAACGTCAAAATATCTTATGCCAAAAATATAATGTGAAGGTGTAGAAGAAAAATATTTTATGGTGTACTTTAAAAATTCTTTTATTTCACTAACAGAATTTCATTGAAAAATTGTTTTAAAGACTACTGAAGTGAATATCTTAATTTTATCGTATATATTCAATTAACTAAATTAACAGCAATTTCCAAGAATTAGGGAAAAAATTTGTATTATTAACTTTTTATAAACCATAGGACAGTTTAAGAAGCAAATAGTCCATATGACTGAAATAATGAAATATGACTGTAAAGTATTATAAATTGTACGCCACTTTAACATAAAAGTTAATTGAGTTGGTTCAAATCAATGCTTTGTAATAATATAGCACTTTTCAGTTCAAAAAGTGAAAATACTGTTAATCATAGCATTTTATAGTAAACAATTCAATAATAAATTATATTATTTAAATTACTTAAGTTCATGAAAAAAATATTTAAAAAATTGCATACAGTTAGGATGAGACAAAAAATAAAAATGGAAAGAAACGTAGGCATAACCCTCTAGTCCAAAATTAATTGAATGAGTTAAGAAAAATAATAACGGCACAGAATTAAAAAGCTTATTACTGAATTTCTTCTTGCAAAATAGTTCTAGAATTCGATTCCAAAAACTGATGTGTACTTCCGTTTTGTACGTGTCTTGAACAAATAAGATATTTTTTAAAACTTTTATTTTCTCTGAATTTTCTCGTCTACTAACGTTTTTATACCATTTGTCTTTGAATTTGTCTTTCATTTTAAATTGTTAGATTTTCTTTCGCAACAGAGCGATCTGATAGAGAAATTACTGGACATTTTTTTATATTCGAATCAACAATATTAACAGGATTCTTATATGATTTCGTATTCGTTCACTTTCAATAATCTAAGGCTAAAAATTGAGCTACATTATTTGAATAGAACTAAGACTTCACTGAAAATTGATACATTTCAAATTCTAATGACTAACTTCAGTATCGGTATTCATTCTACAATAAATTACTTAACCAAATAACTACACATTATTAACTTTAAAAATTAAAATTTTTCATTTATTGTTTTATTATCAAGCCGGACCTTAAACAAATGCATTTGTTCAAATAATTATTTTTGCTCTCATATTAATATTAAATTATAGATTTTTTCATTTAACATCATAAAATTTTCGATTACAAACCTCAACACTTTGAATTAAAGTAATTTTCTGGAAAATAAAGAGAACACAATGGAAAAATTACACTACCATAAATAATATTTTAATAATGTTAAGTTAAGCTTAAAAAATTTATTAAAATTTATTTCAATAACTTATGTTTAAATACAATTATGGCTACCCAAATTATATCAAAAGTTCTTATACTTGATTCCAATTATTTCTTTTATTTTTTTTTTCACTTTACATAAAATTTCAATTGAAAATTTTCCCTTTCTGTTTTTTTTTTGTACGCTACTAAAAATTTTCTCGCTGTAAATTTTAATTTTAAAACGGTGTTTTAAATCATAATCCTTTTATTTCCTTTGATATATTAATGAACTTACAAAATAAATATAATTTTATACATGATAAATATATAATATATAATATATATATATATATATATGTATATGCATGTATAAAGGATTATGTAAATATGTACATATTATTTTTGTAGTTCATTGAAAGGAATTAAAATATTGAAAAGCATAATAAAAAAAAATAAAAACGTTTATTTTCATTACAATAACAAAATATTAAAATTTATTGCCAATCAACTTTTGGGTATATTTATTTAAACTATATTAAAAAAAAAAAATTTGTATATCTAGAACTTAACAGTTCTAGATATACAAATTTTTTTTTTTTTCCCCTTATTCACTCCTAGAAGGAGCATAGGGCTAGTGCATGATTTCTCATGCACTAGTTTCATAGCGTCATAGAGTTTAACTAGGTAGGTGACTAACCTGCCGTAGTTTTATTTATATTAATTATTTCAGTTTATTAATATTTACTGCTTATTTTTCTTAGTCTTTAGTATCGAATATTATGAATATTTGAAAATTACTTATATAATATTTATTAGTATTGCATATTAAGTTATAATAATATTGAATATAATTTTTATAGTGACCTGACCGGGGTTTGAACCCGAGACCCTTCGGTTAAAGGACCGGTGCCATAACCACTGCACCAATGGTCAGATAGATATACAAATTTAGTACAGCAAAAATAACATAGTTAGTATTACACTAGGTGCTGACTGTACGTATAATATTGAGTCAAAAGAAAATTTTTTACATAATTCTGATAATTGAACTTGAAAATCATTATTAGACTTATAAATATCACTGGGTTCCAGATTGCAAAAAAACTAACTTTTTAAGTCACCATTTAATAGCCTTCAAACTTTATAATTTTTACTTAAATTTTACAATCCAAAACGTTTACAGATTAATGAATTTACATTATGGAAGAAATTCAAAATTTTTAATTCTCAAAGACGCATGTTTTAACAAATAGAACACGATTTTAACATTTGACCACGTACCTCAAAACTTATCGACTTTATTACATTTATTTATGCAGAAAATGGTAACAGGACCGAAAATAAAATAATAGTAAGTTTATAGCTATGAAATATAAAATGACTCAAATGGATCTTATTTGCAACACTGCATTCTGAAAATTTATAAAAAGCATTAAGATTTTTTTCTTTGAGCTCTCTAAATTTTCATGTGTATTCAAATTAGTTTTTCAACAATACGGAATTAATTAACATTTACTCAAAACAATATGGAAGGTGATAATGTATAGGGTTTGCCTAAGTTAGAGTATTAAATACTCTTTAGCAGTAACCATAGAAGTATTTTCCTAATTTAAGGAAATTATAAAATCTTTGAAAACTTTTATATGTACGTTTCTAATTCATCAAACGCAATAAAACAGATTTAAGTACACACAGAATAAAATAATAAAATACTTGTATGGGAAAATAATGAGAGGAAAACTATTAGAATGTTGTGAGTATAAATTATTCTCTTATAATTCAGTGGAACTCAATTTTCGTTATTACTTATGCAATTAATATAATTCAACAAAGAATATCTCTGATTTCTCAAATTTCGGACATTGAAATTTTAAAAGAGAACTTAAATTAGTTACTCTCATTATCATAAATTGTTTCTTATTCTCACCAAATTTATAATATTCTTCGGTAAATTGAATTATGTATTTCAAATGGAAAAATAAAATTTTTACATCTTTTTTGAAATCAGGAAAAAATTTTATATTTAAATACCGAATTATTAGCGAAAAAGTATAAATAATTAATAAAATAACAGAAACAAAACGAAAATTAATTTGAGTTTTTTCTCTCTCTCTCTCTCTCTCACTCTCTCGCTCTTTCTTACTCTTTATTTTAATTTTTATTATTTTCCTGTGTTTTGACTTAATTCAATTAACCGTAAATACATTTCTGTTTGATTTTGAAAATATAAATAGCGTAACTTTTGTAAATTTATATATATATATATATGTACATATATTATATGTATAAATAAAAACCTTAACAACAATATGAAATATAAGTATGTGCAATATATGCAATGTTAGTTTACGTGTACATAGTGTTGTAGTTTATAAAATTTTTTTTTTCCTGGTAAAATAAATACAACAACCAACACCAATTAAATTTAAAGGAAAACAATTAAAAATGAAATGAACTAAAATAAAAAATCTCAAATTAAAACAATAAAATTCTCATAAAAGTCATTAATTTATTTAAAAATCAATAAAATGTTGTATTATTAATAAAAAAAACAAAAAACAAAAAGAAAGAGTAACTTAAATTATCAATATGAGTGTAAATGATTGTTTGTATACGCAAGGATCCGTGCATGTTGATATAAGAATGTATGTATGTATGTAATGTCGATTTATATATGTATATTGTGAAAAACATTCAAATATTTGGGTTAAATAATGTACACATAATTGTTTTTTCATTTTATTTTCCATTCCATATATTTGTACATACATACATACATACATACATATATTATAATATATTGTGTATATGTTTGCTTTTTGAAAAAGTGCGGTAATTTTAACTTTATTGTTCTTCAACTTTCAATTAAATATACATGTGTTAAATGATGTTGTTACAATTATTATTATTTAAAATACAAAAGTACACACATATACTTATATAAGGATGTATTCATATATAGCAGACAAAATAATGATTGCAATATGTATATACAAAACGTGTGATTTTATTTAATATAAAAATGTTCAATACTTTATATATGTACATAATACAAATACATGGGATGAACATTTTTATGAAGATTAATAGTACACATGGGAAGCTTTATATATTATAATAGTTTCGTGCCTAGTTAGATATAAAATTTGTACATATTATAAGAGTATTTTACACACATTCTATACATATGTATATTTATAAAAATAAATGTATAATTAAAAGGAAATGTTCATTCGAAAGGAGACTTTTATTAATCATTCAGGGTATACACATTAAAAATATATACGTAAATATGTATGTATGTGTATAGAAAAAAAAATTTATTATAAATCTACGTTTTTCAATTTATATTTGCTTTTATTTTAGCAATCTTTTTTTCTCTCTCTCTCTTTCTCTCTCTATTTTATTTGATTTATTTTATGAAAATAATTATCGATTTGTGGTTTTTAATCAATTAATTCTTTAGTAAATAATTAAAATTCAATTTTAAGATTATAAAATATTAATTTAAAAAAAATATGTAATATTTTAATATTTTATCAACAATAATAGTCATGTATATAAAGCGTATAAGAAGCAAAATAGGAAAAAAACAATTCGAATGTTATAAGGATTAAATAAATTTTAACTTTATTTAAAATATAATTAAAATTTCAAAAAAAAAAAAGAAAATGGATTTTAAATCAAATTATTATTTAAAATTATTTTCTGAACATTACTAAAAGAATTTTGCAATTAAATATTTTCTTGGTGAGAACTAGAAGAAGTGGTTTTTTTCTTTTTAAAGATTTCAAATTAAAATTGTTTTGGTAATGTCTTCAGAAACAAGAGGAGTTTTTAAAATTAAATGAAATATTAATGAAATTTCCATATTAATTTAGACATATTAAATTTTTCCTTAATAAATAATTTCAATAAAATTTATGGTTTCTAAATAATATTGAATTTTTAAATATTTATAGAAATTTTACAGAGACTTTCAAATAATCTGAAATTTTCAGTAGGCTAGAATATTGAAGAACATTTTATAAAGCAGAAATTTAAATATATTGATGATTCATTCATGTCTAAGCGATTTGATTTGTATAACACTTATTTCGTACACATTAAATAGCCAAGTAAGCAATATTCATTTCATACATTTGGTTTGGCATTCGACAGGAAGTAGCTTTATACTGAAAAAAATAAATGTTACCTGATCCGGTACCGTAAATTTAGTTATTCTTCATGTAAAATATTTATATCGTATAATATATTTGTGAACTTTTAAAATATAACATGGAGATAACCTCTCGTCCTACTCTCGAGTCAATTCATTGTTCCAAATTTTTTTTGAGAATATAATTATTAATATAAAGAGTGAATATAATTATATGGCAGGTGAATTTTTGAAATGTTCTTAAAAGAAGTTTAATCTACAATATTTGCTTTTAGTGTACAATGTGCTCAAATATTCTAAAAAGAAATAAAAATTTAATTCGGTTGTTTACTGTTTATTGTAACACAAAAATTTCTAATGCACATCATAGAAAACCGAAAATGATTTTGAACTACAATCGTATAAAGAGCGGTTTTGATAATTTTGATAAAATTTTGAGTGAAAATACGTGCAAATGAGCATAAAAACCATAAAACTTTGCGTAAAATGCCAGAAGCTTATTGTAACCAACAAAAATTCACTAAAATAAAATTAATTATTATTTTTATTTCAGTTTTCTCGTTTTTTCTCTTGTATGTACCATTCAGACTAACTCATTTTCTTTACTTTCATATATTTTCTTAAAAACATTCTTGCTTACCCGGATATGTTGGGTGTACGAAATAAATATACAAAATAAATAAGTTCACGGTCTCAAATATGAGTAACCCACTTAAATATTCAATTTGCATTCAATTGAATAAAAATTTGTGGCAGTCAATAAATAAAAATTCCACATTCCATTCATATTTAGATTTTAAAATATAGGCGAACTCTTTTTTTGTTCACAGTTATGTAGTAATAGTACAGAAGAATATCTAAAATTAATCGAAATTTTAAAAATATTGAAAATGAGAATTTTTAAAATTTTACAATTATTTTTTTTTTTATCAGAATAGAAGAATTTGCATTTTTGGACATTCAAAAATTGAGGAAATTAAACTTATGATTGCAATTTTTTTTTTGTAGAATTCTAAACTTAAAAAACCGTTCATTGTAAATATTTCTAGTTTCTAAATTCCAGAAAAAGAAAAAAACAAAATTCAATTTGCTATTTTTATTCAATTTTTATTCAATTTTATATTTTCCAAGTGGTTTTGGTTTTTATATTTTTGCATTTCTTCCGTTTTTATAAGTGCATACTCTTGAATTTATTCATTCATTTTAAATAAAAATAGCGAATAAATTAAATTGTAAGAGTTCAAATCTAGCATTTCCTCACTAACATCTTTTAACAATACTGTTAGGATTTATGTTTTTTTTTTTGTTGTTTTATTTTATACCTTCAATATAGGAATAGATATGCGATTTGGTTGTAAATGTTGTTAGGAATTGCAATTGAAATTATTATTTGGTACATTATTTTTAATTTAAATAAAATCGAGATTTTTTATAAAACAGTCTCGATAGTTCGATATTACCGTATCGTAAAAATATTGAAATAATTGAAATATAATAGATCTGGACCCTTTTGCATCAACCTATTGCAATTTTTACTTGTTTATAATCAATTAATTTAAAAAAAATGGGGAAGTTTCTATTGTAGCACGAAGTCCGGAACACTTCTGCGCAATCGGACCACATACTCTTCGTTGGGAACTAAGAAACAAGTGCTGGAGAAATCCTTTGGGGCTACGACGGGCTAAGAAGCTTCTGCGAAATAATTACTAGAAACGATTTAAGGAAATTATAGGGTTAGGCAAGAATCAGGTGAGAATCCTCACAGGGATCTTGTTGTAGCACTATAGATTTAGTTAGGGATTGCAGGAGTTAGGCCTAAAAATGGGGACACTTGAAGATTTTATGAGGAGGATGAGGAAACCTTAGTAAACTTTCTGGAAGACTGTGGTGCTCTTGCTTGTAGAAGAAGAGAAATACTGGTGGAGTTGCGGTTTTCCGGGCCTCAAAAGATGCTCGAGTCATCAAAAGTTGCTCTGGCGCAGTAGGGCTTTCCCCGCACTCAGGATCCTTATACGTGCACGTGGCGCACTGTTACTCAGATTGTGCAAATCTACATATCTACAAATGTATATTTTTTGGAATTGACAATTCATGAATATTTTTTTAATTTTATAAATGATTTTTTTTTATCGCCATAGGTTATTATGAAATCTTTCACTACTGGGCTTATAAAAGTTTATAAAAAAAAAAATAAA
Organism: Condylostylus longicornis; assembly: GCF_029603195.1. Classification (NCBI taxonomy): domain Eukaryota; kingdom Metazoa; phylum Arthropoda; class Insecta; order Diptera; family Dolichopodidae; genus Condylostylus; species Condylostylus longicornis. The sequence continues at coordinate 1,921,389 of NW_026578116.1, forward strand.
AATTAAAGTAGCATATAACAGTTAAATAAAAATGTTAAGATTTTTCTATAAAGTAAAACTGAAATTTTAAATTTAAATTTTTCTGTTTCGCATGCATTACTCCCACATATTCGTAAAAGTCAACTTTACATACTAACTATTCACTATGTACACATATTTGTTTTATCTTTAAAAAAAGTTTTTTTAACTTTTTGGATTGTCTTTAACCACTTTTAAAGCATAAGCCGTAGGCAATTCATATAACGATGTCAAAAGTCATAACTTAAATATGATTTCACTTTTTTTTTTTTTTGTTTTATCATATGTGTGTGTGTGCCCTTTAAGGGAAAATATAAGAAAAATTTAAATTACATGCATATATACAGAATTTAAAAATAATGAAGTTTCTGAGTGAAAAAAGAAAAAAAAAATAGTGAGTGAGAAAATGATAAGCGAGAAGAAAAACAAAATATAAATGAGATAACAGAGACAGTGGGGTAAAGTAGAGGGAGATGATAACAAAAATACCAGAGATTGAAAAAGAGAGAATTGAAAAATTATTACAATTTCTTTTCCACTTTAAAAATTGAAATTTTATTTTTTTTTTCACTCATTTTCTACCATGTACACTTTTTCCATTCATGTCATCCCTTCGAGCGTTAATTCCACTTTTACCGTTTTATATCGTTTCTCATTTACTTGTTGTGTATTTTTCATTTTTCTCTTCTTTTATTTTTATATTATTATTATTCTTAATTTTAATGCTAAAGCTGGTTTTATATTTGTGTTGTTTTTATTGCTTTCTGATCTCTTTTTTATTTTTTTGCAATCCATATGCATATTCAATGAGATTTTCAATTTCCTTTGTTTATTTTCTGTTTTTTATATTAATTTTTTTGTTGTTTTTTGAAGAAAAAATAAAATGAAAATAAAATGCAACAAAAAAATAATAATAAAAAACAAAATGTTTGTGTTCCATTTCAAATACAAGGCAATATTACTAGCATTATCATCGCCATCCAAATGATATTATACGGGTAGTATTTTGCCTATATAATTTGGCTTTATGTTATAATGTATATTTAATGTTATACATTTTATGTTATGTGTTATATACATATACAAACAGTAATAGAAAAGGTACCAATAATAACAATATTGTACATTTAAAGATACATGTATATATGGAGTATGTGTATGTATAGGAATATGTGTCAAAATCCTTGAATGAACGTAAACTAACTCCCATATTCATTTACAACTATATTATTTTGTACCTATTGTATTCATAAAGTAATAAAATAAAAATATAAAAGGAATATTATTATAAATGATATTTTTTTCAATGCGGATATTCGAAATATGTGTGTATGTAATAAGTAAAGAAAAAAAAATAGTAAAGAAACAGTTATTTTTTTATTTTTAAGTATTCGTTCACATATAAAATAAGTAAGTAGTACAAAAATAAGAAAATTACATTTTTTTTTTTTAAGCGAAGTTCCCATAAGGGCCGTAAAGTGAATCCAAGATAACTCATTTAAAGAAGAAAATATTATAAAAAGAAGAGATTATGCTGTTCTACTTCTTATGATATTCTGGCGCTGTTATTTTTTTTCATGTGATCGACATTTTAAGGATCACATATATTATATTATGTAAATGTTATTGATATAGATATAAAATGTAAGATGAAATCAGGATTTTCTTAAAAATTTTGTCCTAATTTAATGTAATTGCTTCGACTTACATTTAAAATGTTAAACATATTATGACTTGTGAGTATTTCCGTTTTGCATATACTTTCAATTTAAAAACGTTGTGTTAATGTAGAATAATCGCTGGCATGGCTTTTATTCAGCAACTTGTTTCAGGGAACGTTGTGTTGGAGCAGGTGTCTTCTAGAAAGAATTCGAACAATTTGAGGTCGGTAGAAGTTTTCAATGTCATCACATTATGAATTATATTAGAATGAACCGTTGATTAGGATGTTGCATGCCGTAAATTCTAATTCTAGTTATTTTGATTTTGATATTGATAGGATTGTCTAAGAACTTTTTAGAAATTTATGACGATGATATCGTGGTTCAACACTTTTTTTTTGTGACCCTTTTGTGATATAGTTTCATGTGTCGAAAGGTAGATTAAAAAAAAAAACTCATTTTTCATACTTAATACAATTTTTTTTTACCCTGACCAAGCATCTGTACAATCTACATATTGTGTATAATAAAATAAAATGTTAATTAACAATTTTTATAATTTCATTTTCTATATTAATTTTAAACAAGAAATTGCAATTACCTTTTCTATACGAAAATTATAGGAAGAAATTGTGTCAATAACAGGTTATTAAAGTACATTTGTACCTAATTGTATTGATTCGAAGTTTAACTACAAGTTTATGTCTCAGTATTAAAATTATATTGAATTTTTCAATTCTTTCAAAGACTTTTACATACAAATATAAAGTAATTGTATTTTAATTAAATTATAAGGAATAATGAAATATTTTCGTTTTCCTTAAAGAAAAAGAAAAGTACTTGTAAGAATATAAAAAAGTTTAATTAAATTTAATTAACTTTTTTGTTGAAGATTATTTACAAAGAAATTTGAAATAAACCGAATATAATATTTATTTTCTTTTTTAAATTTATTATTTTCACAACTAGCTAGCTATGAATTCAATTTCTTTCAAAAATTTCAAAATTTTCATGTAGATATGTCATATACATACATACAAGTATATTTTTTTAAAGAATTGTAAAACTTTAACAATAATTTAGAATTTATTTTGGAAGAAATAACTCTTTCCCTTCTATTTTCTAAATTGTTATATTTTATTTATTTTTTGCAACTTTTAATATGCATAACCATGTCGAAATTGTTATAAAATATTCAAATTTATATTTTAAACTTTTCTAATTTCGCTTTTTTTTAGTTTTTGAATTTTTAAATAAAAATTTAATTTTTCTATATCTTACATTGTATTTCATGTTATATAGGTTGGTATTACAATATTGTATATCTTTAGTTCAGAAATTAATTTCTGAGTAGGTAACTATGAAATATATTTTGTAATGCTTCAGATTTTTGTTTTTTGTTATACAAAACTTTTACAATAATATTTTAATTTTTAAATATGTTTTTTATACGAGATACTGCGTTATTTATAAAAATATAGGATAAATTTTAAAATTTTAGTTCTTATAATTTAAAATATTTAAGATGAAAATGTTATACTGAATAGTTTTTACCTGTTCGAAAAGAATTAAAATTTAAATATTTAAAAAATATTGGGAAAAATTAAATAATATAATAGAAAAATTTTAATTTTGATTCAATTTCCCCTAATTAATAGAAGAATATTGTAAAAAATTCCAGAACAAATCGAATAGAAAAAATTTTTGTAGAAAATATTTTTTGTAGTAAGTAAAAGTTTTTCAAAAATAAACTTGAAAATTATTTTTGCGTTATTTTTACCTACATATAATATCTTAGTATTGTACATAATTCAAATTAAAACGAGGAAAAAAAGGGTTGAGCATGTCAACTCTATAATACCGTTATAGATTTCGTTATATTCAGACTATAACTTTAAGTTGCTGTACTATTTTATTAATTTATGCAAAATTTTATTAATTACATTCAATATATTTATTTCAATATTTTCCAAGATATGACTAAACAACTATTGAAATTGTATGGCAGCCTCCATAAGAAATCAAGACATTTCAAAAATTTTTATCAGAATTTACAGCGCTAGTAATATATTTGCTTGTTCAAAATTTTAATATTACATCTTCAATAATTTCTGAGATAAGATCAAATAACTTTTGAAATTGTAGGGCAGATACCCAAAACACTGCCTCGATCACACCCAATTTAAATAGGGTTCAGGCATTTACTATTATAAATCAATTGTGAAAATTTGGTGATCTTAGCTCAATTAGTTTTTGAGCTATAAATGGAACGAACCAAGGAACGGACGGACGGGCAAACCGACTGACAGGGCTAAATCAATTCAGATTTCGACACTGATCAAAAACATACACTTAAGTCTATATTTCAGACCATTATTTCCATATTAGCGTATGAATGAATATATTGGAAAGCCAACATTTTCGTAAAATGTTTAAATTATAGCAACTATAGGAGAATATTTTAAATTGTGTTTTTATTAAAACTTAGTTAAAATTAAATTTGAGATTAATTGTGTTCAAGGATTTGAATTAAATATTATTTAATATAGAAGAACTGAGTGCTCTTGGACACTCAAAGCATCAGAAAAAAAATATTGCTTTGCTTTGAATAATAAAAATTTTACCTTGAAATTTGTTTTTCTTAATCGCATATTTTGCTATTTTAATTAATTCGTCCGGTCTGAGGAATGTTTATGTTATACAGGAAACTGAAATTTTTTATGTTGTTATTTCCAATGTTAAGAGAATAAGGAGAAAAAAAAAATGTTTTTTTTTTTTAATTTTTAAATTTGAATAAGAAAAAAATCAACCTTTAAATTTTGTTTAACCTTGTAAAGTTTTTGATATGAAATTTTAAAATTTTTAATGAACTCATTTTGCGCACGATTGCCCCCTGTGTTATTTCTCCTATACGCAGGCTTTTTATATTTAAAAAATGACTTTAAAAATGAGGAAAATAGTGCTGAGTTTGAGTCAGAATTCTTTGAATTAAATCACAATAAATTTAAATGTAAAAATCTAAGTTTAAAATATTAAGGTAATTTAATTCGATTTTGAATAATATTGTTTGTGTATTGTAGAACTGAAAACTATGATTTAATCTTTGGAGTACAAGCAAAACTCCTATTTTTTTTCTTAATGAAATTTTTTCTAATTTCCAGGGTAAAATATGTCGATTGCAGACATTTTAATTATAATTACAAACAATTTTCATTAAAATCGGTTCAGATAAAATTGAAATAATGCAGTGCACAGGGAAACACAGATATTCCTAAAAATAGTCTTTTATGACTATCTGGTATTAAGAAATGGATTTACACCGAAAATTCTACAGGCGAAATTTGGTGTCATCCACATAGCCTGCTTTATATTGCATGCAATGTGAACAATTCAATTAAAAAACTAATTCAATAAAAAAATTATTTTGAAAATTTAAAAATTCAAATTTTTTATCCAAATTATCAACAAAATAATAATAAATTATTATTAAAAACAATATCCTTGTTAATGCAAAATATTATGTGAACTCTAATACATAAAAATATTCAATTTAAACAAAAATTTAAAGAGACATATAACTATACTCCTTAAAAATCCCAATGAAATCTATATTGGACCCTAAAAATTTAATGTGGAAGCATGTATAGTTGTTAAGATTTATGTTTAATAATACACTTATACCTAATACTATAATTCAATTATACCTAATACTATAATTCTATCAAAAAAAAAGAGCATATTATTAAAGAAATAAAAAAAAATCAAGTTTAAATTTTCTATCATCCAAAATTGAAGATAAAAAGAAAAATACAATCATCTTTCCCAAATTTTCTTTCATTCTAAAATTTCAATTCACAAATTTTTAATTTTGTAATTTTTTATTACTTATATTCTATATGAGAATGCTTATTTTCATAATCTAATACAATATCTATATAGCCAGACTTACATATATTTTGTATACTAATGTTTTGTTATCATTTATAACTGCTCAACCGATATGAATGTACACAATATTGTAAATGTCTTATAATTCTACATATGTACAATATATATATACATTTTTGCACAATTAGGAATTGCTACAGTTATCTTGAAAAAATGATAACATAACCCAACAAAAAAAGAAAAAAAAGAAAACAAAATTTATACATATTTGCTTAAATGTGTAGAGCTTAGTTATAAGGACCTTAGCAGACTATTCAACACATTTACAAGAAAATTAAGAATAAAAAAGTAAAAATCAAAAAAAAAAAAAAAACATAAAAATTGGAAAAAACTACAAAAAAATCGTAGGAGTGTTTTTTTTTCTTCGTTTTCTTTTTGTGAAAAAATAAAAGTTGGCAAACAAGAAAATCCAAAAAAAAAAAAAAAATAAAATCAGAATGAAAAAGAGCTTTCTGTATAAAACGACTTTTCATCATTATACACGATACTACTTTAACGGTATTATGTTAGTATACGAGTTTTCTTTCTTTTTTGTTATAGACAGAGATATTGAGATGGGACATAGGCGGTGGAATATAGTATAGGTACACGGCATGGGGTAGAGTATACTCTTGGATATTTTTGTTACATTTTTGCATTTATATAGGTATGTCATCTTTTATTCTTCTTCTGTTTCTTTTGCTCTTTCGTTTGGAAAAATCGATGAATGACGGTATAATCTCATATAAAATGTATAAAAAAAGAAACAAATAAATAAAATAAAAATAAGATACTCATAAATAGTAAATTGTGAGTTGTTTAAATGAATGTGTGTATTTAGTGTGTAGCTAGGTGGTTAAAAAAGACTATATGACGGTATACAGACGATTGTCACTCGTAAACACAATGTAGAATTAAAAATATAAGTACAATAAAATTATGTATAGAATTTATATATAGATGAAATTAATGTAAAAGAAAATGTGAAGTAGAAGAAAATGTAAAAATAAAAACAATTTGAAATAAAAATAACTTTTAAAAGAAAATTAACTAAAAAAAAAATTTTTCACATAATTTGTTGTCATTGCTTCTCCATCTCTCTTTAAAAAGTAGGAGTGCTTTCTACTCTTGTTCACAATAATTTTTTTTTTTTGAAAAGCAAAACAACAAAACAAAATTTAAATTTTTTACATACTTTGAAGTGTTAAGAAAATCTATATCTGATGAATGTAAAAATGTTGAAATTGACAATAACAACAAAAAAGCAAAAAAAAAGAACAAAGGAAAAAATGAACAACAGTTTTTTAAATAAACAAAAAATTTTACAATTTTTGTAATTTTTTGCCTTTAAAAATTTTTAAGATGATGAAAAGTTTTTCAAAATTAAAACAAGTTGGAAACGTAGTCACGTAACTTATTCTTGTATAGGAATTGTAAGTCGACTAAACGCACAACATTGTGAAAGTTTAGGAATATTGGTCAGAACAAGCATATCCTGTTAAAAGCTGTTAATAATTTTATAATGTCTCTTTAAGAGAGAAAAAATTGAAAATTTTAAAATTATGAAAAAATTGCATATATTTAGGCTACATCAAATTCTTGAATTTATTAATTTGAATTTTTAATTAAAAAATAAAGAAAGCCCTATGTCCATAGCGTAAATTAAAACAAAAATTAAAATTTCTTTTACTGGAAAGAAGGATTTTTTCATTTCTAAGCAGAAATTATAATCAATTCAAACTTAAACGATAGGTAAAGGGTGAAACTATAGTAAATTGCGAGATCAAAGTTTTGGAAGAAAATAAACGAAAAGAATCAATTTAGTATTTTTAATTTACATCTAAATACAATTTAATATAAAATTTGCTAATTTATAAGTTTTATATTAGATAAGTTCTATATTAGCGAAAAATTAAACTCTATTTTAATATAAGAGCTATCAATTATTGATATTCTAAATGAGGTAGAAATTGGAGTGCTAATAAAATACGGCGATTTATAGAAATTTAATTTCCTGTTATAGTAGATTTTAGTGACATTAATAATTAATACAAAACATGTAATAATAATTCTTACTTAAGCGAATTCAGCTCGTTCATTGTTATAGAGAGAAAAAATTCGGAGCTAAACTTCTTTTACATAAAAAATTTTTAAAAATGATTACTCAAAAAACAAGTTTAATAAAAATTTTTCACCTTTAAAAATTTAAATTTCATTTAAAAAATTTCTTTAAAAATAATTTAATTTTATTTAAAGAAAAAAAAAATTTCCATTTTCAGCTGACCTAATTTATATACAAAATTAAATTGACACTATCATGTTGAAAAAAAAATAAAGGGAGAAAAAATAAAAATATAAAAAAAGAACATGAAAAAAGAAATAATGAGCGAATGAACGAACATTTTGCTGTAAAATTCAACTCTCTTCTCTTTCTTTTTGTTGAGAAATACTTACATGACACCTGCGTTTTTATACTGTGACGGCACAGATTATATTTTTTATGTCATTTACACCGAATTATCAATCTTTAAATTAAAATTAAAAAGTTTTTTCGTTTTTCTTTTTTTTGCGTTTTGTCTTTAACCACCATAAAACTTTTTTCCTAAAGGCAAATATTTAAAGTAAAAAAGAAAACTCAATTTCCTTGTACACTCCTTTCATAATTTCAGAATAAAAAAATAGAAAAAAAAAATAAAAGTGTTTCAACGTTAAATATTTTCCTTTTAATTAACATTTCTGTTTTTTTTTTTTTTTGCTGTTGCTGTTTTAAATAATGTTTCTGTTATACGAATATAAAAAAATATACCAGTATTTACCTGAAATTTTAATAATACATATATTATAAAGATATATACTCGTACAATAACGATGACATACAGAGAAAGAAAAACTATAAAGAAAGAAAAAAAAAAAGAAATTTGAAAATTGCATATTGAGTGTAAAATACAATTAAAATCACAAAATTCCTACATTTCATTTATTCTGTCTTGAAAATTCTTATTTAAATGAGTTAATTATTGAAAATGGGCAGATGTTTGTAATGGAATTCTTTACACTAATTGCTTAAAATTCAATTTTCACGTTAGTTATTTAAGAATTTTCAAGGTTTTAATTTCAGTCTTTTTCTTGAATACATGAAACGTTGTGGTTCTAGTGGTTTTCATTGAAAATTTTTCCTTTTTACGATATGCTCTTTTAAAAACAGTTGCAAATATTTCAGTCATACTCCAAATTTTAAATAAATTTTTAATAAAATTCCATTGAGTAATTTATTTTAAAATTGAATAAAATTAATTAAATTTTAGGCTTAAAATTTAATATTTTAAGTATGAATTCTAACTTTTCGGCTTAAATATATTATACTATTTATTAGTGAGATTTTTATTAAAAGGCTTCAAATAAAAGATACCCAGTTAAAATTTCATTGGAAAGACAATTTTACAAGAATTGTTAAGAAGATAGATAAGGTTTAGATAACAACTTAATTTTGTTATGTTAATTTCGCCATTGGTTGCTCCGTATGAATATTTAATTTTCTATTTAATGGTTAAGAATTTACATTTTAATTGTAAAATAAATAATGATTGTGTGCATGCTATAATTATAACACGCAGCCTCCTATTTTTGCTATAATTATTGCCTACAACCGTCTAATATTTGAGCATAATATGTAAATTTAATTAATGTCCGAAAGAGAAATTTACGATAATCTTGGAATAAATTAATCCACAGAATAAACTCGAATCAAAATATCTAAAATTAGTAAAAATTTAAAAATTCTAATTTTTTTAAGTACGAAAATTTAGTAAATGAAATTCTCATTACCAACATTAATTTGGAAATTGGTTTTTTTTTTAAATTCATTTTCACTTCTGAAGAATTTTCTCAATAAAATCATTCTAAAAAAATGTCATATTTTACAAAAAAAAAAAATTTATAAAATAATTTTTCAACGAAAAATTTTCGTTTCCGATTATTTTTTATAATTTTTGACTTGTAAATTCTTTCTTTTTGTTATAGGGTACTTGATTCCTTATTATTCAATTCCAATGAACTTCTCTGAACTCTAAAATATTTTATTTGGGAAATTTTTCACTATAATTTGAGAAACGGAGAATTCACTTCATAAATAATTTTTTTTTTCATATACATTCTATATAAAAATTTAATTGCTGTTATAAAAAATAATAATGCTCTTAGGTTTCAAATTGCTTTTAGGGTAATTTTTGTGAGAAAAATTAATCAAAAGAAATCAATACCTTTGTCGGTCAATTTAACCTGTAAAAATTCTTTAAAAATATTTTTGTTATTTTTATCATTTTCAATTTCCATTACATTTTCGTAGAAATCTGTTAAATTGATGAAATGTACTTTCTGATAATAATACTAAATCTATATATACATGCTTATATGTACATCATATAGGTATATATATATATAAATTATTCCATGTTTGTTATTGTTTAATTTTTCTTTTTCCTTTTTTCGATTTCCTATGAAATTAAGAATTCATGATGAGAATTTATTTGTATCGTTTTAAGTCTCATATCAACATTATCTCTTTTAATGTATAAATACAGACATGTTATGTATATACGTGTATAACATAAACATTTATATATACATCAACATTTCGTACATCATCTTATATAATAATAATAGAGAGTATGAGTTTTTTTTCTTTTTTACGAAAAAAAATCTACTCATTCATGTGTTCATGATTTTTCCTCTCTCTTATCTATACAATACTGCAATTCTCATATAATATGAGGTATGAAGAGAAGGTGGTGGCAAGTTTTTTTTTATCGTTCACAGTTTCTTTTTTGCTTCCAGGATTCTTTTTTTTGTATGTTATTTTTTTTTTCCTCCCACACTGTTGGTAATGATATAGATGTTTTCTTTAATTTTCTTGTGTGATTGAATTTTGAGATGATCTGAAGTGATTTGCTAAAAACTTAAGGAAAATAACATTAAATAAAATGAAACTCTCAATTTGCTTGAAATTTGATAACACAAAAAGAAAATGAAGAGGAAAAAAAAAGATAAAACGAAAATGAAAAATTAAATGAAAACAGTAAAATATGAAGGTCAAAAACTAAAAGTTTAGTAAAAAAAAAAAAAAACAAAGAGAAGAAAAAATACAAACTAAATAGAAAATTGCTTACAAATGAGAAAAAAATTTAAAATTGCAATATCATTTATTTGCTGCTTTTTTCTTTTTTTTTTTGAGATGGAAAAAATTTAATATTAAATTTTTCATTAAATTGTTATTAAAATTTTAGAAAAAAACAAAAAATTTTATAGAACAATTTTGTTTTCATTGCGATTTCGTACTGAATGCATAATTTTAGAAATTGAACGCATTTCTATGTGCAGTTTAATTATTTTCATTCTAAATTATTATTTTTTAGGAAAAATTGCAGTTTTTGTGAATGCTTGATGAGCAACCGAAATTATTGTATTTTCTATTTCTATTAAAAATAATAAAGGAATTCGGTTTTAAAATCTTAAAATTTAATTGAAAGAACACTGACAAGGCACATCAATTTTAATAAAATTTCATTTTAATTATTCTAAACCATGGATGTCAAAAGTGCGGCCCGTGGGCCGCATGCGGCCATTTTCTTATTTTGGTGCGGCCCTCTAAAACGAATTGTTAAAATATTACAACTACAAATATGCAACCCAATTGGCTACTACAAATATGCAACCCAATATTTTAAGACTTGTTCAACAGAAGCAGTGTCACTCAGCTCCCAGTACTTCTAATAAAAAATAAATAAACGTTTATACACCTTAAAAATTTAATTAATTGTTTTATTTTGTGGCCCTTTTGTCATACAGAATATTGGAAATTGGCCCATAGTTTCAAAAGTCTTGACATCCATGTTCTAAACTCAAATAATTAAATTCAAAAATAAATATTTCAAATCTATATTTTGGTGTTAGAAAATTAATATTTTTGTTGTGTACTAAAAAAAACAAAAACCTCAAATTTCACTTTTTTCTCGAATTTTTTAAAAATTTTAATATTAATTCTGTTAGCATGAATCACTCGTATAAAGGACGAATTAGGATGCTGCATATTTTTTTTTTCATTTTAAAATCAAAAATTGTAAATTTTCTCTTGTAATTGAATTTCAGTTGAGAAATTTTCAAATACTTTTGAAAATATTCATAACAATAATAACCTATATAATGTAGATTAAATCATAATTTTATTACTAATATTTACGAGCAATTTTGAATACATCGAATTGATAATCAAAATTTTCACATACAGCAGCTATAAAACATAAAAATACCAACAAAAATTACTCAATTGAGCTTAGTGATCTGGAAAAATTCTTTATTTTCACACAAAATTCTTCGAATACAAAAATATCAGGAAAGAAAAAAAAAAAATATCAAAAAAAAAAAAAGAATTTTGTTAAATAATGTGAGATGAGAAGAAATGAGAAGAAAATTAGAATAATTATTTGAAAAACTCAGAACGCTGTTCAGAATTTATGCTGATAACATAATGAATACTAATTTTGTACACAAACATGAATCATAGCTCATAGGTACCATGAATACGAATTGTGCAAATGCCTAATTTGAAGACACATTGTTGAAATATTATGGAAGACGTTTTGGTCAGGATTTTGTGATGATTTTTGTAATATTGGAGTAAACTTATTATATTGCCTATATTTATGTGAATTCTTTTATATCTTCGTCTTAATTATTAATTGAACTGATACACCTTTTTTTTATATTTATAACTTTTCGGCAGAATAATAACTATTAGTGACCATCTGTTTAACATCAGTATGCACTGAAATATTAAAATCTAAAATTTGAAAATTTCAAAATAATGTCATACATGTTTTTTCACAGTTTTTCAATTATTTTTTCCAAATTTACCATATTCTTGCATTTTACTCGTCATATTGCTAGGAAGTCTCCTGAATTTCATTTAACTCGTGAATTTAATGTAAGCGAAAATTGTGAACCAAGTTTGTTAAATTGTCTAAAAATTATACACTGTTCAAATTTTGTAAACTTTTTATAAAAATGACAATTTGTTTTTAATTTTTGTAAAATTTATGTAATATTCACCTTGAGAGTCATAGTGTAAGGTTTTTAACAGTTTGAGTACTATCTCCATTTTAATAATTTCTATGTCTTACCTTAACTCTTTACTAAATTATTATTATTTATAATTAAAATACTTTTTCAAGAAAAATCTCCTACTCCATATAAAACTATGCTCAGAAATGTTTGAATATTGATTTTTTCAATTTTTTAATTAAACTTTTTTTAAAGTTTTTTATGACCCAAAAAATTTTCTATTACGAAACAATTAAAATGTTTTCATCAGAAAAATTCGATATTAGATGTAAAATTGAAAAATCGATTCTTTTCCTCCATCAATATTTTATTTAATGAACGGACTGCACTAACTAAGAACCATTCGGAAAACAAAACAAAAAAATTAAATTAATATTTTCTCATTTATCATCTTTTTAAGAGATTCTGTAGAAATACTGTTATATAATTATATAATATATATGTATAAAAGAAATAGAAGAAATAATTCAATAGAAAGAAAAAAAAAATTAAATCCTGATGAGATAAATTTCACCATAGATTGAGTTTGAAAGTGAGTGTAAAAAAAGGTTACGGAAAAATATAACTTTTAAATTTTTTACTTTTTCTCTTCGGTTCTCATTTTTACCGACCGTATTGTGTAAACAATAGGTAGGTTATGTGATGGCAACAAATTTTGCATATCGAGTTTTCGGTGGGAACGTACTTCTCCATAGTAGGGAAGTGTAAATAAACTATTTTTAGCAACCTGTCGGTCTGTCGGTCTGTCGGTCTGTCGGTCTGTCGGTCTGTCGGTCTGTCGGTCTGTCGGTCTGTCGGTCTGTCCGTCTGTCGGTCTGTGTGTGCACACGTGTATCTCAAGTTCGGCTGAACCGATTTTGATGAAATTTTATATGTAAGTTTGTTTCCACGATGGCACGGATCGATCAACTTTTGGTATATATCAGGCCTCGGGAACAGCACTTTTTAGCGGGCCTGTTTTACATTTTTGAACATTTTGAAGAAAATATTCAACCGATTTACTTGAAATTTTATATATAAGCTCAGCTCGACCGTCCGCAAAAATTCGTATGTTTTGGAAGAAATCAGGCATCGGCAACTAGACGTTTACTACGGGCCAAATATACATTTTTGTGTATATAAAGAGAAATAATCAACCGATTTCATTGAAATTTAATATATGAACTCCTCGTATTAAAACAATGAACATATAAATTTTTTGGAAAGATCAGGGCTCGAGAACTGATTTGCGGGCCGATTTTACATTTTTCACCATTTTGAAGAAAGTATTCAACCGATTTACTTGAAATTTCATATATAAGCTTTGCTCGATCATACGCAAAAATTCCTAACTTTTGGAAGAAATTAGGCATCAGCAACTGGTCGTTTACTACGGGCCAAATATACATTTTTGTGTATATAAAGAGAAATAATCAACCGATTTCATTGAAATTTAATATATGAATTCCCCGTATTAAAACAATGAACATGTAAATTTTTTGGAAAGATCAGGCATCGGCAACTAGACGTTTACTACGGGCCAAACATACACTTTTGTGTATATAAAGAGAAATAATCAACCGATTTCATTGAAATTTAATATATGAATTCCTCATATTAAAGCAATGAACATATAACTTTTTTGGAAAGATCAGGGCTCGAGAACTGATTTGCGGGCCGATTTTACATTTTTCACCATTTTGAAGAAAGTATTCAACCGATTTACTTGAAATTTCATATATAAGCTTTGCTCGATCATACGCAAAAATTCCTAACTTTTGGAAGAAATCAGGCATCAGCAACTGGGCGTTTACTACGGGCCAAATATACATTTTTGTGTATATAAAGAGAAATAATCAACCGATTTCATTGAAATTTAATATATGAACTCCTCGTATTAAAACAATGAACATATAAATTTTTTGGAAAGATCAGGGCTCGAGAACTGATTTGCGGGCCGATTTTACATTTTTCACCATTTTGAAGAAAGTATTCAACCGATTTACTTGAAATTTCATATATAAGCTTTGCTCGATCATACGCAAAAATTCCTAACTTTTGGAAGAAATCAGGCATCAGCAACTGGGCGTTTACTACGGGCCAAATATACATTTTTGTGTATATAAAGAGAAATAATCAACCGATTTCATTGAAATTTAATATTTGAATTCCTCGTATTAAAACAATAAACATGTAAATTTTTTGGAAAGATCACGGCTCGAAAACTGATCTGCGGGCCGATTTTAGATTTTCCACCATATCTACGGAACAAATTGATGGAATTTCTTGAAATTTGATATTTGAGTTCTGGTTGTTACCGAAACTAACTGGCGAGCATTTCAGGGAATTCGGGTAGCACAAAGCGAAACTCTACTAAGAGCCAAATTTACATTTTTCTAAGTATGTTAACTATAAGCTTACTAATGTCCTAAAAATTGGAAAGAAGTATTTAACAGACATTTTTATAATATTCTGTAACACTTTCACTTAACTAGACAATGCACAATGCGGTCGGTTATGTGCTGACCACATCAGATTTTTTTTTTTTTGTTTTTTGAATTTTTCTTACACTTTTCAAAACAGCATAAAAATGAGTTTTAAGAGGATTTAATATGGAAGGAGGTGAGATTTTACTTTTCTTTTTAGCACTTTTCCAAAAATTTTTTTGAAAAAAGTGCTTATTAGTTTCACTCTGTCCGTCCGTCCGTCCGTCCGTCCGTCCGTCCGTCCGTCCGTGGACACTTTTTTTGTTTACAAAACTTCTACACCCTTGAAGATAGAAAGCTGAAATTTTATATGTACATAGATCTTTACTAAAAACTTACTTCCGTAGAACAAAATTTTTACCTGTCTCCTCCCCTCTAGAAGTTATACCCCTCCAAAACCCTAAAAATGGCCTTTTTTAACTATTTGTTGCAATGAAACCATAAGCATTTTTGAAATTTTGCAAACGCAGAAAGGCAGCGGCTTGCTTTCCCTAGCGCGGTATACTATAGTTAAATTTTAGAAAAACAAAATGGCCGTTCAAATTTACCGTTATCTAAAGTCCTTTTTTTCCAAATTTTTGATATCGTTTTTCTTCTAGTCCCCAGCCTGTAGAAGCTTGAAATTTTAGGTACTTTTAGACATTAACAAATAGTTCATTTCGTTAGAAGAAAATTTTTTTCCATCTCCACCCCCTCTCAAGTTATCGCCCCTTGAAATTTGTAAAATTTGAATTTTTGACGCCTTATATTTCCGAAACCGCACGTTTTTTCAAATTTCTATAAACACAAAAAGCTAACGGTAAATTCCATGACATTAAAAAATATAATTATTTTCCTTAACTCACACAATTAACCCTTAAAATCGAGCATTATGTTAACCCCTTTTTATATTAATTTTTGCTTTATTTCAAAGACTGCTTAAATCGTTCATCCTAAAAATATGCAATCCTAGAAAGAGTTTTGTATATGAATGAAAATAATTTTAATAGTGTGATAGGTATACATAGACTGTATTTAAAAGCAGAATTTTCACTTGTTGAAGGGAAAAGTGCTACAATACAAACCATTGGTTTGACCCAACTTTATTAATTTTTTTTTTTTTCTGTTTTCTCTGCTTGAAGAGAATTAAAGTCTATCATAGTTTTTTTTCTCTTTCTCTTTTTTTTGTGTTTTTATTTTAAGTACTATAAATGGTTCAAATATTTCAAAACAATTTAAAGATTATTCAATATGAAATAAATTTATGCTTGAAATAAAGTGAAAAATTTTTGCAAAATTATTCGATTTTTTGATTTAATTTTTGTATTTTACACTTTTTCAAAGTTTTCATATATTGTATAAATTGTATGTATAGATGTATAGCACCTTGTCAGTAAGAATATAATCAGTAAAAAAGTAAATTTTCCGGGACTAACATGTTAAAGAATTAAAAATATAATTGACAATATTTTTACAATATTAATGAAAATATTAAAAAATTTTTCTAATTCAAAGAATAATATAGAATTAGTTTTATTGTTGAATTGTGATAGGGGCTATAACCGATTATGAGGATTGTTTTGATGGAAGCAATAACTAAAGTTGATGGTGTTAGAGCCCTTAAGCCCATTCTATTATGCACATTTGCATGAATTTTATTGTATTTCATAATAAAAAAACTAAAGTAATTGAAATTACATATTATAGATTGCGACCTCAAAATTAATTAAAATAGTGAGGTCCAAAACATCGTAACAAAAAATTTAAAAAATATGTTATTTTTTTACAGAGAGAGATCCCGCTTGTCTTTTTCCAAAATTTATATATCCGCTTTTCTAGAAAATAATTTTCACCTGTTTTTTCCTGCAAAATTTTGCAATAATTTGACATATGTATATTAGCTAATAGAAGAAATATTTTCAGTTGACTAGGGGTAAACAGCGATTAAAACATTCAGATATAAAATGAATATGTCATTTTTAATATGTTTTAGGTATCGAGTTTTGAAAATATTACGTACCCAATTTTATTATTGGAGACTTATAAACAAAATTTTTAGTTTTCGATAGCTGTTCAAGGTTGATCCTTTACTAGAAAGGAATATTTTTATAATCTAATTATAGCCTGGACATCATAGTATAAGAAAATCTAAAATATATGAAAAAAAAATTTCGTCAATCTTAGATTCTAGACTAATTTTCTTGCCTTCTTCCTTCCTGTAAGAAAGAAAAAAATATTCAAAAATGTCCTGCCTAATAATGTACTCATACTGTAGTCGAAGAGTACTGTTGTATAATAAAAGCCTGTTTTGTATAAGATAATATATAAATATAATGTATGAATGCATATATATTATAATATTCAGTGCGTGAGAAATAATTTCCCGCGAAAAACATTTTCGCAGTTAGTGTTGTATATATAGGAAGTAAACAATTTTTATAATATCTTTTTTACTTATACCGCTATTATATAAAAAAAATATATACTTTTGAATACTTTGGTATAAATCGCAACAATTAGAATATTTTTATTTTTATATAACGTTCTCTTTGTTATGAGTTTTTCACTCTTGGAAAATATTATTATATAAGTATAACTTACATAAAAGCAGGTGGAATAAATAAAAGAAAAGTATATTGTGTGTATGTCGTATATAAAATGTGAATATCATTACAATATGTAATTTGAATAATTTGATGAAATTAATTCTTTTATAATTCTCTGTTATGAATATGTTGAGCAATTTTTTTTTTTTTTACTTTAAAAATGAAGAGAAAGTAGAAAAAAAATGAAAAGAATGGAAAATTCAGAGAGAAAAAAAAATGTTCTTTTCATTCTTTTTTAATGCAAAAATATTACAATATTTTTTTTTTTTTTTTTTGACGAAAATATAGGGAGATGATATTTATAAGGTGGGGCTAAAAAATATACATAGAAATAAAAAATTCACGAAAAATCGATATATTCATGGGATTTTTTTATTTGTGTTTCTTTTCCAAATTAATTCTTTCATTTTATCCAAAAGATTATTATAACCTTAGGTGGAATTCATTTTCTTTTGATTGATAAACATTAGATGTGTGATGTTTTATGCATATTTCTACATTCTTTAGCTTTAATATATTTTTACATAGTTAAATGTTTAGAAGAAAACGTAAAATATTTTATTTAAATTTAATTTGAGGGCAATTCAAAGACTAAGACAATTGAAATTTTAAAGTGTGTGAAGGTTGCTTTTTATTAAGTTTGGCATAATTATAAAAAAAATCGGCCTGAAATCTTTTTTTGAAATTTATTGCTTTTAAATAATAGAGCAATAGTATAGTTTTATAATCAATTCTTTATAACTGAAAGAACGAATATTGAATTTCTTTGCTGAAATATTTTTATTATTTGATATTTGTAATTTTTAAATGAAGAAAAATAATTCCCCATTTTTGAAACATCTAGATATATTATAATAGTATGTATTTCTTCTTCAGTGTTTCATGAATCATTTGGATAAATGGTCAATTTGTTTCGCAAACAAATTTTTGCTAAAAATTACTATGCATAAATTATTTTAAAATTTGTAACGAATTATAACCAGAAAAATTTTTTCTTCATTTTAAATTGAATGGAGACTGATTGAATGGAACTCGTTATAAATTGAATAGAAATCGATGAGCAGAGGCTCTAGGCAGCAATTTAAATTTTCTCACCAGTGGTACATTGGGACAAAAGGATTTAAATCAATTTTGAATTTTACTAGAATTATAAACGTAGTTATTAAATCTCACATTTTTTACCTATTATTGATATGAATTTTCGCAAAATCTAAATTAAATAAGCAAAAATACCGATTAAATAAGTAGTAATAATATTTAAGGCGGAATAATATCGTAAAATAATTTTATCCGGAAGTAAAATTAATCCTCGAAAATTTTTGTAAATTTATCTATTTCCTAAAATGCTAAAAAAAAATTTCTAGTATAAAATTTTCTTGGAATAAAAATACAAAATTCAAAATACGAAAATGAACTCTACTACTATAGAATAAAAACTTCATTTTACAGGGAATATTTGCTAAAGAGTCCAATTTGAAATCCTATCTAAATTCGTCACGGAACAATGTGAGCACTTTCACTAAAGCACAATTATAATTTCAAAAATATTTACCAAAAAAGTAAAATTAATTAAAAAAAAAAATTGGTTTGAAAACAAAATATTTTATTAAGTAAATTTTTGAATTTTATTAGGCACGTTATTTTTTTTTTTCTGAACTCAAAAAGTTTTTGAATTAATAAAAAAAAAAAATAGCAAATAATTTGAAAATAACTTTAAATATCGAATACTCAATTTGAAAAATCACAATTTTTTATAATTTATAATTGTTATACTCATATCTATGTGCATGTAGTTATATGGTTATACGGTAATATTATTAAAAACACGTTCCTGCAATAAGAAATATGCAGAACAAGAAGAAGAAGAGAAAAAAAAGTCCATAAATTCAATTATATAATTTCAACAACAGAAATATTAAAAAAAAATTCACTTTTTCATAATTAGATGGAGTAATATCAAAAAGTTTTAATTATCATAATTATAATCTGGCATTAAATGTATACGGCTATTCTATTTTTTTTTTTATCTTTAATTATTATCATAATTATTATTATGTACAGTAGAACTCCTATAAAAATTATGTCTTTCATTAAAGTAAATTAAAAATTATTACGTATTGTGTGAGCTGAAAAATGAGAAATTTTGGAGAAATATTAAAGAGATAGATTATCATTGTGAAAATATTAAATTTCGTAGGTGTGTATTGTAAGTTCAAGGCAATTCATTTATGTTTGAATTAAATGCAATTAAATTTTCTTTAAAATATAACAGTGTTATGAAGGTATTTAAATTCGTATTTTATTTTTAATGCTCATAATTTTTAATGTTATAATGAACACTAATATTAAAATTTTATTGTCATTCAAAAAAAAAAAAATTTAGAAATTCTCAGTAAGTGTTATAATAGTAATAATGATAAACTCTTGTATAAATTTTCAAGGGACCAATTTTAATCAAATCAAATTAAGTTCTGCTTAATTCTTATGAAGAGTATTTCGAACAAATATTAATGTTCTTGTCATTATGGGTCTCATTCATAGACTTATTATTATTTAGTGCTCTAATTTAACATAAGATAATGCTTTTTAATGGTTTCGTTTAAAAATACAACGATTTAAATAAGGTAGCCGGAGGTCTTTTGTATTGAAATATAAAGTACAGCTCAGTTAAATTTCTTTTAAAATTTACTTTTTATTTTATTTATTTTTATTCAATCTACGATTTTTTTTCAGGAGTGAATATTTTGCTGTTACACTGCATGTAATATAATTTCGGTTTCTATATTTCTTTTAATTTGACAAACAAAACTGTTATAATTATAAGAAAAACTCTACAATCTTTCAGAATTAAATAATTTTCTTATATATCTTTTGCTATTGTGTAGTTACAATAAAATATCACCTATCTGATTTAGAATTTTTTGCAATTATTCTTTTTAA
The DNA here is from genome assembly GCF_029603195.1 of Condylostylus longicornis. Taxonomy (NCBI): domain Eukaryota; kingdom Metazoa; phylum Arthropoda; class Insecta; order Diptera; family Dolichopodidae; genus Condylostylus; species Condylostylus longicornis. The sequence continues at coordinate 1,942,101 of NW_026578116.1, forward strand.
TAAACAATTTAGAATAAGCTGAATAGTAAAAATTTTGCATATATTCACAGCTTTATTAACAAATTAAACAATTTTTATAGATAATTCAATTATTCAAGATTTTTATTTAAAAATTCAAATTTTTCTAAAAATATTTTGAGAAAAGCAATATTTTTAGGTTTAGACTAGAAATTTATTGTGATAATAAAAAATTTTAAAATAAATTTATTAAAGAAATTTTTAGAAATTGTTGATTTATTTATTGAAAACTAATCAGTTACTGAGTATAGTCAAAAAAAAAACAAAAATTCATTAAATCTTTTATTAGAAAATAGTATTTGTCCTTCAATTAAAACCCCAGAAAGTTTCAAATTTCTTTAATATCACAATTTAAATAAAATAATGGAATTTCATTTGCCCACTATGTAGAACATTGTCCTGCAATCGAAATATTTTTTAATTTAACTAGAGGACATTATGTATTTCATGTATACAAATTCGTTTATAATCACACCATTCATAGATTATTATGAATCATATTTATTATTTTATATTGTATAAGAGTTGCCGTAAAGGCCTAAAATCCATTTGCTATCATAAGTAATGAAAAATAGATTTAATATTCAAAATTTTTTATTAAAAATATTTACATTTTATTGTTCAAAATATTTTTGACGCAAAACTTTAATTACTTACTTGCATCTATATTTTTAAGTAATTTGAAAAAGTAATAAAGGTTTTACTGTAATTTTTTTTCGCATAGAGTTTGTACAAATGTTCATAATTTTTAATATGAAGAGTAAATTTGCAAAAAAAGATTTTTTTTTTTATTTTTTCAATTGTTTTTTTTTTTTTGCATTAAAATTTTATTTTATTCCACTTTTTCATCTAATTTTCACAAAAATTTTCCAATTTTTTTTTTGTTGTTTTGTTTTTTCCAAATAAAACAAAAAAAGGAAAGTATAAAAAGAGAGAAAAAAACAAAGAGAACAAAAAAATGTATTTTAAATAAATTTTCTTAGAAAATGGTGTGAACTTTTTATTATTATAGCGCAGTGCAGTTGTCAGGTTTATTATTATTGTATAAGTGTATGTACATATATACATTTGTATAAATACAATTTTTTTTTTTTAATTTCATAAACAAAAAAACCGAAAACGAAACTTAAATAATTTTTATCTTTTTCTAATACAAAATAAGACAAGAAAAATATGACAGAAAGAGATAGAGATAGAGAAAGAGAGAGAGGTAGAGAGGGAGATAGAAGAAGTTTTTTTTTGGCAAAAACTTTTTTTATGTTAAAAATTAAATAATTTTTGAAAAATTCTGGAATTTCGCCCAGATTTTCTCTTCTTCATAAAATATGAAAAACCATTCTGCACAATATATTTATTTAGAAACAAGAGTATAGTTATACACACATGCATACATACATATAAATAAATTTTAGAGTAGTCAGATAGAAAATTAAAAAATTCAAAAATTAGAGAAAATTTATTCAATTTCTTCTTCTTCTTGCTGTTGTATATAGTTTTATTGGTTATGGGTGAGCTTATTTCTTATAATATTTTTTTTTTTTTTTTTTTAGAATATTAATATTGTTATAGACAAGTTATGCTCTTTCGTATATTTTTGATCTCTTGAAAAATAAAAAATTATTATTATTACAAATTTTTTTTTTTATTTTAAAGAGAAGGACAAGGGTGTTTATATTGGTTTGGTTTATAATATTCTCTGCGGTTTTGTTTTCTGGAGAATATTTTACAAAGTAATTGAATTTTTGAAAAGAACCATAAGAAAGATTTTTATTGAAGATTTTGATGTTCAACCACATAAGATATATAAATAGAAAATGCAATTAATACATATATATACATGTATATTGTATCAAACTATAAATAATATTGAAATGTAATTAAATTAGAAAATTTTTAAGATATAATTTATAAAACTGCAAAATTGTAATTTTATTTGAATTTTTGTTTTTTAAATGAAATTGAAATTGTAATGAATATTCTGCATATAATATATATATATATCGATGGTAAAGCGGACCTATGTATGTATATTCTAATCGTAGCAAATTTAAAATTTTGCAAGGGATCGTTTAGAAAGTTGGCAAATTTGTGAAAATGAGCCAGTTAATTAGAATAACGCTGCATAGCTAACTGTTACTTTGTTTTTTTTTAATTAAACCACTCAAATTAATTTTTGATTTCAAATAAGTTTCTTTAATTAAATTTGAGCTTCTACGCAAAAGGTCGTACACTTATCATAAAATGGGTAAAAGTGTTAAAATTCGTTATATCAACTGATTTGCTTAGCATATTTGCGTTCTCTCAGTATATCAGTTTTTGTAATACAAGCATTCTAAGAAAGCACTAAGCCGCCTTTTTTCGCTACTTCGAAATTACACTTAACCAATTTGTATCACGTGGATTTCGTAAAATAATACATGTACACCACTGAAACCTACACCACAGAAAGAGGACTGTTCTAAATTAGTATTAGTGTAAAAAACTACATTTTTAAAAATTTCTTACTTAGCATAACTGTGCATTTTTCCATCGATATAATATAGATTATAAGTAGGAATAAAATTATAATAAAAATATTCTTAGCTAAATTCCATATTATTAAAATAGTTTTGGTCTTTTTTGAATACCATTGTTAAAATGGCATAAATAGAAATTATAAGATGAAGAAATTGAGTGGTGGGGAAAGGGGTTTTGAATTTTCAGAAAACACCTTTGAAAGTTTTGATTTTAAAAATATTTTCTAACATTTTATAGTTGTAGTATTGTCAATTTGAGTTAAGTAAGTAGAATTTTTTGCTATTATGAGTTTTGAGTTTAAAGTTCCGTATATAGAACGTATACAATGCTCAAAGGATATTTTGTATAATTCAATTTTTTTTTGTAATTAATTCAAAACTTCTAAAGAATTTTAAGTTTTCTCAATATTTCAACTTGCTAGCATGAATTAAATTAAATCAAAACTTCGTAATTTCAACAACAATTTTACGAAAGAACTTATTATATGAAGCACGGTAATCCACCATTTCCAATAAAATTATATTTATATTATTCGATAATATTTGTATATAAAAATTTTTATTATTTTAAATTTGAAATTCATAAAAATTTTATTAATAAATTTTCTGATAAAAAGGACTATAATTTGAAACACAGTCTATTGTTATTGTAGTCCTTATTTAAGAAAATTTATTTTCGGTTATGACAAAACCAAATTCATTATTATTCGTATACGACATGGTTTTAGTTTTTTGTTTTTTGCAAAACTTGGGCCAATTAAGATAAAACTTTTTTTTTTTAACCTTTTAATATTGCTATTGTTTTATTGTGTCTGGATTTGGTGTCTGGTTATTCTTTTTATTTAAGTTTCAGTTTCTATTTATTTATTTTTGTTTGCTGTTTTGTTTTGTTTTTTTTTTTTTGTTCATTTATTAAAAATTAAATTTTATTTTTATTTATATTTTGGGGACCATAAAGTTTAAATACTGCAATAGTGTTTATAACTTTGGCATGATGGCAGAAAACAATCAAAAACTTAAATATTTTTTTTTTTTAAACATAATTTTATTTGACTTTTAAGGATTTTAGTTTTAAAAAAATTATGAAAAATATTATTATAAGAGAGAATCTTGTTGCTGTTTTGTTTTTTAGTATATTGTAGATTTTTGATCATCATACGAAGAGCGCTATAAATCGAAAACTATTGCTATAATTTATAGTTCAATAGCATTATTGTAGAGTTTATTGTAGTAATTTTTATTGAATTAGGAATATTGAAGCTTTTTAAAGTCTATTGGAACTTGTATGATCTATTTTGTAAAATAAAGTTTATTAAAAAATTTTATTATAACTGTGGTCTTATTAGCGACCGTATTGTGTATACAATAGGTAGGTTATGTGATGGCAACAAATTTTGCATATCGAGTTTTCGATGGGAACGCATTTCTCCATGGTAGGGAAGTGTAAATAAACTATTTTTAGCAACTTGTCGGTCTGTTTGTCTGTGTGTGTACGCGTGTATCTCAAGTTCGACCATACCAGGTGTCATTTTATAATTAAGAATTTTAATCAGATACGTTATTTTCATATGGTGTGGCAGTTATGTATTAGGAAAGTTTTAGCATTATGTTACGACAATTAAATTCTAAATATTCAAAGTTCTATAAATTGTTTCGTATTTTTTGGTTTGTTAATATAAACATTTGAAATTTAAAATTTTGAAAATTAATTCTTATTTTAATTCATTTTGTTGCTCGTTAATTTGACATTTCAACCGTGTTATAATTTTATCAAAAAAAAGAATTTCTCATGCATAATAATGGTATTATTTAAAATTTTAACATTTTATGTACTTAGTTTTTAATTTTATATAACACATATATATATAAATAAATTAACAAAAATAGATTAACATAATTTTAATAATAATTAATAATATATTAATTAATATTAATATATCTGATTGAGCAATTAAATAAAAAACAAAAATTATATAATATTTTAATTTGTTTTATTAATCCTATGAAAATCTTTTGTAAATCCTCTAGCTAAATTAAAAATACTTCAATTTCGTATATTTATAAGTTATATGTAATGTAATTTTTAGTATATATGTGGTATTAATACGCGGTATAATTACTGTATAAAAATATCTGAATATGGTCGTAACATAATCAATGTAGATGGATATTTAATAATTGTAACAATTCTGTGTTGTTTTGTAATTAGTGTAGTATACGAGTAACTGTTATATATTTACATTAAAGCTTATAGCTGTTATTGTTACCTGTAAAGTATCTAAAAATTTTAAACATATTTTTTTTTTTGTAAAATTAAATTTTATCTCTGATTAATTTTTTTATTGCTAGAAAATAAATTGGGCTCTGTGAACGCAGATTTGCATAAACTAGACCTCACTTAAAAGTTTTCGAGTTATTTTGATTCACGAATTATTTATTATAAATTTTCATTAAAATCGTTCTAATAAAATGAAAGAGAAATACAAATACGCACACAACCAACTTAATCAAAAACGGACTGTAAATATGTTCTGTGAAAAAGCGAATTTCTATAGAAAACTCAACAGATGAACAGTATCATAATACTTTCCTTGTGGTATGTAATAAGGTCAGTAAAAACACCAACAAAAGAAATGTTATGTGTGTATTTGAGCAATGGCATCTGAATAATATTATACATTAATTAAAATTTTTTATTTTACAATATTACAATATAATGACACTTCTCTGAGTTAAATTTCCCGTACTCTATATTTTTATAAAGTTTTAAATTTCAGTTTTGTATGTATGTATATGGTAATGTTACTTACATATTTTATAAATAGTGAATACTTCTGGATGTATTTTAATATTATTGTGTAAGAACATGACACTTAATGTAAGTAAATAAAATTGTTTTCAGAACTCTTATTATACATGTGTTATACGTGTTGTAAGTGTACTTAAAAGTTTGTATAAGTGATTTTATTTGTATATTATTAAAGAATTCGACAAGAATTTTTGTATAGGAGAAGTTTTTATCAAAAATTTTTTATATATAATTTTTTATGAAACTATATAAAAATTTGTCATATTATTTTCTTTTAAAATTCAATTGAGAGTTCAAAAATCAAATTGTTGTTTTTTATGTTAATATTTTAGCATGGATAAGTACGGTTTGGTTTTTAATTTTGTTCAATTAAAAAACATTTCGTCGTGGTGTTTTAATGGTTATATCTCAAAAGTCTGGCAAAAAAGGAGTGTTAATCATCCGCATTTGTATGAGAAATTAGTAAAATATACTGGTAAAAGGCGTAAAAATCTGAATTATTACTGCTGCATTTAAGATTTAATAAACAGTTCCAAGAATTACTATATTGCAATAGCTTTGCAGGGAGTATCTTAAATTTTATTTGCATGATTCCTTGTAATTGAGCGTTTCAATGTTATGATCTTAATCATAAAAAGGTAGGCAGTTAATCTCGAGGTAGGTGCTAATACTAGTGATGTACTAATAGTATAGATTTCTAAAATGGTATTAATAATGAGCTTCCAAAGATATTAACGCGGACATTACAATATAATCTTCCCCTTAAATTGGCTTTTCTGTAAATATTATTAAAAAAAAAAAACTTCAATAGTTGTTAATAAAGTTTCAAATTGCCTACTTTGAGGCAATTATTATTATTTTATTTTCCGGATTTTTTTTGTACATAATTTTTAGTACATATTTTTTAGTGCAAATTTTTTAATACATATTTTTTAGTACATATTTTTTTAAGCACATTCTTGCTAAGTTCGTCTTTTTGTCGTAAATCCAATTATTTTAAATTTATCAATTTATTTTTACTTAACGAACAATTTTAATAAATTTCTATAAAAGTTTTTTATTTTAAATTTTTTAATAATAAACAAGAGCACGCGTCGCATTCCACAAATCACAACGATCTTTGCTCTTGCATCTAAACGAACTTCCCAGATCATGACCTCAGGTCGTAATCCCATGCGTCTGATTAATCATTCATTAAACAGACGCATGGTGTTACGATTCTAGCATCATGTTGTGACCCCCCATACTTCAGATTATTTATTCATTTTCATACAAATGCCAAAGCGATATGTATACTATCATACTAACAAAAATAATTAAATTTTAATTGATTTCAAGAAAAAAAATTCATTTTAATTTAACCTAGGAATAAGAACTTCTAATGTAATATTGAATTTAATGGCTTTCAAAAAAAGACAAAATAAAAAAAAAATTAAAAAATATTTAGAATAATGGGATAGGTAAGAAAAATTTTTTAGTAAAATTTTCCTTTTTTTTCACATCAGTTTTTTAAGATATAATTGGGTTTCTTTCTCATTTTTATTTTTGTCCTTTATTGAAAAAGAAGTAGCTATGTATAAAATTTTTTAATTTGAAAATAAAATTTTAAAAGAACAGATAAGAATTCAATTTTCTAAATTGATTATAAAAATTATATATATATATATGTATATACATGTATAGGTAAGTAAGCATGATAAAATAACTGTTATATAATAGTAAGATATTTCGAAATATTAATTTTTTTTTTAAGTAAAAAAATTTCAAGGTGAAATTTGAAGGAACCTTTTCTAAGAAATTAAAATAAATTTATAAATATACTTTCTTAAATATCCTTTAGTAAAAACATGACTATCCTTAAAAGAATGTTCGGGTACACATAAAAAAAAAACAAATTCAATGACATTTCTTTCTTCTAAGTCTTCTAACCATGTTACTTATTAAAATTATGGGGCCCACTGATATGAAGGTGTAGTAGTCAAAAAATAATAAAGGGAAATAAAAATATACTTTTATATAATTTTGTTTGAAGAATCTTTAATAGTTATTAAGTGGTATTAAATAGTTATAGGTATACATTTTGTAAAATTGTATTGTATGACAAAGCAAAATATTCTACAATATATAAAATTACATTTAATATTCAGTATATTAAAAAAAAACAGAAAATTTATTGCATACAAGGTGTTATAATGGGTATTTTTGATATGAAATCTAATATGTTATATAGTGCGAAATGAGAGGAGAAAACTGGAAGCTACACATCTAAAAAGCAAAATTTACGCTATTCAAAAATATCATTGAGAACGAGACAACTTGTATTGTAATTATTTTACAATTGTACTTAAATAAATTTGAGGTTGAAATTGTATAACAGTTAATTGTCCGTTCTAAATGTATCATATTCTCTAATGCTATCGGAATTTTTAATTTTAATTTTATTTAATTCAATTTAAGTGACTAATTTTCTGAAAAAACGAATCCCAAGACCGCGGCCAATATAGGCTTTCAAGACGTAATTAGTAAAATATACTTTTTACTTGCTTCGTACATATTTGCTTTGTACATGCTTGCTTTGTACATTGGAAAATTGCAATAGAAAAATTTTATTTATGGTTCCGAAACCTTGAAATGAAAATATAATCAACATTTTAAAACTAACATGATCTGTCGTAATTCAACACTCCAAATATTAAAATTTTCAGAAAATCATTTGATAGAACAAAAATTTTTAACTATTTTGAATTGGCTAACATTATTTAATACTATAGAATATTAAAAAAAAACTAAATATAAAGATCACTATGTAAATTTGCCTATTGCTTTTGTATTGTGTGGGCTTAAAATTTTATTTACAATATTGTAGTAAGGGTAAGTGAGCTTATATTATTAGTAATTTCTTTGCTTTTTCCTTTACTTAAAAAAAATCTGTTTTTATAGAAAATTTTCAATAAATCTATGTCGTATCAAAATAGGAGAACAAGACCTCTTTTTTATTTTTTGTAAAATTTTCTTGGAAATAAGGTTGGAAGAAATTACAAATTTTTTTATATTTCTCTTTTTTTCAAATACTTTAATCATAGCGGTCTTATGTGAAACTTAAATGAAACCCAATGTAACTTCATGTATGTTTCATTTAAATTGCTTGGAAAACTTCTTAGAAAAGAAAAGAATTTATGGAATTAAAAGAAAAAAATATCTACAATATTTTTTGGTTCCTTTCTTTCTCTGTATAGTTTTTGGTTTGTTAAAATTTTTAGGTATTTTAGGTAAAATTTTAAAGGTAAATAAATTTGATTTATTTTATTACGGTTAAATATATTAAATGTGATTACAAATTATGATTTCAAAAAAATTTTTTAATATATGAGATGAAAATCAAACTGTTTAGCTTGCCCCCCTCCCCTTTTTTGTTTGGTTAATGAAACAGCACATAAGATTTATTAGTTTATTTTTCCATTCAATATTTTATGAACAAAATTTGTAATTCAGGTGTTTAAAGTCATCGAAACACAAAGATAGGCGGACTTAAACTATCGTCTAGCCTATGAATGGCGAAGAACTTTAACCTAACTTAAACGTATCAGAATAGTCATAAATTCGTAAAGCTAGTCAAACAGTCTAACCATTACTTTTGTTTTATCGTGTTTTTATGTTTATATATTCTGTGAAGGAAGACACGGAAGTACTTTCTCTGCACTTTGGTTTAATTGGAGAGGTATGATTCGTTTCAGTCTTTCTGTTGTAACCCTCTCCCCTATTTGTATATAAGAAATACAAATTCTCGCTCATACTTTAGTTTAAGTCAATCATGATTTTATAAAATTAATAAATTTCAAACTTAATCAATTTGTAATAGTTATTCTTGAAATCCTAAAATTAAACATTTTTAAAAAATGTAAGTTTTAGAGTCTTACGGATTCTTTATGAAATTTCAATGAAATATCTTCGGATAATTGAAAAATTCAAAGAGTTTGAAAGTCTTAATCAACTGGTAAAAATTAAAATAAAATTTCTACATTCCAAAATCAAAAATAACAGAGGTGAGTCACACCAATAGTTTCTAAAGTAGCAATTTTCCCTTCGACAAGTAAAAATACTACTTTTAGAAACAATTTATATAAGTACTGCGTTATTAAAATTATTTTCATTCACATACGAAATTATTTCAAAAAATTGCATACATTTAGGATCAAACAAGAAAAATAATTGAAAGAGGCTATAACATAATGCTCTAAATCAAAGATTAATCGAGCGAGTTAAGAAAAAAAAATCATATTTTTTGAAGGCACGGAACTCATTATTACTTTTTCTCATTTATTTGAGAGATGAGAAATTTGGAAAAGCTTACAGTTTCGGAAATTTTGAAAGATTATAACTTTGTTTGAGGTAGATTTGCAAGAAAAATTTTTTTCTAACGAAACGAACTATATATTAGTGCTTTAAAGTGGATAAAATTTTAGATTCCTACAGACAAAATGTTCTTCTGCGGAAATAAGTTTCTAATAAAGATCTATGTAAATGTGAAATTTTAGCTTTCTATCATCAAGTTTTGTAAACATGTCCACGGACAGACAGATTAAAACGAATAAAAACTTCTTTTCAAAATTTTTTTGTCGGAAAATTTCTAAAAATTTTAAGACTCTTAAACATTTCTAATTACTTTCCAATTTTTTATATCATTTTCTTATATATGTAAAGCCAATTTCCCCATTCAATTAATAAATAAACAAAATATAAAATTTTGTCTAGTCTCATGAAAAAAGGATATAATTTTAAGATTACGGTTTTACTTCGTATAGCCGCACCATTTCATTTTCATAGATATTTTTATAGAAAACCTTTCTATATCCAAATTAATTTTTACAATTTTAGAATATTTTCGATCTTTTTTTTCCAATTTTTTAAAAATCTATTAAGAACTAAATTTTTAATTCAACTAAATTCAATCTTATTAGTAATAAAATTTTAAATTTTTTCATAATAGGCTATTGATTTACTAAATTCCAAAGCATAGAAGATTTCTATTTAAAATTTCAAAGAGGTGAGAATGTTTGCTTTTAATTCGGACATTTGAAGAAACTTAAATACAGATTTTATATATATATTTTTTTTTTTAAATTTAATATAATATTTACAATGAAAATCCCTTTTTACAGATTTACAAAACAAGAAAAGAAAAAAACAAAGTGAAAAATGTTATTATGTCATTCAAGGAAAATGTTTTTCTTTCTAATTTCTGTTGTAAGAAATTCAAACCACTTTATTAATACTTTAACTTTCTTTCCTTGTTTTTTATTTATTTTATAAATTACATTGAGTTAAACATCAAAATATTATGATTTTAAAAAAAAAAAGAGAAGAAATATTCTAGTTATACCTATGAATGCCTGGGTAAATACTAAAAATCTTATTAACTCATTCCATTTTGTTTTTCTTAGGTTAATATTTTTTCATTTTTTTCGAGAAAAGGTAAAAAGAATCCTTCTTGGAATTTAAGAATAATACCAGACAAATTTGAAATGTAATTCCTTTATTTTGTTGTTTTTCTTATATTAAAATATTTATAAATAAATATACATGAACACATACATACATACATATTGTATACGGAGATATTTTGTTATTGTTATAGGTATTTTTATTTTTGTATTTTGAAAACTAAAAAGTTAAAAATTAATTATGTATAATTATTTAAAAGAATATAAATACTTGTACTATAGACACCTTAATTAACTAGAAATCATATGGACAAAGTAAAAGGATTTTTATAGGACAAAAATAAATACAAAAATAAAATAAAAATTTACAAAAAATAAAAAACAAAACAAAGGAAGAAAATTTAAGAAAATCCTTATAAAAATATATAAAAAATAAAGTTTTTTTATTTTTTTATTTTCTAAGGATATTATTATTAGCTGCTTATATATTATTTTCTGTGTATATGAAAGAAACCCTTTTTTCCCTATTTATAAAAATAATAAAAGCAAATTAATAATAACAGTTCATAATTAGGACTATTTTAAGATTTTTGAGAGCATATTTAATTTGGAATTATTCGAGAAGATGCTATTTGTTTACCTTATAATTTTTGTATAGTCTTAATAAAATTAAAGAAAGAAAAAAAACAAGTCCTTAAAGAAAATGTCTACAATATTACCTTTTATTTTCAGTTTTTTAATAAAGTTATAAGGATAAAATTTTAATCTACTTGTATTATATAGAATAGATAGATATCACGTTTAAAAAATTCATTTCCAAATGGCATTTAACCTTAAACCTACATAGTTTTGTTTTTTTTTTTTCAGTTTGAATATCATTTTTATATAATATTTTTAATGAATATTAATAACATTATTAATTGAAATGTTTTTCACAATTTATATTTGGCTAACATAGGAATATTATATAAAAAAAGAACGAATTTTTTTTTTAAATTTTAAATTATTTTAATTTTAGAAAATAATTTAATAAAAATTTAATAAAGTTCTGTAATATTATTTAGTTTCAGAATACGATACAATGGTCCAATGGTCAGATTAGGTGCTTAATTAAGTCACTCTTAATAATATAAATGCTTTACTCCATGATATGAATACATTTGAAATTCATTTTGTTTTTAAAAAAGTTTCAAATGGTTTAAAATTCCGGAGAAAATTCGAGTTGTTGAAAAAAAAATTAAAAAAAAAACAAAATATTCTAAGGTTGATGAGCTTTGTCCTGAAAACTATGGCTCAAATCTAATTGATTCTAAGACTAAGAATAAGGAGCAACCAATTACCTGTAAAACAAGTCTCAGACACTTACTTTGTGTTACATGGTTTCGAAGTTATGAGCATTTATTTAAATGCAGGAAGAATCTGGTAGCTTGTTTTCAACAGAGGGTAGGTTAAAAAAGGAATATATCTACACCACCACCTATAAGATTTTTTGTTAGAAGCTAAAATGTCTTTAACATTTCAAAACTACCGTCAGAATTTGAAGTTCTTCATCCATTCCAAAGAAATTACCTGGACCAAATTAGTAGTTTTAACACCAGTTCTGGACTACCCTCCATATGTTTAAGCATATTTTCAAAAAAAAATTAAATATAAATTTTTAAGTTACTGAGCTCGAAGCAGATTTTTTTTGTTGCATTTGATTGTAGTAAGTATAGTTTTTTATCTGCTCTTCTTTTTGTCTTGTCGTCGATTAGTTCCCACCAACTAAATAATTATTTCTATTTTTGAACGAATACAGAATTAATTCGATATAGTTATTCAAATCACTTTGCTTTAAATACCATTTTATTAGTTATTTTAATAGAATTAACCTGCAATAACTAGTTAGTTATGAAAAAGATTTTCGAGCTATGAATTAATCTAATTAAATAATTCTAATTTTAAAGTACACAAAAAGTACCTACATATATTTCATATGAAAGCTTTTATTTATCGTTATTTATTGTGATCATTATTTTAAGTGCTATATAAAGAAACGGAGGTGGGCAAATCTTCCAAATGCGATATGTAACTGAAATTGTAGAGATTAAACGATTTCGGATTGGAATTAGAATCGAATTCGGATGAATTCTTAAATTTATCATATTCTTTAATTATAAAATATTAATCAACCATGATTATGATGCATATTTGATTTCCGATATAAATTTTTTACTCATGTTTATTAAGTAATGCTCTAGTAATAAGACTCTTCTCGTATTTTTTATAAAAATTTCGTTATTAGTACAAAGCTTAGTAATGTTAATTTTATTAAAAATAAAAGAAACTGAATAAGTTTAAAAAGTAATTTTGATGAAATTTGTTTTTTTTTTTTCATTATATTTCCAACCAAAAATTTTAAAAATATGAAAGATTTTTAAACAGAATATTTTTTAAATAATAATATTGTTTTGTATAATAAAAGAAATTGATATGAAGAAAATCCTCAGAAAACAGAATTTATTATTAAATGAAAGATAAACAGGTATACAGAGCTATCCTTTATATATTATTTACATATTTACATTTTTCTTTACTTAAAATATAACATATTGTATGAATAACTGGAGAAAAAAGCAAAATATTTACATAATATCGTAATATTATATAATATCGTTTTATTGAACAATATTTAGGATTAGAGTTAGAAAAAATTGTTTAAATTTTTGGTATACATTATTAGGTATGTGTAGACAATATAACACAATATACTCGAAGATATACATATTTTAATACAAAATATAACAATGTTTTGTTTGCAATTGTAATCTAAAAATTTCCTACAATTTTCTTCATATATAAAATTTATTATAGAATTGATGGTGTGGGAGTTTATACATGTATGAATTTCGTATTTCTATTAAATTCTATTTTTATATTTTTGATTATTGTTTTTAAGGGAAAATTGTTTTTTTTTTCGTGTTTCCTTTTAATATTATTAATTTCATTAAAAGGAAAAAAAAATATGTATTTTTTTTTTTTTTTGGGAAAACTAAAAACAGAAATTTTTATTTCCCAAATTTCGTTTTTTCTTTTTTTTTTTTTTTTTTTTTCGATATCCTTTAGGCATTAAAATTGAAAAAATATTAGAAGAACAAAGAAATATTCCAATTTATTTTAGAATGATTCAAATAATTGCTACTTTGTGTATTCATACACAAAATACCAAGAATGAAAATAACAGAAAATTTATAACAATAGCGTTATCTAGACAGTTTATGTTGAAGTAGTTTTAATCCATTTTATTAAAAAATAAATATTTTTTTTTTCTGTTCTTTTATTTTAGAGTAGGTGGTTTTATATATGAGAAGTTTAGGACATTTTTACGTATACATACGTGTTATGTATGTGAATTAATTAATTTTTATACGAATATTTTTACTTTTTTAGCAGTGTACTTGTAAGTGGCAGTAGTTATGAATGTAGTGTGTATTAATATCATTATATTATACTCTTTAAAATAATTTAAGTGATGCTAAATAATAATAATAATAATAAACTAAATCGAAAGCATAAATAATATTTATTTTTTTAAGAAATTTTGCAGTTTACTAGCAGCTACAAAATAAATTTACAGTAAAATTGCGGAAGCATTCGTTAATTTTTGGTGGTTTTATCTAAAAGAAGAGAAAAATATTAAAAATATTTTGTATGCAAATCATATTACCTAATAAATATTATTTTACACGTATATGAAGCAATAATATTATAAGTACTTAGTTCAATTACTATTGTGAATTCAGTTCCAAATATTAGTTTTGAAAGAAAATTACACCAAAGTTTCATAAAAAAATTCACTTTACTTTTTTGTCAGCTACTTGATCAAGTAATTTTTTATTACTTTAATTAAGTAATTTTTTTGCTACATTAAATGGAAGTATTTAGATTCTCTCAACTATGGTATAGCAAATATACACGAAAATTTTTACTGCATAAATTATCAACAAATTAAATTTATAAATCATGTAATTTTTCAGTTCTTAAATATAAATACAATATTAGTAATTGTTGCATTAAACTGCTGTAGAACTGAATTTTAAATGAGAATTACTGTTGCACCACTCTGGCAATGCAGTGTTGCAGTTTTTCTTTTTAATCTCCGTTTCAATGTATTTTGAACTCTTCAAGTTTTTCTCTCGTTTTAAAAAGAGAAATTCCGTATATATTCGCTTAATGCTTACAATATTACAGTGTTGTAACAATGAGAAATGTGCAATTATTCTCTCATTGTTATTAAATTTTCTACTCATTATAATTGCTGTTATTTTAATATAAATATCAAATATATAATATGAATAATATTAGTATAAATTTATTGAAAACAATTAACAAATTACGTTATTCTAATATACTGTCGTAATAACAGAAAAGAAAAATTCTACATCGATTGTCTAATAGCAATATAATTTGAAATTTCATCTTTTTTTGAATTTTCATTCCATTTTTAAAGAAATATGAAAATCATACTTTATTTTCTAACAAGAGCAGGTGAACTTTTCTATTCAGTAAGAATTAAATATTATTCAAATCAAAAATGTAATGACATGAATGTAATATGGCAAATTGTGCTGATTTGATTTGCATTAATAACCAACCATTTGATTTCAATATTTCCTATTTTTTTTTTTTTCCACTCTTCTAATATTTTTTTTTTACATACATATTATACTATAAATTTTAAAATATATAAAATTTCACACTGATTATGTCATATTACTTAAACAAAATGTCAAATTTTTGACATTTAATTTTCTAGACGTTAAATTGCAAAATCATTTCAGTTTTACCTCAATTTCCTGTTGTCTAATATTATTTTTATTATTTTATTTATTTTTCATTTTGATTTTCTATAAAAAATTTTGTGGTATTTTTGTGGTAAATATATTTGAAAGTTAATATATACATACATGTACGAGTATTTATACTTATATATTTGATAATGTAAATGTAACAAAATGTACATACATGAATGTATGTCGGATAACGAATATTCAAGATGAAAATGTTTGTTTATGACGTTTATTTATTATATGCATTTTTCATAATCTATACATTCACTTACAATATTTGCATGCATATAGTTTACAAAATAGATATTTGAATTTTGCATACGAGAATTTAAGTACATGTTGTGTGTACATCAACTATATTTCATATAAGGTAAACATTTTCTTCTGATATTCTATAGCAAAGTTAATATGTTATAAAATATTTTGTATTGTATTCTGTTGACTTTTATTGTACTACATCTACATACATGTATATAAATTATGTATATGATAAAGTATAAATCGAAATACTAATGTATGCTAAAATGAATATTTTGATAGTGAAATATTGTATGCGCCTGCTATTTTTCAAAACGTGGATTACAAGATAATAGAAGTGAAGAGAAAAAAAAAATTGAATGAAAAAATAATCAGATTTCTTCACCTACACTTAAATGTATGCAAATATATATATATATATTTCGTTGTAACAGCACGTATATTTATAAAATCCATAAAATGTGTCAGTAAAGTAATGAACGTATGTTATGCTTCTTTAATATCATTTCTATATAATAAAAAAAAAAATCTTATTATCAAAGTCATTGCATTTTAAATTTACAATTTTCTTCTTTCAAGAGATTATTCTGATGTAAAATTTAAATTTGGCAAAAAAAACGGGTACAAAATAATAAATAAAGAGAAATCTCATACTTGCAGACAACAGAGAATGAGAACTTGCATGGCACATAGTGAACATTATTTAGTTCATGCTAATATTTATCTGAGAGAATTACAAGATTACAGGAAATGAATATTTTTTTTTTCTGCTTTTCTTACTCATAAGAAGGCTTATAATACTATGACTTTTTCGGCGTAATAAAAAAATTTTCATATATTCTAAAACAGTTTAATGATTTTGTATGTTACAACCCTATTAACCTTGTTTTCATATTTTTTGTTTATTATATATATGAAGTTTTTAAAGCGGAAATCTCCGGCTTTTTTATTATAACAAAATGTTGTCTAAGTTTTATGTTTTGTTTTAAGGTTTTTAACATTTTAATTCAATAAGGAAGTATTTATAGTTTATAAACAGGGAGTAATTCTTTTCTAATATATATTTAAGCGGCAGTGAGCGCTAAGCAATAGTAAATTTTTACAAAGTTTTTTTGGAATAATTTTTATTCTCTTGCCATTAGATTCTTTTCGTAGACTATAACTGCGTGAAATTAAATTGTGCAGGTTGTTCAAAATAATTTTTGCTTTTCTTCCCAAAAAAATCAAATGTCCAATTTTGTTGATATTTCACTTAAACCGTGTCTTTTTTTGGGCAATCTATGTGTTCTTTGGTTATACAACTTTAATTATATTTTATAATATATTATCATCTAAGGAATTTTTCTCGCGAATTCTCATCACATTGCTATTAACCATGTATGTATATGAATTATTTGGGTACTTGTTTATAATAATTGTGTTATATGAACACATTCTAACCATAATTTCTATTATACTCTTATACATATTACGAGTATGCAATATTTTCTTTTTAACAACAACATAATATTATATGTATATATATATATATACGAGTATATATATGTATTGCAAACTATACAATAATATTTCATAAAATTGTTAAAATGTTAATAACTTATGAAAATACACACAAGTTGTAATTTATATCATAAGGCTTTCAACGCAAAAAAAAATATTTCTCTCGCAACACATATACAATGATGTATATAATATGTACATATTATATAAAATAAATTTATTAAAAATATTTTATGTTAGCAGTTGTATAACTTAATTTATCGCCACATACTTGTTTTGTATTCATACAATATACAATATTATATTTTTATTTTACGTGACATAAAATAGTATACTTACATTACATATAACGTATACATATCCTTATAAAAATCATAAATATAATTTTTAGTCTAATGAATAGTGTGGTAGCTTAACCATTATAACAATCTACCATTATATTTTTAAAGTTATTGTGTGTACAAGTTTATGTCTAACATACTTGTTTCCACATACATGGTATTATAATACAAAAAGAAACTTTTAAACGTTTTGACAAAGTTATAATTCTTTTAGTTAAAAAAAAAAGCACAAGGAAATATAAATTTTTTTTTTTTAACACACAAATTAACTTGTAATACAAACATATTCTGCTTACATAATATTATATACTTAAAAAAATTTTTATATTAGAAATAATAACATGTATGTGTACTGGCAACGAACCTAACTATATGTATATAGGTATCTAAACATTAAACCTTGTATTACATCCGTGTAAATGAAATTTAGTGAATATTTTAATATTAGAGGGGCTTGCATTAACATCAGATTACCTTGATAATAATTCTTTTTCCAAAAAAAAAGAGCATATATGTGTTTTTTTTTTTATTATTTTTTTAAATGAAATAAAAAAATCTAGGTAAATTATTACATATACTCGTATACTGATATGGTATAGTCCCATGAGTGTATTTTGTACATATATATTTTCTTATCTGAATTAAAAATATACTAATTTATACATGTTGTATGATTTTCCTTTCTTATATACATAGTATAATAATAATATTGTTATTATACGATATGCAACAGAGAGAGAAATGAACGACAGAAAATAATATAAAATAACCGGAATATATACATACTTTATATTTTTATACATAATAAATGTTATACTATATATTATATAAAAAATAAAACAGAGGGAAATATTCACTTTATTGTAATATAAAACAGGATAAAAATGAAGTACAAAATTTTCAAGGCCAAAACATGTATGCTTTTTTTTGCTCTCTCTCTCTCTCTCTCATGTAATATTTTATTTAATGTAGAAGGATTACACAATAATAATGATGAAAATTTTCTTTTTAACTGAACTTTATATGAGAGTAATGAATTTTAAATGTCCTAGTATCTATATAATATATCTAAAATAATATAGATGTAAATATAAGTATGAAAAATGTACTGAGTACTATCTATTGCTATTTGAAATATTATTGTAATCACAATTGGATGACATATTTTTTTCTATATACGGAGTACTTGTTATTTAAAACTTAATGCAAACTGAAGATTCATATAGATTGGCTCCAATTTTTTTTGAGATAACATTATTATTTATATGAATTGTATGATCTATACATTTCGATCTATATTTTATAAAAATAAATTAATATTGTTATTCTTATAACAATATATAATTATAAATTCTGTATAAGTGTCTTATAATATATTATTTTTCAATTAAGAGCAAAATTAAATACACATAATATTCAATTCATATAAATTTTAGTTTTTTTTTTCAATTATAAATCTTGAATCCAGTTGAAATTATTGTTCAAAACTTGATTTGATTATTGTGAACACATCTTAAAACTTTTAGGTGATGGCACTATTAGAAAAGATGGTTATAAAAGTGATTTAATATACTGAGACAAAATTGTTATACCGAGAAATTGATTAAATCTTAGATATAATGTTGCTTGTTAGGCATGCCATCTTGAAAGAAGAAAATTAAAATTCCCAAAAATATAAAAGTTATAATATTTGAATTTTTCATTTTCATTGATTGACTCTAGTAGTTTTCACTCATTCACTCTAGTAGTTTTTTATGGCTGCAATGCATGTAATAAGGGAGATTTTCTGCTCAACAAATTAATTTTTTTTTTGTATGCTGTTAGAATTTATAAAAATTTATTATTTTTTTAAAATAAATTTTATTTAATTATTAAATTACATATATATTATTGTTTGCTCGCCCAGAACTCAAATTATAACAGGTACACTAACATTTTTGATTGATAAAATTTATGTTAATATTGTTATCTCAAAAAATTGCCAGCTTTTAGGGGCCTAATTTTTTTAAAAATTCAAAATTTTTGTTCCAAATTATAAAAGAATGAGTATTAAGTATTTTAGTGAAATTTTAAGACCTATTCCACTATTAGTAATTGGTTAATGTGTTTTTCTATAATAAATTATCTCTTCGTAGCCAATATAAGTTTTGGAGTTCATAAAAAATTATTTTATTTTATTCAACAAAAGTTAGTTGTAAGAATGTAAAGTTTCAGTACAATAGTCATGCTATTCCCAAATTTTATAACTAATTACATTCCATTCTATAGTTTTGTGGTATATAATTATTGACACTGACCACCTCATTCTCACCACTGATACGTCATCATTAATGAAATACTCTGTGAAAAGAATTTGAATTAATATTATTAATTTATTTCATATAAATTCATATACACACACTCTTACTCACATATTAAGATCACTAAATAAATAATTTTTTTATGCATTATATAATTTAGATATATCTTTTTCCATATTATGCAAAATAATAATATTCAGTGAACTTTTGCATATACAATTTATTTTCATCTATATTAGATATACACTATAATATAACCTACAAGGTACATAAATTCATGCACATATATATACAAGTATATTATGCGTTATATCATCTAATACAACATTTTTTTTTCTAATACATTCTATTAGTGTTGTCATAAAATTGTAATTTCAAGCAAAAAAAAAACAAAAAACATAACATAGAGCAATAATAAAAAACAAAAAAGAGCGATGCTACATAATATTATATCATGATACAAGATTAGTGATAGTCCACATGTCGTATTAAAATCATAAAAATTTTTAATATAGAAAAATTTATACTAGATACACGTCATATATTGTATCTCTTTGTTTTCTTATTTTTTAAATAGTTTAATTAAAGAGAGTGCATTAAGAAGAATAATAATAACATTGTTTAAAGCAAAGAAAATGCATAAGTATGTGTTTTTGTGTATGTTGATATCTAGCATACTATTAAAGTAAAAAAAAAAAAACTATAATATTTATGTAGATATATCAATGTACCTGCTGCTACATTAAATGTTAATATTAATAAACAAGAACAAGAAAACAAAAAAATGTAAAACAAAAAATTATTTTGACCCAAAAACCTAAATTTTTCAAAGCTTTGTTTTTTTTTATTTCATAAACATTATTATATAGCCAGTTTATAAAATATAGAGTGGATTATTATGATATTAATTTAAGAAGCATATAGAAACGTACATATATACACAATATGTTATATAGAATCATGTATGTATGCATAAATAGGCACATATGTATGTCAATTTAAATAAATTGTTTGTACATATCCATTGGCACTCATCTACTATTATAATCGTGTTAAACAATATAAAATTTTTATAATATCTCTACTTTAATGATGTTGTTATTGTGTTTTGGAAAATTTCATGTTTTATAAAGGCATAATTTACAAATATATATATATATATATATTATATAATAGACAGAAAAAAATAATAGGAAAATAAACACATAGAAACAAAAGTATATTAAAAACATTTTATCGCATCACTTATTTTTTAATAGTTCACATGTACCTAAAAATAATAAAAAAGAAAATATGTGTTTTAAAATCATTTACAAAAACAAAAAAAAATAGCTAAATTTTGCCAACCAACCAAAAACATAAAAACGAGAAACAGGTGATTTTGATCATTAAACGTATATTTTTTTTTTCTAACATATTTATTCATTTTAATAGAAAATTTCTTTAATAATTTTTTTTATTTAGAGTACCTTATATCTTATACCCACTATTTATTTTTTGGTATAATAAATTTGCCGCGCTTATATAGGCGAAATAAAAGCAAAACAAAGCATGTAATCTTCATCTCTCCTTATCATACCTAAATGATTTTGAATATATTTTTTATTTGAAGTGCTTATTAAGTACAAGTTTACGGTATAGTGATCAAGGAATTTTTAATAGTTTAATGATATTTTATTTTTTTTTATTAGATAGAAAAATGAGTAAAAATATTTTAAATATCATTTATAGCCTTTTTTATATTTTCAACAAATTTTAAAATTAA
This sequence comes from Condylostylus longicornis, assembly GCF_029603195.1. Lineage (NCBI taxonomy): Eukaryota > Metazoa > Arthropoda > Insecta > Diptera > Dolichopodidae > Condylostylus > Condylostylus longicornis. The sequence continues at coordinate 1,963,878 of NW_026578116.1, forward strand.
AGTATCTCTTTTTCGTATATAAGCACATCAGAAGGGGGGCTCTTGTCTTTGCGGTACAATTTTCTTGTATGTATAAATTATATGAGTTTGTTTTTCAATTGAGTGATTTTTAATTGTTTGTATATTGTATAAGTTTTCAGTAGTGTTTACAATAAAATTTTTCGGTCTAAAAAGAATTCCAAAGGCCGTGCCTTTCAATTTCATTTTCTTTTCGCTAATAATAGTGAAAAAGTAAAAAAACTCTGAATTATAGAATAAAATTTTGAAAATTTTTTGAATTTATAGAAAATGAACAAATATTTCAATATTAATCTCTTATAATAGACCCTTATCTGGATTCAACTCTGATTAACGGAGAGAAACTATAACTTAGTAAGTATTTGTAGACATTCTGAGTTTATCACTCACTTCTTCAGTTTAGTGTGCTATTTGTATATTTGCATTGTTTGAAAGTTTTTTCATCCTCTAACGAAAAATTCGATAATAATAAATTTAGTAATTTAAATTTTAGTTTAAAATATTAGTCAATCATACAGGATTAAAGGATTAAGAAAGGTGTTATTGCTTTTTCTATCAAAATGGTGGCACTATTTGGAAGATACCGCATGAGAAGCCAAACAAATCAGAACCAGACCTGACCATATCTGAAAAAATTTTTGCCAAATTTTTAAAAACACTAAAAAATTTTATTAGTTTTCTGATTTGTTAAATTTTATTTTAAAATTAATTGATTATTTTTAATTTTCCTGAAAGTATTAAAAAATTCTAAGTCATTAAAATACTAAATTGCATTATGAGGCTTTTTTTATTAAATTCTTTTGAAAACAAATTTATTTTACATAAAATACCATTAATATTTCACTCAACTATAACCAATTAAAGAATAAAATAATCTTGAAAATTACAAATGAATTTATTAAATTTATTATGAATCTCTTTACATTTTCGTTAGAAATTCGTATATTACTTTTACTATAGTACTTAAAATAAAGAAGAGATAATAATATTATAATAGTAGAAGTTTCTCAAAAATTTAAATCTCAATAAGTATTTTGAAAATTTTCCATGAATATTTTTGTATATTTTTCCAACTTTTTGTAAAAAACCGCGAACCTCAATTTCAAAAAGGAAAGAAAGAAAAGCAAATAAAATAATTTTACAAAATATTTGGGATCAAAAATCTAAAAGTTTTATTTTAAAATTTTCAAAAGAACAAATTTTGAATTCGACCAGAAATGGAAAATATGAGTAATTCTATATGCAGGGTGTCGCGTATCAAAGTGCATTGCTATATACCATTGTATGTGAGTCTCTCCTGTTATGCAAACCTTTAACTTACTAACCGAGTTTCCTCTAAATTTGATAGATATTCATGAGAAAACCTGTGTTCAGAGGTTTCCAAATCATATTTAAAAATATGCTGGTCTTATCCCGAACAGAGTCATACTTGTACCTCTGTAACTCCGAATCGATGAGCTCTGAATATCGTCTCCATACAAAAGTTTCGTCTACTCATGAGGCCCTGTACAAGATGCCCTATATACCGTCTCCTGTATAAAATTTTGTTAAAGTAAATTGATATGGATAACTGTTATAAAAAATATTATTGCTATTTTTATTTTTGATTTTCGAAAGGAAATAAATTATTGATATTACAAAAATATTGTTTTATAAAAAGTTTTTATTAAATTTATCAATTTAATTGACAAACTGTTATACATTTATAATTTTACTCTTTAATTAAATAACCAGTTTGCAACGTAAACCGTTTCTTTAAACTTTGAATTTCTATTCTCTATTGAATACAAAACCATGTTATTCCAATTTCATTTACAAAAGGTTATTTTTATATATACATAGATAACTAAAACTTTTCTATAAAAATATTTCAATATTTTATTTGAATATTATGCATAAACAGTTTACAGAAATGCCCTTAAAATTTTTTTTTGGTATATACACAAATAATTTCATTAAAATTAATGAGCAAATTTAAAATTATTTAAAATATTTTATTCTATATAAATAATTTTAATATAATGTGGCGTGTAATTGACATTTCAAAATATTGTCAGATAAAAAGGATATTATCAAAATGAGTTCAAAAACAAAAAATTTATAATATTTATCTAAAATAAATGTCAACGTATTTCGTGAAAACTATATATGTATATTATATTAATATTCATATTATTATATAGAAGGTTATAGAAATTATTAAATTTATTTTAAATTCAAAAAATATGGAAAAAAAAATATCAAATTACATTTTATTGCTCACTATATCACAAACCGTATAATAATTTTATAATTGTTATATAAAAAAAATTTTATTTAAAAATCAAAAATGTAAAATGTTGAAATGAAAAATGAGTTGATTTTTTATCATAAAATAAGTAAAATGTAAATGAAAAGGTGAAATTCAGAGTTTATAAATTTAAGGTTCACGAACAATTAATTTAGGTCGTACACAATTTGAAAATTTTACTTTGTTGATTTCAATGTTTTGAGGAAAGCTATTGATATGCGTTGAAATTTCAATTATATAGGGAATATTTGAGCAATTTAAAAGAAGTTTCGTAAAATGTAGACAAGATATCAGTATAACAGATGATTTGGCTGTGTTCACCTAGAGATCACACGAAAAAATATTGAAATGTAACGCATTTATTTTCCTTCACTTATTAGAATTGTAATTACTCTATTATGCCACCCTAAATGTTATTTATTTAATTGTTAATCGTTCTGTTTCCTATTCTTAAAGCCGAGAACAAATAAGGAAATATTCTGCGCGTTTTTGTTATTCCCAATCAAATTCGTATAATTTAGTTTGATGAAAAATTTATGAAAATTTTCAAATTACGAACATGATAATATTGTACAACAACTAAACTGTCCCAGCTCTTACTTCCAAATATAGTATTCTTTGTTCTAATCTATTATATTTGATATAAATGTGAATTGAATTACTCTGGTTTTAAGATACTTGAAACAAAATGTTACGTTAGTTACTACACCTAAATACTACTCATTGAACCTAAAAAGAAATTAAGGAAGGTACACTAAATTACGTAAATTACTTTTCTTTTTTAAATACGCGTACCTTTTAAATTAAATGCAAGATTTAAATGTAATTATGTTTTTCGAATTTATAATAATTGATTGAATAACATGACTATTATACAATAAATTTGAGGTAAAAGATTTACCAACACTATAAAATTTAACTGTTATATAATATGCCGAGTACGAAACTTTAGAAATTATGCAATTTTTGCAAAATAAATTATAATATCTTTAAAAAAAAGGTCATAAAATTATACGTAAACAAAAAATAGGTTATTTTACTATGTCAAAGAAAATTATTTTATTTCAAAATTACATTAGAATTTAGAATATTGTTTGTTGCATATAGATATAGCGTAGGTTCTATGTATAATGAACCTTACAATATTCAAATCGTGTTAAATTTCATTATTCACTTCATTTTAAATCAATTTTCTGCAAATTTCATTATTTTTTTTTTTATTGGGTCATAAAATTAAATTTATAAACTAGAACATTATATTATGTATGTAGCATGTTATAAATAAGTGCATACTTATAGGATGACTGTGAATGTATATTCAGATTTACATTCATTTTATGCAAATCAGCTTTTCAGATATTTGCAAAATAATCGAGTATGATAATTGATTAGAAGAGTTTTTCTTTTTTTTTGTAGTCGGTGACGGAAAACAACAAGTAACACATTGTAATTGTTAAAATATAAATTGTAATATTATATGAGTCCCTCTATATATGTATTTTAAATGGGAGTAAAAGCAATATTATATCTATTTAATAGTTATGAGAAGTCAAAATTTCATTAATAATATATTATAAGGAATTCTTGTAGAATATATTATTATCCTGCATTTGTTATATTGTAGTAGAATACGAGTACATATTAGCTATACTGTAATAGACAAATTTAATTTTTATTATCTGAAGTTAAGAATATTGAATAAAATTATTATCTTCATATTATACAATGTTATTTTAATTTTAAGGAGCGCAAGTCGTCAAATTTTGATTTCGATATTATTATATTTATAAATAAGTATATATAGATTATAGAATTGTTCATAATTAATATATTCAGTTTGGGTATAGAAAACAAAATTAACAAAGGATTGAAATTTTGGAATCCTTAAATGCAACAGACTAAAATTTTAATAATATTTCGTGCTGAGTTTTAGTGATTTTTTTTAAAAATTGTACCATTTTTGCTGTAAGCTGGCATTAAAATTGCTGTTTTGTTTTATTACTTAACAATATTTACTCTTTATTTATTTCATTTTTCCATATTTAAACCCTGTTATAGAAATTTTTAAATTTTATTCATTCATAAAGCAACTTTTAATGTTATAATTTCTTTTATAAATCTTTTTAAGTCATTACAGGGTAGGCAGCCGCGTTCACTTAATTTTAGTTCCGTACTTGTATTCGTCTCTGTTACCATACTGTTAGCATCAAGTGTTCCTTTCTGTTATCGTAGCTTTGCGTTACCTTTCTCTTAACTAGAATATATTAATGCTGCCATCCTAATAAGTTCTTATTCTCATATTTATAATAAATTCCAAATTTTCTTATTACCAACATAATATGTTATAATTTTTTATTATTTGGATGCTTAAAGAATAAAATTTTTAATGTATTATCGAATTTTTTCGTTCCTCTTCTCAAATAACACAAAAATATTGACCATTTTTTTTAAACAAAATTGTCTGTAAAGGATACGATTGCATTGATATAACATAAAGAGTTTGTATATTTCAGGAAGTAATCAGTAATACTTTATATATCTTTGTTTTATATATATATATATATATATTTCTATTGTACTACTATTTTTATCTTTTAAACGTAAAATACAAAGCCCACCATTGAAAAAATAACAACCAAATCAAGGATCTGGAGCCTGTTATAAAAAAAAATAATGTTAAAATTGAATGTGTGCTAGAAAGAGAGTGTACAAGCAAGAAAGAGAAAATATATGAATATATGAAACACATGTATTTGTTTACATGTACGTACGTATGTATGTATGTAAATATATAGGTATCGCACTTGTTTTGTCTCTATTTGTGTCAATTTGTTTCCGAGTTTATTTTTAATTTTGTTTTGTATTTTTTTTTCTCTCTTTCTAATATTATGTGAAAATTTTCTAGGTTAAGATTTTAAGATTCTGTATGTCATATTGTTGTCGTATTTTTTAATTTTTTTTACTTTTTTTGTTTTTCCTCTCATTTTAGTGCAACTCCAATTTTAAGCTCATTTTTTTTTTTTCTCCTTTTTATTACTATTATATGCTTTTATAACAGTGCTTGTATTATAATGATAATAATATATAGGTTATTAATATACAGACTTGTACCATGTATACAATATATAGACAATGTACAAAAAATCCTTTAAGGGATAAATTTTGTGACGCGTGAAATATATACGACATAGTTTCGTGTCTTGTTTCGTTAATAGTAATAATGTTGAAAAAAAAAAAGTGGGGAAGAATGTAGAATGAAAATAAGAAATTTTCGTTTTTTTTTTTTTTTCATATAATATAATATGGCTTTCCATTTTATGATTACACTTAAATTAGTAATGGGTGTTGTATAATAATTTCCATATGAAAAGGAATATGAGGAAAAACTTGTCATATAATAGATAACACTGTTAAGAAAAAAATTTTTTTTTTTTTTGGAAAAAGAATACTTTTTAATAATTTAATATCCATGTAAATATGTCGATAAAACCATACTTAAGCTTCATTTTATTATACACATATTGTTCATATAATATTCATGTAAAAAAATATAACAATATTCCCTAATTGGAGTAATAAAAAATTTCAAATTGTCTATTTTTGTCTATATGTGTAATATAAATTTACAAAACGATGTATTTAAATATTATGTTCGGTTTATATAACAAAATATATTTGAATGTGTTAGATATAAACTTGACAATTATTACATTTGCGTTGAGAGAAACTAACGAGAACACTGTATTAAGCTCATCATAAAAAAATTTAGTAGGTATTTTGAGATGAGAAACCAATTCAACTATTATTTCGAATAACGTATAAAGTTTTAAGGAAATGTTTATATTCAAAATTGTAGTGGGGTGTACTTCTATCCCCCTCTTAAATTACAAAATTCCCTTGTGCATTTCATATTCATGAGGCTCGCGTATGATATTAATTTAGATTTTTATATCTTTTAACATTAATTTTTAAAATTTAATTAGATTTATAAATATTTACTTGAAAGAAACATTAAGTTTTAGCAGTTCCTGTTTACTTACAACTTCCTTGCTTAGGGCTTCTCCACTCTTAAAGGTAGGCAAATGAAGTTTTATATGTGCATAGGTCTTTAATAGAAAATTATTTTCGTAGAAAAAAAATTGTTTACTATCTCCCCCCACCCCTCTGAAAGTTATGGCCGTACAAAACCTTGAAAAGGCCAGTTTTGATTATTTATTGTAACAAAATCACAAACATATTTTAAATTCTGTTAACGTAGAAAAGCAGTGGGTAAAGTTGAACATGAAAATGACAAAGTAGCCGTAGTAGAGAAATTTTAATTTTCGACCCTTTTTATTTCCGAAACTGCAAGCTCTTGTAAATTTCTATAAATGTAAACGGATGATGATAAAAGCCATATTGTCAAAAACTATTCATCTTAACTCAAGTAATTAATCCATAAAATCAACCATTAACATCTCTTTCATTTTTTTTTTGTCTCATTCTAAATATATGCAATAATGTAAATCATATTGGTATATTAATGAGAGTCATTTAAAATTTAATACACTCCTTTTGCAAATAATGGTGGTTTTATATTATTATAGAAAACCGATACGAAATATAAAATTCATATAATGTCATTATGAGGGTGAAATATCCGTTTATTTCAATTTCCAAGGACCTATAAAATATTTTATTGCAGTGAGCTCTAGCAGTATGTGCAGTGAGTTTTATGCGATACATAACTCCGTAACCGTAGCCTAAAGGTGAAAATATATCTGTCTAGATTGCAGTCCATATGAAAAATTAATAAAACATGGAAATGAATTTAAAAATTCCTGCAGTTTTTGTAAAATCTATTTATATGCTTTTTGTTCACTATTAACGGTAGTCAAGTGGATTCATCAATTAGTTGCTACTTTATTATAATATTATGAGTTTCGACTTAAGAGCTCCTACTCTAAACAACAATGTTTTCATTGAACCAAGTCATATATAAAACAATTTAGCATTTTAAATATTCTTTTTTATATCCAAGTACGTATGCGTCTTTTACAAAATGTCTTTATTTTTAAGACCACAGGTTTAAGAATTTTTCTATATATTAGGGCGTAGTATGAAATATTAATTATTTTTATACCTACACTTATTATTATATTAAAGAGGAACCACAACAAAAGTTAAAAATTTTTTTCTCAACTTATCAAAAGAGTTACAAAAAAAAAGAAAGAGTTACAGTCATATTTTTTTTTATCTCTTTTTTTTTATAATATATTTCATTTTTCTGGCCGTACCCTTATTCTATATAGAAAATCCCAAGGATTCATTTAATTTTTCCAAGGATATAATATTTTCATTTCGTTTAGAAAATAAGAACCATTAAAATTGAAACAATTTTCATTATAATGTATAATTGGGCTTTTATAAATTGTTTTTCTTTTTTTTTTTTATTGTAACCTACATCATCAACCTTTAACATAGTACAGTACCTGTATACAATATTAAAAGGGTCAATATCCAGATAAAAATTACAATCTATTCTCTTTTTTTAAGATTATAATAATTATTAAATTTTTCATGAATAGAACATTAAAAATAACTAGAATAAAATAACATTGTATAAAATTGAACTAAAGGACTTACATATAATAACAATGATTTGGTCTCACCGAAATGAAAAGAAACACAAAAGCAATATAATAATAAATTTACTTAATAATTTAAAGGAAATTTTTTAAGGCAACAGAAAAAAATTTGTAATTAGATGAAAAACAAAGAGACAATGAGATTTTTTCATTATAATTATATTGTGTACTAAAATATTAAAAATGATACAAAGTGGTTTTAAAAATTATAAGCAACGAGCTGCTTAACAACTTAAAAATTTTAAATAAAAATCTAAAAATAGCTATAGTTTTAGCTATAAAACAAAAGGTGTAATTAAAAAAAGGGAACCTATATAAAATTAATTGTATATCTGCATACCTAGATAGAAATGTTTCTGGTTATTTTAGAATTACATTTTCCTGTATAAAATAAGGACCTGTTAAATGATACAGAGTGATAGTGGTTCATTCGATCTACTAATAGTATTATATTATTTTTGTATTATCAAAATATTTTGCAACTTTAGGAACATAAAAATAATGTAATACTGCCTGTTAACATTTTTGACAAAATTACTGTGCAAACAATATGAAAACTAAACGAATGCCTTGTCATTGGTTTCGGACGACAAAAAAATTGAGTTCAATGAGCTTTCTTAAAATATTTTAACTATTCTTCAAATATCTTAAAAATTTTAACTGTTAAATCAAAATTTTTATTTTTTGACATAAAAATTTGAGATTTTATTGTGACAGCATAAATTTTTCAAATATAAACAAAAAAAAAAAATTATTTTGACAGACAGCAAATGTTTTCTTATTCTGCAACTGAGTTACGGAAAAAAAAAAACAAAAGATTTGAAAAGAGGAAATTCAAAACATTTTTGATTTCACTCCTTTTTGTATTTTTTTAATAAGCGAGAAAATCACACACATAACAACAATTACAACAGCGAGAGAGAAAAAAAAAAACGAATGGTCAAAATTATAATTTTTTGCTTTGCTTATTTCTATGAATCTGTTATTTGTTTTTTTTTTCTCTTTCTGCTACTGTCATGTAAGTGAATCCTTTACGCTCTGTTTAATTTCTCTATTTTAAGGTAGCAACTGGCAATTTTCACAGCGCTTATAAATATTTTTATATTTTTCCGTATACAATGTTTAAAAACAATATGTTTGTAGGTATATGCATGTATGCTATTTTTATATGGAAGATGGATGTACATATATAAATGTGTTACATTTGTATGCACATAGTTGTGTTGTAAATAGAAATCATTTAGGTAGGTACGTACTTTAAAATATAAAAAATGTGGAAAAAAAATGTAAAGGTTTAGGTTCAACAAAAGAGAACATATATAAAATAACAACAACAGTAGCGGAAGTAATAACAAAGAAACAATGAAGGCAAAAAAAAAATTTTTAGAGAGCGACAAGTATATATGAATTTGATCCTTTTCACTGATTCCTCTTTTTTTTTTTTGTGACTTTACGTTTGTTGTTCTGCTCTTTGTTATATATAGGATTTTCTGTGAAAAGCTTTGTGACTCTATATTATGTATATAAATTCATTTTGCGACCGCATTTGCCTTTTCTCTTTTAAAAATTGGACTATCAAAAAGTTAAATTGTAAAATATAAAAATAAAAATGTATTTATAGTATTTTAAGTCCATAAAATATTTTATTGTGTTTCAGGTTTGTGTCAGGACGTGCGAGTATCAAAAATATTTTTTTTTTGTTCTGCTAGAGATTAAAATTACAATTATACGTGGATTTTGGATTTATTTTTGATTTATATTCAGTAGAAGGACGAATTAAAGGATTAAAAATGCATTTAAAATTTGTCTCGGTTTATGTACTCAAATATTAATTTTTGAATGATTGTGTTTTGGGCCATAACAAATTGGTCATAACCGTCAAATATTTTTGGTTTAAAGGGAGTTTTTTACAATTAAACTTTGTTGATTTAAATAAATTTTAATAAAATCTTTGTTTATCAATTTTTAATCATAAAAGCTCGTTAACTTTCAAGGAATACCTTTACCAACTAAATTTCTGAAAGGTTAAAACTTATAATATTTACTATGCTTCCAAAATGAAATCTACTGAATGAAACAAATTTAATATTCTACTGAAATCAGAGCACAATTGAAAAGTTTAGAAATTTAAAACTGATAATCAAAATGATTGTCCCTTGGAATTGTTTTTTCATTAAAATTAAAAGTTTTTTTTTCTCAGCCAATTTTTAGCTAATTGAAGGAGAATTCATATAAGCTGAAAAGATTGACTAAACAGTTTAAAATCTATTTCACTTTCTGCTTTAACCTTTATCTGAAAATATTAGGAAGCTTTGACAATGTAAACAGGTGTTGTCGCTATAATCAATTGCCATATTTTTTAAAAATTCTGAAACGAATTTGTGCTTTTATTTTTGTAATCAAATTCAATTAATTTTAAACAGAAAATAGAAATAAAAAAGTAATAATTATTTTTAAACCAATATATGCGATGGAAAACTAATAGTTTTATTATAATATTTGTACCATAGCCGCTTAAATAGACTTAAAATATGAAAATTCCAAAAGTTCAATTAAAATTTAATTTAAAAGAAAATTGTCCCCTAAAAACTTACTTTTAAACTTAAAAATATTTTGAAAATTATTTCAGAAATATGAGCAATATATAAAATAATGTACAAGGCCTATCCAAAATTCAATATATTCACTGGATTCTGTCTCATACTTGTTACCATACAACCAATCATACAAATGCGTCAACAGAATGTTTGAAAGATTGGTAACACTTTTATTTACTAAACCCCAGCTTGTTTTTTTTTTATATATTCCGTCAATCATCAGTCCAAAAATTTATTCACATACATTTGTAGTTTTAGTGCAAACACAAAAAAAAAAACTAGTAAATATTTAAAATTAAAGAATATATGTAGCAGGGCTAGATACAAAAAATATAATATAAAAAAAAAACATCTTCTTTTTGTTTCACCACTATGATGTTTTTTTAAAAACCACTTATAAAAATACTATCCCTTTTTTTATGAGTTCTTTCTTCAATACAATTTTTTTGTTACTTGATTTTTTCTTTAGCTTTTTATTATTGTGCCATGAATTTTAACGAAACATTTATCATCCTGAATGTATGCCCAAAAAACAAGAACAAAAACAAAAAATAAAATGCAAAAAAGAAAAAAATGAGAAGGAGAAAATCAAAAGCAACATGTCGTATAGTCGAAAAGGTTAAATATGACTTCAATTGGGATTTAAAACTACAAAAACAATAACAAAAAAAAATTAAAAAGAGAAAAAAATTAAAAATAAAGAACAACAAACACAACAATGAAAGTAACATCAATAAAAAAAAAAATAAACAAAAAATTTTATTTTTATTTTATCATTTTTTTGTGTTTCTGCTCATGTATACTCTTTCTTCTCTTTATTAAGGAGAAAACTACAATATGGCAACAATAGCATTAAAAACAACCCGGAAATGTGAAATGAAAAAAAAAAACACTAACAAATCAACAGCCGACAACAGGATCTGTACATTTTTCTTCTGACATTTTTAATACACATAGATGGATGCCTGACATCACAAGTGAAAATTAAAGAAGGGAAGAATGATTTGTTTTCATTCATTTTGTTTATTTTTCATTTTGTGGTTCACATTTTGCTGTCATCGTTTTTTGAATGTTGTTATTATTTTATTTGAATTTTATTTCATTCTTGATTTTTTTGTTTTTTTTGTTTGAAATCAAAATGATAAGAGGGATATGATTGCGACAATATCTAAAATATAATATAAAAAGTAAAAAGAGAAGGGAACAAAAATGGGAAAATTTAATGAACAAAAAATTAGTTAAAAAGAAAGCAACAATTTTTGTGACATTTCACTAAACTCAAACCTTTTCTCTTCTCTTTCTCACCATTCTTATGTTGCAAGAGTTTTTATTTATGAGAGAGAGTTTTATTGTTTTGTCTTTTGCTGTTATGCATGTTTAACAGTCAATCAAAATAAAATTTCCATACGTCTAACATGTCTTTTGTTATTTTTTCCTTTTTTTTTTTGGAATTAAGTCTACGTTGAGGAAATTTTTTTCTTAAGGAATTTGAAATTATTTTTGCTTAAATAAAATTTTTTTTTTGTCGCTTTTGGAAAAATTTATATGCGAAGAGTTGTAATTAAGAATATGTTTGGATGACAATTAATGTCATTTAATGAATCATTCAATTATTTATTGTATTGTATTATTATAGCGATTGATAATAATATTTGTAACATAGTCGGTTAAATAGACTCAAAATAGGGCTATTACAATATTTAAATAAGAAAACTTTAAATTAAAATTTAATTTAAGGAAAATTTGCCACCTCTTGATCTGGCCAAATAATTTTATGATAAAGAGAAAATGTTATTACTATCTTAAAAACCTGTCTATGTCAAACCTATGCAATGCTTATATTACTAAGCATTGATAATTGACTTTCTATTTAAAAATTTAGGGATGAAATAGAATTTATTTTTGGATACAGTCTTTGAAATTTTTCTGGTTACGATAGTAAATTTTTAAATTAGTTAACTTAAGCTTAATAATTTTCAGTTAGGTAGTTTTCCCTAACTGCCACAGAGTAATTGCTGGTATACATAACTGAGTCTCATTTTATCCATTTCTTTTCCGTTCTGAGTAAAGGTTATTAAAAAATAAAATATTGGTACTAAATGAGATGTTGAAAAGTCAGTGAAATTAGAAAATTGCGACGATTTGTAGGAGTTCCATGAAATGTTCATATAAAGGCGATGTAAGTCGAATATGGAAATGTCGGGCTTTCAACATAAAATTTGATTCAATTGCTTTATTTATAAACCCGTTAAATTAATTTTACCCAAAAAAATTTTAACTTGTACAATTATTTTTATCATTGACTGTACAAAATGTCCCTATTCCTAACTTTTAACAGCTATGTATGTGTTTTTCTTCTATTTTAGAAGGAAAATCTTAAAATGACGTAGTTAAAATAAAAAAAAAAACTAAATTTGATTTCTTGATGTTTAACAATTTTGGAGAAAGAAGAAATTTTTTTCTTTGTTTCATATTCTTGTTGTTGTTGAGGCAAGAAGTTTCTTAAATTTCTTCAATTACTATTGCAGTATAAATTGTATAACTATATGAATGTGTGTATGTGTTTCTTCTATCATAAAAGTTAAAAGTGATGAGTTTTGTTTTAAGTTTTTAATAAGACAAAAAGAAAATTTTTTTATTTTTGATTTGATTTTTACATCATATTGTTTTGTTGTTGTATTTTTTTTGTTTTTGATATGACAAAAGAATGAAATTCAGGAAATTTTACAGTTTTATGCATTTTTCCCTTGTTCCTAGTTGGAAATTTCATTCTCAATAATGCAATTTTTTTGTTTTTTATATTTTTGATTTTTATTTTTCTTTTTAAATATGCAATTATATAATATTCCTGTTTTGTGTAGTTATTATTGTTGGTGTTCATAAAAAAGTTAAAAGACAAGTTTTTTTTTTGTTTTTCTAGTTTAGTTTGTTTTTTGTCAAATTTATTTCGTCAAAAATTCAAAAATTGAGAACGGAAATGTAAAAACAATCATGGAGTGAAGACAAAAATTTAAAAGGATTTTTTTTCTTTTTTTTTGAATTAAATTTTTTTTACTATTTATAAAGAGAAATTATAAAGTTCTGATAAGTAAACTAAAATTTAATATTTTCAAAAGATTTATGTTTTAATTGAAGTGAAATTTTAAAATTAAATTAACAAAAAAAAGGAAAAATAAAAGAAATTGGAATTACTTAGAAAACAGTTTTAGTGCAAATAAAGGAAATTGTATAATTTCAATTCGTAACTGATGTAAGGACAAATTATGGGTAACACAATTTTCCCGACGGCTATTACTTTTTTCGAATTTTAATTTAATATTATTTGTAAGGAAACACTAAAATGATTAATACTGCAAGAGTAATATAAAATTTAATAGAATCAAAGTGCTCCTATAGTTATGCAATGACAAATTACGGAAACTCTTAGGAAAATAATTACTTATAGTAATTAAAAACTGAAAAATGTTCAGAAATCTAAAATTCAATTTTTACATTTCATTCATTGCATACAATAAATTTGTTTTCTTACCGGCTATATTGGACCGCAAATTTTCAGGTTATGCGGCAGTATAGAGCTGTCTTGAGATATTGAATGAATGGGCTAGATGAAACCAAGACACTTTGTGCTGAGTTCTATGCCATGTGGAATTGAAAAGAAATGAGGCAGCAGATTCGGTGGCTAGGAGGGGGGAAAGCAAACCTCTCCTTGGGATGAAGCCCCTTCGGATTACATACTATTCATTGGGAACTAAGAAAGGAATCAGAGAGAAGACAGTCGGAGCGCTGGAAAAGTCTTCTGGGGCTGCGGTAGGGCAAGAGGCTTCTTAAAGGGACGGGCAAGATTCAGGTAAAATATTATAGGGTTTTGCATCTTGATCAGGTGTTGCAATAGATCTTTATACGTGGTCGCAGTGAACTGTTTTCTCGGTTTTATAAATCAACAATTTGTAATCTATTGGTCATTTTAACTTAATCAATTAAGAAAAACAAAAAAAACTATAAAATAAATAAAATAAAATTGTTTTCGTACCTTTGTTATAGTGCAACTTTTAGAATAAAGTCTTACAATATTTGCATAGTATTTTTATTTAAATAACAGAGAACACATGACTCTTTCAATTCGCAATTTGATTGTATGCTTCTGTATTAGCTATTGAAAAGTATTTTAGGCATATTTTGAACAAAAATTATTAATCTACGTAAAATAGTAAAACGCTTCAAAGAAAATTTGTAAACAAGATTCGCCCTTAGCACGAACACAAAAGAAAAATTTCCTTCAACATATCAAATTCCCAGAAATATCTACCATATTCTGAGCTTTAAAATACTTACTTCTATTTTCGTTTACAAATAATTTGAAATGTCATTCGAAATTTCGAAAGATCATACTCAAAAATTTTATAAAAAAAACACATAAACCGATAAATCTTAAAAATAAAACTTTGGAAAAAAATAAGATTTATTTTGAAAAGGTCTTTAAAAAAAATAAACAACTTTTTATACTCTTGGGGAGGAAATCACACCTTTTATATACAAAAAAAAAAAACAAGAAAAACTTTCTTCTTAAAATAAAATAGAAATTTATAAAAAGAAAAATTTTCTTCATTTTCTTATTGTTTTTTTATTGTTTTAATCTTTTTATATAAATATTGCAGTGCTATTATATCTAGATTTTGTATATTATTTTTTTAGATCATTGGAGTTGTATGTGTTCTTTAAAATTATTATAAAATCCTGTTGTGGTTGAGTTTTTATATCGTAAGTTTTAAGTGAACTTTTGTTGAACTTTTAAAAATGACCATTTTGCATATTATTGTGAATTTTATTTTTAAAGAAAAATTTGTTTATAATTGATATTTGAGGAGGGGGGCGTTTGGTACATGCATTCATATTTTATATGCAAATAAAATTATTTTTAAAATTATGAATCAAATTTTCTGTACGTATTACTATTATTTAATTTTAATATCATGGAGTTGTATTGTGTATGAGAAAATAGAAATATTTTAAATTATTGTTCATTTTTTAAAGAATTTTTTAAACCATTATTTTGCGAGATTTATTGGTTAATGTAAGAGATAAAATTAGAAGTAAATGACCGTGTCAACTCTATTTTTAAAAGGTAAGGCAAATTTAGTATACCATACGGGTATAAAAATTCGAATAATAACTACATATTTTGAATAAATCACACATAATATTTTCAATATTATTGGCACATAAATTTTAATAAGGGCTAGGACATATTTTTTGTATACAGGTTATTGTTTGCGGCACATTTGGTTTTATAGTCAAATAATATTATCAGTCTTATGATTTTGTTTTATGACTGTTAATTGCTTAATATCTAATAAGCCTTAATAATTTCATTGACGAATAATATTTCAAAAGCCTTTCAAAAGTCATAGCTATATATGTGTAAAGAATTTAGTAGTAAAAAATTATGAGTAATACATAACAACCCATTATTTTATTTTAACCCATTATAAGGTTAAAGAATTTTCATAATAGCTATTTCAAAAGAAAAACCCTGAAATACCCTGGAAGTAATATACTTTCGGTTTCTAATGCAAAACATCTTTATAGTACATAGAATAATTATTATTTCTGTATAATTATATTTTCTCTTTATGCTAATTATTATATTCTCTTTTTCATTCCCCTCTTTATAGAGAACAGATAATTTTTCATTTGAAATTCTCATCTTTGAATAATTCTTAGATATGCTTTTAGTAATAATTTTTCATATTAAAATATTTAACAAGAAAATTAAAATAAGAAAAAAAATTAAAAAACAAAATTATATTGAAAGAATTATGTAAAAATTTTTTATCAAAAATTAAAATATAAAAGTGAAGGATGTTTTATACATAATATCTATATAATGAGATAAATGTAAAAAAGGAAGGGAAGGATTGACAAAATTTAAAAGAAAAAACAAAAATTGAAAACAAAAATTAAGTGAAGCAAGTTGAAGAGAAAACGTAAACTGATAAGATTACTGAAAGTTAACAAGAATTTTACATTCATTTTTGTAATGTACATATTTTTATCGACAGCATTGTATACAATAAGGGAGGTTATATGATGGCACCAAATTACGAATGTCGAGTTTTCGATGAGAACGCACTTCCCCGTGATACGGAAGCGCAAATTAACTTTCTTTAGAGTGATGTTGATTTGTCGGTCTGTCTGTCCGTCTGTATATCAGTGTGTCTGTCGTATTTTGACTATATCACGGATTTTTCAACTTTTAGGATATATTAGACTTCGGGAACTGGACCTTTGTGCGAGCCGTATTTTGGTATTTTTGCGTATACCAAGATAATTTTGATATCAAGATAAAGCAATTTCATTGAAATTTAATATTTAAATTCGGGGTGCTAAAACAATGCACATATAAATTTTTTGGAAAGATTAGGGTTCGGAAACTGATCTGAGGGCCGATTTTAAATTATTTGCCATATCTACGGAACGAATTGATGGAATTTTCTAAAATTTAATATTTAAGGCCTCTTTGTTAGACATTTTCATAAGCTTCTGTAACACTTTCGCTTAAATAAACAATACAAACTGCGGTCGATTATGTGCTGATCACATCAAATTTTTTTTAATTGATATGTATGTACTATGTAAATATATTTTTGAGAAAAATTTCTATTTAAAAATTTATCTCCATAATTTAATATCTACATTGATACACACATAAATAATGATAATTTAAAAGGATCTCTTCGTATATACAGGACTGGCACAAATCGTTTTCTGAAAATTCTTTATCTTTTTATTTAAAAGTTTTGACTTCTTGGTTCTATTTGCACAAAATTTTATAAAGGTCGTTCATGTTTTTTTTTTTTTTTTTTCTTTGTTTGATGCTCTTCCGCTTTTATTCTATTTTTGTTTTTCTTGCATTTTGAAATTCCTTATACATAGAGAAATGGAAAAAAAAAATTAAGAAAAAAAAGAAGAATTTTTCATTTTAACAATGAAAAAAATTTTATTTCTGTTTAATTTTCTTTTCTTATCCTGTTCATTTTTCTTCGTTTCTTAAAATTTTTAAGAATAAATTCAGGTCAAACAGTCGGGATTGTCATCTATTATACTTCTAAAGTAATGAGCGAAAATCCTTTTCTATTCCACACAAAATTAATAAATTGGCATTAATATGCTAAAACTATATCATTGCATACTTTTAGGGTACACAACAAAAACTAATAGAATTGTCAAAAGAATTATCGAATTTGATGCTTTATTAGGTGTGTTAGGAAATTAGTAAATAAATTTTTAATAGTAACATATTTATAGTTAGTTTTCTGCTTTTGTTAAAATCTCGCGAAGTTTATAGTTTCGAAAAATGCAAATCCAAAAATTGAAATTATTCAATAATTTTATGATTCTGAGCAGCAAAAACTGTTAGAAAAATTGCATATAAAATTTAAACTCTTTATCTTGAAAGGTGTGAAAAAATTTTTAAAACACAAACAGCAGGATACTGACTGACAGCAGGACAGAAATAATTTTTTTTAAATTTTGTTAGAAATATTCTAAAAAAATGTTTTTCTTTTTTGCAATGAATACCATTTTTGTTTTTCCTTTTTTTTTAGAATCATTGGAATGTTAATCAGAGATGTAAATAAAAATATTAGGATTCTTGAATTGAATTGGTCTTTATAAAAAATAAATTTCAGGGGCATTTTTTTTATAAAGATGCATTTAAGAAAAAAATAATTTTTTCTTCTCTTTAAATTATTTTAATGTTACAGTTAAACTAATTATTGTAGAGAATTAAACGTTGTTTTTGAATTAAAAATATCAAGAATAAAGAAATGGAAGAGGAAGAGGTTTGCAAAGGAGAATAACCAGAAATTTGTTTGGAATAAGTTTTTCATAGTCAATTGCAAAATAATTAATTAATTACTATTTTTATATTACTAATAATCAATACAAAATGTATGTTTTTATCTTCATTATTAATTCTTAGAACAACTAATAGAAATTGATTCATATAATTGCAGAACAGATGGATGAGATGAGTGAATGCAGAAAAATTAAAAAAAAATTTTTCCTCGAACTGGATTCGAATCAGTACCCTAACGCTTTCTAGGAGAACGCTCTACCAATTGAGTTATGTAAATAGATTAAAATATTCGAAAGTTGCAAACGCTGTTGCTATACACTCCTTTGCGTTTTTATCAAAACTTTAAATGAAAAACTCCGGACAATCTTCTGCATATGTTAATACACATATCAATTATATAATAACACAGGTTGTGGGTATTATTAACTATGAACAAAGATAAGCCACAAGTTTGTTTTTATAACAAAAAACAAATATTAAAAGGAAATTAAAAATTTTCTTTTAGGTATTCTTTGTTTATACTTCTTTGTCTATACTCAACGGAAATCTCCACAAATCTCTGTAAATATTTCTTTTATAAAAAGTTGTTTTGTTTCTTTTGGTTTCTATAAAGTAGAAAGAATGGATTAACTAGTTAATAGTTTTGGTTCTAAAAAAAAATTATAATTGAATTTGGAATTCTCATAAATCTTATTTCGATTACTTAAAAATCCATATTTTTCATATTAAATTATTTTTGTGGTCTAGTCAAGGATATTTAAACATATAAGAATTTCTTTGGTTAATAAATCTTTTCAAAAAGGATATTAATTAAAAGTTTATTAAATTTATAAAATTTCAACAATTTTCAGTTTAATTTGATTTGAAAATATATTTTAGGAATAATCATAGGAAATTTATTTTTAGAAAATATTCTTTATAAAAATAAAAATAGCTCCAACAGAATAATAATGTATAGCTATAAATTAAAAATATTTAGGAAAATATTTTCTAAAAAAAATTTTTGAAATTTTTCTACAAAATTAGTGTTACAAAGATTGAAAAGAAGAATAGACTAAAAATTATCATTTGCAAATCATCAAATGCAAGCATTCAAATGAAAATTATTAATGGATATTTTCTCTTTCTTACAAAATTTGTAACAACTCGTTGAAAATAATAGAAAAATGTAAGGAAAAATTTTATAAAGAAATTTTTCAAATAAGTGCTGAGTATATAAAACAAATGTTTCAGTGGAATATGAGTGCTCGAAATACCATTAAATTGTAAATATAGTAAGACTAGAACAGGGTGAATATCATTGCTATGGTTGAATTCTCTGGTAATATTTCAGTTTGGCTTTTTGTAAAGAACTTTGTCTTTTAATTAAAAGCAGTAATAAGAGGAAGTTTAGCATACAATAAATCAAAATAGTTAAGCTTTTAGCACTGTAGATAAGTGAAGTCAGGGAATTTTCAATAGTTGCGTTACGTTTATGAATTCAGAAATCAGGGCCTCTTAAAATTGATTCGAACTTATAAGTAGCAGGTTAGACGCGATAAGACATTACATGCGTCACTACTTAAAAGAGAGTCATAGCTTTAGAATGTAAATCGGTAAAAGACAAAAAAAAAATGTTGCTTGCCAATACTGTAATCATATTTTTACCACGAACTTAGGGCTATTGTTCATCAGAGTAAAATCAAAAAGTAGATCACGAGTAGTATCAAATATTCTTTAAAAATTTTCCTAATAAACACCTTATACCGATATAATATTAATGCATATGTATGTACATTATGTACGTATGTGTATAATAATATTTATTATTATTATTGTTATAAATTTCCTTAGTTAATAGAATTAAACAATCAAGTAATCATATGCGTAGTTAACTTACAAAAATAGGTACATTATATTTTATTTGTTATACAACCAACTTGCAAACTCATATAACACTTATATTATATATGTGTAAACATATATATATATATAAAGGGTGAATATATAAGTATACTATAAAATATGCTTACACATATTTTAATGTATAATTGTATATATAATGTATTATAAAAATTTTATGAACTGATATACTCGTATTGTACTTGTATACAAACTTTAGAAAAAATAAAAAAAAAAAATAATATTTGGGACAAGTAATTTTTAAAAGTTTGGAAGGAGTTGGTAAAAAAAAAACAAAAATTCTTATCAAAATCATTGTACTCTTACATTATATTATGCATAAAATGTTGGTATTATAGATTTATATAAAATAAAAAAAAAATATGTATACAAGTATAACACTTATGCTATTAAATATTATTATATACAAAATGAGAATACAAAATATTTTTTTGTTTTTGTTATTCTACATTTTTTCTCTGATTTTCTTACTTTTATTCTATAAATACTTTTGTGTTCTCTGTATTATTAAAAAATATGTTTTTTTTTTTTTTTTTGAAAACAAAAGAGAGAACAATAAACAACATAACTGTATATGGAAAGGATTATGTGGTGTAGACTCAATTATGATGTCCTTTTTGTGTTTTCTTGTTTTTTTTGTTTGTATTAAATAAAATATTATTATTGTAATAGGGATGGGTGTTCTAAGCTACATATATGGTATACCCTAAATATAAAGAAAAATATGTTAAAAGAGTATGTCATTATGTATAACAATATACTAATAATACTTACATACATAAATGTATTTAGGTACTTGAAATGAAAACATGTGAGATCTAATCATTTGTATAACAAAATTTTATAAAGAGGATTCGAGAGAGAGACAAACATAATTCCCATTATTATCGGACTTAATTTTTATGCACATTAAATGTACTGTACGCACAGTCACTTTTAAAAATAAATGAAAATTTCTTACAAAAAAAAAAAAATTTTTTTTTTTTTATGTTTTTGTAATTTTTCTTGTTTTTTTATTAAATTTTATATTTTTTTATTTTATTTATTTTTTTTTCTTTTTTGGAAGATAGAATCAAAGTTGCTTTTATAACTCGCTTGAGATTTGAAGCACATTATCATAAATTTTTGGTTTTCATATTGTATCAAGATTAAAAGCATAAAATCAAAAGAACAAAAAACAAAAAATTGTAAAATGAAAATCACCGAAAAAATAAAGTACTTTCGGTGCTTTTTTTTTTTTTGTTTTTGTTCTTGGAAAAAGTTTTACAGGGCATTACAGAGCATTTAATTTTTTGTTTTTTGTTCTTGGTATATTTTTACTTTTGCTTGTAATTTTTGATATAGATTGTAAGAAGATGGTCTTTAGACCAAAAATTGAGTAAATTGAATTTCATTGATATTTTAAAAAAATAAAATTTTTTTTTTTTTGCAAATAAAAAGGACACTTTGTAATTTTGATTGAAATAAAAATATTTTGCATTGTAATATTGTTTTTAGACTTTTACATTTATAATTTTTTCCATAAATTTTTTTTTTGTAGCTGAAACAAAAACTGGTAAAATTAACAAAATTCGATTGATTATCAGAAGTAGGTCATAGAATATTTTGAATTTCGCATATTCTACAGCATTGTATGATTTGATTTCACAATTTCAAGAGGGCGTTCTAATTCGAATAGAAAATCTGTTAAAATGTAAAATCTAAAGAAATTAAATAAATTAATAGAAATTTAAATTTTATTAAATAGATTTTGCATCAGAGTTTTTTTTTACCAAAAATTAACTTTGAAATCTTTAAAGTAGATATTCTCAAAATAACATAATTTAATTTATGTTACAGTTTTATTTGCAACAATATTATGTAATTTATAAATAAAATATACTTTACATATCGCACTTGTCCTGAATTTAAGAAAATCTTAGCATAAAATTTTTAGGAAAGTTTTGAGTTTTTGAACAATCAACCTTATTCTGCTTATACTTTTTTTTTGTATTCTAGACTAGACGAGAAACGTGATGAGACAGAAGAAGCGAGACTCAAAATTTTTCGATTTTAAAAAGTTAGAAAATTCTTTTAAAATAAAGTGGTGACTGAAAACAGTAAAAATAGCAAATAGTAAATTAGAGAGAGAAAAATGTCTTCGAGCTTTTTTTGATTAAAAGCAAAAGTAGAAGTGATGAAGAAAATTAATACTAGAAAGACTGAAATTTTGTATTGACCTATGTTGCCCAAAAGCAGTCAAAATGACTACATTATTTAAGAACAATTAATGTATAAAAAATTTTGTTCAAAATTCATTTTTAATATTTTTCATATTATTTACAATTAAATACCAAGTTATTAGTAAATATTTAGAAGGCAATTGAAAAAATAAACAATTTGTTAGGACTGCATAAGTATCACTGTATAAAGATACGAAAAACAATTTATTGAGCCACTGCAAGTTATCTAGTTAGATCACGTTCAAATCGACAATATATCATATATTTGCATGCCATTATATAATGGTCATCGAAATAAATATTATTTCAATACAAAACCGAAATGGTCACACAAGAAATTTACTCAGTTCAATATATTTTGTACAAGATTAAATAAAATTACTCAATATTGCTATTAAAATATTTCATTATATCTATATCTTCTCTATTTTCTTTAAATTTTATTTCTAAGCAACTTTTTTATTCTTTTTATTTTGGCAACAAAATAAACGTGACTAAATGCGGCAAAAAAAATGTGACAATTTTTAAATATGCACCTAGCAAAATAACATTACAAGTATGAACATTTTTTTGTGAAAAATAATGAGACGGGCGTCTAGTAGAATAAAGCTGAATATTATTCCATTTTAATACTCGTTCTTATAACTTAATGTTATTTATTCTCAATAACATTATTGCAATATAAAATAGCTCTAAAATAATTTTAAGGTTATTTAAATTTATTAAAACTAAATAAAATTTTTCTGCTTTAAATTCATTGAATGCAACCCTACCCCATCCGATTTAATTTTGAAATAACTTCTAAATTACTTTTTGTATGAATATAGGTAAAAGGTTCAATATCTAAAAATCAAAAAAAAAAAAATAAGAATAATCGCCTCACTAATTTTATAATAAATTTCCAGTCAACATAAAAATCCAAAATTCCTTTCTAACACTTTAAAATAATTTATATGTCTCGGGTTTTTTTTGGGATAAAAATATAAGCAAAACAAATTAATTATGCAGTCCCCTAAATTTATGCAATATTTTTTTTTTCTTCAAAAAATTTCGGTTCACGTAACTTAATTTCGAATAAAATGATGTCAAATTTTTTTTTAAACTAATAAATAAGTTGAACTCAATATTGCCAACCTAATAAATGTCCTATATTTCTAAAAGATTAGACAAAGGTCAAAAGAAAAGAAAAATTTTAATATTTTTCAGATTCATTCAATACCAATATGAACTTTATAATATTATATTGATTCTCTTTGACACAAACTATATGTATATAAGTATGAGTGTAAATTATGTTATTGAAAAATTAAAAAAAAAAAAAAAATTTTTTTTTCGAAACTTAACAGACTCTCTTTTATTTTTGATAATAATAAAATTTTTAATTCATTATTCATTTATTCATTATGCAAATATTCTTTTTTATCAAAAAAAAAAAAAAATTTATATATCTACCCTCTCAATAAAATTTCCACTTTAAGTATATTATTTTTTTAACTTATAAAAAATTCATCAACTTTTCTTTAATTGTGTGTCCTCAAAGCACTTATTGTTAACGTTCAATTTCATTTTGTTTTTTTTTTTTTTTTGTTTTGTTTCGTTATCATATCAATAAAGATGATGGAACGCTTTATATTATAAAAAGAACAAAAAAAAATGGAAAAATAAACAAATAAAAAATGAAGTAATAGCATTAAAGACGTCATAAAAGGTCAGAATTTATGGCCAATATCAAATTTTTTATTACTTAACTTATATGAATAAATAAAGATTTTTGTATATGTGTATGTGTGAATATATGCGTATAATATTGTGCATTTAAAGACTCACAACACATTTTTATACGAGTATATACATATGTACATTGAATGAAAAACTTTACAATATATTTCATTTTCGGATGGTGTCGCATTTATGTCTCTGAAATTGGCCCCAATTCTATATACTATTTTTTTCTTTTTTTCTTTGATTCTCGTTTATTTGTTATTGTTAAAAAGAAAAGGGACACCAATTTTTCTAGTTTAATGTCTAATATATCTTATACTAGTCAATCAAACGTTTCACTTGACTAGTCAACAATAGCATTAGTCAGCTGGAATATTTTCGATTTTTTTTGTTTTTTTTTTTTCGTTTTTGCAAATAAAAAATTGTGATTCGTATTTTAAAAATACAAAAACAAAATAAAGTTTTTCTTGGATTTTTTCAATAAAATAAAGTTGGGTCAAACCAATGGTTTGTATTGTAGCACTTTTCCCTTCAACAAGTGAAAATTCTGCTTTTAAATACAGTCTATGTATACCTATCACACTATAAAAATTATTTTCATTCATATACAAAACTATTACTAGGATTGCATATATTTAGGATGACGCATAGATGCAGTCTTTGAAATAAAGCAAAAATTAACATAAAAAGGGGTTAACATAATGCTCGATTTTAAGGGTTAATTGTGTGAGTTAAGAAAAATAATTATATTTTTTAGTGTCACGGAATTTACCGTTAGCTTTTTGCGTTTATAAAAATTTGGAAAAGCTTGCGGTTTCGGAAATATAGGGTGTCAAAAATTCAAATTTTACGATTTTCAATAGGTGATAACTTGAGAGGGGGTGGAGATGGAAAAAAATTTTCTTCTAACGAAATGAACTATTTGTTAATGTCGAAAAGCTCCTAAAATTTCAAAGTTCTAGAATATAGGATCTAGAAGAAAAACGACATCAAAAATTTGGAAAAAAAGGACTTTAGATAACGGTAAATTTCAACGGCCATTTTGTTTTTCTAAAGTTTAACTATAGTATACCGCGCTAGGGGAAGCAAGTCGCTGCCTTTCTGCGTTTACAAAATTTCAAAAATACTTATGGTTTCATTGCAACAAATATTTAAAAAAGGCCATTTTTAGGGTTTTGGGGGGGTATAGCTTCTAGAGGGGGGGAGATAGGTAAAAATTTTGTTCTACGGAAATAAGTTTCTAGTAAAGGTCTATGTACGTACAAAATTTCAGCTTTCTATCTTCAAGGGTGTAGAAGTTTTGTAAACAGACACACGGACAGACGGACGGACGGACGGACGGACGGACGGACGGACGGACGGACGGACAGAGTGAAACTAATAAGCACTTTTTTCAAAAAATTTTTTGGAAAAGTGCTAAAAAAGAAAAGAGAAAAGAAAAGTAGAAAATCGGAAAAAAAAAATTTTATTTTTTTTCACCGAATTTATTTAGTTTCGAATTTTATGTATTTGTGAAATTGGGCCAATATTTTCTCTAAAGTATTTTGATATTTTCGATTGAAATAAAAAATTTATTGTTGAAAATTGTTGAAAAAAGAAGAAAAAAGTAAACAGAAATTGAGAAATTTATAAGAGAGAAATTTTATATTTTTTTTTTGTTTATGGTGCTTTCGGCTTTTTAAAAAACAATCGAAATCAATTGAATGTCTAGACATGCGATTTCTTTTTTTAGACATACAAAATACACACGATTATGTGGGTGCTTTTTCACTTTTTCTAAATTACATATAAGAAACAACAAAAACAATAACAATACTAACAAAAAATAACCTATTCGATAATACAGAAGAAAAGATGGAAAGATAAAAAGAGCAAATAAAAAGTTTTTTCCTATACAAAACTTAAATAGAAAGAAAAGAAGAATTAAAAAAAACAATCAGAAAAAATTCAAAAGAAAATTTAAAACTTTTTTTTTCTAAAATTTTAAATGTCTAAATTTTCACAAATAAACCAAAAATTGGCTTATAGCGAAATTGTTAAATGACATAGAAAATAAATTTTTTTTGTTTGTATTTGTTTTCGTCAAAGTCATCTTATTTCCCATTAAGTTTCGATGTCAATTCAATGACGTTTATTTGCATTTATACAACATTTGTGCAAATAAAAGTTTTTTTTTAGGTTTTAATTGTTAAGTGATTGATGAGTTGTTAGTGTTGCTTTTATTTTATTGATTAAACTGCAATTTGTAATTTTGAACACTTATTCGATTTTGTTTCTGAAATAAAATATGAAATTATGTTAGAAGATTATTTTTGTTTTTCAAAGAATTCGAATATTTTTTAAGGCCAATAGAGATATAATTTTATTTCCTAGTCTTCCTTCAGGTTTAGATACAGAATTCTCAATTTTTTTTTTGTTATACGTAGAAATAATTTTAAAATTTGAATTCTCATTAGTATTACTATTTAATAATAATTGACTCAATAATATTCTAAAATTAAATCATATATAGGAAAATTATAAGGGATCAACAGAGTTTTTTAAGCGACCTCACTGCGTACAATAAGACAAGCTTCGAGAAGGCACCAAATTTCGAAAGTAGATTTTTTGGTGGAACGCACTTCTCTCTAGTAGGCAATCGTAAATAAGGCATTTTTAGAGAGATATTTGTCTGTCGGTTTGTCTGCCTGTGTGTGTACGTATTGACCTTTTTATGCGGGACTATTTTAGATTTTTGCGCATACAAAGAGATATTAATCAATTAATTTCCTTGAAATCTAATATTTAAAATCGGAATATTAAAACAATAAACCATAAAAGATCATTTTTGGAAAGATCAGGGCTCGGAAGCCGAACTTAGGGCCTATTTTACCACATATTTTTTCCGATTTTTTCCGATTTTCTACTTTTCTTACCACATCTATGGAACAAACTAATGAAATTTTTTGAAGTTTGATATTTGAATTCTGTTTATTAACGAAGCTTATTGGTAAATTTCAGGAAATCCGAATGGTAAAAATCGAAACTCTATACTAAGGGCAATAAATTTACATTTTTCTTGATATTGCTGTGGGTTATTTGATGACTCCATCAGATTTTTTTGAAATTCTACATCCAATAGAATTTTTTTCTTAACATTGAAATTTCTATTTTTCAAAAAATACATGATACTATTGTATGAAGTTCAGAAACAACTTAATCAATGACAATTTAAATTGAATGTTATCCACTAAAATAAATTAATGGAAAACAAAAATTAAATTAAATGAGCAAACTAGCAAAATAACCTTTTCCCTTAGGTTATATAACAACATTATTATATCTTAACATGCTTATATACATATATGAAATCAATATTTTTCACATTATTCTATTTAAAAATCCCACATTTAGCTATTATATAAAATAATTTAGAGTTTAAAAAAAAAGCTTGTGAAACAAAAATATTTTATCAGTTTATTTTGTGGTAAATAAATAATTTATTTCTTTTTAATATTTTTATTATATTTCAATTATTTGCTAATAAGTACCTGTATTAGAAAACTATACAAAATAAAAAAAAAAATATATTTCAAAATACCTGGTAAAATAACTAAAATAAATTATTGTACACGTAGACCAATAATTAGCCTAATTAAATCAACTTTAATTATTTCATAATTAATTTGAATGTGGTAAAACAATGCACATACCTCTTGTACAAGCATAATATTTTAAATGAAGCGAAAAAAAGATTTTTTTTCATTTATAAAATTACTAAAATATTGTTAAGAGTTCGAATTTGTTTGTAAACACTTGTAATTAGAAATAAAAACAAAAACAAAATTTTTTTTTTTGTTTATTTTACGCCACCAATATTACAATATCGACAAAATGCATATGCATATTATAAAGAATTAGATTAACCCTAGAGTGATCAATAAATATTTAATTATATTTTAATTGCCATAAACTAAAATTTTTGTAAATAATTGATTTCTTTCTGCATTTCGTGTAAAACTACATAAATATATAAATAACGAATAAAATTATCATTGACATCTTCATGCTAGTACTGCAACTCCGTTAGAAAGACTCTGATCTTATACTGGCTTACGGTAATTTATGGATTTGTCCCTTTTCTCTAGAAGCTGGGTAGTGAAAGTTTTTTTTTTGGTGCTGCACCTCTTTTTAGCACTTTTCCAAAAATTTTTTGAAAAAAAGTGCTTATTAGTTTCACTCTGTCCGTCCGTCCGTCCGTCCGTCCGTCCGTCCGTCCGTCCGTCCGTCCGTCCGTCCGTCCGTCCGTCCGTCCGCCCGTCCGTGTGTCTGTTTACAAAACTTTTACACCCTTGAAGATAGAAAGCTGAAATTTTGTACGTACATAGACCTTTACTAGAAACTTATTTCCGTAGAACAAAATTTTCACCTATCTCCCCCCCTCTAGAAGTTATACCCCCCCAAAACACTAAAAATGGCCTTTTTTAACTATTTGTTGCAATGAAACCATAAGCATTTTTTAAATTTTGCAAACGCATAAAAGCAGCGGCTTGCTTCCCCTAGCCCGGTATACTATGGTTAAACTTTAGAAAAACAAAATGGCCGTTCAAATTTACCGTTATCTAAAGTCTTTTTTTTTCCAAATTTTTGATGTCGTTTTTCTTCTAGACCCCAGCTTGTAGCAGCTTGAAATTTTAGGGGCTTTTAGACATTAATAAATAGTTCATTTCATTAGAAGAAAATTTTTTTCCATCTCCACCCCCTCACAAGTTATCGCCTCTTGAAATTTGTAAAATTTGAATTTTTGACACCTTATATTTCCGAAACCGCAAGCTTTTTCAAATAAAAGCTAACGGTAAATTCCATGAAATTAAAAAATATAATTATTTTTCTTATCTCACACAATTAACCTTTAAAATCGAGCATTATGTTAACCCCTTTTTATATTAATTTTTGCTTTATTTCAAAGACTGCATATATGCGTCATCCTAAATATATGCAATCCTAGCAATAGTTTTGTATATGAATGAAAATAATTTTAATAGTATGATAGGTATACATAGACTGTATTTAAAAGCAGAATTTTCCCTTGTTGAAGGGAAAAGTGCTATAATACAAACCATTGGTTTGACCCAACTTTATTTTTTCCTCCTGTAACTCGTCTTTGAGAACTTCTATAAGTGGTCATGTCACACTCCTCAAACATCCCCTGACGACTGCTCAATCATTCTTAATCCATTTTTCTAATTGGCACGTTAGTGTTCCCAGCTACAACTCGGTACAGTACTACAAGTTACAGTATACATCAATTATATAGGTTATTCAATGCTGATAAATACTAATCTCTACCGTTATAATCTATTTCATTATGACGTATTGAACTTGTTCTGGACCATATTACACAATATGCGTACATACATTTAAAATTTTAGTTTTTTCAACAGAACCGACACTGTTTTTTAATTCTTAATATTTTAAGGGGTATTTTATTACCATAAAATTAAAAACAATTACTAGATACTAAAAAATTCTAATTAAAATTTTATTTAAAAACATTTCTTAATTTTTTTCATTTTAATTATTAAATAAAATATGTAAAAAAATTTCATTCAAATTAAATTTTTCTATTTTTGTCATCTCACAAAATCTCATGTTTAACATGGAACAATTAATTTTAAGATCTCTTTTAAAAAATTCATAGCTTAGCGGAATAAGATTTTTATTAATATCATTAGATTTCGTATAAAATCTACTACAATAAATATTTGTAAAACTAATAGTACAAAAATCTAATACATTCTTATACTAGATTACGAATTGACGATCAATTTTTATTCTCTTGTGTGTTTATCAAAAAAAAATTATTTTTATTAATATTTTTTTTCTTCTCTCAAATAAAATTAATGTAAAACGACTGACTATCAGACAATAAAAAAAAAATAATTACATAATATAATTATCCTTTTTTATATAGAAAATAAAAAGGATATTTGGATATAAAATATAGAACGAATGAAAATTACTTTAGTAATCCCTTTTCAGGAATTTATACTTGCTCAAGTGTAAAACTCTTTTAATTTCTTTCTTACTTTTTTTTTTGTTAATTTTTTTTTCATTTTAAAACAAAAAAAAAAAATTATTTCATTATTTTTATACTGTTTACTTGTAGAATTTTACTTAAAACAAAGAAAATTTTGAAGAGGAAGAAGAGGGCAAAAAACCTAGAGGAGGAAATAAATAGAATAACGACAGAAAAAAAAAGTGAGGGTAAACAACTTCAATTTTATTAATTTTGCACTTTAGTAGAAAGAACGCAAAAAAAAAAACCTTTTCATTCTGTTTATTTTCACTTTATTATTCTTGAAAAACAAAACAAGCAAAAAATTTAGAAGAAGCAAAAAAAAAACAGAAACGAAAAGAAAAACTCAGTCCGTAACCTCTTTTTCAATCAAAAGCGAGAAAAAAAAAATTGAAAATTCCAACCTTTTATTTTTGGTTTTTTCTTCTTCTACACATACTTTGTTTTTTACATTTTATTTTATTTTTTTTTTAATTTTTACACTTGCCCCTTTGTAAAGGTGACGTTTAATTTTAATCGGAGTATTTGTAATTCACTTACTTTTCGTTTTTGGCAAATCTTCTTGTAGTTTCACTTTTCTGCGTTGGATTTTTTTATAATATTTGCCTTTTCTGTGGTTAATGGCCAAGAAAGAGATCAAATTTTAATTATTATATTTTATTAAGGTAATTTTATATGTTAAGTGCTAAGTTGTTGCTGTTTTAAGATTTTTTTATATAAAATTTTGGAAATATTACTTAAGCCTTGACGAAAATAAATTAAAAAATTTATAAAATTAAAACAAAATCAAATTTATCAAAGACATATTTGAAAGGATTGTAAAGGATAAAAGGATGAATCGGGTTTAAGTTGTTCACTAATCAGTTGAAATCTTAACCTGACTGTTATAAGTGGGTATTCCTTTTCAATTTAAGAAATACATTGGTTATAAGAGAATATTGAAAAAATTACCAATTATTATGCAAAAAATTGTTAATTTTCACACAAAAAAATATTAGGTAGGCATTTAATTAATTGCCATTAATCCAAATTTTTTTAAAATTATTTTAAATGTTAACTCTGTTACCCTACAGTTGCATGTTTCAATTATTGTAAATCGCAAAAATATTACAATCAATTTAATTTTAAAATATCAAAACGGCAACATTGTCTCTCTCTCGTTTCCTCTCTCTCCCTCTCTCTCTTTCTCAATTTATCTCTCCCTCTCATTCTTATTCAATTTTCAATCTCATATAAAAAATTCTGAAATTAATAATGTGTTTGTAATGTAAAAATTGTCATTCAGATGAAAGGAGGTCAAAGTGAATTTTACATCAAAAATTGAAAAAAGATAAAGAAAAAAAAAAAAAAACAATTTTCTAACTACAAAAATAATAATAAAAAAATAACAAGCAAAAAAGAGGAGATATGCAATCATAACTTAACAATCAAAATGAAACTTTGAGACTAAACAAATCACACTTTTAATTTAAAAGAAAAATAATGATGAAAAATGAAACCTGAGGACTAGACAATAGGATTAGTAGCTTTGACTCAAAAATAATAATCATAATGATTCATGTATGACGGGAAAAAAAACAATAAGAGATTTAATATCTTAGAGTCAGCATGACTGGTTTTTCGTTATCTTCATTAAGCGAACGAATAGATGTAATATAGAGAACAATAATAATCCAAGAAAAAATGAAAAAAAGAAAGAGATATAGTTTCAATTCTAATGAAAAAAGAAGAGCAATATCAAAGAAGATTTTTGCTTTTCTTATTCTTATTCATTTTTTTTGTTCGTTTTTTGTACAGTTTTATAACAATTTTCATTTTCCCAGATAATCTAGAATAAGTGATGTTACTTATTTTATTTGTACCTACATATATACAGATAGTATACTTATAGTTGCATAAATAACATGACATTTATTTTATTATATACCTGTGTGTGTGTGTTTGGTGACATCAAACTATACAATTAAAGTTTCATGTGAATTTTCTTGTGTATTAGTGAAGAGTATAGTTTATTTATAAAATATGTAGGTAAAATAATGTTAAATTACGGTATTGAAAACTTGTACGCAATATATATATATATTTTTAAATTTAACAATAAAAAATTGAAAAAGAAAGCTAAAAAAGAAATATTTTAAATCCCAAACAATAAACAAAAGCAAGATAATCCCTAAAATACAAAAACAATTATTAGAACTGATTCAAGTCGCACAAAATATTATTTTACACGTGTATAAAATTACTCACATGACACTACTTAAATATTATAAAATATTTTCAAAAGGTCAGAAAAAATTGTCACTATTAAGGTTAATTTTATAATGAAAGTCATATTTTTTAAATGTAATCTCGAATATACGTAAAGTTTCTCAATATAACGTTTCAAGGCCTACGGCAATTTCCATTTTAAGTGTAATACTAACTATACTACATTATAAATTTGATGTAATTTTAATTATATTTTTATATCATTCTTAAATTTCGGAACTTACTCTACAAAATTTAAGTAATACTCACCACATTGAAAATAAGTACCACATTATACATTACATTAATATTAACGTTATAGCTGTTCTATAATATAAATTCTATAGCTGTTAAGGCCGTAACGTGTTAGAAGTAATTTTTTGAATCTAATACATTATTGTGAATGATTTTAAACTGAATTCAGCATAAAATTATCAATTTATTGTAAAACTATTAATATTTTTAATAATATATAAGTTGATAATTTTCTTTAATATACATGCAGTACTGTATATGTGGATCATCCCCAAACTAAACTATATATTTGAAAGAATGGCAACTCTATAAATATAAGAATATTATAAAGAAAAGAATTAATTCTTAATCCTTTTTACATGTGATGTATAAAAATAATTGAAAATACATTGCTCCCATATAATGTGAATATAAGAAAACTAAAGAGTGAATCAATGAACCCAAAATGTTATCATTACACTATTATTAAGCTTTCAAAAAAAAATTTCGTTTTCTATTTCTTTTCTATTTGTACAAGAAACATTTTATTCTTATTTGCTGAAGTTTGTACGATAATTTTAAAAGTATTTTCTAAAAAAATAAATCGATAGAATGAGACGGCGGGGGGGGGGGGGGGGGAGGTGTCCGGCCCATCCCATTGAATAATATAATATAAAATTCAAAAGAATGCAGGTAATTTATAAATTAAATATATACGAGTAATATAAATATATTCTCGTATAAATGACATTCATATCCGTATATATATTACTCGTATATGTAGAGTCGACAAGAGTATCATGCATAAAAGTATTCATAACAATTACCTATAAGACGCCAACATGTTTATGTTTACAAGTTTTCCAATAATTTAATCAATAATAATAATACGTTTTCTTCTCCTCTATACACAAAAATAAATAAAATAAATGGAATGTTAGAAATTTTCTTAAAATATTACCTTCTTCTCTTACATTTTTCCATACTCATATAATATACACTAGCTCTTTTCATTGGTATTTTGTATTTTTTATTAGAAAATACTATATTCTTTGGATTATCCTTTTAGCCATAAACGCAAATTGTATATATGTTTTTCTTTTAACGTTTTTCTATTTTTGTTTTGTTTTTTATTTAAACGTTTTGTTTTTTTCCTTTATACACGTATTCGTATATAAA
This sequence comes from Condylostylus longicornis, assembly GCF_029603195.1. Taxonomy (NCBI): domain Eukaryota; kingdom Metazoa; phylum Arthropoda; class Insecta; order Diptera; family Dolichopodidae; genus Condylostylus; species Condylostylus longicornis. The sequence goes on from NW_026578116.1 coordinate 1,997,832, forward strand.
TATAGAACAAGAAAAAAAATTAGAAAAGATTTGACGCGTACCTGACTTGGCTGACATCACGAATATCCTAATATTTTTCCATTTACGATAAAAAATAAAAAAATAAAGCGGAAGGCTATCAATACATTTTCAATTTTAAGTGCTTTTGGTGTACGAAAAATATTTAAAATTTTTTTTGGTTTTTCTTCTACTTCTTTTTTTTTTGTAGAATGGGATTTTCTTTTTCTCTCATGTACATAAGACTTTGAAATTTTTGTTTAAGAGAAGAAGAAGATTATTAAAAACAAAAATAAGAATAAAAATAACGGAAGTAATTTACTCATACTTGGGGAAAAAAAATGGAAAATTATTCTACATTATATAAGACATTCTAAATACATTCTTTTGCGGGTTAAAAGAATTTCTTTTTTTAAGATTATAAAAAAAATGTTTATTTTTTTTTTTTTTTGTCATACCATTGTTTGACTCAGGTGATATTTTCTTCAAATATAATACTAAAATTACATACGCAAGGTAATGAAAATGTGCAGGTGTAAAAATTAAAAGATTTCATTTTTATTATCGTTTTACCTTCATCGTTTCTAAACTGGAAAGCCTATAATATTAAAAATAAAATCATCTACGTATCCAAAATGTCTTAGAAGGATTTCCTTAAAAAGAAAGAATGTATATGTACGTTAAAAAGCATTGCTATATTATGAGAAAGTAGAGAAAGAAAGAAAAAGGATTTTTCTCATTTTTTTTTTTTTATTTGACGGTTTAAATATTTTTTTTATAAACCCTTAAAAAAATTAAACTTTATAAAATTGTATTAAGGTGAATCGTGCTTCAATCGAAATTTTTACGATAAAAATAAGTATTTTGTTGAGATGAAAATGGGATTAGAAAGAAAATTATTTAATGATTTACATTGGAGGCTTTTTATTTTTTTGTTGTGGTGATGACAAATTTCAAAAATATTTTTATGCTTAAAATGACACGCAAAGGAACGTTAGATATTTTTGTGATTGACTTTAATATTTCGAAATTATAATTGACATTTTTAACATAAAATTATAAAAGATAAGCAGGTATATTTAGTAGTTATAGAAAAGGACAGAAGAAAAATAGTAAAGAAATTAAAAATAATCTTTTAATTTTTAAACAAGATCTAATATTTAAGAAATCTAATGTGATTAGCATATACTCGATTTTATTTCTAAGTACTTGAGCGAATTCTGTATAACGCTTACAACTTTTAATAAATCTAACGTTGTTTGTTTGGATCAAGTTTTGTACAGGACCTTAATTATTATATGAAATTTACGATTTTAGTTAATTTTTTTTTTAGATATTCGTGTTTAAATAATTTTTGTAAAAGTTGTCGATTAGGTTTTAAGAAATAGTTAATTTGTTTTTAAAATTGTGTATATAACAGATATTATAAAATGTTCCAAAAACACGTTCTAGTTCATTTATTACGGCTTTATTACTAAGTAGATCTCATAATTCTCCTTATAGTATTTAAAACAAAAACATGAAGACTAAAGAGAAAACACTTTGAAATTAAATATATTATTTTGCAAGTACTTCTATCCTTATCTTAAACTCAGCCAATTATCAAATTTTGGCCAGTACAATTCTCTAAATATTCAATAAGCAGCAATATTTTATAAATATCTGTGTAATCCAAATATTTATATCTTAGAGCTGTAAAAAGTCGGATCTAATAAATTTAAACTAGCATCCCTTCATACAATTAAAAGTAGTATATAATTTTTATTGTATTAAAAATTGCATACTTTTAGGGCCAAAGAAAATTTTTAATTCTATATTCAATTAAATTTGATTTGGAAAAATGCTTTATTTAAGAAATAAAAAAATAAAAAAAAATATAATAATGTGGCATAAAAAGGCATAATAACCAAACTAATTAATTTAATTAATAAAATTTCAATTAATTTCGATCATATGAATTAAATTTTAAATTCTCATTCAGAGTAATAAAATCACAATAGTCATATTATTTTAATTGAATAAATTTGTTAAAGTAAGCCATTGTAAGTAGAATAATTTTGTTAAAGTTCATCATAAATATTAAAATTAATAAATCTAAAACCAAATATTGTAAATCAATATTCAATTTAATAAATCAAAAATAATATACAAAATTGATATTCAAAATCTTAGTGATATTAAACAATATAGACCTTAATCCTTAATTAGTGTTATATAATGAAAAAAATTAAATTAATAACATTAATATACCATAATACAGTCAAACTCACACAAAACGAACTTGAACAAGAAAGAAGAGTAGAAGTAAAACCTATAGAAATTAATTTCACGATTAATTTTGTGGAGATTTTTCTTAATTTAGTGCTTAACGATTTGTTAAAATCTGAAGTTCTTACAAAATTCTGCGGCAGCACAACAGAAGCATCTATTTATATAGATCTATTACTCAGCAGAGTTATTTCTTCATATTATATAGGAGATATTTTCCAGGTTTCGACTGTATACAGGTTCATGTCCACTATATGCTTATAAATAATTATTTTGTTGTTTTCTTTTTTAATATTACATAATAAATAATAATAATTATAACAATAAATTAATGCAAAATTTAATTAATTTTGTTGACATTTACTATTTTATATAATAATTCATTATTGTTATTATAACAATGAAAATTAATATTTTTTAATGTTTTTATTATTCAATAATATTATAATTTTTTAATGTATTACGTAATATTTTAACTATTTATGTCATTTGTATTAATAATTTTAAAAATCAATTAATAGAAAATTTTTATTAATTAAAATAATAAGGAAATATTTTAAGTTGAATACAAAACATTAAATATTTTAAGTAAGGCAATATTAAAGTGCCAAAAAAAAAATCTGATCAATTTACAAAATGTCAAAAATATATGCTATAAAAAATATTGTGGATATTTTTGACTAGACTAGTTACTGCATAGTTTTGCTGCATTAGAAACTAAAATTTATATAAAAAATTCTGGATTTTAATTGAAACTTAAAAATTCAGTTAATTGTTAATTGCAATATAAAATTAATCTTTGCAATAATTTGAAACAGGATTCAATCTATTGCAAAATAAGACAGCTGCTCTAAACTCTAATGATATCTCAACAGCTTTTACTAAAAATAGTGACCATATTACGATATTTGTACATCGAAAATTTCAGTGCCAAACCTTAAAAAGTTTCTGAGATATGATCAAACAGATATTGAAGTTGTATAGCAATTATCACAAGGAGTCAAGAAGTTTTAACGATTTTTATCTTACACAATAGCTCTAATAATAATATTTGCTTGTGCGAAATTTCGGTATTGTATCTGTAATAATTTCTGAAATATAGCTAAATAACTTTTGAATCTGTGTAGTGGCTACACGAACCACTGTTCTTATCACATCCAATTTAAGTAGGGTTCCGGAATTTTGTTGTAAATATCTTAAATTGTTAATTTCAGAGTTGAGGATAACTAAAACATTATACAATTTTCCTTACTACGATAATTTTATTTGTCCTTATAAAACATAACCCTTCAATCCTTGAATTTCTAAAAGTTAAAAAAACAAGTAAATACAAAAAAAAAATATACACCATACCAATTTACATTAAAATATTATGTTCAATTTACATGTTTAGGATTATTACCATTAAAGGATATTTTTTAAATATAAAATAATATTGAAACTCATATACTCTTAATAAAAAATAATACACAATCTTACATACAACAAATCGAATACAAGTCTAAATTTTCTTATAACACACCATTATTATTGTTATAATCAAAGAAGCAAGTATAATTTTGTGTGAATTTTCCTATTTATTCATTAATTTCATTTAGTACCTATAACATTACGTTACGTGTGGTTTATCGATGGTTTGTGTTGTGTTATACATGCAATGAATATTGATAAACAACTACTACGAATATTGTTCACGATTCGTATATTTAATTTTAACATTTGATAAGATAAAAATGAAAAAGTATTGTTAGCAGGGCGCACAAAAAAAAAATAAAAATGGAAAACTAAAAAACAAACAATAGAAAAACAGGAAAATTCCATAGCAGAAAATTAAGCCATAAAAGTTGGCTTTTTGTTTTTTTTTTTGTTTTCGATTGGTTTTTGCGTTTTGTTATTTTTAAGTTTCTTGTGTTATTTTGGTTTTTCACTTTTTGTTCTTTGATAGATTAATATTCTTGTATACTTGTACATACAAGTATAAGTAAAATCTTTATAATGTTATACTGTTATAATGAAGGAATAAAACGCGTATTATAATTATAATTGTGTTTGTATATAAGTACAATATGTGCTTTGCATACTTCAACAATGAATGTTAGTATAATATAGGAGTTAGCATTATAGGAAATTCTCCGTAAATTTTAATTTGATGTTAATGAATTTGCTCGGGTTTTCACCTAATATTCTCGTACAATTATGAAGGTATACACGCTTGATTTTAATTCAAATTTTTGTGTATATAAATATTTTACAGAAAATTTTTGGTATACAGTTTTTAATATTGCCATATCTGTATATATTGTATGCATACAGCATAATATTATATTAATATATATAACAGAAAAATTAAATAATTTATAAGTTATTATTTCTTAATTTTATTTTATTCATTCTTCTTTTAAATCCTCAATTGCTGCTATTTTATATATTTTCAATAATAATTTTAACATAAATGAATATTATAATGACTTTTCTATTTTCCTTATTTATATGTGGGGTGCATATAGTTTGCCATACAGGGTTACTTTTTATAATATTATATCCGAATAAAAACAAGTATAAATATTCGATTATGTTATAGAATATTCCGTTTGGTTCTTTCCATTCTGAGAAATGTCAATGGTTGCGTTTAGGGGCAGACTTGGAGCTCTGCTTGAAGGTTAATCGAACCTATCGAGGGATGCTATCATGCAAAACTGTTCCTCCTATCGTACTCAAGAAAGTTCTTTTCAGAGCTTCTTGGAATGGACCGAAATCGACCTCGTGCTGTTACTGGTTTCTTCACTGGACCTCGTCTAACGAAATACCACTTGCACAAACTGGACAAGTTGGACTCCCTTTTGAATATCCTGCTTTGGCTGTCAAAAGTTGCAGATGGTTTGGGTTTGGGGTTTTTTCAAGGTTGGGGAGTTGACGTCCAACTCCGTGAGTGATATTTCCGGGTATTTACATGAGACTGGGAAAGTTTAAGTGGGAGGGCTGCAATAAGTCATGGTTGGCTGAGGTGGTTGGAACGGAGCAATTGCTTTGCTTATATCTCGCTTCAGCAATGTATGAACTTTGTTATAGAAAACTTAAGGTATATTGTAAAAACAAAATTGCTCATAATGATTTAGACAATTCATTTTCTTACAAAATATTATACTCGTAAATTAATTTTTTTTTAATTAATTTCCGAAAATTAGATTTATAGAGATTATGTACACAGTTATTTCATGACTGCATACTATTCAACTGATCAGAGGCTTATTTTTACATGATTCGTAGAATAATGACAAGTAATGTTTCTGTGGCACAGTAGTCTTTCCAGGGGAGAATTTATTGCATATTATTACAAACTGGTTAAAGAAATTTGCTCTAAGTCTTCTCTATAACATTTCTTGTTAATTTATAAAACAAAGATTTGAAAAAATTTTTCCAGAAATACGAAACAGGCATTCTTCATTTTTTTTAAATCTTCATTAAATTTCATGTTCATTAGTCTATAATTCTTTTATAATATTTGGTTGTAAATAGTTTGTATAATTTCTCCTAGACAAATTTTCAAATATTTCTTCAAGTAATTGAGGAAAGCTTTCAAAAAGGATACTCATATATTAACTAAAATACATACTGTGATGTAATTAAAATTCTCAGACACCTTTTTAAAATGAATACCAAGATTTTGGAAAACAAAAACAATTTAAAAATGAAAATTTTATAACATTCACTTAAATTCAGTTTTCCTCAATAGGAATTAATTAAAAATTCATAATTTTGAAATGCACAACAAAATAGGGAAAACTTTTTTCCTTAAAAATCTCCATGAAAATTAATTACAAAATTCACAATTAAGTAAAAAATTTTTCAAATATTTTTGATGGTTTAATGGTAAAATTAGATTGTTGTGTTTTGTTTTTCCAAAGGTATAATACTATATATATGTATATACATAGAAAATAGTATATAATTCTTATGCATCTTTAAAAACCTATTGAACCAAACTTTAAAATTCATTACTATAATAATGTGGAATTCAATATGATTGTAACGAGAAAATATTTTGTTCAAAGGTTATTACGAAAAATCTACACTTTTCATTCTTGTACATAAAAACTCATTAAATAACCGCCAGCTATGTAAATTAGAATCTTATTGTATACTATTGAAATACCACACATACCATACTTAATTATATTTGATGTGTTTGTTTTAAATCATAGGTTCTTTTTTCATACTATATTTTTTGTATATAACGAAATATTTTTATATATTGCAACGTATATAGAATTATATATAAGAATTTTCCTTCAATAAACGTAATTTTTCTATTTCCATTCTCTTATCAATTGGATAGCTATGAAAACTTTTGAAAATTTTCAATACTTAACATTCAAATAAAACCTTTATTACAGATTATTTTCCTTCATATTACATGAATGTGTAATATATAGATAATAGTGTAATAGAATTTCGTAATATATACGGTATATATATAAGAGTAATATTAAGGTAATCTTTTACCACAAAAATAATCTGAATATACCCTGTATTTGATTATAGGCTCATGCTAATAGATGTTGATAGTAATAATTGTAATCTATATTCCTTTTGGATTGTCTTAAATATCCGTAATATATTATATAAGTACATACACACATATATGTTAATAATATGTTATTACATTTTGTCTATGTGAATTACAGAATAAGCTATATATAAAGAATTTAGATTATATGGCATGTACCTATATATATGAATGTTATTATATACACATATAGGCAAAAAAATACTTTTATATTCATAGTTTTATAAAATATTAGAATGAAAATCGATCTGGACTTCCGATAATGGAAAAAAAAAAAACAAAATGAAATGAAACTTTCTGCCGAATAAAAAATAAAAGGATAACAAAATGAAAAATAAGAAAAATATTTGAAAATGGTTATAACTTTTGGCTATAAAGAAAAATATCAAAGGAAATAAAAGAAAAATATTGATTAGAATTACTTTTTTTTTTTTTTTGAATAATCAAAAATGAGAAGAGCACAACTGACAGTAACATGAAAAAGAGGAAGAAATTGAAAAAAATATAAAGTAATATTTTCTTTAAGACACAAAAATATATAAGAGCGAGGTAAAGAGAGAATAAAATTATATAGACAGAAAATAGAGATCTAGAATAATACTTTGTTGTAATAAAATGTGTTAGAAACTTTATTGATATCCGAAGAAAATAAATTACTTTGCATACATACATACACATATATATAGATATATAGGATCTATCTAAATTAAAAATTGTTGTGGGACTTTTTCAATATGGGTATCTAGATCATTTCATTGATGAATTTCAAACTTTTAGTTATTTTTATAATATTCTTAACCCGATATTAATAAAATTTTGTTTGGGCAACTTATAAATCAAAATATAAAGGAAGTAATTTAAATTGTAATCTTTATTGATATTGTATCTGTCATTTTGTTTAAAAATACTAAGTGTAATAAATATTATGCAAAGTGAAAATTCATTTTCTTTTTCCAAGTAAATTTAAATTTGATTTTGGTAATTGACTGGCATAAATTATTAAGTATTGAGTGCGTATACACAATTCTGTTCTAAAACCATACGATTGTTAGAATTTATGTATGTTCAGTACATAGTGTGTACTTTAAAAATACCATGAAATTTAAAGGACTTATTATTTTCATTCCAAAATATTCTTTCAATATTGTGTTTTATTTTTATTATAATTCCAAATTCTTGCAAAAATTGGAACAAAATACAGACGAAACTTGTATTGTAAACCTTAAATATTTAGGAATACAGAACAAAAATATTTATAAAAAAATATACTTTTATTATGCAATATAAATATTATATTTTTATAGGTAGGTTATATAGGTGCGTACACATTTGAATCCATATACAGTATATAATCATGTATAGCTATACAGAAAGTACAGTGTACGAATATACGTATATATTCAGTTTGCAATGTGTATACGAGTGTATAGGAATATTTTTTTAGAGAAAAAGAAAAATAAATAGAAATAGATACTTTAAATACTCGGAATCGGTAGCATGATAATTCGTAAAAATATTTGAAAAACTATTCGTTCTGTCCGTACGGTTGTATGCGTTTTAATAAAACTGGTACGCTTTTTAAAATAAATTGTTGGTATAATTTGGTACACAAATTAACTTTTGTTAATAGATACTTAAAATAAAAATTTTACGTAGTCTCCAATTTGTCTTTAAAACTACCCATTTACCTTTTGACTTTATTACTTTTCAAAAATCCGATATCCTTATTAATTTTTAACCATTTATTTCTTCAAATATCCAATACTTATCAATTGACTCTATAAAATCAAAATAAAAAGAGCTCTAGAAAACCAAAAAAAAAAAGTAAATTTCTTTTAATATTTTAAAAATTATTGGTAAATTTTTAATTTGAATTTTTACTATAATTTCCTTTCCCCCAGAAAGTATGCAATATTTCAATATAGAGAATCATTAAAACAATATTCCTCACAATTAGATTTCCAAAGGGGTAGCGTTTATCAAACCATTGATTAAAGACAATCGATTTTTACAATTTTAAAATTATTAAAGGAAATGTGCTTTTTCACAAATTCTCTATTTAGTTCAAGTTTAATTTTCTTTCGTTTTATTTTTTTGTTTTTTTTGTAATTTTCTATTTAGAAAAAACAAAAAGGAATATAAATGAATTATTGGAGGGTATGTATACATACACTCATATTGTATATTGTATACATATTGTATACATATAATGTATGTAGTTTTATACTATCGCCGTAACATTACAAGTTATATACTTATATTTGACTATATATATTTATGCGAATAAAAGAAACTATGTATACTGCTTCTCCTTTATTTTCCGATATAAATTTTATTCTTCTCCGTTTTGGTAATATCGATTTTATATACAATGTTATGGAAAATATAATGTTAAAGGAAATATAATTGAATTAATAGAAAATAATTTAAAAGTACAAAAACAAAACAAAAGAATATGTAAATAAGAATAAAAAAAATGCAAATATAAAAAATATACCGGAATTATAAAAAAATTTCTTTTACTTTTATTTTGTTTCTTTGTATTGTACAATGGTAATTTTATAATATACACAAACGTGATTAAAATAAAGTATAAACATTGTAATCGTAAAAAAATATTGTATATAGTTTTTTGAAGTTTAATGATCTAGAACTTTACTTACATTTTGACAAAAATAAGATGTAAAATTTAAAACTAAAAGTAAAACTTAGAGAAGCACAAGAAACTATAATGAAAATTCCACCCCAAATTTTTTTTTCTCGAGTAAATTGTAAATTATGGGTAGAAAGTTGCTAAAATTGTATTTGAAATACGAAATCCGATAATTCAATAAGAATGTAAGAATAGAATAAAATATGCCGTCTAGGGTTAAAAAAATTCTCTGACTCATTCATGTTTAGGTGAAATAATTTTTAATTTGCAATACTACGCTTATTACGTATGTTAAAACAATGGACCCAAGTATTCCTGAGAACGAAATCATAATGATTAATGTATTAATTCAGAATTCAGCTTATAAATGCTAATTGCAACATTGTGTATCGATATTCTATTTAATGATTCAAATTAATTGGAAGATTTAAAAGTTCTAATGAAGCTAATAAATTATTTTCAATTTTAGTTGTATAAGATTAGGATTTTTAATTTTAATAAGTCTTTGTTTTGAATTTCAGAAAAATTAATAATTTATTTTAAAACTACTATAGATCATTAGCCTCTATACTGCTATGGATCATTACTTTTTTATAGGTGTGATGTGTAACAGAACTCTTCTAGAACATAATTTTTATGTTATGAACCATAAATTTATTGTTCCTATTCTTGTTAACAACATTTTTGAAAAAATGTAAGGTTATTGAACTAGAAAAAAGTAATTATTAATATGGCATTCTTAAATCAATAATTTCTAACTAAATATTCTTAGGAAATAAATTTAAATTTCTGTATATTTTGACATATTTTAATATTTTTTTAATTTTGTTTTAAATGTTTCAAAAGAAATAATCATTAAAAATAATTAAAAATTATTTTGAATAAAAATATTGAATATCTAGCAATATTTTGTTTATGTCTGTATAAAAAAAAAATATCCTTAAAAATATTTATGTGAATATTGCACTTGATATTATAGGTTTTCCTTTTGTATAAATAATAAAATGTACACATTTATATACAATTACCAATGTATAGGTAAATGTCTTGTATTAGAAGAAAAAAAAAAAACATTAAATTATATGTAAAATAATTTTATGAACATGAAAAACATTTTCAAAGTCTATTATTTTCTCTATATTATAATTTAAATTCTTATTTTTTTTTCTATTTTCTAGGTTTTCTTAATGCTTTTGATGAAATAATGATACTTTTCTGTACATTATAAGAATTAAAATTAAAACTTTTATTATCTTTAAAACTACTTTATTTTTTTTTTTAAATATTTATTACTTTAAAATTGTTATTATATAACTTGAAATAAATTTAAATATAATAATAATAATAAAAAGAAAAATGGGAGGAAAAACAAAACTATTATAAAATTTAAGAATTAAAATTATTATATACAAAATACATAAAATAGTTATATAAAATCCTTTATAGGATTTTATATAACTATTATCCTTTCCTTAATAATTTTATTTCTTTTGTCCTTTATATTTTTTATTATGAAAATTATTATGTATGTCTGTTATAGGATCCTTTGTATAATAATATAGGTATAATAGTATAGAAAATTTTCATGTTATTCAGAATTTGATTAAAATTAAGACAAAATGAAAAAATGAATAAAAACTGATCCGAATTTAATGAAGATTTAAGATATCATATACAAAAACAAAATTTTCATTCAGAATTCTGATCCTTAAATAAAGGATTAGAATTTAAATTATGAACAAAAACAAAAAAAAAAAAATAAACCAAAAATTTAAGAGATGCAATTAAATAAATTTTTATATTCTAAAATATTGGATATGAATGATAAATCTGAATTTATTATGTGATATGAGCCTTAATCATATTGAATTTTTTATGAATTTAATTTATATATACATAGTAGCATACGTAATATTATTCAGTTTAATTAATTCTTTCATTAAGATTCATTTTTATTATAAATGCATGAACATATCAAAATGCTTTGATGAATACATATGCTTAGAGTGATTATAGATATTGTAGGGTTAATTATTATTTGTAAAATTTTGTATAAAAAGAATATGCCGAAATCGAAATTTAAGTATAGTAGGGTTTCTGTGGCTAAAATGAAAAGTAATACTATTTGACTTAATAATTTATTAAAAATATAATAAACTCTACGATCGTTTAGTAATAATTATAAGTTTATTGTATTTTTGTAAAATCTAATTTGTACATACAAATTCAATTATTATTAGGATAAGATACAATACTGACCGTGTATCAAGAGTTGTTTGATAATATTATGTGTGAATTTATTTCTAACATTTTTTCAAATAATGGTCCTGTTACTATAAATTTTATTGGTGTTAAGTTTAAATTTTTCGACTGTAGTTTGTCTTTATTTTAAGATACAATTAATTATTTTATGATACATTCATTTTCAAATTGGTATTTCTACTAGTCATTGTAGGTTGAATTTATATGTATCTTCAAGAGAATTTTATTATCAATCACATTATGCAGAAAATTACTTACATTTTCCGTGAAAAGCGACAAAAAAGGGTTAAGGCTTTGGAAATTTTTCCACAATAAAATTATAAAGAGTTAAGACCAACTGTTGGAAATTTTTCCACAATAAAATTATAAATCGGTTCTTCTGAACGTATATTTGTGTTGCAATTAATTACAATAATAGCTTTTTGCACACCATTCCAAAATTTTAAATTTAGTTTGAGCATTTTAAAGCTGGACAGCACTGATTTAGACAAATACACATTTCAAATCGAAAATCATTATAATGTAGGCATTGAAAATTATAAATTTCAAGGATATTTTATGCGTATTGATTTCGCCACTGGTTCACACATTTTGTATTAGTAAATTCGGTAATCTAACAACAAATTGTCACTGGTTCGTTTTCAGCTCGAGGAGAAAAATTTTTTTAATAATTTTTTCTGCCTTAACTAACTTTTTTGCTTTGAAATTGTTGACATTTACTATTTAATTAGATGTTTAAGTAATTTTTAAAAAAAATTAAAATTTTTTAGTCGATTCTTTGCAATTGTTATTATGACGAATTATCTCGGAATAACAAAAAAGAAACAAAAATATAATCTTGTGGATTATAGAATTAGAAAAATTCCAAAATTAAATTCTAAAATATTCTTTATTATTATAAAAATTAAATTTCATAGTTAAAATTTTAAATATTCTATTAAAATCAAATTATAATAATATTTAAAAGTATAACAATAAAATATTTCATAGAAATCTCTTAATTTTATTGAATTACAAATATTTTAAAGAAAACAAAATATTTGAACATACTCGTTCGTATGTATGCATAAATATAATGTGTGTAAATGGCTGAGGGGTGAAATCAAGAATACAAAACCAAAATAAATAATTAGGAATTTTGTAATTTACGTATAGAATATTTTATCTTTAGAATATAATCAATAATAATTTTACATAAATTTTATTCTGAAAGAATCGATCAATTTTATACGCAGCACATACATTTATATTATATGTGTACATAAAATATTCAAATTTTAATTTATTCCCTACATTATTTTGTAAGTCTAATTTTTTTTTCTCCTAACAATAATTCATATTTTATGTCGATATAATTACAAGTATAATAAATAGAAAGAAAATGAAATAAAATCATGAAATTTATTAGCAGAATTTTCATATTGTACTTATAACATGCCACACATAAGACATACATATACGCGTCTTAAATTAAGTAGGTATGTATACGTTATATCATAAACCATTAATAATATTAATTTATCATATATAATATTTTTTGGGTTCGTATATATATTGTAAATTAAAAATTTCCAAACAAAATTCTGCCGATTTTGCAGTATAATGTGTATTTCTCTATTTGGTAATTTTGAATGATTATGTAAGTATGTACATACAAATTAGTGCTATATAGTGCTATACATACATACAATTTGTATTAAATATCTAGATTATAGGAGGTGTTACAAATCTTTCAAAATATAGAAATTTATTTTTCTTATTTATATTTAATTTAATATTTCTATTAGAAAAAATTTATATATTTTAAAGAAAAGTGGGTAACATTATTTATATAGCAAGTTATAAGTATGCGTCTACGTACATATATATATACATAAATGCATATATTATACATACAATACACAATTTTTTGTACAAATCTAAAATAATTTTCTTTAAATAATTCTTTTCCCCGCAATATTATAACGTGTTACGTGCTCAATATTGCTTGCAGCTACATTATAGATTTTTTATTATTTTGTATTTTTTAGATACTCCGAAAATTATTATTTATGCACATTCATACATAAATACAAATATTGTATATATACATAAATTTTATACACATATTTTTTGTATAAAATTATAAGGCATGGTTTATTTCTTGGTTTCGTTTGTTGTATCTTATTAGATAACCCTCGGGAATTTTATTTTGTTGGTATTGCCAATAGAATATTATTTTGATTAAATAGAACCCACAAAAAAATACATTTAATAACAAACATGCTGAGAGAATATTGAACTATGGAAAATTTATTTATTAAAATATTGTTATATAAATACTATAAAATATTTTGACATTAAGTTTTGAAGAATTCAAAAAAAAATTGAAAAATTTTTTGAAATAATTTTAAAAATTTTTAATGTTGTATTGTATGTTTGTCATATTTATATGTATATTTTGAGAATTTGGATATGGCTATGATATTTTTAAATATTTGAGTATATTCCGAATTCAATTCTAGTTTTTTCAATTCATTCTAAAAATTATTTTCAATTTAGGTCCCATTTGTTGTTTTCTCTACAAATATATGTTATAAAAAAATTATGAAAAAACTCATTATTTTCTAAAAATGTTCATTTCACAGTTCAATTACTTTTCAAGGAAATATTCACAGTTATTTCGCGGACCGTAACAGCTACATTAAAAGATGTTACTGACAAAATTAAAGAGGGTAAATTAGGCTTTCTAAATTCCAAAAAATATTGGACAATAACGAAAAAAACTGTAATTTAATAAAGAAAAAGGTTTTCATATTAAACGCTATGCCTACATCAAAAATGCATTTCTTAAATACAGATTGTTGCCCCAGATTTATAACACATACCTAAAAGTACCGTTTTACCTCATATCTGTTATTTATAAACAATGCAATAAAAAATAAATCGCCGCCCTTATTAACATTTTATCTAAAAATCGTTATATAAAAGCAGTCAATGCCTGATATTCCTCCCCGAATTTCATTTTTTATTTATAATATAAGAAACCTAACTAGAGCTCCAAAGAAATTCAAAAATTTCGAATATTCCCTTATTACTCTCTTTTTTATTTCGCGAATTAAGAAGAGAATCAAACATAGATATATATATTTCCGCCTCATTATCAACCTGAAAATAAATACACAACCATGAGAAAAATTTATGGTTATTGGTAACACTAAATTTTTTGTTTTAGATACTAAAATTATATTTAAATCTTTATTCCTCTTGTGTACGCAATATTTCTTATTTTTTTTGCTTTAAACAAACTTACATATACATACACATATAAATAAAAATTGGTATACAAAAAATATTAAGTAAATGAATTATTGAGATGAGAAAAAAAAACTAAAATTCGGCATCTTACTTAACATAAATTACAACAACAACAACAACAAAATCACAGAACATA
Organism: Condylostylus longicornis; assembly: GCF_029603195.1. Lineage (NCBI taxonomy): Eukaryota > Metazoa > Arthropoda > Insecta > Diptera > Dolichopodidae > Condylostylus > Condylostylus longicornis. The sequence goes on from NW_026578116.1 coordinate 2,013,012, forward strand.
AACAGAAATATTTTTTATCCATTTGAAAAGTACGGCTATAACAAAAAAAAAAAAAAGAAAACCGCGCCAATCGCCAATATTACAATTTTCATTTTGTTTCAGCACACACAATTACACTTACATATACAATATAATTGTATTAAGCAGGATATATTTTTCTTTCGAAGAGAATAACTTTCATGTACACCACATATAATATTTTATAAAAACTGTTATACATCTATACACGCACACATAATGTTTATAAACAACCATATTATATAAGAGAAATTGTGTTTGGCTACCTCGCTTTTACATATTGTACTAACACAATTTTGAAATAAGTCTCGCCTCACATCGTAAAATAGAAATAAAAGAGATTTTCTTGGCTTATCTTTCATATTTTATGACTTTGTACGAAACTACTTTATAATTTCTAAGATGGTGCTCTGCTACCATAAAAACCTCTGAATGATAAGCGTTCTTAATCCTTTGTACTAATAAAAGAACATATATGTGTCCTATATATCGTACACATAGTGTCTGCAGTGCATATATTCTTATTCTTCTCTAACTTTTCACTTATAATTCTAGATAAAAAATCTATTTTGTATATATAAGTACATACAACATACATACATATTTACAAATTCTTATTTTTAATATGCATTTTTTTTTTTTGTTTTCTCTCTTGCAGATGATTACATACGCGAAAATTATTTACTCAATTTTTGGAGCATTTGTTCTCTTAGTGTTAGCAATCAAAACTGGATACGCTTGTAGAATATCAGAATTTCCATGTCGTGGAAGTAGTTTATGTATACCATTGGATAAATATTGTGATGGTAGAGATGATTGCGGAGATTTAAGTGATGAACCGAAAGGATGTACTGGTAAGTCTAAAAAAATTTTGTTTTTATCATATTAATAAAAGAATAAAAGAACAATAATAATAACAAAATATTATTAAAGAAAAATAAAAATTAGAATGCAAGCACATATGTAGAAGAGTTTAAGGAAAAATGAATTCGAAAAAAAAATGTATAATAAAAGGAAAAAAGTGGTCAAATTTATGTTTGAGACAAAATATTAGATGAAATTAAGAAATAGCAGAAATGTTTTTCTTTAAGAGAGTTCGTTTTGACACGAACGATTTTCACGATCACCGCGGCAGAAGCTGACTGCTTAATGCTTCTTCAAATGCTGTTTCACTATTCCTAGAGGAATTATACTCTAGAAAAAAAGGGGAAAAGAAGTTTTTTCAGGATGAATTGCGGTATTGCAATTGGTATTTTGGCAAAACACTCTCATTAAGATGGTCAAGAGACTGGATATCACTTTTTTTTTTCCTTCAAATTGTAGACGGTTAGATTTATTTAGTTAGTCATTACCCTAAAATCTGTCTATTATTTTCGATATTTTTCATGAAAAAAAAAATTATCTGTAATAAAAATGTAGATCTTAAAATATAGTTGATGAAAAGGAGTTTTATCAGTTTGGTGTTATAGTAATAATTTCTCTCAAGATTTTTAGACTGAAGACGATTTTTTTAATAAATTTTAAAACCAAAATCTAATATTATTTTCAAGGACATCATCTCTCAAATTTTCATTTAAATATTATGAAAAATTTGTTGTTAAATTAAAAAAAAAATATTTACTTTGTATTTCCAGTGTGCAACAGAACATATTATGGTGATGTTGCTAGAACATATTCACTGAAAGTACCAAAACCACAATGGAATCGATTACCATTTTTATGTCATTTGACATTTACAGCATCAGGACATGAACAAGGCGATATTGTTCAGGTAATTTTGAAATAAAGAAAAAAATGTTGTTAATTTCCCCTACAAAAATGTTATACGTACTTGTTTTTTAGTTAGCATAACACTACATATTTAGTATTAAAGACCACTTACTTGTTTAAAAAAAAAGCTTCCGTTTCGGGAATTATGTATTTTTGAAAATATTTTTTGTACAGGTTTGCCGGATTTGAATCTAGTGGCAATCATTTAAAACTTTAGTTTGCCACTAGGAAGTAATTAATATTGCTGTGACATAAATTCTTTGAGAAAAGAACGTAAGTCCAAAGACTTTCAATCCATGTTTTTTGAAATAATAGTACTGCTACTATGTTGGACGTGAAGAAAATAATCATAATGGCAAAATTGCTATTATATTACTTGAACTTACACCTGAGTAAATTTTTATTATACAATTTCCAACTAATATCAATTATAATCAATTTTCTTGTACACTCTTTGCAAACCTTGAGATTTAATAATCATGATTTAGCTTTGAAAATCGTCAATTTTTATGTCTTTTTTATTGTATTTTATCATCATTGCATACATTTACAATATGGCGGAGATATTGCATATTATTTAATTTTCTTTCAAATTAATTCAAAAACTTTCATCAGCACAATTTGCGAGAAAGAACACGGCAATTTAAAATTACGTGCATAGATATGTATGTATGTATGTATGTATTTTGGATATCTAACAATCAACAAAACTAAGAAAAAATTTTGAATGAATGAATCAAAGAAAAAAAAAATCTATTCACGTTCAAATTTAAATGCATAAAGAAAAAGAGTAAAAAACCAACAAATAAATTGCACATATAAAAAAACAGAAACCAGTTAGCGAAAGGGAATTTTACAAGGATTTTATTTTTAAAAGAGGATTACCATGACACAAAAAAAAAAAACAGAATTTCCAGAATATCATCTTCATCGTCATTATTAAGACGACAATCACAAAGTCAGAAGGACTTCAGTACACCGATTTTCATATAAAAAATAATAATTGTTATTATTGTTGTTTTACCGTAAGGACGACCATATCCTCTTTTCACAATAATATTCTTTCAGTTTTTTATTCTTATTTTATTTTTTTTTTATTTGAATATTGTACAACGGAAAATGCCAATGTCGAGCTTGTTTTATTAGGCATTCATTCAGATTCATTCTGTAAGGTAAATTTTTTATTTTTACTTTTTAGTTTTTATTCTGTTCGTTCATATAGCAATGCTTTTCAAACTTTTTTCTTAACAATTTAGATTTATATAATTGTGAATAGGAAGGAGAACTTACAAGAAACTTTTAAATGTGTTGATTGTAAAGAAAATAATTATTGAATTTTTAATTTATCATATGAGTGCAATATGAGAATCTAGAATATTTTTTTTTGAAGTGTTCAACTTTTCTTTTTCATGTTATACAAAATATTTTATTTTTTTATATAAATATAAAATAAGTTTTATTTTAAAATTATTATATTGAGTTTATTGGGTCAATTGGTTAGAATTTTAAAATATAAATAATTTGAACGGTTTTGATTAAAATTTTCACCATTAAAATAATTGCAGTTTATTATACGAATACGTGTGTATAATATAAGGGTTTCAATAAGCTCACTATTGTATTCATTTCAAGCATACTATGAAATTTTATTCACTAAGAGTTCCAAAGAAAAATTCTGTCTACTGTAATAAATATGCGGTATTATGGCTTCTTTTTCAGATAAATATGAATTTCATATTGATATTTGGGGTAGTAATTTTTTCCATATATTTTTTAAGTAATATCGAAATGAGGTCTCGATATCTGTTATAAAATTTTTTGATAAGAAACCTATAAGATTTCATCTGATTTTAAAAATAAAATCATAAAAAATGATATTACTTAAATATTTTAATTCATCAGTACATTAACCTCGGAAAAACTCTTAGTTCCATAAATACATAAACAAAAGTTTTTCTTATTTAAATTTATATTTTCATTTATAATATATTATAGACTATGTTACGACCTAAACCGAAATTCCTTCAAATATTTTAAAAATTTTATTTTCTAAAGCATTTTAGAGTTCACAAAATGAGTCTTTTAACCTCTTGCCAACGTATGTTCGAAGGTAGATACGAGAACCCTATGTAAATTGGGTGTGTTATCGACACAGTTGTTCGTGTTATTGGTATACAAGTTCAAAAGTGATTTGACTATATCTCAAAATTTGAATTTGATTGATTGAATTGGTATTGACTCTTCGTACATAATATTGTGAACGAATTATTCAAATTGCATCCCTCTTTTTGCTAGCCGTCATGCAATTTTAAAAATTATTTATCAATATCTTAGAAATTTTTTGAGGAACAAGACTGAAAGTTTTAACAAACAAAAGCAAAATTCGTTCAGACTGTATGTATTTGGCAGTAGCTGCCATTCATTATTGAACAAATGTGCAAACTATATAGTTCATAAATGGACACAAATTAATATAATATAATATTAATACACATAAAACAACATGAAGCAGTGTGACATTAAACGGCTTTGAAAATCATTGATTCGTACTGGTATCACAAACTCGACTCATAGATCTACCTATTCTCATTTTTAATTCTTTCTTATATTTTATAATTAACGGCAATTAATTATTATACATATAATACCCTTGAAATATGAAGATTTTATTTCTTTTTTACATATTTCTGATTGAGAAACCGAATCATCCTATCTCATTTCGTAATTATATAATAAAAAAAATATATATTGCCGTTTTTGGATTCCTGATTTGTATAAAATTTAAAATCAGTGTATTATATAAGAATTGAAAATCTGATCTAGCTAATAAACTTCACAAAATTCAGGCAAAAACAAAATGTGAGCAAAAAAAAAAACAACAACAATGTACATATAGATTTAGAATTCTTTAAAATTATCTGTTCCCTTTTTAAATATCATGTCCTTTTATTGTGTATATGTTGGCTTGTAAGTATTGCTTTTTAAATAAAGAATAAAGAAATAAGAAAAAAAAAAATAAAAATAGAATAAGGGACAGTCAACTTGACGACTTCTCTGTATTCATTGTCAACTTTTTTAAAGATTTTTCTTTTAATTTTTTTTATATTTTTTTTTTTTCGTTTTTGTTTAATATTCCCCTATATACCAATGATATATGAGAGATGTAGATGTGCTTATATATTTATTTGTATTGTACATTTATGCAATTGAATGCATCTATCGTTTTTCATATCTTTTTTTTTTGTTAAGTAATATCGCATGGCAATAATGTTAACACTGTTGTTGTAATATACTATACTTTGCTTGCTATCTCTTCTCGCTATTCAAGTTTCTTAAGTGACGATGAAGTCAACAAAAGCGTTGACGTGTATTTCCTCTTCATTGTTAGCTTACTTCTTTTATATTATTATTATTATACGAATGATAAAAGTTTGAGAAAGAAAAAAAGAAGTACAACATGTTATAGAAAGGGAAGAATAGGAAGAGAAAGAAATAGAGGAGTTTAAAGTGAGATGAAAAAAAAAAAGCGTGTAATAATGGAAAAGCAGTACAAATAGATTTCTATGAAATATTATTTTTTTTTTTTTACTTCATAAATTCTCTCCCTTATAACTAACTCTTTTGTAAAACTTATTGAACGACAAGTTTATAATATATTGCAAGGTACGTGTCATGCTATATTGGAATGAATAATTTTTTTTTTTTTTTTTGTAAATTTTATCTTTAAATAATAAGCCAATGACATTACTATTAAGTAGATTCGAAAAAAATGAAAAAGTTTCATATAGGTAAAATGCATTTCATGTATTCAGCTATTCAGGTGCATATAAGCATGGGGTATACCTTTAAGTACTTACATTATATTATTAACGTGCTTTATATTACAAAATATTCCGTAATGAAAAATAACTATAAAACATGTAAAGTACATAGAGTTTATAAACTATTTTTTAAATTATGTCATAAATATTGCATTTTATAAATTTGTGACTAGGGGAGTCTAATAATTCTGCGAATTAATTAGAATTTTTCAGAATATCCATAGTTTTATTCTTTCTAAGTTTTATAAATTTAATAGAGAAAAAGAAGGTGGCATAATAAAGTGTTTTTTCGAAAAAAAGAGAATCTACAATAAACATATTTTCATAATTACACTACGATAAGCCCAGTAAAATTTGAAATTGTAAAAATATTTACAGAAATTTGAATTTACCTTGTTATTGAGAAGCCAGTAATATTACGTAATATTTACATTTGAAAATATTTCGAACGAATGGCCATCCTGTTGTTTTTTGGGGAGGAAAATAACGGGTATTCGATTTAGCATCACATTTTCGAAATCTACTCTCTGCTATCAACAATACTAAGGCAACGTTATAGCGTCTAATACCTTGGAAATTTGCATTTATTAGCAAATGTCCATAACCCCAAATATATACATACACAGCAGATAATAAATACAATAGTTGTAAATAGTTCAGGCCCTATGTGATGGGTTTATTTCTCGAAATCGACTAATTATTGCCAAGTTTTAATTTTAATAAGTTGATTGTTACGCTGACCCTATGAAATGTAGCGTCATCCGTCTGAGACTACATTTTCATACAGGCCAATGCCGCAAATCATATATTATTTTTAATTGTTAAACTTATTTTAGTTACTAACAGTGATATTGTTGGGTAAATTTTTTAATTATTACGTTTATAATCTTTTAAGAATAATCCCTACGAGTAGAAAATTCAATATTTTTAAATTTTGCAGACTTTTTCATTTTTTTCAAATATTTTTTTATATATATGACAGACAATATTCACATATACAGACAATATTCAATATTCTATAATTACAGTCATAAGATCGCGTTTTGAAAATCTTTACTTATAAAAACAAATAAAAAAATTCTGATTTAAGTTTTCATGTCAAACGTCCTTTTGTGGTCCTACATATCAGCTATCAATTTAACTACTATATAAAATGCTCATTTTTTGATTATTTTGAATCCTTTTTCTTTTTTGCCTTCTTGATTTTCTAAGGTCCTTAACGATTTTTCCACTTTTCATCTTCAATTTAGTAAAAAAAAAAAAAAATTTTTTTTATTCATTTTCGAAATTTCTTTTTTTTTTTTCTTCTTCTTATTTTCATCTCTTTTGTTTGATTGCATCTTATACAAACCAAAAAAAACCAATTTTTGTCGGTATGTTAAAATGATTTTATTCGTATGTAATATGAAAGCAAAGAAAAAAAAAAAAACAGGAATAAATTTTTTTTTTCCAGTATGTTACTTTATTATTAACCATACGTCCAAAATGGCTTCAGAATACTTAAAAAATAAGAAAAAATCAAATAAAATTCATATGAATGCCATCATACATAAAGTGCATTCGAATATTTTTGTTTATACACACAAACATTTATGTATTCTTACACACACACATGGTATGTACCCTACTATTATGCTAAAATGAAAATCTTCTTCAATAATGTATTCATAAGTTGGTTTACATGATGTGCATAATGTATGTATGTTCATATTCGTTAAGGTTTCTATATGTAAGCTTAAGAAATTATTATGATTTGCAAAATTTGTGCAAATATGAGAAAATAAAAGTACTAAAGTTAAAACTTTTAGTATACAGGGATTTCTTTATAAATTCCTAAGTACACATTCAAAATGTGTATATGTATGTGTATATGCATTTGTATAATATGTGTGTAATTTGTGTTTACATCATCATATACATTTTAATGCAGCTTATTCAAGCAACTTTATGAATTCATTTTATTTTTCTGTTCTCTTAAGTTTTGTGATCTTGTGTTATAATTACAATTTCTGAAAGAGAAATAAAAAAAAAAAAAACAAAAATCAGGACAAAAAATTATTTTTTTGAATTTTTGTTGTTATACCTACTGTAATTATTTTTTTTTTTTGTTTTTTGCTTTACCATAAAATGTTTATTGGAATGAGAGATTTTGTTTTTATCATGTTCATTTCATCTTAAAATGTTGACATTCTCAAGTGTTAATATAATTCGTGTAAAATTTTTATTTTATTGTATAATTTTCTCTGTATATGAGTATATATGTATGTAATGATGCACATTTTTATTGAAATGCATACACTGAATTCATATATTTACTATAAGGCTCATATTCACAAGTGTGAATATTATTTTGCTTAAAGGTACATAATAATATTATGGAAGTATACGCAATATACATTAATATATACATATAATTAGTAAAATATATAAAAAGTTAAAAATAAAATATTTATATGTGCATATTATGTAATTTTAAATAAAAATGTGGTGAGAAAATTACATGCTTATCTTATTATGTTTTCGTAATAATGAAAAAAAAAATTAATATGCAATTTTTCAATATTTCATTTAAATCGGGTATAAAAATTTTTTAAATAAAGAAAATAAACAGAAAAGGAGTAACGTGTAAAAAAGTATAAAGAAATGTATTAAAGGGGCATTTCTCTTCATCTATCAACAACAGGAAAATGGGAGGAAGAGAAGAAAAACAAGAATTGATTTAATACTTTAACATTACATTTTAAAATTATTATTTTCTTTACTTTTTCTCACTTTTTATTAACATTTTTATTAATAATGAAAAAGAGAATCATTCACTTGGCTTCAAGCTCTTTAATATTAATAATAATAACAAAATAAGAGACAGTCTCTTTTATTTTATCTCATTTCATGATTTTTTTTTATTCTCTTATTTCTTCATTACATTATAATTTTTTCTCTTATAAATTTTCAATTTTTATTATTATTAAAATATTAATTTAAAATGAATTTTATTTTATTTTAATATTGTAATATAAATTTGTTTGATATATGTTATATGTGTGCACATTAATGTAAATTTTTTACCTAGAAAAAAATGAAAGAATTAAGGGAGCCACGAACCACGTTATTTTAACCTAAAGCATCTGATTTACATTTACTTATGAATGTGTGTATTTCTTTGAAAATAAATGCAAATTTTATAAGGAAAATTTATGATGCTTCTAGCATATTATAATTTTTATATAATATGCATGTATGTATAATGCATATTAAGTATATTTCATATATCTTATTAATTGCGGTGTACGCATGTATAGACATTTTAATTCACAATGTGTGAATATTATACAGGGTGTTTTGCATAAAATGCCAAACAATTTTAGGGATGATTCTTTGATTTCCATCAAAAAATTGTATGGGGGGAGGGGCGGGGGTAGATATACTCGTTTTCGAACTACAGCCAGTTGGAAAAAAAAGGAACCAAATTTTTTCCGCATATAAATAAATGCCCATAACTTTCAAGTCATACAACGCAGGGTGACCATCTGGTTACTGATCTCATAGGTGATTGATTATTTTTCATTTTCGATCTAACAATGAATTCGATTTGATCCATAGTTTTCGAGATAAAGCTCGTCAAAGTTATAATGTTGGTTTTTTTTTCGAATTTTTGCATCATTTTATTATTATTTAAGGGCAAAGAATGTTTCTTAGAAACAATTTTATGAAAATCACAAATTTCAATTCCTGATAAACAAAGTATTTTTTTGGGTTGTTAAAAATGTCAAATGCATTCTTTATTTTTCACCACAAAAATTTATAATTACTCTAATCTGGTATGTGAAATAACTAATAACACATATTCGTAAATCATTTAAAATTACAAATGCAATGTACATTGTTACTTTTAAACAATTTCAATTATTTTTGAAATTTATGTGTTATTTAAAAATGAATTACTACTTTACTAATTTACTCTACTATTTAACCAAAATCAGTTTGTAGTACATAATAAATTAATCAAACACTCTGTGTATTACTTACATACTATAACATAATGTTATAGGTAATATACAGGGCCATAATATATAAAAAAAATAGTTCCAATTAGCTTTAAAATTAAAAAAAAAAAATAATAAATTTCTAATAATTTTAATAAATTACAAATAAATTTTCAAGAAGTTCATTAAACTTGTCGTCTTTTTTTTTTTTCAAATTAATATTATTGCATGTTATTAATATTTAAATGGTATTATTACAGATTAAACAGCACTACAAAAATTACCATACTACTTACCTAGAAAAAAATAAAATTAATAATTATACATACATATATAGAAACAGGAACTTAGAAATGTAAAATTACAAGTTTATTAACCTCGAAATAACAACCGTATACTTTCTCCTTATTCCTCAAATACTTGCATATAAAATAGGATAGGTACTATATACGACGAATACTTGTATAACTTTATAAGTGTATCATTTTGCTATGCATACTTATACATATTTTGTATGTAGATATTTTTAAGAATACGAAGAAGTAAAGCTGTCATTTAAAGATTTTTCGTTCTTTTTTCTTTTTTTTCTGTTATATACATTTTATTATTCTATACGTTATAGTCTTACCATATAACATTATACTGCACCTACGTAACAACATATATAGTACTATAATTACATTATAAAGATATACATATATTTACATAGGTATAGAAAAAAGGATATAATTATTATAGCTGTATGAAAGCTTATATTTATGCGGGTACATAATAATTTTTAAAATTTCTTTGAATTATAACATATTTACAAAATCAAAAAGGTAAATTAAGGTAATTAGTAAATTTACAGTTCACTTCCTTAAGAAAATTTAAAATTTTTTTTTGAAATATTTTTTTTTTGTTTTTTTACTTAAATAATTTTTTTTTCGGTTTTGTGTATGAATATTAAGGTGGCGTATGCACATATTTGTTAACTTTAAAGAGAAACATGTAAAAAGATTTCAGTGTGTATAAACCGACCGAATATACACTGTACCTCGACAATCTGATTTTTTGAAATATTTGGAACCAAATTAGATTTTGTTGTGGTTGGCAATTACTCCAACCTGTCAAACCATTCTGTGAAAACTTCACAGATAATTAGAAAACTTGACTCGTAAGTGAGTTTCATAAGAAAGTGAAAATAATGTTTGTATATTATAGTGTGTACTGTAGGCGTTGTTTCTAATTACATTTTTTCAACGGAGCTCGTTCCTGGGAAAAATGGAGCTCATATAATTTAAATATTTAATGTCCAGTTACTAACACCTGCTATGTAACACATAATTTGGTTAATTTCGTCTAAATTTATAACACCAGTTTCAATGAAAAAGGTCAAATGAAAATGACCAACAATTAGTTAGAAATTGGTTTTTCTCTGCATTTCTGTTAAAATATTAGCTATATATGCGAAAATAATAATCCCGTTACTTGTGCATAGCACTGCCGCTATGAGAAGAAAAGATTAAATTTTTATAGTTCACTTAAAATTACATGTAAATATACCTAAAATATTTAAAGGCATACCTACATACATGATTTTTTAAATGAAAACTTTAATTTTCATATTAAATTTTGAAATTTTCACCCATTTTTCTGAAGAAATAAGAAAACAAAAATTACCACAATTATTATTATTTTTCCCCTTTTCTTTTTCCTTTAAACCTGTCATTGTACATTGGAAATATTACTTTTATATTGACTGTTATAAAGTAATGGTGAATGGAATCAAGAGATTTACTTTGTGATTATTTCCCTTTAAGAAACGCCCTTTGAAGTCAAAATCAATTTGAAGTGTATAATTAAATTTAAAATTTCAAATGCCTTAAAAATTGTAATTGATTTCAAGAAATTGAAGTTTTCTTTAATTATTTTTTGATTATTGGGTGTAAAAATGTTTTCTAAATTATAAATTTCACAAAAATTGTTCTTGACCGAATCGTATACAATAAAGGGCGGTATTGTGTTTGTATAAAATAGAATTTTTAAAGAAAATTTACTCCTTTAATTTAGAAGAGAAAATGTAAAAAAACACATTGTTAACTATATTCTATGGCTCCATCGACTTGTCCGACTTCTGTGTAAATCAATCTCAAATGAATTGATTGTCATACTTGTAAAATCTTGTACGATATCTTCATTTACACCATTTTTTTTAAAACAAAAAATGACCTCCCATAAGGACCTACGAATTCCTTTTCGGAATTTGGATTCGCTTGAAATTTGAGCTTTTCTAATATCTTACCTCCATTTTTTGGGGAAACGGTGTAATAAATTTAACAGGGAATGTGGAATCGATGTAGAATCGCGGAAACCGGATAACTAAATTTTACATTTTTTAAAATACATCTTAAAAATAGACTATAAATCGTAACCCGACCAAGTCAAAGCAATTTAATAAGAGTGGATGTAGATTTATTAGTATATGTAACCATATGTTGAGTGGTAAATGTGGTTGGTATTGTGCTGTTCACACTAATTCGTTGTATTATGCTGTTCTGTTCTACTTTATTATTACAACTGGTTACTCTTTTGATTGTAGAATAATACAATTAAGGTGCCTAAGTATAAAAAGCATTACTCTAACGGTATAATAATCAAAATACTTTACATTTTTACTTGAAATCACTTTTCTTTAACGATAAAAACTATAAAATAAATTTTTTTACTAGAGTAAAATCATAAAGTACTAAATTTTCTCGTCTTAAAATTAACTTTGTTCTTTTTTATTTTTTATATTTAATTTCTTTTCAATTCAAGTTAAAACAATTTCAAACCAATTTTTTCTTTAGTAGTAAATTTAAAGAAAAGTTAAAATGTAGAACCCTTTTCGTTTTTTTTTGCTTTTACTTTGCATTTATTATTAATCACATCTTTTTAAAAATCCCCAAAGACTTTGTTTTTTTTTTGTTTGCTCCTTTCTTGTGTGCACTTACAACGTTTTGTTCTCGATTTTGTTGCCTCTAGAGAGGAAAAAAATTTTTCTTTTATATTCGTCTTTTCTGATTATTTTTTATTTTTTAACGATTTACCGACAGAAATACATAATTGGTTTCTCATTCCAACTATGTTTGAAAATTTAAAAAGAAATTTTCTTGAATATTTTAAAAAATCATTTGTTTGTGGTTACTTTTTTTCTGTGTATAACAGGTTTTGGCGCCGATGTGTATGCAAATTGTGTAACGTAAAGATTATTACTACTTAATCGTCTTGACTTAAACAATTGCTTTCAGAAACGGTGGAGAATTTTCGTAACAGCAATAAATACGTTTTTCACGTTAACTTCGAAATGAAATCTTGACTGAATTATAAAATTTGTTCTATTTCAAGGATTATCTTTTAAAAGCTTGCATATTATTTTAATTAATTGTTCAGAAAGTTAATTTAAGCATTATAATTGTTCCTAAATTTCTAAATCAGTAGAAGAAAATAAGAGAACAATTGTAAAATTATTTCCAAATCTCGAAATTATTCAACAATTTTGTTTTTCATTTTGTCGTAACTACTTCAACATTACATATTCACAAAGATGGCGGGAATATTATAAAAATTTTTTTTGCTACTTTTTCTTTTTCACTTTAATTTAAGTAAAAATAATTTCTCGATTTCAACATTAGGATTGTTAAGTTCCTTTCTAGTTTATTTTATTTTTTTATTTTTTTATGTAAAAAAGTATTATTTTAAAAAGTAAAGGAATAACTAACTTTGAATAAGCTTCCCAAAGGATATTTAAAGGAATAAGTTAATAACCACCGCATTACAAAAAAAAATTTACTATGCATACTATACATCATATACACACGCACACATATTATTATGTTCCAATTGAAAAATATGGAGAAAAAACCGCGAATATAATAGAAAACAAGTAACAAGTTGAAATGGGATTAAAAATCCTGACACCGATCCAAGACATAAATATTGCAAGGAGATAAGAAAAAATTGAAAAAGAAGGATTTTCATAATTTTCTTCTTTCGTCTTCTTTATATACTCTTCGTTTAGATTCTATATAATAATAATGTATAACATAAATCTATTTTGCCTATATAATATTATAGTGGTTAGTTTCGCTTTTTTTTTGTATACTCCCGGTTGTATAGGGAAATTAAGGTTAAATATTTATAAAAATCATATTATGTAAAATACTTATTGTAATAGTTTGTGCCTATAGAATAAATTAAAAATTTTCTTAATTTAAACAGTTCTTTTAAGTTTCCTGTATAATGTATTGAAATTTCTGTTATATTGATATTGTCACTGAAAAATGTAGGCTTTCATGCCTAAGAATATAGAAAATGTTAATTTTTCCTTAAGATCACAATTAAATACTGCTAACAATGGAAAATATCTCAAATTTGAATTGTAAGATTTTAAAGTTTTGACTATGGCCGTGCTAAGTGTAGAATTCTTTGGGTTGATAATATCAAAATTTTATTAGACTTTTCTATAGATCAGGCTAATTTACAAATTTTAATGTTGATCAGGACGTGTACGCTTCCAATAACATATTTCACATGCAATTATCTTAACTTAAAGCTTAATTTATTAATTTGTAAATATTCTTCATTTAAAAAAGACATATGCAACATTAAACCATTACAGGGTATTGCCAGGGTTCTTTTAAATGGCCCAACAGTAAATGGCTACTGAGTCACTACAGTAGTAACTCTATCAATAGCAAATCAAAAAAAAATTTTCAATTACTCGAGAAATTTACGCTTTTCGTTTCTATTTCTTTCCACAGTACTTTTATACATATTTTATCTTTAGCATGTACATAATCCTTTTACAATACATTGTAAAAACCCAAAAAAAAATCAGAAAAAAAGAAGAAAAAGGATCACATAACAGACAAACCCAACTTCTATCTAGTATTAAGAACATTTTTTTATCTTCCGTTTTTTTGTAACTTCTCGTTCTATAAAATGTCTTCCACGTTATACGTAGCTTATAATTCGTTAAAATTGAGAGAAAATTGAAAATATGTCAGATGACAAGAAAATTTTTGACGTTTCGAACAAACAAACAAACAAAACAAAAAGGTCTAGAATATTATTTATACTATATTTAAGAAAATAAATTTTTCATTTTGAAAAATACACAAAAAGCTTAACGATACGACAAAGACAAGGAGGCAAAAAAAAAGAAGGCAACGAAAAAAAATGAAATTGCATGAAAATGAAGTATGTCAATCAGAAAAAAAAAGGATAATAAGGAATAAGACAAGAAATGTAATAAAAAGAGCAGAAAAGAGCAGGATGAAGCAAAACAAAAAAAAAATATATGATTGATTTAGGAATTGCAAGATTTGTCAAATACAATATTCCGGTTGATAAAGCGTAAAGTGCATAGGGATATTATGCATTATCCGTTATTCCTTACACCATACTTGAATGTTTTTTTTTTTTGATTATAACGGAAGAATATGAAAAATTATTAAAAGAGAGGGAGAAAAATGCAAAAAAAAAATGATTACCAAGATTTCTAAGGAAATAATTTCTTTAATAAAGTAAATAGAACGGAAGCTGAAGAAAATATTTGATTTGAGATGATGAGAAAGTAGAACGTAATGTGAAAACAAAAAAAAAAGAAAAATCTATGTCTCAAGACACTCGAAATTAGAATTAGAGTATTTTAAAAGAAAAAAAATTTTTAGAAAATGCTCGGAAGCACGCCGTGAAAAGAACATTCTACTTGATAACTACAATATTATTTTGCATGTTTATTTCAAGAATTTTGAAATTTATTGAATAAACCAATAAGGAGCACAAAAAACTTATTTATTGAATATTTTAATTTTTCCTTTACTTGTTTATTCAATAAAATCAAATGGATTTTGTATTCAGCAGGGTAAAAACGGTTCCAGCAAAGTCTCTTTCGTATGTTCTTGATAATTAACGTTGGTCAGGAACGTATTGCTTGTATTATATTTGAATAACTTTTTTCAAATATTTAATATGGCCAATATACCTGGTGTTCCGTATAAGGTGGCAAATAATATAAGGGATAATATTCTTTGATAAATTTCCAGCAAAAACCATGCGACATAGAGTATAACCACAACCACCCCTCCCCCCACCTCTCCCCAGCAATACAAGTTTTTGCTGAAAGTTGACAAAAAAAAATCCCTGAAATTATTTGCAACTTTATGCGAAACATTCTGTAGATATAACTTTGGTGTTGTTTGTCAATTACACAATTTATTACAGGATCTGTGAATGTCTACAGAATATAATTATTGAATATGGACATTTTCGAGCTGAAAATTTGTCCGAGAAAGTCAATTCTAGTTTCTTTTTAAAAATCAACAATAATAATACTACTAGATCTGATTTCTGCTTTTTGAGGAAAACTCGTCAAATTTTGAATTTTAGTTTTTTGTTTTGAGAATAGAAAACAGAAGCATGGGATTTCTCACAATTTCGCTATTATTTTCCCTTATTTTTTTAAAGCATTACCATAAGCAAGATTTTCCTCAGTCTAGCATAGCTTCGCAAGTAAAATCTGTTAAATATTTTACTGATAAAACAATAAACTGAAACATACTAAATATTTCGAATTTGAGTTTGAAATTTCTTCACCATCTCAATTATATTAATAAAATTACAATAGCTATACGAAATTAAATTTTCAATTTAAAATCTAAAATCTAAAAATTAATATCAGTACTTATTTAGAACGAGAAATTTATCCAACACAATATGTTAGCTAATTTTTTTCATAAGTACAATGCGTATTCCATTTACATAGCTCCAGTTTGTTATACTGATTGTTAATTATTATTTACTTAAAATTTTCACCATCTCTCTTCACTTATAATACACATATGTATACATTACTATGAATAAGTATAACAAAAAAAAAAAATTGTAATACTGTTTAAATTATAATCAAATATTATGTTAATCAATATTTTTTTCCTAATTCATTTTGGGGTTTCCGCTGAAAAAGGGAATAGATTATTCTTTATATAATCTAAAGAGCAAAGCATATTGACAATTTCATTTTCTTTTTAATCAAACCCTGTTGTTTTTTTTTACTCAGTTTCTCTTTTCATTATAGTATGAGAAAAGCAAAGACTAAAATCAAAAAAAAAGAAAAATGTCCTGTGTTTTTTGTTGTGCTTTGAAAGAAAACTCCCTAGAATCAACAAAAACAACAGAAACAATAATAAAATCAACACCATTAAACAACTTTTATCTCACTTAATCAAAAGTTAAATAAAAAATTTGAATTAACATAAGAGACTTTTTATCAACACAATATTGGCTATAATCAAAAATTTCTATGTAGTCCTTTTTATTTGAGCTACAGCTATATATATATATATATATATATACACTCATAAGGATGGGGACTGTTGTTGTTGCTTTATTTTTTTTTTTTTTATTTTTTTTCCCTAAATTT
Organism: Condylostylus longicornis; assembly: GCF_029603195.1. Classification (NCBI taxonomy): domain Eukaryota; kingdom Metazoa; phylum Arthropoda; class Insecta; order Diptera; family Dolichopodidae; genus Condylostylus; species Condylostylus longicornis. The sequence continues at coordinate 2,030,051 of NW_026578116.1, forward strand.
TTTTTTTTTCAATTATATTTTTGTTTTTGATTTTGTGTGTTCTTACATTTATTGACATTGACAAATGTAAAATAATTTCTAAAGACAATCTGAAAATAAAATTGTTTCTTTTTCATCTCTTTACTCTTACTCTTTCTTACTGTACTTGGTTTGCTTTTTTCATTCTCCGGTCTCTCCATTTCATCTCTTCAAAAATAACATTTTCTTTCTCTTTATAATGTTACAGATGTTATTAAAAATATGACAAAAACAGAATAAGAAAGAGCAAAAAGAAAACAAAATTTCAAAAATTTTCAACCCAGAATGACATCAATATGTTTCGCTTTAATCAGTCAAAACTCGATTTTGTTTATTTTTTTGCTTTTACTGCCGCTCATTTTTTCCTCTCTGGTATTTCCTTTTTTGTGTTCTGGTGAACCTCTACTAAAACCTTAAAAGTAAGAAAAAAGAAAAGAATTAGAAACGAATATAATAAGGAAATCAAAAAAAAAAGCACCCTCTCCTTTTTTTTCCATTCTTTTCTGCCAAATCATTGAATATTCATAAAAAAAAAAGTCAAAATCAAATATTACATCAACTCCTGATGTTTCGTATTTATACAAAATAAATTCAAATTAAAAGAGAAAAAAAGAAAGAAAAAAAGAGAAATTAATAAAATTAGAGAAAAAAAAATTAAGGTTGTGGGGTTGAATTTGGAAATTTATAAAAGCTTTTCAAAAAAATATGAAAAACCTTAAATTTTTCCCATTTTTTTTTTTTTGGTTTTTCATCATTTTTCGAAACATCAAAAATGTTACCAATAAAAATTCAGAGAAAACAGAAGAAGAAATTTTTGAATCTTATTAATTTCCGATTGAAGGAAGGAAAGTTTTAGCCTATTCCTTTATTTTCTAAATTTTTGTTTAAAAAGGCTAGAACCAATTTTTCTGGTCGATTTTAAAATATAACATTAATTAAATTAACAAAAAAAAATCAACTTCGTATAATCAGATCAGTTCTCTCTCACTCTCTTTGCATATACGTTATTATATTATACTTACTCTTGTATATTTCTCTATTTTTATGTTTGTGTTAAAATAATTTTAGTTCAGCAGACTTGAAATTCCTCTGCTTTTCTTAACGGCTCAAATGATCTTATACTCGAATGAGCTCTAAAATAAAATATTTCATTATCTTCACGTTTTTAATTCAATTCATGCCTAAATATATAATGAGTATTTGTATACTTTAATGTTCGCTTTTTTCCAATACAAAATTTTCTGGACAAATTACATTAATTACGTTATACGAGTATTACTTTTTACTATAATAGAACCTTGGTATAACTAGAGTAATAATTGTAATGAAGAATCAATTAGCATGTACAATAATTTTATAGAAACAAAAAATTTTACAGCATTTTTTATTAATAAAATTTAAATTTAAATAATACAGTTATTATAAGAAATGAATATTATGTTTGATGTAAAGAATAGGACGAAATTTTTTAATATAAAGAAAGTATTTTCAAGAAAGAAACCGAAAATTTAAACTGTCTTAAGTTGATTTTCCTCTGATTTTTCCTGTTGTTCTTTAATTTTAGTTTTTCTTTTTCTTTATGCTCGGGGATGATTAATAGCAAATAAAAAAAAAAATAATAAATTTTCTGTTTGAATATTATACGTAGGGGACGTTTTTTGGTCCACTTCAATTGATTGTTTAAATAAATAAAAGAAGAAAAGAAATTAACAAAAAAAAAAAATACGATGAGAATATGAGAATCGAAAATGGAAATTGAAAACGACAAAAACAAAGAAAAAAAAAACAAACAAATTTTATAAAAGAAAAATTCATGAAATTTTTTTTTTCTTTTTGTTTTTTAGTATCGTACAAAGGCGAGAGAAAATAATAAAACATTAAAAAACAAATTTTCAGAAATAAAATTAAAATCAATGCTAAGATCCATTAGCGAAATGTTGGATTAAATTCCAAAATGAAAAACGAAATCAAATCCCTTTGTGTCATCATTTCCATTCTGTGTATTATTTTCAATTCATACACATATATACATATACATTATATATATATGTATTCCGATTATAGAATCGTATAAATTTTTAGAGTTGCCATAACTCTACAAGAATAGTGTAATACAACAATAATGGAATAAAAATGTACCCTAGTTCAAAATTCATATTCATTGCAATATTGTAACAGAACTGTTTGTGATTGTGCGAGAACTAGAGAAATTTTTCAACACAACACTGATAATTTTTTACGGTAAACTCGTCGACCACGGTTTACGGTAATAAACTCAATGACATAAGAAACTGGTTCATGGTTATCGACAATATCGTGAACCAGCCCTATGCTCCTCTCAGGAGTAGAAGTAGGTATTAAAAACAACTGATAATTTCTTAATGAATTTTTCAATAAAATTAAAATTTTAATTAGGTACACTCTAAAATAATTGAAATATGCCTACAATTCGAATGAAATCAAGTTTATTTTGAACAGATAACTATAGTTGATACTTTAAACTCAATATTATTGAAATTTTCTTTATTGCAGCTGAATATGACAATTCTAAATAAAAGTACCTGTCAGTTATTTGAAGTGTATATTTTCAATAAACAAAAAAAAGAAGTTTAAGAATAATTTGAAGTTTTGAATATCTAGCACAAAATTTTCTCAGCAATACTATCAATAACAGCAATGCTTTTAGATAAAAATTTTCGATTAAATGCCTGATAATTCGTAAAATTAAGTATTTCGTGTGTCTCAAACAGAATTACCATTATAATTTTATACTTTTAATATCTGCAGCTTCCTATTATAATTTATATACAAAATTAATAAAACTTTAATTGTGAAGATATCGAATTTTTAGAACACTTATGATTGGGGCAGTTTTCACTTGTAACTTTATTAATTAAATTAAAAAATTTAATTTTGCCATACTATGAGTTTGGCAACCCTTAAATAAATAGAAATTTAATATTAAAAAAAAAATAACTGTAAATAAATATACATTTATGTATGTATCTGATATTTTTGTCTACTTAGCATTTCTATATATGCACAATATATTTATTTTATATAAATACATAATTCAGTAGCTGATATTTCACAAAGGATTCTAAAAGGAAAAAAAAAAGGAAATGAAAAGGAAAATAAAAAAAAAAACAAAAATGAAATAAAATGGCGGTAGTTGGGGTTAATCTTAACAAATACGTTAAACGAAGGCGATGAAACCATTATAATTGATATTTTTGCAATATACTCGGTAAACTTTTAATATAGAGAATCAAAGATAATCCCATCCATAGAACATGGAAATCCATTTAGAAAAATTTTCTGATTGGATATGCAATATATTTTATATATACAAAAGGAAATATTTCTATATAAATAGATATTATTTTCTTTCAGTGTGATTAATTCGATATGCCATTTTTTGGTTTTAATGTAGCTCCTATATATACTTTATAATTGACGCAAAATACGCATTCATATTCAGAAACAAAACAAATGTGTCTTCCATAAAATGGTGAGCTATAAAGTTTAATGTAGATTATGGGAAATGAATATACATAATATTATTTGTATATTGCATTGCATTTATTATTCTATGCATATTATTATTATGCATAATACAGGGCGTATTATATTATAAAAGGACAAGATTGCATTTAAATTCAATCACCAAGCCATACGAATTGATGGTGACAAGTTATTTATTTTTATATTGTGAATACAAACTAATTTACACAAAGCATTTTTACCTCAGTTCTGTTTAGAGGAAACGTAATTTTAACATCACTATATTCGATTTTAATACAGTCCAACTCAACTGTTACATGATTAAAATTCTTATTTTTACATAATTATTTTCTTTGTGAGTCTAATCATTGAAAAGAAAGGTCATATTCCGCGATAGTATTGGACGATACTATAATTTTATTGCGTTTTGTATTACTTTTTCTTCTGAAAATTCAAAGTAAACTTTCGATTTCCCTATTTAGGGCCCAGGACATCATTTATTTAGAACTTGTAAAGATTACTTAACAGTCATGAAGAGGACTATTGTGCAGTGGAATTCGGAAAAGCTGCAGGAGATTAAGATGTTGCCTGCTCCACGATTACAGTTCTTCCCTCATTTAAGTAAACTCTCGTTGTAGTCTCACTAATTATGTAGCTGCAAGCTTATTTGAGTTTTTCAAAGTTAAATTTTTCTTGTTTATAGTCATATTTGTAATACTCGTACATATAATAATTGGTTTTCCATGGAAACCTTCAAACCTTTTTTAAAAATCTTATGCTCAAATTATCGAAATACGGATAATCAGTATTTCAAAATAAGTTCGTGCTGAAGCTGCATTATTTCAACAACACCCTATAACAACTAATAATACATGTACATTGAAAATTTTATGATAAATTTTTTTTTTCTGCTTTTAACGATTAAATGCAATATTTTCAATATATACGATATTGAACCATTAAAAAATTGTTTTTCATCCAAGGATTAATTGTTAGTGATCTTTTTATACCACCATCGCAACATCAACAAAACATATAAAAATAACAAAAACATATGAAAATAAAACAAAAAACAACGGAACAAAAATAAGAGGCAACATCAATTTTGTAAATGAAATCAATAGCAAAAATAGCACAATTAAGTAATTTGTAACCAGCTGTGGGCAATTACAGTAATCTGAATTATTTCTGACAAGGATGTTGGCCTTTTCCTTATACATATACAAAATATTCTCATTTTAATTTTAATTCTGTTTTTCTTCTTCTTTTTTTTTGGTTTAGTTTTTCTTTTTTCTGGTTATAATCGGCATAAAATTGGCTATGATTGCTGTTTAAGCTGTTCCTTTTAGCATTTTAATTGTTATAAAGATAGCTGGAGAAAAAAATTATTTTATTTTTTTCTTTTTTGTTGTGATTTCCACTAATTATAGGAAAATTAAGAATTAAATGAGAAAATAAAAGTAATAAAATGATGATTTAAAATTTAATATTGTACACTTATAATGTGAGCCGCGTGGACTTTAATATCTTTTTTGGAATTATTTTATTGGACTTTTTTAATAATTTTTGAGAATTTTATTATAATTGAAGGGTATTTAACATTAAATAATATTAATATTATAATTATTTTTAAATTTATTAATATAATAATATTCTAATATTACAAATATAATTTTCTAATTCTAATACTCGTATTACAAAATTGAACACATGACTTGAATATTCAAATATTTATATTAAAATATGACATAACGTCAGCAAAATGAATGAAATATTAATTTAAGCATGAAGCACAATTCGCTATTTTACTGACCGTATATATTTATAACAAATTTAGTTATATGTTTAGCTAGAATGAATACAAAAATCATTAAACAATTCTATAATTTGTGCGCTTATCAAAAACATCTACCAATAATAAAGAATTCAATAAAATTTTAAATTGATTTGAATTAGTTTAATAAATAAATCTATATAGATTCTAAATTTAAGAAACTGCTGATTTTAGCAGAATTTAAGAAATGCAATAAATATTTTTTAAATTAAATTAAACATTTATCATTCGAAGGATAAAGAGCTGGTTATCCAAGGATACATTTACATCAAGTAGGCCCATTTTGATACTACTGGATTTCCATATATCCACCCTCACGGGAACCAGCCCGAGTTCTTTATGTAAACCATTTTAAATCCCTGGGATTTATATTGGCCGTATTAATTCCGTAACTTGCAAAAAGAAATGCAATTCCAAGAAACGTCTGATTTCTTCGTGTTAAAGTCCGATTTCTTCGTTGGCATGAGCACAGAAAATTAAATTAACCACTGTCTTCTCCTCCTCCTTAATAATTTTAAAATTTTTCCGTGGATGATTTCACATTTAAATCTTCATCACTGCAAAATATTGTTCATTATAAATGTTTCAATTTAAAGGTAGTGCCAAGCAGTGAAATTTCCTATTGTTAAAAAATATTATAGAACTCTTAAAAAAGCTCATTTTTATTGAATTTGAATCTAATGGAAGTTGTTGTAGAATATTTTGACATCCACTAATGTAAATACACTAGATTTCTGCGACTGGAGAGCCGACGAGCACACCTAAAATTAAATACTTGATTATTCACAAAATTGGTTTAAATATAATGAAACTAAATAACTAAGTAACAAAAGGTTACACATTAAATGCAACATCATTACCGACCAGATCACATATAATGCGGAAAATATTGTGATAGCAACAATTATTATTTTTAGTAAAATACTTATCTGTTCGTGTATCTTTCTGCCTGTGGTCTTGTTTATCTCGATTTCGAATGAATGACTTTGGATGAAAGTTCAATTTTTTATTAAGTTTTCATTTGCTAGTTAGATTGTAGTTTAATATTATTATGACACTAAAAGATATAATGCCACTTTCTCTCCCCCTCTCCCTTCTTTCAGCGAGCACCAAAGTCTTGTCGAGGGCGACTCCTCGATATCTACATTTCTAATAAATCCCAGCAACATTTCTAAGGAAATATTTCGAAATGACATGCTGACTACAAACCATTGACATTATCACGCTAAAAGTCCCTTAAATTAGAATGAATTCTTTTTATGCGAAAAAAATTTCCATCCCTTAAAAAAATATTCACTTTCGAAAATTTCCGATTTTTTTTAGTTTTTCTATACAAAAGCGAGTTGGTTCAGGTTCTAATTTTTATATAACAATAAAATGACCAATATTTATTTATAATAGTTTTATATTTAACTGTATACTTGTCTATTCTAATGCCATAAAGATATTTTAATGAAAATTTCCTTTTTGATCCTTTCTTCTTTTGTTCGCTGATAAAATTAAATGTCATTTTGAGTGAATGTTCGTTCCATCTTCATCAAAATGATAAAATAAATTCTGTTACTTACATTTATATAAAGTCCTTTATGTTGTTATTTATTATACATTCATACAATAACTTACATAATAATGGTTAAATTGTAACGCTTTATTAAATCGTCTTTTCAATTTTTTCTTTTTTAATTTTAGTAAAATACCACGTCCATGCTTTAATTATAATTAAAGAGGGTTATAGTCTAATAGTCTCTATTTTACTTTATTGCATTTTTATTTTTATATAATTGTATAGTATTTTTTTTCGCGTTCTTACAATGTTTCTTTAAAATTTCGTAATTAATAATAATGATGGAATACGAGAAAAGGATGAAGGTTTATTTTTTTCTTAACGACAAAAGGAGATCTTTTCTTGTCACTAAAAAAAATTTCTTAAAAATTATTATTACTCTTTTTTGTAACTTCATAGTTTTCAAGTAAAAAATATTCTTTACACTTTAACCCTTTAGTAACATTTTGTTTTACTATTGTGTAACTAGTATTTTTTTAAGACTGATAAATAAAACTACTTTTATAATTTTTATTCTGAAGAGAAATCGACCAACCAATCAATATTGTAAATTTTAAACAATATACGTGTAAGCTTGGATACTTACGTAATGGCTTTCTTTGAAAAAGAAGCAAATATTTTAGAAATTGAAATGGCATTGCTTTTAAGAAGCTGTCAATCTTGAAAACCATACTACAGTATATTTTGTCTGGCAACTTATTAAGAATGCCGATTTTCAGTATTTTCGAACTTAAAAGCTCCAATAATTTTGCGTAAACTATTCAAATATTGCAGAAAATTTGACCGATACCCTTTTTATCATTTTATAATAATGGTTATCATTAAAAAGTTGAATAATCTACCGACCATCCGAACGGTACAGAATTGTTTCAGAGTATAAAACGCTAAGGAGTATAAGGTAAAGATCGAAAGCAGCAGAGGTGTTGTGCGCAAGCAGATGTCTTGGTCGAGTAATATTAGAAATTGATCTTGTGCAGCAAATATTGGAAACTTGGTTCATGCGGCGATGCACCGAAACGTCTATAAAGATCTGGTTAGTACAAGCCGTTAAGATTCATGCATATAACCGCTGAGGTTCAGAAAAGCACTTGCATAAGAAGAAGAAAAAGAAAGAAAATATCATATTGAAATTAAATTAAATGATAAATTATTTTTATGAGATTTATGTACTTATACAGTGCTGAATCACTCGGTATTTCCATTTATTCGCAAACACCATAATATTAATAATATCTTTAATATGGAGACAACTTGTATAGCGGTGCCAATTTTGTCATACTTTTAATTTTCTTGGCACTTCTTTTATTCCGCATAAGATGACATGACCAAACAAAACAAATAAATAAAAGTTATTCGTAACAAAAAACAAAAAAAAAAAGGAAAAAAAGTGTAGCTGTAAATAATATGTAAGAGTATGTATACACGGTTATACACACTTAACTACATAAAAACAAAAAAAAAACATCAACCTTGTAAAAAATTAGACTGGAACCGAAGAAAATAATTTTTATTTTCCAGCGTTTTTAATGTTTTTTTTTTTGTTGTTTTGTTCTCCTCTCTTTTCTTCTTTTTTTTTTTTATTAAGAATAATCATGTCTCTTTTTACTGGTACAGAAAATATTGTTATTTCTTTAAAAAGAACTTTTCAACTTACATACATGGTGTAGTACATATCCTTTCGGGAGTTTTTGTTTAAAAAACAAAAAAAAAGCAAAAACATTTATACTTGGTAACAACGGTAATATTTCCAAATGATAAAATATATTCCCGTCCTTATTGTTGTCCTTTATTATTGCTGCTGTTGTTGTTATTGTTGTTGCTGTTTTTATAATTTTATTGTTTTATTTTTCATATTTTTCTTTTTTTGCTTTTTTCATACTAAAATTACAATATTGTAGCGCCGGATTGTCTTCTCATTTTTTGGAACGTGAGTTTTACTTTCAACTGAATATGAAATTTTATTGAGTGAATTTTATACTTACATAGTATAATATACATATATATTATATATGTATATATGTATGTTATATTTCATGCTACTTGTTTTGGCAATGAAAGATCATAAGGAAACTCTAAAGAATATAGAAAATGTACTTGAAAATTAAAAAAAAAAAAATATTTTTTTTTCTCACATCCTTCCTTTAGGAGCATTTTTTTCACGCGACGATTTGTTTTCTTTTTCTTTTTGTTTTTGTAAAAAAATTTTTTTTTTTTTTTGGTTTTTCACAAAATAAAAAAGTGTAATTTTAATTTATATTCAAAAAAGAGTAATCAAAGAATGAAAAGAAAAAAAAAATAAAATGAAATGATGATGAACAAAAGTGGTAAATTTAGACTTTGCTCTCCGGGCGTTTGACAAGAAGGAAGAAAAAAAATATTAATTTTAAAATAAAATTTGTTTTTTTTTTAATAATTCATTATTAGAGTCGCCGCTTTTAATAATTGAAAAAATTTTAAATAATATATTAATTGGTCTGAAATTTTTTTTTAGTGAGAATAAATTCAAGGAAAGCGTAATCATGATCATATTGATTATCAATATGTGAAAACCGTACACAATGGTACATTACGTAATGGAAAAATTAGAAGATTGTATGTTAATTATGTATGTTAATAGTAGCACAAGTACCACATCTAGTATCTAGGTTAATTTTACATTTAAAATTGATTTCTGATAAACATTTTTTCATTTCTGACCTAAATTCTAAACCAAAACTTTAAAATCGTTCAATTGAAATTTAAAATTCAAATATTTTTATTAATAATAGATAAAAATGAGATTTTAATTTAATTGAACAAAATCATAATCAATATTTTTTTCGAAATTTGGAAAAGTGCGGTAAAATTTATAAAATTGTGAATTAACATTAGCATACCGGGCACAATAAATTATTGGCTCTCTCAAGCGACATTTCTCATCAACTTTTTCTATTCAGAATTACAAAAATTTGGGAATCGGTAAAATATAAATAAAATATTTAAATTAATGCTTATAATTAATACAATAATAATTATTATACCATCTTAGCCCTATATCGTAAGGAATTGCTATTGACATGGTATTTAGACCTTGTAAAAAATATTTATTCATTTATAAAAAATTACTTACTTTCATATTAAAAATACCACAAAAACAATTTACTATACTAAAAAATTGCATACTTTTAGGATGACAAAAAAAAATTTTTTGGTAAATTTCGTAGGACATGAAAATTTCGTATTAAATTAACGCTTCTACGAATTGATTATTAAATCCCAGGAGCTTAATAATGTGTTGTTATAAGAAATTACGATATAGATTGACTTGAAATATTTAATATTGAAAAATGCGATAAAACCAAAGGGAAAAGGACACAAAAATGTGACAATCATGTTTCCGCATAAATCTTAAACATTTTATATTTGTACACTTATATATACATATATACTATACTGACAAGTTTTTTATTCATGTGTTTATACAAATATATTATATGTATATATATATATACATAATTCTTTCAATATAACTGTAAATGTACCCTAGACACGCCAAAAATCAAAATAGCATATACTTTAGCTTATTGCTTTTAGCATCGGTTGTCGTGTCACATTAAATTTGATTTTTTCAAATAAAAATAAAAATATAAAAAAAGAAAATACAAAAAAAAATAAAATACAATACAAAAATAAGAAAATAAGATAAACAGGAAACAAACAATGAAAATATAAGAATGATTGGAGGAGTGAAGTTGAAGGAGAAGTACTTTTTGGGTGAAGTCGGTTGGATGTGGGGGTAAAGAAAATGAAACAGACTTGAGTCTAATATAATTTTTGTAATGCTATGAAATTTTTGGTATACAATCAAAAAAAATTTTTTTTTTATGTTTTTCTATTTTTCATTTGTGACTTTTTTTTTTGACATTTTTAGCATTTAGAGTTATAAAGAATCAGAAGTTATTTTTCCGTCAAAATATTTTTCTTATTTTCGTTTTTCAAGAAAATTTATCACCTCCAAATCCCGGTATGGAAATATAATTTTTGTTTATTTTTATTTTTTTGGTTTTTTTTTTGGAAAACATCTTGTAAAATTACGCGTCTATGAAAAATAAGCATAAACTTTATATGAACGCAGAATATTTTGTAAATTAGAGTGTTATATAAGGTTTAGACTTGTCTACTTAGTGCATAAATATCATATATGAAACAAGAAATATTTTCTTGACTAAATAAAATAATTCCACTTACCCTAATTCCTAGCTATTTAAGATTAATTGAAGGTATACTAAACCATTTGCTTCAGAAATTATTGATAAGCTACTGAAAACATACTGTGCTGAAATAGTTGAAATTGTTGGATGGAAACCGGGTCAGTGCTATTAGGAATTTCTTTACAGGACATTTCGAATTAAGGTATCACGTGTATAAGTAGGGCAAATCGAATTTCCTCTTGTACAGGTTTCGTGGGTGCGTTGATGAGACCGCCGTACACATTCTCTGCGACAATACTGGCTGTTCGTCGTCGAAATTGTCTTGGGTTGGCTTTCCTGAGTCTTTGGAAACTACTGTCCAATTCGCTTTGGGATATCTCCAGTTTTATAATGTGAACAGGAATATTATAGGCGGAAGCGTTAGGAGGCTAAAATAATTCTCGAATGGCTGCGCTGGCCTGGAGGATGATTTCTTTCTCGATTTTTAAGCGATTTTTTTAATAACTACCATTTGTATAGAAAACTAGTGTAAGTTTGTCTTAAAAATTTTTGAATGATTTTTTCTATTAGTTCAAATAATACTGATTTATTAAATTTGTCTTCGGTATTATTTCGTAAAAAGCAATATATTGGACAAAAATTTATTTGTTCTTCAATTTTGTTTTTTGGTTGAATTGTTCAATGTTCATTTATAAGCCTAGAAACTTATTTAAAATGCAATTTTAAAGAAAAAATTTAGAAAAAAAATCTTGTTAATTTTACTAATTTTTATGAAAATTATTTTTATAGACAACATGCATTCAGGGATCTTGGGAAACGATTACCATATTAAGACTATATACAAAACTTTAAATGAAAACTTGTATTCAATTTTGTTGCCTTATAAATCCTTAACAATCATAAAGGGTAATATATGGAATTAAAGGGGAAAGAGAAAATGTTAAAATTCTTTATATTGAAAAAGAAAATTGTCAGACATTTTTGTTTTCATTTTTTTTTTTTTTAATATTTTTCTACGAAATTTGTAAATTTTTCTTCAATATTTATTTAAAAAATTGTACATTGCACATACATACATATACTTATTACATAATATGTGATAGATATAGTATGTTCAAAAATTTTCTTATTGTCGTATATTGTTTGCAAAAAAATGTCTGACATCATAGCAATATAGGGGAAGGAATTTTATGGAAATAAAAATGAATACGATCAGAAAATATTTGAGTACCATATTTTTATTATAACGTTATATAATGAGCTAATAAGCGACAAGCAACAAAAATAAAAACAAACAATAAGAGCACAATATTTTTATATTTTATTTTTTCAACGGGAAATTTAAAATTGATTTGAAAAATTTATTATATTTCAACGCTTTAACGCGTTAAGTGATTTTAATAAAAATTTATAGCAATTTTACTTGTATAATTGAATGAAAACAAATAAAAATAATTTATTGCAATTCATTTTTAAGTTGTGTTTCAAATATCGATTTTTAAAATTCCGAATTCTTATATAGAAATTTATTTATTTAAGAGATGTATTTAACGAATTGGCATAGTATAAGGGGAGCAATTCTTTAACATTACAATATTTACAGAATTTGAATCACTATTCAATAGAGAACTTAGGATTTAATGCAGTACTAAGGATTCCTCTGATCATCGCAGGTTACAACCATCGTGGTCGTAGCGATAATTTTCTTATCATACTTAAAATTCAATAGCTTTATTAATTTACAATAGAGATAGGCGATCTAGACAAATGAATGAGGTTGAAGACGGAAATATTGCAAAAATGCTCTACCTAAAATAGACACAAACCAATGATGTCCGATTTTCTGAAGGAACAGTCTATCAATTACCGAATTATGACAGCATGAGGAAATTATTGACGGTTTCCTTTCTATGTCGCTTTGTTCCACACAAGTACAAATCGCCAAAAGAAAATAGTATCTCATAATCATTATTTTTTTAAAATTAAATATAATATACTCTTCCTATATAAGAATACTAATAACTTTTTATTAAACTTCTTCGCTCTTGAGTCAAACCTTAGCTAAACAAAAAACTCGATATTTCCCGATATTGTTTCGAATTTATTTTTAAACCGTTTCTAAACTGATTAAATAATATGCTTGATTTTATTCTTACAGTGCCTAGTTTTAATTATTTTAGTATTTTCTTATACGAACGCAAATCGCGTAATTTGAGATGAGACAAAAACATGTTTGTCATCGTACCAATAATTCTTCATATCGCGTTTCAAATGCATTCATCAAAACATACCCAAAACAGACTTAGATCATTTGTGCTTATTGCCATAAAAATTTAATAATTTCGATATTTAGATTAATGCATTAACACAGTTATTATAAACAATTGATACGTCTCTTAATTTTGGGAAAAACAATAATATTCCTTATATTTGTGAGATTTAACACAAGGGGTGAGAGGTAATTTGCATGGAATTCGCATAGCACATTAGAATATTAAAACAAAATTTATAAAATGTGGAAGAAAACTTAAAGCTTTACACAATCAATTGGTTATTTTAAATTGTCTTTCCATTTTTTTTTTTAATTTGCTACTTTATATATAATATAGTATATATAAAATGTATATGATTTTGCGAGTCTTGTCATATAAGAAGGTTCTTTTAGCTTAAAAATTTTTATCCATAAAATTGACGTAAGCTATTTTGATGTTCTTTAGTAAATAGATAAATAAAAAGAAAACAATAAAAAAATTTAATAAAAACTCTCTGAAACCCCCATTTTTAACTTTTGCTTTAAGTTTATAAAGGCTTTATTTTGGATTACACCGATTCAAAAGTCATATTATAAATTATTCATAATCTAAAAGCCTGAAAATGGTAGCAATTTAATATTATATCCTTAAATTGTTTCATTTTTTCCTATACCGTTTTTGTATACCTAAATGCATACTGTATATTTATAGAAACAAATATCTACATAATATAATAAAAACAGTGTATAAATCCGTGCTGTCGTTTTTGTGACAATTACTGTAGATTTATTTTATTTGGAAAACGTTCATTGCACAACTGCAGCTCTCGTAGATTTGCTGTAATTTCAACAAATTGTATTGGATAATGAATTTCATTATTTTGTTGCGTTATCTGTGTAAACTCTTAATAGGCTGTACATCCCATTCAATTCATTTATCCGCTTCAGTAGATTCAAAAGTGTTATCATCAAATCTTGAAAAACTTCACAAGGAACATTCGTTGAAAAAAATTCCTGAACTAACCGAGCTACATGAGAAAATTTTCCCGGTATTTAATGCTTTCGTCTTATCAAGTTTATCAAGCTTATCAAGTTTATTTCCTGATAGTGCAACAGTTGGACGACCTTTTTTTTTCAAATCAAATAAATTATCTGAAAAAAAAAACAATTGTTTGCATACACTGAATACAATTATGGAACTTTGTGATTCGGCTAATAAATGGAAGCCACCGAAAACTCAATTTCACTCTTACAAAAAATAATCTTAATTTTACATTATCTTACATGTAATACATATTACAGTAGACAGAATCAAATTAGTAAAATGTTATAGCAAATTTATAAACAAATTTTATGTAAATGTTAGCAAAAACGTTAATTAATTAAAATGAGGAAAACTTTTAATTCAAGCAAAAATTGTTCTATTGTGATATTTACTGCATTTTGGGTAAATTTGCTGCTATTCGAGATCCCCATTTACTGCAGTTTAGAAAATGGAAACGAAAACACTGGTATACATTCATATGTACATAATACACTCAAAATCTATATTGAACTAAAATCAAAAAGCGTATAGGTACCTATACATTATAAATTTGAAAATTTATTTTTTTTTTGTATATTTTGGGCAAAAAGGAAGAAAAGCTATATAAACTCCTTTTCATAATTTAAAAATTTAGTAAACGTACGTACATAATATTATGTACATACATATTATGTTTACACACATCTATTACATATTATTCATTATATGTATATTCCTAGTCTTATAATATATGTACATTATTTAGATATTAATAAACATTTTTGTAAATATACATTAATAAAAAAATTATCCTAGTCCTTTTAAATAAAATGTTACAAAATTTAATAATTTTAATGTATCCTTTGAACTTTTCTTTTTTTTTTTTTCATTTCTTTTTAAAATATTATTTTAGCCGGGGAATAGGACACATCTATGTTATTTGAAATATTGATGAAGCAGAAAATTTTATATTATCCTTACATTATGTAGTACATACGTACATGTGTGTATGTGTACATATGACTGTTAGTATTTGATCAATAAAAACGAAACGAATATTACATATGGGGTATATGAGTATTATTCATTTTATAAATACTAGAATGGGGATCTTCTTTAGTCAGGAAGAATTATGGAATGAACCATTATAAATGTATTAATATTTTACAATTTTGTAAAATACAGGAAACCGTATATATAGAAGAAGGATTGAAGTAAAATTTTATTTTTATTAATATTTTATTTTACATACTTGTATAATAAAAAATTTATCAATACTAAATGGCTTAATATTTAAAATGTAAATTAAATACCAAAGAAGTTGAAAAAAAAATAGAAATAAAAACAAACTTGTAACCTTTATTGCTAACCTTTATTGCACATTTCTAAGCACCTTCTAAAATAAATTTCACAGTAAATAATTTTGGAAAATATCGATTTAGAAAAAAATTTTTGTTATGAATTTTATAAAATTTTCTAGCAAGTACCAATACAATTTATCCTAAAGTATTTATACGGCATATACAAAATATATTTGAGTATGTTGAGTTTACACTATTTTATTCACTTGTGTAGTTGTAACGGGTAAATATAGACATATGTACATATTTTGTAACTCACCGTCGAACATTTATTCTACTCACCTATGGATTTCCGACTTTTCGAGTACTAAAGCAGAAATGTATGCTATTTGGTTTTCCTACTCTGTTTAGAATTGGAATTTATATAACATACAAATTATTTCATAGTATTATTATATCTCTTTAAAATTATCTCAAAATCCCATTGTGATAACGTCAGGTTCATAATTCGCAAAAAGAAATATGATCTAAGGAATCTTCAACTCTCTCCTGCCAAAGCTGAATATGAGCAAAGTAGGTCAGTCACAATGAATTTCGCTGAGATTTTATTAACAAAATGTTCGTCAATCATACAAAATATTTTATAACCTCTATCACTCGTTTGATGTCTCTCCGATGGATGCCCCGATTTGTATCCGAAAATACTCAGTACCTTATATAACAAATATATTGTTCTTTACTTCGAAAGTTAATCATGACCATTGTTTGTAAAATAGCACATTTACATATTTCAAAAATTTAATTATAGAGATTTTTATTAATATAAAAATCATTAAGGCTGTGTTAAATCGAAACCATTTTCTTATTATCTTAAAATATTGCATATCTTTAGGATAAAATGTAACTGCATATATAAATATTTTTCAAAAAAACTTATGCTTTATAAATAATTTATGCTTGGATAAAAAATTAATTAAAGTACAATTTATGATTTCATAGAACTTCAATAGAACTTGTAGTGTCGAAAGGTAGAATATTACAAATTTTCGAGAGCAATAACGCACCTGAGGAAATAGAAATTTTGTTCTACTGAAAAAATATTTTGACTTGGACAATCAGCCTTATAAAGGATTTTGTTCATAGCCCTGAAATTTGAAATGTTACGAATATCATATTGTCAGTTCTGAATTACTAAAATTCTGTTCCGAATATATGTAATAGAGTAATTATAAATTACGTTCAATATTCCAAGAAATGGTACTGCATTGCTTATACATAATCTCTAATAAAGAAATTTGTGCTACATCGTAGCTAAGATCATAACTCGTAAAATTCTACGAGTGGAATTCATGATATGGAAGAAAATTTTGGAAAACTTCAGAACTATATCTTAAAGAATGTAGAAGTTTTACAAATAATTTGTCGGAATGCACCAAAAAAAAAAAAGGAATTTGTTTTCGGATGATTATTTTTCTTTTTATTTAATATTTATTCTTTAAAATCTTATTTATATTATATTGTATACGTACATATTAATATTTATTTATATACTAAAAACATTATATATATCATAATATGCTTAGGTACATAATATTTTTTTTTATTTATTACAGATTATTTTCGATGGATTTACTGTTGGACGTTTTGACGAGGGCATGGTTGATCCTGATGCTGATGGTATAGATTCCAGTTTTAGTTCAATCGGTGAATTACCTGGTTGTCCTGAGGGATTTATGCAGGTAACAAAAATTTTTTTTATATAAATACAAAAATATATATAGATAATATTGAAATATTTTACACATTAAATATAATATCGTATATATTATGATAATATGTATAAATACATAACATTATTATTATTATATAAAAAATGTTAACTTTTATGTACCTTACTCCCCTATAATATGTTGTGTATCTATATTTACACATAATAATATGTGGTATGTATATGTGTAATTGTGTACATATTATTTGTTTTATTAAATGTATATTTTATTTTGGACACATTTGATAAGAAATTTACGATAATAAAATATTTGTTATTGCTGTTTTATTTCTTTTTGCTACATACATACATAAATACTTTTATTATTGTTTTATATTTTATTCTTTCTTTCTTTTTGTCATTTTTTCTATTATAAATAAATAACATTAACTGTAAATAGTAGGTATGTAGATTTTAAGGGAAGAAGCAAGTAAAAATAAAAAAGAGAATGCCTAGGTTATTTTTGTTTTTTTTTTTCATGGTATTTGTTAGTTTCTTTTTTTTTTTGCGTTCCTGCATTTTGGATTTTATTAAGATCTCTGAATTGTGATAAAATAAATAAAACAACGACATTTAGGAGACCTTTGAAAATTTCTATTAAAGGATCTTAGGATATTATATTGTACATTAAATACATAGCTATGTACATAACAATGTGTATGAACATATTATATTAAAGAAATGTACAGTTAGATGTTTCAAAGAATATAATATAGGAATGAAGAATAAATTTAATGAGAAAGAGGCATAAAGAGAGAAGAACAGATGAAATAAAAACAATAATGAATGTGTTATATGGATAATAGGGAGAGGGACATACGATATCAAAATATATTTATAATAAAATGTACATGATTGTGTGTATGTTTGAATAAAATGAAAGTATGTAATAAATTTATCATTATTTATGAAGTTAATGTACTAAGATGACTCAAATAAATGTTGTAATTTATGACAGTATTTAGTATTTATTTTATCAAATGACAGTTCATTTATTAATGTTTCTCGCTTAACCTTTTTTTTTGTTCTCTCTCATTTTTTGCTTGATACTCCCGATGGGGTTTTTTTCTCTCTTTTTATGTTTCATTTTCTTTGTGCGTTTATTTTAACATTTTGGAATCATTGGTCAGTAAACTCTATATATAACGTACGTATACACATACCTAACTATAAAATGTTGTTAAACTTACTTGAATAACCAAATGAAATTTATTAACTATTATTAACGATTAATTATAATTAATTCAGTTTTTATTGAATTTGCAAAAAAAATAATAATAAATGTTATTGTTTTGTTTTTCTGTTTAATATCTAACAATTAGATTATCAAAAGAAATGTTAATGCTTAATATTATATTGAATTTAGGAAAATTATTAGAGAATGTATAGGTTTTCATGTCAAATTTATATTAAATAATGCAATTTAGTTTTATATGATAATTCAACATTTATTTTATATTTATCGATGATAATTTAGAATAAGGTCAAATAATTCGTTTTTAGAACAATTATACTAATCAAATTATAATTAAGTATAAAGTGATTATCGTTCTTAAGAAAAAATTTTGTTACACATTTACCAAATTTTTATTCCAATAGTCTTTGGCATTTTATTTTCACAATATAGAAAGTCAATCAACAGAAAAAAAATTGTACCTTTACTTCTGTTTTAATTAAAATTTCATATTTCTGTATAAACTGTGAAAATTTTCTGACAGACTTTGAAATTATATGCAATTTTTAAGAATAGCCAGAGATAGCGTATCGAATACGAATTCAATATTATAGCGTTCCGATTCACTTGTTACACCACCTTTTTCTTCTAGAATCTAGAATATATTGTGCAGAGATTAAACAAAAGACAACTAACTCTCATCGAATCTACCATCGCTTTTAGCTAGATATGCTCCTATTATATTATTTTAATTATCAAATAACAATTATATTTAAAAATACTCGAATATAACAAGAAAATAAAAATTATTTAATTTAAAGAAATCAGTAAAATTTGTATTTGGACTAAATACAGATTCTGGTAATGTTTACATTATCATTCTTATAATCGTTATTATGTACCTAAATGCTGTTTACATAATTTAAGGCCTGTATACTATAAGTTTATATTAAAAAAAGAAAGCAATCTGCTAGAATAAAATAAGAACTTTTACAAAAATTTGGCAATACATCTTTTGCATTTAACCACATTGAGCGTATACTTATGACCAATTGAAAGTTCTTATTCTTATTATTTTTAGAAACGCAAGGAAGGTTAAAATCGTATTTATTTCTCTCTTAATAAAATCGTATTTTTTATTAAGTTTTGGCCAACATATTTAAGAGTCATAATTTGAAAATTTATTATAAAATTTGAGTGAAAAAATAATTTTTTTTTGTTTTAACTTTTACATCCAATCGGTGGTTATTTGCGCTTAAATGGGTAAAAATCTCCTTTTCTAACTTAAGAGTCCTCTTCTAACTCTCCTCTTATCATGATCTGTTCTGATAATGATCTGTTTAATTTTGGAAAATTACGGGGTTCAGAACTTTTACGTTTTTAGAAACATCCTAACATCTCATTTTTATAGTATTCTTTTCGTGTGTGGAAAACAGAACTAATTATTTCATTCAGAAGGAACTTCGGAATTCTTTGATAGGAAGCAAGAATTCTTCCGCAAAGTGACATATAACAATTTTGCAGGCCTTATCCTTGGAAATTTATTTACAAAAATTGGCCAGTTATGTGTTTTTTTTTACTTTTACTTTTATGTAGTTTTTTTATGTTATAAATATTTTCATCTACATGTTTTACAATATTAAATGAATCCTTGATAATTAAATCCTGTTGCATTGACTGGACATTTTTTTTAAAATTAAATTTATAGCAAAAATAATGATTCCAATATTATCTTGATTTCGCAATACCTACGAATTTTATAATTAAATTTTTAAATGAAAAATAATAATTGAAAGACCTGTGTTTTTTATACAATAACATTTTATTGCTTTATACACAGAACTTAATTAAATTTCAATATGGTACACATAGATTGCAGATATTTCTTTATATCTTAAAATAAACTTTATCATATTACAATATTAATAATAAGTTCCAACTGACTATCTATTATTTTATTATTGCATCTAAATCCAATAAGAGAGAAAATATTTTATTGACTATCCATATCTGGAAAATCTGAAAAAAAAAATAAAATAAAAATAAAATTATATTAAAAATTTTTTTTTATAAAAGTTTTCATTTTTATAAATAATTTTATGCAATCTGAAAAATTCTAATTGAATCCAATTTATTGTCCAAATGCTACAAGAAATTACAATTTTTCATTATCCTTCAATATTTTTTTCATATTGGTAACTATTGAGCTCTACTTTTTTTTTTTATTACCTAAGCAGATTTTGTATTTTCTTTCATTTCTTATTTGTTTTTTTTTTTTTTTTGCATATTTTAATCTAAATCTAAATCTAAAATATTTGTCCAAACTTTTCAATTTCTTCATGATCACAATAAATTATATAATTGATTTATCCTTTTCATCTACAAAACCAAAAATTTATTTTTCAATTTAAAAAGAAAAAAGCAAAAAAAATGAGGAAAACCCGGAAAAATTTATATGTGTTTTTTGCCCTTAAATATTCTTAAAAGAGTGTACATACATAACGTCATGATATATTGGAAGGACTTATAGAAAAATTATGTTTTATATTCTAAAAGTAACACAACCAATAACCGCATACATATACCTACATTATATTTTTTATGTACACATTTTGGAGGTAACTTCTATATTCACACACAAACATAAATCGTGTTTTGTAATAAAACATATTTTACAAACTTTAACATTAGCTGGGCTACAAGAACATGACATTTAATATTCACAAGTCTTATATGCTTTCATACAGACATATCATATGCTTATACACATTTTGACATTTTACTTGATGTACACATAATGTCATAAAATACCGACTGAAATATGATATACGTGGTGTGTAGGTAGTTGTTTTTTTTTTCAAAGAAAAATTTGACAGAAAATAACAAAGAGGAAAAAAGAACAGAAATTCAAATTCAATAAAAATATCCTAAAAACCTCCACATTACAACCTGCATCAAAAATATTTTCTAAAAGTATCATATTTTGATGATATCTAGGTCTATATGTACATGAATATACAAAAATATAGAATTCAAAAAATGACTATACAAACTTGTGTTTGAATATTTTTGATGACAGAAATTTATTGATAGGGTGGCAGACAGAATTTTGAGATATAAGAATTGGGGTTTATTAAAAAAGATATTTTTTGTCATCTTCATTTAACCAGTTTCTAACTTATGTACATGTAAACGATAAATTTATTCTGAAATTAAAACAGAATCCTTTGATTTTTTTTCTCATTTCGTGTTTTTTTTATGTTTATTTTATGGTACAATCCTTCACAAAAAAAATTCACTGTTATAGAACTGGTTTTTTTTTTTTTTTAACTTTCTCTTTGAGTTATTCAATCATATTTAATACATAAAATTTAATATGGTTTAAATCAGGTGTGTATATGCATTTTGAATTTTGCGGGCCTTTAATTGTGAATTAAATTTGATTTGAAAAGAGTTACATACAAGTTTGAATGGAAAACAATGCTGAGTAACATTTTATTTTTAATATTCATTCTAAAGCAACATCTACATACCAAACATTCTAAATAGAGATTTTGTATGATATGGTAATAGATTCACACAAGTTTGATGTATAAAGATTGCTTAGTAATGCTCAACATTTTGTTTGATTAGAAAAAAAAGTTAAATGTCATGCAATTTTATTTAGATCTTATGAAATTAAAACAGGAAAAAGTAAAATTTCAGCTCAGTTTGACATATTCATTCGGTTTGATGTCATTTTATTTTTCATATTTGACGGTTTTGCAAAGGATTTTTAAAACAAAATAATTGGTATGAAAGAAAATTTGTTCGATGCTAAAAAAATATTAATTTAATGTTAATTTAACAAAGCAAGCTTGATGTTTGATACCAATTAAGTATGACCATAACATTAGCCGGAAAAAATAGCTCATTTCGATATTAAACGTACCGAAAGCACAGTAATAAAGAAAATGATGTGCCAAAAGAAAAAAATTTCCATCACTTTACTTATCAGACAGGCAAATTTTAATAAATTCTCACTTATAAATAGGTATTCAAAAAAATTTGAAACTGTACTAAAATTTAATGTCAACCAACCCTGGAACAATTCATAATTTTTTGTCCCATAAATAGATACTCTTCTCCAAAAATATCACAAATATAATATTTCTGTGAATTATTTCAGACATACAAAATGACATTTACATAAAGTGAACCTGAAAAAGGACATAATGTATGTATTCATTAGTATGTATGTGTATAAGCACACATTTTCTTAAACTTCAACGTACAAAAAAATAATGTGCTCCCATATA
Source organism: Condylostylus longicornis (assembly GCF_029603195.1). NCBI lineage: Eukaryota > Metazoa > Arthropoda > Insecta > Diptera > Dolichopodidae > Condylostylus > Condylostylus longicornis. Next base: position 2,052,977 of record NW_026578116.1, read on the forward strand.
TGAACAATTATAAATGTACTCACATATTTTTGTGTATAATTCTTTAAAACAAATGTGTGAAATGCAAAAAAGAATAAGAAAACAAACAAAAATTAGATACCAAAAATAGCGTATTACAGTTTGTGTACATATACGAGAAAAACCGTATATTACTTTAATTTAGTGTTTTTTGTTTTTATTAATTTATTTTTCTTACTCCTTCTTGTTATATAACCGTTTCCGTTCTTGTTTTGTTTTATTTGTTATTATAAAGCAAAAAAAAATTACGGTAAATGTACATGTTCACATGTATTTTTAATTTAAATTTATCTACCATTTTTCCATATGTACAATATACATATATTTCTATATAAATGTGCGTGCATATAAAAAAGGATAATGGTGAATATTTCGTATCCATGTTCACATTTTAAGGTACCAAAAATAAAATAACATGAAAAATATTTTTTTTTGTTTTTTTTTGTGAAAAAAAACGTGACACAGATAAGAGTCCAACAAATGAAAGATGATCTTGATTTCGCATAAATTTTTAAAGTTAAAATAAGAGGAACAGCAGAAAGAGAAATAGGCAAAAAAAAAAAAGAGAAATACAATAGTGTTTAAAAATATACGAGCTTTGAACGTTTTTCTATAATTCGCTATACTTTATTTTCTCTCTTTGTTTTGTTTTTCTCTCTCGGATTTTGTGTATGTTTTGTTTTCTCTTATCAGAATATGATACTTTTGCCTGATTCTGGCTGGCCTATATACACACATACATAATATAGTCTGTTATCTGCATAAGCAAGCATTATAATATTATATTCGAATAATAAATAATAATATGTGAACATCTCTACAAAATATTTTATTGTGGAAAAGTACGCGTTATCGGAATCCTTAAAGGTCAGAGATGCATACCCAATTTTGTTAAAAGTCGAAGATAATTCAATTTCTTGTTGAATATAAAAGTATACTCCATATGGCTAAAATGAAATTGATTGATTTAACCTTAATTCAATTATTTTTTTAAGAAAATATTGTGTTTTTGTTTAAGTTCAAAATAATACTAGAAAATCTAAATAGAAATGTGATTTCAATGTAAACTAAAAACCTTTAAAATTTATTTATTCTACACTTTAATGAAGTGAACTGTGCGATTTTGATGAAATTTAGTGAAGCTGCTCGATGTTCCAATTTGAACTTTATATACGGAACAATGTGAAAATCGTTCACAAAAAAGTCCAGTTACCGAGGTCTAATATATCCCAACAGTTGATCAATCCGTAACCTAGTCGAAATAAACTTATCTATAAAATTTCATCGGTTCCGCTGTATTTGAAGTACAAACGTAGCTACTTACTACTACTTATTACTGAAAATCAAAAAATGGTGCAGCATCACTGAAGTGTCCGGAGGTATAAGTAATATATACATATAAATATGTATATAAAATACAGTATTGGCGAGTTTTTCTTTAACTGATTTTAAAAAAAAATTTACCCGGTGTTGTTTTGATTATTTTGTTTATATTTTATTTATTTTGTGCGGATTTGGCATTTTTGTATTTTTGTTTTTTTGTGACTTTAAGAGTAAAATCCTTTTTTTCTTCTTTTTTATTTTCACTCAAATTAAGCTTTTTATTACGAAGTTTATTTCTTTAGCAAATGACAAAAATTGCGGACAAAATATATTCGAAAAATATTAACTCTTTTTGGTAATGGTTTTTCTATAATAACGACTAATAAAATATATTTGAAATTTATGTTGTACTTATTTTTAAGCGAAAATAAAATAATTTAGTAGAAAAAAAAGTTTATATTTGCCCACATATAAAAACTTATAAAAAGAATTTAATGGATATTCGCCCCTATGTACCGTTCATATTACGCTGTTTGTATTGCATGTATACCTTTGTTTTATATAGATTATTTACGATAATGCTTTCAATTCGGCTTAAACTACTGCTTTAACCCACAAAAAGATTTTTAAACATTTTTAATAATATTATAAATAGCTACCTAATAAAATTTATTGAGAATTCGTTGAGTATTTTAAAATAGAATAATTTCTATTAGAATAAATTTTATAACATGTAGTTCTCTTTTTAAAAAAAATCTTAAAAATTTGATTAGTAAAACTGATTTTCAATACGAACAATTCGGTTTATATACAGAGATTTGATTTATATATTATCATCTCGTACTAAATTTAATTGCCTAAAGCTCATATTCAAAAATTTATTAACTCGCACAATAATCAAGAGTTTTAAGCCAATGACCTCATTAAATCAAAATTATAACATTTAGAATTTTAAACTTTATTCATTTATACCTAATTTTAATTTAAGATTCCTATAAATTTTAGTTCCATAAGCATAAACTTCATAGAGTGTATATTGGCTGCTATTCAATTGATGTCATGGAATATGACGATAATAATAAAGTTTTTATATACATTTTTATATAATATTAAATAAATACGATATATAATATTCTTATATTCTTTTACTGTATAATAATTTTGAAAAAATTATTATGTTCGTACAACTGTCTAACGATTTAATTGCAGTATTTTATTTATTATTTTTTTTAAAATTCTGAAAACAAAATCTTTAAAAATTCATTTAATGTTTTTTTTTATTTATTCATTATGCAGTAAGTGCAAGGAAAATTATACATAAAGTCAAGGAGAATTATAATGATATTTAAAATAAAAATTTTTTCTATACAAGTGCGCCATTTTTGTTTTTTGATATAATTATCGTTTTTATTTTTTTTTTTTTTATTTTAGAAAGGGTATTTTGTATTTCCTTTTCCATTAATTTTGTTCACTAATATTTTATTATTATTAATATTATATAAAGCAGGGTCCTAGAGACTTATGGTTGTGTTAGAGTATTTGGATAAAATTTAAGCATTTGTGAAAAATTTCGAATTCTGATCAGAACAAGTCGGTTATACGAATTTTTAATATACGAATTTTTAATAGGATATTTTTTTTAATATACGATAGATTAATAGGATACTAAAAACTTATTATTTGATTTGATTCTTGCAGTTATTAAAAATATTAAGCACCGTATACCTTATATTTAACTAGATACCAAATACAAGGCATTCCGTTTTTTTTCGTCGTTGTTGAATTATAGTACGCCTTAGTTGCTTTAAATGTTTATAGAAAAATTTATTCCACCCACAGAACTGTCCATCTTATGATTTCAACTTCCTGTATTTTTTTCTTAAAAATTATAAAAAAATAAAAAATTTGTTATCCCTCATTTTAAGAATTCTTAGTAATTGTATTTCTCATTTCCTGTTGTAATATAAGTTCATCCTATTACCTCATATGCTAAGGCTATCCTATACAGTTTTGGCCTACTCTATTAAAAATTTTCTAATATTTTAATCATTTTCCTGTTTTTAAAATGTTTTCCACCCTCGCTATTATAATATTGAAATAATATGAATTTCTTTCATTCTTCATTTTATTATTTTCGTTCTAGTTAGCTAATTTTAATTAAGTTTCATTATTATTTAGGGCGCAAAAATATTGTTAAAAAATCACTCAAGTGAAATCTATGAAACTAGACTGCTATTTTTTATTCTGTTAAATTTATAATACTTATAATATTATTGCTATATTATGTGTGGGGCTAAAAATTTTCCAGTTTATGAATACTTTATAAAATTCAACTATACATAATGCAGTTACGTTATATATAGAGGCATTGAAAAAAATTAATTTAGTTTTTATAATTATAAATATTTTTTTTTATATACGATTGTATGTTGCTGTGTGCATTAAAATAAAATAAAGTTTTCTTTATGACCTATAGTAGCTATCTAAAAATATTTACTTTTCAAACACAAGTTTATTGCGAATATGTAGGTGTATAAAAAATGTTCACTGCACTTAAAAATATTTATGCAATGTCAGGAAAAAAAAAATAGTAATAAAAATAAATTTGAAATTTTTATTTAAATAAAATATTCAAAATTAAAGAAAAATATGTTTCCTGTATAAATTAATAGTATGAAGAAAAGAAAAAAGCATTAAAATTTAACAAACACGTGTAGATCAGACATTTTTTAAGCAAAACTTTTATTAAAATTATGCTGAAATGAATTCAGGAATGAAAATTTCAAAGAAAAGGATATTTTCAATCTTTCAATGATTTATGAAAAATTTAATTTTTTTTTGTTCTTAATTTCATTCTTCCTTTTAGCACCATATAGGACATTTTTTTTTATTCAGACCGAATTATATTTTATTTAAGATATGACCATTTCCGAACTTACGAACTTAATGTAATATGATATTATTTGATCTTATCTTTAATCGGTCTAGGATTTTTATGCTTCATTCCATTTTATACTCTTAAATTCAAGTTAAATGCTATAATTATTAAATTTTAAATTATTAAAATTATTTTAATAAATTTAATTAAAATATCAATCGAAAGGCCGAAAGAAAAAAAAAAAGATATAGCATACTTTTGGGGGCAATAAATTATTGCTTGAATTTTCAACAATTCAAAATATTTCAGTAGTATGAAAACTTACGTGGCAATGTTTAATGGAAAAACACAGAAACTGCTAACTCAATGTATTTCAATCGAATTTTTTTCTTTTTTTAAACAATATTGAGGTTTGATAAACGTGAAATTAGCTCTCACAAATGTGATAAGATCATACAAAATTCATTATTAGATAAAACGAAAACTGCATTTATTTCGTTATCTACTTGTTCTATAATTGTAGGAACTAGCTTTAAAAGATCGAATTGGTTTTTTAAATATGGTTATTTTCACAGAGAAATTGCTCTTAATCTTGTTGTTTAATTTATTATGCTAAACTTAAATTTATTCCTATACATAATAATTTAGCTGTGGTATTAACCATGGTAATAAAACTGTGTTGTTTATATAAAGTGCGTCATTTTCTATGAAGATATGTGTAAAATTGACGCTATAAATTGTAATGTAAACATGCTATATGTATAATCGTACATTTACACCATGTTAATAACTATATTTGGGGTCAATAATTATTGTACATTTTGGTAGCCATGAAAAAAAATATGATTTTTAATATTTTTATTAAATATTTTGATAAATTTGATTCAAAGATTATTAAAGCGAAATATTCAATTGACATTTAATCGATACTCTAATTTTTGTATTTCTGCATAGAAATGTTTATTGAGAAATGTTTCGGCTATGGATATCAATAATATTATTCTACACGTTACGCTATGTTGGTTATAGTAACATCTTTTTGAGATTACGAAAATGCTTTTCACATAAATTTAGGAAAATATTTATCGTAAAACTGATTGTGATTTTCATGTTTTAATTCCATTTCAGTATACTAGCTGGCTATTTTACTAAATTATTAACAAAATAGGTATGAAAATTTTCGTTGCATAGTTTTAGGGACAACAATATTTTTTTTTACAATAAATTATGTATTAGGTCTTGAATATTGAAAATTAATATTTTTTTTTTATTTAAAATTAATTTTTTTCAACTTTTCTTAAAATTAACCAAAAAAATTGTTGATTTATACAAGAAATGGTTTCCTAATAGCAAACAAATCGTAATTATTATCAGAAGTCAATTTTTATAAGGTTTAACTAATTAATTTTGCCGAGAATTTTCGATCTTAAGATATTAAAGATTCTTTCACCAAATTTTTTCAACTTTTTTTTACATAATAAACAACTATATCCAATAAAACTACAATTTTATAGAAGAATCGATTAAAAGTGATTGATTACATTAAATATCGTGTAAGCTTTATAATTTAATTAAAGATTCATCTTATATTTCATTTCAATTTCCAGATTCTCAGAATAAATTTACAAGAAATAAAAATTATCTTAAAGGGTAAATTCTAAATGAAATCCTTGATTTTCCTTTCTAATACTTTCTAATTTTTCTTTTAAATTCTCATATTTTTTTTTACTTTTATTTTACTCTTAGACATAGAGAAAAAATTCTTAAGTAATTAATTTATTTGTGTTGATTTTAGAATTGGAAGCCATTAATTTATGTTAATGCATGAAATCAATGTCATGATTCCTTTTTTTTTTGCTTTTAATTCGTTATAATACAAATATAAGGATAACACGAGAGAAGAATGAATAAAAATTATCCTTTTTGTATAATTATTGTTTTAACGATTATAATAAAGAAGAATATTCTTAGTTAATTTCTTATTTATAAAAGATCCATGAGTAATTACATTTAATAAAATTTAAAGAAATTAAATCCGAACCTGTCTTTAGAAAAAATCCTATTTAAAAGTGAAAAAATTAATCGAGTTTTAGAGCAGTTAGTGAAGCTGCCTGCCCTTGTATTTATTACATTAAATTTAACATTTAATTGTAATCCTCACAATATTTAATAATTAAAATATTTAAATATTTTAATAACGAAATATAAATAAAAATTAACTATATAACTTTATCTACTTTGTGTCCTTGATATTATATAATATTTAAATATATTTAATAGATTCATCTTAAATCTATCAAAATTTAACTAAGCCACATACCATAAGTAAAAAATATAAACATAAAAATAAGGTTGAGTTTTTAATGATTGTTGTTTTTGAAGAAATATTAAAATAAAATAACAAAAAAAAAAAGTATTATAATCCTTAATTTTATGGATATATTGTATTTGGAATCGCATCTTTCCAGTAAACTTTGTTCTGTAATAAAAAAATAAAATTTGAACTTTAAATGTAAAGTATTTTTATAGCTCAAAGAAATTGCAGTACAATCTAGGAAATTTTGACTTTCAATCCGTTATAGAATATTTCATGTTAATGTGGATTTTCATTTTATTATTGATATTACAAAATCTTTTCTAAAATTTTCAAATCGGTAAACTGGAAAAATGGAAATTTAAGAAGAAAATTTCTACAGAACTAAAAATATCAGTGACTGTTTATTAGTGGTTAAGGTATTTTTTTTCCTGTTGATTTCAGATGATTAAGAACAATTAGATTTTTACTGTTCATTTGTTTACAATTTTTAAGGAATAGTAGATTATCTCGTTCTTTTCTTATCCATACTCCGTTTTAAAAATTCTTGATGTATAATAGCTCTAAATTTTTTAGAAACATGCTTGATTTTCTTAGTTTAGAACCATTCATATAAATAATATATTAATAATTTTTTTACCAAACAACTGAAATTCAATGAACCAGAGTTTATAAAACATAAAAATTACAAAGTCCTTTATCGTACAAAGTCCTTTATCGTAAAAATCTTGACTTTATTTTAAATTTGAACTGTATACAATTTAATCTTATATTCTATAACAATTGGATTAATTTACGATATTTGTTTAATTTAAAAATTATGTCTCCATATTTAAGAAATTTAAAAAATCATTGAATTCGAAAATTAGAATTTCGGTTTGCTTTTAATATAATTTTTAAATTAAATAAATTTTCCCTTTAAGCCATAGAATTAATATTTATGAAAGAACACGATTAATTCAAATTAATTTTCTAATTTTTAGGTTATACTGTACTTGTACCTATTAAAAGAAATTATTTAATAACACTTTAATACAAGAACAAAAAATAAGAAGAAAAAAAACATCTTCGCTTTTTTTCTTAAGAATCTTTAAGAAGGAAAAAGTCCTTCAATAAATTGTAAATAAAAATATCATATTTTACGATAACAACTTTTTAAGAAATTATTATTTTATAAAAAGTGGAAAATTGCCTATATTGTATATTGTAAGTATGTTTATACGTTTAACAATAAAAAAATAAAAAAACAAAGAAAAAATGAATTTGGTATGTAAAAGATTCATTGTAAAAAAAAAAAGAAAAAAATCATTTCTTTTCTTATATCTTAAGGACATTCACTTAACCTTAGACTTTAAAAATATATATATTTATATACATAATATATTAATGTATGTAATCAAATACGTACATAATAGCTAAAAAAGTAAAAATTTCAGAACAAACATATTCCCTTAAAACAATCACATTTCCTTTAAGTTGATCGTTGTAATGAACAACTTCTGATTTAATAAGGATGCAAAAAATTTGTTCTACTGAAATAATTTCAATAGTAAATAGTTCAGTAGTAAACTATAGTGTTATACAAAATTTTTATACATATATGGTCGGTCGGACTTTCAGTTGATATTTTCACATGCAATTATAAAATAACTTACCCATACCATAATATTCGTTGAATGAAATTCTTTGCAGATTGTGGATTACAGATCTGTAATTCCAAACAAAATATTTTGCATACTCGCACAAAATGACAAGTCAAATTAGCACCCATCTAAAAGAATATAGCGTAAGATACTTAAATATAAGTATCATATACTAATTTAAATCTTAATGAGCAAGAAATATATTTACTTTTTAAAAATTTTCAAATTTATTTAAAAATTAATTCTAGAGAATGTTGACAATTAGCACACATTCAATCAAACAGTCGAATTTTCGAAAATATTTTTTCCACAATTTTTTATTTTATTCAAATACGTTAAAAATATACTAAAAATATTTTAAAGTATATCGTAAAATATATTAATATATAGTAATATATAGATTCTAATATACTTACTAAGAAGATAAAGAATGACAACAAAATAAAAAAAAAAAAATTAAAAGAAATATTCAATTATTCAACTTACTTGGGCCCCTCTTCAATTAATTCCTTAGCGAATACAATATGATGTACGTGAATATATACACACATATGCCATTGTATTAAACATTTTTTTTTTGAAGGTTAAGTACACAATTCATATGAAAAAAATGGAAAAAAATTAATTCTTAAAAAATAATACCTACTTCGTACAAAATAATTGTCTCTTAGAGAAAAGTAAATATTTTTAATAAAACAATCAATTTCATTTTTGTTTTTCCATTCCACTTCAGAGACTTTTATTTCGGCAAAAAGGAATACAAAAATTTGTAAAAATGAAAACAAAAAAAAAAAAAATTCATTTTTTTTTTTTTTTTAATAAAATGAAAATTGATGACATGAAGTCTTTTGAAGTTTTTCGTTTGTTGTTTTTTTTTGGAAAATTTTCTAAATATTTTACAAAAAAAAAATTTTTCGTTTTCTTGTATAAATTTTAAATTTTTAAGCGAAAAATTATTTTTTTTTTTTAATAATATGCAAATATTTCTTTTTAATAATTTGTGGGGAAAAAAAAACGAAACCAAAAGAAAAGTGAATTAAGGAACAAGACTTCCTTATACTTAAAATAATTTTTTTTTGTTGTTGTTATAGCCTAATTGTGATTATTACTTGGAGACATACAGGCTTCCTAACAACAAGATTAAAAATAATAAACCTTTATTAAATTGTTTTCTGAAATACAGAAGAATTTTTTGGAATTTTTCATAGTAGCTATTTGCAAAAATAAAATTTTTTTTTGGAAATTTTTGGAATTTTTTTATAAATTTTTATTTGTACAGTTCATTTACTTACTTTTCATATTTAGATTATCAAAAATGCTGTATTAAGATATTGTTATGCCAGTATAGATTCTGAAGTTTCATTAATTTGAAATTAAAAATAAATTGAATTAACTAAATAAAGTTAGAATTTAAAATGGGTACAAAACTTTAATATCCACAAGCTAGTTGATGGACCACTACATATAACGGGCTCAAAAGGAACAAATAATGTTTTTCTTTGCTAGACTGGAACTGCCACACCTGCAAAATTCAGAGATTCTTACTATGAATATGTTTACTTTGGAGAACTTAAGATGGTTAGGTTAGGTATTAAATAGTAAAAACCCTCCATCTCTCCCCCTCTTACCCGTCTATTTCTTCCAATTCATCCATATAACATCATCATCATAATCATCTTTTGGTTCTACAGCTCCGGGTGAGCCTTGACCTTGTTCACAATTTTTCGCCAAACTTCACGGTTCTGGGCAGCTGCCCTAAAGTCATGGACCCCAATTCTTCTACAAAATTCTAGAAATGAATTTCAATTGATACTTGTCTTATAAACAACGGATAATCGAGAACTGACATGTGTAGAAGTGACGGCAAATTGACTTACAAAATTTTACCAAAATACACAAACACAAAAGCAAGTTAAGGAAAACGTATGGTAAAAATGACCTTATTACTTATGTCTATTCCATAAAATTTAATTGGTTAATTTAAATGATTTTTAATATTTTAAATTTTTTATGAAGTACATAGCTAAAATTTTGAAATTAAAGATTACTATAAGACAAAATCGAAGACGAAAATGGCAGCATAGGGTAAAATTTTTACCATAATTCATGGTTTATAGTTTGTAAAGGTTTGTAAATTATAAAGATTTTTGGTGGAAATTAAGTTCGACATATATAGGGATTTGTAATAAATGTATATTGAAATAAAAATTTGTGGTTACGCATATAGATTAAGAAAAAAAACTGATTTCTAGAGTCTATTAGGAGCTCTATTTGTTACTTAATTAACAGAAAAAAAAACTTCAATTATTTATTCATTTTATGTAACATTAAAATTGTTTGCACAGATTTTAATCACAGGTCCCTTTGTACGATAATCTCAACTAAAATATTGTAAATAATCTCAACCAATGTATTGGGAATACTTACTTAATAAAACTATATTTATGACTAACTTATTAGGTCTATTATTATTAATTTAAAAAATATTAATTCTTTATAATTTAGAATTTCTTTCTTGGCATGTTTTAAAGAAAATCCTTTTGAAGGTCCACGTTTATTTCATTATATTAAAATTATTCGCATATTAAATGCTAGGTTCTTGTATTTTATTAAATTATTTTATTAAATTTTCAGTATGGCTATCTATGTATTTATTATAAATAAATTATTTTTATTTTAATAAAATAAAATTCTTTTTTTTAATATTTTATAAATTACATTTCCCTAAAACAGAAAGAAAAATAAATAAAATAACAACAAAAATTCCATAATTCTCAAATAATATTTTCCATTAATTTTCTTTTCTTACATTTTTACTCAAATTCAAAAAAAAAAATTAAAAAGCAAAAAGAAAGAGAGAAAACAAAAATTAATGAGAATGAAAAAATGCAAAGTAACAAGAGTAATAATACAAAAAAAAGAGCAATTGAACAACTCTACACACAAACACACATTATAATAATTATACACACATGTATGTATTTTGACATTTTACTATATGTAATTGTTTTGTTTCTGTTGAATAGAGCCTTTAAGCTGAAAAATGCCATATCAACGGAATGACAACAAAGAAATAAGACAAATGTTTCAAAAAACATAAAAAAACCAAAACAAAATAGAAATTCATTTTTTGTTTTATTTGCTTTTTTTTTTTTGCTTTTGTTTATTTCTGTTTATTCCCAAATGATTACATATGAACAAAAAAAAATAATAACATCAGTTAAAATGAAATTAACCAGCAACTTGTCCGGAAAATGAAAATTCATTCGCCGAAAAATAATTAATCATGTATGTGTGGATGATTGTATAATAATATTTATTTAGGCATATATGTACACTATACAATAGTATTTATATACGCATATACGTGTATATGATGTATGTACATTATGAGTTTTATCAGAATAAATTAAAAAAACAAAAGAGAAAATTAAAATGAAAGCTAACAATATAAAAATAAAAATCTAAAGGAGAAATAAAGCAAAAAATTGAAATTTTCTTTTTTTTTTGTGTTGGGAAGGGAACAATTCCTTGATGAGTTTTCGTCAATTTTCTATTCAATATTTAACTACATACATATATAATAGAATTTCAAATAATAATAACAAGGATGCCATAGCATAGTTATAGTATAATAAACAGAACAATAAACTATTATAATATAAGCACAAATGATAATAATAATAACTAGAAAGAATACACAAACATCCTGTTATACACATGGCAATGAGATTACGCATTTCGTAGTTCAGGGAAGAGAAAATTGTAGCTCGCGAACCATATCACTTTTATCTTTTTAATGCGACTTTTAAAAGGAAAAAGGAAAAAGGAAAAAAAACATATTATTTTTTTCCCTGAATTTTTGAGAATTGTTGTCCAGTTTTCCCATTCTCATTCAGGTTTATCTATGGACCATCAATAAAATCTGCATTAAAAACTGAGTTTAACAATATTTTCATTAAAATATTATATACCGCATCAAGATATTATCCGGATTTAAAAATATGCTGTGAAAACAGTATATTTATTCAGGACATGCATTGCTAGGGTCACTATTTATATTTCGGGTCTAGCAATAAAAAACAAACATTTATCATTGGAAATGGTTTTATTGTTTTTCAAAATATTCCCCATGAAGATCAATACACTTTTGCATGCGGTGAAACCAATTTTCGTAGCACTTTTTCCACTCCGATTGAGACACCTCCAAAACATGGTTTTTGAACGCATCGACTGGAACACCCATACGGTCGATTGCTGTTTCGTTTCGGGCTCATATGCATAGATCCATGATTCATCACCTGTGACTATCTTATAAACGTCTTTTGACGCACCGCGATTGAATTTTTTCAACATTTCTTTGCTCCAATCGACACGAGCCTTCTTTTGTGCAATCGTCAAATTTTTTGGGATCCATCGACAACACACCTCTTTCACTAGTATTGCCAGGACCCGAAATATAAATAGTGACCCTCGTACCATAAAGTAAGAAATAATCAATTCTTTTTATAAAAATAAAAGTTATTTTCCTTTTTTCCAAATTCTAAATGATGTTTCGCAAAAATTACAAAATTTGTATACTTGAGACTTTCGAAATTTTGAATTTGTAATTTTGGGCTCCCGTCAAAGTAAAATCTAGCCACCCTTGATTCATACAGTTGAGCAGGTAACGCAAATCGTTATAATTTATTAATAAAAATCAACAATATTTTGTACTTTTAAAATATTTTTAGAATTTTTATTATAAACCACTTATTACCTTCACAAATCAAACATAAAACTGAATTATATAATTTAAACTAAACTTTATTCGTAGTAGGTCGCTCATAGAGTAAAGACGTTCTTTGTGATCAATGTTTTAAATAAAAGAAAAAAGTTTTTGGTATAAATAAATTTGTTAATAATATTGTTGGTGACTTGAATACATTAGTGTAGTGATTTTATAATAACAATTAACTTACTTCGTGGATTGAAACATTGTAATTTTAAACTAGTGATATAATTTTTGCATTAAATTTAATTATTATTATATTGATATTTGAAAAAAATATTGTTGATATATGATAAACAGTGGTTGCCATAGCAACATTATAACTTTTAATTATTTTTTTTGAATTTATCGTTTATAGATTACAGCTTACTGTAATTCAATTTTAAATAATATTTTGAAAATATTAATAAAAACTATAATAATATCCCTTATATAGAAAATAAAGTTTCTATTTAAGCATAATTTCTTTTACACAACTAATTTAATAATTAAATATTTAATAAATTAAAAGTACTTTGAGCGACATTCGCAATGGCGGGCCCTGAAATGGGCACTTCGGGTAATTTCTTCGGGCCTTTGGCTACACTGGATTATTCCCATAATTCGCCGGGTAAACTTAAGAAAAGGAAATCGTCGGGAAAAATTAATTTTGAAAAAAACTTTGAAGAATTTCCTACATTAGGTTCGAGTGAGATTAGTTTTAAAAAATTGTGTCAAAAAAGATTCGTAACAATGAAGTCAATTGATTCTGATAAACCTATGCGTTCATTCAATATTTTTATTGTTTCAAAACTCATTAGTGGTATTAGCTCCCAAGCTAAGCCGAATTTTAATAAGGATGGGAATATAATCATAGAAGTACCAAATAAAATGTTGGCAGATAAATTTTTAAAAGTTACGAAGCTAGGTAATATTAGTGTTGTTGTGGAACATAATAACAATTTAAATCAATCAAAAGGGACCTTTTATTCTAGAGATCTTTTAAGTTTGACTGACAATGAAATCTTGGAAGGCCTTATGGAAAAAAACAAAGATGTTATCAGTATTTATAGGTATAAAAAGAAATTTTCTTTTGATGGTATTGTCAAGGAAAATTACTCAGGACTAGTGCAAGTCACCTTTGATACCACGGAACCTCCTAAGGAAGTAAAGGTAGGTTTTTTGACAATTAATGTTAGAAAATTTTACCCTAACCCGCTGAAATGCAAGTTGTGCCACAGGATTGGACACAATTTAAAATTTTGCAAGACAACCACTCCTCGCTGCAGTAAATGCTCTAAAGAGATAAAAGGTACACCTGAAGAACATGCTACAGAGTGTGAACCGATTAAATGTATAAATTGTATTGGTTCTTCCTTTGATGATGGGCACTCAGCAGATTCAAAAGATTGTCCTTCATTTATCAAAGAAAAGAATATCCTTAAATTAATCACAGACAATAGAATAACACGCAAAGAGGCTATCAAGAAATATATTGAATTTAACAAATTTTCACAACTCAAAACTCCAATGAAACTCACTTCTTCTTCGAATAACTCTTCATTTTCTGAATTAGTAAATAATAGTAAAGAAACTATTGCATCAATTAATTCTAAAGAATCAAATAACCACACTGAAACAAACAAAGCTATAGATTCCTCACACAATTTAAATGTAGATATAATTAGTACATTTGATAAACAAGCTGCTCTTAACAAAATAACACAGGCAGTTATTGAAAGCTGCGGAAAAAATAAGGACCTTTTTTCTTTACCTAAATCACATGGTTTTAATTCTTCTGTTTCAAATTTTAAAAATAATAAATCTTCTTCAAAAAATATTTTAAATTCGGCTAGCGATCATTTTTCTTCGGGAAACTCAGATATTGAAGATAATTTAATTAAAAGAAAATTTATTAAAAAAAATCAAAATAAGAACATTATTCAACATTAAAATAAAAATAATTTTTCCATTAATAACAAAATAAAAATTAACATTATTTCAACTATAACAAGTAATTCTTATGTTTAATAAAAGTATGGTAAATTTTACGGATAATACAAAAAAATCTCTCGGTTTTTCTACTAAAATTATACAATGGAATATACAAGGATTTCAAACTAACAAACCTTATTTGGATCTCATTATTGATAAATATAGGCCTCTCATCTTGGCTCTTCAAGAAACCCATTTAAAGGAATCCAATATGCCTTGCAAATATCGAAATTATAATTGTTATTTTAAAAATTCTTTTCATTCTTCTGGAGGCGTTGGCTTTTTAATAGATACTGCCCTAGATTTCAATAAAATTGATTTGGGAGTTGGAGCGGTAGCAATAGGGGTTGAAGTTGCATTGCCAGGCGTGTCCAACAGAACCTCAATTATTAATGCATATTTTCGGCCTAAAAATGCTTTTAATAAGCAAGTGCTACAAAGAATTTATGAAAGAGTCCCTGTACCTGGTCTCTTTTTGGGCGATTTTAACTGTAGAAATCAACTATGGGGAGATCGAATATGTAACAGGAGAGGAAAAATAGTAGAAAAATGGCTTGAAGATCATGATGAAATATGTATTCTTAATGATGGCTCACCAACTTTTCTTTCAAATATGGGATATTATAGCATAATAGACTTATCTTTTGCGCACAAAGATATAGCTGATAAACTTCGCTGGAGTTTGACTGATAATGTAAAGGGTTATGATCATATTCCTATAATTATTCAAACAATAGAAAGAAGTGAAATATTACCAAAAACTAAACGTAGATTTATAATGAAAAAAGCTAACTGGAGAAAATTCGGCTTAGAAATAACAAAAGAATTAGGAGGGAAACCACAGTCAAGAAATATTAATACTGAAGCTTCAAATTTAACAAAAGTTATTAGGACAGCAGCTAATAAGTCAATTCCGCTTACAGGAAATAAAAAAACTTTGAACAATCCCTTTTGGTATAACAACTACATTGGAGTTTTAAAAAAACAAAAGGATCAAGCATATAGGGCATTCAGTAGAAATCCGTGTCAAAATACTTTAATAAATCTAAAAAGAAATAATGCAATTTTTCGTAGAGCAATAAAACAGGCCAAAAAAACGAAATGGGAAGAATTTGCTAATAGTATAAAGAACTGCAATCTTTCTAGCACTTGGAAAAAATCCAAGAATTTTTTAAAAAATGAAAAATCTTCTAGTAAAATCTATATTGAGGTAAATGGAGAATTTCTAACTGACCCGGCAAAGATAGCAAGTGTTTTTGCAGACTATATTCAGTCAAAACATCAAGTTTTAAACCTTCAAGATGAGTCTTATGAATTTGTTGAAAGTGATTTTTATTCAAATTTGGGAAATTCGCTGGAGGAAAAAATTTCATGGGATGAATTAATAGCAACTATTAAATCTTTCAAAGGATCGTCTCCTGGTCCTGATGGGATAACGTATAAGATGATAGAAGAATCCGGCACTACTTTTCAATTACGGCTTTTAAATTTGTATAATGAAATCCTTGATAATGGTATTATTCCACAAGTTTGGAAAAATTGTACACTAAAGCCGATTAAAAAGCCGAATAAGGCTCCACATCAAATAAATAACTACAGAAATATATCTTTACTTAATACCATGGGAAAAATATTAGAAAAAATTATTTCCAAAAGACTTAATTATGTAGCAGAGAACATTTTCAGTGATTCAATTCATGGCTTCAGAAAATGTAGAGGCCCTCAAACAATTATGCAGAAGATCGATTATATTGCAAATTTAGAACTTAAGAACAAAGGCCACATGGATTTAGTGAGTTGTGATCTTCACCAGGCTTTCGATTTCGTGCATAAAAGAAGAATTTTAGAAGTTCTGAAAAATTGGAAAGTGGGTGTTAAATGTGCAAAATATATTTATAATTTTATGACAAATAGAGTAGCAGCAGTTGAAGTTATGGGCTGTCTGTCCAGTAAGATTAAAATAGGGATGGGAATTCCACAGGGTTCTCCTTTGTCTGTTACACTTTTTAATGTTTTCATGAGCACTTTACCCAACCACATGATAAATTTTCCAGAAATTAAGCTTTTTATCTACGCTGATAATGTATTGATGTGCTGTGCAGGTGATAGAATGACAAGAGAGAGAAGCATGAACCGGGCCCTTCAATGTTTAGATGATTGGGCGAAAGAAAATGGCTCTAGCTTTCCTAACGATAAAACAGAAGCTATTCATTTTTGTCAAAAACGTGCTTGCGTGAAACCAGAAATTATCCACAACAATAAATTAATAACTTTCAAGAGCAATATAAGAATTTTAGGCATAGTTGTTGATTCCAGAATTAAGTACAATGTACATACTATTAATGTTATTAACAAAGTGAAGAAATCTAATGGTTTGTTAAAATTTCTATGTAGCAGAAGATGTGGACCGCCCCCTGAAACAGCCCTGAGAATAGCTAGATCGCTAGTTATGGGTACAATTGATTTTGGATTGAATTTCTATGGTTTTTCAGCTAAATCCAATTTACAAAAGCTTCAAGCAGCTTTGAATCAGAGTGCCAGAATATCATTGGGTGCATTAAGTCCCACAAGATTAGATTCATTGTTATTATTATCAGGATTCCCTTTATTGGAACATAGAACTGAAGAATTGGCTTTAAGCTTGGCTTCTAAAGCATTTATGGACGTAAATCACCCGCTACATGAGTTATTTCAAAACAGTTTACCAGTAGTAAATAAAGCAAGTGTATCTATGGCGATAAAAACCTTTGTGAAGGCAGAAATAAGGGTTGGAACTATGGATTTCTCTAGTAACAGAAAACCATGGTGCAACGCTTCATCTTTAATCGATGATGAATTGGCGAACTTTGGAAAAAACGATCTTCACCCTGAAGTACACAGAAAAAGATTTCTAAATTATAGAAACAATTTTATTAGCAAAAAGTTTATATTTACGGATGCTACTAAGAATTATAATGGCGTTGCTATTGCTGTAGTTAACGAAAACTCTCTAATGAGAAGTTACGTCCTTCCTCCTGACGTGCCAGTTTTTGTGGCTGAGAGGTTGGCTGTCCTAAAAGCAATCGACTTAACAGAAAACTTTGAAAATGATGAATTCATTATTTGTACTGACAACCTAGCCCTTGTCAATCAATTAAAAAATACAAGATCAGAATCAAAAACCGCAAATTTAATTATTCAGAATCTTCTTAAAAACAATGGACGAATAAGAATTGCCTGGGTTCCTGGACATGTGGGAATTCCAGGTAATGAAAAGGCTGATGCAGAAGCAAAGATGACTCTTAATTCTCCAATGGAGTCGTTAATACCCGCATCTTATACCTATGCCAAATCTCAAATAAAAAATTTTATTAAGGAATCCAGAAAAAATTATTGGGATTCCACTTGGCAACATTTAAGTGTGATGGAATTAGATAGGGAAGATACATGTTGCAGCAAAGAGAATATTAGATCAGATGCAATCAAATATAACAGGTTGAGACTAGGCTGTGCTTTATTTACTCATGGACATCACTTTAGAAATATTGAGCCAGAAAATTGTAGTAGATGTGAGGCTAGGCTTTCAATCAAGCACGTTTTATCAGAATGTGAAATTACAAAAGATTTTTGGCCTACTAACTTCAAAACCCCTATCAAGGCACTTATAAATGACTCCATTGAAGACAGAAAAATGTTAAAGTGGCTATTGATGATTCATGGATTGTGGAATAAAATTTAAATCAGCTAATTTTCATAACTTAGAATTTTACTGAAAAATAAATTTTTCGTAATTAGTTTTCTTAGCTTTCATTAATTTCATAGATAGAAGAACTAATTAATTTTTATTATCATTTTAATATCAATTCTAAATAGTAAATATTGCATATATTCAGGAGAAAGGTTGTTTATGTTAATAGTTTTGTACTTGTTTAATAGTTTTAATAGCAAATAAAATTTTAGAAATTTATGATTATAATGAATTGATTACTTTTTAATTTAATTTATTTTTTTTTTTAATTTATTATGAAAAATAGAAAAATTTTGTTAATTAAATGAAATATAATTTTGTCATTACCCTTAAATAGTAATTTAGATTTTAAAAAGGAAGTTATTTTTGTATGATAAGCTTTAATTGTAAATGTTTTGAATATTATAATTTACTTTGATTCGTTGGCTCACAGATCAAGTTATCAAGAGTCATAATGTATTTGTCATAACATTTATGTATATGAGAAATAAATATAAAAATAAAAAAAAAAAAAAAAAAAAACTAAACTTACCATTATATTGCCAAAAAAAAAGCCATTTATGCATTTCATATAACATTTTAATAACAAATTGTTATACATATATAAATTATTAAAAAAACTCTAATAATATTAATAGAAATATTATAGAATCAAGAATTTCATTTAAACTGTTGAAGTCAATTAGAAAACTTATATTAAATTATGCCTTAACTGTGGGTATTTATACGTGATTAGGTTTAATTATAATTTACATTGTAATTATATTCTGTTCTTAGGAATTATTTTTTTGAAATCATTGAATATTTTTAATATTTTTCAAGAAATACCTAATTAACATTTGAATTCGATACTACACCCACATAACGAAATTATTGAATCCAAAGTTTGCCCCAATGTAAAATCATGGGAATTCCTATGAAGTTTTAATATCTAAACAACCTAATATTATAAATACCTTGACTCATATTATAAATACCTAATTTATAATACGAGTCAAGAATAGTACACTTAAAACCCAAGTTAATTCTCAAAAATAATATTTTCTCACAAATCAAACAACTTTGGGGAACACCATAAACTTTAGGTTTCCTAAAACTGATTATGCTGAATACATTTTGTAGTAATTATCACTATAATAACAATAATATATATAAATATACGTGTTATAAACGTGCGTATGTACATACACCTATACTAATAATTGTAATAAATTTACAATGTAACATAAACGTATATACATTATATAATATTAAAATGTGTATATACAAAAAGCAAATATTCAGATATTATAAACACTGTTTTGAATCTCAACATTGGAGGGATAAAAACGATTTTCCACTTTTTTTTTGTTAATTAATTTCTGGAAAAAAAAGGAAAGCAAAGTAAAACGAAAAAAAAAATAATTATTTTGAATTTTAATTTTTTTTTGTTTTTTTGCTTCTTGTTTTTTGCTTATGCAGTGCTATTTACGCAAAAAAGACATTGATTCACATGTCATTTAGTAATGTTTTTTTTTTCGTTTGTTTGTATGTACTTTGTAATATATATTGTATATTATTGTATTTGTTCGTGTGTCATTCAATAAAAAATATTATATAAGACTAAATATTACAATTTTTTTATATATATGATATATAGCAACACGTGTTTTATATAGATTTTAACAAAATATTTCATGAATCTTTTACAATGAAAATTTTGGGTAGTATAGGAAAAAACACAAAATGAGAAAATGAAATTTTGTGCTTCAGGTTAAAATTATACTTTTAAAAAATTTTTTATGCTAGAATAATATTAATTTTATTTGAAAATAAACTAGTAGATATTTTTAAAATTTAAATAAATGAAATAGTCTGCAGTTTATATAATTGGAAGTTAGTATTGGATTATTCTTAGAGGACAACGCACATGGAATAATAAACTCTAATTGTTATCTTTGAAAAATTAAATTAGTAAATAATTATTAATAAATACAGAAAGTGAATTTTGTGTACAATAATAATTAATTGAAAATATTCCCTTTTTATTTTAATCCACGCAATTTGCTATATAATTTGTTACATATCTTACCATTTCATTTTCCTTATCACAACTTTTCCGTAAAGAGGGGAGAAAAACTAATTATGTATAACATTTTGTTCAATTTCGTCCCTATACGGAGGGCATATTTAGGCATTATGATTTCTATCGCATGTTTATTAAGATTTTAAAGTTTATATTTATAAACATATATAAAATGCTCTAATTAATTCTAGCTGAATAATACTGAAATAAATACTTTTATATCACTTATTATTTTAATTTACAATTTTTTAGATTTATTTTCATGTTATGACTTTTATCTTACACCTTTCTACTATATTTTTCATAAATTTTTCTTGTACTACTTCCAAATTGCTACATAGACCCACAACGAAATATAATTTATATAGCATAATGTTCTTTATAGGCTTCTTCAAATATTCGGGCCTCTACAACATTTCCTGTTAAATCCGTTTAGTTCTGTTAAACGCTATTTTTATTCAAATATTTAAAAAATTATATTTGAATTAATTTTTTAGGAATTCAAAGTAGTTTCTAATAATTTTATTCTGTATGTTGGTTATAGGATAATTTTATTTGTTAAATAATTTTATTTGCTATAGTTAAATAGGAACTTAAATTTTTATATTCGAAATGCTTATAGAATTTAATCAATATTATTCCTGTTCGTCATTATATCTATAGAAATTTTAAAGGCCATTCATCTTATATAGTAGAATATCCAACCATATTAAATACATATTTCAGGAGCCAAAAGAAAATATTTTTGCGAATAATATAAAAGAGAAAATTACCAACACATACATTTTATGCAAATATTAATAAACACATGTAATTTTTTTATTAATTTTGATTTATTGATAAAAAAATATTTTTTTCTTAAAATAATAACAAAAAAATAACAGCAATATAAAATTATAGAAAAGGTAATAGAAATTCTAAATAAAAATAACAATAACAAAGAAAAAAAAAGCGCAAAAACAAAAATTAAAATGGAATATAAAAAATAATTTTGTCATTTTCTTGTATTAACAAAACAAAAAAAAAAAATAAAATAAAATTTAAAACAAAAAAAAGAAATAACAATAATTTTCTTCCACGTCGATTTCAAACTTATTTTGACATCTCATTTTATATGTATGTTTCTTTAAAATAATACCGAAAAACAAAATATAGTATTTTTAAAACATAAAATTCTTTCATACAAAATGTATAAGTATGCATACAAACGAACATGTCTTATGTCTTGATATCTAAGAAACTTTTAATATAAACCACATTCATAGCGTATAACACTAACAATATTATAATTTACTTTTTTTTTTTCAATTATCTATGTACAAAATAGTAAAGTATTATAATTGTATATATTTTCGTATAATATTATATTTTGTATAATAGATATATCGTAATATTATCGTAACATAGTAGGTATAATAATAATAAAATTAAATCACATTTTCTTTTTTGTTTTTTTTCATTCTCCTCTTTTTTCTTTTTGCAGGCTCTCTTCTTCTTAACACTTTGTTTTGTTTATTTTATAATGTTTTTGTTTTTCAATAAAACGTAATGTTATTTTCTTTTCTATTCTCTTTACTCTTCTTTATTCGACACGACAACGTAACGACACTTTATTCATTCTTTCACTGTTTTCCTTTGTTTTCTTTTTAATAAGAATGTGAAAATAAAAAATAAAAAAAAATTCTTTACAATTTTTTCTTTTAAAAAAATCCAATTTTTTGCGTGCTTAGTAAAAAACAAAAAAAATAATAATAATAACAATAATAATAAAAACGATAATAATACTAAAAGTGAAAAAGAAAAGAAAAACAAAAATCTGTTCGTAATTTTCACGTCATTTCGTTAATTTGTGTACTGGCGAAAAATTCAAATATATTTATAGTATTGGCACGTATATAATTGACAATTATCATGTACGCATACCATGTATATATATATACCCATATTTGAAAATGATAATTTTTTGGTTTTTGTAATATTTGATTAATTTGTTTTATTTGTATTGTATATTTTGGACTGCTTCCTATTAATTTACCAATAAATGCACCACTAAAATATATTATTGTTGATAATAATATTAAACGACGTAAATGTACTAATAATAATGCCATATTATGTATGTATTTTGTACCGGGTAAACAAACAACGTAATTTCTATAATTATTTTAAATTTAAATTCAAGTTAAAATTTCAATATAAAATTTTTAATTGCGTAAAATTATTTCAAGAATAAAATTTATTGTCACAATTTTAATTTGATTCCGTTATAGAAAAAAATATTAAATTAATTATTTTATTGTTTTTCAATTTATTCTGCACAAAAAAAAAAATTTTTTTAAATACAATAGAAAAATTTTTGTTTTTATTTACTTTACGCGATCATCATCTTATTCGTCAATCAATGAGTAAACTAAAAATATAATTTGCTCTCAAAATATTTTTTTAAAGAATTTTTTTAAATGATCAGCTGATTATTTATTTTAAAATAATATACATATGTACGTACGTATGTATGTAAGTAAGAAGCTTTTCTAAGAAATTTATTTTTGTCTGGTGATGAATAAATGGAATGAAAATTCTTGAATTGATTGAAAATTATAATGAAAGTTTTTAATTGAAAAATATTTGTATGATCATATAGCGTTATGTATGTGTGTATTGAGTACCTATATTGAAAGTATTTAAAATGAAAATATAAATTATATATATAAAATATCTTTATATACTAAAAATATATAAGTAAATTTTTTAAAAAAGCTTTTAATGAAAAAAAAAGCTGAAAATGAAAAAAATTTAATTTTATTAAGATTGCATAGTGCACCATAAAAAATACAATGTAAATTAAAATTTTTTTGAAAATTTTAAATATTCACAATATTGCAAGTAAATTATTGATTCTACAAAATTTTTCCAAGTATATTTAATAATAAATATAACAAAATGGGTTTTTAACGTGACTTGAGATGGGTTCGCTTTTGCAATGTTTTCTTAAAATAACACAAAATATCTTCACCGTTTTATTGTTCAATTCAGTTCTCAACAGCTCTTGCATGTAAAAATTAGAAAAATTCATATGTTATGTGATAGGTATGTAACATATACTCTTCACGATCAACTTTAAAGATTTTGCGAAAATTTTCTAATAAATTTTCTAATAAATTTTGCAAGATCATTACTTTAGTCTTCATTATATTAGTTTCTATATTATCGTGTCTCTGTAATTTAATTAAAATTTAAATTAAAAACCTTATGAACTTTTGTACTGCAGTACATATTTCAATCTTAATTGTTAACTTAATTAATTCTGGTAGTTTTTTATAATAATTCGTGAGTCATTTTGAAAAAGCTTTTTTTAGTTCTTTTTTTTTTTTTTGTTTGTGCACCAATATGTCTGATATGTTTTAGTAATTAATATAAGAATATCTGTAAGTTATTTTTTCTTGCAAAAGCTTAAAGCATTCTAAAGTTCCCATGCAAAAAAAAACTTATATGTCAAACATAATTATTACCAAAATGCTGAACTAGTATTTGGCTGATATTTCACTATTCGATATATAATTTACACTGGAACGCTGTTTGTATAACATACACAAGAATAATGCACGTTCTTGAACTATACTACGCGTTATTGCATTCTTGCAGCGCATACAATATGCAATGTACTTATGCATTATACATAGTTTAAATCTTCAGTTGCAATGTTGATCCAAAAATACTATTAATTGTATACAAGCAATTAAAATATGGTCAAAACAAATATTTTGATATTATTCTATTTTATTTTGTTTTAATTTTCAATTAAAATTTCATACATTTTATTTACGAAAGTACAATTTGGTACTTGTAGGTTTTCTTATATATATGTAGAATTCTTAACCGAAACATAGAGTTTCTATTATTTTGTGCGTATATAAATTTGAGAAATTTAATTTTTATCTAGAATAAAATTGCCATTATTTTCTTGATTGCAGTACTAAAGGGTCTTAAAAATTGATTAATTTGCTGTTGGTCTACATACATTCACATACACATACATACACGTTTTATATACTGTTTTCTAATTGAAGTTGTATTATTTTAAAATATAGGTAGCATAAATTACTTTTGAGACAAATTGTTATTAAAAACGAATTGTGTTCTTCTCATAAATTTTAAATTCCTGAATTTAAAAGCCATTATTTTATTTTTTTTTTTTTTCATTTTTTCTTTTCCCTTTTTAATGTTGTCCAATAAAATGAAAATTAATGTATGAATATAATATCGGCTTAAGAAAAGGAAAAGAGAACTAATAATTTTTATTGGCAACAAAAGCGATAATAATGAATTTCAATTTTTTTTTTATTTTTTTATGGTTTGCCAATAAATATTAGGGTGAAAAGATGTACAAATTCCAATTGCGTACATATTGAAAGCGAACATTGTACTGTTCATAATATTGTATGAGAGTATTCAGTATACGTTTTATACAGTTGCAAACAAAGAAAAAACTTTTATTGTTTTAGATTACCGCATATTATAAAATCATATAAATTAAATTTAATTAAAATCCAAAAAAAAAAAACCAATGAGAAAAAAGTTCTCTCCCATCAACAATAAAAATAATAATCAAGGCGTTATAAATAAGGCGTCGTATCTATAATTTATTCTGTATAACAATAATTTAAAAAAACTAAAGCACCTATTAAAATGATCAATTTGAATCGAAAATATTCTAAATCGTTTTTTTAATACATTTTGTATTGACTATAATATTATTCAGTTCGAGATTGGAACTCGTTCATACTTAAGATGTATGTACCTATATGTATATAGGCACAATTAAAGAAATACAAGACTTGTGACAATATTATTTTTTATGATAAATAAATTGGTTATTAATATTTTCAATTAATTTCAATTAAAATAAATAAGAAATATATTCACAAATATCTTAATTATACACACATTTATATTACAGGCATGATTGGGTAATGTATGAATGAAATGTAAACATTTAGAATAATGTATGATTGCCATGACGGTAGTAGTAGGGTATCATCAATAATATATTTAATCAAATGAGTAGTGCTCTTTCAAACACAATATAATTGCAATATACTTAATTCAATTATTTTTATTAAGCATATTTAGAACTTTCTATGTATATGTGATGTTATATTAATTTGTAAAAGTAAATGTAAAGAAAGTGAATTTGTTTGATATGATTCAGTTTTGGTTTTTGAAGGCTATTTTAATTTAAATAAAAAATATCTTGTGGGCAATATAATTATTGTATGAAAGGCATAATATAACAAACTTTATATAAACTAAATATATATTAATGCATTAACTTTTACACAGTGTAATTTCAAAGATTTCAATATAACATATGTGGGTTTATTACACAATTGATTTTTTAAAATACCTTGTAATGTAAAATCGGTCAACATCTTATCATAATTTCGAATTATGATAAGATGTTGACATAATAGAGAAAATTTGACCTTACTGCCATAAAAAATTCTTTAATTCTTATTATGTTTTAAAAATTTTATCATAACAAAATCATATTGAAAACGGAATTTCTAGAATTCTTAAAAATTCATATAAAATTTAAAATAATTTAACAAACTTTAAAAAAAATTATTCAATACAAATCAATATTTTTGCTTCATCATACAAAAACTGTTTGATTATAAACAAAATCATACATATTGTACGTACATTGTATACACATTATGTAGGTGCATATCAAACAAAAATATATTGAAATATTTTGCACAACCTTCTTTAATTAGGTTTTAAATCAACAAAGAAAAAAATATTAAGTAGGCGTAATACAATACAAGAAAACCCCAATTAAAAATCTTCCAAAATACTTGTATAAAAGATAGTATGATATTAATAGCAATAATAAAGATAATAAGAATAAGATTATAAAATACGCTGCCAGGACGGTAATTTTTGAAAATTTTTACATAATTATACAAAGTATCATTTCTGCGAAGGTATCTCTGTGGAGATATTTACAAAACTTCTATATAATTGAAGACAATCCTGCATACCGTGGCATACCATATTTGTTGATATTAATTTTGATACCTTTATTTTCTTCTAGACCGCAAGATGTAAAAGTCTGGAATATTTTCAGCTCATCGATACTAATAAATTCTTTATTTCTTCAAGAAAAAAGTTTTTTTTCATATCCACCCCTTTTCCAGTGTTATTGCCTCTCGAAATTTGCAAAATTTAAATTTTTTGCCATCTTATACTTGTGAAACTGCAAGCTTTTTCAAAAATTTCTATAACTGCAGAACTCTAACAGTAAATGCCATTGGATCAAAAAGTATTCTTGTTTTCTTTACTCACGCGATTAACCCGTACATTCGAGCATTATGTTAACGACTCTTTCAATTTTTTCTTGTTCTAGCATCCTAAAAGTATGCAATTTTTTACTATTTTTCTATATGAATGAAGATAGTTTTTAATAATGTAATAGATCACTCTTAAAAGCAGTATTTTCGCTTGTTGAAGAGAAAAGTGCTACTTCGGAAACTATTGGTTTGACCCAACTTTATTATAATCATTTTATCTTATACACGTGTAAAATTTTCATGCAGCATTACGTAATATACCTATATATACATTCTTATACATATAAATATTATATTTAAATAAAAAATAGTTTTTTTTTTTTTGTAACGTAGTTTAGATACATAAGTACACTAAAAATTTCAACTGAAATTCTCTTAAAAAACAAAATTTCTCTTTTTTTTGTAAAATTCTTAAAAATTCCTAAAATAGCTAGAGCTACTTAAATTTTTTTTTGCTTTTTAATTTAATAAAATTTTTATTATTATAATATTTTTAAGAATAATTTTTAAAAATTTCATTAGAAAAATTTTAAAAATTATTTTCCCATTAATTATGTACATATACATATTATATAAAAAACAAAAGAAAAAACAAATTAAAAAAAAAAAAAAAACGAAAACCAAAAAATTCTTGTTCCCTGTCTAATGAATTTAAAAATAGTCTAGCCTAAAGTTGTTTTTATTTTTCAAGTATTCTTAATGCTTATGTTGGTAAAATAATAAAAATGTACACTTGTTATATAAGTACAATTTTAATTATAATATACATACATACACACGAACATATTATATAAATAAAATATATTCTTGAGCCTCTTATAAAGTAAAAATAAATTTTGTATATAATTAGTTTAAAGAATAATTTAATTTATAACTAATTGTTAATCAGAAAAAATATTCTTAAACTTTATAATCGTATTAAAAAATCATTTTGTAGCTAGCTATGCTTAAGTATGTTAAATGAATTTTTGAAAAGAAAACTTTCTATATAATTAAATTTTAAATGAATATCAATTTAACAACTTTACGTTTTTCTTTTAACAATTTTATTTGTTACATACAAAGTTATTGTTGTTGATTGTATATTGTTAAATTAAGTTATTGTTTCTTTTGCTATTTTTTTTTTCTGTAACTCTTCGTATTTTGTTCTATTTTCAAAGCATGCACAATTATAGTAAGATTTTATTTAACTCTTTTTACAAAAATTTTTCAAAAGGGAATAAAATCATTTTGTACTTTATTATGCTAGTTATACACAAAAAAAAAATTTATGTATAAAAATGTTGGTGTTGTATGAGTTTATGTGCAAATATACAAGTTAGTAGATAAATGTATACAACAGTGCATTGTATGTGTATATTAAAAAGTTAAATAATATATTAAATTTAAGAAGGCAAGAACAAAAAAAAAAAATGATTTTTTTTTTTTCAATTTCTCTCATTTGAAAAAAACAAAATAAGGAAAAGTGAAAACTCTTCTATTATAAATGTTCTGCATGTAAAAACACTTCAACAATATTTATTTTGTATAAAGTATTTTCCATTATTTTCACATAAATTATGTAAGACAACCTTCTATCAAAAAGGCAGAGTGTTTCACTACTTTTTAAGAATATTTTTCTTCATATATTTTTTTATATTTTTTGTTTTTATGCTTTTATGTTACTCTCGAATAAATCTGGGGCAATAATATCTTGTTCTTCTTATATAAAATATACCTTGTTTTATCTCCTTCTTCTATATTTTCTCTGATTTTCTTTTTTTGCGCTCTCTTTTTTTAGATCTTAAAGTTTTTTTTTTTTATTTTTTTTTTAGTATTGCGATAGATCTTAACATACGTTAGTGTATAAGCATGTGTATTTAGCTACTTCTCATGTGTATAACATATGTAATACTCGTATAGTCTCGTATGTATATAAATAAAGTTTTACAGGGATGGGTAGACTACAAAATCAAGATGATTAATATAACATCTATACAAAATATCTGTACATGTATGTCATGAAGTTAACTCTTTTAAAGTTCCCACAATTTTTTAAAATTTGAAATGTATGTATGTATATTAACAAATTATATATATATATTATAAGGGTATAGTATATGGGTATAAAAATACATAAGATATGAGATTTTCTTTTCATTTTCATTTTTCAAATAAGTGATTTTTTAGTTTTTATTTTTTCTACTTGTTTTTGGTGATTACTTATACATACACATATCTTCATATACGTACATATATGCTCTATTGCTCTACTTTCCGTCTTATATACGTTCATAATTTAATGTTTTTATAAAAATTCAAAGAGACAAGAAAGTAAAAAAAAAATATAGAAAAGAGTAAAGCTCAAAGTAGCAAATAGAAGTTAAAAGTTTTCTTACTTTTAAAATTTTTTATTTTTTTTGTAAAAGGTTTACATTCATTTATAAAGAAAAATATATGTATATATATAACATTATGTAAGTGCAAATAATATTCGTAATATGCATTTCGTAACAGAGGCGTAATCACGCCAAAAAAAAAAGTTTAAAAGATATTTGAAAAAATTGCATACTTTTAGGGTGAAATAAAAAAAATTCAAGAAACACTGACGTAATGATTGAATTTGTCGGTTAAGTAAGTGAATTAAGATAAATAATTATATTTTTTTGTATCATTCGGGAAGAGCTTACAATTTCAGAAATACAGGCGTCTAAAATTTTGATTCTGTAATGAATAACAAAGCGTGCATGGAACACTTCAAAATTTTTGTTACCTTAATTTTTCTGCCATTAAAAGTTTTAAAATTTTGCCACTCTTAACCCTTTTCATTTACCAAATAAGCACCTATATCACTATTATTATACTTAAATATCCAATTCGGTACCACTGATTATGCAACATACTATTTTATCTTGTTCATATTGATGAGATTTCTATTTATTTAACTGATCGAAAATTGTATGCTATGTGTTAGATTTGTATGTGTATCATTCGTTTTCTATATAAGAAATAAAAAATTTGGACTTTTAAAATTTTTAAAAGGTTTTGTAAAAGTAGATAACATTAAAGGACTTTCATAGAAATAAATTAAAATCCAATATATTTTACCAAAGATTTAATATGGATTAAATTCAACTCAATATTTGTTTTATCATTCATTCAATATGAATTCCATACTCGTATAACTGGTTTCTAGTTGAAGATATAGAAATTTTTTCAAAAATAATTTTCATTTCACGAATTGATAAACTTCTAAAGAGGTTGAATAATGGATGAAGTAATATTGTCTATTAAGTTTGGACAAAAATGTAACTAAAGTAATTTTTGAATTAGAATAATTTTGTAGTTTGTATTCTAATATGTTGAAGTTGTTCTATAGCATTTCAATGGTCGAAGATTTGTGAAGGAATTTTGAAATCTTTAGCCAAATGCAATATACCCACCCAATTGAATGGACGTTTCAAAACAGAAATCTGAAAAAAAATTGAGTGATAACAAAATTTTCTTAAAAAATTTATTAACATGGACAGGAGACTAAGCCTCAATGTTGGAATGAGTCAGTTACATTAATTTAAGAATAATTGCGAAAATAAAATATATTTTTTAAAAATCTTCAATTGGGCAGCCGTTGCTCGTTTTCCTTCTGATATCAAATTTATCAATATTCCAAGGTATTTTAATAGTATAACCACGTAAAACACAGTGATTACGATCTCATAGTTAAGTCTTTCTTCTCCTTAAGAACATTTCTATAGGTTTTAGGTATAATTATAATCGTTTTAAAAACTTTCCCAAAGAAAATCTTCTAAATTAAACTAAACTGTTCGTTTCACCTATTTTTTTTCTCAAATTTGCCCCCAATATCTGCCTAAAATAGATATAAAAATTTTATTATTTTAAATAGTATAGTTTTACATACTCGAGAAGTCGAGAAGCACGGGAAAAAATCTTAAAGAAAAATTCATCTTGATCTTATATACAAACGTGTACATTAAAAATTGTAAGTAAAATAGCGAATAAGAAACCAATTAGAAGACGAACTTCATTATTTGACTTACATACAAAAAAACAACAAAAAAAAAAATGGTGTATCATCTAAATGGAACAAATATTTTAAATTTTCTTCTATAAGAGCATCGTAAAAAAAGAAACTAGAAAGAGAAAATGTAGAATGCATAAAAAGAATGAAAATTTTTACTACTTTGTAACATTTTCATTTTAAATGAAAAACGAATATGAATAAAAAATTAGTAAAATAATGAAAAAAAACAAAACATAAGAAAATAAAAACAATTTCAAAGAAATTTTGAGTAGCAACTCGTTAAGAAATTTCCATTCAACAGTAATGCATACGTAATACTGGCTTACAAGTTAAAATATAGAAAAAAACCTTTAGAAAGGTGTAGGTAAATGAAAACTCAAGAATTGCAGGTTAATTTTTTTCCGCCTTTTTTTCTTATTTTTCTGTAAATTACTCAAAAATCTAAATGTATGTAAATGTAATGTTAAGAAATTTTCATATAGAAGGTACAATGATATTAGGAGTAAATATTTATTTTGTATTACAGAACAAGTGATGCTCAAAACTTTGTGATATTCAATGCAGTCTTAAGTAAATAAGTAATAATTACTTATAACAATGGTAAAGAAAGAAATTTTTTGGAGAATAATATAGTGTAACAATAAATTGAAAATTTAAGTTATAAGTATTTAAAATTCAAATAGCAATTTAAATTGGAAATTCATATTGATTTTGAAGAAGCAAAAACGTTAAACATAGCGCCCGAAAGTGCCATTTGTGTTATTTATATTTCCATTTAAAAAAGTGAGCTGTAATTAATTAAAATGCTCTTAAATTTTAGAACTTATGTAATAGTATATGCATATATAATTGTGAGTTGGGCCAGTATGATTGAAAAACAAGTGACAACTAAACAGTAGTCAAAAGTATAATTCCACAATGCCCAAAATTTTTGTTTAAAATTTCGAAATCCAACAATTTAACAAATAACCTGCTCTTTCCGAAAACTTTATCAGTTCTACTCAAAATTGTTTACTACAACTTGGATTAGTTGAAAATTGCTTAGTGCACAAACGATTAGTACTTAAAATTTTCAATCGCATTAAAAATCTGAGAACTAGTTTGAGAAATTCTGTTTTTCTAAGAAATTTAAATTTTTTTGGAAATAATATTTTTGGAAAAATTTTTACCAAAAAATATGCTATTGTGTCTGATACAATATTTTTATGTTTTTTTCCCTCGTTTTTGTTATTATAAATTGCAGCAATTCCTGAATTTGAAAATTGAAATAAAAGGTACTATACGAGTATACAATATTTTCAAAAATACATTTAGCATACAAAAGTATTAGTTACTCCATATTATAAATTCTGAATTATACGTAAGTTGTACTATACTTACAAAATAAAAACTTATAATACAGGAAAAAAATGTTTTATTAAAATAAAAACTAAAAAAAGATCTCTATATGTGCTTTTTAGTTTAACCTAGTGGAACTTATTAGGAGAAAATATTTATGAAGAAATTTTGATCTGAATTTAGTTTATGAATATTCAACGAAACTTTAATATTTTTTCATATTGAACTTTTTCTTAAGCGTTTACATGGAAAATTTTATTTGTAGCCACCTTGTATGCTTAATAAAAAAAAGTGAAAATATTAAGAGGGATATCTTGCATTTGTATATGTGTGCATGTTGCAATACTATGAAAATTATTCTGGAAAAAAGTTATTTTATGAGCAAAACTAAATGTTTTCAAGTATTTTAAATAAATTTTTCTGTATTTTGAAGCCATAATAATTTTTTTGAAATCTCAATAAACAATTTAATTTCGAAGAAAGCACATACAGTTTTAAAAGCCATTGGGGTCAGGATATATGACAAGTAAATAAAATATCAATCTTTTAAAAAATATTAAAAAGCAAACTGAATAAGCACAAATTAAGCAACATAAACAATTAAGTTTATTTTCAATTGAACGAGGAAAATTTACAATATTTCGAACTTTTGTGTCTCTTTTTATGCTTGTCTAAGGTTAGAATAATGAAGTTAGTAAATTTGTATGACATGATAACTTTTTGTGACTGGGTTTAGGTTAATAAATCGCAGAATTCCCAAAAACTTAAATTTATACTTATTGGCCTCTATTACAATGTTACAGATTTTCTTTTTTTTTATCAACTATTCTGCGAACTAGCTTATATTTTCAAGAAACCCGTTAAAATTCTTAACATTAACGTTCTTAGCGTGCAATGTAAAACATTTCTCCAATTAATTTAGTTTTCGATATAGTTACTTATTAATTTACAATTATAGCACCAAATCATTTTAAAATCAATGAAAAGATTTAAGGTTAAGCTAGAGTTTTGTTGCCAACACAGCATTCCATGAACAATATACTCACACTTTTAATGAATTGTTCATTTTCTTTCTGTCACAACCACAACGAAACATTTTCGAAACTATACAAAGCAATTATATGTTTCTGGTGAAACAGAAAGATTTTTTCTTTTAAAATTCACCACGTAGAAATTTTTTATATTAAAAAAGTTACCGTTTCATTTGTATTCATTAATCTTCGTACATATAATTTTAATTTGAAAAGAATTTTAATAAAAAAAACATTGATTTGGAAAGGTCATTCTAAATTTTTGTAAGCGTCAAAGAGGTGTTGAAAGGGTAATGAGGATGAATAAAAATTTTATTAAAATATCACATATGCTGTTATACACAAAGAAATAATTTTCAATTTCATTTTTGATTAAATTGCATAATAATATTTTTGTTGAATTTTCAATTTAAATACAATTAATTTGTATATTATTTTGTTGTTGTAAGTGTAGTGAACTTCACCTCAATTTAAATGAAATTTTTGTATTTTACAGCAAATTTCACAAATTAATTTTGATTTTATTTTAATGCTGCATATCTAAAGGATTTATATGTATTAACACAAATAAATAGGATATAAAATTATATCTGCATACTTAAATAGATTTAAACATATTATTAAAAATATATTAAAATTAATTTTATCTATATGGTATTATGCTGCCATATAATAAGAATTTTATCAGGAATTACGTCATGGCACAGATTTTATTAATCCATAAAATTAAATACAATGATATACAACAAATATTATAACATAACACAGATAATTCTGATAAAGATTTTGAAAAAAAAACAAAAAAATTTAGTCGATATTTCACAAACCCATGGTTTATGGAAAAAATATTTTGCTTTTATAATTCAAGTATGGTATGGATATTGCAAATGGGGTAGCGATATTAAGTTTGCACCGCGTTTACTGCTAACTTGCGAACTATCTTCCATAACAAGTTGTCATACACTTGGATATACAGCAATATGATGAGCTATAATTGGTAGAAGAAGAGGTGTCACTAAGATCTGTTTATATACAAAATTTGAAAACATGATTTTATGTCATTAGCTTTTATAAAACTATAGCAATATAAATGAGATCAGTCGTATTAAAATCATACACAAACTATATAGAGTATTTTCCAAAAAAAATTTGGATTTTAGATCAAAATTTAGTATCATCACATAGATAGCAGATGAATATTATAAAATTTTATATACACTTCGTTGCACATTTCATACCAAATTCGAATTGTTGAGGCTATGCAAAGTTTTGAATGCTGTGATTTGACTTACCACAAAAGTTGGGCAGTTTATAAAAAAAGCTTAACTTACAATTAAAGTAGAGTCGTACTAGAATAAAATTCACAGTACAGTTCAGTGCAATGAACTGCATTTGCCGCCAGCTTGACATTTTTATAAAAATTATTTCCGTTTTGCGGAGGCTTTAATTT
The DNA here is from genome assembly GCF_029603195.1 of Condylostylus longicornis. Lineage (NCBI taxonomy): Eukaryota > Metazoa > Arthropoda > Insecta > Diptera > Dolichopodidae > Condylostylus > Condylostylus longicornis. The sequence goes on from NW_026578116.1 coordinate 2,087,883, forward strand.
TATTTAAAATCTATATATAGAAATGTCAAATTTCATGAGACAGAAACACTTCCTTCCCAATACCACAATACTTCATGTCGGTAAGAATTTATTTGATATTGTGATTTATGTTTTAACAATCATTGAAAAAAATTCTTCCCCTCGATTTTTATTGGAATTTTATTTGATAATTTATTGAATTATATATTATGTAATATGCAAATGTATAAATTTTAATAAAATAATCAATTAAAATAAATAAATCACATATATAAGAATTAATCCTGTACAATGTAAGCACATTACAAGTGTAAATTCAAAAATTATTATTTGAATGAATGCTCTTCGGATATCCCAAAAAAATTTTTAATACATTGTACTGCAAATTCGTTGTAATGCAACATTCAAAATTTTACCTTGGAAAATAATGTAAATTACAATTATTTATATTGATGTTGATTATATTTTATGTACTACAAGTTTTTAAGAGAAATTCAACAGAAATTAAATTCAAAATTTAATAAATTTATTTATTAACAAAAAAAGACATTAAAATCAAAAATGCAATCATTTGTAAAAAAATTAGATATGTAAACTGCATCATTTCAGATATGTGGGAACGTGTGAATGTACCGTTTACTAATAATTGAAACTATGATTACAAATTTCAATAATTGAAGTCTTCAGTTGTTGAAGTCACTTGCTTACATGTAAATACAAGTGTGTCAAATATATACTGAATTGATTTTTGATCTTTAAAATTTTATTTTATAGGATAAAGATGCCAAATTTAACGAAATGCGATAAAGGTGACAAATTTAACATGTTAAGTTTTCACTATACAATGCACTTCTTTGTCTAAATAAAGAATTTTAAGTGAGGTGTCGATTTGTTGGTTTGCCCCTCTACCTGTGCTTCGGAATATACACCGATTTCAGATGAATCGACATTAATTTGACTTTTTTATGAACCGAAAACTTTTACGACAGTTTATTTCGGAAATATGTAATGTATTATTCGACTTTTGGGAACTCTTAGGAGTTCTGTTACTATACGGGCAATTTCATGTTTTATACACGGCCAAGGCGTTTGATGCGGTTGATAAAAATATTTTGTTGAAATTTGAAAATAACGGGAAAGGATTATTGTTGGTTTAAAGTTACTTGATTAATAGTATGGCATAATACAAGGAAGTTCGTTACCTTGTAACCACTAGACAATATTAATAAAAAATTTTGTGTGAATACAAACCAAATGTATGTGTGCATTGTTTATTTAGTAGAACTAGGAATTTAAAAATTGCTTGAAAAAGAGTTCAATTTTTCGGCATTCATTCCGTTCTTTTGCCTCGTATTATACTATAATACAATACAATATACAAAAATATACTATATAAGTTATAAATATTTGACCAGAAACATATTATGCCTTTAAGTTGTTGCTTTCTTCTACGAAATGTTCAATACATTTCCTTCTAATATATATGTATTTTAAATATTCTATTATGATTAGAATAAAATATACGTAGGCTAAGGCTTTCCTACAATATTGTTATTATTTTCAACATAAATTTTTTTTCATGTTATTATAAATTGAATTTCTTTTATTGAAAATTGCTTCTAAACCTGAGAATATTTTTATATTAATATTTATGAATAATAAAATACATAATATTTATATGAAAAATTTACACATATGCAATTATGTGTGTATGTATGCATATAATATTTTAATTTATATGAAAATTTATAATATTGTTAAATTGACAATAAAAGTGAAAAGTCATGTTCTTGGGATTTGTTTAATATCAAAATAATAAAGAAAAAAATTTTTCTTTTAACACATTTGTTTCTTAAAATTTTAATATTTGAAAAATTATCTGATAGTATATGTGTAATTTATTATTATTTATCCATATTTTATAGCCTTGAGCATATTTTTATTATATAATAATGATAATTAATAAAAAATAATAATTTAAAATTTAAATTATTTTTTAATTTATTTATTTTTTCTAATAAAATTATTTTAAATTTTTCTTATTACAGTTAAGTGAATTGGGCCGACCATTTACTGGTGGTTCATGGTGTGGAAAAGCTTCTGGACCACAGCTTTATTTTAGTGAAACATCAACTGTTACAGCATCTGTAAAAGTAAGTTATTATTTAACATTTTTTATTTATTAATACAATATTGTAAAAAATTTTTAATACTAAAGTAAGAAAGTAACATATTGGAGAGAAAATTGTTAATATTGAGAGTGTAACAGTTTGATTGAAAAATTCGCGTTATAAAAAATTCTTAAAAATTTTCAAAAGAATTAATTTTAAAATAAATTTGTGAAAATCTTCGGCAAGGCCTAATATAAAAAGAGTCAATTTTTGCAAATTGGGAACAGTTTTAGAATTAGTATACCTATAAGTTTATTATTTAAATCTTATTAAATGCATTAGGAATCACAATACAAATCTGGCGAATTCCAACAAAATTTTTGCTAACGTAATTTTTGCATAAAATTAGGTGAATTATTTCTTAAATAAAAGTGGATATTTTATAAGATTCAAATAAGTAAAGATTAGAATTTTTACAAATTTAAGGAATTCGTTCAAAAAACCTATTGTGACTATTGTACCCTTGGGCTCAATTTGTAATATTATTATTGTAAAGTTCTCATGGCCGAATGAGTGAGAACGAGAAACTTTTAAATATGAGTTATTAACGGAGAAGTTATTGCTTACAATTTTCTGCCAAAAGCTTCACTAAAGCTGTTGATTTCCAGAATGAAGCTGTAACTATTTTCAATATACAATAAAGTTTTTTAAAGATCTTAAAGAGCAGAACAGAAAGTGCTATAAGTAGTTAAGAATAATAAGCGCGATAAAAGAAACCACTCTCCTTTATGTTAGATATATTGAGTTTTTGAGTAATTTTAAAAATACAATTTAAACATTGTTCCCTATTCTCTCTTTCAAATTTTTATTCATTTTTATTATTAAATTATAATTTTTATAATACTTTAGGGAAAATTCAAAGTTATTTTAAGAAAGAAATAAAAATTTAGTTTTATTTTTCTTCTTTTCACTTCCAAATAGAACAAAATGAAAAAAAAACTTTTGATAATAAAGCAAAAATTTCTCAAATTCATAATATGAGCATTGGGTTATTTTGTAACCTTAATACGAATAGTGTTTAGATATACTTCCAAGAAACGTTTATATTTCTGTAAATAAGAAAATCCTTCTAAATAGCACTACTCAAATGTGTATAGATATTGCAAAATTTACTTAAATTTAAATTCTGTAGGAAATTGTATTGTTGTTGAAAAACATACGCTACTATAACGTTTAAAACTGGAAAAGTGGGCCCACCAAGTCGAAATGTCTATCTCTTTTGAAATACATCTGTACGTAGATTGCACATAAAATTATACAGTTCGAGAAAATTAAGACAATTTTATTTGAATTAGATGCTGTCTATTTCTCTTGACTAATCAGGCAAGATTCAAAATTTGATCTGAATCTCAAAATATACTTAGTTTAAAATGTTTACAGCAATTATAGCAGAAATTTCAATGTAGTTAAGATTTGAGTCAATGTATACCGAATTGAATTTTCTTCTATTAGAATCTGTTTCTTGGTAGTTACAGAAGTTAGAAATATTCCGATAAAATTTGTTTAGAATTTTATTGATTTTTTTTCTTTGAAAAACGCTCATCAAAATTACTCCAAGAGGCGAACTGGCGGGATCATTTTTCTCTTTTCTCGTTATACTTTTAGTTTACTTTATATGCTTTTATATTAACTCGTGGGCGTATGTTGGCATATTTTAATTTCAAATATAAATTAAATGTTTTTGTATGTTACTATTGGTGAATTCTATTCTCCGAGAATTTAGGTAAATGGGGAGGAATATAGTTTTATGCTATATGCTTAATATAGTTTTAAATATTAACTACACATTGTTGAGAATACACATTGTTGAGAATCCCCTTAAAATTCCGATGAAGAAAACACTAGAAAACTTTTTTAAAACATAAGGAATTTAAACATTAGAAAGGTAAAATGTTACAAAAATAAGTTTTTAATTTAAAATTGTTAAAATAAAAAAGGAAAAAAAAAATAAATTGTACACACACAAAATCATTTTCCATATCTATTTAAAAAGTATTTGTAATCGAGAAGACTGAGAGAATAATATCATAACTGCAATCAGAAGAGTCGATTCTAATTACATTAGTAATATAGCAGTAAGTTAGAAACTTTAAATGAGAGAAAGTAGGATATGCGAGAATTATTGTTAAAAATTCAAACATTAAATTTTCTCTGTTTTATTTTCTATAGGTCAAAAGAGTCAATATAGAGAACTAAATTAGGTCAGGCTATTTTTTGTTTTTAAATAAAACATGAATTCGTGTTTGTAACAAAAATTTTTTCAAAGAATATTCTAATTATTAGGAAAAATTTCCTTTTTTTTTGTTAAATTAAAAATTTGTCTAAAATTTTCGAAACTTTCAAATTTTTTGCAGGTTTTCAGATTACTTCCTAGATTTCTCTCTTTTGTGTTAGTAATATTTTCATTAAAAATGCATAACTGTATGTATATCTTGATATATGCAATAATATGATTATCTTTTGTAAACTTTTCTAGTCAATTTTTGAAGTTAAGCTTAATTTTTGAAAATAATATTTCAAAAAAAAATAAAGAGTTTGAGATTTTTGTTTTTAATTTTTATTCCGTAAAAAGTATTTTGCTTTGAAATTATTGTAAACTTCTTGAAAATTTTTTACTTTTTGTATTGAAAACTTCCGGATTTTTTTTTTTTTTTGTGTTCTTTGTTTTCACAAAATTTTACCTACCACCTACCTATTTTACATGTTTTATATATATAGCTCTAAGCTCGTATATCTGCCAGCATAGATTTATATTTTGTATGTAAATTTTGTGGAAAAACTTTCTCCTCGATTATTATTTTCCAAAGAGAGAGAGAGAAAAAAAAACATAACAAAATATGAATATTTATTTTTGAAAATTTTTTACGTAAATTTCAAGCATAAATATGCATTTTTGAAAAAAAAGAAGAAAAAAAAAAATATACGAAAAACAAATACCAACCTTAAAAAGTAAAAAAAGGTAATTCTCAAACTCTAAAGCAACCGTCAAATTATATTTACTATACGTTAATGTACAGAAGAAGAAAGAGAGAGAGAGAGAGGAAGGAATAAGAGAAAATTTTACAACACAAACAGCGTTCCCACTTGGATACAATTGTATCCATTTGGATACATTTTTGCTTTAAAATTTAGCTTGGATACAAAGATACTCAAATCTGCTAAAATGTCGAAATTGGCTACATTTTAAAATTTTGCTGAAATATGGATACATTTCTTTCTCGAAAACTAAATAAATGTTAGAAAACTTTTAAAGTGCTGTAACTTTTAAGTGCTTTATCTTCCAAAAAATTTTATTTGCTGACTAAATAAAATTTGCCCGTTTTCATGCTGAATCGTTTTTACCGCATAGTTCAACAGCTACAGAACATATATTTTCTGACCTTAAATTTTAAAATGTAGTAGAAATTGCGTGTGATTTCTAAAAGAATTTACTATAAATAACGAAACTCACATTGTTGAATAAAGCAAATTAATATTATTTACGAGTTTATTGGTATAAAATAAGACGATTTAGTATAATAATTCCACTTTAGGAGGCTGGATACATTTTGGATACATTTTTTTCTCGAAATTGGATACATTTTGTTTTTATTGAGTGGGAACACTGAACACAAATAATATAATATGTATATAGGAAACAAAAAGTGGAAATGGTTTGAAGTTAAAATTTGAATTGAGAATGAAAATATTATTTAAAGGATTATACTTTGGTACTATTTTCCGGGTTCATTATAATATTATATATCTATATATGATAAAAAAATTTTCATCAATATTCTACTAGCAAAAATACCACCACTCTAAATAAACTTTCTCAAAAAATTATAATTTGAAAGCATATATTATAGAAAAGAGTAAACAGGAAGAAGAATAAAACTTTTATTATAAAAAGAACACATAACCAATATGATTCATCTCTTTCATCTTCCTTTTTTTCCAAAAACATATAGCTTTAGAATAGTATTAGAAAAAAAAACACAAAATATTAGGTATTTTATAATAAACTTATGAAAGTTAAGGATACTGTAACGAAAATTTAATTAAACCAATAATAAAACTTTATTCATAATTTAAATAAGTATATCGTGTCGAATAACAGTTTGTATAATAGTATAGAAGAAGTTAAACAGGAGAACTAAAGTTCTAAAGCAAATCTAATAAATATAAAAATTTTCCAATACCTTTATTATAGCACAAAGTACGTAATATTTTTTCGAACTTAAATCCAGAAACAAAATCTATTTAAATCTATTTGTTTCGTTAATTTTTAATAGGAGTACAGATCAGAAATGCGATAAATCACTATAAAAATAACACACAAAAATAGCAGTTCAATTAAATTTTGGACTAAATTACGCCGAGCAATAGAGAAACTGAACATTTGTTCTTGATTGTTAATATAGATATCACAATAATATTGGAATTCTGAACAACAACAAAAATTGATGCTTGTAAATTGATGAAGCGGAACTGATAAGAGTCTGTTATCAAAATTTATATACGTATGTATTACGAAACTATATTAAAATTTGAATAGGAAGTAAAAATATTCTTAAATATTTTGTTTTTCAATATTAAAAGGTTAGGATTATAATTACTTCCCATAAAATTTTATTTTATTGCTAAAAATTGGATTTTTGTTAAAAAGTACAATTAAAATCCTATTAGACAAGTAAGTTTGGCTTGTGTCCCTTCCCGCTTTTGTTACGAAATGCTATAAATTTGAGTACAAATCTGAACAAGTCATTATTTCAACAATTGAGAATTCTCTCACTATACGATTTGGTTTACTTTGTCATAAAGATTTTTTCTTTGTGCTTAAAGTTTTTGAGAGAATTACGAAGCAATACACGCAACGTCGGATCTACCATTTTTGCAAAGTTAAACTTTAAAAAATAAATTTTTTCTAATATAAACTTTCAAGTCAGAATGGTGCTGTTATATTAGAATCGGGCCTGAACACACGTCTTTAATTAATGTCTTTTATATTATGTCTTCAGTAAATATTTTGAATTGAAGAGCTAAAATATTGTCCCAAAACTCAATATTATCTTTACTCAGGCAGGCAAATTATGTAAAATATAGACATACGAGTACATATATTATATATATATAAGCAAAATTAATATCACAACAAATTAATTCCTTGATCAACATTGTCAAATATAAAATATTTAAAATTGTTGTATTGTATAATAAAAAATTTTCAAATCTTCAAACTTAAATGAATTTAATTAAATTTCCTGAACTGTTAAACTTTGATTTAGTCCAAATAACATATAATATATGAAAATAATGTAAGTATATGGTATATATATATATATATATTCTGGCAGAATATTATGCAAATATTATTAAAACAAATATATTTTATGCTCTGACTACATTTGAATTAATAAACAGAGAAAACTTTATATTAAACTTGGAAACAAAGTCGCCCTTCATCATATAATATTATTAACCCTTTAAATGTTGTTGTTCTTATCATACAGTAGTACTTGCATCCTTAATTGAATTTATGATTCTGAGCTATTAAAGTGAGAATCTCTACCACACTAGAAGTGTCGGATAAAATTATTAAATTTTGTAGAATAAATGTTTTTTCTTTTTTTCTGAATGTGTGAAAAAAATGTTTTGTTAAGTTATTAAAAAAATATTAGTAGGCTCAAAAATGCATATTGTTCATCAGAAAAGGGTTCAAATTACGGGAAGCTTTTGGTTTTCAGCTTTGAATTATGCGTATTTTAATTACAAACACACAAAAATCTTATTACAAAATTGTAACGGAACTGATTTCCAAAATTGTAGTGAAATGGTTAATGTATTCAAATAATATGGGACAAATGTATATTTACAATATGAAGTATGATATACCTACATAGCCATACACATTTTCATACATAATAAATTTTGTGAAAAATATTGTATGAAATTGTATGAAAATATTTTAAAATGAAGCCTTTTCTTAAGATTCTTGATGAACTTAAATAAGCAAAAATAATACAAAATAGTTTTGTGGCAATATGGAAGAATACCATAAATCATAGTTGTGAGTTCCGAGCAAACTCAAGTTTAAAGCTTCAAAGTTTTGAAAAACATCTTAGGGACAACAATGGAACGACACGTAGAATTTAGATGTTCGAAATCAGAGTGCTTTTCAAAACGTAATTAGGCCAAATTTTTCAAATTGATTTGAATTTTCGTCATCTTATATTTCCGGAACGGAGAGCTTTTCCGAAATTTTATAGAAGTAAAAAGATAATGATATATGCCATGCCATCGAAAATATAATTATTTATTTTGACTCACTTACTCAACCTTCGATCTAGAATTTAAACTATTACGTTAACGCTTTTTTCAATTTTTGTTTTATTTTCATCCTAAATGTATGCAATTATTTTAAATATTTTTATGCTTTAATGATAGTAATTTATATAGCTAACAAGCTGATTGTTTTTAAAAGCAACATTTTCGCTTGATCAAATAAAAAATGCTACTTTACAAACCAGTAGTTTGATTCGAGCTTTGTCTTCATTTATGTTTTTCTTATTTTAACAATCAAAATACCTATTAATAATTGTGCGAAATCAAGGACACTTGATTCCATCTTCTTTTTCCTTATGAATAATGTACAACTATAGGAAAACTATTGCGGGGTTTTAGAAAATCAGTCAACGTAAAGGTCAGTTGAGGAATTTAGTAAAATAAAATCTTTTAAGTAAAATAAATTCGGTTTTAAAGCTATTTGCACGTAACATTACACGTAAAGTATTACGTTTTATTGAAAGTAAAAAAGATTTAAAGCAAAAGCCAACTTATGTGACTTTTCCTTATTGCCACAGAATTCTATTCTTCTTCTTCTAACAAAAATTTTTCAACTATAAAATCTTATTCCATTATCATTCCACTCAGTAAATATTGTACAAATAATTTAAAATATGGTTTAACTTTAAAGATGTAAAATAAACAATTCTGTCCATTTGGTTAAATATTATATAATATATGATTGTATATAAATATTATGTAGATAAGTACACTTACATATTATAAGTATACAAGCATTATGTATTTAAGGTACATAAATTTTTAATAATTTATAATGTGTATAAAAAGAAAAAAAAAATTGTTTTTCTTTTAACATAAATTATTTTATACTGAAATTTAACTAAAATTTATTATTCTTTTACATGTTCACCCATGTACTATGTATTGTAATTTTTGACCAAACAAAATCGAATCATACATGAATATTATGCAACACATGCAATCCAGTAATATCTTTGAACATTTTGTATAAAAATGTATATGTGAAAGGATGTAATAAAGGGATATTATATGTACTGGAGAGTGTATAATAGATTTTGTTTATGCACTATATTATTTTGTAATAAGATTTTTAATAAGTTTTAAAATTGTAGATTGTGCTTTATTTTTAATGAAGAAAGAAATTAAGAAGTTCTTGGTTTTTAAAATTTTCATAATATGTTTGCATAGTAAAATTCATTCTACTGCTATGAGAACTCAATTCAAAATGAAGTATTGTTATAAAAAATTTTATATATTGTTTTCACACATATTAATTATTCATTTATACTAAAAGTGTTACTTCTATAATGTTTCGATATCAAAATAAATGTTAAAAATTTTAACAATTTATAATGTTATATACAGGGCGAACCTGTATTGTGGTACCAATCTCTCGGGGACAGAAAAGGTAGGACAGTTTTATGAAAAATATCGTTTCTGCAGTGGGACTGCAAATGAATATTTAACACCCAAAATCCTAATTGAAAATTTTGTTTCGAAAAGGAATTATTGTGGTGTAATAACTTAAATAGTTTCAACTTCCATAATTATTTAGTGATTTAAAAAAAAATAATACCAATGGAAAGCTGAAATTATTGAACAAATAAATAAAAAAAAAATTAAAAAAAATGTCAAATTTTTCACAAAGAAGAAAAAAATTTACCCTGTTTAATTTTTTTTTTCAATAATTTAAAACATTTTGAGTTCAGCTTCAAATTATTAATAATTTTTTTTGCAATAGCCCGTTTCAGAGATAATTAAGTTGCAAATTGAACGATTTCCGAGAAAATCGTTATTTTACACTACTTTTCGTTATTTTAAACTAAATCAAACATAAAATTTAACCTGTAATAACGATTTCATCAATTGTAACATTCACAAGCAGCGCTCGTCCACCCCGGAGCGTTGTTTTGAATTTGAACTATTTTGAATAGAAAAAATCCAACCATTGCTCCAACGATACTTTTGCAGTACTGTTGCAGGAAAAGAAATTTATTTTTTTTGTCAGATAAGAAAAATTTAGTAAAATTAAAAAAAATTTAAACTTATATGTAAAAAGATAGTGCCCGAATGAGTTTTTTAGTTCTCATGCATTTTCACTTGTGATAACCTCATATTTGGGAAAAAGGAAACTATGAGGTAAATTTATCACTTCTCATGTCTACATATTTAAAAATTCAAAATAGCAAATAATAATATTGTTTATTAAAATCAAGTTAGTAAAAATCAAATACTTGAATAAAATTAACAAATAAAAATTATAATTTTGGTAACGTACTTAATATTAAAATCCGGATTTTAATTTTATTTTTAATTTAGATTCACTGTACTCATATAGGCATTTCTATACACATTAATTTTATTGTCTTTAATAACATATGCATTGGACAATCATCCTCATTCTAAAAATTTATAGCTATGCATATTTAAGATAATAAAAATGTTAATAATATTTTTCTTCAGTTTTAATTTGAATTTATTTTATATTTTCTCTTTTTTGATTTCATTAAAATATAGAACAGTATTTTAATTTTTATTATACTTTTCTTTTATTAATTCGATTGAAGTTTTTTATATTCAACACATCAAAATGAAATCATACATAAATTTTGTATATTAAATATCATAAAATTTTTATTTACTCCTACTATATACTACTCATCCTCTTATTCTAGAAATCCCCATACTTTTCCGGTCATATTAAGTACAATAAATTAGAAAAATTTTCATACAAAAATTTTGTTTATTTCAATTTCATATATGTGTATGTATGTACCTATATTTATCTACAAGAATTATTATGTATATTGTTTACTATATCAAGGAAATTTATTATGTTCTACATAAAATATATAAGAAAGAAAAGTAGCATTTTTTTAAAATTTTCCTATGAATTACCGAAAAAATTCCTAAAATAATCTTAATCCAATTAAAATATTTTGTTAATTCAAATAATGTCGTATATATAATAATAAATGGTATAAGATTCGCGCTCATTGTTTGTCACATAGTAAAGTATATAAAGTATAAAGTAGTTCAAGAATTTAATCAAGTCTACTGTATTGTAGGAAATTTTATTATTAAAGAAACATATTTTTATGAAATATAAATAGCTATGTATAATATTATATAAATACATGCGAACATTTAATAGAATCCAAACATATATATAGACAGACCATTTAAATATAAATATAAAGTAGCATCATATTATATATTTATTTTTGAAAAAAATTCAAATAAATTTTCTTTCATGTCAACAACATACATATATTTTATAATTGAAGGGTGAATATTTAATATATTTAAGTTATGGCACTCATATAATATGTATATGCGTAAATGTATATAATTTATATACATATATATAATATAAAGTAATAGTCCTTGGTTCAATATACTGTCTCTAAGTTATGTATTAAATATTGAGATCTTGAATAAAATTAGAATATATTATAGATGTATGCATTATATATATTCCTACATAATCATATTATATAACTATATGTATAAAAATAGAATGGGTTATAATATAGTATAGAATGTCCTTAATAGAGTGTTTTATATACGATATAAAAGTTAGTATATATAGTTATATACCACATTATACTCCATATATATATAATATGTACGTGTAATAGAATGTAGAAATTTAAATTTTTTTCTTATAAATATTGAAAAAAAAATATTAAAATTGGGACAAATACCCTGCGTAGAACCATAAAATTTTGTCTTTCACCTTACCTTTTTCCCTTTTTTTTTTAATTTTTTTTCTTTTACGTATTTTTCTTGTTTTTCTTTTTATTTATATTTTCAATTCTTTATAGCATTTCTGCAAACTCACCCCCTCCCCCTCCCCGTTCATTCCCTTTTCTATATTATACTTTTCCTTTTTATGTGTTACATGAACTTGAATTTATATATAGGATATTCTAAAATAATAATAACAACTTAGAAAACAGTAAAACAAGAAATATAATAATAATAAAAACAAAAAGAATATTAACAATAAAAGCAGCAACAAAAACAAAAATAACAAGAAAAAGGAGTAATAAAAAAAGTAAATGATTAGACACGTAAGTTGTAAACATAAAAGTACCCACTTCATCAACTTCTCTATTCCAAATCATTAAATATTCAGTAGGTTTACCTATTTTAAAATAAAAGAAAATTCAAAATAAATACAATATTATTTATATAAACGGAAAAACGCTACCCGATCTGCACGTCCTACACCTCTTCCTTCTCTATCTTCCCTTCCATCATATTATTTTCCGTATACCGACCTTTATTAATATAGTATATATCTTTTATATATAGTGTTAACTTTTTCATTATCCCAATAATTCTTGGATATTATTATATATGCTTGTCTCTAATACAAAATTTGACGTGAACCCACCCCCCGCCCCCTCCCTTGACCCGTTTTTCTTCAAACACTTTTCTATTCTTTCATTTTAATTTTTCTTCAAATTTCAGTTCATGGTCAGCAAAAAAAAAAAAATTATTTATATTATAATTCGCTTTTATTATAAGGTTACATGCAATATATAATAATCCAATATAAAATGTAAAAAAGAACAAAAAAAAAATAAACCAAACAAAAAAAAGAAGAAAAATAAAAAGTTACAAAGTATCGAATTTTTTATATTGAAACACGCAAACAAGGCGCGAATAATTTTTCATTCATAAGGTCGCTTCATTGTTTAATTATAAAAATGTTTGATGGCTTACACTATGTATATATACTCATATATGTCAGGTATATATAACGCTATATATGCAGAATAAAAGGAGAAAGAAAGAAAAGTTGAAAAAGAAAAAGGTAGAAGAACAACAAAAAAAAAAGAAAGAAAAATAATTAAAATACAAAAGAAAATTTAAGTGTTAAAAAATCCCTACCCAATGAATCTCTGCACTTTTTATTATTATTTTCTTTTAACTCAATGTGGGGCAACATTAGTAAAACTAATTAAATGCTCGTTTTTTCTTTTCTAAATGTTTTAATTTTATTGGTCTTAAAAAGATAATTAAAATTTTTTTTTTTGCTTGAATGGTATAAAAATTTTAAATTTGGAAAACGAGATGTCCTTTACAAGTAATTTTGAAAATATTATCCAAAACTTTCAAACTATTTTTAGTTATTACACAAAACTTGCTAAATTTTGTTTAAAAGGCCTTATGGAAACCGCTTTAGATAGTTTGATTTAAAGTCTTTTTGACGTGAATATTAGATTAAATACCTGTTTCGATTTTTGTTCTTCTCCAGAAAATAATGGTTAATAGAATCTTAATCCTTAATAGAATTAATAATCCTTAATAGAGTGTTATTATTATCAATGCCTTAAATATAATAGTTGTTTTTATAAGAGCCTTACATGTAAGTTTCAGTAAATTTCCATTACAGGCTGTTTTTTTTTAAATTTTTTGCATCCATTATTAAATGGAGTGTAATATTTTTGCAAGAAAACATAGGCATCGTCACAGTTACAGCTCTCTACATATCCATTGAAATTATATAATGAATATAAATTATTAAGAATTCAAAAACAGTCGAATTATAAGATCAAGCAGTTTAAGGAAGCCCTGCAAGAAATAATGTATTAGCTTTGTGTTTTAATTTCAATTTTTATAAATTTGAATATTTGAGTGAAAATTATTGTTTCCGAAAGCAAATGCAAAAAAATTTATTTTCATTTTGTATTGAAATTTTAAAGTTATGATCTTCAATTTCTAAATAATAATTTTTTTTTTTTATTATTTGAAATTAAATTTCACAATTATGGAATTAAAAATATCAAATTTTGAAAATTTTCTAAAATATTCACAGAAATAGAATATTAAACTTGATCTCGAAAAGGGTTAAAACAAAAATTAAACGTTCAATATTTTATAACATCACAAAAAAAAAAAAGACTCATGCTGTAAATATGAAATCTAAACTGTGTAATAAATTTCGACAATTTCATTTAAGTCATTATAATATTATATTTAAATATACGCCTTTATCCTTTTTAATTCTTTGTAATATACTTTAATAAGGTTTATTAAAGATTTTCTTCACTCTTGTTTTTATCGTTTTTTCTACTTTGTTTTGTTTTTATTTTGTGTTCGTTTACATTAACAAGGGTTATATAATTTAATTACAGGAGCCTATATATACATAATATATGAAAAAAACATTGTATACACAATACATTTTAATGAAGGATCGATATTTATATACAATTTAAAAAAAAATACATATAGAACAAGAAAAAATGAGTTGATTTCATTTTCTTCCTATATAATACAATAGCTGTATGTAGAGTATACCTTACCTCTTTTTATTATTATAAATGATGGAGGACAATTTTATATTCAAACATTATTTTATATTATTAAATATAAATTTACAATATCGCATATAATAATAATATTATCGTTACAAATTACTAACAATTTCTTTATATTTTCTGCCATATCTTTGTTTCTAAATTTCATTCTAGTATAATGAAATATAATAATTTTTCGATGAAAAAAGAAATTTTCATCTAAAAATCCTTTTGTAATTCTCATTATAACAATGTAACAAAATTCTTTATTATAAAAATTACCTTAAAAACAAGAGAGAGTTTCTTTTTTTTTTTGAAGAAAATTAATTTTGAAAATTAATATTATGTATATAAGCTGCTTTTGTGAAAATTATAATAAAAGTGTTCCTTTTCTCCCTTCTTATAATATTGTATATTACATACAATAAGAGAGATAGAGAGAATGTGATTTTAAGACACCATTATATTATAATATGAAATTGTTTTGAAATAAAAATGTGCTCATAAATGTGTAATTTCCTAAGGTTATTAAATTTTTAATGATTCTCTTCTATTATAATATATACGAGTATATTATGAGCATGTAATAGGTATAGATAGATAAGTGAAGAAAATAATTTTATAAAAACTTTCAAAAAATGAATGAAAAAAAAAAAAATCAATATTATCAATAATTTCACCTGTAGCAGCAGGTGTTAAGTCTTTAATTACATATTCAAATATTTTGACAATTTTATATTTTAAAATATTTTCTTTCCTTTTTGTTGTTGAAATATTAAGGAATACTCTTATACATTTATAATTAAAATTTTATAATAAAAATTTTTGAAATTTTGTGTTCATTTTCTAAAATTTTAAGTAAATTTGTAGTATAGAATATCATTGAGTTTAAAAATATTATTAGATTTAAAGAGATTTAAAAAAAAAATGGAGTAAAAAATTAAATTTGGGAAGAATTTAGTGCGATATTTTCTGTTAGAATGTCTCAAATTTGCTTGCACTTAATATTATTCACATATATTCTATCGAAAAGCTCATGCTTTATCGTAAAATTTAGTAATTAAATTATTGAGGAAATTAATTTTAAGAGTTGAAAAGGAAGTGTAAAATTGCAATAAAAATAATATTTTAATACAAAACTTTATGAATTATGGTTATATTTATGTTGAAAATTTATTGATTTTTAATAAGATTTTTCTTTAAAATATCTAGGCTTTAAAATTCAAAATAAATACTGACGAAGTTATGATGAAGTTTCAATAAGAGACAGAGACATCTATACATATATATATAAATTATTAATTTCAAACACAATATAAACACAACTCATCCATTTTAAAAAATTTATTACAAATATTTTATTTTAGAGCAGAAGTTGTACGCGGACTTAATGTCAATCGAGTCCCGAAAACCCGTAAATTCATTATTTTTTAATATTAGACTAGAATTAGAATTTAATAAGAATTCTGCATAAGATTCTAAGCTATGTTATCATTGAAAAAATTTCTGTAGTACTATCGGTAATAAACCTGTTTCAAATCCCGACTGATTATTTCGGTCGCCAAATATATATATAAGGTTGTATGAAAATGTTTTTGCAGGAGCTTTAAAATTTTGATTCATGTTTTGAGATAGAGAATCTTCAAGCTTCTCAACAATACCAAAAGTGATATAACGTTTGAAAATTCTTAGAAACTTCTGTAATTTTTTGCCGAAATGAATGCAATGAGCAGATAATACTCGCACTGTAGCAATATTAAGCTATATTACATAAATATATGCATTTAGTGCTCACTTCAGATTAAAATAAAAATTTGAATTTCTGTCTAACAAAGCGTACAATATTTTTGTAGAAACCCAATTCGCTCCGAAAGTTGCGAAAATTTTTTTTTTAATTTTATAAACATATACTAGTATTTTTATGACTTTCGATATTAAAAAGTTGAAATTTTTCCGCTTTTAAGAAAACTATTCAAAAATACCTAATATGATTGTATAATTTTTATTTACCTAAGCAGATATACTTCGCAAACACAGACATTGTTTTGACGTAAGGCAGTATAATTATCGTTTTTGTTAAAACTATAACGCCCTTTTTATGATAATCTATTAATATAATTTATGAAAGGAGCAAATCTTTACACTATTTTGTAATAGTAAATAATGTAA
This sequence comes from Condylostylus longicornis, assembly GCF_029603195.1. Classification (NCBI taxonomy): domain Eukaryota; kingdom Metazoa; phylum Arthropoda; class Insecta; order Diptera; family Dolichopodidae; genus Condylostylus; species Condylostylus longicornis. The sequence continues at coordinate 2,104,822 of NW_026578116.1, forward strand.
ATATGAGAGTGTGTGAATGAAAGAAAACACCTTACCTATTTTTAGAAAATCCTTTTCTTTTATTAAACCCGTTATTTTTAATTTTTGTGTATTTCTTTTTTTTTTTGTGCTCTTTTTTGTTATTTTATAGAGTCACAGAATTAAATAGTAATAATGGAGACGATTAAAAGTGTGTTTATGACAGAATGTCAAGAATTAAGTGTTTCCTTTTTAAATCAAAGAAAATTTTACTACTTACCCACCCTTATCACGCGATTTTAATGTAGAAAAGAATTGTTGCTATTATTACAAAGAAAATAAAGAGAAAAATAATAGGTAAGTAGGTAGGTAGATATTGTTTTCTTTTAAGGAAATAGGAAACGTTTATAGGCTTTTTTTCATTATACTTATATATATATATATTTTTTTAAATATGATTCCTTTGAATTTCATAAATTGATGAATGCCTAAAAGGCTGCTAAAATAAATTAGTGTTTTTCTGTCTACATCCGTTTATATTAGAAATTTTTATTTCATATAGATTTTTCTATAAAACTTATATATAATTTGCAGCCTGTTATTTAATGAAATTCAAACGATCACGTGTTTAATAATTATACAAGACAGGAAACTTAAAACGTCAATAGTATAAAGTAATAATTAATGTGTGTGTGTGTTATGTGATAAACAACAAGTAATTGACTTGCTTTATTATTTGTTAATTAAAATATAAAATTTACAATTTTCAAATTTTTCTTGGGGAAGTTAATTTTAATAGATTTAGCACGCGATTTTCAATAGATTTGACCTACTCATTCTTTATCTATTTGGAATATTCTATGAATTATTAAATTAAGTAAGCAATTTATAGAAGGCGGGTTGGAATTTTAAAAATGAAAATTTTATTAGTTTAATTTCTATTAATATTCTAATGCACGGTCACTATAATTCAAAAGAGTTCACCTAAAATGAAATCTTGAAATATCAATTGAAAATTCTACAAATCTCACACTCTTCCATTTTAAATATTTCGAGCGTATATAAAAATATTATTTGAACTCACCCTATCTATTTGCTAAATTTTGACAGCAAGTCCAATAAATTTCGAATATTAAAATTTAGCAAGTATCAATTAATATTTTCCTTTTCCAACTTGTTTTTGCTGTTTTGATTAACTTTTCTATTTAAATTAGTTAAATTTTTACTACCTGTTAAATACTAAGCTTTCATAACTCTCTACTCTCCATTTTATTTGTTTACTCTACTCTATATCTCATTTTGCACCGTCACTACCTAGCCCAGTATTAAAAATATAAATGAATTTATTAAATCAACAAATTTGATCAAGCCTCTTTAAATGTAAGAAGTTAAAAGTGAACGCCTTCATGTCGAAAAAAACTCTAACACGCCTTACAAATTATAAAATTTAATAAAATTTTTAGTATTAATTTTCTTTAAATATTTTCCAAAATTTCCTCCTACAAATAATAAAGGGGAATATTTTTATCATGTGTCTTAAATATCCTAAACTTTCGTATAACTTTAGTTTTAAAATATAAACTCGACTATGTTACAAACCATTAGTTCGACCAGCTGTGCTCTATTTCATTATATTTTAGAATCTGTTAGGGAAATAAAAAATATTACTTAAAAAACAAAAGATTTGTAATTCAAAGCACATAACTAGGTGGTAATTTTTATACTTTCAAAATTGCTCTAACCATACAAAAAAAAATTCGTGATACTTTAGACCCAGAAAGCAATGTTATATTTTTTAAAATGCAGGCTATATGTAAAACAAATAAAAAATTCTTTAAAAATAAAGTTCCTCTTTGTTGAAAAAATAAAAAAAAAAAAATTTACTATGATGATATAAATTACCAAATTGCAATGTTTGCAAAAGAATCCTTAATTTAACTAACAAAATATGAAATGAAGTTGGTACCATGTATTAATTCTCATAAGAATAATGGTAAAAGAGTTATAAGGTGGCCAACAAGACGATGATGGGAAAATATTCAAAGAGTTTTCCTTTTCTCTTTTTTTTCATTCTATTTAACTGCATAGTATGTGAGTCAAATGAAAAATTGCAGTATGAATGAAAAAAAAAATTCAGGCTAAACAAACAAAAAAATATTATGGGAAGAGGCACAAAAAAAAAAGCAAAAAATAAATAAAATGAAAATCATAAGGTGAAAAGATTCGAAATGTGAAACTTAAGGATACGGGGTATGTTTACATAAAAAGGAAAACCAAATAAAAGAAAAAAAAATTCTGTTTTAAATTTGCAGCAAATGAATTTTTGATTTTTTTCTTCCCTCTTTTCTTTTATGCTTTTTTATTTAGTATGCGGTCGAAACAAACTTAAATATTCAAAGTTCAAATTAAAAAAAATTTTTTTTTTTCACTTTACTTAAATTTAAAATTAAGAAAAATATTACTTTTATTGGTTTCCGTAACAAAAATTAATTTTCGTAGATCACTTAATGAGCTTAAAAGAAAAACATTTTATTTCACGTTTTTCCAATGCTACCAATAGTACCGCTTTCATTGTACATGTACCATTTCTTAGACTCTTATACCATAAAAAATTTAGACCTGTCATGGTTCGCTAAATATACCTTTTTTTTTAACATGTACTATTTTTAAATCTCAGAAAGTATTGAAGAGAGTATTCAACTCTAACATCATAAAGGTTTTTATAAATTCGGGAATTCCCATATTAGCGGGATATTTGTCACAATTAATTCTGTATTAAGTATGACATAGATACATAATACCTGCAATTTATTTACAAACTGGTAACATAATCATAGTAAGGCAAATCAATTAATATTCAAAATCGTATCTAAGTTTTTAGCATTACCATATTTTATGTGCTTGATTTATGAAGGTTCCAGTTTATTACAGTTCGAATATTCGAAATGACAATTTCTTAAATCATATTTTTAGTAAATTTTATAATTTTAATGTAAAATTTCAGACATACTTTCAATAGAAATATTTTCAAATATATTATTCTTTGTATTCCGAAACCTGTTCGTTTGTATTTCGAAAAATCTATCTTTTTTCCAATTTTTTTTTAATATTTATTTTTATGAATTCTAAAAATTATGTAAAATTTTAAATAAGAAATAAATTGATTTTTATTTTTTTGCAAAATATTTTCGCAATTTTAACAGGACATTTTTACACATATACATATTTTATGTATAAGTACTATGACTAAATTAATCCAATTTTGATAATACTGTCTGTAGCCTTAAACCAATAATAATAATAAAAAAATAATAAATTGAAATAGATTTCGTACAGCTTACATATTAAATTATAATATAACAGTAAAAATATACTATTGGTTTATATAAAACATTTATGACATAGAATACAGTAAAACGTATTCTACAAGGTTACAATCCCCAGGTCACGAATTAAAAATGTTTATAGTTTTAATCGATTCAATAAGAAACGGTTCACGTTTTTTATTAGATGAGACAGTATGTTCTATATATGTTTTTGACGCAAATCCTCAATCTGAATAAATGCTGCTAAGGAGCATTGACTGGATTCTATTGTATCTTATGACATAATTCAAATTACGACTTTAGAGGATTTTGTTTATTCATGCACAACAAATGCAACAAAGAATGCTTTAAGAGTCGAACGCATAAAATAACTGGATGCATGTATATTTTTCTCCACAAATATTCGAGTTTTTTATAATCACATTAAAATTGCTGAATTACACTATCAATATTGTTGCCTTGATAACCCTGCCCTACAAAATTGCGTTAATAAAAAAACTTGACCCATACAAACTCACTTCAATAATGTAAGCGTTTTCTTAAAATGTGCTTAAATTTTTTATTAATTTTATCCTCATAATCATTTGGTAAAGAAAACAATTAGCAAACTGAAGAAATATGCTCTTCAATAAATTCTACATTTATTGATTTAGCAAAACATTAAAAAATTATTACGATTTTTATTATTTTCAAATTTCTAGTGCACGGGACATGAGTAAAATAATTTTTTATATTAAAAAAGAAAGAGTTGACTGTGTACTGTAGGTTTTTTATTTTAAAATTAGCTGATTTTCGAAAGATGAAAATTTCATTTTTTTCTCTTTCGCTTTATATCCTCGTATATCCTTACAATCTGCAATATAATGCAAAAAACCAAAAACTAACAGAAAATTTAATAATAATAAAAAAAAAGTTCTGTAAACATTAAATGAATCGATTTTTATATTTTTTAAAATAAGTAGAAATAGAAAAAAATATATGAAAAGTATCATCGAGTCAAGAATGTTGAAAAGAGAAGAACATATGTGAAACAAAAGCAAGTAAAACTAAAAATTGTGTAAACACACATATTCATATGCACTTGTATATTGTGTTTAGAATTATTTGTAATTCCTGTGTATATAAAAATTTATTGCAAATCGAATTCTTTTTATTCCTATACTCTTTTTTCTTTGTTTTTTCAATAGTTTATAGTGGCATTAGTGGTAAAAAAAAAATAATAATGGAGAAAAAAAAAACTCATTATTAGAGCGCGACTAGAACTAAAAAACAGAATATTATCGGATTTTTCGATCAACCCAATTCTATTGTGCTATAGCAAACATATTGTACATATGTATAAGGTGTTAAAGGATTTTCGAAATAATTGGGAAATTTAATTTTTATTTTTTTTGTAAAAGTGCTAAAAACAATGAATTTTGTTTAGTAAAACTTAATGATGAATTTTTTCCTATTTCCATAATATTGAAATATAATTGGTAGAATATTTGAATATAATAAGTTTCGATTCTAACATTTTTCGTTCTAACAAAGGTGATGATTGCTCATACACAACTGAAAGCGTTAGCTCGCTGCTTATATTCGATTTGCCATCACAAATGTTTTCTGTCACAGTTTTTAAATGATAGATTGGCATAAATGATGAAAAAATAGAAAATTTCAGAAAAAAATGCTCATTATTGAAGTCTTCAATACGATGGGAAGTATATTAAAATAGATTTTACGAGAGAGGGGTAGTAAAAGAACCCCACTCACCACAAAAAATGGTGTAAAGCAACAGTCGATATACTTTTGTGGGTTATGGGCAAATTATACTATGTGAGTATTTTTCCAAATTTTAATAGTCGTAATCGAATATTTTTTGTTTTTGCAAGCAGAATAAAGGGGCGCAATTTTAAATTTGAGTGGGCTGCTTTCTGCCGACGGTTGGGTCTGACGAATTAAATTTTACTAGAAATAAGGGTTCACATCAAATACAGTTTCTCATCAATTATTTATTATTTCATATACAACTCATAAAATAACTGAAGTACGTTATCTACAGTTATCCTCAAGTTCTGCTGGCCAAATACGTAACTTACTTATATCCCAGTATGTTTTTTGTTATGTGTGCAAAATTTAATAAACCCTTTTTGAAATACCATCATATTTGTAAATCGCCGACTTGTTTAAATTTCTTTTTTGTATATTTTTTATTTTTAATTATTTATAACATGATAAAATTTTGGAATTGTAAAAAATATATTATTTTACAAAAAAAAAACCAAAACTTAAATTAGAAAAAACATGATGAAAATTATTTTATTTCTATTTTTATAATACAATTTGAAAAAATAACTAGTATTTTTAAATTCAAAACAAATATTTAGAATATTTGTTTTGAATTTTTGAATCGTATCTAGAAAATATTTATTTATTTTAATCAAGAGATAAGTTATATAATGGAATTTTATTATATTTAGTTACTCAATTGCTTAAATATTTGTTGAATAAATTTGTAAATACATTGATTATAAAAAGTATAAGATAGCGCTATAAACAATATAGCGCATAATAAAAGGTACCATAAAGCAGTACGAAAAACAAAATTGGATTACAAAAATTTGAGACCTTTATTATTGTAAAGTTGAATGAAACTACTAATTTTTAAAATAGCACTTTTACCTTGTACTAGTCAAAATACTGCTGTAAAAAATAACCTGTGTATGTACTATCTACATTATTAAAATTACATTTACTCATATACAAATCTATATCAAAGATTGCATACATTTAGGATGAGGCAAAAAAAAAATTTAAAGAGTCATTAATATAATGGTCGAATTTGATGTTATGTAAGTCAACATATTATTAAGTACTCGCTTCCATTTTTTTTTTTTTGTAAAAGTTCTAAAAAGAACATTATTACTATAGTACAGAGTTATGATAAGGCACGCAAATTCCAATTCTGATCCTTTTGATCTTGATGTCAGTAATGATGTTTCAAAGTATGTTCTTTGTATAGTCATATAAATTATGTTTAACTGTAGGAATCAAGAGCGTTTAAATGATGATTGTTTTAGTACTTACATGCAACTTTAGCATACATAATAATATATGCTTGGCCGAAAATATTTTGTTCTAACCATTAAACTAAAACTTTAGATTAAAATTTCATTCTAACTATAGCCACTGCACAGCACTAAATTCTTTATTAACAAAATGCTGTTTATTTGCAAATTTAAATTAGGGATAGATCAGATATCTAATAAAAAACATATACATATGTACATACTTACGTATATGGAACACTTTTAGTTCAATTTCGATTAACTTCTTCTCCCAATACATCCAATAAAATTTTATTTTACCATGAAAAATTGTTATTTTTCATAATATAATAACAAAGTCGGTATAATAATTAAATTCGTTAATATTATTATGCTGATTTTACGATAATTACATAATTTATTTCCAACAATTAGAAGTTATCAATTTTTTTTTAATATACTATAAAATAAATATATAGGTACCTTTGTATATATGTAGAAAGTGTATATACATAATATTACGTATAATTACCAAAAATTTTGGGAACGAAAAATTTTATAACTTTTTGCTTACAGAATGTAATTAAAAATATACATACATGAACTTTACATAACCTCCAACAGAGAGACGTATATAATTAAACAGATAATAATGTACAAAATGTGTACATTTATGTATCGTTGTATGTAAAGTTTTAATTGAAGAATAAACATAATGATTTTCCTCGCTTTTCCATCAGATTAGGTCTAATTAATATAATAATAATAATAATATGTATAAAAAATTTATTTTTGTTTTTATTATACAAATATTCGTTCTGTAATGAAATCAAATATCATACTCGCGTATTTTTCGAGATTCAATTCGATTACATACATATGTTAATATATGTATACATTTACAATAAATATATATTATTAAAATATTATATATTTAAGTACTTTCCTTAGTGAATTCATTATATGAGAAGCACATTGCAGATGCACAGTATCGGATCTACCATATATGCGAAGTAGTATTTGCAACGGACGCCAAAAAATCAAAAATAATCTACGTAGAAATAGTGTAAAACAAAAAATCTGAAAGTTGAATACCAGACTTTAATTCTATATGATAACTGAAGGGACTCGGGTTCAAACCCCGGCCAGGTTAATGGTTACTATAAAAATTATATTCAATGTTTATAGCTTTAATATACAACACTTATGAAATTACAAATTAGTATACAAGTAATTTTCATATATTCATAATTAATTCGATAAGAAAAATAAATAATAAATAATTAATAAGCTTAAATATTTAATATAAAAAAAAAACTAAGGCTGGCTAGTCACTTATCTAGTCAAAACTCTATTGCGCAATGAAACGGGGGTGTGACATAGTTATGCAATGATGTCATGCAATAGCCCTCCCAGGAGTGGAAAAGGAAAAAAAAATTCTATTACTAATCTTGCATTGAATATGATAAAGTAAAAAGAAGGTGATTTATTGTGCGCAAAATATTGTTCACTGCCCTGAAAAAGATGAGTGGGCGCACTTTTTAGAAATTACGCAGGGCACTCAACAAGAACCGGGCCTGCAGATGCATATAAAAATGTATACATAATATGAATTTGGATTTATTCAGTACAGCTATAATGCATAGCACAATTTTTATTAATTTACTAACAAGTTTTTAAAACAAAAACCAATATGGTATTACAAAATTCATAATGTAATATTGATTTTGTTCTATAATTTCTCACACAATAAAAAAATTGCTGTATATAACTTTTCAAATTTAAATAACAATAAAATAGAATCTTTAATTTCAACAATTTGATCGAAACCTTGTATATTGTTGTTGCTTAAATCGAGTAGCAACTACAATATACAATTTTCAAAAAAAATCAGAAATCGGAAGAGAATTAAGAACATACAACCTGTTCCTACTTAAAACCCTCCCAAGCTGAAAGATAAACCAGCTTAACAGGATATAAATGTTAGTGGTGTGTTTCAATATTAATATACGCCATTGTTTTACAACGGGCATACCATGCAGTCTTCCATTCTATATGGTTATAGTTTACGTGGCAGGTGCAAATTTTTCAAAAAAATTTTTGAACCGATTCACTAACACCTGCATCATTTCCGGTAAATATAAGTTTTGATAAGAAAATACTATATTATCCATTAATAGCACTCTATGATATAAGAACAATTATCTTTTTCAAGGCAGCCTGGTCTACAGTCTTGCAGAAGCTTTATATGCTTATACCTTCTTCGGTATGTAACACAAAACTTCAAGGAACGTTATTTTCAAAGTTTGTATTATAAAATTTAAATTTTTCTAATTGAATCATTATTTTTCCCGGAAAAAATTATTATTTTTTAAATTAAAAAAATTATTTTCATATTTCTATCCCAAGGTTTATCTGAACAATAATTATTGAATAAATGAAGTATATTGCATCATATTTTATGAATTCATTATAGCAATTTCGCGATAATTGCAAATTATTATTAGATAATAAATTTCAATAGAACTTACATACATACTTAGATACATAAATGTATGTACATTATATGATATTTTTCATCAATAATAATACAAATACGTTTCATAAAATTGAGTATGTAATTATGAAAAGTAAACATACTAAATGCAAATTTAAACATACACATACAAAATAACATATGAATCTCATGAGATTTATTAGAGATTTCAATGCTTATAGGAGAAAAATAGAATTTTATTTTACAAAAATTTCTAAACATGAAATCATTAAAATATTTTATTCAGTTAATATGCAATTCGTAGGAATGAAAATGTTTTATTTCTACGAAATGTTGAAAATTCACAAATAATTATCTTCCATAATGAATTTTTCAATTCTCTATTAAGAATATAATTGTTATATAATATTACATAAAAAGTGAAATTATATAAAAAATTTTGTATATCTACAGAGAATACAAGGATGCTTATTAGAACTTTGGCACCAACAAACGGTTTACTTCGTTAGAAGAAAATTTTTTTCCATCGCCACCCCCTTCTCAAGTTATTGCCTCTAGAAATTTATAAAGTTTGAATTTTTGGCGTCTTATATTTCCGAAACCGCAAGCTTTTTCAAATTTCTATAAACACAAAAAGCTAACAATGAAATCCATGACATTAAAAAATATAACTATTTTTCTTAACTCACGCAATTAACCCTTAAAATCGAGCATTATGTTAACCCCTCTTTAAATTAATTTTTTCTTTATTTCAAAGACTGCATAAATCGTTCATCCTAAATATATGCAATCCTAGAAATAGTTTCGTTTATGAGTGAAAATAATTATAATAGGTAGGTCTACGTAGACTGTATTTAAAAGCAGTTTTTTCACTTGTTGAAAGGAAAAGTGCTACAAAACAAACCATTGGTTAGATCTGACTTAATTTTTTTTTAATTTGAATACAATAATAGTAACTTCATGGTATTGCAGTTATTGTTGAGATCCTTATAATAATAAAATGAAGAATTATTTGAAAATGTTTTCTAAATTTCTCTGTCATTCAAAAAATTTTTATTAATTTTCACATGAGACAAATTTAGTGAGAAACGCTTGATAAGTATTTAACAATTTTCACGTTCATTTAGCATCGGTTGACATCAAATGTACCTTTTGAATACTATTTTCTAAGTCGTATTCTAAAGACACATTTATCGCACATTTAATCTAAATTGCATTAAAAACTTACATTGTCTTAAATTAAGTTAAATTAATATACAATTACTGCGTCTTCAGTTAATGCACTATAATATCGGTATGATACAGGAACAGTAATAAATTTCCAAAAGAACGCAATTTAAATTTTCTAAAATTTTTCTAAATTATTTTATAACGTTTTTCAATTTAAATTTTTACCTATAGCTTGTAGAGCAAAAAATTTTTATAATATTTTTGTAATTTAAAGTTATTGATTTTTTATTGATCATAAAATATTAAAAAACCTATTTTACAATATGAATATTTTGTGCACATTACCTATATAAATGTGTACAAATAAAATATACAAATAATAAAATTTACTTAATAAAATATTCTGAACATGTAAAAAAATTAATTTTGTATTCAATAAACTTTATTTTATTATTTTTGCTTTTGTATCCTAGATATTTTAGCTACTATAGCTTAAATTTGAATGTTAAAAATATTGAAATTTTAAATTTTATATAGGAATATGTGATCAGCACATAACCGACCATAATGTATATAATTATACATTATATAATTCATGTATATAATAGACACATAATGTATACTGCCTAGGTTAGTGAAAGTGTTACAGAAAATAATGAAAATACGTTTTAAGCATTTCTTTACAATTTTAAGGACTAAATTAAGCGACAAACCGACCAATATCTCTCTAAAAATAATTTAATTACATTTCCCCACATTGGAGAAATGCTTTCTCACCGAAAAGTTGACAGGTGAAATTTGGTGCTATCACATAACGTCCCATTGTATGCAGTGAGGTCGTAATGGTAAAAAAGAAAATCAATTTTATGAAAATTTTCAAAAAAAAGGCAAAACGTGAAGAAAAAATTAAATCTATATTTTTTTCTGTCATAGCCTGAGTTGATAAATTTGACATGACATAAATAAGACAAAAAATTTCGAAATATCAAAAGAACCGAACTGAGGGAATGAGTTCAAAAAATTTAGTAATCGAAATGTAAAGTGAAAGAGTAAAATATTCCTTTTAGAGAATAGGATAATTATCCAGAATAAGTAGTTTCTTTTACTTTTCTTTTAATAGCTACCCTATCCCCGAGTACCAAAACTTGCTTTGCCAAAAAAAATTTTTTGAAAAAAGTAAGTTTTAATTCTCGAATTAATATTTTTAAAAAGGAATGAAGCTTGTTTAATTTCTACCTATAATACGGGAATGCGGTTAAATAAATTTGTTATAAATTTTTTATAGAATATAGATAAAACATTCAAAAAGAAAGACTGATAAATTCTGCTTAGTAGAACGAAATGAAATGGAATTCAGCTTCTTACACTTTTGTCTATTAATATTTAGAACTAATTGAGTTAAACCGACTCAGTTTCTAGTTATAAACTTAGAAAGTTCGAGTACAAAATAAAATTTAGAGCAATTAAATTAAGAATTAAAGGAGTCTTTATTTAGAACTACAGATTTATTACAATTGATCCTGACATTTTTATGAGATTAAAGATTTCATTACAACAGATATGGAAAATTTATGTAATTTAACAATATTTTATCGTTGTTTTTTACTATTATATAGCTATACATTATCTTTAAATAACAAATAAAGTAATTAATATTATTTTACAATATTTTATTCAATTATTTTGATAGCAGTACACATGTAGTGTATATTCTTTTATTTTACTTTAAATTAAAATAAATTAAAATAATCAAGTCATCTTCATAAAATTTATAAAGAATTTAACAAAAATATTATTAAAAGTATTATACATATTGTTATAATTGGAAATTTTCATCTTATGAACACTGAGTAATTGAAATTCTTATAACTATTATTAAAAATTTTATTAAAGTCAATTTTAAGTTAAAATAATTATAATGATTAATTTCATGAAAAAAAAATTAACAAATTAAATTTTCTGAAAGAATTTTCGGATTCTGGCTACACAGAATCTGTTATTAAATTTTTAAGGTAGTTAGATATAATGAAAAGTTATAGAACCATTGAAATATATATTTAAAATCAACTCTTTGCAACTTATATTATACGTGTATAAATTTTGTTATGATATGAAAAACTAAATTATTATAAGGCAGTATTACCAATTTATTGACAGCCCCATATGATGTACACATATAATGTAACATTGATTAATTTAGTTCTACATTATTATTACCCTAACCTTTCTTAAGACATCTCAATTGTGTTTTGCAGAGTGTTTCTAGCAATATGCGTGTAGAGACTGTTTTAAAATTATTATCTCATTTTTGTAACAAGAAATGACATACAAAACAAGGACTAGGGTAATTAAAATTATAATTACTTAGGACCATGATTTTTTCTTCTTCGGAACGACAAATATTTTTATTTGTACTAATAATCTGAAATCTATTGTATGAGTTTCTAATCAGCTACAATGTTTCTAAACAAAATATGGGATCCTTTGATTAAAACTCGCCAAAAAGTAATTTTCAATTGGACGGTTCGAATGAACTGCTACACATAATTATGTTCGTGGCCAAAAATTTTATGTGAAATTATATTCGGAAAGTGTAAACAATTTATTTTTATGAGTCTTGTGCATTAAGTCATTTGCATTCTTCTTTAAATTCAAAATCAAACATAAATAAATAGCAAATGTTCTTACATAACAATTTTTTTGTTTGTAATTTTGAGAATATTTCTATTAATTTTTTATCATGATAAACAATTTATAATAATATTCGAAATATCTGGATTTAATGTGATTTGTTTTATTAAAATATTATAGAACAAGCCAAAAAAATTAAATTTTTTTAAAGTTTAGAATAAAAATAGAAAATATTTTTCACATTTAAAAAAAATATTTTTACAAAATTCAATATACTATTTAATTCAATATACTCGTAAGAATATGATAATAATAGAAAAATTCTAACACAAAAAAAAAATTGCTTTCCCTTAGCTAACACTCCGTCAACTGTACAAAAATACAAAATCCATATAAAATAAATTTCTCATGAGTTCTATAAAAAAAATTGTTAAAGTTTTACATTTTTTTTTTTTTTCTGTGAATTCAAGGTTCCCCATACATTTCAACTTTGTATGCCTAAAAACTTTTCGATAACAATATTTTAATTGGCATTATCATGAAATGATTCTCTAGATTTTCGAAATTTTGTCTATTATCAATATCATAATAAAATTTACAAGCTTTCTATTCATTACAACAGAATACCTTTTACAAAATTTTACAATAATTACAAAATTTTTCAAATAATATGAAAATATTTAAAATCACATAATATTTTTGTTAAAAAATTTTCATTGTTACAATTTTATTTACTTCATAATACAATACAAAAAATAATAAAATTAATGAATCAAATCTAACCTTATACATACCTTATACAACCTATTCCTAAACATTGAGTATATTAAAATTGCATAAACATTTACTTAAATTATTGAAATATGCAATATATTCATGTGTGTATGTAAATAAATGTGCATAGTAAATATTATATACAATGTAATTTAATATTATTTTCTAAACAATTTATGTCTATATGTATTTATATAGTATTTGGAATACCATTAAAAAATTTATATTATATAGAAATGAAAGAAACGAGTCTATTATATAATATAGACTTTAAAATTGAAATTATTATTATAAATAAAATTCATTGTTAAAGTTAATGGAAATAGTTTATAACAATATCGAAATATTATCTGGAAACTTTAAACATTTCTAAATATAGTTTTATCATCCGTTTACGTATCCTGTGAATTCAAATACATATTATATAATAAAAAGTAGAAAAGTACATTGTAGAAAATAACAATCTGAACAGAAAAATAATATGCAATTCATATCTGAATGCATTATCAAAAATTTCTCAATATCCTTTTGCATACAATAATAATATAATTGTATATAAGTATAAGTACAGTATGTAATGTATGTATATGTATATACAACAAAAATAAACTTAATATCAACCATAACAATTTTCTGAAACAATTCACATCCTTTTGAATATAAAAATTATTTTTATATAATATTATAAGTATGTATATTTTAAAATGCATTTCCATTTTATTGTATATATATGATAGGTTATATATGTACATTATATATTTTACATTTTAAAATATTTACATATTTTATATACAATATTTACATTAGAATAGCTTGGCGTATCGTATTTTCCTTATATATGTACATATTATTATGATTTTATACAAAATTTTAATAAATTCATATATTTATGTAAGTTTTATATAGAATATGTTGTATATATACATATAAAATATGTAATATTAATATGTATATAATAATTGTGTCACTCAATGCATTCCATTTAACAACATCCCGTTCATAAGTTTTCTATATATGTATATAAATTTTGTTTTTTTTTTTTTTAGTAGTTTTCAATTGTCCTTATTTATATGAATATTATTGTTTGTTATGTTTGTTAAGTGCCGGTGCCTTAAGTATTCAATATAATCGAAATTAAAATGATTTCATGATTTTTAAAAAAAATTTTTTTTTATAAAAATTTACTCTACTATAAAAATCCATATAAATATACTACTTGTATATTTTAGCCATTAAAATAAATTCTGCGAAAAAAAAAAATAAAATAATTTTTTTTTGAAATTTTTATTTCAATTTCATAGTGCAGGAAAACTTTTTCAATATCATTAAATACATTAAATATGTATTATATGTGTGTTATATGTGTGTTAATCAAATTGGAAATGAGAGAAAAATATTATTATTATACATGTTTTATTTTATATAATTAAATTAATAATATTATTTATATTGAAAGTTAAAATATAAACATAAAAAATTTAAGGTTGAAAAATATTTGCTTTTCATAAAAAAATGTATGTAGTGTGTTGTCTATGGGAATATGAAGTTTAATTCCAGCTCTTTTTATAATTTTAATTGAAAAATAAAAATTTAAATGAGATTTTTTTAAAAATTATTATACGATGTATAGGTAAGGCACTTCTTTTGCAAAATTTTTAAATAATTTTAAGAATTAATTTAGCTTGAAATTTCAATGTTATACCCTATTAATCTTGAAATTTGCCTGAATATTTGATGACGAGAAAGAAATGTTAATTGTCTTATTTTTGGTTTTTAATTTAAAAAATCTTGTTATTTTTAATTTTTTTTCGGAAAAACATTTCATTCAATTAAATATACCCATAAACAATGCACATTACCATGTATTCTGGAGAATTTTTAAAAATTTTTAGTTTCATATCAGTAGTCTAAATTAGGCTAAATTGATTAAAGCGCAACATATTATATTTGTTAGTCTTGGTTCACTTGCAATGCATAAAAATTCAAAGTAAGTTGCGACAATAATTTATAAGAGAACTAATTAACCTAATAATAATTGCTATTAATATAATAAACAAAAATCAATGTTTATTGCTATAAAAATGTCTAGAAAATCAATGTTAAATGTAAATAGTTGCAATTTATGTTATTTTGCATGAAATTTTTACAATTTTCCCAATAAACATACAATATTACTGAAAGTAATTTGTGAATATAAATTTTAAATTTATTTTAAATATAGAAGATGTCAATAATTTTAAAAATAAATTAATAAGAAAAAATATTTTTTTTTTTTAAACAATGTATATATATTATTATTCAGAATACATTGTATAAAATTATATGCAAACGATTTACTTATAAAAATTTAATTTTTAGATTTAAAATAAATAAATAATTGCAATTGAATTTAAGTGAATTTAAAATTATTATGTATTAAAATTTTTCAGTAACACCTTTTATACTTAATTAGAAATCAATAGGTATTACTAATGAAAAATTAAATTTATTTCACATTGCATTTAAAATAATAATTTTAAATTTTTTATAAATTTAAAATTATATATAATATAAGTGATGTGGAAATTCCAGTAATATTACTATGGTCATGCTATATACCGCGATTTCAAATATTATATGCACCTACTTAATCTGCATGTAATTATTATAATATTATACATTAAGCCCGATATTTCAATTGCTTAACATGTACATAGTTGAACTTGGAGAAGATAAGAAAACTACCTTTCGGAGCGAGATTTTAGTTCTATTTATATATACAATGCATCATTTTGGAAAGTGATGCTTCGAAAGAATAAGAAAATAATTTTACTAAAGCAATAATTTCTCTCGTAAATTTGATCTACATAATGTTGTTTAACTTCAAAATTCAAAAAATTTTAAGTATAAGAAGTATTTTAAATGGGGTATAATAAAAATTAAATCTCATATTTGTACATATAGTGCCTGAGATCGGAATTGTTATAATCTTATTAATATTGAATTCAAGTTATAAATACCAATTGCTAAATATTATTACAATTCCGATGCGAGGGAGTATTATACTATCCAGCATCTGCGTTTCGTCCTTCATATAGGGCCACCTTTCCTTAAACCCGATCAACACTTGGACCCTTAGTCCTTAAAAATTTGCAATATTTTTTCATATATTTTAATTTCGCTAACTCAAACATTTACCGACATTTAAACAGTTCAAGATATAAAAGTTTGCATCCGTACATTTTCAGAATTTGTTCTTAACCATATTATGAATTAAATGTTCTTAAAATACATAATTTGTACCTATTTTTCTTTTAGTATAACAAATTTTAAATTTCAATATATTTAAGAAATAAAATAAATTATTGCTATTTAGATACTTTTCATCATATTCAAAATTACAGAACAAAATGTATGATTTATTAAACTACACATATCATACATAATATTATAATATATGGACCGTATATCACAGAAGGTATATATACCTATAGATATCATAAATGTCAACATTTTAAACTGTCATCATTCACATAAACGTAACACAATATATCATTATTACTACTAAGTTAAAATCTATTCTTATGAAAATACAAGGATATAAAATTTACGTTTGTGTATGTGTATATGCGGAAATTTCTATTTATTCATGTTTCTATTGTATGCAATTATGTTAAGAATTTTACAAAATATTTTTGAAAATTTTCTATATTATATAATTTTAAAATAATTCTTAAATAATATAAATAATTTAAATGCACTTTTGGTATACCTATAAATTAATATTTTTTTGTAAAGTACTTACTACACAAAATATTGTATTTTTGAAGAGTATCTATGTACAAATAAAATAATTTGAAACAATATTGTACTTGACCTCTAGAGAATTTGATAAAGATTTTTGGTTTTGTAAAATTTTCGTTTTAGGTATTTGAATTCTCTATTTAAATTTGTTTACTATGAAATTAATGTAACGCTAAAACCATTTACTAACCCAATAATGTAAACAAATCAATATAATTTTGTGGGATACATTTTACATAATAGATTTATTTTTCCGGTTAAATTTTGAAGGATAAAAATAATTTATAATTTCGACAATGTGTAATAAATAAAATATTATTATATGGGAACAGAAACCATAAGGCTAAATATTTTAATGTTTATGGAATTTATTTCTGGCCACTAAGTACCTATTTTCGACATAGGGTTTAATTTGTTTTTAGTATTTAATAAAATGCATGTAAAAGAATATTACTTAAGGATCACCCTTCGTTAAAACAACTAAGTTTACTATAGTATTGGAAGACTAAATATAAACAGATTTAAGTCTTAGAATGTATCTGAAATTTAACGTAAAAAAATATTATTAAAAATGCTGGTGCCAGTATAAAAACTTCTAATAACACTCTATTACTCAAGTGGGATATTATCAAGCCCGAAAACTGAATTATTAAAACTAGACATATGAATCAAAATCTTAATATTCACTAAGTTTTAGATTAAATCAAAAAAGTTATTATAAAAATTTTGTTCTAAAAATTTCTAAATTGTTTTTTTTTTTGTATATTTGCAGGTGTTTCATCCACCCAGTCAACCTGATGATAATTCCTTTGAATTTAGGATAAGATATAAATTTATAAGTCAATCGGATGCACTAGTTAGGTAAAGTATTAAAAATTTGCATTTGAACTATCACTTCACTTTATGCGAAATCATTTATTTTATTATTTGGTAATTGTAATTTTTGTTCAAATTGTAAAGGTATATTCAACTGCTGAGCCAGATGAATTGAAAAAATTAGAAAACAAAATCTAAATTGAAATAATATAAAACCTTTTTCCCAACAAAGCTAATACAGAATGATTCAGAAAGGCATACAAAAAAATATACCTTTGGTTAGAGAATCAAAAATGGGCTTAACTTTTGTTCTGGACTAGTAGCCAAAATTTCAAAGTTTTAAAAAATTTCGTAAAAATGATCGGGTTAGAGAAAACTAAAAAGATAAAAAAAAACAAATTTGATTTTTCATGAAGTTCAAAAGCTTGGTATTCTGAAAGTATACACAAAATATAAAATCAAATAACATGTTGATTTTAAGTTCTTTAACAGCCCTTACAGAAAATGTTGTTGTATAGCTTTCTGAATCACCTCGAATAAATATTTTGTGTTTACAAAATCGATTCGACATTATTTCTTTTGAATTTATTACAAAGTATCGAATTGAAAATTTGGTATTTAATATTGTAAATCCTTAGCAAAATAAGCAAGCAACCGAGAGTTGAGTAAAATATAATAATATGATAATTGGTGCCTCTGATTACAATACAAACGTCAGTAATTTATTTTATACAAAATCATAATTTTCTTTTCATTTCAAAATTATAACCTTATAATAAAATATACTATGATTTATTGGATTGTAATAATTGTAAATCATATGATTAATTTGAAAAAAGAACAGAAACCTTAACAAAATATTTGTCATGTTGTGGTTCATTGTTAACATAACATAAAAATCTTGAAATATATTTCATCAATACTTGAGGTAGGGAAACATTAATCATTCATAATTTTTATCGAATTTTTTACGCTGCATATATTAATTTTACTATAATTTAAATGGAAACGAACACCTTTTCAATAGATTTTTTCTTTTCTAATTTTTTTTTTTATTTTTACTTAATATGATTTTGTTAAAATTTAGGTGACTTGTATTTTATTTTCGTATATTTGTTAGTTATTGTATTCCTCTATGAATTCTACACGTATAAAAATATATTCAAATACAAAGAAATCTATTAAAATCACGTTTAATTCTATAAAATTTCGTGCTATAACTATAAAAATCAACTATAAATTTAATTTTCTTCAATTCATTCAACATTAAAACTATAATATAATTTAGATTTAGATTTACTTAAGTTACCTGAAATTCTATTCCTTGTTTTAACAAAATGGAAAAATAAAAAAAAAAAATGATTTTTATTTTTCGTAGTCGTGTAAACGTGATACAAAAATATTTATAATTGAAACTTAAGCAACAAGTTATATTTTTATATCATGCTATATTGCGAGAAATAAATGTCATGATAGTAACACATAATATTTTCTTACACAAAAATTCTTTTTACATTTTGATCGTATATACAATTGTACAAATTTCAATAGAAAGAAATAAAAGAGAAAATGAGTTTCACATAATAACATGAGGTGTATTGGGGTGGTTTTGTTATAAGAGTGTAAATTTATTTAGCACCTAATTTAATTTTTATTAACATATACACCTATCTAATATGTGTATGCATAAAATTTTAACATAAATGTATACGTGCAATAGTATCTATATACTATAAAATAAAAAAAAATCTTTCGCCTATATAATATAATAAATTTTCTTTTATATTATTTTATTCTAATTTAATTTATATTTTTTATATTATAGAAATATACGTTTTATATTTTATAAATAAATAAAAAAAAAAAATTTCAGGTATGGCAGTAGTGATAAAGTGTTAGAATTAGGACGTGTTACACCAGGAACATATTGTACAAGGCAATTTGATGAATGCTATAGAAAAAATTGTCGTTTACAAAGTCCCAATTATCCTGGAATGTATCCAAGAAATGTCACATGTTATTGGACAATTCGACAAAAAGAAGTTCCTACATGCAAGCATGCAATGATAGCTGTTAGTCAAGAAAATCAACATAAATCTTTAGTTAAGAGGTAAGTAAAAAATATTATATTATATTGAATAAATAGGTTAGAATTAGTCAGTTTTTAAATTGCGTTTTGTCATGACAAGCACTTATAATAAATGTCCCATTTATACGTATATTTACGAATAGTGTTATATTATTATTATTATATCTGTGAAGGTATTTTATATTACTTGTTTGCGATACAGAATATAGGAATAGAGAGGACGTGCTTGAAAAATATTATGTTGATTTTATTGAGTAACAAACGAATTAATATGAAAATAAAAATTTAAAGCTAAAATGATTCCTTGGTTAGGAAGAATATTGTAGGTGTATGAAAAGATTTAAATTTCATATGATTTGAAAATCTTAAAAAAAACAAAAGATGTTACAAATGTACAGAGATTTTTTTACGGTCTTTAGTTATATAGAGTCTTTAGTATAAGAAAATATATTCTTACATGAACAATAAAACAACTTAACTACATTCGCACTAAATTATGCATGCGTCCCATTGCCTAACTATTCAGCAGTAGTTGGGAACTGATTTTATTAGAACATAATGTTGTTTCTTAATTGGATTTTCTATTACATTTAATTAAATGGTGTCTATATATCGAGTGGACTTGCAAAATGTATTTTTGTATAACAAAAAAATTGAGAAAATATCATAAATATTAGACCACGTAATAAATTCCTCTTTATTTCGCATTCTTTTACTTATATCATTACTTCATTTTTTATTGTTCTCAGTACTTCCCTTCCCAGCGTTACCGTATGTAAACTTAAATTAAAAACCGGAAAAAATAAAAAATTTACAAAATTTTTAAAGGCTTCAAAATTTTTCTTGTTTATTTAAACATTATTAAATTTTTTCCAAAATCTCTACATTATAACATGCATATATCTTCAAATTTTAAAAAGAATTTCGATGAAAAACTTAATGCAATTTTTATCTAAAAATATTTTAAATTATAAATCATTCAGTTTTCGATTTAAAAAACATTGCTCCACATATATAGGAAAAAAATCGTGAAAAATAAAAAATGCAACATATTCTACACATGGAAGGATTTTTTGAGAGGGAGAGATGACAAGATAAGTATTGATAAAACTACAGTTTTTGAATATACTAAATATGCTACAATTAACTGGACTTTTAGTCTACCACAAAAATCTACTCAATTTAAACAATTTTCATAATTTTAGATTTCATATCGAACTATTAATGTCCTTTTGACTTCTTCGGCAAATAAATTAACAATTGTATTATAATAAAGTTGTTTATAAATAAATACTTATATTTTAAATGCAAAATTAAAGAAATAATTTGTTAGTGTCTATAAAATAGATATCTTATTAAATTGAACATTTATAACACAAAGGCAATATAGAAAGAAAACTATTATAAAATTAATTTTATAAAGTAAAAGTAAAATATACATATTTTTTCCAGTAACTCTAATAACTTTGAAAAATATCCCAGTTTTCGTAAAATTTACAAAAAATTTTTCTTCTATACACATAATTTGATAATTATAGGGTTCTCCTATGCAATTACAGAAAAGCAATATTTCATTTCAACCTAAACGTTCGAACATATTTTAACTATTAACAAGTATTATGCCCACAATTCAAAGTAGATAACTGCACAAAATAAACAAGTAAATTTGAAATTAGAAAATTATTATAAATTAGAATGTAAAACAACTTTTTATATAAAAGATTTTTTTAGACTTCATTTAGCAAATATTTTAGGTATTTCTTAAATTTATAAAACATTGCATATATTCCGAGATTTTTAAAGCTATTGCAAAATTGTACAAAAAACTTATTTTAACTCCCCTCTAAATACACGGACTAATATTTGTTAAATGTACTCGAAAGACTGTATGTAAATGCATATGTATATGTACGAGTATATATACATTCGTTATCTTATGTATATAGATTTAATATTAAAAATTCGAACATTGATCAAATTTTGATTTTTTTTTTTGGTATATAACTCAAAACTTTATAATAGAAAAAAAAAGTAATAAATTTTACTATAGTGTATAACAGTTTTACTTTTACTATATTATAGATTTAAAATTTTACCTTTTAAAATTGTTATATAAAACTTTACATAACATTTGAAAAGTTCTTTGTACTGATAAACTTCTATTTAATGACATTTTCCCCATATACGAGTCTATACATACATGTAGATAAATAGAGAGAACAAGTTTTTATTTTTTTGTTTTTTGTGCTTTGCTCTTTTTTAATTCGTTCATAAATCAAAAGAGCTCTTATACTTGTATAAAACTTTTTAGTAGGTTTTTGTTACAATATTCTGGAAATTTGTTTTTATTTCTTTTTTGTTTTACAAAAAAAAAAAAATATGGAAAAAAAATTGATAGAAGTATGAAATAAAGATCCTTCTCCTTTTTCTCAATGAAATTTTACTCGTATATTTTTTTTCTATTTCTCTCTCATTTTATTTTAATTTTTATTTTTTGTTTTGTTTT
The DNA here is from genome assembly GCF_029603195.1 of Condylostylus longicornis. Classification (NCBI taxonomy): domain Eukaryota; kingdom Metazoa; phylum Arthropoda; class Insecta; order Diptera; family Dolichopodidae; genus Condylostylus; species Condylostylus longicornis. Next base: position 2,127,401 of record NW_026578116.1, read on the forward strand.
TAGTTTCAATGAGGAAATTGACTGCTTAAGTGTACATGAATAACTGAAAACTAGATATATGTAATTATATTAGAAAAAGAAAGCTATATAAATGTAATATACATATTAGAAAAATATTGTTGATTAAAGTGGGATAGATATTCGGTTTGGAAAAAAAAAATGATCCCCTTTCAATAATAGATGAACGTGTAGTATATAAATGCATTCAATTGAAAAACGTTAACCTAATTCTTAGTTTTTTTTTTATTCAAATATGAATGCATAAAATATACTTATACTTACTTATATATATATACCTATGCATACATGAATAAAATAATATATAAATTACTCTACTCTTTATTAAAATATAATATAAAAGAAAAGAAAATGTTAAAAAGATTTTAACGATGGGTACTTGTTGTGCTTATATAAGAGAGAAGAAAGAAAATATTATTTTTCTTTCATTGAATATTGCTTTTATATTTTTATGAGGTTATTATTCATCTCTCTTTCTTAATATATACATAATTATTATATAGAAAATTTGGGACAGTATATTAATGCCTACATATATACTCTATTTAATCAAAATTATATTTAAATATATAACAAATATGCAACAATTTTAATAATTTATTCAATTTTTTTTTTTTGATATAAGTGAAAAAATAAGAAATTGTTTTGAAAAATTTAATATTTAGGTCAGAAATACCATTTGAATTGTTCCTATTACTTAGGATACTATTAAAGAAATTCTTATATAGATACAATGTTTAAAAAATTAGGTTCAATGAATGATGACGACGAATAGTGAAGGCGAATAATGGATAGTATATTTTTTAATATTTTTAATATTTTACGTGTCAGAAACAAAAATGCAACATTGTGTTAAAATTAAAAAATTTATATAGATCATCGGAAAGGTTTATTATTGAACCTATTCCAAAATCTATTAAAATCTATTGAACTGTTCAATAACCAATACATTTTAAATTATTAATATTTTTAATATGATTTCTTCTTATAGAAATTTACTTAGTAGAATTATTGAACATCATAAAATTTAATATAAATATGTAGATATTTCTATTTTTTTTTTTTTTATTACTAAAGAAGTGCCAGTTAATTCATTGCAGTTCATATTATATACTCTACGAAATAATTTTATGAATTCAATGTATAGTAAAAATGTTGACTACTTAGCAGCTAATTGAATCATTTTAAAATTATTGTGAGTTATATTTGCTATTGCTTTCACACTATAATTGATGAAACTGTTGCCTGAAAAATTAAGAAATTCTTACATATGAAATCACAACTGACCAAATTTAAAATTTCGTAAATGTAGGAGTACCAAAATTTCATATGTATATAATAGATAAGAATAAATGTACCTGCCAGTATTTCATGACGTATACATTTTTCTATCAAAAATAATTGAGAATTTCTATGAATTCGGTCTCCAGTCCAGTAATACAAAAACTATAAGTATAAGAATTTGATACTGTTGAAAATGTCCGAATTATAAATTTCTTTTGACAAAAAAATATTTTTAAACACACCCGAATTAAAGATTTTAATAAAAAAATATAATAAGCAACTGATCAAGCAGCCTTTTCATTAATTTAACCCTTACAACATTAAACCCTGACGTAACCAGGAAATTGTTAAAAAAAATTAATTTATGAGATCTAGAAGAACGAACCTGTATATTCAGAAATTTAGTGTTAATAACAAATGTAGGGCAAAATAAAAAAACCAAAGAGAAAAAAATATAATGAAAAAAATTAATGAATTCGAAATTCCAACGAAATAAAAAATACTGTTATACATGAATCCATAATGAATATTGTAACTTTTCTCCTTTTATTTTTTTCATAATTATTATAGTTGTATGTGGTTTTATAATTTTAAAATTAAGTATAATAATTTTCTCATATTTTAATTTAAATCAATTAGTGAAACTGAATTTCTACAGACGAACAAATTTTTTGTTTTTGTTTTTTTTTTTTTGTTTTCCTTTGAAAAAAATAAGTACAAAACAGAAAAAGCAGTCAGTAATGATTTTTGCAAGGATATCTTTACAAAATAATAATTTGTACCGGTAAAATTACAAAGGAAACAAGTATTTAAGTGTAAAATGGAAAAAATAACGGGAGAGTGAAAGAGAGAGAAAGGGAGAGAAATGTTTTCATTTTCACAATATTCCTTTACATTTTTACTAGAATTTTTTTTTTGTTTCTTTTTATTTTATCCTTTGATTGAAAATTTTTTGTTCGTAATTACGACAATTTATTTGTGTGAGAAATGTCAGGACTAAAGAGAAAATTAAATTTTTTTTTTCATATTTTTTTTTTTTTGTTTTTCTTCTGTAATAACAACTGAACTACATATTTTTCTGATTTTTCTTTAATTCATTTTCAAATAAGAAACATTTTGTTCTCTTTTTCAAAAAAAAAAAAAAACAAATTAAAAAAAAATAGAAGAAAAAATAACTGTATTATTTCTGTTCTGTTATAACAGTTTCATGTTTTTCTTCTTACATTCTATTTTATCTATGTTTGTGTTTCCGTTTTGATTTTGAAAATTTTTGTTGTATTCCGTCTTAATTAAATATTTTATAAATGATTTATGCATAGTGTTTTTCTTTTGAATTTGCTTGTTTGTTCTTTCTTTTCTTTTTTGTATCTTTAAACTTATTAAATTAAATTTTTCGCTTTAATAATTTTCAATACACACACATACACACATTTATAGAAATACGTACATTATATTTTATTTGTGTGAAAGTTGAATATGTAGAGGTACAATATAAAATTATTTGTTTTCTTTTGCCTTCTATGAACTAAAAAAAAAATGAGCGGAACGTACGAACGAACCAACGAACAAATGAGTAGAAAAAGAGAGAATTAATGAAGAAATTAATCTTATTAAAAAGGAAACTGGAACTTTCGTGAATTTCTCTTTTTTTTTTTTCTTCATAAAGAAAATTTATAGGAATTAAAAAAAAACTTGAAAATTTTTTCCTATTTATTACCGACCGTATTGTGTAAACAATAGGTAGGTTATGTGATGGCAACAAATTTTGCATATCGAGTTTTCGGTGGGAACGTACTTCTCCATAGTAGGGAAGTGTAAATAAACTATTTTTAGCAACCTGTCGGTCTGTCGGTCTGTCGGTCTGTCGGTCTGTCGGTCTGTCGGTCTGTCGGTCTGTGTGTGCACGCGTGTATCTCAAGTTCGGCTGAACCGATTTTGATGAAATTTTATATGTAAGTTTGTTTCCACCATGGCACGGATCGATCAACTTTTGGTATATATCAGGCCTCGGGAACTGCACTTTTTAGCGGGCCTGTTTTACATTTTTGAACATTTTGAAGAAAATATTCAACCGATTTACTTGAAATTTTATATATAAGCTCAGCTCGACCGTCCGCAAAAATTCGTATGTTTTGGAAGAAATCAGGCATCGGCAACTAGACGTTTACTACGGGCCAAATATACATTTTTGTGTATATAAAGAGAAATAATCAACCGATTTCATTGAAATTTAATATATGAACTCCCCGTATTAAAACAATGAACATATAAATTTTTTGGAAAGATCAGGGCTCGAAAACGGATTTGCGGGCCGATTTTACATTTTTCACCATTTTGAAGAAAGTATTCAACCGATTTACTTGAAATTTCATATATAAGCTTTGCTCGATCATACGCAAAAATTCCTAACTTTTGGAAGAAATCAGGCATCAGCAACTGAGCGTTTACTACGGGCCAAATATACATTTTTGTGTATATAAAGAGAAATAATCAACCGATTTCATTGAAATTTAATATATAAATTTCCCGTATTAAAACAATGAACATGTAAATTTTTTGGAAAGATCAGGCATCGGCAACTAGACGTTTACTACGGGCCAAACATACACTTTTGTGTATATAAAGAGAAATAATCAACCGATTTCATTGAAATTTAATATATGAATTCCTCATATTAAAGCAATGAACATATAACTTTTTTGGAAAGATCAGGGCTCGAGAACTGATTTGCGGGCCGATTTTACATTTTTCACCATATCCACAGAACAAATTGATGGAATTTCTTTAAATTTAATATTTGAGTTCTGGTTGTTACCGAAACTAACTGGCGAGCATTTCAGGGAATTCGGGTAGCACAAAGCGAAACTCTACTAAGAGCCAAATTTACATTTTTCTAAGTATGTTAACTATAAGCTTACTAATGTCCTAAAAATTGGAAAGAAGTATTTAACAGACATTTTTATAATATTCTGTAACACTTTCATTTAACTAGACAATACACAATGCGGTCGGTTATGTGCTGACCACATCAGATTTTTTTTTATTGCTGACCTAAAAAAATGAAAAATAAAAAAAATTGGTAGAGTTTTTCTTTCTCACTTTTTTTTTTTTTAATTTATCTTTTATAAACACATAAAAAATTACGGACCATAAGACTTATTCTCTTATGAAACACTTTAATGAATGTTGTATATACAATTTAATAATTATAAATGAGAGTATAGAATAAGAAAAGAAAAATATTAGATGTAAAATTTTTCATGTATAAATACAGGGTGTAATAAAATTAATAGATTTTATATTATTTTATATTTATTTATTTTGAATAAATAGTTGAAGAAATAATTAAAAGAATAGTTGAAGTTGAAGACTGTAATTGAAAAATTTCACTTTCGAACTCTCCACAAAACAAATTTCTAAAGGCAATGGCTTCGATAATTAAGCAATCCACATTAGCATAATTTCAATCAAACATTACATATCCCATATCCCATGTTATTATTATGTTATTAAAAACAGCTGTACCCTTGAAGCCCAGAATTGCTGAAATTGTTAATATCTGCCATTTCTAAACAGTCAGTGTTCAACCATATACCCAAACTGCATGTTTAAGTTAAATAGAGACTTTGGCAGTAAATTTTTCAAACTGAAAGCTTTTCTGCGTTTGTATAGAAAATTCTATGTGTTTCAATTAAATAATTACTGATTTCTTTTAACCGTCTTGTTCATGAAATATCGTAAAAATCATTAAAATGGTAATATCGTAGAAGAATTTAGACAATAGTACAAAAGTATGTCTTGGGTAACTGAAACAACAGAGAGGTAATATCTCTTAATTCATTAAATGTGACAATTATCATTTGAAAGATGCACGTTTAGACGGAAACAGTTATATTTTAACTCAAAGCACAATTTATTAACAATAATTAAAAATTAAATTTCGAAAAATTTTTTTGCAATTAGTAAACTTAAATTCTTAAAATTTGAATTTTCATATTAAAATTCGATTTCTTTGGAATTTGCAGAAAATTTGAAACAATATTGATGTCAACGCAGTGATAGTTACGAGCTGCAAGCATTAAATATTAAACTTACCTTGTAAATTTAATCAGATATCTACAGCTTTTCAATTTAATTTTGTAAAAAATATTTCATGCCGCAATTCAAATATTTGACGAAATAAAAAATGAAAGTTGAAATTTCAGAAAAAATTTTTGTCTACAGCACACTGTATTCATACAATTGCAATACATCTGTTTATTTTATATTGAGCAATATTGTTGATCTCTGTATAAGACCTTTTTAATTAGAACTTTTTAATTTCTAACTATTTTAGCTTACATTAATTAAAATAACATTTTACAACGTTTTAAACAAAACAATTAAATTTTATAAAGAAAACGATATTTTATTTTTTTTTCTTTTCACTTTCACATTAATCATATTGAAATAACATTTTAATTAAATATAAATTTTAATGAATTATAAATTTTAAAAATTTTGCATACTTTTAGGGGACTATAATTTATGTTTTTATGTTTAACAATATGGGCATAATTATAAAATATTTTACTTGTTAAATTCATATATTTTACTTATAATTATTGCAAAATATTTGAAAATTGTACTGATTGTTTGCTTTAGAAACTATATAAATGAAGAAATCTAGATTTAAAATAAAAATATATGGAATTTCTGAGTTCAACAATTGAAAAACTTTAAGAGTCTCAGTCTCATCTATTCTCGTTTTAAATTGTAGCATAAATGAAAATAATATTCGGTTTTTTCCTGTCTTAATAATGTTTAATACACAATGAAGAATCGTAAAATAAAGAAAAGTTCAAAGAACAGATTCCTCCTTTGAATTAAAGTTGAAGATGAAGATTAGGAATTATTTGTAGTGGCAGTGTGTTGCATTTTAAGCACTGTAGTGTTTAAAGCACTGTATTGACAATATACACGCAGGTCAAAATAATTACAATTTTGCATTGGAACAATGATGAATGCATTAATACGTATGCGCATTTTGATATGTATAAAGGTTAAACTGAAATATAGATGACTGGTTTGCGTAGCTGGTGCACTCAATTACAGGTTTCTTATTCAAGCCGTCCGCTCCTTAAGATTTTCTATTCTTTAATCTAATCTGTATAGAGCCGGAAACTCGCAGATTTATTTTTAATCACTAGGCTAATGTCAAAGCACCTCGCCTACAATACCTACCGCATCTGAATAAAATAATCGATTCTGCCAACTAAGTCATAATCAATTGAGATACATAAAACAGAACTTTAAGACATAATTTGAATTTAAAGCAAAATTAAGAATCATTGATTATATATAAATTATTTAATTTGAAGACATGAAACAGGCTCATGTTGTACCTAAACAAAAATTATAGTTATATTTCTTTTAAATTTCTTTTAAATTTTTAGATAAATAAAAGCTGAAAATGTATTTCAATTTTTAAAAATTGTCATTTAAATTTATTTAAAATTTTAAGAAATTCAAAATTAAATATTCTAGAATATTTAAAAAAATTTTAATTCCCGTCCTATACTGTCCAGTTTGAATTTATTATTTTATTAATTATAAAAAAAAAGAAAGCCGTTTTCCATAATCAAAATTTCGTTTTATATTTTCAACAATATTAATATTTTATTAATTTTCATTAAAAAATTAAAATACTTTAAAAATTTCTTTATTTCAATAAAATCCAATTTTCACTCTACTCTGCTTTATTTTCATTGCCGTGCAACACTGTCTATTGCTTTCTCTATAAAATTTATTTTTATATTACAATTTAAACTTTAAAAATAGATAGCTAGCTATGTATAAGCTTCTCGGTGAGAAATTAAAAACAAGAAAATTCTTTATCTATTTAGATATGTATGTATGTATATAAAATTGTGTTTTGATTTCCTTAGTCGTTAATGTAGGTGTACCGTAAAAATCTGGTGTTATTCATAATAAATTATCTCAGAAATCACGACTAATTCTATTTCTAATTAAATTAAGTCAAAATTCTTATTCTTTTGAATAATTTAATAAATATTTTATTATTTTTGTTTTTTTCATTTTTCAATTAAAAAATCGTTGTTTTCTATTTGAATTTTCGTTTTTTTTTTTGTAAATGATTTGTGGAAAAAAGAATTTTTATTTTTATGTGTAAGTATGTATTCATAAGTGTGTATACAAATAGAATTAATTTTCTTTAAATACTCGTATAATATGGCTGGTGGAAATAGCAAAAAAAAACAAATAAAAAAAAATTTTTTTTTTGGAAAATAAAAGTAATTTAATATTAATTTCCATTTAATTTTATTTGAATTTCCTTTTCTAATATAACCTTGTCTTGTTTTCTACGAGTATTTCAATATATCTTACTACATTACCTACATTTTATAATATATATGATACATTTTAGAAATGGAGTTTTACTATAGAATTATATACATATAATTGTAGATATATAATGTATGTAGCATATTATTCTTTTAGTATAGAATTTAATTTTCAACAGAAATATTATTTTCTTTAGCAACACTCAAGGATAAACAATTTGGTGAATAATTGAAAAATCTATTAAAATGATGGCAAATTATTATATTGTATATTTGATAGAATAAGAGGTACTCAATTTAAATTATAATTTTCAGAAAATAAGATAAAAATTTTTTTTTTAAATATTGACACAAAAAAGAATTTTCTTTCTTTTACATATTTTAAAGATTTTTATACAACTAACTATATACAAATGGGATAAAATTTTATAAAACAACAGCAACACTATAATTTTTTCTTGACATTTCGTACATGATATAATTTTCCTGTTCCTGTTTTTCAATTTTTGCTTGCTTCTAAATTCAACTGTGGACGTGGAAACATATCAAGCCATCGTAGAAACCAAATTCAACAACATTATATATTTTGTCAATTCTAATTAAAACTGAATTGTATTTATAAATTATCGACTTATTATATTTGATATAATAAATTCAAAATAATTTTTGAAAACTAAATTTTTCATAATAATCATATTTTTATTAACTTTCCACATGGGGGCTCAACCGGGATGGACAAAATTATGAAAAATTTATAAAAGCACATTGAAATATAATTTAAAATACAAAAAACAAAAACGCATTTAATGAAACTGCAAAGCTTTCGCCAATATAGAATATAAAAGCAAATTATCAAAACAGAAAAACAAAATCAGAAGCTAGTTCAGAACAATTAATTTCGAAAATTTTACGATACCTAATTCTGTGTTATCACATTTTTATTACTCTCTACATAATAAAAACAGGTAGCTGTTATACCTAAAATATAAATTGTTTATAATATTACGACCTGTGAAAGTTTTGGTGATTATTACTTAAATAGTTGAGATTTACATTTTGTAATATAGAGTTGCTTATTGTATTGAGAAATTGAAAAAAAAAAACGTGGACGTAGAAAAATTCATAAATTTAATTTCATACTCAATAATTAGCATTTTACAATGAGTGGAAGACGCCGTAGAACTCTTCAAAGAAGCGACACAACTATTGATGGTAATTTGGGTGATGTTGTAGGTAATTATTCTCGTTCTTATGAGCACGATAATCCAAAAATGAATTTTAATGATGTAGAAAGTATCATTAAAAAATATTCTGGTACTGAAACTATGAATGTTAGAATCTGGTTAAACGAATTTGAGCAATATTCAAATGTTTTTAAGTGGAACGATTTACAGAAGTTTATTTTTTGCAAAAGATCATTAGCAGGTGCTGCGAAACTGTTTATAGATTGTGAAGCTAAGCCATTACGCTACAATGAATTAAAAGATGCTTTGATAAAAGAATTTCAATCAACAATTACTAGTGCAGAAGTACATGCTAAATTACGTGAAAGAAAAAAGAAAAACGAAGAATCTTTTCGTGAATATTTATATTGTATGGTTGATATAGCCTCGCAAACTAACATAGACGAATCTTCCGTGGTGAGTTATATAATAGATGGAATCAAAGATTTATCAGGTAATAAAATGATTTTATTTGGTGCTAATACTATAAGTGAATTGAAAGAAAAATTATTAGTATATGAAAAAATCTCTAAAAGCGAAATCTCTAGACATATTGCTGATAAAAAACCTAATATGAAATCTAAAAATGATAATAATAGCTACAAAAAAGTTGCACGCTATTGCTTTAATTGTGGTTCTAATGACCATGAATTTCACAATTGTCCACACAAAGATAAAGGACCTAAGTGCTTTGGTTGCAATAAGTACGGTCATAAAAAAGTAGATTGCAAAGAACCTATTAATAAAAATTACGACACAAATAAGAATTCTTTCTCAGCAAAAACTTCTACGAATATGACGAAAACGATGAAAAGCAATATGTGTATCCAGGCTAAAATTAATAATATAGATTTCGAATGTTTAATTGATACCGGAAGCGACATATGTGTTTTGAAACAATGTTATTTTAAATTAATTAATGTTAATTCTAATTTTAGGAACTCACCTATTATTATAAATGGTTTGGGCACAAATGTTAGTACAAAAGGTTCATGTTACGTTACTATTGATGTTAATGGCGATATTTACGATAATATTGAAATACATTCAGTTGACGATAATTATTTACAAACAGATATGATTATCGGCATGAATTTATTAAATAAAGCAAATATTAACATAAGTAATGGTATTATAAATATAAAAAAGAATGTTCCTGTACAACAAAATTGCAATAATAAACTTAATGACGAAAATTTATCTTGTTTTTTAGCAAAAATTAACATTGATTCTGAAACTAAAGAATATGATGATTTACGTGGATTAAATAATTTACAAAAAGACGAAACCAACAAGGTAATATCGTTAATTAAAAATTATTCACCTAAACTTTCACAGGACTCACCGATACGTATGAAAATCGTCACTACCGATGAAGAACCTGTTTATAGACCACCTCGTAGATTTCCACCACACGAAATGAAAATTATCGAACAACAAATTAAGCAATGGACTAATGAAAAAATTATTCGTGAAAGCTCGTCCGATTATGCCAGTCAAATAGTCCTCGTCAAAAAAAAGGATAATTCATATCGGCTATGTGTAGATTACCGTGGAATAAATAAAAAAATAATAAAGGATCGATACCCACTTCCTAATATAGAGGAACAGATAGACAAGCTTCAACCATATAAATATTTCACATCGTTAGATTTAGAAAATGGCTTCTTTCATGTCACTATCGAAGAAAATAGTAGAAAATATACATCCTTCGTAGCACATTGTGGGCAATTTGAATTCATGAAAGTTCCTTTCGGGCTATGTAACTCGCCCAGCGTCTTTCAAAAATTTATTAATTTTATTTTAAGAAATTTAATTAAGGATGGTATAATCGTGGTGTACATAGATGATATTATAATACCATCACAAACCGTAGAAGAAGGTATAAATCGACTAGAATTGGTATTAACAGTATGTGCAGAAAATGGACTCAAAATAAAGTGGAAAAAATGCCAGTTTTTACAAAGCGATATTGAATATTTAGGACATCGCATTCATAATGGTTCAATTTCACCATCAACTTTAAAGACTAAAGCTGTCATGAATTTTGCAATCCCGACAACCATTAAACAGATGCAAAGTTTTCTCGGTCTTGCAAATTATTTTAGAAAATTTATACCAAATTTTGCTGTTAGAGCTAGACCACTAAGTGAATTATTAAAACAAAATATCCATTTTAGAATCGGTGACGTGGAAGTAGCAGCTTTTAATGATATAAAACAAGCTTTGGCTAACAAACCAGTTCTTAAAATATTTAAATATGGTGCATATACTGAGTTGCATACAGATGCATCTCAAGAAGGTTATGGTGCAGTATTATTTCAAAAAGACGTTGAAGATGGTTCGTTGCATCCTGTATATTATTCAAGCAAAAAAACTACAGATGCAGAAAGAAAATATAGCTCATACGAGTTAGAAATTCTAGCAATTGTCGAAGCTTTAAAGAAATTTAGAATCTATTTATTAGGTCAAAAATTTAAATTAGTTACCGATTGCAAAGCATTCGAATGTACTATGAAAAAAAAAGATTTAGCGACTAGGGTTGCCAGATGGGCCCTTTTATTAGAAGAGTTTGATTATGTCATAGAGCACAGAGCAGGCGCGAAAATGAAGCATGTAGATGCACTGAGTAGAAATCCAGTTGTTATGTGCATCTATCAAGAAACGGGTTTTCTAAAAAAATTAGCTGAGGCTCAGCGTAGTGACGAAAATTTGCTCTCAATTATCGAAATTTTACAACATAAACCTTATAAAGATTATATATTACATAACAATATCTTATGCAAAAATTATAATAATAATATTTTATTTGTAGTGCCAGATGCGATGAAAACACAAATAATAAAAGAAGTACATGAGAGGGGTCATTTCCATCATAAAAAAATGAAGGACATAATCGAAAAGGATTTTTATATTTCAGATCTTAACCAAAGAATTACAAAATTTATTACGAACTGTGTCAGGTGTATTTTGTCTGAACGCAAATCTGGCAAAGCCGAGGGTTTTTTGCAACCAATTCCAAAGGGAGAACGTCCACTCGAAACATTTCACATCGACCACCTTGGACCCATGACAACAACAAAAAAGCACTACAAATATTTATTTTCAATTATTGATGCTTTTTCAAAATTTTTATGGCTCTTTCCTACAAAAACATTAAATGGCGAAGAAGCAATACAAAAACTAGAAATAATAGCAGAGACGTTTGGTTACCCTGAAAAAATTATTACAGACAAAGGTGGAGCTTTTACGTCAAATCTTTTTCAGGATTATTGTAAGGAACGTAGCATTACCTTACATTTTATCACAGTTGGTACACCACGTGGAAATGGTCAAATAGAACGAGCTCACTCAATTGTTATAGCTACACTTACAAAACTTGCTTTAGATAATGCTGAAAAATGGTATAATTATGTAAAGCCAGTTCAACAGATGATTAATTCAACTTATCAACGTGCTATAAAAACTACCCCGTTTCAACTGCTTACAGGCTGTAAGATGAAGGTTCAAAATGAATTTAAAATTATGGAAATAATAGAACAAGAATCAATTAAATTATTTGAAGATAAACGTCATGAACAACGTGAACAAGCTAAAAAGGATATTCAAAATATTCAGTTAGAAAATAAAAATAATTTCAACAAAAAACGAAAAGAACCCAGAAAGTATAAATTAGACGAGTTGGTCGCAATAGAAAGGGTTCAGTTTGGCACTGGTCTAAAAATACGACCAAAATTTCTGGGACCTTATCGTATAATTGGAATTAAAGGCTTCAACAGATATAAAGTACAAAAAGAAGGTGACCATGAAGGACCAAATTATACAGATGTCAGCGTAGATAAAATAAAACCTTGGTGTAATTTCGAAATTGATTACGATATGTTAGCCGAAAATGATTCAGAAAATTGAAATACTTTCTTTAAAAATATCTCCAGGGGCTGAAGATACTTTAGGATGGCCGAATGGGATAAAATTTTATAAAACAACAGCAACACTATAATTTTTTCTTGACATTTCGTACATGATATAATTTTCCTGTTCCTGTTTTTCAATTTTTGCTTGCTTCTAAATTCAACTGTGGACGTGGAAACATATCAAGCCATCGTAGAAATCAAATTCAACAACATTATATATTTTGTCAATTCTAATTAAAACTGAATTGTATTTATAAATTATCGACTTATTATATTTGATATAATAAATTCAAAATAATTTTTGAAAACTAAATTTTTCATAATAATCATATTTTTATTAACTTTCCACATACATAAGTGCCGATTCGAAGCAATTTTCAAAAATTCAAAGAAATGTCGATTTTTATACAAACTATCGTCACCGGCCTTTGTTTGTTTTCTAATTCAAATTTAAAATTATTTTCGGGTTTTTTTTAAGCTGACAGTATACAATGAACAGTGGACATTTTTATTTCTTTTTGGAAATTGTAATATTTTTACATTGTAATACGAGCACATTGTAATATTTTTACTAAAAGCAAATATTGTAGAGTTAACCGCTTTTATACTAAAAAAAAACAATAACTCACTTCACTCTAGAGGAGGACTTTCCGGTTGCATTTAAAAAATTTACGAATATGATGTAAATGTTTTACATGAAAAACAGCAAAATTTACGGTATTGTCCCAGGTAACAGTTAATTTTTTATTTTATTTATTTGATTTCAGACAATTTGTAGGAGAAATTAAATGTGGAACCAATCGTAAAACTCACATTGCTTTACAATACACATTTTTCTTTTCTTTTTAATTTTATTCCAAAAACATTAATTTGTTAAAATTTTTACAATTTTTTACTTCATTTAGTAAGATGTTGTACATCCTTATTGTACTGCGTTTTAAACCATTTAATTTCATAGTTGAAATTACTCTAGATACCAATATTACTCTAGATGCCCTCTATGTCTAGTGTTATAGCCATACATGGTGCCTCTTGTTGCAATATTACTAATGATGATTTCATTTTATTTTTTATAATCTTGAACCCATATTTGCACTTCTCGAAATAGATGAGTTGATTTATTTCTATATAATTTGTTCTTATGTATAATTCTCTTGTTCTCAACCTCGAGAACAACCTTGCTTTATTCATAACAATATCAATTTTTCGGTGTGAGTTAGTTATGAGCACCCGTTTACTTGTTTTTGTACAGAAGAGTTAATTTTTAGCACTTTTCCAAAAAAATTTTTTGAAAAAAGTGCTTATTAGTTTCACTCTGTCCGTCCGTCCGTCCGTCTGTCCGTGTGTCTGTTTACAAAACTTCTACACCTTTGAAGATAGAAAGCTGAAATTTAATACATACATAGATCTTCGCTAGAAACTTATTTCCGTAGAACAAAATTTTTACCTATCTCCCCCCCTCTAGAAGTTATACCCCCCCAAAACCCTAAAAATGGCCTTTTTTAAATATTTGTTGCAATGAAACCATAAGCATTTTTGAAATTTTGCAAACGCAGAAAGGCAGTGGCTTGCTTCCCCTTGCGCGGTATACTATAGTTCAACTTAAGAAAAACAAAATGGCCGCTCAAATTTACCGTTATTTAAAGTCCTTTTTTTCCAAATTTTTGATGTCGTTTTTCTTCTAGACCCCAGGTTGTATTAGCTTAAAATTTTAGCAGCTTTTAGACACTAATAAATAGTTAATTTTGTTAGAAGAAAATTTTTTTCCATCTCCACCCCCTCTCAAGTTATCGCCTCTTGAAATTTGTAAAATTTGAATTTTTGACACCTTATATTTCCGAAACCGCAAGCTTTTTCAAATTTCTATTAACGCAAAAAGTTAACGGTAAATTCCATGAAATTAAAAAATATAATTATTTTTCTTAACTCACAAAATTAAACCTTAAAATCGAGCATTATGTTAACCCCTTTTTATATTAATTTTTGCTTTATTTCAAAGACTGCATATATGCGTCATCCTAAATATATACAATCCTAGAAATAGTTTTGTATATGAATGAAAATGATTTTAATAGTGTGATAGGTATACATAATCGTAGACTGTTACAGAATTTTCACTTGTTGAAGGGAAAAGTGCTACAATACAAACCATTGGTTTGACCCAACTTTATTATAAAAATTTTTATTTTTTATTCTAATTTATTTTTTGAACACCATGTACTCGTACTCTTAATCATATTTTTTGTCGAATTTCATATCAAATGTATGAAATGCATACTGCTTACCTATGGGTATTTTGTGTGTACGAAATAAATGGTATACAAATCGAATCGCTTAGAACGAATGAAAATAATATTACCCTATACAAAATTCAATTATAAATATTTTAAAAATAATTTGAACAATAGTGTTTAGTAAAATATTTTCCAAAAAAGGACATCTTATTGTATATTAAAAATAATTTTGTCTACACCAATATTAATATTTTCAATAAAAATTAAGTTAATCAAATTTTATATAGGTTTTATACATAAAAATATTCTATTCAAGAACAAAATCAAACAAAGTTTATTTTTAAACCATAGGACAGCTTTTACTCATGAAATACTTACACTTTGAATAAACTAAAATTTTATGCCGACATATTTATATTGCATAACTTACATTTTATTATTTTATATGTACAAAAATTGAATTAAAATGAAAAACTTATGTGCACCCATACCTTGAGGTATGAGTAAAAAAATTAATTTATTGGAAAGATATTATGTATAAGATTTAAAAATAAAGGTAATAATAGAATAATATAGGGAGTAGGGAATATAAAATACGCGCCACCAGAAAATACACTATATCGTATAGGTTTTTATATGATAAACTTCATTGAATACTTAGTGACCCATAAAAAGGTCGAACTTTTTCATACAAAAGTTCTTCATTTAAACAAAAACGAAAAAATAATTTTTTTTTTTTTACAGAATGGGCCAAAAAAAAAATCACTTTTAGTAAAAAGGATTTTTTTTTTTCTTTAACTTTATTAAAAAGTTACCTTTTTATGTACATATTTTCAAAAAAAAAAAAATATGCAAGGAAAGAAAAAAAATTCCAAAATGAAGATAATCAAAATAACATGGTTTTTTCATAAAGGAAAAGTTGTTTTAAAAGGAGAAAAAAATATTAAGGATTAACATTAAAAAATAAACATTTTTTTTTTTTTCGTCTAAAAATTTTCTCAAATAACCAATATTCATTATAGATTCCTAAACATTGAAAAGTAATCTAAAAAAAAAAAAATTTCTAACCATTATAAGTTTATTGAATTTCGGATGTCTTTGTGTATGCAGCGCAAAAAATGTGTCCTTTTTTCCCAACTAAATTCAAAATTCATCGGATACCTATACAGTAAAAGTCAAAAAATTTTGAATTATTCATGAATATCTGAAATGATGGTCCATTTAATTGCATTTAAGATTTTCAAGCATTTTTTTATTAAAATAAAAACTGAATGGTCAGTAAAGAGAGAAAATTCCACTTGCCATAATTAAAAATTATTTCTTTTTTAACGTTTTGCTTACAATTTGTTCTCTTATCGTGTCATATTATGTGTCTTATTGCATACTTTTAGGGGAAAAATTACATTATATGTAAAAATGATATTCAAAAAAACAGAATTTTTTTATACCATTAAATATGTCATTACATTCTCAGTTACTTAAAAAATTTTGATGAGCCTCAATACAGTTTTTAAGAATATAGATTGCTGAAACATAGACGGACGAGAACTTGAGAGGGGAAAGGCATTTAAAATAAAAACTTTCAATTGATTTAATTATTAATTTCAATGACTCATTTCGTAGTAGAAAACCGTTTGGCATCGCAATTACTCAATTTTACAAAATTTGGAAAATAATTACAATTCCAACAATATAAGATGTCACGAAATATCGCTCTTAGGATTTGAGGAGCTTTTAACTTTAATAGTAGGAACAGGCAGAAGTTTTAGGATAATTAAAAAAAAAATATTCCAAGGAATTCTAACAAAAACCAATTTGTTCGATTTTTGCAATTTTTTTGTTAGTAAGAATTTATAATAATACCGTCCGAATAGGCGGAAATATATGCGGAAACCCTAAAAGCTAACATCACAATTGTTTTCAATTATTCAGTTGAAAATGTGCTAAAAATATTATCAATTTACCAAAGCTTTCTCAAAATTGTTTTAAGATTTCGCAAATTTAATTATAAATAATTAATAAAATGAAACTCAAGTCGAGTAAAGTAAACTGCAATATTTTCAATCTTGGAAATGTTGAGTTCAATATCTTAGTTTCGTACTTCTATACGCTAATATTTATACGGCTACTTCGTATATAGAAGTTTAAAGAGAAAAAGCAACAAAAAATTTAAAATTTTTCTCATAGATGCAATTCAGTAATTAAAAGTCTTCATCTTTGTAAATTTTTCCACTTATATTGTTTTCACCTCGAAAGTGTCATCAGTTAAATATTTTTTCTTTATTTTTATGAAAATTGCAAAGCAACACTTCATTCACATATTGGGTATCAAATAGAAGGCTCTTATAAAATTTCTTGCGGACAGAAATTTCTTTTACCTATCCTTACACCAATTAATGTTACCGCAATTAACAAAAAAATGTTTTTTTTTAAATCAAATCAAAAATACCAAAGTTGAATACAGGATATGTCTGAAAACTATGTGGATGGAAAATTGCGCTGACAAAGAAATTTTCTTGTAAATTTAAAGAACATGTGAAAGAAATTTTGTTGATTGTAATTGGATGATTTTTTTCTTTTTGACAATTTAACCATGTTAACTTTGGTTTTTTCTTAAACCAATTTTTTTTTCTTTATATTGAAATTAGCATAACCCTCTTTTAATCAGAAACAAAATTTCGTGTAGATGATTACGGTCATAGTTTATTTTAGTTCAATTTGGGACGTTGCTGTTTGCGTAACTAACGACAATTTAAGTGACAATTTGTTAACAATCAAAGAAAAATTCAATATGTAAATTTACTTTTGAACCCATTAATTGGTAAAAAGCCTGCCGATTCAAAAAAAATAATTTTCATTTTGTATTTGAAACGAAAACTTTACTTACCAAATACCCAAAATATAGAGAAAAGAAAAATTAAAATTGATTAAATATTTTTACAACTGACTGTAAATTTCTTAGTGATTTTGAAAAATAAATCTTGTTTTTGATTAGGTACGAAGATCAACAGAATGAAAATAAGGAGATGGAGAAACGTTAATTAAATTAAACACATTTTTCAGGATTTTTTTTTTCTTGGTTTTTGCTATTTTGAAAAATTGATGTCGGCACAAATTAAATTTAAATTTTTCGTGGTTAAACTTAATTATTAGGATTGCTATTTTACTCATTACGGGCTAGAATAAAACTATAAAACTCTTAATCCAATCCAATGATATCCAATCATCCAATGATATTACCGAAATAATTTTCAAGTTTCACACACAGAAATTAATTATTCTTATATGCAGAAGGTTTAAGGAAATTTATGATTATAAAACTTCTTCATTCAATTGCAGAACAAATGGATGCGATAATCAAAGGAATGAAAAAAGGCAGAAAAATTAAAAAAAATTTCTCTTCTAAGTAGACTTGGGCCAGTGACCTACCGATTTCTAAGCGGACACTATACCAACTACAGAGTTATAAAGAAATTATCATAATTTCCGAATTATTTCCTAACATAACATTGATACCTTCAATCTTCTGTTCGAAACATAGCATATCTAAATAACATATAAATAGGCATTGTGCTTATTACACTAATGATATTATTAATTACCAATATAACGTGTAGTTGTTAATCTGTTATTATTGATTCTTATAATTTCTTCGGACAATAAATTCAAAAATTCAGAAAAATTAATTGAATATTTAATTAATCTCACAATCGAATGATTATTCAATTATTTTTAAAATATTTTTATATCATAATTTAAATTTAAATATTGGTAAGAAAAATTCCATCTCTTTAATATTAGTTTCTTAACATTTCAAAAATAATTCCCACAAAAATATTTTCAAATAAATTTGTTCCAATTTCAGGTAATGGAAATCGATAACCTTTTTTTTTTTTGTGTGAATTCTTAAAATAAAATTTTGATAACATCGTTTTAGTCCTTATATACATTAATATAGCCATCATTTATTTATTGAAACGCTAAAACGTACACTAATGAATAAGCATTAAAATTAAATATACAATAAGTTCCTGAGGAATAAACAAATTTCTTACAAAATTTTTATAACACTTTATTTTGCTTTAAACTGTTATATGGAAAACAACGCAGCATTTATTTATATACACTTAACATGTATACGGATGGGAAAGATTAAAGAAACTGAAATTCTTTTTCATCTTTTACAATTACTATGGATCCGAGTTCAGTCATTAAAATATTGTATACCTATGTAATATATAGGTACACATTTATTGTATAGAGTAATTTTACAATGAAAATTCCCTTTCCTATTAAAATTAAAATGAAAAGAAAATATGCTTGCATTGTAATTTTCCTTTAATTTTCTTATAATATTTTCTTTCCTTTTTGCTTTCTGAAGCCTAAAAGAAAAAAAAAACGAAAACAAAAATGAATAAATAATTAATTTTGCCCTCTTATTTTTCTTTTTTTTTTTTTGTTATTTTTATACGTGTATATGCTCACACACAATATTCTAATGGGTCCTTACAAACATTTTTATAATTCTTTTTATGATTATCAATTTTAGTTATGCTGGGGGAATAAATGATGATTATCGTCTTATTATTATCATTTTGCTTTTTACTTGCGTTCATGCCCTCTTTTTTTTTTTTTGTTCTGTTTTGCTAAATTTCATATAGCTACTGGTTAAAAGTTACCTTTTAAAATAACATTTGTTGTTATATTGTATATAAAATGCATACAATATTATGAGTTTACCACCTCACTAACTGCTATATTTTTAATGAAAAAAAAAAACAAATATGCAAAATGATTATGATGAAGATAAGATGTAGTTGACTATATCTGTACATATACCCATAATATATTATATATTAGCAATAATAATAAGTTCATATTTAGATCGATTGTTTGTTTGGAAGAAATCTTCTATACTTAATAATAGGGTTGACGGTAATTTTTTTACAGTATGAGAACCACAAAATATGTAAATTTGCCAACAACTGTGTCGTAGATTAAAATTTACAATATATAGAGTATATATAAGTATATATATATATATATATATATATATATATATATATATATGTGTATATATATCTACATACGGCTTAAATGCTGATTTTCAAGTGTTTTGCTTTGCTAGTAAATAGATAAGTCATCGATAAGTCATTGAAGAAACTGAAATAAAAAGAAAAAAATTAGATAGTAATAATATTAATATTGCTCTAACTGGACTCTGAAAGCTACTAGTATAGGTACTCCCAATCACCGCAGAACTAAAATGAAAGTTAAAACAGGTATCAAATAAATGCTTAAATTCATATATATATATATTTCAGTGTCATTTAAACTACTTATGAGTCTCCGAAATCCATTTTTGGGTAATGTAAAAGACTCGGTTTCTAGCGGGGACCCAATTTTATCTTAAACTGCCCCGCCGCCTCGTTGAGAGACGACCTACAATCTAGGACCATTCTAGATGTGGGAACCTCAAATTTCTATGCTCTTATTGTGATATGGCTATCGACAAATATCACATTACCACCGAGCCAGCGCAGAGCCTCTCCAATCGCAATCACCTCCATCAGAAAGACATTATAGAGTAAATGAAAGGAGAGAATAGACTCTCCCTTAATCTGTTATCAAATTTGGTACGCTTCTAACATCTCCTTCGTTCAGCCAGGCTTTCGTCCTCGGAATCGAAATTCCAAAGGTCTTAGTGAATGAGAGTAATAGGAAATACAATCAAGTGTCCACACCAAGTGTGCCCAGCTTACAAGAACGGAAACATTTTGCCCAGGGTCGCATAACTATTGAGACAAGGCTTCCAAGCAGATTTCTTAGCCATCTAATGGCGGCAGGTAAAAGATAATAAGAACAAGAGCATGATGAGAGGTAGAGCCTAACGCTCAACCAATAAAAACCATTGCCATGCATTGAAATTTGCTTATCAATTTGAAGTTCACAACTCACATACTAAACCACAAACAATATACAATGTTTTGTTTAAGGCTCTATCTTTCCGGCTGGTCTTTCTACACCACCAAAAGACACTAGTTGCTTTCCTTACTCTTTCCACAATATTGGGTATCCAGAGGTGATCTTTTAAGATTATTTTTTTATTTTTTTAAACTCATTTCATATAATTACAATGTTAACAATATAGATCTAAAAATTTGTATTAAAAAAACCATGCTTTTCCTGTGGTGCTAAGATTACCTACAAGCAAAAAGAAAAAATATAAACAGAAAGGAAAAATGTTAAATTTAATTTCCGAATGCTCAACTCTCAATTGAATCTACAAACTATTGTTAATCTTATACACTTTTTTTAAACTCTCCACACACATTTTTTTTATGAAAGCAAATTTGAAAACCTACATTTAGTTTGCTGCAATGCACTTACACTTATATGCAGTTGTATGTCAGTGTATGTTTATTAAGTATAATGACTGTACAGTATGTAATTCTTTAATGTTTAAATTTTCATTTTACTAAAATAGATTAGATATGATGCTGTTACTTTTCCTCTTTCTTTACACACAAATGTTTATAAAAAGAAAGAAAATTATTGTTACTTCTTTTACTCGCTTGCTCCATTAAGAAATTTTTAAATCCTCTTCCATGCCACTAAATATGTACGTTCATTTCCATTATCCTTATGATTTCTTTTTTTTTGTTTTTCTTTCATTTTATTTTGTGCAATTGTTTTCCCCGCATTTTTTTATTTATTTTTTTTCCGTTTCGTATGTACATATATATTTTTTTTTATTATTAAAAACAAGGATTGCAGTAGTCATAATTCTTTTTCGCTTATATTAAAGTATAATAATAAAAAAAAGAAAGCAAAAAACAAAATGAAAAACAATATGATGGAAAATTTTTTATCCAAGTTCAGTTCTTTATCATTATAAAGCTGCTGATATTTAAAATTCTAGTGTATTTTAGTAGTAAACTTCAACTTTCTATTTGGTTTTCTTCTATTTTCTCAATAATAATAAAAAAGTAATAAAATATAATACAAATTGTGTTTGTATATTTATATGTATGTATGTGATGTACTGATGTATTATATAGGAATATATACATATTGTGTTTTAAAGAGAACTTAGAATACAGTCGAAGTTCTGAATAGTTGATGGGAAATTTTAGGTATGTGATAGAAGAAATTTATTCAACAATTTTTAGGAAAATATTTTAACTTTCATTTTTAAAACTTTCTAATCTTACATATTTTCCAAGTTATTCTATTTATTTGTACGTCGAATTTTTAACCCATCAATATTTTTAATGAAATCTCATGCATTCTAGCCACTTACAATAGATATTTTTAAGTTGTTGGTCGTAATTGAATATTAATTAAGTAAATTCTTAAACTTACAGAAAAAAATGTTTCATATTTTCGAATCTAAACGCTTTGCAATATATTATCCCCTTTATTAACGCTTTAAAATGATTTCTTTAAAAGCTTTAATAATTTATTAACCCTTTATGATCTAAAAAAATTTTCGAAGTTTTTTAAATATTAACCATATTTGGGATACAGATCAAGTTCAAGCAATCAAAAACTACTCTAAATAATTAAATCCAAAAAAAGAACTACAAAAACTTTCGAAATTGCACGGATAAAATTACTTAGAGAAGGACGTTAAGCATTAAAATATTAAGAAAATTAGATGAAAATGAGTCCTCTTTCATTTGTTTTGACAGCTGGATAAGCACGTTTATAAAGTCAAACCAATAATAAATTCGTGAAACAGAGCAATAAGCATCCTGAACTTTCTTCTCTAATTTAGTGCAACTAGGGGCCCCTGCGGTTTGCTTATAAGCAGCAAGTAATGGAAATATTTTTAATTTAATAAATTTTAAGATGTAATATGTGTCACTGTTAGTTACATAGATATGATTAAAATTCAATTTAAGAATTAGTTAACAATTAAGAACGAAAAATTTCCTTATAAACAACGTTATCTGTTAAAATATTTCCATCATTTGTTTGTTATCCATTTTTTAAAAAGAAAAGAATTCGCAATTGGAAATAGTACCTTTCACGTTAAACTTTAAAACCAAAGTGAATGTGAATTAATAAAAAATCAATGCCTCTTTTCTTTATACAGACCTGGCTTGGCTACTTACTCAATTGAAATTTCGCAAGCACACGAAGAATAATTGCCTTAGTACGTAACGTAACGTTATTCGTGTTCTTATATCTCTCAATATTTTTAGTTTTATTTTTTTTAATTCCATTCCATGTTAAATACAACAACAAAAAATTATTTTACTCTTACTTAACTCATTTAAAATATTTCGCTTCCTTTTGCTTTTTATTTTTGTTTATGGTAGTAAAGCAAAAAAACAAAAAAATATTACTACTCTTTTTTTATTCTCTTTCGCTTTTCGCTTTTAATTTTTTGTTTTTGTTTTACAGTATGTATAATCAATTGAGTAATGTATCTACCCAGTATTCTCTTTTGCTATTTTCATTTTTTTGTTTTTGTTATTTATTAGATTATATGTATACCTGTTCATGAACTGGAAAAATCTTGTAAAATATAATATAGATTTTATGAAACCACGAGAGAAAGTACTGCAAACAACAATTCCAACTCGGTTCAATTCAAATTATCCAAATTCGACTGTATTATATTATCGTTTCGTTCTTATTTTTGTGTTTCTACTGTAAATTTCAAATTATTTAAAAAAACATTTTTCTTTTTTTTTTGTTGTTGTTAAACGTAAAAGTGTACTCGAGAAAAATGAATAGTTTATAGAGTTTTGTACGTTGTATTGTTGCTTTACAAACATTTTTTTATACTAGCTTCGAATAAAAAAGAAAAAATACACTTAAACCACACTTAAATAAGTTTTCAATTGCATTTGAAAGTGGAAAAAGAAAATATAATATTTTTTTTTTATATTGAAATTACAAATAAAAAAAATTTGTAAATGGATTCGAAAAAAAAAATAATATAATATTTAAAAAATATATGCAAAAACAAAAACCATCCGCATATAAAGGATAAAACCAAAAAAAAAAAATGGAACTGATGGCAAAGAAATTATTTATTAATTTTGATGTACGGAACCAAAACCTTCCTGTACGGAAAATTTGAAAAACAAAATTGTTAGTTTTTTTTCTTCTTTTTGAAATCCACTTTGTTCGTTGAAACATTCTTGGAAAAAAAATTTTTTTATTATTTATCAATTTCCCACTTAAATTTCACATGGTTGGAGATTGAAGATTTTAATAAAATAAAGGATTTGATGGCGAGTTTCTTTAAATTATGCTTGAAAATATTTAAAGTAAATGGTTAAGATTTCTTAGTACAATATAGATATTAAGCTGTGATTGTGGAAAATGAAAATATTTTTAAAAAGGCTTGAATGAATTTTGGAAATTATGGTAAGTTTAATTTTAAAAAACTTAACAACGCTTATATGGTTCTAATATCAATATGGTGAATTTAGAACTAAAATTTGTGATTACAATAACAAGATTTTAAAATATAATATTTTGCAAGTTATAGTTCCTATCGGGCTCTATCATACCGTTGGGGGGCGACAAGAGGGGCATTTGCCCTGAGCCACAATACCTGCGTTCAAATTAACAACTCAGTATTTTGAATAAAATATTTCAATTGTAAAATATGCCTTCAATGAAGAGAATGTTAAATATTTTCATTTCTGTGTAAATCATAATAAAATAAGTCATCATGAAAAAAGCTGAATTACTAAAACCTTTTATCGACAATGTATCAGGGCTGACTAAATGAACTAGCAATTATAAACATTAAACATGAAATACCACGTTCTTTAAATTATTCAGACATAATTATTAAATTTGCTGATATGAAAGCGCGTAAAGCCTTTATTTGATAATTAAAAATCAGCTGCGCCAGGCCTCGCATTTTCTCTGAAAGACCCTGGTTCCCATAATTTTTAACTTTTTATGTTGCTCCGCGGTTTTACGGAAGATATTTTCGTCTTGGACTTTTGTCGCATTTATCCGAAAAAAAAAATTTTTTGAAGCCTCAAAATTTTACTTATAAAAATAAGCAATACGCTTGTGCCATCATTTTTCATTGATTTTGTTACTAAGACAATAATCTTGTTTTAAGTTTGAGAAAAATTTTCTTTAACTTAAAAATAATCTGAAATAGAAATACAGGATTTCTGATATTTTAAATTCATAAAGTAAGTTGAATTATGAATTTGAAAGCTTCATGCTCAAAATTAAATTTAGAACTTTTAAAGTTTAGCAGTTCTAACTTTATTTGAACAATTTAAAACATTGAAGGGCCCTTTCAAGAACCCAAAATTTAATGGCAGTATTTTATACCGCGGCTGTCTTTTCTTTAGGAAACACGGTTATTAGATACTATTTTAACGTAATAGGCATGTTATGTTTTGAATATGTTACTGACATCAAAGAAATCATATTTTTAGGAATACCCTAGGTATACGGGTATTCCTAAAAGCTATAGATTTTAAACAATTTTTTTCAATTTAATTTACTGTTAATAGAAAATCATAGTAGGTGCTAGAAAATAAATAAAACTTCCGGTTTTATTTGTAAGTTTATAAATAAAAAATTTTATTAACTTATTTTGACCTCAATTATTTACAAAAATTTTAAGAGAAAAACAAATTTTAAATGTTTTCACTTCACATAGGGGAAAAATAATAATAGTCTTACCCTAAGCAATTTAACTTCAATTTACCTTAAATTGTAGTAATTATATGGATTCTTTGGAATTAGTGTAGTTCATAAGGAATTACGAGAGAATAAAGTTTCTTGATAATTGCCCCTTGCAAATTATGTACAAAGTAAGGAAATTTCAATTTTTTTTAATTTCAATATTGTTTTGACCAATATATGTAAATATTTTGTAAGGATATTAAATTTAAGTATTCAAGATAATAGATTCTAATGAAATTTTTAAATAAAATAAAAATCATCTCATTTTTCCAAAACATGTCATTTCACCAAAGCAATTGGAATTCCTGACCCATATTTTCGATATATTTTTATATACGGAACCCTAATTTTTTTTTGATTTTTGACCCTCACATTTATACGGCAAACATTCAGCATTCAACAATTTGATTTTCAAAAAATTTGTATAATTTCAATAATAATCATTTTAGAGCTGTGAGATAACAATTTGATTAATTTGATGAAAACTGTAGCTTTAGCTAACACGTTTCGTGGAACTTCTCTAACATAACATGTTTCGTGGAACTTTAGCTAACATAATTTCGTGGAACTGGGCCTGTCTTGTTCGGCTCCCTATACGGTTTCCAAAGGTTATACCCACCCGCTTTCAAAGCAATGAACATTATACAATAAACATTGCACATAGCGCATGGTAATTATGCCCCTGTTTTCCGACGCTAGTTGCATATACTTACTTTGCATATATGGTAGATATGACGTTGGTGGTTAAGTATCTGCATACCTATGTATAAAATTATACGTTAAATCCAGGAACCCTATGTGCATTTAATCGATATACTCTTTAAATTTAAACGCAAAAAGAATTTCTTTCTTGAAGTTCCTTACCATTATAATTTACCTATAAAAAAATTTCAATAAAAATAATCCTTGTAAATTTTGAAAAACTTTATCAGAATAGTTATTATTTTGAGGAAGAAGAATAGCTTAGTTCATCAGATTAAAAATCAATACTCCTCATCTAAAGTATAGAGCTCCTGCAGATATAAAATTATTTAGGGTATCTATTTTTTTTATATAAAACAATTGTGATTAAACTAATTATCTTGAAATTGACTTCAACTTACTGATATTTTCTTGTTGTTATAATATTCGCCATCTCTTTCTTGTTTTAACACATCATTTTTTCAATACAACACATAAATTCAGGGGTATGTGTAAGAATATATGTACATTACCATTCTATGTGTAATTCTACTTTTATTCAATTTAAAAAAAAAAAAAATTTGTAATTGATCTAAATTTTTTATTCCAATTCTTCTTTTTTTTCGTAATTTATTTCAGGTCGATAGCAAGTTTTAATAAAACATCCAGATCAATTCGTGCATGGTCTGATTGTACAGGTGAAAGGGATCATTTGATATTCTATGATGGTAGTTCAACTAATGATCCTGTTTTAGCAAAATATTGTGGAGGTGATTGGCTGCCAAAAGTTGTTTCTCGGTAAGTAAACTTTGAGTAAAATGAAAATGAAACAAAAAAAAAATTGTTTATTTATTTATTAGAATTATCAGTTTTTCTACAATATTCTTCTTGTATCAATTTAAATGAACATACACACAAATATAAGTATTATATTTGTATGTTATTTCATTTTAGGTACATTTGTGTATGTACCGCACGTGAATATTTAAAAAAAGAACAGAAATTGTTAAAGTTTTATATTTACATTGTTGTTTCTTATAAAAATTAAGAGTGCATAAAGGATGCAGGTCATCTATAGTATCCTTAATGTTTTTTTTTCATTTCTCCTTCTTGGCATAGAATTTAAACACGAAATTTAATATTTCAAAAAAAAAAACAGAAATAATAAGAAAAAAATGAAAAAAAATAAATTTTGTTTTTATCGTTCTGAAATTTTCACAAACTTCAATTTAAAAATGTTATAACACCAACAACAAAAATCTAAGGTACACCAACGAATATATTGTTGAGGCTTTAGAAGAATTTTCCCTAAAGTTGCAAGGTATTTTAAATTTTAAGCTCTATTTTACTATAAGGATAATGAGCTTAAAGTGTTATACCAAATATGAGTTTATTTTAAAAGCAGATGGATAACGTAATCAAAGGAACGAATCAAGCAAAAATTTATTAAAAAATTTTGCTCCTCGAACTGGACTCGAACCAGTAACCTACCGCTTTTTAGGCAGACGCTCTAGCAACTAAGCTACAAAGATATGAAGAAATTCCCGACAAATTGTTCTTCACATTACAATCTACATGATTACCAAGTATTGTTCTACTGTTAACACACAAGAACATACAAGTTAAGGCATAGCGCCTATTACACCAAAGATATTACTAATTACCAATATGTGTAGTTGTTTATAATGTTTTTGTTATCAATTCTCATAAGATACCTAATTAAAATTTCCTTATGCAACTGCAGAACACATGAACGACGTCTGAAAAAATGTCTGAATCTTTTCGCGAAACTGAACTACCCAACACAACTTTAGCAATATAATTCAAGTACCATAATATAATTGAAATATTGGTTATTCAATATTTTCATCCTTATCCATGCTTATTATATTCACAACATTAAACTCGAGATTGAAAATCATCAAAAGTTAAATGGAAATTTCCGGTAAAAATTACGTTAATTTATAAATTGTGAAAAAAATGTCGGAGTTGACTAAACTATTCCCTTTTACATTTCATATCGTTAATACAGAACTAGCTGCATTTTTGTTGATCTAAGTGCTGATTCTTTTAGCGACTTCGTAAAATATTAATTTACATGATCATTGATGCTTGGCCTAAGCAACTTGTCTGATATAGAACTATAGACTGTCATAAATATGATAAAAATTGGCAACTCTATTTGAAAATCTATTTGCTCTACTTTTACGTTATACAAAATATTCCTTTAAAAACAAGCACAAAAAAAAAAAAATAAATAAAAAGCTCAGGAAAATTTTCACTGTTTAACTCAATGTTTAAATATTCAAAATCTCTAAGGTATACAGGAAAAAGCAAGCAAATATTCTGAATTCTTAACAGAGATTCTATAAAAAAAAAAATAAAAAAATGAAAATATCAAAAAAAAATTTACCCATTACCTTTGTTGTTGAAGGCTAAAACAACAAAAAATGGTAGGAAAAAAAAACCTAAACTTTTAGTTTGCAGTTCTCAATTTTTTTCTTGGTTGCAGCAAAAAAATACGTTGAAATACGAAAAAAATTCCCCAACCAGTTAAGGTTTATTTTATACTGGGACCAAAAGTTTAAGAGTAATTTGTTAAAGACGAAAAAAAGTAAAATATTTTTAAATCAAACAACACAAAAAAAATTTAAACACAGAAATTTTTTTCACCTATGTATATATGAATGTATGGTATTTAGGTGAATTTTTTATGTTGTAATGCACTAAGGTCAAATCTACTACTTTACAAAAGAAATTTCACTATAATGTTCGCCTATTTATAAAAGAAAAAAAAAATTAGAATGAAATTTTTAAAGCAAAACTTTTTTTGCTTTCATAATTCACCTTTTAAACGAAAAAAGAAAAATATTCGAAAATAAATTTTACTTTACTTTTTATAAAATATTTTTTCTTATTTAATAAATAATTTTGCATGTATAAATAAGAAAATATGAAAGGTAAACAATTTATTGGTTTGGAGCTTTATTTTTCAAAAAAAAACAAATAGAAAATTTTACCATTTACGATTACATTAATAATCGTAAATTATAAGGATTCGGGATTAGAAATTTCAATAGGGAAGCAGAGGGCATTTCTAAGTTTTAAACTTCTTGTGTATTTCTTCTAAAAATTACTTTACTTTTTGCCATACTAGAAATGTAAAAACGAAAATTTGTACTCAAGATTTTAAAATATTTTTCAAAACCAACTTGTTAAAGGAAAAATGAACGAATTTTATTTCCCATAAAACTGAAAAATATTTTCCCACAAGCTTCATATTCTAAGATAGTCACTCTGCCGCATAATTGTTGAAAGAGAGTCACTCTGCCGTATAATTATTGAAAAAAAATCACTCTACCGCATAATTATTGAAAAAATACTATTGGATTGCACCGAGTGTATAGCATTTTTAAGTGAATTGTACAAAATTTTCAACTAATGAAAGTATTTAATACACTCATTCATATTTGGCCTCTAAAATGCCATTAGAATATTTTTGGTTAAAAGCAAATTATACTTTGTACTATAGTTAACAAATATTGATATTTCAAAATTATTTTAAAATTATTCTATTAGAATTAGAATTTTTGTATGATCAGCTTCTATCAATTTCTTTAATTAATAAGAACATTGACCAAATAACTAACTTCCAAACTCCATAAAACTAAATTCAATTCTAACATTTTCAAAAGATTTTAACTTTTTGTTCTAATTTCTTACACAACTAAATTTCCACCCCTATAAATTTTTAAATTTAATAAGAATTGCAAAAAAAAAATTTAACAAACCCTCTCCCTTCTTTATAACCTCATTTTTTTTTCTATCTGGCGACAACAAATTGAAAAACCCGACACCACAAACTATTCATCATTATCTTATATACAAAGTTTATAATTTATTAAAAACTTTCTATTAAAAATGTAAATTGAAAAATGAAATTCTAGATGTTCGATTCAATTACTTTGCTATTATAGAAAAGAAAAAATAATAAAAATAAAAATAATAATTTCATTAACTTTGTGCAAGGTTAAAGGTTTTCAAAAAAAAAACAAAAAAAAAAGAGAAAAAAAACTTGTTATTTATTTTACAATCTGAAAATTAATTGAAGGAATGAAAAAACGAGACAAACTTTAAATTAGTTTTAATGCTGGAATTATAAGAAAAAAAAAATATTATTTTTCTTCTCTTCTCTCTTATTATCATTATTGTTTCAATCCTTTTACTCTCCTTTAATTTCTATTCATTTGTGTATAATATAGAAATGAAAAACTTAAATAAATACGCACAAAAATAATAAGAGTAGAAAAAAAAAGAAAAGTTTTCTATTTATTTATGAATAAGGAAGGAGAGAGTTAGAGGAAAACAATTTCTTATATTTGGGATGGTCGTTGTTTCGTTCTTGCCTATTTTATAATAATTTTTCCTTTATTTTCCTTTTATAATGAAAATTATTTTGTATAAAAGAAAAAATATTATAATTTTTTTTTATTTTTATCTTCTTTTATAAATTCATTTCTTGTAAAAATATGCGAAACTTCTCTATTAATTGAAAATAAAAACTCCAATAAATTGTTATTGTTTTGGAAGACTTTGTGTATTATAAAAATCGTTTCCCGTTGAAATTTAAGTAATATCAGGTTGCGAATTTGATTCTGTATTTCGCATACTAGCTCGCTGAGATAGAACAAAGTAAGTGAGTACATATCGTATGTTTATTCGTTGTATGTATAATTTGCAGCCTCATTGTACACATATCACCTTTTTATTCACCATCAAATTAGAATTCTCACTTTTATATTCTGCACTTTCGTGAAAGATATATTAACTTTGCCATGCAACTCGAAGAGTATATTTTAAATAAAAATTTAAAAACTAATAAAAGTATTACTATCAAATTTTGTAAAAATGTGACAGGTTGCATTTTACATATACTCTGAAAATTTTATTGAAATGGCTACACTGGTTCGGGGAAATTCCATTCGACTTCAAAATCAGATTTTAAATATAAGAAGAAATAACAAAAGTTTAATTAAACTTGATAGTCACGTGTCCAATTATACGTCTACCAGGTTCGAGTTACTGTCACTATGAAAGCTAATTCTTAATTTTTCAAAAATAAGATTTTATACTCTGACTGTCTAAATTTTAGGGTACTAATACTACTCTAAGGTGTAGAATAATATTCAGTCGATCTAGATTGACATTTATTCTAGCACGACTCTCTATTTCTTCTCTCCTGTTAAGGCTTTTATATTAAGATTATGGAATTTCCAACATATTTATGTCCCCTTATTATATACAAGCTTAATTATTAGTTAAAATATTTAAAAAAAAATCTCACACAATACGAGTATAGAATTAATATTTAAGTTTTCTATAAAAAGTTTTATATTCTTAAAGCAATACGTGAGAGCAATTGAATTTTATCCGAAGATCCAGAAAGTGAGATCTATATAATAAGATCACTCAAATATGATTGATCTGTTCGACCTAATTTTGAATTGAAAAAATATGCCGGTTTATAGAATATTGTATTTTGATTTTTTCCGAATTTGAATGTTAAATATTTTCGGAATAGGACTCAATATCATTGAGTCCCAATTTTTTAATTACAAATGTCATAGAGCAAATTAACCTTATTAATAATATTTTCCAAGATTCTTATAGTTGACTTTAATATCCGTATGAAATAAATCATATTCCACTGTTTAGATAAATTTTTTTTTTGTTTTTCTTCAAAAATTCTTTTGATAAAACAAATTAATTTTAATTTTTTTCTTTGTCATTGTATAGTACGTGTATCGGTGTACGTGTACATATACATTTAGATATAATATCGCACCAACAGAAGAACACCTCCACAACACAAGACACGAGGCAATTATTAGTCTTTTAACAGTTAAACAAATTCCGGTTTCATCGATATTTTTTAAACATTTCGGCTTTAAGGCGACAATGACGATAATATTGCGAGAAAATGTTTGCGTAATAATTTTTAAGGAATAATATTTTTTAAATTAATTGTTGTATATCAAAAAATGCTAGCATTCTAATGAAGTAATTCTCATTTGTTTCAGCCTTATTTTATAGGTGCGATATCTAGAATAACTTATTATGTATTTTTCCTATCCTAGTGAGAGAATTAGTCTCCTTCTTGCTATACAAGTATCTTGTACTCATATAAATTAAAATATAAGTACACTGTATAAAGGATTTTTTTTTTAATTTACTTTAAAATAATTTACAGCAGACTGAAATTCATTTTAAAAATTCTTCTTCCAAAGTTATTTTGTTTTTCTTTTTTGTTTTTTTTTTATTTGTCTTTCATTTTTTTTTCTTCCTATTCGTAATAGTACGAAACAGCTGGACTATACTCGCCTTTTTTAAATAGACTTTTATAACTGAGTGACCGCAAGGCAATTAAGGACTAGAAAATAAAACAAAAAAAAAAATTAATTACTAATTAAAATAATTTTTGTGAAGGGGCTATCATGATTTTTCATTATTTAAAAAGACTTCAAATAGCTATCAACCTCTAATAAATACTTGAAATATGGGACTATTTGTAGACAGTCGGTTGTAGCGGTTATTTTATAGAAAAGTCATGTATGCTTTGTGAACTGCTTTACCTTTGATTTTTTAATTAGAAGTACACCCACCTTCTCGTTTACACTTCGTTGAAATATTTATGATATATTTAAATAAAATGCTGGTTTAGAAACAAGTAACGTTTTTGTTTTCTCTTGTTTCACTACTGGAAGGAGTATAGGGCTAGTGCATGATATCGTAGATAGCAATACCCCAGTTTTTTGCGTATTGAGTTATATTAGGTGGATGACGAGCCTACCGTAGCTGAAAAGCAACTTCATTGCTGTAAAATTTAACAAAATTTATATTAAGTTTCATAATTTGTTTTAAAAACTACAGTACCCTTGCAGCTGAAAAAAATTCTGGTTGTAGTTTTATAAGTACTTTTGTTATTGTTTTCAAGCCGTGCTGTAGGCTCATTTCGAAATTGTAAACGATCACAGAACAAACAAAATCACAATGACTTAAACCAGTATAAAAGACGAATGCCCATATTCTTAAAATATGATAACAATTTTAAAATATTCACGAAGAGCTATAGAAAAAGTAAAGGAAATTCTATTAAAAGCGATTAACAAACGACTCTTTTTTCTTCCTTCATATCACACTGAAAAAAAAAAAATTATGACTAGGACAGTAAAATCATAAAAGCTTCCATTCATTCGTTTTTTTTCCTTTTCTCTGTTTTTCTTTTTGTATCCTTGACAATATTTTTACTTCTATTCCATAATTTTTCTATAATTTTTATGTTTTTAGATTTTCTTTTCTCTTCACTTTATTAAAATATTGTTGAATCCTTCTTCGACCATTATTTTTATATTGTTAGTGCTATTTAAAAAATATTTTTAAAGTTAAAAATTTATTAGTACATTTAGAATATTTAACTGAGATTTAAATATAGCTATGGTATAAAGGATTATCTTTATAGGTTTGAGCTATTATCTCCATTATTATGCTAACATTGGCATAGTTTTAAGATTGCGAATGAAGATTTTATATGAAAGCATAGAATAGTAGAACAACATCTTGGAATAGTTGATACCAAATATATTAAGTAATACGAAAAGCTTACATACATACATACTAAGAACTTAGAAATTTTCTTTTAATAAAACTAATTAAATTGCGGTTATGGTCATTTCTTATTAGATAATTAAATCAAAGAATATTAAGTTTAGACCTTGAATTGAATATTTTTGAGAAAGTCTCGTAATTTGGAAAGATGATGCCAAATCCAATTTTACCCTTATTTTAATATTTTTGATAACCAATATTCAAGTATTTTTAAATAAATGATTTGCCATAATTCTCGTTAAATCTTACTAATGTTTTATTTAAATCCCAAAAAAAAACTTAAGCACTAGAACAACTTACGAAATAGCGCATTAAATTTTATCACTTTTTTTTGTGTGGTGTAAGAAACTTTGTTATTTAACAACTAAATAAATGATTTAGTGGAAATTAAAAACATTATGTAGACAACTTACAAACAAATAAAAGAAAAACCCCTTTTGCTGGAACATAAAAACTAAAGATCTAACTTGCATTAATAATCAGTTTTATCGCTGTATAATTTTTTTGTGTACAGGATACAAAATTCATTTTATAAGACAGAAAAACAGAGGAAGATGAAATGCACAAATTTCATGTATGCAACATTAAAATTTTGGAAAAACTCTATTATGCGAACAATGTTTGTATGTGTGCGTGACTTTTATAATATTAAATAAGATGTTCACTCCATCTATATACGAAAGTGATTCGAAAAGGACTACACTACTATTTGAAAATTTCATTGCGGTATATGTAGATTTCTTTTATGCTAGAAAAACACAAAAAATTACACAAAAAAATGCAACAAAAATAAAAACCTAGAAGAAAAAAGAAAAACATAATTTTTAGAGCGGAACATTACGGTAAAACAACTTTATCTGGCAACAAATAAATAAAATGGTTGAATAACAAAAACAAAAACTTTTAAAAAAGGACATTGGAGTTTTTAGGACTTTCGTAATATTTTTCTTTGTTTAGGTTTTGTTTTTCATTTTTATCCTTATTATTGCACGATACTAGATTTTTTGTTTTTATTTTCGTATTTCGCTACGTACGTAAGGTGCTTGATTTTTATTTTAATTTTCCCCGTTTTTTCTTATAATTTTTGTATTTTCATCTCCAATCCAATCTGAAAGTTTTGCATACGTAAATTTAAATCATAATTTTGTACATTTTTATTTTCTTCTCCGACAGATATTAAGATGTTGAAGGGTATGTCCTGGGTAGCATTTGGTAATTTTCATTTTTTTTACCTCTCTATTTTCTTCATTTCTCATTCCTTTAATTTCTGGTTGTGTTTCAGGTACAATAATGTATGGAATGTGTTTTACATTGCAGGCATGGGTTCCTTTTTCTAATTCAAATAAAGTTAATCTGATTTTCGGTTCAGTTTTCTTTACTGTTTTCCATTTTTTTTTTCTATTTCTGTTTATTTTTCGCTTACGTTTATGTAAACGGTTGTTTTTATTACCGTTTATTGTATGTTACCGTTTTTCTCCCCACCCATACCGTAACTTTATTTTTTTTTTGCTTTACCCTTCCTTTTATGTCAACGTTTTCATTTTACCTTTTCTCTTCTTCATCTTCTTTAATATTTGCTGAATTTTTGTTGTATCATCCTTTACGAAAATGAAAAAAAAAACAATAAGAAAAAAAGTTTTCGTATAAATTGTAATTAGACAAAAAATTATCTTCTTACTCTTATCTATAATGTTCTTACTTATTTTTTCTTGTTTTTCTGTTGTTCTTTTCATCCTTTTTAAATGTTTTTTTGTGTTCTAAGAAATGCGATAAGTTAACTTAAGTTTTTGTTGTAATAATGAACGGAGAGATAAATAAACAAAGGTAGTGGTCAAGTTAAGAAATTTATAAAAGCAAAATTTCAGCTTAGTTTTCGACAAAATATCGAGAGGAGAAATAGAGTTGAGAATTGACAAATAAGAAGCAAATTTCCTTTTTGGAGTATGCAATAAGATAATAATTTGTCTATTAAGATAATTGAGTGGCAGTGATAGAAATTTTCAACAATTCATTTTAGTAAAAGTCTTAGAAAATTTAGTGATTGTAATTGCAATATCATTCAAAAATAATTTTGTAGAAATATTGTAGGGAGTGTTACCAGATTAACGTTTAATAAGTTTAACTTTAAATAGTGTCAATTCCGTCAAAATTCCATTCTAGCTATATTCATCGAATGGAGTCGCTAAGGCAAATAAAAACTTACAAATACATTAAATTCAGGAGCTATTAATAATCAAAAATGTTTTATTGTATTTTGAATAAAAGTTTCCGAATCGAACCTACAATTTTCAATAGATTGGTCAATTGATTTTCAATAGTAATTCATACATCTAAAAAATTAACTCTTACTAATCCCCAAATTCTATATTATTCTAATAGTATTCTCCGTCACTTGATTAAATAGAAGTACTAAATGATATATTTAAATTTCTCTAAGAGCAATTTCCCCAATAACTTATTCTCTCGCATTTTATAATAAAACAAAATACAAAGCTGCAGGATTGATATTGTGAATAGGGGAAATATTAAAAGAATAAAATTATAATATGGTATACACTTTAATTTTTGGGGATCATTAAGAAAAACTTAAGTTGCGCTATCTTTTTTTTCTGCAATAAAATGTATAAAAGAAAATTACTGCATCCGATCCAAATGAATAACTTGTATATAAAAAGTAATTTCTGCTTTTCTCTCTCTCTTTCTCTTCTACTTCTTTTTTTTAAGTACATTATAGCATACATACACATTTAAAATAATGCGGTGGAAAATTTTTACGATTGAACAGTATTTTTTTTTTTAACTTTACTCTTCTTTCTCTTTTTCTACTTTTTTTATTGGTTTTATTGTTATGGTTGATAGTTAAGTACTACTCTTTTTTTTTGTGGTTAACTGTAATAACAATTTCACTGGGTTATGGTAAAATAAAGACTAAGAACAAAAAAAAAAATAAGCGAGAAACAATAAAAGCAAAAAAAAAAAGAGAAAAGTTAAAAGAGAGTAAAATGGACATTTTAATAACTTCTGTTAAGGTTAACAGGTGGATTTAGTAAATTTTTTCCCGTTAGATTTTTATCAAAATCATCTCCACTTAATTTTTCAAATCGATGTGTACATATGGTTTTTTTTTATTTTTTATATACAAACACATGTAACAAGTAAAATATTGTAGCATAATAATAACATAAATAGGGGATCATCAGGCATATATAGGTTAATTTTTTTTATAAAAATAAAATTTGGATACGAAATTTTTATATTTAATGTTAAGTGTAATGTTTATTAATAATATTGTTGTTAGAGTACAATTTTACCGTATGACTATATTGAAAATATAGTGTGGGAGTTTATAACGATATTATAAAACCAGAATTCTATTAAAAATTTTAAAATTTTAAATATAAAAGCATTAATGGCTTGCTTTACGACTAATTTTAAAGAAATTTTTCATTTGTTCATAAAATGCTTCCAATTATACCTAAATACAATATTGTTACTTTAGAAATTTTGATGAGTTTCCGAATAATTTAAAATAATCAGATATTATACAGTTCTATTGGTCGGTTGGTTAGTTGACGTGGTAGGTGCAACAAGTCCACCGCACCCCAGTTAGTATTAATGTGATATACAGCGTGATGTACAGCGTTATAATAAAAATGAACAAATAAGATATAGAAAATAAAAATCTGCTGAATATATTTTTGATTTTTTGAAATGTAAAACCAATTCGGGCTTTCAGGTTTCCTAAACTTCTAAAATTGAATTGTGATAAAAGCTGTACGGGTCATCTAGGTATAATTGCTTTGAAGTATAACAAAACTGTATTTGAATTTTAAATTCCATTTCACATAACGAAATGCAATTCTTACATCAATTTCAAAATCAACAAAATCCTTGTTAATATATGTAACACTTGAATAGGACTATCTGAAGCTCATAAAGATTCATCATTATCATACAGAATTGTACTTATAATTCTATTATCTCTGTTAAGTGCATTCGAATAGAAACAACACTTGCATTAAATTTAATATTGTTTAATATTCATATAGCATAATTATAAAAAATTTTATTTAATGATCTTATATACTTTTATTATAGAAAATTTGCTATTAACTCTAAATTTTAAATGAAATTGGGTCAAACTCA
This sequence comes from Condylostylus longicornis, assembly GCF_029603195.1. NCBI lineage: Eukaryota > Metazoa > Arthropoda > Insecta > Diptera > Dolichopodidae > Condylostylus > Condylostylus longicornis. The sequence goes on from NW_026578116.1 coordinate 2,165,593, forward strand.
GAAAAAAATCAATCAATTAAATGAAAATTTTCATTTTTACGTTAAATGTACAAAAAGGCACTTACAAACACAAAAGGAAAAACCACCTTTTTAATTTTAATTCAAAATTAAATTTGAGATTTTCAATTAAAAATTTTCTCTTCTTCTATTTTTCAAATTTAAATTCAAAATCATTTAATAATATTTCTAAGACTATATAAAGTGGATTACAGTTTAAGACCAAGAGTACCTCTACACATTCTATCGTAACCTCTAATATAATTATTATCCCAAAGAAAATTTTCATTTTCAAGGTAAAGGAACCGCCCATGCAATTGAAAAAAACAAAACGTTTCTTTGAAAATGAAGAAAAAAATCTCTAATGAATAAAAGAATTCTCTTTTTTTTTCTTTTTTTTGGAAAAAATAATTTAAAAAAAAAAAAAATTTATAAAAAAAAATATTTTTAGAATTTCATTTGCGTTATTATTTTCCCTATACCAGGATTATTAGGTATACCTACATCATTACTTTTGTGGTCGTATTCTACGTATGTAATTTGTGTGTATGTATTTTATGTAATTTTATTCTCAAAATTTTTTAATATTTTGACTTACATACGTAATTTTCTTTAATCTGAATTCGAAAAATATTGTAAATGTATTTTAAATTAAAGTGAAATTAAAAATATTATAAATTTTGAGGGAAAAAACGGTTAGTAGTATGTCGTGTAATTGCTTTGTTGGAGTTGTTACGAAAAGAAAAACTGGCGGAAATATAAACGAATAATAAAAAATATAATTATCTATGAAATTTTTTTAAATAAATTTTTGAAATTATTTTTTTTTTTAATAAAAAAATGTCAAATAAATAAGAATTAACGGGAAATGAAATAAAAATATCTACAACAAGGTCAGCTAACTGCCTAAAAAAAAAAAAAATATTTTTAATTGAACTTTAATCTTTGCTGATGAAACTATATAAATTTCTGAATTTCTGTATAACACTGTAATTTAAGTTCGGAATTAAAAATGACTGCGTAGAGTAACGCTACGCTGTCGCTCTAATCAAAAGGATTAGAAATTAACAGCGTTAAAAAACAACAATGCCATGCTAATTTATCTTACATCAACTGTAAATAACAAAATATTTATCTATGACAAAAGGGTAAATAGAGCTAGATAGAATACTCTAGAAAGGAAGAACTGGCATTGAAGCAGTGTGAGTGATATTTAATTATTATCAACATTGATTGGTCGATTGGCGTTATTATAGTTACAGTTACTATTAAAATTACTCGTAGTATAATTGCATAGTTTATTTCGCATTTTTTTCGTCTATTCGTACATTGTATCAAAAAATGTCTTTTTGATTAGTGCCTATTATAACTCCATTAATCCCCAAAAGCTTTACTTTTTGACTGCTTAGAAACTGTAGGGTTAACTAATATCAATCAAAAATGACAATGTACATAGCTCTTTAAAAAATTTAACATTATAAATTGTTTTATTTCATTGAATGCCTCCTAAATAAATGCAACAATCAAATGGGAAAATAATGTCATTAAAAATACCAGTTGATAAAACTGTAATAAGTTTATGTTTGGCAGGGTTGTCATGTAATAAAATTATATTTATATATTCTTTATATTTGAATTATATTTTCCCTAATGGCGATAAACGCCGATCTATCCAAGTTTGGCACTACTGCCGATTTGGAGAATCTTCAGTTTTAAAAAGAAAAACAAGATGTTTGTAGTTTCGATTCAAAACTTTGATTGTTTATTTCAAAAACTTATTCTACTATTTATACTAAATTCTTATTCTAAATTTACATTAAATTGTTATTGTAATATTTACAATATGTTTCTTAAAATCTAGGTTTCTAGTTAATTATTTCTATTTCCTGGAAAAGAAAGTGCAATTCATATACCTTCATTCACTCATTACTTAAAATTACGTCAAACAATAATAATGACTGAAAATGCATAGGCTTGCATTTTTCATATTAACATTATGCATACCGCTTTATACTCCAATGTATAATATAAACATAAAGGTATGCATTGTTGTTATACACATCATAAAGTGTAAGCGAAACATATGTTCACCATATGATAATATGCCGCTTGTTTGCAAGTAATGAAATTTTAAACCGTTTAGGTAAGCAATGTATGTATGCTATGAATATATTATGGTAATGTACGTATATTGTATATGCACTACAAAACGTTACCGTTTAATGAGAAATACCTTATTTATACCTCGTTAAACTATAACTATCTCTCATTTCTCACATGGAATTTTACTCCGAACTATTGAAGTGAAGGAAAGGAAATTTTGTAAATGACAAATTGTAAGAGAAAAGAAGAATGATATTAAAAAATTAAATATTTTATTTATATAACAGAAGCAATAATATTAATCATACTTATATGTATATACACTTGCTCTTTAGTACTCAAACATACATACGAGTACAATATACTATAATGTACATACAAATATTTAAGAAAAATATTGAAAATAAATTGTAATTTTTCTTTTTAAATACAAATGATTTGGAATTTCCCAAGGAGATTTTTTTTTGTAAATATTTTATGCGTACCAAACAACATTTCATCTTATTCCGATTTTATTTTCTTATTCTCAACAAATAATATATTATACACATAATATATGTACACACATTTTTACATGCACATGTAGAATTTAAAAAAAAAAGTTTTGAACTTAAAATAGCTGCGGATCTACCTAATAATATTAAGACTATGTACGATTCATTTCAGTATTATAAGAGATACAGCATTATTCTACATTGGGTATTTATGTAAGAAAAATATTTTAAAAGATGAAAGATCCGATGCCAATCCATAAAGCATTTTTCACAAATTTAACCTAAAATATGTGCATACATATACAATAAACATAACTATATATACAAAAAATAAAATAATGTAAATAATTTACTTCTAGAGGAAGAATATGCATATAAAGAGAAAATAATAAATAAGAAGAACCCAGGTAGAAAAACATGAGAAATTCCAAATTTAAAAATAACTTTTCAATTTAAAAAATTTAAATTACATCTTATTGAGAATTTTATTTAAACTAAAGGTTAACATTTCTTCCAGTTATTCAAATGAAACCGTGCCTGTTGTTTTCAATTCGTCCATCCGTGTGCGTTTACAAAATTTCTACTACCTGAAAACTGAAATTCTGTACAACAAAAATTTTACCCATCTCCTCCCTTTGCCCTTTTGAATTTCGAAAAATGCTAATTTTGATTATTTAATCTATCGAAACCACAATTCCAGTTTTTTGATTCCAGAAATGCAGAAAGGTGACGACATGCTTCTTCTATTGCCGCAGAGCTCAGCTTAATATTGAAAAGAAAACTTTTAAAAATTGCCACTAAAATTAACAGAACACTACTCAAAACATCTTTTCTTTTTATTAATTTTTGATATAGTTTTTTTCTAGACGATAACTTGTAGCACTGTGTTCTTTTCTGAAATTTAGCAGAAGCCTAACCGTCATATTAACACTTTTTCCACATTTTTTTGTTCATCCTAATTATATGCAATTATTTGAGAAATTTTTGCTATTTGAATGAAAGTATTTCCACTTGTCCAAAATAAAAGTCCTACTTTAAAAACCATTGGTGCGATTCAAATTTATTTCTTTTTATCTTACAAATCATATACAGCCACAAACATTACAACAGAGAACTTATCGTTTAATAAATATAGTGTGGTGCTGTTGTAAAAGCTGAGGAAGACAAAAAAATTAATTCCCTGTTGAGATGCAAAACACTTTGAAAATAAAACAGAAATTGAAATATTTACGTAAGTAAACGTTTAAATAATGGGGTGGATTTATGAAATTTTCAACTTCGTCTCTTTCTTTCGCCATACCTTGTCTTTATATTTTTTCTTAATCAAGAGATGTTCTTTTTTCGACATTTTAAAATTCTTTTATAAAATTGCTACATAAATATTATGTACATACTTATTGCATACTGATCAATTTATCATATCTTTTGTGTCTAATACCTATTAATATTTTCTCTAAATATTTCATTTTTGGCAGTGGCATATCAAAAGATTACTTCTTCACAGGTGGTTAACATAATTTCTAACATAATAATTTTTTGTTTAAGTGCATGAGTTTTAATAATAAAAAATTTGATGTGATCAGCACATAACCGACCACAACTTCTTAAAAACTTATTTCAGATATTCTAAAAAACTTTTTAGGTGCATTCCACTGAACCTAAAGTGTGTTTCCACTGAAAAACCGATATGCCACAGTCTGTGTGATCACCTAACTTGTGGTCGATAAATATTTAAAAAAATATAAACTTTTGATTTTGTAAAACTCACCTTATCAGAATATTGTATATTTCAGCCTTGAAGTATGCAATTTTTGTTAAATTAATTCTTATTCAAATATTCTACTGGAAAAATGTTTAAGAGAAGATTTTAAGTTTGAAATATCAAAACGGTTAAAGTTTATATTAAACAAAATTTGAATTTTAAAAGAAAAGTAAATAATTTTTGTAATTTAAGAAAATTTTTGAAAATGAAATTGAAATTTGCGATATACAAAGGAAAACATGAATTTTTATACGAAGGAAAACATGTAGATCTAACGTAACTAATAATGGTAAACGTAAAAGTACGCGCCTCTATGTACAAAGAAATTACAGTGAAAAATCAAATCCAAATATTTTATTAGACCAAATTTAGCTACGAATCTGAAAAATTTGAGTGCTTTAACCGGCTCCTGCATAATTATAATCTGTTCGAACGAAGACTGGAATATAATGGTTCAAAGATCGTGCAAGGACGGATGGTCTAACATACTATTTGGAGATGCCTGATAAATTTACCTTAACACATTTATTTTCTTAAGCATTGTACGTTAATAAATACGTATTAGAGCTACGATAGCTAATTACCAATTTATTTTAGGGCTTTAAAATTCTTCTTGCATGTTAAAATTCTTTTATATCCTTAATTTGGTTCGAAAATCTTTCCGTATTCAACGGAGTCAACAATATAATTAAAAAACCAAAGCAGTAATGTTATAGAGCATAAGTTTTAGTTCCCATTTGTTTGCGTTTTTAGAAATTATATTTCTCTCAGAAACTTAATTTGTGTATAAATACCAAAATGATATACAAAAATTCTTCTCTAATTTTTCTAGTAAAATTTTCTCTATGATTATTGTTGCAATATTATAAAGGACTTACAAAGTAAGATGCTTGTACAGTAAATGATATCGTAAAAATGATAGACATATGTATGTATATTGTCGATATACACATTCTAACATATTGTTACTTCCCTAGAACAGAACATTCCTTTATTATTCTTTTCAGGATAAATCATGAGATTCTTGTATAAAGGAATACATCTTAAAAAGTTTTTGTTTTTTTTGTTGATTTTGTGGACGTAAGATTTATATGATATCACAAGGATCAAATACAAAATAAGAATAATATAAATAATATAAAATTTTACCAATTTATTTTATGTTTTAAAAGAAAATTTTTTAATATTCTTTTTGATATACGAATTGGTTGATCCCAGGAAGACCAAAACATATTTTGATGAAAATATTAAAAATAGAAGAGGAATTTAAATCTTATATGTGAAGATGATATTTGTATTTCTTATTAAACATAATATGAACGAGGCATATCATTTAACTTGATCATATCATATTTTAAAGATTATTATAGTAGAAAACTAAAAATTGTGAAAATTAAATTTATGACAAATTAATTTGGTTTTTCGCAAAAGTTTATAAATAAAAATTTAGTTTTTCACATTTTGTAAAAAAAATTAATTTAATTTCATTCTATTTTTCCTTTAATCATACTATTCTCTCGAATATCAAGTAATTCAGCAGCGATCATCACATCTAACGTAATCCATAATAAATAGAAACATTAAAGTTAGTATTTTCGAGAAATTTTCCAAAAATTCAATTCTTCAAAAAACTTGCGAATGTATACAAAATATTGGCGATCATAATAATGTTATGGTTCAAATTCAAATACTACGTACAATATGAAAACCTAAAAGACAAATTGAGCACATACAATTACCACTTGTTTTTCCAAAATCCCTTTAACGTTTAGTCCCTTTAGATAACTATTAAATTAAAATTTGTGACTGAAAAGTTAAATATTTAAGGCAGATGAGCTTATTAGTAATTCACATAAACCAACATTTTACTCCGGCAAGTTGTTATATTATATTATTTCCTATAGCTTTACATTAAATCTAAGTTTATCTCAGTTTATAAAAAAGTGTTCCAATTTTTCTATATTCGCATACAAATACGAGAATACCTAATTTATTTTGAATCCGTAAAAGCTTACTTTGGCTCTTGGAAAGGAGTTCTAAATTAACAATATACAACAAAGTTTTGATATATAATCAAATATTTAAGCCTGTCTGGGCTTACGGTATTCAGTTATGAGACTCCGCTGCACAGACTCATATCCAATCTATTCAAAGATTTTAAAATAGGGTATTACGGGACATTGTAAACGCCCCTTGGTATGGCCGTAATGCCGATATACATAGGGATCTTACGATCCTAAGTGTCACAAACGAAATTAAAAAGCAAGCAGCCAATCATAAGATGCGTTTATCCAATCATGTCAACATTGAGGCGGCTCGATTGATTGAGAATCAAAACTTTGTTAGAAGACTTAAACATATGAAACCTCTCGAGTTAGTTTAATGTTTTTTATCTGGAACAATGAGTACTTAGCAAGCTATTGTGTCAGATCAAAAGCTTGTAAATAATCAAAAAGGTTAGAGCAAAATTAATGGTTAGTCGTTTCCGACTAGTTTTATAATTTATTTTGGGAAGGGTGTTTTGTAGTGGATTAAAGTTTCACCTTACTGCTATTCGTCTGGCAGTGTCTTTCGAGAATTTTCACCCTTCCTCTCGGTACAAAATAAAATAAAAAATAAACGCTACTGCCACATATACAATGCATACACACAATTACTAAATATATATTAGAATATCTTCAAAATCAAAATTATTGAAATTAAAAATTTAATATTAAAAAAAACTTATTTTGGAATTAACTATATTAGAATAAGTAAGTTGAGATAAAGAAAATTTCCATATCTTATAAATTCGTTTTTCTTTTCTTCTATTTTATTGAATAATTTTTAATTTATTTGATAGAGTACCTTACCTTTATCTCAAAGTTTTCCTTCAACTTCGCAAGTTTTAAATAAATTCAATTTTTAAACTAACAAAATTTCTTTTTTTGATTTTACAACATAATTTTCACATTATGAATAAATTATAAAACTTTCTTTCAAATTATAAAAGAAAATCGGAATGAAAAATATCAAAAATATTTCCAGGGGGCAAAAAAACAACAAAAAATAAGGAAAAAATAAGCATATCGTAGAAATATACCTAATAAGGTGCAAGAACAAAAATAAAATCAAAAAAAAATCTAGAGAAAAAATGTGAAAATCTTAAAATTGATTTTGAAAAATTTTGATAGATAAAATAGAATTTTGAATAGAAATTTTTGTTTTTTTATTAATAGAAATAGAAATATGCAGCAATGGAGATTATTCTAGGACTTGCATTATTCAATGTCATTGTGTAAGTTTTCCAGGTTTTAACCATTCTCAAATTGAAATTAAATTTGAGTATCGAGAGATTTAATGGGCTAGATATAGAAACAATTAATTGACACTGTGTTGGATTCCAAAATACGTGAGTGTGGAAGCGACAATATGGCAAACGTGTTGGCAAATAAGAGAGATAAAAGAGTTAATTACTACGTGAGCTAAGGAAAAAATTGCAGAGGACGTGATCAGAGCACTAGAGAAATCTTCCAGAATTTGGGCAAGAACCAAACGAGAATACTGACGGGTATCTCATCAGGTCCACAATAGGCTGATGGGGCCTGAAATAAAATATATCATCTTATTCTAAGTAAATTTTTCAAAATTTTCGATATTTAATCAAATTTTTCCCATAATTCGAAGATTTTATTCAATATAACAACATTTTTTATAGAAAAACTCAACAAAAAAAAAAACTTTAAAATAATTTACTAGAAAAAAATTCGATACTTAAAATGAAAAAAAAAACGCAGAAAATTTTCTTACTGCTAGAAAAACTTTTTTTTACATACATAGTTTCTTTATAGTTTTTGCTCAGTAGAGCATATCGTGTATAATAAAATATTGTACATGTGTATAAAAATTTTCCTTAAATATGCCAGAATCTTTTTTTTTTTGTTAACATCATATCCTCGACAATTTGTTAATTCGTTGAAAATAAGCATCTACGTACGTATAAAAAAAAATTCAACGTATGTACGTATAAAATTCAAAATCAAATAGGAAACAACAAAATCGTCTTAAAAATAAAGAAACTTATCGTTATTCCATGCAATTATAGGGTAGATAAATTTATGTAATTCAATAATGTTGACTGAATTTTCAAATACCAAGATATTTGACACATTGTTGACATTTTGTAGTTTTGTTGTGGAAAGCTTTAAAGGGTAGCAGCGGAGGGTAGCAGCACAAACTTTCGTATTCATTAACACTAACATGCTACATATTTATTGTTCATTATGCGAACAAACTCGTCTGAACATTATAACCGTAGCTACATTAATTTCGGAGTCATCATCCATTGCTGAGTCGAATAAAATTTCACTTAAAATTTATTGTAAGCTTAAGAACAAATCCATTATACCATGTAAAATTTCATTCGTATAAAAAGGGTACAAAATATTACAAGGAGACATGGGAGTCTTTTTAAAAGAAAATTTTGTTACAAAGAAAAAAAAAAGCAAAAAAATTCTTAATATTAAGGAACGAACTTAAATGAGATTTTCACATTTGTACATGTAGAACAAAAAAATCCTAAAGTCACTTTTCGTGTCATAAAATTTTTGACAACGGAATGACACAAAACAAAGGAAAAGAATATTATTATTATGGGAGACAAGAAAAAAAATCTGATGTGGTCAGCACATAACCGAACGCATTGTGTATTGTCTAGTTAAATGAAAGTGTTACAGAATATTATAAAAATGTCTGCTAAATACTTCTTTCCAATTTTTAGGACATTAGTAAGCTTATAGTTAACATACTTAGAAAAATGTAAATTGGGCTCTTAGTAGAGTTTCGCTTTGTGCTACCCGAATTCCCTGAAATGCTCGCCAGTTAGTTTCGGTAACAACCAGAACTCAAATATCAAATTTCAAGAAATTCCATCAATTTATTCTGTGGATATGGTGAAAAATGTAAAATCGGGCCGCAAATCAGTTCTCGAGTCCTGATCTTTCCAAAAAAGTTATATGTTCATTGCTTTAATATGAGGAATTCATATATTAAATTTCAATGAAATCGGTTGATTATTTCTCTTTATATACACAAAAGTGTATGTTTGGCCCGTAGTAAACGTCTAGTTGCCGATGCCTGATCTTTCCAAAAAATTTACATGTTCATTATTTTAATACGGGGAATTCATATATTAAATTTCAATGAAATCGGTTGATTATTTCTCTTTATATACACAAAAATGTATATTTGGCCCGTAGTAAACGCCCAGTTGCTGATGTCTGATTTCTTTCAAAAGTTAGGAATTTTTGCGTATGATCGAGTAAAGCTTATATATGAAATTTCAAGTAAATCGGTTGAATACTTTCTTCAAAATGGTGAAAAATGTAAAATCGGCCCGCAAATCCGTTTTCGAGCCCTGATCTTTCCAAAAAATTTATATGTTCATTGTTTTAATACGAGGAGTTCATATATTAAATTTCAATGAAATCGGTTGATTATTTCTCTTTATATACACAAAAATGTATATTTGGCCCGTAGTAAACGTCTAGTTGCCGATGCCTGATTTCTTCCAAAACATACGAATTTTTGCGGACGGTCGAGCTGAGCTTATATATAAAATTTCAAGTAAATCGGTTGAATACTTTCTTCAAAATGTTCAAAAATGTAAAACAGGCCCGCTAAAAAGTGCAGTTCCCGAGGCCTGATATATACCAAAAGTTGATCGATCCGTGCCATGGTGGAAACAAACTTACATATAAAATTTCATCAAAATCGGTTCAGCCGAACTTGAGATACACGCGTGCACACACAGACCGACAAACGGACAGACCGACAGACCGACAGACCGACAGACCGACAGGTTGCTAAAAATAGTTTATTTACACTTCCCCACTATGGAGAAGTACGTTCCCACCGAAAACTCGATATGCAAAATTTGTTGCCATCACATAACCTACCTATTGTTTACACAATACGGTCGGTAAAAATTATTACCCGAAAAAGGATATGAAATAAAAGTTATTTAAATTATTATATGTAAAAACAAAAATTTCGGATTACTGTCTTCACTCCATTACAAGTTTCGCATTGTACAGAAATTGTTGCACATTTTATAATCTAGGATCATCGTAAAGTAATAAATTTATTTTATGAACTGCCTTACATTAGAATAATCTTTTTCTTTCAGATTTTGAATGCATTATAATAATTGATTAACTTAAAATATTTTTTGGGAAAGAGCAAATTTGGTATCTAGCAATATTTGCCATAAAATTAGTAATAATTTTAAAAAATTGTGCATTTAAGAAGTGACAGTTTTTGAAAAAGCTATTAATCTACAAAGAGCTTTTTAAGGATTTTCATTTTTTGACACTGGTTTATAACTTAGATAAAATTTGTATTTTTAGTTTTTAATAGCGATATTATGTTTTGGACAAGTATCATATTTTAAATAACTTTATCTAGCCTGTTTTTTTTTTCAATTAGTTCGCCTCTTACGAAGTTGATATCCAGCACTCGGTCCCTCTTTTCAGTTGTCTGCCTTGTTTAGTGTGCCATCTCTTGCTATTTTTGAAATGCGATCGTTTTGCATTTTAGAGACGTGTTCATTGTAGGCATTCCTCCTGGATCTTACCCATCCTACCACGTTGAATTGAAAATTAAGATTTTTCTTATTTCTGCGCTCGGAATTCTATCTTGTAATGTGTAACCTGCTACTTTTCTAAGCAGTTTCATTTCTGCTGCAAGTAAGTTGGATTTTGGTTTGCTCGTTTCAGCCCTAGTTTCCGATTCCTAAAGAAATTTTTATTTAAATTATCACTAATTATCAATATTAATATTGTAGTGGTAAAAATATTGCCACGGGAAATATGTTACTGAATAAGTTCCATAAAGTTTAATGAACTTTATTCTTCTAGGGTTTAGCTTTGCTTTCTTAAAAGATTCTATTACAGAAGATAATATTAACATTAAATCAACAAAATCATAAAAATTATTGATTTAATCTAATTTGTTTAGCTATTTGTGGTTTTTCTTTCTAATTTACAACTGCATGAAGAAATAAAATTTTAACCTACGACATATTTTATTCAATCTTTAATTTTGAATAAATCAAACCAATATCAAATTCAATAACATTTCTACCTTAACATTATTATAGTAACAATTCTCAAGTCCTCTTCAGGTTCAATTGATTCCACTATACTTAATGTTTTTATACTATATTAACCTCTATAATTTTTTAAAATACAAAAATATAATTTGATTTGATGAAAAGAAATTAAATAGGCGGTTTCTTACATTACCAAAAAATCACAAAAACATATTGACGTAAACTGATCCATTCCGTGGGCATATATAAGAATTTTTATTGTATAAGATGCCCACATAATGTAATATTATTATACTTGTATAAGAAAAGATTTGACGTAAAAAATATTGCCTACTTTGTACACAATATTTTAATAACATTATTTAATTCGACCCTTGCGTATAAGAGCCTCACTTTGTTTTCTATAATATTTTTCTTTGATTTTTGGGTATTTTAGAGCAATTCAGTTTTATAAGGTAAATTATTTTAGAATATTATTTTTTCTACGAAATCAGTTACCATGTTGTATAAAAGAAAATGTTTAAGTTAATTTCAAAATTATTTTTCATCTCAAAATGTTTATTGTGCAAAACTTCATTTAAGTTTTCTCGAGAATTGAGGTACTAGAGGTCATTTAGAAATTTTTTTTTTTACGAAAAATAATTCCTTGACCATCTTAACTAAAGCAGCAGGATATCCGATATTACTCGTATATAAGAAATAATACAAGCTTTTAATATTTTTATTCTCTTGTATGAAATTATTTAAGATCATGTCATTTTATTGTGTTTTTGTTTTATAAATCTCCCACACAAATATTTATCACATCATTTTTCAAAATTGAAATTTAGCTTTTGGATAAAAATTAATTTTATAAATTAATACAATTGCAATATAATTTTTTTTATTTTATAATATAAATCATCTTTTTAATCAGAAAATATCATGTCAACCCTTAAGAAATTCATTGAAAACTGAAGGATAAAATTCTAAAAATTTAGGTTTTCTAAAATATGTTGTGATTGCAAATATAATAAAAAAAATTATTAATTTAATTAATTCTATTTAAATTATTAAACCAATTTTTATAATCATAACATTAACATTATTCTTGTATAATAAAATATATATGTATGTACGTATATAACTCTTATTCAGTTATTTATACAAAATTATGCTAAGATGATAGGCGCATGAAAATATCATTGGAAAACTACTTAAAAATACAAAGTACACAATATTTTTTCTATATACATATATATGCTCACATTAAAATAAATATGCAGGGCAATGAAACTTATATACAGTTCTCCTTAAAATATATGTATACATATAAATTATATACTTTATAATATACTTTATAATAAGTACATTATATTTATATATCCTTAGAGTGCATTGCTCCTTTAATGTATGAATATTGTATATATGTATGTATGTACAGTTATGTATTATGAATATATAAATAGGTATAAAATAAAAAGGAAAAGGAGTAAAATGAATTTTCTATACATTTCTCTTTCAAGGATTTTAATATTCGTCTCCTGATCTTTATAATATTTTAATGTTATACATATACATAGAATGAGAATATATACATATTATATTATTTTACATTCACTGACACATGTCTATATAAGCAAACCTAAAACATGATTTTGTTTTTTTTTTGTCTTAGGTTGCTTTTTTTTCTATTGATGATGTCTGGATTTTCTAGTATTTTACTAGTTGTAGCAGCTGAATGTCTTGTTTACACGAATAATAATATTGCATGTGTACTCTCTATTATATTATGTACATAAAAATACATTATATATATATATTATGTACTTGTAAATGTGTAATTTAACGAAAATGCTTTCTGAATTGAAAATGATTATATTATCGTTTTTAAAATTATTTGATTGTGTAAGCATAAGTAATAAGTTTTTCTTAAGAATCATGTATAAGAATTGAAGCTTAAAAATGTATTTTTGCTTTTATTTTCAATTGAATTTATTAATAAATATTATAATATATTATAATGTAGTTATATTGTAATAGTATGAAAATGGATTATTGACCTAAAAGCAACAAAAATGTTAACTAATATCTCGAAAAAATTTAAAATTATACGATAAAAAGAAGAAATAAAAACGGATTTTTTTGCAAAGGTTAATGATTTTTTTTATAAAACATATTGTGTAACCTTGTATAGTTAAAAATTACTTTGAATTCTGGACGAAATTTTTTAAAAAATATGAGCTTCCCTACTTATATGACAATTTGAAGATGGAAAAATTTAGCAAGAAAATCCAGCACAGTGCTCTTAAAATGATAAATTTGCAACAACACAAAGCTTTAAGTAAACATAAGTAGTAAGGCTTTGTATAATGAGTCCTGGGTCTTGCTATGTAATTCGATTTTTGTATAAACGAATACCACACAAACTGATTGGTGCTACTTCACTATTTTCACGAATACGAAAATCGTTTCACAAAAATCGAATTACATAGTAAGGCCCCTGAATAACAATTAAAGGTTAAAATAAAATTTTGGAAAAATTAAATTAAAAAAAAATTGTATTTTTTGCAATTTTAATTCAATTTTTTTTTTTTTTGTTAAAATTTCGTATATTAGGCGGAGAGCAAAATCGCAAATTAATACCCAAACTTTTCACTTCTGGCATTTACAAAAAAGCTGTTTGCTAAAACATGCATTTAGGTTATTATCAAAGATCAAGACAGGTTGATTGTGCTTTCCTAATCCTATAAAAGTACGAATAATTTTTGTATATTTTTATTTTGTTAAAAAAAAGTTCCACAATGTAAGATAACAATATTGACGCAAGTTGTAACTCTAATTTTTCATTTATATCGTTATTCTTGGAAATGTGCGCTATGTAAACTTACAATACAATAAACAGTGGGTTAATAATAATACAATGAAGATATTTTCATTGCTATACAAAGAACAATACGAAAACCACTTACGTTAAGTCTTTTCCAGACTTCAGGCCCATGATAAAAATAAACTCCGATAATTGTAAATTTGAAAAGGATTGTATTGAATTTTTGGAACACCTTATAATAACAAGTAATATAAAGCCCCTTCCTTCGAAATGCATGCCAATTTTCTTAATTTTCCGAAAGCAAGTGTCGCAAAGGAGTTGCATCGTTTTATAGGCATGTCTAATTTTCATAGGCATTTCATTCCGAATGCTATAGTTTTTCAGGATAGGCTCCAAAAAGTTGTTAGGGATAATGTAAAAAGATGATAAATGCATAGACGGAGGACGTAACAATTGCCTTCGAAAAGTTCAAACAAGTTCTACTGGCTTGCAATGCTGGCAAGTTCTACTAGGCTTGTAAACCCTGCGAAGGGCGTGCGTCTGTACGGATTTTGCCTTGGGTGCCGCACTTCACCAAATTGTGGACCAGGAACTTCAAAAAATTTCTTTGGTTTTAATTAGATTTTCATAGCCGCCACAAGTCACAACTAAAAGACTTAAGCCTTGTTAACATTGTTGGCAGCCTATTTAAGATTTTTACATGAAAAGTTTTTGTAATTTTAGATTTTTTTTTACTGAATCCATTTTGCAATTTGTAGTAAAGATAAAAATAAACAATTGGATTAGATCCGAAAATTATTTTGGAATCATTCAAGATCTCGATCAATATTTTAGAAAATCATTTTTTAGGTGTTTGCAATATAATTCTCGTTTGCTTTAAAATTTATAATTTAAATAACGAAATTTTAGCTAACAAAACAATAATGTTGGCACATTTAATGATTTCTCTTCTCAAGAAATACTCGTAAGACTCATTCCTTGTTCTTGTTTTTTTTTTATTTAAAAACAAAATTACGTCAGTCTCTTTTACATGGTAATAAAATTTTTATTTTAATTCAACATTTATTCAAATAATATAGAGGAAATTCTTTATTCTTCTTAAAATATTTTCTTTAAAGAAAAATAAAAACTTATTATTTCCTTCAATTATTGTTATTTTTGTGGTTGTTGGCGTGAAAAATTACAAATAAAACACCAAAAAAAAAATATCTAATATTTTTTTTTCTCGCTAAAAAAACGAATATGTTAAACGAATAAATTAGGTAGGCTCCTACCTATGTTTTTTCAAGTGAAAATTTCTAGAATTAATTTAGAATTTAAAATTTCTAGAATTAATACCTAATGCCATAGAGTATAAAGTGTGGGGTACATACACATTTGTAAAAAATTCTAAATATTTGTGATTCTTAAGTACATAAGTTTTCTTTTATGAAATCAATTTCAAAATAGACAACACATTTTGAATATAATTTCAAAATTATATAATGCCGGAATTTTACTTAATTCACATTAACAATAACAATAATGAATAAAGATTTTGTTTAAGATTCTAATTGCAGTAAATTTAAGAAATTTCACTAGTACACAACTTGACCTAGTTTTATTTTATGTTACATTTATTATTTAAAGATGATGAGATTCAAGAGATACTTCAGAGTCCGAAATTATACATGTAAATTATTTTGCATGAATTTTATGAAAATTACAATAATTATTATGGAAATTAAAAATTGAAACACTTATTATCTTAGCCGCGAACCGAGAGCCTCATTCATAGGACAATAATTCTTTAATTTGATTACTTATTTTCCCCCTAAATGGATGTTTATTCTGTACAAAGATGAATAAAAATTTTCGGTGCTTCTAACCTTCCAATTAAGCGTAATTTGAACATTTTTCAAAATTTAAATACCGCCAATCGAACGCAGTTACCTACGAGTAGTAAAACAAAATTTTCAATTATGTGGAACTTGAACGTATTCCGGAATGTTTTCGCAATAAAAGGCAATGTCATGTTATAAAATAATTCACATTTTATGAAAATATATACAAAATGTATACACATACATTAACTTATTGAATGTACAACCTCGAACTGAACAACAATAACAATAACAGTAACAATAATAATTGTAATGAAATTGGATTTATGATGTCGCATCATAAGAATAAATTTAACTAAATGAAGTCGCCTAGAATATAAAATTTGAAAAAAAAAACAAAAAAAAATAAAAACAAATTTTTCTAGAAACTAAAATGAAAGATGATGAAGTCAAATGGAGAACTAAATTAGTTTTGTTTTTTATTTTACATCCTTATTCTATATACATACATACATACAGCTTTTTATAAAAAGTTTTTCATGCAGATGTCGCTAAATTCTTTTCCCCTTAATCAAAAAAATTCCATATAAAACAGATTTTAGAGATGATAAAAATCTAAAAATATTGTGAATAAAAAAAAATTTTTTTATTTTTTTTTCTTTAAATTCTAATATTATTTTTTTATTTTTTTTTTTGTTATTTTTTGTTTTTTATTTGAACAGACATTATTTGATGAAGGTGGCATTTTAGTTAAATTTTCTTAAATAAATTTTCTGGCATTAGATGAAATAAAGAAGTAGAGATCATATTAAGGAATAAAAAAAATAATTTGAATATGGTGTGGGAGATAAAAACAAAAAAAAAATACATAATATTTTTAAAATTTTTTCACAATATTATACAGACCGTTCCAGCGAAAGTTAAATAGGTCTGAAAGTGAAAAAACACACTCAACTTTGATTTTCAATTATATTTTTTAAATTCCCCATATTGCGTGAATAAAACACTTAAATCTGTAATCGTACAATCTTATTGTTAGTGGACAGCAACGATGGAACTGTAATGTTAGGGCTACGGATAGACACGCAACTATTAGTTTTGCGACTGTTTGATTGCTTGTTTGTATTTAAATGTGAATACATGCAACTGCATGATCACATACAATTAATCAATCATACAGATTCTAAATTTTTGCAAATAAAATGCAATTTTTAGTTAACACACACAATTTGAATTGTCGCAATAGTTTAGTTGCGTAGTTGTGCCCGCAACGATTTTACAATCAATCAGTAATGTTATCAGCCCTTATGACAATGTCAGCCCTTACGCAAATCATCAAATACCAATCGAATTCTTGAGTCGTAATTAGCAAATTTTGAAATCACTCAACTTTTTAATTGAAACTATACAATTAGTTGGTGTTAAAATCTAAAAGTTTTCTTTTTTTGTTAAAGGCAAGAATTTCTATTGTAGCTGGAATTTCCTCTTTTATTCGCAGGCAATTTTTTTTTTTGTAAAAAATTATTCAATTTTATATTAACATTCTGTATAAAACTCGGATCGTAAAAATCTAAAGGTATATTAAGAAATTTCACTAATTTGTACAAATCTAACTCTTAAATCTTTTCAAATCTGAAAACAACAAAACTTTGGTGTGTAACACTTCTTTTATCACGAATATCACTTCTTAGATTACGAAAGAAAACAACCTCGAATGGAACATCTTATATTGAAAATTATTATTTAGAATTAAGTACGTTTAGAATTTGATATTATATAATAAGGAACAAAATCATACACACACACTTATATATATATACGTATATACCAATTTCAAATCACGAAGTAATATAAATTTGCATAATGAGATTTAAGAAACTTAGTTACTTTATATAGACTTTAGAATAATGTGCTCTAAGAATTTTAACATAATATTATATTTGACTAGATTTTCAAAGAGTATATTACATAGTACCTACTTTACAAAATTCTAACTACTTTAATATGCTAACCAGAAATAATATATATAATATGTGTGTATGTACATATTTATGTATATAATAAAAATATAAAAATTATAGAAAAAAAAAAATTCTTGAAACCTCAGCTTTTCTTCTATAATTTTTATTTTATTAATATGATTCATAATTTAAATGTGTATATGAATTCCCTATAGTATAGTATGGCACATTTATTTGCGTTTGGTTGTATAATTTTCAGAATATTTAATTAAGTTCCTTATATAATTTTTTCGTTGTGAAACTTCTATATTCCGTCAATATTATTCAAATTTATGATGAAAAGATCATATTTAAATAATAATTTTTTGAAACTTAATAAAACATTCCAAATTTTAAATGACTTTTTACATGTCTATATAATGAAAGTATGTATGGTATAATTTTATATATACATAATATGTGTGGTTTAAACTTCTTATCTTAATATGACATCATGGTCTAGAAATATAATATTGTAATTCTTATTATTATATAGTATGGTAAACTTTTTATTAGGCTAAGTTGTCTTGTATGTTAAAGTTAAAGAATTGCTACATTAAAATCTTATAAACAAGATTTTATATAAAAATTGTAAAAATACATGAGTCGAAATAATTATTTTAAGAATGTACATGATTCAATATAGATTTTAAATATCTAAATATCAAATAAAATTTTATTATGATTTAATTTAAATTTCAAATGAATAAAATATATACAATTAAAAATAATTATAGAACAATGCAATAATGCGAAAAAATTTGCATTTTCGGTTTATATATTGGCTTTACTCAATAGCCACCTTAAAACGAAGTATAATATTTATTAAGAATTTATATAACACTTTTAATGTAAAAAAAATATTTCTGTTCTTGAAAAATCTACCGTAACAGAAAAAAATGTTAAAATACATTTAGTTACATTACGTGGTTCCATGACGTTAAAAAATGGCAACAGTTTTTTAGTTATTATGCTCCTAAATCTACATTTTAATAAAAAACAGGGTGTAGAACTGAAAATAAAGAAAAATTAGTCAATATTCTCAACTGTTAATTGCAAGAAACAAGAAAAACTCTGCGCAATTAACTTTTGAATACATCTTTACTTCTTCACGGGATCTAATCGGGATCTATGAAATTTTTTAATTTGCTCCAGGCAGGTCAGAAAACCAAAACTGTTTCAGTTTATTTGATTTTTATTTTCGTGTTATTAATTTATTTAGATTTCATTAACACTTGTTAAAAATGGACCTCATAAGCTGTTTCTCCGACTTTTGTTAAACTGCATATTATGCAACTTCTATATAGTTAATCATAAACCCGCACGAACAAACAAAACCGAGTTATTGTTATAATTGAGCCGGTTTTTTTAAAAGTGGCATATATTAATTTTTAAGGTTTTGCATTTGAATCAATGTTTTATGTTTAAGCAGAACTCTATTAAAATTGTGATTATAGCTGTGGAGATAAGGTGTCTATAGCTCATCAAAATCACCATTAACTTAGTCTTTTTAAAAAGTGGACTTATACCACTTTCAAAAAAACCAGTTCAATATTATTACTTGTTGATGAGCCATGAGCCGTGTTTTAAAGTTCTTTTTTTTAACTATACAGTGCCTAATACTTAAACTAACTTCAAAAGGCAAAGAAGCCAGTAATACTAAAAGCTCAAATTTTGATTTAAATCCATAATTAATGTCCAAATCTGCGTCACCCTATTATAAGAGAGTAATATAAATTAATCCCACTTAAAACTTTTAAATAATAATAATTAAATTATTTTAAGGATTCGCCTGTTTTTTTTTTTGTTTTTCTTGTTTTACAGTATTTGACTTGTTTTAGCTCGAAAATAAACAAGGATAAATCTTTAATTAGATTTTATGTTGTATTTGTTTTTTTTTATTTCCTTTTTTTTATTTAATTCGTATGGAATTTTTATAGTGTTAATTGGCTTTTATTTTTCACTTCTATGCATATATACACACATACATACACACACACACTTATGTATATTAATTGCAATTGATATTTTGCAAAAGGATTAAGTATTTTTTTCTTTTTAAACAAAAAAAACAAAAAAAGAAAAATTAAATATTTAATTGGTCAATTAATCCTTGAAATGTTTTTATTTGAAGGACACCAAAAAAAAAAACTTAAATGAAAAATGAAAAACAAACAGAAAGAAAGAAGAAAAATATAACGGGATAAATTAAAGCTTTTAAAGTATTAAAAAATAACTAAAAACCATTAGATTTAATTTTTATATTTAGAGTAAAATTAAGAAATGAAAGCGTAACAAAAAAAATGAAAGTAAAACAAAATGGAAGCCAACCATTTTAAGCTTAAGTTCCATAATGGTTTCCTTACATAAAAATATCTTAAAATATCGTTTTAGTATAAAAATGGTTATTGTGTGCTTTAAAGGAAAATGTTACTTTTTTCTTGCCACTTATATTCTAATAATTTATAATGACATTGGAAACGTTTTTAAGGAGGGCAAACGTTATTTTCAATTGCAACGTAAAAAAAAGTTAAAATTTAAATAATTTTTTAACGATCCAAGAGATTTTATGAGCATCATCGCTTCTATTTAGCATAAGGATCTTCAATATAGGCAAAGATAATATTAAAAATGTGATTGTATTGCAATTGAGGAATTGATTACTTCTTCGCCTGTATTACATCTGCAATTACCTAGAAATTGTCGTAAAAAATCTATTATTTTCGTTTGCATTTCAAAAATTTTTATTAAATTAAATCAATTTTTAAAAGAAAATTATTTTATTTCTATAAACTCTTGAGCCTAGCGTCTACGAAATCAATAAATAAATTATATTATGTATTTTTGAATTGAGTATACTAAACTGGTCAATTTTCGAGTTAAAACGGAAACGGAATTATTTGTAATATTATTTTAAATTTCACTCCATTTTTAGAAATTTTCGAAGCATCCTACTAAAAATAGAAAGACAAAATTTAATCTTTAATTTTCAAATAGTCACAAAAGTATTTCAAAATTCCAGGGGATGCGGTAAGGCCTTATGCAGCACAATATAAAAATCTTATATGTATGTAATATTTTCCAAAAAAAAAAAATAATGAAACACAGCTGGTACACAGCTTAATAGTTTAAGAAGAACCTTATTAAATTTTTTTTAAAAGAAAATCTGTAATTTCTATACAAAAACCTTTTTGTTCCTCATAATTTTATTAAAAACAAAATGAATACCCTTTTTAATTTTTCTTAAGTCAAAAAAAAAAAACTTGAACAATGAACAATATTTGAAAAAATTTTTACAAGCTCATTAAATTAAAACAACAACATTGAAATTATTTTTTTTAAGCAGAAAAGTTTTCACCAAATTTAATTTTTTTTTCTTGTTTGTTTGTTTTTTTTTTAACATAAAATGTAAGAATAACAAAAATATTTTATTTCTGTTAAAATTTTTTCTCAACATAATAATTTCTAATTTAAGGGAAAACTTTATTTTGAAATACCCTCCAAAAAATAAGGAAAAAGAAAAGTATAAGAAAAAATACAGAGAACACGCAAGAAAACACGAAAACAAAAACAAAATTATCCTATTAAGGACACTTCTGAAAAACGTGCTTCTCGTTCTTACGTGTTAAGAAAACAAAAATTATGAATATTAGAAAATTAGACAAAAATATAGCGGAGGCAAAAAACGGAAAAAAAAAAACCAAAAAAAAAAACAAACAAGAAGAACACTAAATTGAAATTTTAGCACTCAGTAATGTTAAAGTAATTGTCGAAATGGAAATTTTACTGCATAAAATTTTCCATTTTCTTTTACGCGTTAAGATGGCATACTTATACAAATTTTTATTTCTCTTATATTTTCTTTTTCTATACAGTTTTTCACTGACGTCAGTAGGCATAAAATTCATTGAAATTTTTTTCAGAATTAAATTTAATTTTATAGATTCAGTGGTTATCTTACATTTCCTCTTCCTGCGTTATTATATGTATATGTTGTTTTCTTTTAGCTTTTCCAATATGAATTCTTGATATAATTTTAAAAATAATTATTAAGACATTAAAAAAAAGGAATTATAAAAACAGAAAAAAAGTAATTTATGTGTACATGGTGATTTTCCTTGTTTTGTATACAAGATTGGCATATTATTCAAAAATTTTAATGACCATGATTCTCCGAAAGTAAAGGCATTCTCTTCCATGGCCTTGCAAAATATTTTAATGTCTTTAATTTTTGGTTTCAATTAAAGCTTTATCAAATCATTTCTAGAAGATTAAAATTTTTGAATTTAAAATTTTGTCAATTCCAATTCAATTTTCTTCTATCTGCTTCTGATGCCAGTGTCAACTAAGTGCTTTTTTTGGAATATAGTTTTCAATCTGTTTTCCAACATATAAAATCGAAGAGGAATTAAATCATATTCCTGATGCATTGTTCGTACCTTACTTTCTTGCCTTCCACTTTATTCTCTTAAATCTGTTTATGACCAGAAACTTAAATAATTATTAATATACCAAGCTTTTCGGAAGCAATTCTGGCTAAACACGTAGTTCTAAAAAAAAATTTACTCATTTTCTACAACAATATGGTTTCAAAATTAAGAATCATCCTGTTAATACAAGTTTACAAAATGTTGTTTGTATTTGTATCTGAAAAATTAAATTAAAAAAATAAAAAAAATAAAAAACGAAGAGATTAAAAATTTCAAGATGTCAGAAAAATTGTATTTAAAACAAATTTATTTTTAAAATTCTATTGGAAAAAATATCTAAAATTAATGATCTGTATTGTTACATTAGAAGTATTGTATTCGAGTTTCCTTCTGGTAGAGTCTGGAGTTTCTTTCAAAGTTTCTTAAAAAATATTCCAAAACTCAACACAGATAAATTTCACTAAATCAAAATAATTTTATTAAATCATAAAAAATATTGAAGGTTTTCAAGAAGTAGAAAAATTTTCACATTAATTAATTTAAATAATTAATGCGAAATATATGTTTAATAAATAAATGAATATAAAAAGTGTTCAGAAGACACGGTTTAAATATCTAAGATTGCTTATACAGATTTTGTTAGATGATCATGTTTTCACTCAAACACAACGCCTGTATGCTCTTATTGCATCAATTTTAGTTCTGTAGATATGACAAAAAATGCATATTTTTGGTTCATAGTTTTACCACCCGGAATTTAAAATTAAATTACAATGAAATTTGTTCCGGCTAATTAATAACGATAATTAAACATCCAAAATTTCTTGTCATCAAATAACCTCCCTTATTGTATGCAATGTGGTTGGTAAAAAAACAAAAACTCGCATCTTATATAGAAATCTATATGAATTTTATCATCTTTTGGAACAATAAACATTTTCCAAGGCATTTATTCAAAATTAATAACAATTTCAAAATTTAAAGAAAATCTCATTGAACCAGTTAGGCAGGATAAACCAACGATTCGTAGAATTATTTAATCAATTAAATGAGGCTTATTGCAGTTGCAAAATTTAAAATGTTGTTTGACTGTCGTCTGTCTACTAACTTTTCATTAGAATTGTTTACCCTTTCTCATATGACACACTATTCTGCCCATATGACAAAACAAAATTTAATAAAATTTTTCATTATAAACAATTTGATGTTCATTTTCTATATCTTCTATATTGCTAATTATTGAGCAAAAAAAATGATCATGATGCAAAATTCTTCTTTCGTCATAATCAACACAAATGACTTGGCTTTAAACGCATATAACTTGAAAATTTCAAAAATTTTTATTTAAACCAAATGTTTCGTAAAAACAGTTTTAAATCCTCAAAACTAGCAATTTTATATTGTACTGCAGGCATACTTCGCAAATATAACAGGTCAATTAAATGTATATAATCAATAATTTATCTAATGCTTCTATTCGTACATACATTGTTAATATATAACACTTCTTTTACATTTTCCCAAATATTGCTAAATTTCTTACAAAATCTCTCGCAATATTTCATTAATTAAGCAGAAAATTTCAATGACAATTTAATAATGTACAGGTACAATACAGGTCAAAAAGTACATTTACCCACATAATCGATTATTTTCACTAAAGAAATAACTTATGTAATACATAACATATTTGAGAGAAGTCCTACCAAAATAAAAGAGCACAAATTCATTTATTTAACATTTTAATATTAATTAAAAACAAAAGAAGAAGAAAAGAAAAAATATTAAATTCCCTTAATAAATTTCATTTCATTCAAAATACAAGAATCTCAAAAAAAAAACTAACCATCCACCCATTGGAAAGGTCCAGTTCATCTTTCATAACTGATATTAATTTTTACTTAATCACGTTATTTACATTCTTAATGAGTATAATTTTTTTTTTTTCCTTTTTTTTGTTTTACTCCCTGATTCTCTTTAGTCCTGCCTCTGAATGTGATTTTATTTTACGTTTTTTTTTTTTGTTATTATATGCAGTTGAAGTGAAAAGAGTGAAAGAGAGAGAAAAAAGAACAATTTTATACATATTTCATTTTCTTTTATTTTTACTCTCTTTACTTCTCTTTCACATTCATAAAATAAACTAAATGGTAAACCATATGAAAAGTAATAAAAAGTTATTTACTTTTAGGCTAAGTTTTATAATGTTATTAACAGGAAAAGTAGAGAAACAAAGCACAAAAAAACAAGAAAAAAAATAATACGAAAAATATAAAGAGATCAAAACAAAAAAAAAAAAATTAGTCACTTTTGAACGAAAGCAAAAATAAAGAGAAAAAAAGGTCAACAAAAACAAACTCCAATCCTTAATATCCTTAAAAAGTTTAGGGCTAAAAATGAATGGAAATCTGTTAAAACTGAAACCACTGCCAGATGACGGACATGTAATTATACTTTTGTTTCTCTTTCTTATTTTTTTACCAGGTTTTTTTTTTTTTTATATTTTATAAATGAGTTGATAAATAATGTTGCCAGAGAGACAAAGATGGATAAGCATTCATTTAGAAAATTGAAAGCAATTTCAAAAGAAAAAGTATATCCTACTTAGTAAATCTTAATATTTTAGGTCAAAAGTTGGCAACCATATTAATAATTATTATACATTAATTACAGGATTAGTTTAAACTTTAAGGAGTGATTCACTGAATTTTCAACTCAAAAAAAGTGACATACATTTTCAGTGGGTTTTACTCGGTTTTAAGTTGAAATGAAAACTGCTTATTTATTGGTACCATTATATTACCAATATGCTTATTTATGTTGTTCTGCTTATTTTGTTGGTACCATTATAGAGCCGGATCTAGAATATATGTAAAGTAAGAACCCGCAATGGCCAGCGGAAAATGGCGGCACCATTGAAAATTAAAACAAAAAAGACTAAATTTTAAAAAATAAAAATGTTTTGCTACATTTTTGGAAAACATGTAATGGAACTGATTATTATGCGCAATTTGCAAGGTTTATCGCATATTGCACATTGTTTTGAAAACGGGTAGATTGCTTTGATAACAGAGGGAGGCAGTGTTTAGAGAGACAGAAGCGCAATTTTATGAAGGCGCGTAAGGCGCCGAATTAGTCAGAGCCGGACCTTAGTACACTATAGCTGGTTCTATAATATTTTTATTTTAACTGAATTTTGAATAAAAATCTTGCTTTATTTAATACCTTGATTTCTCTTATTATAGTTAAATTAAAATTTCAAAAAAAAAGGCCATGAAATTCCTCTCTTAAAAAATCTAAATTATTTTCAAATTTTATTGATTCCATGAAAGTTTCTCTTATTAAATTTAAGTTCATTGTATTTAATTGAACTGTTATAATTGTATAACAGTTATATACTTAACTAACATAAATATAATACGTATCTAGTTGAACAATGCATGTTATACTTATGTATAACATTGCTAATGAGAAAAATGGACAGAAATTTTAAAAAATAACGTTGACATTATTGTCAACTAGAATTTCAGATTATTGACAACACTGACATTTGCTACAAATTTTATATTTTTATATTATTATTAAAGAATTTATAGAGAGAGGAAAAAAAAAAAAACTGTCCAGTTCTATAATATATCAGTCTCATTTCTTTCAAAGTTGTTTCAGAATACTACCACATTTTCTAAAGTAATCTTAATGAATGTATGTATATGTCTATACAAGTCCTATATAACAAAATATTAAATGTCATTTAATAGAAATATAAAAAATTTGTTTAACAAATCCACATAACGTTTATACATACGTCTATATTGCGGTCCAAAAACCTTTCAATGAATTTAAAGTTGGAAAAATGTCGTCTAATAGAAAATTTCCTATACATACTATATAATATAATATGTATGTATACATGTACGTAGGATTACATTTTTCTGGAAGACAGAATGAATTCATTAATCACAAAATTAATATTTAAAGAAGGGTTATATTTGAAAAATCTTGTTGAGTGCAAACGAAAAATCTAAACGATTTTTATTTTTTTTTCTCTCTGTATTTCAGGAAAAAATTCGTTAAAGATTTTAATTAAGAACATAGTGTTGATTTTGTAGAAAACTTTATAAATGACAACCATGTTTACTTTAAAAAGAAAGATTTATAACTTATTTTAAGAAAATTCTTAAACTTTTACTCTACTTTTTATTTCATTGTTAATTTTGAATATTTTTATTATTAATTATTCTATGAATGAATTAAATCTGATGAGAGATTATACTTGAGCTTGGAAAACCATACAATTTTTGAATTTCAGAATTTCAACATTCGTATGAAAAATTTCGATGATTTAATTTATATTTAATATTAAAATTTTGATAAAAGACAAGCAGGTTATGCTAGTCCAGCAGATTCCAAACATTAATTATGATGACGAAATTTAATAATTTTCCGTCGTCCAAAATTGTAAGAATCAAGAAATTAAAATATTATTAAAACTTATAGTAGCAGCAATTCTGTTAATATATTAAAATTTTAAAGACTGTGTAGAACTTAAAAAGTTATGCTGTTTTGAGAGTTATGCTATATTGCATGAGACACGACCATATAACTCTCTAAATATATATACCTATAATACTCTAAATTACAATATCCTATACGTATATGTTCGGCTTTGCTCATATATTATAAGAGTGCCATATACAAAACACCGTATAAAAGAACCCATTCATATTCATTCAGCTACATTGAAATTACCATCTTAAATAAGCTCATGAGGATAAAAATGTATTATCTAAATCGACGTAACAAAATACGGACAATATGTCAATTATTAAGAGTGGGAAAACAAACTGATTAAAAAATTCATAGTATTCTAGTAGTCAAAATCTATTTTTCAATGATTTTATAATTATTATTAAATTTTTAAATTAATTGTACAATAAATAAAATTTGTTTATTTATTTCTCATATATTAAATAATTTCTAATTTAATAAACTGAAATTAAACAAAAATTTTCATTTATTTATTTTATAATTACAGTGGTTCAGAAATGTTAGTTGCATTTCATTCAAGTCCATTTTCTGCTCCATTACAAAGTGGTATTCCTAATCGAGGATTTGAATTAGATGTTGATATTTTATTTGCTGATTCAGATTCATATGATTTTTCAAAAGGACCCAACAAATATATATGCGAATTTCATATAAATGCATCAAATCCAGGTAATTTAATATTCATAATGTTTAAATTTAAAAATCACAATTTATTTTAGTTTAATTAATTATTGTAGATATAATACGTATATGGATGATTAATTATAATGAAAATTTCAGTTTGCGATGAATTCATATGGTGCAAACCTATTATTATGCACCGGGCCAATACCATTTCAATATCCTAAAAAACATCCTTAAATTTGTTATACGATTTTATACTATTAGTTGAAAATTTTATTTGAACCTTCTTCGTCGGTGAAATATGGTTGATACTCATTATCTGCAATTTGTGATCAATATATTAACAAAATTTGCGCTATATTTTGAGTCTGAGAAAAAAATCTCTCCTGAGCTTTAAAAAATACTTGAAATCTTAAAAAGTTTTCCGATAAAAAAATATCCAAAGGTAATGTAAATCGTTCCAAAGTAACAGTTTTTGTTGTAAACAGAGAAACAGTGTGTTTTATATAAGTAAATACCATAATTTCACAAGATATCCCATAAATTTCCACAAGTTTACCATGACGAGGAAACCGGATACGGAATTGTGGAATCTTTTTCATTTATTTAAAACAGAAGGGAAGTGGATCTTTTTCATTTATTTCTTCTAATTCTATTCAATTTACAATATTTTTTTTTGCGACAGCAAAAAGACGGCCTTAATAAAAAAACGGTATGATCTACATGCATAAGCAATTGGCATGACTGACTTGCATGACCGACTTGCATAACCAACTTTTAACTACAAATGCTTATTAAATTTTTTATAATAAATAATATAACTATTACTTAGTGATTCAGTTTTAAGGAACTCATTATTTAGCGATGTGTGGGTATGTGATACGAAAAACATTTTTGTCGTCCAAAATTTTTATTACACAAATGAGGACAAATGAGGAGGATTGTTGAAATTTCACTAATAAAACTAATAAAATATTGTTTCACGCGTAAATTCAAAATTCAACTAAAAAATTTCACGCCCAAAAATGAAAAATGAGCAACAAAAATCGTAAATTAAATGTCGAAGGATCAAACCGTAGTACATAATATTTCAAAATCGTTATGTAATCCTCTATAATATGACAGTTATTTTTTCCGTGTGTGCTTTCTTTTATATTTCATAAATAAAATGCTTTATATACACAATAAATTTCACCCATAAGCTATAATATAGTTTATTCAAAAAGCAAAATCAAACTTTAAAAAAAAAACCCAGTAAAGAAAGGATAAAAAATAAATTCAAAAAAAAAAAAAATCATATTAATTCAATCT
The DNA here is from genome assembly GCF_029603195.1 of Condylostylus longicornis. Classification (NCBI taxonomy): domain Eukaryota; kingdom Metazoa; phylum Arthropoda; class Insecta; order Diptera; family Dolichopodidae; genus Condylostylus; species Condylostylus longicornis. The sequence continues at coordinate 2,194,584 of NW_026578116.1, forward strand.
TTATTAGAATGTCCTTTTTTTTCTCTCTTTTTTTTTTTTATGTTGATTAATTTTAATTTTTTGCAAAATTTTCAAATAAGTTTGTGTGTATGATTGCATTCACATATGGAGGATTAAGTAAAATAAAGTCATATAAATGTCGTAAATAAATCACAAGCTGGAAAATATGAAAAATTATTCAAAATTTTGTATTTTATGTTTTCGTTTTTTTTCCCCCCCATATTCTTCTTTCTTTTTGCAGAGTTTTAAATTTTTGCTCTGCCTTTACAACCATAAAAATATTTCAAATTGATTTCAACGAATAAAAGCATATGTATTATGTATACGTATATAATATTAACTTAATCCTTTTATTGGTATATAGTTAAGGGAATCAAGTATAACAAATATTTTTTATATAATATTTACAATATACCGTCCGTTTTATAATGAAAATACTCTCACATCTAAACAAATCATATATTATATTTATATAGAAATAAATTTTCAATACATACATCTATATATATATATTACATATATTCTTTTATAATCCTTGTTTATATTTTAAGACTACATACACAAAGAATATTTGTATAGGTATGTAAAAGTTTGAATATAATTTTGAAATTCTTTAAATAAACATATTTATTTATTTGTCTGTCTGCCTAGTACGTGTTCCAAAAAAAAAAAGAAAAGTTTGTTAATAACAAACATAAAAAACTAAAACTCGACTATATTACTTTTTTTTTTTTGTATACTTAAAGTATATAAGAAGAATTAAGAAATAATTTGTTTTGTATTGAATCCTAATTAAATAAAATGTGGGAATCCTTAAAAGAAACTATTACAGAATATTGTAAATGTTATATAGCACACTTACCCCAAAGGTATGAAACTAAGAAACACCACATTATAAAGATTTCTTTTGGAAATTTGCAGAAATCTTTAAAAATGTTATCCAATAAGAAGGAACTAAAATTAAACTTTTACAAAATTTATTAGTTTAGTATGTGTAAACTTGTATACTAAAAGTATTAAAGAAAATATTTTAATATAATCGGTTATTTTGCTTAAAACTGCTTAATATTTTATAACTTGATTAATAATATTATTGGTGTTAGCTATTATTATTATTTCGGTAAGCCTTTATTTTATGAAAACCTATTTTCTATTAAGAAAGGCAACAAAATAACCACAACATAATTATCCACGTTGCAATTGAATTTAAATCTGTTAAAGTAAAAGAACCTATACATATTATTGTTCGGCTGTGATTTAAAAGTAAAACTGTAAAAGACCTTCCTCAAATAAAATACTATTGCTTAGGAGGTACAGAGAGAATAATATGAATGATATTTTTCAATATGTTGTCAAGCAAGGCTTTGTTAATAATTAATTTCCGCCATGAGTAGAATTCAGACATCTATATTGCTCACTATTAAGCTATTTTTTCAATTTCGAGATCGAAAACTAACTACTACATTATTTAAATTACATTTGTTCATATTCCACAATGTATCAAATTATTGCATAAATTTAGGATGAGCAAAAAAAAAAATTTTAAGAACCGTTAACATAATGGTCGAATTGGATAGTTAAGTAAGATAATTAAAATAAATAATTTTTGATTTTATAAAAATTTTGAAAAAGGTTGCAGTTTCGCAAACATAAGGTCTGAATAATCAAATTTTATAAATTTCGTTAGGCGATATTTTTATTATTGCTTAAAATATCTGACATCTACAACTTACAGTATAAAATAATTATTATTTATAGATAACGGCTAATTTTTTTAATGGTCATTTCAATATTCAACTATACTGAGAAGAACTGCTAAATGAATTGTATCAATACCTTTCTGCATTTGCGAAATCTAAAAAATGTTTCAGCTTTCGACCCAATAAATAATGGAAAAATTGAAGTTTTAAAATTTTTGATGTGTGAGATATTCTAGGACAGAAATAAGAATCTACTTCTAAGTAAAATTTTAGCTCCATTATCTTAACGGGTGTAGAAGTTTTGAGAACAGACACACGGACGGGCGGACAGAATGATAATGACTAATAAAGGCTTTTGATTTCAATTCTTGTTTGGTTCTTTTTGGAAAAGTGGTAATAATAATTTAAGTTATAGATTTAGTTATAGATTTCCCATAAACTTAGTGAATTAATCATTAAAAAAAATTTTTAATTATAGAATCGCTTTAAATAAATTTTTTCTAAAATAATTTTTGTAAACATTTCAAATAGACATTTTGCATAACATTTATGGTTTTTATTTATAAAATATTAAAATAAATTAAAATGCAATGAAAATTTAACTTTATATACGTATTGGTAATATGAAAATGCACCTTATATAATATGCAAATAGGCACAAAAAAAATGTTTACATGCCGGGTCTTTATTTATAGAAAAAAAATATTTTATATTTTTTTTCCTGTAAAAAGCTGGTAAAGGCATTAAAGTTTTCATATTTATGCTTATATTTTTCTTCTTTTAATTTTTCGTTTATGAATTTTTATATATTCCTTTGATTTAAAATTCAGGATAATCTAAATTGAAATAAAATATTGAAGATTTATGAAAAGCCATTTTAGGCTTTTAATATTTTTTTTTTTCTAGTTTCTTTTTAGTTTTTCTTTTTTTCTATAATGCATATTAATCTACTATCATTTATATAGTCATCAATATTATATTATATGGATATGATCAAAATATTTTATTGAATAAAATATGTTTTCAAATATAAAATAAAATATTGAAAGAAAAAAAAGCATATTTTAATTTTTGCAATATTATAAAATTATTTATTAATACATTTAAGCATAATTGTATATATAAGTATATAGAGATATAGTTATAAACATTTAAATAATAAATAAATAAAAAAGCAACAATAACATACTATTATTATTATAAAATCATAAAAAAGAATGAAAAAGGATACATGCATTAAGCAAAAAAAAATATGAAAAGTAAAGAAAAACATAAAATCAAAAAATGATTGATTTGATGAGTAGATAATTAAAATATCCTTTTTAAATCTCTCCCTTCCATTTTCTATAATATTTTTATATAAATCATAAAAAAAATAAATAATCTCCTGTCATACGGTTAAATGGATAATATTTTAAAAATATTTAAGAATATTATTTAACAACATATGTGTATGTATGCTATATTTATATATAAATATATGGTTATAAGAACATGGTGCTTAATGTACTCCCCAATACCAATATATGTGGGTGTACGTAAAAATTGAACTTTTTAATATAATTGTAGCAAAGCCTATAATTAGTATTTAAAATGAAATCAATGAAAATTTTGAAAAATTTAACATATTATTTTTAATAAGTTCCTTTCATAATTTCAAAATTATTTCTAATAATATTTTATACAAAGATAATTTACGTGAAATTAGAATAACATTCCATTATATTTAATATCATACAGTATAATTATCATGTCATACATAGTATGATGCCATACAGTATCATACAATATATATGATGTTACAAAAATTTTATTCTTACTAATGTTAATAGAGGATTAGATCTCGGACCGTGCCGGAGGTTTATATGTAAAACGCCCGTGCCGACGTAAATTTGGTAAACGTAATCCTGAAATTTCAAAATTTCGTTACGATGGTAAACGAAGAACAGCAAAATTCAATAAAATATTATTTATAGTCTTGGTTGGATAATTATTTTGTCAACATTATTATTTAAAATGGCATGGTGTTGAAAACTAGATTGCGTTGCGAAGAATACGTAGTTTGCAGTCACACGAAATTTATTCTGACCCCGAATCAGTGTTGCATGGATTCTAGAATCTGTTGCATGGATTCTAGAAAATAATAGTATGTTAATCCTTCATTCAATATTAAAATTTATTAATCATGTTATTAATTTGATTACCCTATAGTTTTATATTTTATGTATAAGGTTACAAATATACGTTTCTAAACCCTGTAGTCAATTTTTTTTTTTAAATTATAGATTTCATTAATTATGCAAATATAAAATTTTATATTTATATGAATATATTATAATTATTGTAATTATTTAAATTTATTTAAAAACTCGCAAAATAAAATTATTACGAAAAAAATGCCATGGTCGATGTTAAAGGTTTTTGAAACCATAGGTTTATACGTCTAGTTTTTTTTTATTTGTTGAATATTTTAAATTACACATCGACATACAAATTATATGTACATACAGATACAAACATAGTGTTATATATATTTTATTATAATAATACATAGGAAATAGAAAAAATATGTGATTTGCATAATTACTGTTAAGAAATTCTATTTTGAATTAAAATATTAAATATACTATATAATTATAATGTGAATGAAAGGATGTAATAAATTAAAAGTAATTGAGTAAAAAACTAAAAGTAATTTGCAATTAAATTCCTTTATAATATGTTGTGTAAGTTACGTATGTACATATGTATAACAAAGTATATCAAAGAAATTACGTAAAAATTACAAAATATAAACATATAGTTTGCGTCACAAGTAATTTTCAATCCCTTTGACACAATCAAAAATTTTTATAAAATTTTATGGTTTTCTAGAGTTTTTAAATTTTAAATTAATTATGCCTTAAAAAGTAAGCGAGAAATTATTATTATTAAAATTATTTATTTAATATTCTATTAATTACTTTACTGCATTATCCTTTGCGTTGAGTATATTTTGAAAATACGTAGATTCTTTTTATATATTGAAAATAAATTAATCAATGTAAATTGAACATATTTAATTATTGTATACATATGTATTTTTATTCACACATTAAGTACTTTAGGTCCACTCTTTAACGAAGGTTTAGAAAATTTGCATGCATAATGAACTTTTCTAAACTTTTTTCACGGTGTAAAATAATATTTTCCTATTTAATCCTTTTGTTTATATATATTCTAGTAAATTAGTAATTGAATCTCGCCTAGAACATTAGTTATATACACGGATACATAATATAAATTTTTCTAGCACAACGTGATATTGGCGAATTTTTATTACAGGATTAATTCAAATTATACAAAATAATACAAAGTAAAAGCAATACCAGAGGTAAATTCGTCAAAAACAGTACTAAATTCTTAAAAAATGATGTGACAAAAATAATTTGGCAATAATTTGGCTAAATACTTACAAGGTAATTAAAGGAAAAACGAGCCAGGGAGTCGACTGTAGTAGTAGTAGTAGCGGTAAGGGAGGCGGCACCAACTGACCATGCATGTGAATTACATGCAACAAGAAGGTCTTTCAGCAACCCTAAAATAAACACTTCGCTGTCCCCACGTAATACAATCGACAAACCATTTAGCGGAACCAATTACCCTCCCTGTCAAAACTCAAAAGCCGAGCCAAAGACTCTCTCGGCACGTCTTTCAGGCCATCCTAAAAGGAAGCCCGGCGAATGAACTTCCTTTTCAACATCTAAGACGGACAGATCGCCAGATCGCACCACCTCACCAATTTAGTCGTAGACTAAATTCCGCTGCCAAAATTTCCGCCTAGAGACCGTACATCTATTAGGCAGTCCAATCGATAGCTCTATCCCCAATTCGTCGGAAAAGACTCTCGTCCCCGTACCTTCCATAATTCTAGAACTATGCGTATAGAGATGGACAATCCATCATACATGCTAATGCCATCAGTACTCCAATCCTCTCTTTGTGGACAATAACTTTCACAATAGGGTAAACACCACCCATTATATTTTTAGTTTGTTGCAACACATTATAAAAAATAGTCGTTTTTGTTATAGTTTTTATTTTCGAGGCATTGTGTTTGGGATTATAAATTATTAATGAAATTAAAAGGTTAACAAAATAAAAGGAAAATATTTTTCCCTTTCAGTCCTTCATTTCATAGCAGCACTGCGTTTTTATTTAAATTTTTTTTAATTATTTATTTATTTTTATAATATTTTACTTATATTATAATAAATCAATTATGCATCAGAATTATTTTTTGAATAATTTTATGCTTTGAATTTTTTTTACCGACCGTATTGTGTAAACAATAGGTAGGTTATGTGATGGCAACAAATTTTGCATATCGAGTTTTCGGTGGGAACGTACTTCTCCATAGTAGGGAAGTGTAAATAAACTATTTTTAGCAACCTGTCGGTCTGTCGGTCTGTCGGTCTGTGTGTGCACGCGTATATCTCAAGTTCGGCTGAACCGATTTTGATGAAATTTTATATGTAAGTTTGTTTCCACCATGGCACGGATCGATCATTTTTTGGTATATATCAGGCCTCGGGAACTGTATTTTTTAGCGGGCCTGTTTTACATTTTTGAACATTTTGAAGAAAATATTCAACCGATTTACTTGAAATTTTATATATAAGCTCAGCTCGACCGTCCGCAAAAATTCGTATGTTTTGGAAGAAATCAGGCATCGGCTACTAGACGTTTACTACGGGCCAAATATACATTTTTGTGTATATAAAGAGAAATAATCAACCGATTTCATTGAAATTTAATATATGAACTCCTCGTATTAAAACAATGAACATATAAATTTTTTGGAAATATCAGGGCTCGAAAACGGATTTGCGGGCCGATTTTACATTTTTCACCATTTTGAAGAAAGTATTCAACCGATTTACTTGAAATTTCATATATAAGCTTTGCTCGATCATACGCAAAAATTCCTAACTTTTGGAAGAAATCAGGCATCAGCAACTGGGTGTTTACTACGGGCCAAATATACATTTTTGTGTATATAAAGAGAAATAATCAACCGATTTCATTGAAATTTAATATGTGAATTCCCCGTATTAAAACAATGAACATGTAAATTTTTTGGAAAGATCAGGCATCGGCAACTAGACGTTTACTACGGGCCAAACATACACTTTTGTGTATATAAAGAGAAATAATCAACCGATTTCATTGAAATTTAATATATGAATTCCTCATATTAAAGCAATGAACATATAACTTTTTTGGAAAGATCATGGGTCGAGAATTAATTTGCGGGCCGATTTTACATTTTTCACCATATCCACAGAACAAATTGATGGAATTTCTTGAAATTTGATATTTGAATTCTGGTTGTTACCGAAACTAACTGGCGAGCATTTCAGGGAATTCGGGTAGCACAAAGCGGAACTCTACTAAGAGCCAAATTTACATTTTTCTAAGTATGTTAACTATAAGCTTACTAATGTCCTAAAAATTGGAAAGAAGTATTTAACAGACATTTTTATAATATTCTGTAACACTTTCATTTAACTAGACAATACACAATGCGGTCGGTTATGTGCTGACCACATCAGATTTTTTTTTTTTGCTGTCAGTTTTTTTTATTTCATAGTTTGATAATATTTACTTAGGAATAATTTTTAATTGAATATTTATCATAAAATAGGCAATTTAATTATTAAAATTGGCACCAAAAGCGTTGTTGTACAATGGACTTGTAAGTTGATGTATATGTATAAGTTTTGCAAATTTTTATATAGTTTGATAATTTATATTTGATTATTTTGGTGGTCTAGTTCCTGACATGAGACCACATTCATGATCTATTATTATTATAACAAAAAAATATGATTTTGATGTTTTTTCTGTTATTGGGTTTCTGTTATTGTTATTTCTCTCTGGTCACGGAACATTTTTTACGTCCATATAATGAATATTTCATTATTTCAAAAGTTTATCAAAGGTTCAATATGATTAAAAATTAGGAAAATTTATTATTTTATATCTTTTAATTGAAAAAATTTAATTAAATAGTGTAGACTTGCATATGCAAACACACAGATTGCATATTGTATGCACATATAGTTTAGTTGCATGGTAATAAAATGTTAATTAATTTTTTGAAGCGTGAAAGTTTATAAATGAAGCGCTTATAATAAATGGTTACTTTAAAAATACAAAATGCAGAGAATATTTTTTCTCTTAATTTAGATTGTTTTATTCAACAAAATTATGAATTATAAATATGAAATATTATAAAGATAAATTTTTCGTGATAAAGAACTAGGTACTCGATTTCGTATAAATTATATATTAAAATTAAATTATTAAATTTAATAGAATTTCAAGCAAGTTTTTTAAACTCTGCTTAAGCAAGGCTAGATATGGTTTTATATTTAAAAAAACCCACTAAGAGAACTTTACGTTCAAAAGTTTTAACCTTTTTGTTCAATGGCAATATTTTTAAAGATATTTCTGAATTGGTTTTGCTTCCAAGCAATATTTTACCAAATACAACGAAACAATTTTAAATCAATTAATTTAAATTAATGTTTAATTTAAGAAAATTAATGTTTTTTTAAAAATGCAAAGTTAAAATTTCATATTTTTCAACTTTAAAGTCAAGTGATTCCGAAATCTGAACAGATTATTACTAAAGTAGGTTTTCGTTAAAATACGCTTATTCTGCGGTTGCCAAATCGTATGTAATAATGCACCCGTCATACACAACACGGAATTATACTTAAAATTTCAAAAAGTAAAAAAAATCAGTCGAGATTAAATTTAAGGTCCCGTAACTTAGCTCAACAAACTTGTTGAGTTGTGAAGATCGTTTCCTTACAAAACATTTGTCTATTCATGTGACCTATATAATGGTATATAGCACTGCACTTAGATACAAGGCATATTATATCTTACTCTATATACTAGCTCTGTATTCTAGCTAAAAATAAATAGTATGGCCTTTTTCGTTCTACATAAATTATCTTCATATTATATTTAGTTTATGCTTTTGTGAAAAGTAATTACTATAATTTAAAAAAAGCCCTTATATACAATCGTGTTGTGTCTAAAACAGCTTTTGGAAGCTATGCAATTTTCTTAAAGAAATTTTTTTACAAAATGCATAATCGCATGGAAAGTATACAAACTGCCTCTAGTAGACATCAAAGTAAATCTATATATTATTTATCATTTCATTATTCTGCATGAAATCCATACAAAATTCTAACTTTTTTCCTCTCCTTTTATACTCTCTAACCAAGTTGTAGAAAAAACTATAAAAGGTTTTCAACAAAAATTTTTAAAATACTAGCTATATGAAAATGAAAAGTTTTTGTTTGTAATTTACACCATATGTACACCATATAATTTACAAATTTACTTTAGAACCAGTCCAAATGGGTAAACCTGCATAATATATTAGGTATAACAATAAATGTTGTAATAAAGTTTTGTTATATAATACTATTATGGTATATAAAGCTTTTAAAAGTTTATTTTTTTTTTTATAATACTTATAGCATCTTTTCTTAGAGAAAGGACCCAGATGTTTTACATTTTCCAATTTCTCTGCATATACTTATATACATATTGTATTTTTTATATATTTTTTGAATTAATTTATTATAGACAATGATATAACAAGTTCATATCAGAGTGTAGCGACTTGTATAACAATATGATGAGCATTAAAAAGTAAGAGAAAATTTTGAAATATTTATTAATTATAATAGTTATTTTGTTTAATGAATTTTCAAAAACAAAAAAGTTATAAACTATTTAAAAAATTCCTTTAAATATGCAAGTGTTTTGAAAAATAACAATTTACGTGCAGTGATCTTGTTGTACATTAAATTTTAAAAGCAGTTAATGCCTGCGTAAAATATAAGGGTATAATTATTATTATTTACCATAGGTCCGAAGCTTCATAAATACAAAATATCTTTTACATTAAAAATATGATTTGCAGTTCAGAATTAACATAAATTATAGAAATTGAATAAATTTCAACTTACTATTTTAAATAGTAATATACTCCAATTTCTATGAGCACTAGTTCATATTTTGGTATATTTTGAACACACTAACAATCGTCTCTGTTAAAACTTGTAAAAAGTCAATTTCTGGTTAAAATGAGTTAGATATAAAAAAATTTATGATTATAGTTGTTTGAAAGTTATACAGTTTTATACCTAAGTAATTCCATTCAAACAAAAAATTTCATTAATGAAAACAAATTTATGGGGCATAAATATGAGGTAATAGAATTGAAATATCATGATTTTTTGAATTTCAGTCGAATTAAATTAAAAGTAGAAAATCTAGTTATCCAGTCAGTCAGTTCATTGGAAATCGCCAATAAGTTAATTGAAATAAAAAATTCAATACAGATATAACAACACAACGGAGTACCGAGCAAAAAAATATTTGTGGATACTGTAGATAAAAAAAAACATATTTTAAACACCTAAATTATATACTGGTCAAAATAGAATTTCAAAATAGAAGTATAATGAATAATGAATACAATGCGTTTATGCAAAACAGGTGTTGACGAATTTTATAATATAAATAAATTAAATCGTCTATACGTCGTCAATAAATAAAAACACAGAACCAATATCGTGTAGAAGTAGTTATGAAGATCAACATCAACAAAAATTAATTGAAACGCAGTGAAATTCAAAGTTCCGAATAAAAAATTATTTCCATTTGTTGTCGTTGAAAACTCACTAAGCCCAAAACATCCTTATTATTTTACTCTTATTTTCTCTAGGGGAGCGAAATTAATGGATAACAGTTCAAGAAATTAAAATTCTTTACCATTCAAAACAATTTTTGGCTGAAAAAACGAGTCCCCGCGACTTAACAAATAAAATTTTAGCTTAAAAAAAAAATTACTCAAAAAAATTACCTTTTGCGATCTTCATGAGTTTTAACTTAACGACGACACAAACACAATACTCGTATATTCGTTTTTAGACAGAACTATACGTTTTCTTTGTAATAGATGTAAAAAAAGGAAAAAATTCTTTATAACAGAACAGCATTTTAAATCTTATTTGATTATAAACAACACGCGAAAAAAAAGTATTGACTTTTTTTTTAATTTAATTTATTTATTTTTCTACACGCGCTATTTATATTTAACCCTTTAGGGTTAAGATATTTTTTAAATGTTTCTCTATTTATTTTTTATTCCAATGACATCTATCCTAAGGGAATTCATGAATATTTCCAGAAAGTCAAAAAATATTATTCAGATTTAAATGTCAGAATAATTTTTCTGTTTTTTTTTTTTCTCGTGTGTATTTTAGAATTAAACATCCGTAAATGTATAAGACGTGCACATTGTTTATTCATAATATATTCAAACTGATAACAAAATGGCGAAATTTCTCTCAATAAGTTTGTATATAAGTCAACATATTATTTTGTAGCAAAAACAAATATAATTTATTGTAAATGACCTTGAAAATATTATTTATTATTTATGAATCCCTAGAGATTGCTACATAATATAGCAACAATATTAACTTTCTAAAAAAGAATAATCTCTTAAGAATTTAAAAAAAGGCCTATATCAATGAAAGCGTGTAAATTAAATGAAAAAAGAATTTATGTTCCGTCACAACATACCATCACACATGATATGGTGTTCCAAAATTTTTTTTAATAAATTTTGATAATATTGCGTTTCTCGAAACTTTAATCAATCACATTATATAATAGATTTTATAAAAAATATCATAATTCCTGTTTTATTCAAATTAAGATTGAAATAATAATTCATCTCCAGATTTTTAAGATTATAAAAACGAAACTACCACATTCTGCAGAAACTTAAGTGACTAATATTCATTTACTTGTATCATATTCATTGCAGAGTTGTTGGAGATGAATAGAATCGGGTTTCTGATGTTGCGAATTTTTCACATGGTACAGCACAGTGAATCCGGCTCTTCCCTGTACAGATTTTGTGGGGATTGTGACGAAACCGCCGTACACATCCTTTGCAACTAGACGGTACTGACTGTCCGGCTTCGCAATTTAACAGATTTTTAAAAACAGGACAGGTTTTTGACAGCATTTCCTAAGCGTTCGAGAACTGTTGTCGAATTCCCTTGGGGATGTCTCCAGCTTTATACTTAGAACGGGGATATTATAGGTGGAAGATTGAGGAAACTACAATAAGTTGTGAGTGGCTGTGGTTACCCAAGAGATCCAACCGCCCGACTCGGTTCCCTTAAAAATTTACAAATCTACAAATTTACTTGTGTTATTCTGTGAACCAATTTTAATAGATTAAATTAAAGAATCGGTCTTACTAAACATAAACTCTTTCTTTAACTATCCCTCAACAACAGAGACATAACGTATTAAACCATAATTTTACATCTTCTTAACAGTTTGGGAACTGTCGAGAACCTAATTGGAAATTAAAAGCATGTTCAATATTCCCAATTATAATCTATTTCATATCAAAAGCTAGATAAAATAAGGTCGAATATGTTATTTAAATATACACACAAAGCTTTTAATATATTTTATCATAATCCAAAGCCTTACGGAAAAAATTACAAGGACAACAATCAAAAATATTTTGAAAATGGTTGATTAAATAAAATTCAAATATTTTTTTATGTAAACATTTTCATTCAAATTTACGTAGGAATCAAATTTAAAATTTAAAATTTAAATATAAAATGTTGTAGGAGTCACAAATGTTCGAATTAAAATGATCTCCTTTCATTCGTATAACAGCGATTTTATTTATACATTATTGAAAAATGAATTTACCCTTTTTTCTAAAATGCCACTTGGATATTTACCGACCGTATTGTGTAAACAATAGGTAGGTTATGTGATGGCAACAAATTTTGCATATCGAGTTTTCGGTGGGAACGTACTTCTCCATAGTAGGGAAGTGTAAATAAACTATTTTTAGCAACCTGTCGGTCTGTCGGTCTGTCGGTCTGTCCGTCTGTCGGTCTGTGTGTGCACGCGTGTATCTCAAGTTCGGCTGAACCGATTTTGATGAAATTTTATAGGTAAGTTTGTTTCCACCATGGCACGGATCGATCAACTTTTGGGATATATCAGGCCTCGGGAACTGCACTTTTTAGCGGGCCTGTTTTACATTTTTGAACATTTTGAAGAAAATATTCAACCGATTTACTTGAAATTTCATATATAAGCTCAGCTCGGCCGTCCGCAAAAATTCGTATGTTTTTTAAGAAATCAGGCATCGGCAACTAGACGTTTACTACGGGCCAAATATACATTTTTGTGTATATAAAGAGAAATAATCAACCGATTTCATTGAAATTTAATATATGAACTCCTCGTATTAAAACAATGAACATATAAATTTTTTGGAAAGATCAGGGCTCGAAAACGGATTTGCGGGCCGATTTTACATTTTTCACCATTTTGAAGAAAGTATTCAACCGATTTACTTGAAATTTTATATATAAGCTTTGCTCGATCATACGCAAAAATTCCTAACTTTTGGAAGAAATCAGGCATCAGCAACTGGGCGTTTACTACGGGCCAAACATACACTTTTGTGTATATAAAGAGAAATAAACAACCGATTTCATTGAAATTTAATATATGAATTCCTCATATTAAAGCAAAGAACATATAAATTTTTTGGAAAGATCAGGGCTCGAGAACTGATTTGCGGGCCGATTTTACATTTTTCACCATATCCACAGAACAAATTGATGGAATTTCTTGAAATTTGATATTTGAGTTCTGGTTGTTACCGAAACTAACTGGCGAGCATTTCAGGGAATTCGGGTAGCACAAAGCGAAACTCTACTAAGAGCCAAATTTACATTTTTCTAAATATGTTAACTATAAGCTTACTAATGTCCTAAAAATTGGAAAGAAGTATTTAACAGACATTTTTATAATATTCTGTAACACTTTCATTTAACTAGACAATACACAATGCGGTCGGTTATGTGCTGACCACATCAGATTTTTTTTTTTTGCTGAAATTAAATTAATGGTACGCAGAACATTATTGGTAAACAAAAGTATGTTTTAAAGAAGAACCCTTAAGATTTAGTTTCTTATAGCAATGTTAAATAGCCCGAAGATTATATTATAGCGAAACAAAATAGTCATTAAAATAAAAAACTCAATGAAATTAGGATAAATTAGATATTGCAATGAGAAAATTAAAAATTTCTTAAATATTTTCATATTCATGCCTATGTAATCTACAATTAATCATGTATTTTATTTCATATATGAAAATATTAATCCATCCGTCGGGTAATACCTGACTGCATTTATTTTAAATTGTGTGTAGTAGTTAGGGATGTTAGGACGGTGCATTATTTCCCAATAAATACGCCAACATCAATAACATTTAATTGAATTGGCTCCTTGTTTTTGTCATTCCTTGGTTACCAAATAATCTTGCAATTTAACTAAAAAAATATGGAAAACAATTTCCTCACCCAATATATTTATTATTACTAATATTCAAATTAAGTTGGAACATCATAATAACAACTAACCTGACTGTGAAATAAAAATTTTGAAAACTTTAATAAAAATGTTTTAATATTATTGTAAGGTTATGAAGCTATTTCGTATTTTAAATGTTACAGATGGTTAATATTAAACTTATTTCAAAAAATTAAATTAATTTCTTTTTTTCGTTGATTGCTATTTTTAATTATTATTTTAATAAATTATGTAAATCTTCCGACAAATCATAAAATGAAATACATACTAGCACAACTTGAAAATCGTAATGAATATCTTATGTTTTGTATACTTTATCCAATTTCAAAGAAGAATATTTTTGGTAGAACAAATAAATTAAAGAACATTAATAGCAGACCTCAGCCTCGGCAATAACCTGTACAAAATATTGTAAAAATCTTAATTTAGATTTGTTTGTCTATATACACTCGTTCATTTACAATATTTATCGCGTATACACAATTACTAAAGCATTACGATTTTACAATAATAAAATAAATCAACAACAAAAAAAATTAATTTCTACAACTCTTTAAGATGTTGCCAACTGGTTCGTTTTTAGTTCTTTTCCTTTTTTTTTATTCATTTAATTTTCTTAATTAATAAATTATCTATGTAGTTAAATTAAAACGCTTTTATCATTTTGACTCGCGACATAAAATTATTTTTTATTAAATTTTTCACTATAGAGAACTACAGTGTTGTAAAATTCTGGTAGAATTTTCCGTCCATAAAAAACAATATCTACATTTTTGCTGCTTAGTTTTATTTATTATTCCTTTGCATACTGAAGCAATAAGGCGCACCGGTAAAAAAAATGCTAATAATTCTTATGATATTAGAAAACTATCAAATATTTTAAATATGAGCATGAGGTTATTTATTTCTAAAAAACCACGCAGTTTTGGAAAATGTAAACTCAAAACCAGCAATATTATTCGGAATATAACAAAATGTTTTTTGATAAAATTTCACTTTTCGCCTAAAATTAGATAATTTGCACAAGAAGTGGATATTTAGAAAAATTTACCATAGTATTGTCGTATAATATGTTTATTCTTATTTACTCTTACTGCCATGAAATCTTATTCAAATTAATATTTCAAAATCTAGATTTATATAGATTTATTACGCGTTTAACTCCGTATTTGCTGGAAATTTACAGCGACTGTTAAATTGAACTCAAAATGGATGGAACTCGGAATCTTCAAATTCATTATATTGAGTCAAATTATTTTCAATCCCCACACAAATAATTAATCTAACTGACAACGTGTCCTTAAAGAAAGATGTTAAAAGAAACGGGTTAAATTTTAAGAGCAATTAAAATTGCACCAAATATTTTTTTTATTGAAAAAAAAAATATTGTAAAAAAGAAAAAAATTGCATATGATCAGGAGAAATTTATTATGTTCTCTCGGAAAAAATTGTTATTTTTTAAAATTTCTTCATAAAATAAAATATTGCTATTACATTTACGAAAATGTAAGCATTTTATATTTTAGTTTTTCTTATAATTATTATAAAAATTACAAAAAAATTCAAAGAAGACAAAAAAAAAATAATAAAATGGTAAAACAAAAACAATTGAAATGAAAATGGCCAGAAAAATACAAACGGAAAAGACGCAAAATTTTTCGTAATCAAAACAATTTACCGTTAATGGAAATTTTCTAAAATAACTAAAAGAAATGAGTTTTTAATTAAATTTTCATGTATATTTGCCGCTCTAAATGATGCTTGGCAATAATGATACAAGAAGAATATAAAGAAAGAGGTCGCTTTTTTTCGGTTTGTTCCTTGATTATTATTTTTGCTTTCGTTCTTATCATTTTTCTTTTTTATTAAATTTTTTACTTGGTTCGTTTCTATAATGGTTATTTTTACTGTAGTGTATGATAGGACAAGCTAGAATGTTGCAAAAAAGAAAAATAAAAATAAAAATAATAAATAAATAATTTTTGTGACTTCAATTTTCTTTTTCCAGTTTAGTATTTTTTTTCTGCTCTCTTGTTATTCTTTTATTTTTGTGTTGAAATAAAATTACAACGACTTAACGACGCGGATGCTTTTAATTGTTTAGCAAAAAATAAAAAGGAAAAAAAAATTAAAAAGTGAACAAAGTAGGATTATCTTACAAGTACATTGAGTAATTTATATATAAATGTTGTGTAAATATAGAAAATATCGAGTTTGGATAGGGTGTT
This sequence comes from Condylostylus longicornis, assembly GCF_029603195.1. Classification (NCBI taxonomy): domain Eukaryota; kingdom Metazoa; phylum Arthropoda; class Insecta; order Diptera; family Dolichopodidae; genus Condylostylus; species Condylostylus longicornis. Next base: position 2,211,022 of record NW_026578116.1, read on the forward strand.
CTAATCATTGAAGCTAAAACTTTAATATACAAGGTGTCTCGTATCAAAGTACACTGATATATACCATTGCATAGGCCCTCATGAGTAGGCAAAAATTTTGTATGGAGACGATGTTCACAGTTCAACAAGTTCACGTCAAATTCTAATAAAGTCAAATTCGACGAATCTTTTTACTTATTGAAATTTTAAATATAACTCCGTATCTGTGTAAGAAGGGCACATTATTAAATATGATTTGGAAACCTCAGAGTAAGAGCTTTCTCATGAATATCTATATTATCTATAATCTGTTCAGATTTCGAAATCAAATGACTTTAATGTTTGAAAAACTTGAAATTTTAACTTTTCATTTACTTTGTTACAAAACACAATGTATAAGTTATGTATAAAGCACATTGAGACGTATTTGTATAGAATCTAAAATAATCTAAAAGTTTTCTCTTATGTACATATTAACTAATATCAAAGAAATTTTTGAGAACTGAAAATGAAAATTAATAAGTTGGCAAAAATTTCCAATTTTAATACTTCGAAGAAGAAATGTACTTTGTAAATAATTTATTTCAGCTTGATCTTATTAATTCATTATTGTATTTGTCACACTTGGAAGAGATTAAAAATTATAATAATTACTGTTGCTTGAGTGTTATAAAATTTAACGTATCGTAATATTGTCACAGCAATTCATTCGATATTATAATTTTATTAGCTTAAAAGAAACACTAAATTTGCTTTTCGTTAATAAGTAGGAAGAAAAAATTTCTTCTTTCAATTCAATTCATCACAAATTTAATATGCAACACCCTGTACTCTGATTTCTTAAAATTGTAATTCATCATAAAATTTAATGTGTAACACCTTGTACATATTATTATACAAACAAGAAAATTTTCAAATTTTTCTCGATGTTATATAAGGAAGAATTTACTAATGATGATAAAGATAAGTACAAGGAAACGATTTCAACCTTAAAGAAAACAAAAACACCAAAAAAATAATAATATTAAACGGTAACGAATCAAGTAAAACGGAAAACTATATTATAAAGAGAAATTATACTCGTACAACCGTTATTATGTAATGTAGCATAGTTATAATATTACAAAATATTATTTTTTTTTTTTATAATTTTTACTTTTTCTTGTTCTTGTTAGTAATATTGTTTTTATACTAACCATTCTAAATAGATAGTAATTGGGTACCGAGACGATCTGTTACCATTTAACATCCAAAGTATTTTTGTATATAACTGCAACATACCTATATGTATATGTGTATGTATAATTATAAAAATGATATTAGTTATATGCCCGCATAAAATTAATGTGGTGTAACCTTAATTTTTTGTTTTTTGTGTTGTAGCCTTACTCAACTTTTTCTATTATTATTTTTTGTTCTATTATTATTTTTCTAATTTCTTTTTTTTTTTTGCTTTTGTTAGAGTAACTCTATACAACTCTACACTGTAAAAAATTTATTTTAAATTTTAAACCTTTTTGAGCTTAATGAAATTAAAGAAAAAAATAATGTTAATTTTAACTGGAAAAAAATTGCATATATTCAGGGGTAAAAACTATTATACCACCTGTGCTTCGGAGCTTCACTACATTTTTGAGCTTAAAATATTATAGTTCAAGGGTTTATATCGTAAACTGTCTTATTTAAGACCTTATCTTTTACGTATACTTAGAAAATTCAAGATTTGCATTGTTTAAATATTAATTCCTTTATTAAACTTTATTAGAGTTACGTCGAATTTGGAATACCTGAAGTAAAAGTTTTGATTCCGAATACTATATTAAGTAAATGAAATAAGAAAATAAGCCTTAAGTAACTTTACATTTTAAAATTCTAAAGTTTAAAATTTTAGGATTTAAACTTTTCTAATTTATTATTTAAAAAAAAAAAAATAAATTTAAAATTCCACTGAAAACGTAAAAATTTGAAATTCAAACCAAATATTTAAAAATTAAACATTGCATTTTTTACAGTGTATCCGATGTGGTGACTATTTCTATTGTACGTATAGTAAGAATGAAAATAGAACACAAAAAAAAAACCATATAACATTGTGTTTTCTTGTAGACTTGCTATTATATTTCATCTTCTTCTTCTTCTTCTATTAAATTAGTACAATGATTTAAGAATTTCTATACCATCATGATTGTCATTGCATATATATAATCTCTATATACATACATTTACATAGATGCCAAAGTTTAGAATCATTAATATTGTTATATTACATTTTATATTATTAAATATTTTTTATATTTGCTTAATTTTTTGCTTAATCATAATTTCCATTCAACTAATTTCATTTTCATGGTAAAGAAAGGATTAAATGATTTTTTTGTTTTGTTATAATTTTTATTGTCTTGTTTTTTGTCATATGTTTTTTGTATTACTGTCAATTTCAATGGGTATAAGTTTCAATGATTTTGCTATATTTAATATATTTATAAATAAACGTTTTCTATTAATATATTAGAAAATATTTATCAGATGGCAGTCAAAATATTGACATAATGTAGAGAGAAATAGATTAAATAGCTGCCTAAGTTTTTCAATTGACTTCTTATTTCCCTCCTCTCTTATTAAATTTCAAAACTTAGAATCAATATTATACGGAATACCTTTGAAAGTGATAAAATAAAGTGATTGTCAGGTTGTTTATGAAAACAGAAATTTTTCTCTTAAATTTATTGTGTTTCAATAAATATCTTAAAATTACAATATTTTAGCAAAATATTGGCTCTTAAAAATATCACTACATTTTAGAATAACTATTTTAATCAATAATTTTTACGTGCAATATTTCAACACTTTACTTTATGAGCAACCAAATTTTTTAACTTCTTAAAACAATAGAATTCTTTTACATTAACATCATTTAGCATCCAAATATGCAGAATAATCGAAAATACAAAATTACCTTATTCGAATAACAAAAATGTTAGTTCGAAAAATGAAGGCTATTTAGATGTTTGCACCTCGGGTTTATTTACAATCTTGGCACCTCTTGGGAAATTTAAAACCTCAAATCAAAAAATATTTAAATAAAATTTAACAACACAAACTAAACAAGAAAATGGAAAAACTTCACAGAATTATGCAACTTTAAAAATGGAATTTAAAATAAAATTCAATATAATTTGTACAAAACTAATAAAGTAATGCCAATAAACTTTAAACTTAACCGCATTAGTTAATGAGAAAATAATTGAAAAAATTTTGAAACTGACTTCTTCAGATTGTAAAACTTCGACATCTCGTTTTATTTTGATTTTCGTTATTTTTTAAACCACAAGGAAAAATTTTTTTAATTATAAGAATTTTATAGAAAAAAAATCTATATGACCATACAGTGGAGGTTTTTTTTTTTTTTTGTAGTTTTTAAAGAGGGATACATAGACAGTTTTAAAATGAGGATACACAGACTGAAATTGAAAGAATATATAAAAAAAAAAATTACCAAGTTGAATCCTTTGAATTTTGTTTGATTTCTTCCTTACTATCTTTTAATTTTTTTTTTTATCCTCTTACTGTCCTCCATTTTTAGCACACACAAAAAAAAAATTGAGAAAAACGATTAAGAGAGAAGAAAATGAAATAGTTGAATTTTTTTTTTCTTTCTTATTTTTCCTCATTTTTTTTTAATTAAAATGAACAAAAATGTTGTTGGTTTACCATAACTTTGACTATTCTCTAAAGCTATAAAAATAATAAACTAACGGACTTTAACCTAAAGGAAAATTTTTTGTTTTTATGGTTTTTTTTTTGTTTGTGTGTTATTCCTTTTCAATGAAAATAAAAAAATAATAAGAGGAAATATCAATAAAAAAGGCGAATTGTTGTTTTATTGCAAAAATAGTAGTTACAAAAACAAAAAATAGTGAAGATACCAATAAAAATAATGACGTACAAAACAATGAAATTTGTTCTTAAGTTAAACAGGCAAATTTTAGGATATCAAATGGAAGAATTTCATATAAACACAATATTTTTCCTCGCAGAATATTTTAATAACCCAAATTCAAAGATTCCTTGTTCCTTAGCTTATTGAAAATTTCATTTTAATTTTCTAATCCAGATTTAATTCATCTATATTATTAATTTCATGACTAAATACTTATAATATAGTAATCCTATCCAAAAACTGGGGTATTCCCCATAAAATTTATTTTACAACATAGAATGCAAAAAATGATTATTTGGACTAGTTCACATTTATCTTTGCTTTGCTTTTGTAAAATAATTTTTCAATTCCTGTAATAAATCAAAATTAGATAATATTAATGTGTTCTATGTGGAAAATATTGTGAATATGATAAAATTTTTCAGTTCGGACAGGTTTTTTTTTTATTATAATTTTAATTTTACCCTTTACAATTATTGCCATTTTTGCAGCTAAAAAGTATGTTATCGTATTTATTCTTCGGTAAATTTACTTTAGACTATAGTTAATTTCTAGTAGCTGTAATTTTTAGGTTTTTGTCCTGTAGTAGATTTTTTTCAAAGCTAGCCTTCACAACTACATGCTACAATACTATACCAAATGAGTTCAAGCAACAATGTAGGCATTTATAATCGAAACCAACAGCTTAATTCCTCCGATTTTCGACTAATAACGAAAATTCAAAATTCCAAGTCTTTTTAAGTATTTTAGTTAATTTTGCAGTGGTCTAAAAAACACAATAGAGATAAAATACTAGAAAAAAAAATTTTTCCATTCAGCTTTTGTTTGGTTTTTGTTGTTTTCGTTAAAAAAAAAAACTTTGAAATTTCTGATTTGCTTTTTCTCTACAATTTTTTTTTTTATTTGATTTTCTTTTCTTTTTTTATTGTCTTTAATTCTCTAATTAGCATTTAAATCTTTTTCACGCTAATTAGGAATTCTTTAAAATAAAAAATTGTCCGGCTTTTTATTGCATTTACTAGAAAAAATTTACTAAAATTAGTACAGAAAAAAAAAATGCATTTAAGTTTTATTGAGCCTTTTATTTTGTCTTTAAACTTTTGTTTTTATTGTGATGATTTTAATTTGGACAATATTAAGTAATAATACGGTCATTAAAAATTTTGGTTTTTGGCAATATTCTGTATAGACTTTTACAATTTTTGCCAATGACATATTTTATATATAATATGAAAATTTAAGAGGGAAAATTCGAAAATATATGAGCGTTTTTTGAAAAATATGCACTTCCTGATTAACTATTTAATATACCTACCTCTAAGGAACAAAAGGGCTTCCACATATTGTATAGTGCCGCTTGATTTCTAATCGTGTTTTACCGACCCTCTTATATTTCACTCTTACGATTCTTCCCTATCGTAATCTTGGTCGTCTCGCTTTCCTTTTGCTAGCGGATTTAATTCAAGAACTTGACGCGGTTATACCTCAGAATATGGCGACCAACATTTTAATTTTCTTTTTCTTATTTTAGAGCACATATGAGCAATGTTAGAAGCGTTTGAGATGTGGTGCTATCGAAAAATTTTGAAAATTTCTTATACGGATAGGGTCACAAATCTCGAAGTTCTGAGAAGATTAAATACGGATAGGCAAATGCTTCTAACAATTAAACGCAGAAAAATAAGTTATTTTTTTCACATAATAAGAGGTCCTAAATATGAGCTACTCCAATTAATTATTGAAGGAAAAATTGAAGGCAAAAGAAACATTGGAAGGAAACAAATGTCATGGCTCAGAAATATTCGAAACTGGACAGGTATAAGAACAATAGGAGAATTAGTCCACTGTGCCAGATGCAGAGAGGAGTATGCCAACATTATTGCAAGTCTAAGATAACGTGTGAAAGAAGAAAGAAAAAAAAAAAAAAAAAAAAAGTGATCGCTTAACATCCAGCAGTGGATTAGCAGCACAAGAAGATGAGCAATGCTCGGCGCATTAGTGGAATACTTGCAAAAATGAAATTTCGTGTAAATTGCGATTGAAATGTTAAATATTTAATTTTTAAGCTGTTGTTATCCACAACCTTTAATTTAATATTCTACTGGACCAGAATATGCAATATTTTATACTCAGACACTCTACTGATGAAAACCTGTAGCTTTTTCATACAATTTTTTGAAATCAACCATGCTTGATTGCCGTATAACAGTATGGATTTGGCACATGTATCCAATATTATTATTTTACTTGACTGTTGCCTTATTATTTTAATTGAATATTTCTCAAATCTCAGATTTTTATGATTGTGCTTGTATTTTTCGCCCAACACCTAAAATTTTCATTGAATGTATATTATACACACGCATACATATATTTTACATGTCTGCATAATGTATTTACCGGTTTCCGTAATTATGTAGCTAATTAAATGTTAAAAGAAGATTTTTCGTTCTCTTTCTCAATATTTTTTCTAATAAAAGTTTTTAAATGGTTCTTGTCACTTTTGAAATTGAATTTATAACCCGATTTATAAGCGAATTTTTAAAAATAAAAATTTTCATTTTCATTTCAAAAACAGAAAATTTATTTTTCAATATTACTGACACTAAGTTGACAGTTTAAAAAAACTTTTTATACTATATAAAAAACAAAAAATAAATAAATTATTTTCTAAACTGATTAAATTGAAAATTAATTCGAAAGAGAAATTTCTCTCCCTCTCCCTCCCTAACCATCAATTCAAATTTTTCATATTTTATTTTATTTTTTTATAGTTTTGAACTCTTTTGCTTGACTATTTTAGCATAAAGTATTAGAATTTTAAATCAAACTACATTTTATGTGTTAATGACCATTGACAATCACAATGAAGGTAAACAATGAAAATCTATTTTGTTAACCTCAATTTTTTTTTTATTTTTCCATAAAAAAAAAACAAAAAGACAAATAATACAAAAACCCAGAGTACAGTTAGAAAGGATAATAAAATTAAATAAAAAAAAATCTGTTGCACCACCACCTGGCTAAAAATTTTGTCTTTTAACAGGTAGACAGAAATGTAAAATTTTAAGCTTCAAAATACTAAAACAGAAATATAAGTATATATACATATAATGTATATAATACTATGCATGTACATTTTTCATTTCGCCTCCCTTTTATTTTACAATTTTCAATATTAGTTTTTATATTGATTAAAAAAAGAAATGGAAAATTTTTATATTCAAACATTTTAGAACTGACCTCATTTTTAATACAAAACGAGAAAAAAAATAGAGTTGACCTTGTCAACTCTGTGATACCCGTACGAATTTGTTATCCTATGTGCGAATAACTAATGTACCATAACTAACTATGGGGCAGACTATGGCTTTAAGATGCCGTATTACCATATTAATTTATGCAAAATTTCAGTACTTTGTGTTATTCAAAATACTGGTTGTGCCAAACTACTATTGATGTGGTATGGCACCCACCAGAAAGAGCCAAGAAATTTTAGCGAATTTTATCAAGCACATCGGCCCTACTAATATATTCACTTGTGTGAAATCTCAATATCACAGCTTTTATAGTTTTCTGAGATATAGTCAAATAACTTTTGAAGTTGTATGGCAGGTACAAGAAGGAGCTAAGTAATTTCAACGACTTTTATGAGACACATTGGCCCTACCAATATATTTGTTTGTGTGAAATTTCAATACCATAGCTTTAATAGTTTCTGAGATATAGCCAAATAACTTTTGAAGTTGTATGGCAGGTACCAGAAGGAGCCAAGTAATTTCAACAACTTTTATGTGGCATATTGGCCCTACTAATATATTCGTTTGTGTGAAATTTTAATACCATAAGTTTTATAGTTTCTGAGATATAGCCAAATAACTTTTGAAGTTGTATGGCAGGTACCAGAAAGAGCCAAGTAATTTCAACGACTTTTACGAGACACATCGGCCCTACTAATATATTCGTTTGTGTGAAATTTCAATACCATAGCTTTAATAGTTTCTGAAATATAGCCAAATAATTTTTGAAGTTGTATGGCAGGTACCAGAAGGAGCCAAGTAATTTCAACAACTTTTATGTGGCATATTGGCCCTACTAATATATTCGTTTGTGTGAAATTTTAATACCATAACTTTTATAGTTTCTGAGATATAGCCAAATAAATTTTGAAGTTGTATGGCAGCTACCCGAACCGGTACCCCGATCATGTCCAATTTAAATAGGGTTCTGGCACTTACTACAATAAATCATTTGTGAAAATTTGGTGAACTTAGCTCAATTAGTTTTTGAGTTATCGTTCGGACGGACGGACGGACGGACGGACGGACGGACGGACGGACGGACGGACAGACAAAGCTAAATCAACTCAGAATTTGACGCTGATCAAAAACATACACTTGAGTCTATATCTAACACCGTTATTTCTTAGCGTTACAAACGGTAAGGCAAATTTAGTATACCCTTCGAACATACGTTCGTACGGGTATAAAAATACTAATAAAATTTTGAAAAAAAATTTATGTCTGTAGATTATCAACTACAGATATACGAAAATTCGATTAGAAATTCCATTTCGTATATTCTTTATATTCTCTCTATCTATCTTAATGTTATACTTTTATTGGAAGAGGATAGATAGATGTTATATGCATATACCTACATTTGAATCAAGTATAGAAATTTACAAGCAAATAAATTCTATTCAGAAAAAAATTCTCCGAATTGTGTTAGTAAATAAACGGTAAAACGGTTAATATCGGTTATATTCCATAACACGTCACAATTATTCTCAATATTTTAATATTCTCTCACTAAATGTAAATGAGATAAGTTGGAGAGTTTGATAAAAATAGTTAGAGAGTATTATAAGTATTATAATAATAGAGTTATTAATATAAAGGGAATAGTATAAAATTAGAATTAAAATGGAGAAGTTTAAGAGAATAAAGAAAGAAAATTAAAATTTAAAATTTCAATGAGAATTGAGATTTATTCAAATGAATTGAATAACGTTCAAGGAATTTCATTTTTGTTTAAACACGTATAAAAATTTATGATTGAAATTGAAAAATTTTTGAAAAAATTTTAAGTAATGCCAACTCTTTATATATACGATCATGATTTTTTAATTTTTTGAATAGTTTGAAAAGTCAAATATGAACTTATAATTTTAATGAAATCGTTGCACATCGAGACATTAATAAGTAATAATGTATTTGAAAATATACTGTTCATAAATTCGAAAACTGCATACCACCAGTTCCGAATCACCAACTTTAAGACGAAAGTGCTTTTCTTATAAAATTGAAAATAAAACTAAGGTGTCGTTATAGGGTTCGAATCATTTATACACATACAAAAAATTTTAAAAATAGGCTGTTTTTCCCTTTTCGCACTTTAAAAGTTTATAAAATGTTTAAATTTCTTTTTATACCCGTATGAACGTATGTCCGTGTGTTACTGCCTCACCATTTATAACGCTAAGAAATAATTTTTGATATAATTATGTCTGTCCGTCTGACAGTCTCAAGAATAGCTCAAAAACTAATTGAATTAACATCACCAGTTTTCATACAAATGATTTATATTACTAATTTCCAGAACCTTATTTAAATTAGATGTGACCGAGGCAGTGATTCGGGTAGCTGTCCTACATTTTAAAGAATTATTTGGCTATATTTCTGAAATTTTCCAAAGTAATAGTATAGAAATTTCGCGCAAACAAGTATATTAATAGGGCTATTATATTTGATAAAACTAATTGAAGTTTCTTGACTCGTAGTGGTGGTTGCCATACAACTTCGAAAATAATTTGGTCGTTTATTATAGAAACTCTACTAAAATTGCAGTGCTGAAGTTTGACCTAAACAATAAAGTTGTATTTCCGTTACTTTAAGTAAAATCTTTGAGATGGTATGAGTAAAATACCACTATATAAAAAAACAAATTCGTCTGAAGCAGTGTAGCAATTACAAAATAACTCTTAAAATCATTCGTTCGTACGGATATCACAAAGTTGACACAGTCAACTCTACACCTATTCCCGTTTAATATTATATTTTATAATCAAATTTAAGAAAACAGTTTTATTTTTAATAATAGTTAAACGTCAAATAAATGCAACATAAATGAACCCGTATACAACACATACATACATGTAGTACTTTTTTTCTAATGCTCTCCCTAAATTTAAATGTATATAGGTATACATTTAACAATATTATTATTGAAATATGTGTTTTATATATAAATAACATGTGTAATATAAAATGACAAGCTCAGTTAAAAAAAAAGCATCCTTTAAATTTCCGTTTCCAATAGAATAGCAAAAACAAAAAAAAAAACAGCAATAATGAAAATAAATAGAATTATGAAAAAACAAAATGTAAAAAATAAAGAGCACAAATCTATGTATGTATGTATATACAAAAATGCAAATATTGTTGAAATTAAAATTATAAAAAAAAAATTTATGAAATCGTCAATTTAACATTTTATTTTTGTATGAAAAAAATTCAAATTTAAAATGAAAAGGAGCATATAAATGAATTGATGCATTTATGTACATTTATGTATACATATTGTATGTATATATATGTAATATTGAAATATACAAGGTATATATGAATGAAATTCTTATAATGTGACAAAATACGAGTATATTGTTGAGGAATATGACAGAAGTAGGGAGTTTAGAAAGAGTAAAAGAATGTGTTTTTATGTCTGTAAGTGAAGATTTTGAAAAAAAAAACATAACTGAGTATTTGAAGATGGACTCCTAATACGTCCAGACACATTTTACTTATTATAGGCACTTGGTTGTTGGAATAACAGATTCAGCTGATTTAATTTTAACCCAAGAAGATATTTTCATAAATATTGTAGATTTTCATTACCTAGTTTATGGAACAACAAATTTAGTTGATTTTATTTTAATTTAACAAAAATTTTTTCTAAATTTTTAAAGATTTCCCTATCTGGGTTAGTCCCTTAAAGGTGTAGATCAATTTCCCTATTATTACTATATTCACAAATTTTTGACATAGTAGGCACTCAAAAATAAAATTTTCCTAGTACAAATGTTTTAAAAACATTTTTAAAAACCATATCATTTTCTCTGAAACGCCACTACTTCAAAAATGCCAGATAACCTTCAAATAAATCCAAGCTAAGCTGGAAAACAAGCAAATTTATTCTAAATTAATTTTACAAAATACTCAATTCACAAATAAAATTTCGTAATATGAATTGAAATTGTTGGAAATAAATTCGAAAATTCGAAAAATAATCAAAAATTTGAGGACGTCAAATTTTGTGAAGTATTGTTTATAACAAATGCAAATGATTTGAGCAAGTAGGTGAACAAGTAAGTCCTGTACATAATTTTATATAGGTCATTTCAGATTGAAAAACAAATTATATTAATATTTAAATTTGTTTCAAATATTCTTATTCAAATATTATTCCTGCATATACATACACACTTACATTTCTAACAGTAAATTACATTTTTATACTTTTAATAAAAAATTTTTTTTTTCAATGACAATAAAATTCATTTCATATTTTCCCCTACATTTTCTCCCAGTGTGCAATAAATTGATGAAATATTTATTTAAATCATCACATTTACAAAAACATACATATACAATATACATACAGATGTAGATATGCATTTTATATATTAATATTTTAAATGTATGTATATAAGTATGAATTGAAAAGTTGTCAATATTTTATGCATAGAACATAATAAATATATTTATGTATAATATTATGTAAATATTGTATGTATGTATAAATGTATACCTTTATACATATAAAAACATTGATAAATGGCATATGCTTTTGTATAGTGAAAAAATAGAAACAGTATTAATAGAATAGAAATTATAGAAACAGTATAAATATTTGTCAACAAATATTGCATAAAATATTGCATTTTCATATTTTATTTCACTACTCCATAATATAGAAAAAGACAGATAGATGGAAGAGAAAAAGAGAGTTGTAAAAGGAAGACAGAGAAAGAATAGAAATTTTTTGTAAAATTTTAATAAATTTTTGTTTTTATGTAAAATAGAAGTTTTTTGTTTTCTCTATTCTCTTATTTTTGTTGCTTTTTTTTTAATAAACAGAAAAATATTTTGTGAATTAAATTAAAATATTTCATTGTTAAATTTTGAATCTTAATTTAGAATAACATTCATATTTAGTTTAAAAATTTATTGAAATATTTTTTTAAGGTTGATGAATTCGAACAGGTAATATAGGATTCTGATAGTTTTTCAATTCAATATTGTTATAAAATGAATGTACTCGTATTTAAATTTCTAAGTACAAAAGCAATTTTTCTCGGAATAAATAAAAATATTCACAAATACATAAATTCTATTATATTATTAAAATTTTAAAAATTTAAATTAATAAAAATTTCAAATAATTTTCAATGATTAAATCTGGAAACGTATACAGGTTGTCGAATTTCTAAAGGATTTCTAAACTATAACCTGAACTCAACTAAAATATCAAAAATATTTCAATGAATTTTGAATTCAAACATTGTATAACCGATTATTATAATAATTAATCGTATATGACAAAAACAAATTTTGTAATATCCAGATCAAATAGATTAAATATTCGTTGATATCAAAACACATACATGGGCAATAAAAAAAAAAATCTAAAATATTACACGCCAAAAATAAAACTATAATCTTCTTATATTTTGTATATGATACGAGTAATAAATTTTGCATAACTAATTCTAATTTTAAATATTATATTATTATTATGTACGTAGGCAGTTTGATAAGTTTGTGAATATTGCTTTTATGCCAAAAATTTTATATTTCTGATGTATTTTTACGATATAATTAGCATATCCTTTTTATTTAAATTATTTTCTTCATTTGAATTTCTTGAATAGCTAGAAACTTGAAAAAAAGGGCAACGTAATTGAGTAGAGCCTGAGAAGAATATGACACTGTAAGACAATCCTTTCAAAAGATCCTTTCTATACTGTTAAATTTTTGTTAACAGGTTATTTTGTCAATCTTATGCTTTAATGTAATATAATAATCTTAAAAACGCTGGAAATCTAGCTGCAATGCTAGCAATATAAGCATACACAACTTTCAAAAATATTTTAATTTTTTTTATTTCTTTGATATATCGCAACATTTTATTATTTGTGACATTGATTATGTCAGAATATTTTAATAAAATCTGTTTTAATGAAGCTGTATATATTTAAGTTAGAAAAAACAAAAATCAGTGAGGATCAATTTGAAAAAGAGAGAAAAGTGTAAGTTAGAGAGCAGTTAGCTTCGTAATGCAAATATATTAAGGAGGAAACACACGAAAAAAATTTGGTTTTGAAATCACATAATTATTTCTTAAAATATCGTCTATAATTGTCGTAATTGAAGTGACACATTCTATTACATTTCTACTTGACTTAACATGTAATTGACTTAACATATCGTTCGCAAGAACGAAGACAACGACATATTTTTCGTTTTTAAAATTGTCAACTTATTAAACTGCCCTAATACACATATATATTATTAAACATGCTTATTTAAAATCCCATTCAAATATTATACATAAGCCCATAAATATTAAAAACATATTATATTGTTGTATATTTTATTTTTTTCTTCTCTCTTATTTTTAAACTGAAAATCTCCAGCTAAATACGTACACTACACAATATAAATTTATTTTATAAAAATATACTATTAAAATATGCATAAAATCTATACGAAAACTTTAAATTGTTTTTTCTATTTTTCTGTTATACAGTACATAACATTCTGTATTTATATGAATTTTCAAAAAAAAAAAAAATAGAACTAGAAAATTAGAATATAATTTTCTCATGTCCTTTTATATTGGAAATAAAAAAAAAAAACGTATTATACCGTATACTTAATTTGCATTTACCTTATTTCAAAATAGAATAAGTGTATGCAAGTATGTATGTGTGTTAATATTAAATTCATTATAAATAACAGTTTTATACCAATAAACTGTCTATAATATATGTATGAATATAGGGTACAAAGAGGCACAACTTCAATGCATCTTAAATATCAAAAATGAACATATCTATAACCTATAAACTACATTTTTATTTAAATGTGTTTGTATGTCAGTAAATGTATTTCAATAGTAATTTATTTAAAATTACATTAACACCAATAATTTTTTATTATATAGCTAGTATGTATATTATATTTTAATTTTCACACATGCATAATATTATTATTATTGTATGAGAGAGTATATACATATTATTTGTACGAGTACATATAAAATATACCGTATTATTGCATATTGTATATATGGATTGGGTTGCACTTAAAGTTAAAATTGAATTTCATGTAAATTACAAAATTACAATTTAAATTCGAAATTGAAAATTTCACATACAATATAATAAATTCAGAGAGAATCTCCTCCCTGATAACGCAAAAAAAAAAACAAATTAAAAATAAATAAAATGTGCAAAAAGTTGAAAATTCAATTGGAAAATTGATTTTTTGTATTTTTTTTTTTTTTGTTATATTTTCCTGTTATTCAGGAAAAAACTAAAATGAACTCCACTCTACTAAAATCAAGTTATACAAATAAAAAAATTTAAATAGAAAAAAAAAAAATTTTTTTTTTTTATTACGCTTTATTTTTCGATACAGTTCTGAAAATGAATAACGATAATGCCTCGTATGTATAGGATCCAATAATGTATTGAACTCTCATACATGTATACAAGTTATATAGTATACACATAATTATAATTTTATAATGCTATACCTAATACAATAGAAATTTTTGAATAAGTTGATCACTAAATTTTTCAACAAAAAAAAAAAAATAAATTAATGAATTTTTGTGTATAGCATACAAAATTTTCATTTTTTTCATTATTATGTTGTCAATTTCTAATAATAAGTTTAGGTCAATTGATTGAATGATGTTCCACTTAATGCCTGTTTTATTGAAAAATTTCCTTTTTTTTTGTTATTCATTTTTAATTTTTTCAATTAATATCAAGAATTTGTGAAATTTGAATTTCAAATAGAGGATATTTGATAATTTTTAGTGAAAAGTGTTATTCATAATTCAATTAATTTGCATAATATATAAAATTATTTTCTCTATAACATGAATTCCAGATACCCTAGAAAGTGTTTATATTATTTGTTTGGCTTATTAAAAGAGGACTTATTTGTAATTATAGAGAAAAAATTTTGTAATTATAAAATTTAAAGACCAAATTATGTTTTCAAGAGTCTGGTATTCAAGTATTAAAAAATATTAAAAATTTTTTAATTAAATTAAACAATAGATCTTAATCTTAAACTAAGAATGTAAAACAGGAATTTTAAGCAGCCCCTATCAAAATTATGTATTATATACACCTCCAATATGATTGGACTTCTAGCAAATAGCTAATTTATGTTCTGCATGGTTATGAAAATTGAATATTATTTAGTTTTGACCAAGAAGCAAATTGATTCTTCGCATACTATAACGGACTTATGGAATTTGACTTTAGTTTTGCTTAAATTTTCTGTCTGTTGATTATCCAATCAAATATTGAAATAGAAATTAATCTAACAAATAATTTTCATAAAAATCAATACGTTATTTTAACAATTAAACAAAATTCGAAATAGATGTCATAATATTCGCACTAAATATATCATACCAAAATATATAATCATACTCAATGTAGACACACACATTCATTTCTTGTGTTTAAATAAAATTTTATTTAATATTTAATGTGTACATAAAAATTTATAATAATTTATCGATGAATTTATCTACTAAATCTATATTATTATTTTATATTATGTAAAATATTTTTGTACATTTTTGTATATTGCAATTTTAATTTTAAAACTTATATATAATATTATAGTTATTTCTATTATATACAAGTATAAAAATATTCATATTCAATTAGAATTCCGAAATTTAATAGAAAATTTTTTAAAATAATTTAACTATAATAATAATAATAATAATTGTACACATAAAATGAAATTTGTATAAATTCCATGAAATTCAATAATATTATTCTATACTATGTAAATATTAAATTTTAAATTATATAATATTATTTAAATAATTTATTGCACAAATAATATTTAATTTTTAATTATATTTTAAATAACAAAAATTAAATGAAAATTTTTAGATGAAAAACATTCAATAAATTCTATTTAATTTTGATTTTTTTTTAATTTTTTCGTATGTTTCATCTTGTTTTTTTTTTATTAAACAAATTGTAATATATTATGTATAAGTACAGACCCGGTTCTAACGATTTCGGTGCCCTACGTAGTTTCTAAAAAATGCACCCGTAAAATAATCTAATTGAACTTTGTACATAATAAATCAGTTTTTTGTAACTTTTTTCATGCTCAATGCAAGATTATTCTTAGCATTACAGCCTCGTATTAAACCTTCAGCTCTTTATTTTGCAATGTTCGTGTATAAGTAAAAGTTATTAAATTAATTTTGCTGTAAATAGAAGGAAAACAATTTTTTGAACTAAACGCGTACTTTGAAAAAATTGGAAAAAATTTTAATCGTTCAAAAATGTTTTTATAGTTGTAAATGGCGCCCCTGATTTCCCGCGCTCATTGCAAATGCTTTATGGTTGATCCGCCGCTGTATAAATACAATAATATTATTATGACTTGATCAAAAGTATTTACACTTACATATTATTTACAAAAACAAGGATTGTTTATTATGTATCTATTTATATTCATAATAAAAGATTAAAAATATGGAATTTCAAATTAAAATTCTCATATATTATGAAAATAAAAGGTTCATTTATATTGCATACGTATAAAGAAACTGTATAGGTATTTAATCACATTTTCTAAAAATATGAAGTATAAATCTTATCACAGTCATACCCCCTGGTATTTAATTCAATTGAACACATTTTAGTTCATTTTAGTCGGAAAATATAATCATAATTTGAACACAATATTTTAAAAATTTGCAAATTAATTCCTTTTGTATATGAAACAAATTGTCGGAGTAGATTGTTCTGTTATATCCATTTCTCTATCACTATACCGATCTATTAGTGATGATAGCGACAAAATTCTGAAATTACAAAAGTTAAGCAATGATTCTATAAAGTGAAGCATAATGACACTTAAAAAATATTGACCACGCATCATAATAGCACATATTATACTCGTAATTCCACTTGCTGTTTCCTTTCTACAGAAGACACATTTCCCTGTAAATGACCGTTTGTAATTCTACCTGCAATTTCCTCATTGAAATTAAGTAAACTGCAATTTTCTCATTTAATTCTAAATTGACAAAAAATTACTAAAATATTTTTTGTGAAAATTAATCTTCATTTTGTAAAAAATTATATAAGTTAGAAATAATAAGCAAAAAAATTTCACATTTCTTTATCACAAATGGGATATTCACCTCAATGATTGCTCTCTAGAATTAGGTTTAAACAAGTAGCTATGAAATGAAATGTTTTAGGATTTTTATATGATATTTTTACTCATATTATATTTATAAAATGCAATCGTATATGAAATCCATCATATACCATTAAATCATATGCCTCAGATATTCTTTATTCATAATTTCAGTAATGAGCATGACATTAACTATTTTTTTTTCTAATAATCACTCCTATTCCATAATGACTTTAATGAAAATCATAGTCCTTTTATATAAAAACTTGTATGCCTATTATTTTTGAAATTATTTTTTAATAAACATAATTAAATACTATTTTTACTTAAACTCATAAATGAAAATTCATTAAAATTCAAAAATTTTCATTCATATTTCCATATTTTGAAAACCAGGAAAAAAAAAAATTATCCTTTTTCTAATAAATAAAAAAATTTTATGTATGTGTGAGTATAAAAATTTAAAAATTTCATTAGAAATATAAGAAAAAAAAAAATGTGATATTCAGCAGGGTACATTGGCTGATGAAAACTTATACTAATATTTTGATATTCGATTTCTTTTTTCAAAAAAAAAAAAACAAAAAAGAAGAAAAATACAAAAAAAGGACGCCCCTTAGCTATTTCCTATTGATTTAATGTCAATATTTTTTTGTTTTCTTTTCATTTCGTTTTTGGTATATTTGCATTGTTGAATAAATATTGTTTTACATATTAGGTGAAAGTTTCTTATACCAAATGTGTAGGTACATACATTATACTGTATAGATCTTTGTATAATGTACATGAATGCAAGTATCTTCTCTTATATCTACAAAAAAAAAATTATTTACTCGAGTAGAGTATACTAAATTGAAAAATACATATGTATTTTTCTTAAT
The DNA here is from genome assembly GCF_029603195.1 of Condylostylus longicornis. Lineage (NCBI taxonomy): Eukaryota > Metazoa > Arthropoda > Insecta > Diptera > Dolichopodidae > Condylostylus > Condylostylus longicornis. The sequence goes on from NW_026578116.1 coordinate 2,229,306, forward strand.
GAATATTTTTTTTTTTTTTTTGGCAAGAAATTGAATTGAACTTTTTCTGGGTTTTACAAATCATCGTAATTTATTTCACGCAAATTCCTTAAAAAAATTACAAATAAGAATACTGTACAAAAATTGTAAGAATAAAAATTGTGGAATATCAAAAACTTTTGTTGTAATGCTCGTTGATATATAAAAAAAAATTCTGGCAAATTTTCTGGATTCTATGCTTTATATCGCATTATGCATAACATGTAGAGCTTTGCTCAAATTTAAAAATATGGTGTACGTAAATATTTGCTTTTAATTTTCAAAAATATTAAAAGAGAAAAAATATTCTTTTTAGAAAATTTTTATTAATTTTTGTTGAAACTAAACTTAACATAGCAGTAGCAATTTTTGAGAATTTAAGTAAAAAAGTTAAAAATATTAGGGAAATTTAATTAAGATTTTCAACTGCGTGATAGTAATATAGAAAATTTACATTAGTGTTAATGATTTAAATTTGTAAAATCAAATATTATTCTGTTCCTTATATGATAATTTCGAATCTCTATTTTTAGCAAGTGTAAACAAAAACTTTTAATAGCAGCTTTAATAAACAAAATTACTTTTTTCTTCATAATTCGAATTGAATATCTTATCAAAATTCCCTAACTAGGCTCAAATTTCCTATAATAATTATTTCCAATTCGCTTAGAATCGACTTTCCTAACAGATTATGTGTAACGTTTTCGAAAAGAATTTCATAATTAATTTGAAATGCTTGTCAGAATGTAAGAGTAAGACTAAGTTCAGTTTTGCTGTGACATCAGTTTTGTAAGAAATTTAAGGCTGTTTTTTAATTATTTTTGTTTTAAAGGTCAAGATATTTTAATAAGTTTTGAAAGTTCTTTGAGCACTTTAGCAAATAAGTTCAAAATTTTTTTTAAATACTTTTAGATCAAATTGGATTTATATAATACAAATATAAATCCAATATTTTTCTCTACATAATAGATTAACCAAGCACACTATAACATACGTACTCCATGTGTCCAGACTGAAACCACATTTTATTGGACAAAATTCATTTACGTATAAAGAAAATATTTGAGTTTCAAAAAAAAAAAAAATGAAAAATTAAAAATGTTGTTCAACTTTTCAATAAAAAATATTTTAATTTTTTTCTATTTTTCCTGTTTTCATCTCTGTTTTTATTTTCTATTTGCTGTGGTTTTATTTGTAATATTGAAAGATTTTACAGAATACCATAAAAATATTGCTCTAACAAAAAGTCAAAAAAAAAAAATTAAAAATAATTCAATTTTTCTTGCACATAATAAAAATAGGAAATTTCATTTGAAAATTCAAGATGAGAACAAAAATTAATTAGTTCTGACAATAATGTGAAAACTGTTGTAAAAAAAATAATTTTTAATTGAAAATTTTATTGGTTTAGATCTTAATTCTTGTATAAGTTTAGTAAAATAGGAGCTAAAAAGGCTAGATATGTAGATATAATATTAAAGGGAACCGATCTAAAATTTAGAAATTCAAAAAATTTTTGATTTTAAGAGCTATTATTGTCTAATGTATTTAAATATTATGTTTACCTTTACAATATTGTTAATTTTAATGACCATTTTTGACTGATAAGCTTTAATATTGTGGTAAAGTTATGCATTCATAATTTATTCATTAAATTTAAAATAAATATTATTAATTTTGTATAATACTTTTTGCAGTTAAAATTGTTTCACTTGCCCTGAAGGGTGAAAATAGTTTTTTACATTATTGAAAATTCAAATCCATAATGATTCCCTTGGCGAACGATTTATTATTAAAATGGGAGACACTACTTCACATTTTATATGAAAATATCAAATAAAATATTAATTTTATCGGGGAAACCCCTACCTACAGTAATTTTTAATTTAACTCAAAAATATTTTTGAATTATTTTAAAAAAAATTTTTCAATTTAAATTAAAAATAATTTTTTTTATCTTTAACCATTTTCAAAAAAAAAAAAAGAAATTGGACCTTCAAATGCTTATTACTTTCAATGAAATTTTATATGCAAATAATCTTTAATAAAAGTTCATTATCTTTTTCTCCCCCCTTTAAAAATTATAGCCAATCAAAAATCTTAAAATGCCATTTTTTAACTATTTATTTTATCGAATCCATTAACATTTTTTGAATTCCACAAATCGAGTGCTATAAAAAACAAATTGCTAAAGGTTGTAAAAATGCCACTTGTTGCGTATAGCTTGAAACTGTTTAGTGAAATGTTACAATGACGAAGTTATCAGACGGTTAAAATTAACCGTTATTGAACATCCATTTTTTTTCAAAATTTTGTATATTGTTTTCGTTGTGGGCATTAAGTTAAAAAAATTTTAAATTTTAAGCTTTTAGACACTAATAAATAATTTATTTTATTAAGCAAAAGTTTTTTCTCACCTGCAATGCAATCAAAGAAAATTTTAAAATTTGAATTATCGGCGATTATTCGAAAACTATATTTGAAACTGCAATCTTTTTTAAATTTCTATAAAAGCAGAAAGCTGACAGTAATTGCAATTCCATCAAGAATTGTTTTTTAAAGATTTTGTGTGATAAATTGGTATTTTTATAAAAAAAAAAACAATTAAAATTACGTATCTAGTAAATAATTTTGTAAACATTCATTATTTCAAAGGAAAATTGCTACTTTATAAACCATTGATTTGTACCGAATTTGTTTAATATCAAAACAATGCAAACTTTTACTTTATAAAATAAATTATCATTAAAACATAATTACAAATTAGGGTTAAACAAGAACGAAAAGAAATAAAAATTAAAAATTTCCTTTTATTTTTTTTTATCAATTTTTATTAATAAGTAATTTGTAAAATCCGGTTGAGTTTTTCAATCAGAAATATCGTCGAAATTAATAAAAACAAAAAAAACATTATTCATTACAAATAATTTCATTAAAAAAAATCCTTGTCTTTGTTAACAGACAACACTTGTTCTACTATGATTTATTTTTTTTTTGTTTTTTGGATTTTATTTTTAATAAATTTTTTTAATTCCAATTCTGATAGTAATTAAAAAAAAATTTTTTTTTAATTCAAAAAAATCCCCTTTTTATTGTACAATTACAATTTTATTATTATTTGTTCTTCCTTGTTTTTCTGGTAAAAATTAATTACTGAACAGAGAGTACTACTATTCGGAAATTAAAAATAAATTAAAGTGATAAATGATCTAGTGGTATTTAAAATTTTTACATGATGTGTATATGTTTGTGTATTGGAAATAAAGATTAAAATATAAAAATCTATATAAATTTATTTTATGTGAAATATTCATCATTTTACTATTGAAAATTTTGTATACGAGTACAATTTTATTTTTCATATTTTTTATAATATACGAGCTCTATGTCCATGGTTATTTATAATCTGTTATATAGTTATAAACTGCTACATGAAATCGAGATGAAAATAATAATTATTGTATAATAATTTGAGATTTAAGGGTTAAAATCCATGATTTTCGTTAATATTACAGCGATAATTTCAACAAAGAACTTTATGAAAATTCAATTTTATTTTTTTTTTATTTCACATAATTAATTTTGATTGGAATTTTTATTATTGACCCAGTAAAACATTGTAATGGATCAATATTTCAAATTTTCGAATTTTCAAAAACAAAAAGAAAACTTTTATAAAACAATAATTTTTTTCATTATTTTTATTTTCTACAAAAAAAAACAATATTTAATTTATTTGATTCAACTAAATTTTCTTAAATTTTTTGGGAATCATAAAATTTTTGTAATAAATTTTATGTTAAAACTTTCAAATATTGCATTTAATGTAGACAACTCATTTTAAATTCTATAGAATGGGCATTTATCGCCTTCTAACTAATGCACCACTGGTAAATACTCACAATTTTTGACGTGGTTAAGTCTCCGTACAAACGTTCCGCGAATGACTTTTGCGAATGATAGCTTAATTTGCATTTTCCACTAAAAAACTGATCTATAATCCCGTCTCCCTCACTTATTAGAATCTAAGATTTCACAAAAATTAGTTACAAAATTTCTGTTAATTTAAATTAAATGTCTTCGAACAATATTTTAGTTAATTGACAGAGCGCATCTGTGTAGTAATTTCATTAAATTTTATTCATCATTTACTCTTGATGATGGCGTCACAAATATTCAGTTGACCTATTGTTTTATTTGTACTTCAGTATTAGCAGTTAGCACCCAGCATATATACAAGTATTTTTTATTTTATTGCAACAAAAACTTCAACTAATGAGAAATTTAATGCTACTATATTTCTTATTTTTTTACTGAGACCAGTACTAATTCTTAAACTTCTATTGGGCGAATCAGAACAAAATGAAAATATTTTGAAAAATGAGAAAGTGACACAAAATTATTCAAAATCAATTTTATTTTTGAATTATTTTGAACGGCGTATTGTGTCTTATTCTAAAATCTTTGAATTTGATGCAACAAACTAAAAAGTTTTACACGTGCGAAAAATTACTTTTATTATCCCATATATGGAGAATTTTTGAAATTTTCATATTATTCCTGGAAAACTAAGAAAAACATGAAAGTAAAATTAAAATTTTTTGGAAAAAATTTTCTTTATGATGGTGTAAAATTTTAGCTGCTTATTTGTTGTCCTGTTTCACATTTTTAATTTTTTTTTTCACGAAAATGAAGCAAAAGAAAATTTTTTTTTTTAAGATAAAGAATTTTTTGTGTGCACTTAAGATAATGTAGGTTAAATAAACCAGTATAAAAAATGCTTTATTTAACCCACATTATTTTAAATCTTTTTTTCCTTTCATTTAACTTTAATTTATTTTTTTTATTGTTTTATCGAAGAAGAAAAACATAGTGGTTTTTAAAACCAAAATTACATAACACACACATTCATTTTATTAAATAACTTATAAATTTTTGATTCGAATTGCCCTCAAAAATTTTTGTTTTCTTTTTTTTTCAAAAAATTTCAAATGGAATTGGATAAAACAACGAAAATTAAATAAGAGCAATCATATAACTATTTACTTTGTTACCGAAATCATATAACTATTTACTTTGTTACCGAAAATACATATAAAATTCAAGAAATTTGCAAATAATATATAAAATTGCACCTAAAAGTATGCAATTTTTACTAAATTATTTAAAATTAGAAATATTTTCTAATAGCTGGCTCGGTAGCTTGCCAAATATCACAGTCAAAAGCTAAATATAAAAAATTTCAAAAAATTATTAAAATGTGATTTTAAATAAAAATTTTAATTTTTACGCGTTTAAACAATTTCACTTAATTGCAAATTCTATTTTCTAAATCAAATTTCTATTTTAAATTGAAAATTTCTCTCATAATTGTGGAATAATAATGGCATCTACATAATTAAAATCTTTAATATTATTTCAGTTTTTGATTTATATTATATTTTCAGTTTTTGATTTTGAATTATATTTTTACAATTAATTTGATGTTTTTCTAAAGAAAAAACATAATGAAATCTGTGCAATTGAAACATTAATATTTATTTTAGTAATTTAATTAATATCTACAATAAATTTATAGCTAAATTTATTAATGAAGGAAAACTATGGAAAAAGAACCTTTCAGTCGTTTTTTATTTTAATATTTGATTAAATTTAATTTGTCAGGTTTAAATTGAAATAATTTAATAATTTTTCTAAGAATTTTATTGTTACAAAAATTATGCAAAATTACAAAATAATTCTTGATTGATGGAATATTGCATAATTTTTAAAAGAAATCATAGAAACTTATTAAACAAATGCAATTGCTATATAAAATTTACATAATATCTGTTCCGCAGAATTTTGCCCTATTTGATAATCTATGCTTTTGATTTATAAAATTTTAAAAGTTTAATTAATTCATTAATTATTGTATACACTCACGTAGAGTATTTAGAATTTAGAAATCATTTTCCACAACATTTTATTATAAAATTCTAAATTACAAAAATTCTATTTTATTCATTATTCAAATGTAGATATTCAAGTAAAATTCTTTGGAAATTCGATAAGCTCCCTCTAGGGTAATATGTCAGTTAAAAATGAACATTGAACACAAATAACAGCATAATATAAAGATTCCTTTAAAAATCTCCTATATTAATTAAAATTCTCTTCAAAAAATATTTGAAATTCTTTTCAGAACTTTGTAATCGCCATAGTAAAAAATTCTTTACTGAAAATTTTCAGCTTCTTCTTTTTTTTTTTTTTGTAGGACTACATCCTGTTCGGTATGTTGTTACACACGATTTTGACAAACCATCCATTTTCATTCATTTTTCCTATATGTTCGGTTCAACCAGGTTTTTTCTGTCTCGCCTAATGACAGGCGCCCTTCTGATTCAGATTCTGGGAGTTTTACTAGTTATTTGCCGTATGGTTTTCATTTCTGTGATTCGAAATAGCCGCTTGGTTATTGAGGTATCTGCTTCTACATTCTAAAGCATAAGTTGGAATCGGGCTAATTAATGATTTATATATTCTAACTTTAGAAGCTGTATTCAAGTACTTATTTTTCCAAATGATGTAGCGTAATCATACAGACTACATCATTTGGAACATAATGATGCCTTGTCTGCATCAGCTTTGATTTCAGATTACAAATCTCTATATGATGAAATATTGACACCAAGATATTTAAAGCACATTACTTGCTCAATCAGTTTGTCGTGTCTTCACCTTAGTTTACAAATATTCCACTGAATTAAAATATGAAAATAAAACTCAAACTCAAAAATTAATAAAGTTTAATATGAATTCTACGTAAATTTTTCATATAAAATATAAGGTCATACTAAGAAATTATTAATTAATATTTTTTTATACTTTCAATCCATACTAAAATGGAATTATAAAATGAATGAAAAAAAAAACTATTAATACTTTTCAATTCATTTATTCTGATTGAAATCCTTGAGAAATTAAAAATTAAAATAGCTCTACACTTTCTAAATTATTTTAAAATTTTTCTTCTTTGAAAATTTTTTCTTCTTCTCTCTTTTAACATCTTATCCCTCTCTATAGCTCAATCCTGTTCAACATTGTATAAAATTAGTTTTTATATTTTTATATTTTTTCTTATATCCTTAATATGATCAACATTATATATACATACATATTGATATTAAAAATATGAAAAAAGAGATCCAATTATTGCAACAAATAAAAGTAAAATATATTTGTATATGAAATTATGTAGATATGTAGATGTGTATATACACGAAGATATCTGTATACTTTTACCTAAAATTATAGTGATAAAATGCTAGAAAGCGTTCTTTTAAAAAATGAATAAAATCCTTATGTTGATTTGATCCTTTTCAGCATTTATACTTAAAAATTATATTGAAATCTGCTTATGTCTCATTAAAAATAAAATAAAATAAATATTTTTTACATTTAAATTGTATCTGTACTATATACAGATAGAAAAAATAAAATTTTAAAATTAAATAAAAAATTAAAAATAAAAAAACAATAGAATTGTATTGCATGAAATGAGTGAGGTATTGTTTTCGTATCGAACATCTTTTTTTTTTTTTTTTTTTTTTAATGTTTTATTTATTTTTTCTTTTTTTTATAATAGTACAATTCAAAACAAAACTAAAGAATATTTTTTTTTATAATTATTAATTTAAATGTGCAATGGCCCAAGAGGCTCTCCCATTTATAAAAATATGTTTTTAAAAGCTAATAATTCATTTTTTGTTAATATATTTAATTTACAAATTTTATGTACAAAATGTTAGAATTCATTGAATTCAGATATTATTTATTTAGTGTTGCTAAAAAGTTTTTATAAAAAAGCAACTTTTATAATATAATGTTTAATAACTAAAATAAACTTACCCTAAACTTACATATACTAGAATAAAATTATCTTATACCTAACTTACTCTAATTTCTCCAAAAATATGTTTTATTATAATTAATAAGTTTGTTTAAATTTGGAATATATTTGTCATATTTAAAATATTCATTATTTTCTAAGCTAAGGTTATTTAAATCTAAAGGTATTTTTTTATTTGCTGCATTTCTAATGTAATGGTAAACATCTAAATATGTCAATATTCAAACGGAAATGTAATTTTCCTTGTTTGAGATAAGCGAAATAATTATTACGATCTGTCTGTCTATCTGTCTTTTTACTTGTACATCTCAATTTCAGTTTCCATAGCAAACTAATAAATAGAATAACCTATTGGAAATAATAGGTTCCAAAAGTAAAACTTTCATCAAAAATTGCAAGTATTTCCAAAAATTTTGAAAAATTCCTGTGGGAATAGCCAAAATCTTGAATTGTGATGCTCTCACAAAATCAAAAAATATTCTCAAATTTAATTACTAATTACTCTAGTATTGACATCCTATATCATATGTCGAATATATGCAAATATCATGACATGAATGCTCGATTATTGATCTATTACACTATGGCTGCCTGGTAAAACTACGTTCCATTATAGTTAATTTGGAATTGTTTTATTGGTTGGAGATCCGCATTTATGATTAGATCAATAGCAATAGAGTAAATAATATAAAAAAGTAAGGCAAAAAAAAAATCACTTCTTCACTTATGATAAAATATATAATAGGTACTTATACATACTCACATAAATAAAAATATTATAACATCTCTTATATACTTATGTTATATAAATTTTCCTTTTCTTCTATTTCAGATGATGTCTTATTTTCAAGACGTGGTAGAATGGGTCGTATCGTTAGTCCTAGACATACACTGCCACCAAATACATCATGTACATATTATTTTCATGGATATCCTGGTGATTTGATTTGGTTATCATTTACAAGCTATAGTTTACAAATACTTCAGCAAGCTATACACGATAATAATACATTGGGACGGGTAAGAATAGATTTTATGGTTTTTTTTTTTCTACTTTTTTTAATTTTTCTTCTATTTATTTTCAATTTTATGAAATATTTTATTTATCATTTATATTTTTATTTTTATTATTGTTATACTTACATTTTACCCATAATTCATTTTATAACTTTTTTCTTGTTGCTTTTATAACAATATATTATAAGTATTTCTTGAAGAATCACACACATATGGCATTATTATAGTTATATATAAAATAAAATATTGCATTAAATTGTCATTTTCTGTAATGATGTGAAAAAATCCTTGTTCAACTTTAATTGATACATAAAATAAAATATTTTGAAAAGATAATGTTTATATATGTATAGATTATGTATGTTCGTATGTCCTTACGGATTTATATTAAAGAAATATGTGTGTACATGTATATTATGTACAAATGGGTGCATATTATTATAAAAAATTTTATTATATATGTACAGGATATAAGGATTTTTTAATAGATTTAAATGGCGTTCTCATATTGTTAATAAAGAAGAAAAAAATTAAATTTTTCTATGTTTTATTATTTGTATTATATTATATTATATATAATGAATGCCATAAGTAATAATCCATATAATAGCATAGAATATTATACACGCAGGCACATATTCATAATAATATAGGGAAACTCTTAACTCTTTCACTTAATAAACACTCATTTTTTTTTATTTTAAGATTTTCTAAATAATATTCTCCTTCCTACTTGTGTTATTATCAAAATATATTTTGGATGTATATAATACAAACCCATATAAAATTATAATATTATAAATTATATACAAATATTTTAAGTATTTTATATATTTTAGAACATATAAAAGGCATAAAATCTATCTATGAGTTTTTCTACAATTTATTTTTCGAATGATCTTCTAAAATGTCAAGTGGTGTATGTGACTTAATATTGATGCTTCAATGATTATCAATTTGTCACATATGAAGTTTGTGCTCATACTATTATTTTCATGGCAGTCCATAAAATATATACGCATATTTAATGAGCCTTATATTCGTTGTTTATCTGACCATTGGTGCAGTGGTTATGGCACCGGTCCTTTAACCGAAGGGTCTCGGGTTCAAACCCCGGTCAGGTCACTATAAAAAAAAAAATTATATTCAATATTATTATAACTTAATATACAATACTAATAAAAATATTATACAAGTAATTTTCAAATATTCCTAATATTCGATATTAAAAAAAAACTAAGAAAAATAAATAGTAAATATTAATAACCTCGAATAATTAATATATAAATAAAAAACTACGGCAGGCTAGTCACCTACCTAGTTAAACCCTATGACGCTATGAAACTAGTGCATGAGAAATCATGCACTAGCCCTATGCTCCTTCTAGGAGTGAACAAAGGACAAAAAAAAAAAAAAAAAAATATTCGTTGTTTAATTTTTGTTTTTGATGAGCTTTACTCGTTCTAAAATTTCTTAGTGTCCTTTACACATAATATAACATTTTTTCAATAATAATTTGTTATTTAAATCCTTTAAAATATAATTATGTGGAACAGAAATATATAGCTATATATTGAAAATTACCCAGTATACTAAAGAATATTAGATCAAAGCAATGGCTCGTTAGCTAGCATCTTTTCAACGAAAGTTAATGACAAATTAATGTACTTACTTTTTTAATAAAAACAATCATTTACTTAAATTTATTCGTTAATGTAATAGAATTATATTGTGAAAACAAAAATATTGCATATCTTTCGGGGCAAAAATTTTGAAAAAGCATTAACAAAATGGTTAAATTCAATAATTACATATTAATCTGAGCAGTTTCGCGGGAAAATTTTTTTTTCTAGTGAAATAAATAATTTATTAATATCTGGAAGCTGCTAAAATTTCAAAATCCTATAATTTATCATCTAAGAAGAAAACGATATCAAAAATTTTAAAAAATTCGGATTAAGATGGGGTTTAATTTGAGCGACAATTTTGTCATTGTAATGTTTGACTATGGAATCTTTTGAAAGTAACTAGAAGCAATTTGTTATTATATTTTTCTTTTGCGTAAATAACCCTAAATAAAATGTCATAAAAAATAAACTGCCAAAAACTCGAGTTTTTCAGAATTTAAAGCGATCATAATTTTTAGGGAAGTGAGATTAATAAAAGCTTTTTTCTATAGAAACGGGTTTCAGCTTTCCGTCTTAAAGGGTGCAACTGTGCAAATAAGATAAACAAATGCACGAACGGACAATAGATGATGGCCTCAGATTTTTAATACTTAATTACAAGAATTTTAACAAACATGCTTATGTAAAACCTATTTCATGCATGATTTTAAAAAAATCAATATGACGATGAAAAAGGAAAGAAAATTTAAATATATAGACAATTTATAATTTATTAGGAATAAAACATTTTTAAACAAATCAATTAAACAACAATTAATCAACCGCACTTTACCAATATCACAAATTTACCTTATAATATTCTTGTACGTTATATACTTATAAATTCAATAAAATAAATGAACTATCAAAAATTCAATAATATTATATAATTAAGCTAAAATCAATCAAAATCACCCTGAACGCATTATTCTATATTAAAATTTATTTCCAATTTCAAAATCCGTGAATAAAACTTAAAAATCTGTGTTAGACCCTTTTCATAACATTTTTATATTGTATTAAGGCTATAATAATAAACCACTATTATAGTGATAAAGTTATTTCAACCATCTCATACAAAAACCATTTTGAATTTTCTAATTATTTTGCGTTTTAAAAGAATAATAAATGACTGGCACATTATTGAAAATAACTTATATGTAGGTGCACGCTATTTATGGAAGACACCGAAAAAAATTATATAAATTTTTAATTTTATGCGTGATTATTTATATGAATAGTCTATACAAGAAATTTGAAAATTTTACCATAATAAAATTCTTATACGAGTATAAAGAATTTTTATATTGCAAAAATAATTCTAAAAGCAAACACTAATATTGTAAACGCAAATTCACTTAAATCTGCCCTTATTATAATATAGCTATGAGTCTGCAAGAATATAATATTTTCGTATAATACGATGAAAATACAAATTGGATTTATAGTATCTAGTTCAGTGTATTATAAAATATTAAAATATCTTGCATAAAATGCAATTTCAATTAAAAGTGTTAATACGAGTAAGGATTTCACATAATATTTTATAACGATTGAGTGCAGTATTATTCAAAGCAGGGCAAAAAAAAAAAAAAATGGAAATATTGTTTAACTTTCTTCATAATTTTTTCCTATACCAATTTTATTTTATTATGCATTTGCATACTGAATTTATAAGCAAAATTTCGTATATTTGATAAATTTTTTAGCAACTATAAGCAATAAATTCAAAATCAATAATAATTCATTTAAAATTTTAGTATACATACATGTATTCACTCATTAAATGTACACTTATATTTGAGGAAATTAAATGGATTTTGCAACAATTGTATCATATGTATGAGGAAAAACAGAATATATAAACTCTAATCATATATCAGTTTTCGATTTTATTTCATTGCCTAATCATTAAAAAAAAATTGTGCATATTTTCCAACTACTTAACTAGTGTACACATAAATTTTACTTATTATTGTCGTATTTTCTGAACATCCTCAACAGTTTTATATTTCTAAATATATAGGATCTGTGAGTACTTAATGAATGAATTACGTTTTCCAATTCATTTGTTAATATGGTTACCATATATTTATTTTATTTTCTATTGAATCAAGTATGCCTATGTATGTATACAATAATTATTTGACAATTTTTGACTTTAACATTTTTGCTTTTAAAATCAAAAAATCAAAATGAAAAATTTAAACAAAATTAGAAATTAAAAAAGATAGAACTTTTAATTTATTTATCTTTATTATCAAAACATCTTTCTCTTTTCATATCTTCTATACATGCAACTATAATATATAAAGGCTGATTTACCACCATGGATCACAAGATTACGTATGTGGGATAGTCATGGTACATATGTTCCAATGAAAATAACAACAACAACTTTATCACCTGCCGGTAATAGTGGTTCATCAACTGGACGTGGTTCATTATATAATCAACAACAGCAGCAACAACAGCAACAGCATATATTTAATAATACACATTTTGGTCCATATTATTATAGTCCATTAAATCCAAAATATGGTAAAAATATACGTGTTAATATTGATAATGCATGGAATCCAGTTGATACATATATATATGGACCAACACAACCAAGTATATTTAATCAAGAAAATAAATATGGTGGATATTTACAACAAAAATTTATTGGTAATGGTATTGCTGGTGTTAAAGAAAGCTTTAATTTTATTGCAACTGGAAAATTTGATAAAAGCTCAAAAGAGAGTAGTGAAAGTAAAATTGGTTTATCAAGTGGTAATATAAGTGGTAAAAATAAACGTCGTTTAATGCTTGAAATTTATGATTATGAAACACCAAAATTATGTGATCATACAGCAATAACAACATTAACTGGACATAATTTAAGACCATGCAGTCCATTAGAAAGTTATGTTAGTTCTGGAAGAGATTTAGTAAGTAAAATTATTATATCTATTTATGAAATAATTATTATTCTCATATTATTTACCAAATTAACACACTTACATACTTTAGAATTATTTTTTATATACATATATGTTGTGTATAATTATTCGAAAAATATTTTATTTGCCAAAAAAGCAAGAAATTAAATAGATAGTTATGAGCTTATGAACAAGGATTATTGGGAAAATTTTTTTTATTACAATATCCTTACATTTTGTATGCATCATATAACGCTATATTATATAACTATAAATTTATCATGTACACAAAATTTATGTACATAGTGTTATTAAATTTTATAATCTCCTCCAATTAAACTAGAGTGTAAGGATGTTACTGTAACAAATTATCTATAAATTTTATACAATTCATATTTATGCGCACATGCACCCATAATACTTGAATTTACATTGTACATACGTGTGTATAATATGTTATGTTGTAAATTTTACAAATAAATTGGTTCATATATGTATGTACGTATATACGTATATAAGAAATTTATTTATAATTTATCGATTTTTTATAAGTAAATTTTCAAAATAAAGATAAAGTGAAAATTATTTTAACACATTTTTGTAGATTAATTAGTGAAAGTATATAAAATATATATGTATATATATTTACATATAATTGGGTATATATACATATAAATATTATATAAATAATCTACATAATATTGACAGAGAAAATTTATTCTATAAAATAGAATTTTATAGTGTATTTTGCTCTATAGTTAGGTAGATAACTAAAATTGCTTGTGGATTAAAAATATTGTATGCACTGCATTTGCTATAATATTGTATACTATATACACACACACATTATATATATATATTTTGAAATATATTATTATGGTTACATCATGTTGGATGAAAATTTTATGAACTGCAGAATAATATAATTTTTTTTTTACATACTAACATTTTAGTTATATAACATATACGTATAATATTGGTTTGAATGTTCTGTGCTACGACCTACATTTAAGACATAAAATTTGAGATAGACATTAAATTAAGGTTTAGTTGACATTAGTGACTCATAAGTGAGAAATTTTGCATATTTATCGGTATTCTGTACACCATTCTATCCATTCTATAGTATTTCAAATACCATAGGGTCCAGATGTCTATTCTAATAATAAACATTCACTTTATGCTACTGAGAATAAATTGTAATTTATACATTTAGTTAACTGATGCCAATACATGAACTTAAACCACCTGAATTAACTGTGGACATTCTTTATAAAATAATTAAATCCAATTTAAGTTAAAATATTTGGAGTTTTAAATGAAATTCTCGGTATTTTGGATAAATAGTTTATTGATAGCCTTTTAAATTTAATTTTTGTAAAAAATGATAGCCCTATGTGCACGGTTTAATTTATAGCTTCATAATTAATTAAGGTGCATGTTAAAATCCAATTTTGAAGAAATAATAATTAAACTATGAGAAATTTGCGTTGATGAGCAATTTGATTTAGGCAATATGATAAGCCTGCAATCAAATGCTCATTGTAAAATGAATCATGTCGCAAATATTTTAAATCTCATCGAGAACAGTTCTTATACCGAAACGCATATTTAAATACTGCTACCTATTATTATACATACTAATAGTGTACGAAAATCAAAATATCAACTTTGACTTTCTTTTTTTTTGTCGCGGAACGAATATACAGACATACCAACATTTTATTCTTTTCAATTTATTAGATATTTTTATTATTATCATTCGTACATGACATATTACAATAATTTTTTTTTTGTTCAGTATATTTTAAGTCAAAAGATTTAAACAAATCCTCACATCATTTACATAGTTATACAAAATGAAATATACAATGTCCTTACAAAGATTTACTTAACGTTTTTATCTCTGATCTTATAGAAGAACTTAAAAAATATTGTTCTCTTTCAATTTTTTTTTTCCTTCTTCTCTGTTGATATATTTTTACTTCTTATAAATTTTCTCATATAAAAAAAAAGAAAAGATTTACATAGTACTTTGCAAATCAAGGAGTCAGTTAAAAATTATGTGTCTTGTGAAAGTTAAAAAGGATATTTCACTTTCACTTCAAAAAAAAATGATAGTAGACGTTTGAAGAATGATAGTAGACACTAATAATAATTCTAGATATAGTAACAAATAATCTAGTATATAATTGTAGGCTTATTAATGACCAAGAATTTCAACTCAAATTTTGGGTTTATTTTTTAAAGTAAGAAAATTTTAATTGTCGTAGTATGAAAACGTTAAGCAGGATGACTGACTTTATAAGTGTTTCAACGACATCTTCTCAAATATTATTTTAAGTGATTATTTGGCATGTAATTTAGAATTGTCAATTTGTACTTATGCATTATTTCACACGTTGAGAATAATACTGCTACATCTCCAAATTGTTAATATTTTAACTAGCCATGTAGTTGAAAGCACAAAATATTTCTCTATATTTTGTCCCAAATCACGTAACGATATTATATCAAAAATTACCGCTTTTATTCAAAATTTTCTAAGTTGAGTTTTCGAACTTTTTTAGAGTGTATTTCTTGTTAAATTAAATACCGCGACATTTTACGATATCATCCAAACTCAAACAATATTTTAATTTAATACCGCGACATATTAAAACAAAATATTTCGGTCTTTAATTTTCGATATGAAAATAAAGCTTGAACTCAATTTTCTCGAAACTATGAATTTAGAGATGTTACAATATTATTCGCAAGGTGTGATTTGTTAAGCATTTCAATCGATTTTAACTATAAATCTAATTGAACTCAAAATAGATTAAATACAAAAATGTAGCTATAATTTTTTTTTGCATTTAATGAATAATGAAATCAAGTTGATTTTAAATTTTTTTTATATTAGAAAATTGACGGTATTCAATTTCGAACGGCTATTTTATATGATTTTTCGACTTAAAAGTATTTTAATCGTAAATCCATATCGTTTTTACCATTGGTCATCAAAACCAATTAAAAATTTTATTCTATACTTTCTAAATTTACAATTATCATGAATAATTGCATAAAGTACATTATTATGAAAAAATCTAAAACTACAAGGTACAACAAAAAATTTTCATAGTATTCGAAAAAAAAAACTACGGAATTTATTCGGTCAGTAAAACCATTTTTTTAAATCCTTTTTTTTTTGCCCTTTTTTGATCAATTCTATAAGCCCATCCATCTATCATTCTAACACTATTAATTTTTGCATAAATACCAAAAAGAGAAAATTTATAACAAAATATTCTTATGTTTCATACCATATTGTAGTACAAAAAAATTGTTTGTTTTATCAGTAGAGTATTTTTCATACGATTAATCCCTCTACATAAAATAAACTATGGTAAAGCAGATAGAAAATTTTCCTAAAATTCAATTATTTATGGTATAAAATTTGGTTATAATTACGCAATTTCTTTATATTGAATTTTTCAATATATATTTATATAACATTATAAATAGGATGTTTAGGAAAAAATCAAATTAAGCAAATTCATAGCACACTATTCCAGTATAATACTTTCATAATAGTTTTGAATAAACAGGAAAACAATGTGATTATAAATTTTGATAGTGGCGCACAATAAAATTGTAAAGAAATTAATATTGAAAAATTATCAGCCTAGCTTAAATTTGAAAAAAAAAAAATTTACTCCTTTTCACTAGAACTCTTGAACTTTTCGTAAACGAAATAATAATTTTGTTATTCAAGAAACTTCATTTTAATTAATAAGTGTTTTCTGCTAATCCTTCTTTACTTTCAAGTGCACAATATTAATTAATCAGAAAAAATGATATTACGAGTAGCTACAAACCCAACAACACTGAAACTGACAATAAGAGCAAAAATGTTTCAGCAACATAAGAGTACGTAACAAATTTTCTTTAATATTTAAAAATTTTATTCAATATTATTATTAATTATTTTGAAACACTCTGTATTTAAATATATAGCATAAATAGTGCGTATATTTTGGTTTCATCTCCTTATACATAATATACTAGTATATAGAAATATCACAGAAAAACACAAGTCTATTTAAAATATACAAAACTAAGTACGTATATTAAGTGTTGCGGGAATTCTAAGAGGAAGGGATAAAATTTATAACAAATTTATTTCAGTGATTATTTGTCGTTAAATATCTGGTAATAGAATTAGAAAATCAAAAAAAATAAATACAGTTTTTAGTTTTAAAAATAAAATATTTGAGTTTGTACAGAAATTTTTATCTGCTTCCTTTTTTAAAATTTACTACAATAAAGCATTAAATTCTGTGAATTCAACTAATGGCCAGAGTAACTATAATATCATATGGATATTGTTACACACATACTTACGAATCTGGACAACATATTCGTTATATATTATTGTTACACACAACATCTGGACTCGGAAACATAACTATTGGGCCGATTTTACATCTCTCATCATTATCTAAGGAACCAATACACGAAATCTGTTGAAATTCAATATTTTAGTTCTGGATGTTAACCGGAATTAAAGACTTTCACAAAATTTGAAGAAAGACAAAGATATTTTCGTGATTCAATGCTCCATCTGACAATACGGTCAATTATGTGATGTTCGCAGCATATTCCTTATTCTGCTTTTACACCAATTATACTTATATATACACACATAAAGCAATATTGCATTTTTAGCAAGTCTACCAATAATGTGCTATAAATAATCAAAATACTTAAAACTATTAACTTAATTTTACGATTTAAATAATTGGGTAATTTTCTTATAAAATTTATTTTAAAAATATGCACACACTTATCTCATATGAAAATATTATACGTTATTTAGCATTATACATTAATGTTATAATGTAAAATTAAACCAAACCATTATTCAGAAACTATAAATTGGTACATGTATAAAAAAATATATTTCATTTTCATATGTATACATATATACTCGTACATGAGTCTATTAATAATTAATATAAACTTAAATTAAACAGTATATACAAAAGGCTATAAAGATATGTGTAAGTATATTACATTATACAATATTGTAAACTCTGACCTGTAGGGAATGACTTAGTTTTAAAACCCAGTATATGTATATGTATACTTGTATACTTATATAGAAATAAATTATTAATAAACGTTATGTAATTGTTAAAAATAATAACAATGATTTTATTCGCGCATTATACTCAGCTGCTGCTAAGTTAAATTATTATATAAAAATCTCCAGGATAAAGGATTTAAATTTTATGATCTCATAATTTATTTAATAATATTTTTATAAGAGATTTTAATCAGTTTACATTTTACAATCAATTTTAATAAAATTTTTTCAAAATTTAATATTTTATTTTAAGCATTTCACCTGATTCTCGTTATTACCTATGCATTGGTATAACACAAAATTATTATAAGACATTGAAACCAAAATATATATTTATGTATTTGTATCAAATACGAATTTATTTGTACTGTTCCACTAAAATATATTATTATACCTTATATCTAGTATGGAGATTGAATTTTGAATACAATTTCCGTCACTGTCGCATTTAAAGAAGTTCTCAAATTTAATTCCACCAAAAACATTTTAATTTAAAATATTTCCAAAACGGAACCATATAACTTGCATATTCGGAAAATTTATCAAATTTATTCTAAATTAAGCTACCAACTCTAAAAACTCCAACTTAAACAAACTTTACATTTTAGTCAAAATATAACGCTTTGCGTAATATCCCGAGGTAATCAGCATTAAGTGGCAATAATTATAAATTAAGTGCACTACACTCATTAAGTTGAATTCATTGGTAAACATTAAGACGATCTACTTTTAAAGATGCTTTCATTTCTCTCATGAGCTATCACCGCCTCGTCTGAAAGTGCTGAACGTTCTTTTTTTCTTTGATTCCATTTAAAAATTTTAAATGAAGTTTTACCTTAATTTTTTGAAGTATGAAATGGCATTTTTAAGTTGAAGTTGAATGAACCTTTTTACAAATAGAAAAACAACTGCGCAAAATATAGAAAATGAGTGACCTTAACTTCCAAAATTCATTAGTTAGGTATTAAGACACAATTCAGCAATTCACACTTATAAGCTGAATTGTGTATTAACACCATATTACTGCATTGTGGAAGTCAAGAAGAAATTTATATAAAATGTATGCGCGGGCATTACATTAAATAACATATGCGGAGCACTTTAGTCGAACTAATGAATTCACCTTAAATAACCGTCTAGCGCTCACTTTGATGGTAAATTTTTTCATTTGCTCTTTTGAATTGACAACGCATCAAGGCTCTTAAATTAAAATTGTTAAATATATCACTGCCCCTTTTAAAGAATTTAAATAGTAATTTTTCTCTATAAAAGTCGTTTTAATCCTTTTATTCGCTCTATTACGGACTATACAAACATTGACATCATATATCAATATTTTGGATATTTTTAGCCAGCCCATTATGCTCTCTGTTCAGAATTTTACATAAATTTTTATTAAAATCATAGCTAGTTGAGGTGCTCTCACAATTATTTTTAATAATAATTACATTTTTTGTCAATAGTTTTTACTTAAATGAAAACCTTCTATAAATACAGAAAAGTACTATTAAATTAAATTTTCAATTATTTGTTATATACGCTTTATATTCCATAAAAGAGGTCAGAACCCAATCACAAACTTGTACATATATAGATACCTATGTATATGTATTCAGAGAATAAACAATAATACTCGTAATTATATTTTGCCTCATAATTTTTAATTATGGAAAAATATTTATTCAGTAAATTATAATTCTCCATAATACAGAAGTATGTATGTATGTATGCAGGTACACAATACTTTGAAAAGATTCCTTGTATATCATAATAATTTTTAATAAATTTTTATAAATTATATGCATCGTTATAAAATTATGCATTAATAACAGTTATACAAAGATTGTATTTACATACAAAAATATCAAGTATATGCATATATATTTTGTGTTTTTAAGTACATGTATGACAACTGTTTGATCAATAATTAAAGTTAATTAATATGTTCGATCAGAGGACACAAAATCTCTTGAAATTGTGAGTACTTAAACATGTGAATTTTTCACAATATTTCTTCCACTCTTTATTTTTCATAATTTAATTAAAAATAATTTTAATAATTTTTTGTGCATGAGAATAATATTTAATAATTCTTGAAATTAAAAAATATAAAAGCAAAACTTGCAACGCAATATTTATGAGTTCTATAGTTTTGGAAATATTTTGCTGTTGAAAAGCAAATAATATTGAGAAAAAAGGCGGTGTTATCTTTGTACATCATTAATAAGCAATAATTTTAAGGGTATGAGGAAAATTTTGTTGTTTTTCGGAAATATTCATGACTTATCGTAATGTCTGAGTACATAATTCCCATTCTTTTAACTATTTTTATCCAATATTTTATCATAAATTTGAATTAGTTTAAAACATTTCCAATTTTGCAATATATTTAAAAAATTATTAATATTTTACTTTTTTTTTCAAAATTGCTTACAGAAAATCGAATTTCATACACATACTGGTACTGCCTTATATCCAGCACAATTTTCATTAAATTATGAATTTGTTGATACTGAAATGGGGGGTGATTTTTGGCCAGGACGTCGTGGTGAAGATCCTGTACCACCATTATGCACTAGATTATTTAAAAAACGTAAAGGAAATGTTCAATCACCACGTAATGTTTTCTTATATGGAAGAGGTGGTGCAAAAAATCTAACATGTTTATATAGATTTGAAGCTGGTGTATCAGAACGAATAAAATTAACATTACATAATGTTTCATTTGGTGAAAGTACATCATGTATAACAGATTCAGATTTACATACTGGTCGGCCACGTTGTACTAATCAAGAAATTGGACAAGATGCAAGAATTAGTGAATTAAAATTATATGATGTACCATTTCGAGATGTTAAAATACCACTTGGTTGTTTATGCGATAATACAAGTGCTTTATATAATGCTCCATTAACTTTTATATCGAATTCACGTACAATGGAATTAACATTTACAGTTACAAGATTAAATATATCAGAAGATTTTGCTGATGTTTATTTTTATGCATCATATGAATTTAAACGTGTTACCGAATGTAGAAAAAAATTAAAATTAAAGGGTAATGGTGGTGAAGATGAAATTAAATATCCATTAAAATCACAGGATTCAAGTTGTGAAGGTTCTGCATGGTATATTGAAGTACAACAACCAGATCGTAGCTTATTTATACAAACATGGGGATCATATTTACCAAATGATCCAACATCAGAAGATGCAATGCGATGTCATACAAAAAATCGTTTAATGATTTATTCTGGTAGACCATTAAAAATAACAAGAGTTATATGCCCATCACAGCCAGGACCAAGACCATCATCATTACAAATATTCTCTGAGGATTGGGTTAACGGACAATCAATTTTTACAAATAAGTAAGTTTTTCTTTTTCATTTCTTAAATTTTATGTGTAGCCTATAATAGTTTCCGTTTTATTTTCAAACTTAGCATATTTTAGTCTAAATTTGCTTTTAATTGCACCGACTACCATGATTCAAAAATTTATAAGGTCTGGTAAATAGTATTGACGACATTGGGAAATGAGGCGACATTTGGAGAAAGTATTTATATCGGAGGGAATAATGGTTTAGATCGCTCAATACACCATATTTCATTAATTAGATTAATCAAATATGGAAGCCGTTATCACTTATCTAGAAGACCTTGTAATGAATAAGACCATGTTCAGAGAGAAGCTTCTCTGTTTATCTGTAAAAAGCATGAGCTTCTGTATTGGTTTTTTCTGTACTTTTTTTTTGTAATTTTCCATATAAATTAATTTTAAACAGCAAAATTGAAACTTTAATTTGCTATTTTTGCTTTCAATTCAAACTGCTCTTTACCATAAAATTCATGTTTCTATCAAATGCTTTTTTTTTTATTGCAATTTTGGTCATGTTACTTTTTTCATAAAGTCACTATAAATCATTGATATAAAACCAAAATGGCCAATTATTTTAAACTATAATGTGTTCTAAAATGCATGTCAAAATAATCTAAAGTTATTTTTTCAATATAAAAATTTTTTAAAAACTTTTCTGTTCAATTGCAATTTTGTTTTCAATGTCCTTTTTTTTTTTTTGTGAAATTTCCCACAATAGTACAGAAAAACTTTTATTATAATGACCATTTTTTTTTTCCTCTCAATAATAGAAGAAATCTTTTTTTAAGTTGAGAAATGCTATTTAGATCTTACAGAACGCTTACAATTTATATAGAGATTTTCGTGATTTAAGAAAAAAATTCCTGTTATATGATTTTTGTCAATAAGTGATAGTATGTATGGTTTAATGATTTTTGTTATTCTATTGTGTGATTCGGTCTATTGTTAACCACAATTTTTTTTTTATTCTCAAAAATAGATTTATTGTGATACTTTAATGTCAAATTAGAAGAGATTTTCATCATTCAAATATAATTACAATTTATTTATTTTATAAAATCAATTTTTTCTTCTATAATTCTAGACCAGTTAGTCTGATATTAGAACCAATATTTAAAGAACCTGGTGAAATACATTTTAAATGGTTAGAAATTCAACATACTAGATCATCATTTCTTCAACAATTGGATTTACAAGCAAATTTCACTGCAATCAATGATACACTCACGGAATTTGGATTATTTCCAAGGGAATCTGATTGTGAATATAAATGTCCTGAAATTGATGCTTGTATATCTGGAAATTTATGGTGTGATGGTAAGTTTTGTTTTTTACTCCAGACTCATTCATTAATAATTTTAAAACATAATCCATTAGTTCATTTGAAAACTCTTTTGTTTGAGTAGATAATTAAGAAAATTTTTGTATATTGTTGATATTAGTGTACTATATTTAATAAGGGTTAATAAAAGACGGGGTTAAAACCATTTTAATTTCCTCAGAGAAATGCATTTTTATGCATGTATGTAAGCTTGATGTTTGATGTTAAAGTAAAACTGATGGTACAAATTTTGTTATTTTTTGATGATTTTATCACCATACCTTCTTTTGTTTGAAAAAGTTTTGCTTGTATTTACTATCATCATGTCAGTGGTCTGGCTCTGCATCCATCTATTTCGATAAAGTAGATGAAAACCACATAGCAGCTTTACAAATTTTGTGACAAAAAGATAAATTTAATATTTATAGGAAAATTACCGTTTCCAAATGGTTTATTCGCATTTTCCATACACTTTACACTTGTGTTTAATTGCCATAAAGTTTACACAAGAGGAAAAGAAAAAAATCTGATGTGGTCAGCACATAACCGACCGCATTGTATATTGCCTAGTTAAGTGAAAGTGTTACAGAATATTATAAAAATGTCTGTTAAATACTTCTTTCCAATTTTTAGGACATTAGTAAGCTTATAGTTAACATACTTAGAAAAATGTAAATTTGGCTCTTAGTAGTGTTTCGCTTTGTGCTACCTGAATTCCCTGAAATGCTCGCCAGTTAGTTTCGGTAACAACCAGAGCTCAAATATCAAATTTCAAGAAATTCCATCAATTTGTACTGTGGATATGGTGAAAAATGTAAAATCGGCCCGCAAATCAGTTCTCGAGCCCTGATCTTTCCAAAAAAGTTATATGTTCATTGCTTTAATCTGAGGAATTCAAATATTAAATTTCAATGAAATCGGTTGATTATTTCTCTTTATATACACAAAAGTGTATGTTTGGCCCGTAGTAAACGTCTAGTTGCCGATGCCTGATCTTTCCAAAAAATTTACATGTTCATTGTTTTAATACGGGGAATTCATATATTAAATTTCAATGAAATCGGTTGATTATTTCTCTTTATATACACAAAAATGTATATTTGGCCCGTAGTAAACGCCCAGTTGCTGATGCCTGATTTCTTCCAAAAGTTAGGAATTTTTGCGTATGATCGAGCAAAGCTTATATATGAAATTTCAAGTAAATTGGTTGAATACTTTCTTCAAAATGGTGAAAAATGTAAAATCGGCCTGCAAATCCGTTTTCGAGCCCTGATCTTTCCAAAAAAGTTATATGTTCATTGTTTTAATACGAGGAATTTATATATTAAATTTCAATGAAATCGGTTGATTATTTCTCTTTATATACACAAAAATGTATATTTGGCCCGTAGTAAACGTCTAGTTGCCGATGCCTGATTTCTTCCAAAACATACACATTTTTGCGGACGGTCGAGCTGAGCTTATATATAAAATTTCAAGTAAATCTGTTGAATATTTTCTTCAAAATGTTCAAAAATGTAAAACAGGCCCGCTAAAAAGTGCAGTTCCCGAGGCCTGATATACACCAAAAGTTGATCGATCCGTGCCATGGTGGAAACAAACTTACATATAAAATTTCATCAAAATCGGTTCAGCCGAACTTGAGATACACGCATGCACACACAGACCGACAGACGGACAGACCGACAGACCGACAGACCGACAGACCGACAGACCGACAGACCGACAGACCGACAGACCGACAGACCGACAGACCGACAGACCGACAGACCGACAGACCGACAGGTTGCTAAAAATAGTTTATTTACACTTCCCTACTATGGAGAAGTAAGTTTCCACCGAAAACTCGATATGCAAAATTTGTTGCCATCACATAACCTACCTATTGTTTACACAATACGGTCGGTAAAAAAAGTTAATATCATAATTACATAGTAAATAAAAAGGTGTGGTGAAGTTGTAACAAAATTAAGTAATAGATTGATTATTTTTAAACTGCTATTTTCAAGTCTTAGCTTAATTTAGACCAAATCATTGTCATTCAAAATATATTTCAATCTGGAAACATTATTCGGAAGCTGCAAGGGAGAACTTGTATTCGATTCTTAAAAAATATTTCATTATCATTGAATTAAATAAGTATTTCACATCTAAATTCCCAACCTGAATTACGATGCTGAATGCGATGCAAAATGAGAAAAACGAGGAGTAGAAACAGAATAAAAAATATTTAAATTTCAAAAGTTAAACATAAAGAACGTCGCGTTTTTTTGTAGCTAAGAAAATATACGTGGCACAGTATTATTGGGTATTAAATATTTCTAGTACCCAACCAGTTCAATATAACAACTAATTATTTCATTATCAATAAAAAAGTAAGTTGTTGAGAGCCATTATTTGAATTGCACATTGAATTCTATTCTACTTCTGTAAAGAGAAGAATAATTTGAAAAATTACATTTCTCATACTATCATCCATAATGTCAGCAAAAATAATATGTCATATTTGTTCGCTCTATTTTCTCTTTCAAATTGAAAAACTCATAATCCAAATTTAAGACACCTAAGGACAGCACAATATTTCCCTCACAAAAAATTAAAATAACCATAATTAAATAAAATTTATTTTTCAGTTTATGTGTCTTTTAAGTATTTAACTTTGTTTTCTAAAATTATATAATAATTTTGTTTTCACATTCTTCCTTTCTTTCTCTATTATTAATAATAAATCAGTTTGCTAATTTATTTTATACGACCATTTTATTTTCTTATGATAATAAAAAATAAAAATGTGAAACATAATATTCTTATGTATATAGGTAATGAAATATATCATTGGTCCTAATCACTATTTGTATAACGTCTTATCAAATTCAATTCTATTTTTAAAAATTGTCGCACTTAATAAATAAAAACAGGACTAATATCGTAAACCAAAAACACTTAAAATGTTTTGATTTAAAACAAAAAAATTTTTTTTTACCATTATATTGTAATTATAGTATTTTTTGGCTTCAAGAGAAACCAACACCAGAATATAAAAACTATAAAAACAAAATGGAAACCAAAATTACCCACAAAATATTTTATTCGGAAATTCTAGAATTTCATTATTATTACACAATACAATAAAATAAACAGCAAAATATAATGCTATATATAGAAATCTAACAACCCAGACCCCATCAAATTCAAATAATCGGAAAAGAACATTTAGTGAAAATTTACACAAAAAAAAAAAGAATTCTATATATTATAATCGCAGCAGTAAATGAGTATATAATGTCGTAATGTCGTATACGAGTATGATATCGTAATTTTTAAGTGATTTTTGCTCATCATGGGGTCACTAAAATTTATTTTCACTCCCTTTTTTTCTTTCCATAACATACATTATGTGTGTTTGTCGTCTAGTGTCAAAATTTTGCATAATTATTTTAAATATTAACCACATATTTTCATTTCCCGTTTAAAATATCAGTTTGGTATTGTCCAATATTCTCATTATAATTTTAACATTAAAAATTTGAATTTATTTAGTCACACATTTTCTACAACCAATTAATTCCAGACCTCATTCTTCATAAATCTAGCCTACACAGTATAATAAAATTGAATTCCAATTTTTTTCATTAATTAGAACTTCTGAGTAAATTTAAAATTCTATTTATAAAATGCATTCTTCAGTGAAATTTGCGTAAGAACGGTTTAAGATTGTTTTTATTAAAATTTGTGAGATGAAACGAATGTAATAGTTTTAGGTAAAAGCTCAGCTCTACAAAATCTTAAAACTTATAATTTTAAATATTTTCAGATCATTATTAACAACACTATGACGATCAGTTTCTTTTTTCAAAGTTTCTTTACTGCAGACACACAACTATTCCAAAAATATTTTTTATATTCTCAATGGTTTCAAAACAAATTTTCAATCAATTTGTTTTTCTACCCTTACATGATTACAAACTCAATAATCTCTTTTGCACAAACTATTGAATTAATTTTTTTTTATTTCGGTGTTGCCCATAAATTGGAATCTTTGCTAAATTAAAAAGTGATGACTTAAAAGAACAAAATCATTTTTTATGCTTCTTTATTCTCTTTGAATCACAAAAACCACAAAGTATGCTGGTTTCAATTTAGTATGAAAATGAATTTGTCTTCAAAATATTCAAAATTATCTTTTTCGAAAATATCTTAAAGTTAGCCTTATTAACTCTTATTTTGCTATATCATATTGTGTACGTGCACCAATACTTCAATTTTATCCTTCTTTAGTTCCCATATATACATTTATGCTTGTTTTCATTTTATTTGAACTGAAATTCGGTTTTAGCCTTTTGTTATTCTTATTGTTCTGATTCATTTTTTGTGTTATTTCTTTTACAATTGCTTTATGAGCACCGTCCTTTAGATTTTATACTCTCTTTATGTTCACAAGTCTGATTGCATCCATAGGGATTAACCGCAAAATCATTTCAAGCTATAAAAAGAGAAGCCCTTAAAGAAATGAATGAATAAAGGAAAAGAATTATCCTTTTTTTTGAATTTTTCTTTTCGTCTTTTTTTTTTTTGTTTTTTAGTTACAATCTTATTCATTTCGGTATTATTTGTCAGTTTAATTTTTTTTTTTCTGTGTTATATTTTTGAAATCCTTAAGGAAGATACAAGAACAGAACAAAACAAAATAAAAAAAAAAACAAACTCTTAAAAGATAAATTGAAAGAAATCAATCTCATTCGCTCGCTATAGCCCCTTACCAAAAAAAAAAAAAATAAGAGCCAAAAACAAAACTTGGAAAAAATGTTAAAATTTTGTAAAAGAAACGAAAAAAAATAAAGCACTTGAAATTTGAGAATGAGAACTTTTTTGTCATATCTTTTACTTACACACGAAATAAAAAAAATAATAAAAATAAAGAGCGAGTGAGAGAGAAAAGTAAAAGAAATGGAGAGAAATTTCCTTTTTTTTTTGCCTTCAAATAGAAAACCAACAAAATTTTCTGTTTTTTTCTATATTTTGAAATGTTTTTTTTATTTTTCTTGAATTACTTACAATATCCTTATCTTAAAGGATAACAAACAAAACAATGAAGAATCAAAAAAAAAATATTGAGAGTATAGTTAAATCTTCTTGAATTTCGACTTTTTTTTTTTTTTTTTTGAAAAACAAGAATGACTTTATTTAACGAAATTGAAACATCATGAAATGAAACTAACAAACCGATGAGTTTTCCTTCAGATTTTCTTTAAGAAGATGGCAATAATATGAAAATATAAAAAGAAAGAAAAGAAAACAACAGAAACGAAAATAATTTTTTCCAAGTTACAAATTTTATTTTCTCAGTTTTATTAAGTTCTTCCTTGTGCTGTTCAGGGATTTTATTTTTTTTTTTTTCATTTTATCTCCTTTTATTTTTGACCATTTTGATTGGGCATGAATTAAGAAACTTTTTGTTCAATACAAATTGATATACGGTTAGATTCATTTTATACATGATGCGGATGAAAAATTTTAAAAATATTTGTGAATTTTCAAAATTAAAATTACTAATAAAATATGATAGTAAATTTATGTTGAACAGTGTTCTTTGTCCAAATTGTTGATCTTTCTTAATTTGATATCGTAAATATTCTCGTTTAATTGTCTTAAACGTTTGAACTGTTCTAAATTAAAAGTGTATAGAAAATTACGTAAAAAACACCTAGGTAGCTTAACTAGAACCACCTAGGTAGCTTAACTGATTTAATCCATTAGTGCACAAGTTTTTAACTAATAAATTAGACAAATTTTACTTTTACTTATAAAACTTGACATTTAATTGCATTATTTTTATTCAATTTCCGTACTTATGTACTTTAAAAATCTTTTATAATAACTACTAATTTGAATGATTTAAAATTTTAATTATAAGAGAATTGAAGTTCTTGTACATTAAAGGGTTTAAGTGTGAAGCATATTTTCTAAATTAACCACCTAAATGGGTTCTTTAATTTGGCTAGCTATACAATAATTATTTATTATTGTATAGCTAGCAAATTTAATTAAATTTTTAAATGAAGTTGCAAAAGTGGATATATTCTCGAATAGCAACCCAATATATATCGAAAATTATTATATATATATAGCTACTTCTCAGGTGGTAAAAAGTACGGGTACTTCTAGAAGGGCTAGAGACATGGGACAAAAGGCATTAGGTAGAATTTTGCCTCTAGGGTACCAGAAAAAGCAAGAATTCCACCCGCCCTCCCCCTTCACCACCTCCCAAGATGTTTTGTAACCGTTTTTTACAAAATGGTTTTACATCCTGTAGGGGTAATTTTTTACTTACTTTTGGAAGTATTAATATTGTATATAAATTCATTTTTGGAAGTGTGAGTTATAACAAAAAATGAAAACTTTCTTAAGAAAATTGTTTTAATAAAATCTACATTGTTTTATAATAAGTGTGTACATATGAATTTAGTTGTGCATTCTTCTCGGGATCTGTTGCAACATGTATTAGAAAGCAAAACATAAGTTTACATTAAACTCCTTGACAATATATTTTTAGGGTAAAATTTTATAAGAAAATGTTATTCTATTGCATTAAACTTTTTACAAGTAGGGTAAAAGTTTTAGAACGGAAACTCGCTGATATTGATTTGGTAAGGGTGAAGGTTTTTTAATTTTATTTTAAAAAAAAATAAAATTATCAATAAAAAAAGTTGATCTGGCAAATCGCATTTTGCAGGGTTCGAACCTGAGACTTTTTGCATAGAAATCGTATGCAATACGTATTACCCTATATACGTTAGTATTGGTGTTAACTCATTCTACAGTCACGCGTTTTATTCGCATGTATTATAAACTCCAAATACATACGTGCATGAATTGTAGTTTATAATTAACAATAATTTATGGCTAAAAGTGTTTATTGTAGAAGGTATTTTACGATTTTATGCGACATAACTCAAAGTGAAGTTTTAAAATAAATTACTCAAAAGGTATTAGATTTCAAAGGAACTAATTATTTGTTTAATTATGTATTTTTGGGTAATTATTTCTCAGAACTTTTTTATTTTAAGTTTTAAGTTTTATCTTATTATTTATCAGGAAAAAACATATCTATATGTATATTATGGGTGTGTTTTTGAAGAAATAAAGTAAACTTAAAATATCTCAGCCACAGAATGGAGCACAATTTCAAAACTACAGGCATCATACTTGCAAGGCTTGCAATGCAAGCACACACGACTAGTTTTAATATAAATTCAATTAAATGAGTTTTTTTAATCAAAACAATTGAAAAATATTTGTATTTCCACTGAATACTATCGCAATACTAAAACTCTTCTTAAAGTTTTTAAAACCCCCGTTTTCTTAAATTAAAAATGTGAGCAAAATTTGGCAATGCCAAAAATATGCATTCACGGAAACGGTGAAAGCTTGAATTGTAAAGAGCCATTACGCTCATATTTGAAGTGCCAAACACTAGTGGACTTGCAAAAATAGTATAGAACAAATCTTAGACAGTATTGAACATAATAACTCATTTTTGCAAAATTTTGGGATAGACCACTAATGTGCTGAGCATCTCATTTACCAAGTCATACGCCTATTGAATATTTGTTCGTAAATGTAAAATTTTATAAGCAATTTTTTTGATCTGTATTCTCAAAATTTTTGGTATACAAATATTTTTAGAGTGAAAAATTTTTACAAGGTTTACCCGCGTTTCACATTTATGAAATTTCATTTATGACATTTAATTGACAGCCAGTGTTGCATTGAAGATGCATTCGTAAAAGAAAATTGGGCAAATTTTGATTTTACGAAATGCTTTCATTAAATTCTTAGGAAAATCCCAGTATACAATATAAATGTATTTTTATGTTCGTTATACATAATCTTTTTCACTTAAATTCTTGGAAAGATCAGAAATCATCGCCCAATAACAAATAACGTTTTAATAAATTCACCAACATAACAAAATCACTAGAATCACTAGAATCCAAGAAATTTTCAATCAAACTACGTACAAAATATACTTATATTATTATTCTGTTATATATACAATATAATACTTAATGTATATTTACATTAAGCTATAAATTGAATAAAAAGTTGAATGCATTTAAAAGTGTATAGAAAATTGTATAAAATAACACCACCCATGTTCAGATATCTCTTGGTCCTTTAATGTCACAAAAAAGAAAAAAGTTTTTATATTCAATAACTAAGTGTATATATATATAGATCCATCTAGGTATATAGAAATAAAATACTATTTAAAGAATTCTCATTCTATTATATTTTATTAGCAAAACGAAAGTAAAAATGTAATTTTTATACAAACAGAATGAACAAGAGGAGGTAATAAGATTTCTTGAACTTGTAATTTACACCATTTTTTCTGCTCTTCTATTCGATATTTTTTTTTTATTATTTGAATTCCAACATAGGTATTTATATTTTTTTCGGTTATATACTTTTATATATAAAGTTCAGAAAGTTGAAAAGATTTTTTTTTCTTCTTATATAACCCTTAACTTTATGGTATGGAATCGAATAAAGTGAATGTATTGTGTAAGGAAGATATCATAAAATTATAATATTAAATTTGACAAGTTCCATTGGACAAGAAAGGGAGAGTATTTTTAAATGTCGACTTTGATTTAATGTACCTATTTTAGTGTTTCGTAAAGGGGTGTAATTAATGCAACACTAAACGTTTCGATTTCACGTATTTGTTTTCATTAGGTTAAAATAGGTTAACGTTAATGTAGAAAATTGTTAAATTGTAATCCTTTTTGTTTATGTTGAATTATTAACAAACATGTTAAATTACATATTGAAAAACATAATTTTGTGAGATGATTATTTTGAAGGGTTGAGTTCGAGAATGTTATAGACGCATTGAAAATAGTAGATTTATTGATGGAAATCAGAAATAACCTGAATGTAAAGTAGAAATTTCAAGCAAATCAGAATAAATAAGGATTTCTAGGACTTTTCCCAAAAAATAAATGGAAAAATAATGCTAATTAGTTTATATCTGTGTGTTCGTTCTTTGGTCTTTAAGATAGAAATTTGAAATTTTTTCAAAGTTTTTATATCGTTTGTTTTTAGACGGTAATTTTTAAAAGTTTGAAGTTTTAGTAGTTTTTAAGACAACCACGTGCAAGTTATCGCTTCTCGAAATTTGTAAAATTTGTACTACTTTACAAACCATTTATTTGATTCAACTATATTAAGTGAAAATTTTTAAAAAACTTGCATTATAAGTGAATTTATTGTACCACCTTAACCTTTTATAACTGCAAGAGGAACTCCTCGAAAATTAACCACTTGAAAATTAGAGTACCTTAGAGAAAAATTAGAGTGAGGCTCGAACGCCTACAGCTCTTCAGCTCTACACGCGTAGCTTTGAAAAGCATAATGTTTCATATTTCTATTTATTTTAATTTCCTATACTAAATTAAATATAAAATGTTAAGAGAGCGTACCGCAGAAGAACTCAAAATCAATATTGACATGCATAAGCAATCCAAATATTTTCTTTAATATTTAATCTCATTTTATCAATATTTTTCCTCCAATATTAAACTTATATTCCATTTATATTAAATTCTAATAATCCATATACGTAATGGAAGAAACCAAATACTGCATAAGGTCAATAAACTAATCTGTAAATCATATTCAATTCACATTTTATTAAAAATTGCATAATTGCAAAATTTCAAATTCCTTTAGGAAAATTAGGAAGTACCTACATTAAAAATATACAGAACATTAAAAGGAAGTAAAAAATCAATGGTAAAAACCAAAACCTCACACAGCAAACTCTAAAACCCATAACCATCTATATGGAAATTCAATATGATTAGTTTTTAATAAAGAAAAATTTACATTATTCTTTTACGTATAAAAATATAAAAAATAATAATCAAATTTTTGATTTTACTTTTAAATTTCCGTCTATACCTTTTCCTAAAAATTTATTATTTTCAAATGAAATTTCTAAGGATATGAAAATATTTTTCTCTTCGAGAAAATTATTCAAAAATATTAAGAAAACTGCGCATATACATCAAGCTCATCATATATACCGTAATGAAAAATCATAAAATCCAGAAATTAAATTCTAAATATAGCAGTAACCCATCAAAGCTGTCATATTGATGTTAAAAAAAGAATATTGTCACGTAAAATTTTATAAAGTTATGAACGTAAATTATGTTGGGGTCAACGGCAAATATTTATACATATACTTATTCTGAATAATCTGATTACATTACATACGTTAGTATGTATGTATGTGTATTGTAAATATAATTAAATATTAATGAAAAATTTCATAATTTCTGAAATGTACTTGATTTCAAAAAAAAATTCTAAATTTATAATACTTACAGTACAGTAAAGATAGTGTATGTGTACCTAAAAATTTGCATATACGCGATGATTCAGTAATCAGTGACAACACATACCATTTAAAATTGTAGGGCATCAAATATAAGTAAAATTTTTGTTCAAAGCTGGATGTGAAATCTCGACGATTTCCAAAGTACAGGAATTTTAAAGAATCTTCACGAAGATTCTGAAAATAAGCAAAACAACTTGGGAAAATAAAAATTTCGTGAAAATTCTTTAAAATCCTTGTACCTCAGAAATCATTGAGATTTGACATCTACTACTGAACAAAAATTGTACTCATTTTTGTTGTCCAAAATGTTGGTGTATGTTATGTCACTGATATTATTGAGTCTCCCTGTATACGAACCTCGACAGCACTTTATATAGAATTAATGTGTGTACAAAAAACCATCATGAAATTGAAGAAAATTTCAAAATTTTTCAAATTAAATTTTTTGTTTTACTTGTTTCTTATTTTACTTTTTTATATCCTTAATTCAAGAGGTATATATATGTACATATAATATACTGAAGTTGCTTACCTTTAATCATTCACCTGGTGAAATATTTATCCTACTATAAAGACTATAACGTCAGATAGAAATAAAATATAAATCATTAGGTATTCTTTGCTCGCGTAAAATATTTTTCGTCAATTTTTTTTTTTTTTAATTTTATTCAAGATTAGGGTTTATGCTTCATTAAATATTAAGATTTATTCTTTACCCTGTTTTTCGTATCTTGCTGGCCATTTTAGTTTCTTTTTTTTTTCTCTTGTTTTTTTACACGTTTCCATAATAATTTTTATGTAACAATTTTTTTAAAAACAAAACACAAATTTCGGGTTATTAATTCAATTTAATGTAATATCGATGTAGGGTACTTGTATGTGTGTTTGATGAATTCAAAAATTTTTTACGAGTACGATACCCTTTCCTTTCTTGTTTCTCTTTCGATTTTTATTATTTTCGATTTATTCTATACCGACATAAATAGCTACCCAACTTCTTTATTTTAATTTATTAAAGCGACCAAAATGCTTTAAATTTGAAATTTAAAAGCTCAGGATTTCTGAGGGAGCAAAATATTTGTTTCATAATTTGTAAAGATATTTTAATTTCTTAGTTTTAGTTACATTTTTTCATAAACCTTACGTTAATAATTACGTTAAAAATGGAATAATGATTTTACTCAAAAAATTGCTAATTTAGGAAAACCATTCTTTATTAAATTTCAAATTTGAACAATAAGTGTAGGCTCAGGCAGCCATGCAATTTTTATGGTTTTGGAACTGTTTGATAGTTTATTTGTATTCTATAGGTTTATATTCTTGTGCGCATACATGCAATTGTATGATTCCATACAATTAAGCAATCAAACTGTTTGCAAAGATTTGCAAACTAATTGCAATTTTAATAGTTAGCGCAATCGATTTGAATTGAAGCAGTTGCTTAAATGTGAGTGCCTCGATTTTACAATCAAGCAGTGTAATTACAAAATCAAAAATTGCATACCCTGATTGAGCCATAAAATTAGAAAATTTTATCATCACATCTGAATATTACCTACAATTTTTAATTGAAAATGTAAATAAATAGGCTATCATTCATTCCTCCTATTGAAAAATGCCTCACAATCCTTCAAAACAAAAGGAATTTCTAAAATTTCAAAATAATTGTTTGGAGGATAGTTTATAAGCTATGTTTTCAAAGTATGCAATAACGAGTATTTAAATATGAAGTTTTCAGTATTTATCTAGATTTCTTGATTCGGTTTTTTGCCAATAACTTTTGGAAAAAATGTGCTTATTAGTTTCACTCTGTCCGTTCGTCCGTCCGTGGACATGTTTACAAAACTTCTACACCCTTGAAGATAGAAACTTGAAATTTTATATGTACATAGATCTTTACTAGAAACTTATTTCAACCATCCAAAACCCTAAAAATTCAATTTTTTAACTATTTATTGCAATGAAACCATAAGCATTATTCAAATTTTGCAAACGCAGAAAGGCAGTGGCTTGCTTCACCTATCGTAGCATATTATAGTTAAACTTTAAAAAAATAAAATGGCTGTTAAAATTTACCGTTACCTAAAATACGCTTTTTACAAATTTTTTAAGGTCGTTTTTCTTCTAGACCCCAGGTTGTATTAGCTTAAAATTTTAGCAGCTTTTAGACACTAATAAATAGTTTTGGTAGAAGAAAATTTTTTTACATCTCCACCCCCTCTCAACTTATCGCCTCTTGAAATTTGTAAAATTTGAATTTTTGACGCCTTATATTTCCGAAACCACAAGTTTTTTCAAATTTCTATAAACGTAAAAAGCTAACGGTAAATTCCATGACATTAAAAAATATAATTATTTTTCTTAACTCACACAATTAACCCTTAAAATCGAGCATTATGTTAACCCCTCTTTATATTAATTTTTGCTTTATTTCAAAGACTTCATGTATGCATCATCCTAAATATATGCAATCCTAGAAATAGTTTTGTATATGAATGAAAATAATTTTAATAGTGTGGTAATACATAGACTGTATTTACAAGCAGTGTTTTCAGTTGTTGAAGGGAAAAGTACTAAAATGCAAATAATTGGTTTGACCCAATTTTATTAATTAAATGATTTGGTCACCTTAAATCACTTAAATATTGTTTTAAATTTTTATATTTTAAATGCGGGGAACAAAAAAAAAATCTCTTTTTTTTTTTTTTGTTATTTTATTTTTTTTTTTTTCCTTTTCACTTCTTTTCCACATTAATTACATTATATAATATAATATTTATTTTAAATTTATTTCTTTTTAATCTTTATATATAATCAAATTATATATAGGTATACCAAATTGTCCATCAGGATTTGATGAATCTGAAGAAGAATGTGGTACAGCAAGAAAATTATTAGAATTATCTGGTGGTATATTTGCTGCATTAGGTTGTATTGCAGCAGCAATAACAGCATGTATACTATTTTGTATATTTGGTTTAATGAGAAAACGAAAAAAATCTGTTAATCAAAAAACTGTTTTAAATGGTACTATGAAAAAGGATACATTTAAAAAGGATCCATTATATATTGATCCAGCATCCTGACACGGGCTTCAACCGGTCGAATATATTCAAGTCGATCGGGAAACTACTGTGTGATATGCTGCTATTTCAAATGCAATTACTAATAATATTAATATTAATAATTATTATGTTACTTATTTTGCTGGATAATGATGTTACTGATTATTAATAATTATTATAATACAAATGATGATGATGATGCTGTAATCTATATAATATTAAATTTAATTATAAATATATATAATTATAATAATGATGATATAATGATAAAAACATATGGTGTGTGAAAGGATTAATGTAAAAAAACAAAAAAAAAAATATATAGTGAAAAAAATTAAATTTAATTGCTCTTAAATTTCGACAAAAAAAATTATTTTTATTAAATTATAAAAATTATTTATATTAATTTTCTTAAATTATAATTTTTAAAGTTAAAAACTATTATATGAAAAAAAAAACAAGAACTATATAGAATAATAAACTAAAAATTCAAAAATTTTATTTAAGAATGAAAAAAAAACAAGTTATTATGAAAATTGAATTATTTTTAAGTCAAAAAACAAAAAAAATATGAACTATTATAAAAAAAAAAATTTAAACTATAATTATAAAATGCAATGAATTAAATTCAATTAAATGAAGACAACAAAACTGAAACACAAAAACCAAAAAAAAAAAATTTCTTTTTATAAAATTGTTAACTTTTTAGAGAAAAAAAAAAATTTAATATAAAAAACTTTTAATTAAATAAACTTTGTATTGATCTATTGATTAAAATAATTTTGCCCATTAATATTTTTTTTATATATATATTAATAAATTGTAATTAAACTGAAAGAAAGCAATTTTTTCTATAAATAATAATATTAATGAATGAGATAATTACTTATAAATAATTTATTATATTGCATTTATTTCTCCACCATTTTATTAAATAAAAATTTTTATTTCAATATTTTTAAAATATTTTAATTGAAAACTTTTATATAGACATATTACACACAATATTATAAAATGGAATTTAATTAAATTTTTGTTAATTTTTAACAAGATTATTGTTATTTATTAAATTACTGCCTATATAATAGGGTGTTTTGCAATAAGGTGGCAAATAATTTTAATTAAATGTTATATGGGTTTAATTTTTAGAGTTAATTTTTAAGCAATTTCAAATTTTCGAAAACTATGGCTCAAAATCAAATCGATTGGAAGACTAAAAATAAAGAGAAATCTATTGACTGTAAAACAAGCTCCCGGTGTTTACTATATACTGCTCGGTTCCGAAACAAGAAGTATTTATTTATGTATAGAAATAATCTGGTACCACCTACAAATAACCTGGTACTCCTGGGAAAATGAGTATAATATATGTAAACATTTCCTCCCCCGGCATTCATATAATTTTTTGCTGGAAATTGATCAAAGAATCATTATTGAAATTTTTTGCCACATTATGCGAAACACTCTGTATATGTTAAAGCTCATGGAATCCACAAAAGGCCATTTATTGTAAATTTACAATTATTATTTTTAATATCGAGTTTCCATGAGCTCTTAAATTTAAATGTAATTTAAATTTGATAAATTTTTAATATTAATTTATAAACAAGAACTTCATCTTTAATTTTCTGAATTAAATCATCTAATCTTCTGATAATCTTCTGATTCGACACTTTCCTATTTATACTTTTTATTTATTTTCAAATGATTTTAATATTTTCTTTGTTATTAAATTAAATTTAGTAGATATTTGATTCCACGTTTTTTTTTTGTTCAAAATTTTTCTATTTTAAATCTCTTTTTTTTTTCGTTATTAAAGAAATAAACCCAGTTATAGAAGCTTCGGGTAGTGTTTACTACATTTTTGAAACTTTTTTGTTCGTTTCAATAAAATTTTATTAATAAAATTTGGATTATTTCTTTATTAAATCTTCTAGAATTTGATTAAATTTCTGTATTATTGTTATGTAATCAAAAACACAAGTTGTATATGTTCTTTGAAAATCTGCCATTAAATCAACTGCCAAATTAATTAAATTTATTATATAAAAATTATTAGTTTAATTAAAAAAAAAAATAATAATTTTTAAAAAAATAATTTTTGGCTGCGCATCTTTCAAATTATATCAATTATAACATTATATTCTACTCAATCTGAAATAAAAATTATTCGGGAATTCTATCTTTAGAAAGCAATTTTATAGCAACTATGATAAACGTGATGTTTTAAATAATAAACAGTGAGTAATTCATAAATTTTAAAAGAGTGCAATAAAAATTTATTACATTCTCTCTAAATATTGTCAGAGAATATTGTTATTTATAAATATTTAATACCTTTAAAAAATATTAATTTCTAAAAATTCGCCCTGAGAAAATTTTATTGGGAAAAAATAAATATTGAGCAGGTAGGTATAAATGCAAGGGTAAACATGCGAGTTCAAGGTAATTTAGGTCTAAAAACGTTTAGAGTATAATATAATGATAATAATTTTAATTTTGTAACTTGCATTTTTTAACATGATTAAAAAGAGAATTGTTTTCACTCTAAAACAGAACCAAATAATTCAAAAAATGTTTTTTCAAAAGAAAATTTTCGTCTTAGAAAATAAAAAATAATTCTTTTGCAAAAATCTAGATTCCAATGTAAAACAGGCCTAGATTTTTATTTTATATTAATAATGTTAAGGGACATTAATCAAATCAATATTAATTAAAAATTGCTTTCTAATAAGATGAAAATTAAAAAATTAAAAGTAAAATCGAGAAAATTTTTCAAAACTCCAACAAATTTATTGCTAAAATCAATGCTTTTATGTTAGCCACTTATTTCTTTCAATAAAAATTTTCATCATTCTAATTTAAATATTAAATTTTATTTCAAATTTCATACTACATATTATATATGAATTGCATTAAATTAGGGGCATTAATTTTATTTTTATTTTATTGTACCAAATAGTATACATATATAAATAAATTTTAAGGCTTAATACCCCCAAAGTTTAATATGAGAATTTGAAAACAAAAAATGA
This sequence comes from Condylostylus longicornis, assembly GCF_029603195.1. Lineage (NCBI taxonomy): Eukaryota > Metazoa > Arthropoda > Insecta > Diptera > Dolichopodidae > Condylostylus > Condylostylus longicornis. The sequence goes on from NW_026578116.1 coordinate 2,269,165, forward strand.
AAACAAAAAAAAAAACAAAATAAGAAAAGAATTTAAAATTCTATCCCTATTTAAAATTAGTAATGCTTTAACAAAAAAATTAATATTTAAAATTATTAATTACAAAAAATATTATTAAATTAAAAAACAAAAAAAAAAAAAACACAAAAAAAAAATTAAATTATAATTTTTCTATAAACTGTCCATGGCGGTATCTTGCCTTAAAATAAGTCTTAGAAACCAAATTCTAGTCTTAAAAAATTAAATTTAAATTTAAAACAAAAATACTTAGTCTTAAATTAATTAAAAATTAAAAAAAAAATTATTATAATAAATAAAATAAAAAAAAACTTGTAAAATAAAATATAGGAAATGAATGAAAATTTGTAAAAAGAATTGTTTAAATTAATTATAAAAATTAGTTATTTATTATTAAAAAAATTAAAAGAAAATTAAATACAAAACAAGAGTAAATTTAAAATTTATGAAAGAGAAATGAAGTAGACAAATCAATTAATAAAATTATGAAAAATCAAAAAAATAATTGAAGCCAAGAAATGAAAAATTAATTAGAGTTTTCACAATAGAAATTGAATAAAAATATTTTAAAAGAAAAACTGTTATATTCCCTTAATAATTTTATTTTAAAAACCCGGTTTTGTGCAACACTATTATTATTGGTTTTTAATTTGTTTCACAAATATTTTAATAATTCTTAAATTCACGAAATTAATTAATATTGTGTAGATTAAATTTTTTTCAATATTCAATGCTGCAATCCTTAATGACAAATTTTGTTGGTAAAAAATGAGTCATGAGTAAATTCGTCACAAATAATATATTATAATACATTGAAACTCTTGAAAGTTTGAAAGGTGGAATGCAACAAAAAATTTTCTAATTTGTGCAAGCTTCAAACAAACAAGAATAAATTCAGAACCTTTCGCAACTTTCCATTTCAGAAAGCTATTGATATTTAATTTCAGAACATAAAGCTCGTTCAAAAATCGTATTATACTGAATTTTTATATAAACTCTATAAAAATGAACTAATTTTGATTATTATGGACGTGATATGTCAGTAATTTTCAATGCTGTCATCGTATGAGCAAACCAAAAATTAGTAAAACAATTTAATTAAAATTCAAATTTATTAAATTCAAAATATCACCAGAAGAAAAAATTTACTTAAATATAAGAAACTCCATAAGCTGTGACTAATCAAGAGCGCAAAACAAAATGGTCACCATAGGGAATAATGGTCAAATAAAAAAAATAATTGTTTCTTTTTTCAAATGCTAAAAATTATTTTAATCTAAAGGGTATACCAAAATTCACACAAGATTTGAATTTTTCACCATTTTTGTGGTAAAGTGTTGCCAACTAAAACCATCTTTTCTTTTAAGATATTTTCAATTGAAATTTTTAAAATTTTAGTGATCAACATACGGAATATGGCCGTAGTCTTATTCAAAATTCATATTTCAATAAAAAAACATGACTAATTTCAAGAGTACTAAAATCTTGGTCAGATGATACAAGGTGACGTCTCTATGGAGGTTTTACTGTATTTATAAATATTTTCGATTTTAAATTGACCCAATTTCCGTTTTAAATTCACAACCTATATCACAATAATAATTTTTTTTTTATAATTTACTAAACGGAAATTCAATCTTAAAACATAATAAATTTGACCTAAATTAAAAATGCAACACACTTTAATTATAATTTTATTAAATCAAAATTATAATTTGAAAGAATAAAATTTTAAAATTTTTATTTTATAAGATTATTAAAACTATTTATTTCACGTAACATTTAAAGGTATGTGTTTCCGGTAAAATCTAAAATAAAAGAGAAAATTAGGCATTTAGTCTACATTCTGTTTTTATTTTCTTAATTTAATTAAATTGAGCACTTTTCTCAATTAAAAGTTTTTTTAGTTTTTAAATAAATTTTTTGGTACTTCCTAGATTTTATTTAAAATATTTTCAGTCATAAATAAGCCCCAAATATTAAGAGCTTAATTTTAAAGATATTTTTAAAATTTTCTTGAAGGCTCATATTTTCTCAATTATCATTTTAATTGATGGCAAAGAAATCGAATTATTTTTGAAATTATACAGCTCATGTAAAATATAATTGGCGAAACGTTGCGCATTTGTTAAATTTTCTCGAATTTCACTCTTTTTCGATCTAGTTTTTTAATTTATTTTCGTGTACTTTATAATTTGCCTCATTTTGTTGTTAAATTAGGCTTATAAAATTTTTTAATAGAATGAACTCTGGCTCATACTCAAATCACCTGAAATTCGACTAGATAAACGATGAAACTATTCGACGATGTAGTAGAAGTTATGTAGTCTTCAACCTATTCTAAGAGCACAAGAATTTTAAAGAAACGAAAAGTCTTTCAATCTTTTATTTTATTGGTATTTTTGTTAAATAAGGTTTAGTTGAAAAATTACATACTGCTAAAATACAATTCAATTTTTTAAGCTTTAAAAATTCAATTCAGAATTAAAATTAAAATTAATTTATAAAATTGGAAATAAAACAAAAAAAAAAAATAAACTGTCAATAAAAATTCTAAAATACTACAAGAAAACTCTAATTAATTATTCTATCAAAACCATATACAAATATTATGTATTTAAAATATACATCAGAGAAGATAAAATGAAAAAATATTCCAAGAGGTGACCACTATAAATAAATCAATATAACACATGCACACATGAAATTTCATTAAAGAACAAAACAATAGATAAAATGCAATTAAAAAAAAATTAGATGGAATCTGAACTATAAGTATGAAAATTTCTAAGAATATTTTATTATTGTATTTTAATGAACATGTTTTCAATTTAGAAGAAAATGTAGAAAATCTATAGGAGTATAAAAGAAAAATACAATATTCACAACAACAACAAAAATGAACCATAAAATACACCATAAACAATTTTTAATTACGAAAAGATAAAATGATTTTATCATACTAAATTTAAATTTTACCATATAAAATAAAAATTAGAAAAGATAAGTTCAATTTTCCGAAATATGTTCATGTAAAAAATGAGAAAACAGACATACTCGATGACTAAATAGATTTGAATCAAATAAGTGTTATACGGTAAAAATTTTCAAATTTCTCATAGAATAATGAAAAAAAATTTTTTTTAAAAATTAATTTATTTTCCTTTTGATTCCCGATACTAGTTTTCAAGGTATGGTTTTAACACAATATTATAATTTTCAATCAAAAAACTTTACCTTATTAGTTATTCAATTTTAAACACTAAATAGAAAATTCAATTCTAGTATATAGCATTATAATTGCTTTTATAAATCTCAAGTCCACTTAATCAAAATATTCGATATTAAGAATAATGAGATTCTATGTAATTTTTCAATTTAATGATAAATTTTGATTATATTCTAGAATATTGATTAATTGAAATACAACAAGTCAAGCATGATCTAATTAAAATTCTTCTTTCTCTGCATTACAGTCCCATGTGGACCAAAGCTTCCTGTACTATCCTCTTCCAAATTTCCCGATCCTTTGCTGCCGTGATGTAGTTGTTGACATTCATGATTTTCAGGTCGTCTACTACCGAATCAATCCACTTCATTTTAGGTCTGCCTTTAGCTCGAGTTCCATATTCTTTTCTATTTAATATTATTTGAGCCTTGCTATCTTCAGGCATTCGGATTACATGGCCCAGCCATCTTATCCTTTGCGCCTTTATATATCTTATGACCGTTTGGTGCTTGATTAATTCCTCCAGCTCGTTATTGTTTCTAATTCTGTACGTTCCATCTTCATTTCTAACCGGACCATAAATTTTTCTCAACATCTTTCTTTCAAATACAGATAATAAGTTGCAATCAGATGTTTTTAATGTCCAACATTCACAACCATAGGTGAGTACTGGTTTAATTAATGTTCTGTATATACTTAATTTACTCCTTATTGACAGTAATTTGGAACGTATAAGTTTTGAATGAGTATAAAAACATTTATTAGCCGCACTTATTCTATCTTTAATGGCACTGGTTGAGTCATCTGAGCTGGAGAAAATGACGCCTAAGTACTTAATTTGAGGTACACTTTCAAACTTGTAATTTCCAATATTTAAACTTTGCGTACCCCTCAAATTTCTGGCTTTTATAAAATATTTCGTTTTCTGTTCGTTTATGCTGAGACCGATATTATTAGTATTTCGCTCTAGTTTTAGAAATGTGTCTTTTAGTATTCTTACATTCCTGGCAATTATAACTATATCGTCCGCATATGCACAAATTTGTACTGACCTGGTAAATATTGTTTTGTCAGTACCAATATCTTTCAGAGCATAATGCAACATTAGGTTGAATATCAGTGATGAAAGGGCATCCTCCTGTAATCTAATTAAAATGCAATTAATAATTATTGTTATATTCAAATTTTGTTTTCATATAGTTTCGTAAAAATCTATAATTATATTAATATTTATGATATATAAGCCATTTAGTGAATATCCTAACTAACTCCAATAAAAACGTTGAAAACATGATAGAAAATAAAAACGATTCTATTAAATTTTATAATTTAAATTTAAAATTCTATTAAATTAGTAAAAAAAAAACGACTATAGAGAACAGTTTTACAAGGCTGTTAGACTTTTTATATGAACTACAACCAAATTACATTGGAGGTAACTAAACTAATGAAAACCACATTACATTTTTAACATATTTTTTTAAAAATAGCCGCTAAGACTCTCAAGTCTTAATAAGGACCGTTGTCAGTCCAATTTTCCTCCGAAATTTTCCCAATCTCAAGTGTTTTTTCAAAATTTTTATATTTCATTTTGTTATTTCAGCAATTTTATTCATTGATCTAAAAAAATGAAATATAACAAAAATTTCTCTGGAGTCAGTCGTTCGATTAAAAACAATTACACCACCGTTAATTTTCATTTACGCAATTTTCGATGATTCTTCTCAGTAGTGTCATATTACTTCTTCATATTTTTTAGGAATTTGAAAGATATTTTAAAACACATACAGAAATATTGTAACAATATTAAAATTTAGAGGAACTCGGGCACATTTAGCGGGAGCCATAAATTTTTCAAATAACCGCATATGGCTCGTTAATCGTAGTTTGACTATCCCTACTCTATACAAATTGAAATAAATCAAAGTTCCCTGCAATGAAATATTTATTGTTTAACATTCCTAATATTTATAAAACAAGAATAGTTATAGCTATTATATTGTATCCTACAATACCCACGGTAATCAAATTTAATTTCAACACTAATCAAATACAATAATGCTTAAACAAAAATTTCATACAAGAGTCAGTAAATCTAACAAGGCATTTTAACAATAATTATAAAAATAAAATTCAAATTATTAAAAAGGACAAGAAAATTAATAAAAAGAAAGAAAAAAACTTTAAAAAATATTAAAAAACAAATTCCTATATAGAAAAAGAAAAAAAAAACACAAACAATTTTTTTTTTTTTGGTGATTTTATTCGATAAAAATATTGAAAGTATGCATACGATAAATAGTCATAAACTCATAAATATATTATGTAGGTACGAGTATATACAAATCTTTGTGTATAACATATTTATAATTCTATATAACAATATTCAATAAAGTAAATGTACATAACAACTCAAAATATTAAAAAGAAATTAAAAAAAAAAACTAATTTTATAAATTGTATAATAAATTTTAAGACACACAAAGAAAAAATAGGTAAAAATTAAAATTAAATAAAAATTAGAAAAAAAAAATCTAGAACAAAATTTCAACAGAAAAGGTTTAACAAAGTGTATAGATTATAAAAAAAAAATCAAAAATTAAATAAAAATTAAAATTGATATTAAAATTATAAAAATTAAAATACATTGTATGATAAGTAAATATATAAGAAGAAATATAATTGAACACATAAACACACTCACACACACACAAAATTAGACTACCTTATATAAAATTCGTATATAAAATAGCTATACTAAAAATAGAAACAAAAACCTAATTAAAAAATTAATAAAATTAAAAAAAAAAAAAAACAAATAAGCAAAGAACAGAAAAGAGAGAAAAAAAAATTTAATTTAATTTTGAATTTATTGTAAAATAATTAAAAAAACAAAATTACCGTTATAATATAAACTAGCAATACATAGGATTTAAAATTATAAAAACAAAAATAAAAAAAAATTAAATTAAATTAAAAAATATGCAATATGTTTGAATATTTGCGAGATCTACAATATGAAACAAAAAAACAAAATATATTTGAATAAAAAAATATGAAAAAAAAAAATTAAACTAGACTATTTAATTATGTAATTGTAATCGTTTTAGACGCGCACTTTAATAAACTATTAAAAACAGAACAAAATAAAAACAAAAAAACAAAAAAATTAATTTCAAATTTGTAAAAATAAATGAAAAAAAAATCAAATGAAAAAATCGGTAAATTCAATACACAGAGAAAAACAAAAACAAAAACAATTCAAACAATTTCAAAAAAATTTAATTGAAAATAAAAATATTTTCCCGATAATAACATTATAGAAAACAAAAAAAAAAAAAGTAATTAAATTTTTTTTAGTTTAAAAAGAGAAAAAGAAATTGTGGAAAAAATAATTTGAAAAAAACAAATGAAAATTTGGTAACATAGTACTATAGCAGGGTGATTCAGATTTAAATTTTCAGAATTTTTAAATTTAATTGATCTACGAGATTTGTTAGTTTCCTTTCAATTTATTTCAAATATTTCACTCGAAAATAAAAACGTCCTTTTAGTCAGTTTTAATGGTTCTTTAAATTAATTGTCTGGACTCCTTTATATGAAGAGTCTCGGTTTCAAAGCCCGGTCAGGTCACTATAAAAATTATATTCAGTATTACACAGTTTAATAAACACAGTTTAATAAAAATAATACCAGCAAAATGAAACAATAAAATCAATAATCATAATTATTTAATATAAAAGAAAAAAGTTCGGGAATGACACAAGAAACTTGTTCATGATTATCTACGATATTATGCACCAGCCCTATGCTCCTTCCATGGAGAGAAGTAGAAAAAAAATAAAGTTGTATTATTTAATATGGTATTATTAGGGCTTTAAATTTACAATTCCAATCCAAACTTCAATCAAACAAATTAACTTTCAATTCAAATTTCAAACTTCAGGACCTAAAATTTTCATTTTGCAGTTAGATTGATTAAAAAATATTATTATTTACTATTTAATAATTAAATAAATTTTTTTTTAATTTTTAGTTGAGCGTCATAATTAAAACTTTAAATTATTTAAAACGATAATAATTATGTAGAAGAATTTATTCATAACGTAATAATTGTCAAAATATAATATGTAATTAGTAATGCAAAACATTCAAAGGTCTTTTTTTTCTGAGTCACCCTTTATATATTCACATTTTACCAGTCAATTACTTAAAAGCTGTAAAAACTCGAATCATGATTAAATATTTTTGGTTTTCATTTATTTTTCTATTGTATAAAATGAAATTAATATTAAATCGAAGTCCAAATTGAGCTCTATTATAAGATTCAGATCAGGAAGCGTAAAACTAAATTATGTTCTATTTCAGCTAATTTTTACACAATAATTGTCACATTTTCTGTAAAATAACTGTTATACTTGTATATTTAACTTGAAAACAGTATATTTTGAGTAGTTACAGTTTTCAAACAATCGATCAAATGTTATTACGACTCCTCTTGTATCATCTTGAGAAAATTTGAAAAAAATTTCTAAATTTTAAAAAGTTTTCTATTTAAGTTTCAAAATTCTGTTTAATAAAAAATTATTTAAAAAATTTTATTCAACAAAAATATGAGATTTAAAGGACAAATGATTTTAAAGTAAAGTTTATAAACAATGTTTTATTTAATGTAAACGCATTTTCCACTTAAAAAATATTATATGTCCAGGATTATAGCAAGCAAGCTTTGTGAAGAAATTAATTCCTATCCTGCTTAAGCTTTTCATAAAAAAAATTTAATTATCATCACTATAAAAATTTGGAATAAAATTTAATTTCATGGCAGTGCTTGTAAATTTAAGAAAAATACGAAATAATGGTAATATTTAATATATCAAATACCGGCGGGAAGAAATATTGAAAATCGAAATATTTTTTTGTTTTCATTTAATTTAAACTATAATATAGTTTTCATTGTCCTCTTTAAATAAAAGATAATTTGAACTAATTTCTTATAACAATAAGAAATTGAAATTGCTTTATGCAACTATAGACCAAATGGATGACGTAATCAAAGGAACGAGTCAAAAATATTTATTTAATTATGTATATAAAACTACTCGAGGGTGGTAACATGACTGACAATGCCAATATTGATATGCTAAAAACGACGGGACATAATTGAACCGTACAATTCCTGCTCATACTTATACAAAAAAATTTCTACTGGAGCAATTTCAAGGTAGTACGAATTTCAAGGTTAGACAGGCCATGTATTACGAGTATGATTTGACGCCAAAACCGTTTCGTAATGAAAGGAAGTGCTACTGTATCCAACACGTCACAATATATTTTGGACGACGACCCCAGAATTTTAAGCAAGGAACGAAGGGAATTTCACCAAGCTCCGGGTCCCACTGTTGGCCACGAGCCAACGCGTCGTAAAAGCCGAAAATGTGACAAATATCACATCAGTAAAAAATTATCATTCATATTCCGATTGTTATTGTAATGTTTATTCAAAAACAATCAAATTCCAATTTCTTCTACTTTTCGCGAGGAATTAAATATTTTAAACAAAAATATTATAAAAGTCCTTAAAATCTCATATTTTTAAAATTTTATATAAATTAATTTTTTTTAATAAACTTATTTTTTTAAATTAACTTTTATCTAAAGTGTATTTTTTTTCTCAAATTAATAACGCATACATATTTAAAATAATTAAAAATAAAAAAAAAATACAAAAATTCAAAAAAAAAAAACAAATAACTAATCAATGTCGATTAATAAAATTGTATCAAAAAAAAAAATTAAGTAAATAAATAAGAAAGAAAAAAATTGTCATATAACATTAATTATTTACTACACATACTGCCAACCAATATTTGGTTAAATATTTTTTTAAAAAAAAATAATAATAATAAAAATTCAAAATAAATTAATAAAAACAATACATAAATATATTATATATGTATACTCGTACATATATATATGTAGAATGACGATAATTGTATAACAATATAACAGAAATAAATTTACGAAATTTTCATTTAAAAAATAAAAGCAAAAATGTAATTTTAATATTATATAAAATAATTAATTAATTAATAAATATAATAGGATAAAACAAAAAAACAAAAAGAAATTTGAAATTCAAAAATGTATAGCAAAAAAAAAAAACATTAAAAAATTAAAAACTAAGTATAGCACATGTTAAAAAAAAATTAATTAAAAAAAAAACGAACAAAAAAAAAGGAATTTAAATTATAAAAAATTTTCTCTTGTAAAATTTTACTACAAAAAAAAAAAAAAAATAGTCATACATGTAGATATGTTATTTAGTAAATAAATATCCGTATGTATGTGTATGTATATGTATATAAAATTAATTCGAAAATTTTCACTCAATTTCTTATATTAAATGAGAAAATCGTTTTACTCCTTATTTCATATCTTTTCAACCTTATACCTTATAAATCTATTCAATTCTTTCTCTCTCTCTTTTAAATTTAAACTACGAAAAGATATGAAATTAAGAGTAAAATATGAGTGTAAAATAATAATTATTAAGAGTAAAATATAATTTTGTAACTATAATTTTTACTCTTTTTATTAATTTAGTTTATTATTTTTATATTTAATTTTAATTAATTAATATAAAATTATATATTATTTTGATATTATTAATGAAACTAAATTATATTATGATAAATACATAAATAGACGTACATATATATATATATATATATATAAATAGATGAACTTTCAATCGAGGGTGCCAATTACTTATTATATAGAAAATTTATAAATTTAATGAAAATATTTAAAATTAAAACTAAATATTATTAAATAATTATTGAAATACACAATTATTATTGTATACCTAATAAAATTATGTTTATATTAATTTCAATTTTAATCACACAGAAAATAAAAATTAATCTTAAATTAAATTTTTTAATATTATTAATTTTAAATTAAAAAATTTAATTTTTTTAAGTATAACAGATAAATTTTACAAATTTTTGATTGTTTTTCCCTTAAATTAAATAAATATTATCAATAATTTAATTTTAAAATTAAATTTAAAACAAAATTTATTAAAAACGATTCACAATTAATTATTTTAAATTTTAATTTTATTTTTATAATTAATATTAAAAAAAAATTTAATATTATACATTTGACAAGGACAGATTGTAAACTTCAATATTTAAATTAAATATTTCAAGTATATTACAAAACGTTTAATTTATATAACATTATTATGTTTATAACATTATTGAATTGATTATACTTTAAAATCACTCATATTAAAATTTAAAATAAATATTTTTAATAAATCATTTAAATATTATTTTTGTTGTAATTAATTTTCATATTTTTTTAATGCCATTATTATTTTGATTATAATTATATTTGAGTACATAATATAATAATTAAATTCAGATTAATTTTTTTAAATGAAATTATTATTTATATAGCATAATAATAATAATAATAATAATAAAATGTCAATATCATTCTTATAATATATTTTAATATAAGAATCATTTTAATGATATTAAATTAATTTTTCCTATAAAAAATGGAATATTATTCTTATAAATTGAAAATATTGATATTTTTTTAAATATTTTCTCCAAATTACTGAGTCCAATATAATCATTACAGTAGAACCAGTTTAATTATATTATTATAATTACAATATAGCCCGATATAGACAATTTATTTTCCATGGCATTCCAATTGGCATAACATTTTTAATAACAAAATTGCAATATAGTAATTATTGTAGAACCAGTAGAGAAATTCAAGTACATAGTTTAATTTTATAATAATTCAAAATTATTAAAATAAAAATCCACAATAATAATAGTCTATCTCAAAAAAATTATGGTTCAATTAAAAAAATATCCTAATCAGAAATTTATAGAAGACCTTGTATAAATAATTTAAATTTTTTTTTTTGAAATTTTGTTTCAGAAAATTCAAGAATCAATGCCAAGCATTAAATTCTTGTGTCAGAAGTATTTCACAAATTATTTTTAATAGCTTACAATTGATTTTCACTATAATGACGATTTGTCTAAGCTCAATTTTTCTTTACAATTAAATATCATCTTGTTCATCAGGACATTAACATTTCTCAGAATTAAGACATTGTTTTATACTTAATTTTATTCATTCTTTTGGAGTTCTTAATAATTTATTAAACAATCATTTGCAATATTACAATATAATTAATTTAATATAGACACCTACCTATTACCAATAAAATTTTGAGCCAGACAAACTACTTCTATTGCGCTATAGCATATTATTATATTTTGATTTTTTTAATAGTTATTTTCGTTATATAATATCAAAATTAATTTATGTACAATCATAATTTTATAATAAAATTAATATATATTCAAATTTTTCAATTAAAAAACAAAAAAAAAATAAAAATCAAAATTTATTTGAAAAACAAAACAGAAAACAAACCAAACATATTTACCCTTTTTAAAAAATTTATGAAAAAAAAAAATAATAGTAAAAGGAAAAAAATGGTAGTTATAAATTAATGATGATGAAGCTTTCAATCGATGTTATTAAAATATTAATTTATTTTTAAGTGAAATTCAATTAAGTTTTATAAAATAATAAAATAATTAATTTTTAATATAAGCATTTTAAATTTTTTCATATTTTTTTTTTTTGAAACTTTAATTTAATTAAAGAATAACTAAATATGAAATGCTTTATTAAAAATATCGCGCCATATTAAGTGAAAACTAGAGTCAATATAACAAACAGGACATTTTTTTTTGAACACAACAAATCGAAAATCCTTTTTTTTTTTTTAATTCAGAATAGCGAATCCAAAATTTTTAAGAAAGAAATTGTACTGTACGAGATGACGACACGAACAAATGATCGCCCTCAATTATTATGCACACACCAATTACCGCGCTTAGAATAATACAATCACTTTTTTTCGTAACATACTGCAGAAAATTATCAATGAGTGTGTGCACAATTTTAGCAAAATACTCTTTCGTGTTATTCCGGAATACCAACGCGTCTAATTTTAAGGGTCGAGTGTAAAATATTTTAAAAATTAATTTTTTTTTTAATTTTAGAATTTTGTTTTTACAAACGCATTATTCAATAGAAAGAGCAATCACAATTTTTTTGTTAATTTTAAAAATGTGAACAAATATAAAAAAAAAAATAAAAAAAAAACCAAAAAACAAAAATAAATAAATAATTTTTTTGTAAACAATTTTTTTATACTGAATAAATTTATTAAATAGGTAAAAGAAAAACAAAAAAAAAAATTAAAATTAAAAAAAAATCAAAAAATTAATTTTAAAGAAAAATTAAAATAGAGAAATAGAAAAGGAAAACTAAAAAAAAACACAACTTTGTATAATAAAAATCTTAAAAAAAAAAAAGAAAATTACAGTAAAAAAAAATTAATTTAGCCAAAAAAAGTTAAGAAAAAAAAATTATATTAAAAAAAAATAAATGTAAGAAATTTAAAATGAAAAAAAAATAAAAGAGAAACTGATGCACTGAAATAGAAAGAGAAAAAATATTTAAAATAAAAATTTATTTGAAAAATAAAAATCACCATTTTGTTTTCATTTTCAACTCGCGATCATCTTTCTGCATCTCCATTCAATCATGAAGAAGCCAAGCAATGAAAATGGAAATTTTGTTCAACAAACATTTGGAAAATAATTTATTTAGAAATGAGAGAGATTAGAAAAGTATCCTTTGCCAGGATATTTATTTAATATCCTTTTATCAAAAATATTTTAACAATGCTGCCAGAATTAAAATTCCAGCGTCATTTATTTTACATTTACTGTACTGAAAACGTCGAACAGCTTTATCAGCTTAAACAATAAAAAAAAAAACAAATTGACCGTGCCAACTCTCTGAAATTTCGTACGAATGTTTTCTGTATATAGTTCGTGTTAATAATATTAGTTGATTTTTAGCCCTGTTATTAAACTTGCTTTGAAATTTTTAGGGTATATGAGTATATTGTTTTTATAGAATAGTATAACAATGGCAAGTAGTTGTGTAAATAGTAACCCACTATCGTATGTAACCAATGGCAAGTAGTTGTCTAAATAGTAACCCACATTACCAAAAATTATAATTATTGTCTTTTTTAGTTTTCCATATAAGGACCACATTATTATCTGTTAGAGTTCGTGCTGCAAAATATTAAACAACTATTACCAAATAATACTAGAATATTTGCTCTATTATATTTTAATTCTTTATGTTAAATTTGAATACTGCAAGATGATAAACTTCCGAAATGTTGTCAAATTATTACCAATTCAATGGTAGTTGTACTAATACAATGGTATAAATAGTACCAATGCTATAGTATGTAACAGTACACTTAAATACGAGGCACTCTGTATGTATATAGATATTCATGACATCTATCCAAGTTTTATGATTTCTAATTAAATGGGTTCATGTACCAAAAATGAAGGAATCTTTACTAAAATTTGGTTAATTTTATATTACGTTTAAGGGAAGAAATTTGTAATTATATACATAAATATTATTAAAAACCTCTTTAATTTTAAAAGATTAGGTATTTCTTGAATATTTTAATATAATTAAGTAATTAAAAGTAATTACGTATCAGAAAATGGTAGCAAAATTAACAATAATGGCTAAAAAAACATTAAGCCTTAAATAATTTGCCTAAATTTAGGATGAAACATTTTAATTCTCAAATATTCAATTTTGCATACATTTAGGATGACACATTATAAATACTCTAAAGCCAGCTTATTTACAAAATTATTTAAATTTAAAATTAGTTGACTTAATAAATTCAGTCGGCGGCTCATATTAATATTCTTGTTATAAATTTTAAAAGCCATCAGTGATCATAATAAAAAATATTAATGTTTGTGTATTTGATGCATAAAAATCTTTTCATATTAATATTTGAGTAGCTATGTATACTTGTTTTCATTTGATTTGACATTAATTTAGTCTCGCTTCATATGTAAATAATAATTTAATCAAAAGAAAGTAGCACAGGTTCTTTTTTTTTTCGTTTTAATTTTTTTTTTTAAATTAAATTGGATTTTGTATCTTTTAACCTTTACATTTCATATTTCTATTGAAACAATTTGTCTGATATGTCAGAATAAGATAAAATGCCCAAAAATGAAAGTTATCTATTGTTAAGAATTGAAATCTTTTGTTTTTTACAAAAAAAAAAAACAAAATATTTTCCGAAAAAATTGAAACTTGATTTTCATGTTATGTATATGGGTATGTATGGGTATGTATGGTTATTATATTGTTATACATATAACAACAATGTAGGTATGAATCGCAAAAGGCCTTTATTACATTGTTTTTATTTTGTTTTAGATAATATGGTGTGGTTTTATAATATTGACGCTTTTCTAATTCTCTGTAATGATTTGAATGATTTCACAAAGTGATTTTCAAAATATTTAAGTTTCAAGATCAAATTTTGGCATTGTACAAGTATAATATTCTGAATTCGGTAATTAATATTCTTGGAGCCGAGCCGCCGTTATAGAACAAACTCCCATATGAATATTATTCCATTAAGTATTTTATATTTCATGAACATAGAATCAATTTTTACTCGCTATAGTTATACAAATTCCTATAATATCAAACCTCTAGGGTATATACTTGGAATTAGTACAAATATTTTTTATATTCAAGAATAATTCTCAAATAAATCTCAAATAATAATATTTTAATGAAATTTAAAAAAATTATTCATTAGCAGTCTATTTAATCTAAATTAAAGAATATAATTCTGTGAAAAATTTACCACCGCCACCCCTCAATATTATCACCATATTACATTATGGTTTAAAAGTTTTATTATGTACGCTTTTACGTTATAAAAAATATATGAATTTTTCTATATAATTCTGAATGAAAACATTAAAAATGTACCTATAGCTTAGCCATATAGGCACTTAAAATATTTTTTATATATTTTCTTTTAACATACATGCATGTTATGTACAAACAATATGCATAGCATACGTTATATACATGGTCCCATGAATCACTTGCAAAAATTTTTAAATTGATTTGTTAAAAATCTAATACATACTAAACTAATTCAAAGTTTACCAGAACTTTTTCGAAAAAAAAAAACAGAAACAAGAACGAAGTTCAATAGAATCGAAAAATTATGGTTAATAAACTTATAGAAACAAGATTAATGATTTTACTCCATCGTGAATTTATTTTACATGTAACACTAAGAAGATCAATCTTTTTTTTTCACAATATTCAAAGAATTTTAATAAAGAAACAAAGTAAATTATAGGTGTATATTTGTAGGAGAAAAAAAAATCTCGTTCATTTTATCAAAAGAATTCAAACTTTTGTTTAATAAACTTTTCTTAATATAAAAATCTCTAATATTTTTTATGTGTTATAAGTAGGTTCATCTGTATTTGTGTATTATAGCATAATTTAATAATAAAGAAATTTTTTTTTCGTTTGGTTTCTTCTATATAAACTTGATGACATAATCATAACTTTCTTCAAACAAAATTAAGAACGTGTTTACCGAAGTCTTTTAAGTTCATTATTAAAATTTTGTATTTGATTTTCTTAATGAAAGAATAAGAATATAGAAAATTGAATTACATAGCCAAATTATTATAAACACGAATTGTAAACACAAATTGTTGCAAAAAGAATTTTACTAATACAAATTACATTGTTCTTCATGTAAATGTAATGAATTTTGAATTAGAATTTTGTTATCTAACCTATCCTATAGAAATGACCTATCTATAAAGTAATTCGAGTTACAATTGAAAAATTTTTAAAGAAAAAATTATATTGGTGTAATTATTTTTAAAATATGAATGATACTTTCAAATTTGATTTACGGCGTCCAATAAGTGGTGCCTTAAGGATTTGAACCTAGAAAAACACAAGCGAGAAGTATACTCGTACAAATCTAAAATAAAACAGAAATATCCGAAAACAATTATTTTTTTTCCTAAGAGGAAAGTAGAGAACTGGGCTGGTGCATGATATCATAGATAGACATGAACCCGTTTCTTGCGTCATTGTGTTTTCTAGGTAAATGAAGAGCCTACCGTAGTTTTTTCTTTATATTATATTTTTTTTAAGAAAACCATTATTAAAAAATCAAGTGGAATATTTAGAAATCTGGCGTAAATGCAGCAACAGTTGAGTTCATCTTAGTATTTATGTTCAATCCAGATCTTTTATTGGTACTTGGAACTCTATTAGGATAAAATTTAAAAAATCGAATATTGTACTAACATTAATAACGTTCTATTTGCAATAAATTAATGTCAAAATGAAAAGGGTCAACAAATACAAGTCAAATTTTATTGTGTCAAATTAGAAATAAAGAAACAAGTCATTGATTGGGTAAAAATAATATATTAGGTTATGTACAATACTTCTGTGAGGAAAAATCTGAAATCTGTATTTCTAATATTCAGAACTGCAAAAATAAACTCAATAAATCTAGACATTTAAATAACTGTTGAAGAAACTTCTAATCAATCATTGACAACATTTCAAAACACTTTGAAAAAATTGTTCACAGCAAAACACATAAACAATATTTAAAATAGCAGAGCCGCACATACTCAGTAAGCATTAAAATTATCAGGGTAACAAAATTTTAACAGGACCAACATAACATATAACTGTTATCACAAATGGCAAAAACTAGTCTTGGCTGGTTTTCATGTTGGCTTTTTCATTTTTACTGGTACTCTCTGAATTTCTCACATAGTTTACCAATTTTGTTGTTAAGTCAAGATATACGGATCTTGACTTAACAGATATTAAAGATTTTATGCATAGACTTACATATGTATGCAGTAATACCTAAAATCTAAATACAATTCACTCGAATATTAAAATATTTAAGTTGATACAGGCTGTTTCCATTGTTTTTTATTTTAATTCTAAATTTTTTTGTAAAATTAAGCCTAAAATAAATCACTCTCATATGTCATTATAAATTTTCTTATTATTATTTTCTTTTTTTTTTTTGTAAGCCCTTATGATCTTTATCAAAATTTCTACTAATTAGATTTACAATTTTTCATAAATAATATTCCCATGTTTCAGTATAGCATAAAATTACTGATCATATCGAAATTTAAAATATTAATCAGCATCAATAGCCAAAACGTGGCAAAAAATAAAAATATTTATTTTTATAATTCATTTACCAACAATATGAAATTCTTAGTGACCCGACTATTTTTTTTTTGTTTTATTAAAAATTATCGAAGCTATTGACTTCTTTCATGGTCATATTTTGAATTTTAGAGAGACATTGACCTAAAAGTAATTTAACAGCTTTTTTTTTTTTTGCTTAAACTATATTTTCGATTAATTTTAGACTATTCTAACAATATCTATATGGACAACAATTAAATGGCATACACACGAAGAGAATAGTATCATGATTATTATATATTTTATAGAACAACGAACCAAAACCAACAAAAAAAAATGTATTATTGTGCCTAAATTTTAAAATTCATAGAATTTCTATTTTAAACTATGTTCTTTGTATGAAATGAAAATAAAACTAATTATAACATTCACTTTCAATTTATAACAGAGTTTTATCTTAGGTTAATTAATTTAGGTTACACAAACTTGAAGACAATTCACAAACATTCCAACACGATTTGATTTGTGCGCTGCGAGAATCTTAAAATAATCTTAAATAATTTAGATATTTTAATAAAAGAGGACCAGTCAACTATCCCAGTGTCCAACTCTGTATTATATTCTTAAGGCAAAATG
Source organism: Condylostylus longicornis (assembly GCF_029603195.1). Taxonomy (NCBI): domain Eukaryota; kingdom Metazoa; phylum Arthropoda; class Insecta; order Diptera; family Dolichopodidae; genus Condylostylus; species Condylostylus longicornis. The sequence continues at coordinate 2,287,247 of NW_026578116.1, forward strand.
GACCCAACATGTCTGTCATGTTAATTTAACTGCAATGTCAGAAATTTTAAGTCAGGTTGCAATTTTTGATGTTTGTCACTACGCCGCTACTGAATACTGCAGAATTGACTGATTGACGAGAGCGTTACCTTTTATGACAAACGGTCTTCCAAAAATTTTTGATTGTAACGGAAAAAACACATAGTGGTTTCGAAAGTCTAATTAACTATAAAAATTCTTACCAAAAACTTGAAATAATTGACTGACTAAATCATGCCAAAATATAACACTATTAGAAAAATATAATACAAAATCTACAAATCTAAAGTTGCTAAGATTTTTCTCAAATAAATTTTATACTCGATTTACTCAATTATTATTTTAAACTTAGGTGATTTTGGATCTCCTTCGATGCGATTCTTTCTTGTTGTGGTGAAGGGGCTGAAGTAGGGTCAATTATCTAGAGATCGATGTCGGCGGATACCACAACTTTGTGGTGCCTGATAGGTACCACTACGCCTGAAAGTGGGGTCTGAAAACTAAAACAACAGTGTAAACTAATCTTCAGTAAGTTTCCCTCCCAATCCAATAGTGTTTTACGACTCGTTTCTCTGAGACTAATTGGTAGCAATAATTATTCAAAATCACCTACATTGTACAAATTTTGTAATTTTCGATAATTATAGGATGGTAGTCTTTCACTAAATCTATTCAAAATATTTTTAACAAAATTTTATTATAATAAATTTTAAGGCAAATCAGTTTATTAATTAATTAATGAGACGAAAAAAAATATCGACAAAGCTGATTTTTTTAAGCATTGGTTTCTTAAAGTTTTTCTTCATTCTTTTGCCACACACTTTTATTCTATGCTATGGCATTTCTATTTGGGATCTTACGCAACATCTTGAACATCTCATATACTTTTGATATTTTTGTTTTTTTTTTTAAATGTGATTGACTTCTTATTAAAGATGATTATAGAAATGAAATAAAAAGCTCTTTTACAGTTTCTTGAGTTTTCTAGTTATTCCTACGCGTTTGTTTTTACATTGAAGTGAAATGGAAAAAAAAAGTAAAAGCAACAAAAATGCTAGGGCCCCACATCATCATCATCTCAAAAGTTTTTGACTTTTTCTTAAAAAAAAAACTTTGGTTTCTTGTTTTCTTTTAACAAGTTTGTTTTTAAGCAAAAATAAAAATGATTTCAAGATTTTAATTTTTTTTCTTACTATATGATTTTCTTATTTAATGTAAAAATTATTTTGAAAACAACAAAAACACAAAAACTTATGCAATAATTTTTCTACAATTTAAAAATATTGAAATTTTTAAAAATTGTTTCATAAAATCATTATTACTCTAAAATCATAATAATAATCTTCACTTTCATCTCTTGTTGTAATTAAATAATAATCTATTCATAAATATTAGCCCTTGCGGCTTTTTGTTAAGTAGTCTATGGGAGTTGGTACACCTGTTATGTTAAAAATTGTTGTTAACTACTTTTTTATTATTGTTTGATTATTATTATTGTTATTATTATTATTGTGTACTTACATTTTTATTTTTTATTGAGCAATCTCATCCATGATTATTCGATAAGAATTCTCATAATTATTAAGATAAATATTGATTTTTAACAAAATTGCATATTTCATGGCGTTTTTTTTTTTTTTGGAAAAATTTTGAAACAATAAACAATTAAACACATAAAATTATGCAAATGGACTACAAACAATATTTATATAGAATCAAATAGAAAATTTAATTAAAATATTATGAAATATTTAAAAAGATGGACTCTTTCGCATAAGAGAAGGAATAAGAAAGATTTTCCACTGAGAGTAAGTATAAGGTAAACGTAAAATTTTCTTTATTCATAACCCACAATCCGCAAACTTATCGGATTATAAAATTTTTCAGTGCATTAACATATCAATAAATATCCGGAAGTAAACACAATTCAGGAAGAAAGAAAATAAAATCTTATGGAATTTGTCCTATAAAAAATATTGTAGAAGATAGTAAGTAAATATAATGAACTTTTAGTGAAAGCAGATTGATGGGGATCACATTTCTGATATGATCGCAACAATTAAATCTTATTAAAAACACAATTAGAGTACCTTCGACGAATAGGCCACACGAACAATGCCGTAGATCAATATGTCAAAGTTTCAATCCCCAACCTTCAGGGATCACAATCACATCACATCAATAGAGAATACCGAAACTCCCAACAATGCAACAAGAAGCAACACCTTACCGTTTTTAGTAAGAGAAGTTCAATTGGATTAAGAGGCAAAAACTGATAATTAAAGCGGTGCGGTTTCTGAAATATGCAAAATTTTAAAATAACTTTCGTATGAAAAAGCGTAAAATCTCTCAAAATGATATAAGCATCTAAAATTTTAAATAATAGAATAAGAAAATCTGAAGTCTACTTAATGTACTTTAAAAATAAGTGTTTTTCCGAGTGCAGCCTTAAGAGCGGTTATTAGTAAGTATAGCCAAAAATCCCAGTAAGGCAAATATCAGCTTCTGAAACTTCGTAAAATTAACTAATTTGGTTTATCTGGTTATGGCTTTAACAACTTTTAATATTTTTTTTTTAAATTACCTCATGAGGTACTGGTAAAGCAATGATTGACTCTTTAGTATTTAATTTTTATCACTAATTCAAGTTGGCCGAAAAATGGGTTATCGGTTTTTGGCAAATTTCCATAGAATTTAAAATTTACTGCCTTGTAAAACTATCAAATAGTCTTGTATGGAAAAAATTTTCATTCCAATTGGGAATTAGAGAATTTCTATTTTAAAAAAAATGAGATTGACCCGAAAAGTCAAAATCAATATTAAATAATAAAAGTAAGTGTTCACTTACATATAAATTGGGTTTAAGTGATTTCATTTTTATTTTTTGTTTGTTTTTTTTTGTCTTACAAACAACTTCAATAACATTAGGAAAGATTATGGAATTTGATTGCACACACTCACTTTTTTTCTTGAAGAAAATTTTTTATTTTATTTTTTTATAATTTTTTCAAATTTGTAGGTACTTTTAACATTATTGCCTTCTACTGTAGATCCAAATGCAAATATTAATATTTTTGATTGCTATAAGTTGTTGTGGTTTATTGGTTGCTATGATTATTATTTGTGTCTCATATTTTCCACATTTTTCTTTGCTATTTCGTTTTTCTTCTTTTTTTAATATAGAAAAATAACCAAACATTTTAATTTATTTACCGCAAAACTTTAAAATACCAAAAAAAATTTTCATTTAAATTTTCTTTTAATTTTTATTGGAAGAAATTATGTGGAACAATTTTATTTAAAATTTCTGAAAATCTAGCAAAAAACAAATTATATTTCAAATATTTTATTTGAAAGTGAAAATTTCGATTACAATTTCATAAAATTTAAATTGAATTAATCACGTGGAAACCAGAAAATTATGCTTTTTTTTTATGTAATAAAGTTTTTTAACGTTATATGAAGTTGATATGGGAATAATACGTAATCATGTATATGGGATTCATAATTATGTGTATGACAGATTTTCATTTACTAATGCAATGTGAACACACAAAAACTATAAAATGTTTAGAAATATGCGAAGTAGAATATAATTATTAAGCTAATTTAATAATAATTCTGCAAATTAATCCAATTAAATATAGCTATAATATAAATACCCTAAATAATAAATACATATAGTCACTTTTAAATTGTGAATTAAAATTTTAGTACCCACAGTTAAGGTTCTATGATGCAAATTCACATAAAATTGAGTGTATAATAAATTGCCTACATTACTTATTAATTTCTTATGCCGTTAATTTAAGAGCTTAATTCAAAAGTACCTAAAGTATAGTTTTATGTTTTATAATTATAGACAAATTTATAAAACACAAGCAAAGAATAGATTTTTAATTATTTTCTTGTTTAATTTAAGAGCAATTTAAATATAATTTTGCAAATTGAATATTTGGGTCCTGTGTTTTACATTAAGAACATCTCTTAAAATTATAAATAATAAGATAATCTATTTTCTAGGCACTGCTGTCCTGGGTACATCCCTGATTTAACGCTTAAATAAATAATTTTCTAAACTCATTGATTTTTCAATCTTGTAAAGTAAATTATGTAGTAATTATTTTATTTAATTATGCAAATTAATTTAATAAATTATTTTTCATAATTTTCTAATGGATTATTACAAAATTTTAAAAAATTATTCTTGATTGGTTGCACTAGAATAATAGAATGCAATGTATTTTTTTTTTTACGACATATTATAAAAATTAGTAGGTTAAATTGATAAAATGAAACCATTATACGCCAGAAATTGAAAAATTTTTGTTTAGGCACATGTACCTTTGTAAAAGGTTCAAAATTTTTATAATATGTCTAATGTAGAATATTTAAAAATTCGTAGAATATACGAATTGACTGTGATGGGGTGGAGGAGTAGACGATGACCCATCTCCTTTACTAGTGCCTAGTTCTGGCGAAGAATAGGCGGAGATGCTTTTAGTCACTCTTTTTTATACAGAATACGGACCTGTCGAATTTAAATTCCAGAGGTCGTAGCCGTTTTTTGAAAAACATGGGCTGGTTCTTGTGAATGCGGGGAATTTTGTGGATCCGACGGCATCACAACTGGTGTATCCAACCTACAATAAGATTCGAAAGTAGCTACTATAAAATTTGAAAAATCTCAATTCAATGCACCGCAATTATAAAAATAAATCACTTTCATCCAGTAAAATAACGCTTTTCATCCAATACAAGTTGTATTATAGCTTGAAAGAATTTATATTTGGTATAACAAAACATTAAATTTTAAGTTTTCTAAGAAATTTGCGTTGAATAAACTATCAAAAATAGCTACTTCATTTAACAAATTTATATTTTAAAACGAAAAATTTTATAAACTTAAAGGATCTAAAGAAATTAATTCAACGTACATCTTCTTAGATTTCAATCATATACATATATATTATATATACATATACACACATAAAAATTACTTTAGAATTATATAAAATTAATATTAGAATATTTTAATACAAATTAAAATTTTAAGTTCATTAGAAAAGGTCATAAAACTCACCAACTAAATATTTTAAATTTAAAATATTCTATAAAATGAATAAATTGTGTAAAAAAGCATTATTAAAAGTGTTAATGAACTTTATTGATTGTCTAAAATCAACACAATAGGCAGTTTTTTTTTTGTTGAATCGCTTAATACATAAAAACTGGTTTATGAATTTATTGGTATTTGTTATTTCGCATAAAACTATAATAATTTTGTTTTTTTATCAAAAAGTTTAATTTGTTTTTTTTTTGCTATCGCGGTATGTTGCGAACATTTTAAAACATAAGAAATCAATAAAATAATTAAAATACATAAATACTATGAGTATTGTGTCAGTTTAAGGGTAAATGAACGGCTGACTCTGTTAATGTATATGAAAAGAAAAAATAATCTCATTAATATTGTAGACTAAGACGCACATATTAAGGACTGTAATTTAAAATAAATTATAACATAAACGAATATTTTTAAGATATCTAAAGATCTGCTATCAAAAGAAAATGAAATGCGCACTTCAGTAACGCGGAATTTCTGTTCTATCTTTAAGTTATGCGCATCTGCTCTCATCTTCCTAGAAACACTGTATTTTTTATGTATTTTTCAATCACTTTCTACTACTTATCCTCTTTCCTAACATTTTTCTCACACTGTACCCTGGCGTAGTTGCTATTTTCAAATCACCCAATTCTGTTATTCGAAGATTGCACTTGAATAAGCTTGAAGGGCAAGGTTCTGTATTCGTCATTATATGTCTAAAAATTGCGTAATTTTATATTCTTACCCCAGACGGCGGCTTTTTTGCTGTCTTACTTTTTTATACATATTATGGTCCTTCAACCGCTGTCTATCCAATTATTATTTATCAATATTGTACCGATTCTGAAACTATGCGATCCGTTAAATTGTCTGCGTTACACAGTTGTATGAGGCTATGAATTTCTTGCAATATTTTTTATAAAAAGAAATCTGCTCAAAACGTGTTCCCAACACAATGCTATTCTGCGAATTTTTTAGATGCTTAATACTCAAATCTAATACTAATGATTGTTGTCACTTAAACAATTGTTTTCTTGTATAAATTTATTCTTAAACACTTTCTTTGTCTCAATGCCTTTTCTCACTTCGTATACATGCAAATATTTACTCTAGTCCCTCTCGCACAGGCTCTGTATTATTTAAAATATTAATATCGTATATTTTTTATTTATAAATGGAAATCTAAATCGTAAATTATTGTTGTTAAATATTATACGCGAAAAATGATAAAGATAAATTCATTTTATGATTCTAATATATGGTCAGTTATGTGAAATGTTTTTAGGGTATCTTTTGACTAGATACGTGGATACTAAATTATTATTATGCATGTATATTAAACCATGGATGTTAAAATATGCAAAATTATTAAATAATTATGTCACTACCTCACATTCAGCTCATTATATGTGGTTTCTCTTCAACATGAAGAATGAAAAATTTAAAAAATACGTATACATTTTCCAATTCCACAGGTTCGTATTACGAGAAAAAGAACACCAAACTAGAATTCTTCTAACAAAACTGTTTTTACTGTTAGTATTTTTTTTTTTTTGATCCATAATTATTATCATTAAAACTAATAATTTTAATTAGTAATGTTTTACAACGAAAATTATCCTTACATGCGCTATAATAATTAAAATTTTCATTTAACACGTGCATTAATTCCTTCCTTAAACCAAACAACAACAAATAAGTTTCTTACATAATGTCACGCTAGCTACCATATAAAAATTTTCAATATTCAATATTTTTTCTAGAATGTTCAAGTTTTATACTTACCCTTTATCAATTTTGTTTAAACATTCTTAAAAGTTTATTAAAACTTTTATATTTAAAAAAACTTCTCATATCATAATTATATTAATTGATAAAAGCAATTTACCATAACTACACACAAACACACATATTTACACACAATTTATATACTTTATAAATTCTGGTATAAGTTTATGCTTTCACCTGGTAATTAAAATAGATTACGGATAATAATAATAACAAAACTATATACAGGAATCACGCGAAAAAGAACAAAAATAAAAATAGGAAAACAAAATTTCCATATAAATACAATAATTATTTTCATAGCACGATTTTACTATAACAAAAGATACGTTTATATGTAATTATATGTATATGTATAATAAATAGTTCAAGGGTAAAACGTGCTCCATTACCCTCGGAAATTCTTATAATTTATTCATTTAATATGACGTGTTCCTACTTATATTTTTATTCAAAGAAACTCCTATATCACATGCTCACATTATTATGCATATTCCTTTCTTAATGCACACAAGTTCATGTCACATTCAACTGTATATATATTAACATACTTATAGGAGAAAAATAATATGCTTAAATATGTAAATAATACATACATACATTCATACATAAATATCTACATATAATATTTATTTACATTTTTATAAAAATAACGTTCATTTAAAAATGTAGGTACAATAGATGACTCAATTATCTCAATTATTATCTATTCAATTAATATCAAATTTGGCATATTTCGATGTCAAAATTACAGTAAAGAAAACGAAATTTCAGAATTAAGTTATTGTGATAACAGCACCTTGCTGATAATTTTGAAATGTTTAAAGATCTAGAAACTTGAAATTTTAACTTTTAATTTTCTAGGTGATGTAACATGCCAGCTTTCTCTAATTTTAAAATAGTTGGCAACCTTGTCATTTAATTTAGTATGAGAGTAATCTTACTATCTGATCTGATTTAGGAATAATTGAGAAAAATAAAGTACTGAAATTGTTATTTCATACCAAATTTTTTTCTTCAATCACTTAGAAAATTGTACAACAATCGTTCAAAATGGTGTCTCTCTTCTGTTATGCAAATGTTCAACTTAACAACAGATTTTCCTTTATATTAGGAAAAAATAATGGCCCGGAGAATATTATATAGTGCATTTCACTGAAATAGCCATGTAAGCCAGTTTTGTTTACTCATAAGGGCCTAGACAATGGTTTATAGCAGTGTACTTAGATACGATTCAGCCTGCATTGCACAATTTTCAGTATATATCATGATATATTGTGTGTATAAGCCTAAATATTTCAAATCAAATAATTTTCAGAAAAGTATTATGTTAAAGTTTAAGTAGATAATGCAGTGCAGACTGCAAGAAAACGTGTCCCTTAATTCCAAACTCTTACGAATATTATGAACTGTGAGTAATTGACTTCAAATATATAGCAAATTTGTAACAAAATTATGTACTCGCAATAATTAATGAAATCAGAATTTCAATTATGAATCATTTATATAAATAAATTAAGCTACATAAATAATAGTTATATATAAATATACATTAATGTATTTACTGTAGCATACTTCCTGTTTTGATTATGAACAAAAGAAATTTCTGCGAAAAATTATAAATTTAAGTTGAAAATAATAACGATTATACTCTTACCTATCAAGTTATTCAATCAAAAATTTAATCTGATAATAATGAACGTATAAACCAATTTCTAATAAATTTTAATTAATTATTGTTTTTTTTTACTTGTTACATATATATTATATAATATAATATGGTTAAATTTAAAGGTTTATAATGCCTTAAGCAGAACTTTATTGCAAAAATTAAGTGATAGAGACATAAGATAAATATTTGTGTTGTAATTTTTATCTATAATTTAAAACAAACCTCCAATAGTTATTTTATTTATGAGGGAAAGTGATTGTTATCGCGTAACAAGAAATATATTAGAAATGTCAAAATTCTCACTGACACCATCATTTTATTATTATTAATGAGTTTCGAACATAATATGTTATTAAGTATGATGTCATACAATAAGGGAAATTCTCGACATAAAAGTGCTTACATTTGGGAACTCATCAAAATGTATGCTTACGGTAGCTCTCAATATTTGTAATTGTTAGGTATTATTCTTAAATTATATTGAATTGTTTGAATATTATTCGTGTTTTAAAATCCGGTGACAATAATATTTTGTAAATTGTAGCTGTGAAAATGAAGATTTGGTGTTCTTGTTCTGTGTGGCTTGATTTTCCTGTGTTATCCAAAATTAACTTATATTTCAGTTTAATGGGAAACCATAAGCATTATGTAAATAGATGTATATAAATATAAATATTATAAATTATGTAAAACTATTACTGAAAATGACAATATACAGCAATTATGATCTGTAAATGTAACACAAAAGTGCTGGTTCTGATATTCGGTATACCTGTTATAATTTAAATTATTATAAGTCAACATTATTATTTCTTAAAATTTCATATTTAACCCATACTTAAACTTAATTTTATTAAAAATATTAATGGCTTCCTGCATTTTGTAAGTCTTTATCAATACAATTTCATGAATCTTATAGTATTTCTAAGATTATGTAGTTCAATAATAAGTATAATCTATAATAATTATATCATAAACAAAATGTAATAAGAAAGTGAGATGTCCCAGATATTTGAACTCAGATACGTGAGTCCATCAATATCTAACTAAAATGAAAAATACTAAATTAAGTTCAAAATTAAAAAACTATTACATATTATTATGGTTGTTTTATAACTATACAAATTTAATTGAAAATTTGATATTTTAGATATTTCATACATTTATTAAAATATAAAATAAAAACCTTAACCCGTTAATATTATAATTCAGTTTGTATTTTTATATGCCTTGATATTCAGGTTGATTTCTATAGAATACAGGATTTTATAAAATAATCTGCAAATTGAAGAAAAATGCCTTAGTTATAGTTAAATACGTATTGCTGTTAAATCCAATGAAAAATCCAATGTTTTTTCCTGGAACCTTATTTGAAACCTTAACATCATCAAGACGGAACCATTTGTTACTTCAAACTGATATTGTCAGTACCTTGATCGTCTAGTTTTCCACTAAATACAGCTGATACATTACACTTTCTGTCTTGCTTGTCTTTTCAAGATGGTGCCCATTATTCTTTAAAGTGAAAGAAATTTTTTTCAATAAAATAATTTTCTCTCAAAACCATTGATTAATTCAAATAATGAAATAAAATAAAATTTAATTACAATCTAGTATTAATCTTCAATAGGTTTACCATACCTTTAGAAATAATATAAAATAAAATTTTATCATTCACTTTCATATATTTTTATTACAACTCCACTATTAAAATGGTATCAAAATTTTCACAAAATATTCCCAGCAAGTTTTACTTTCATTCACAACATGGGTATTTATTTTCTTATAGTACATAAGCACTTAATTAATAATTAAAATAATTCAGTATAAACTATGATAATTTATTTTTAACAAAATTTTTTTTAGGTATTTCAACATTATTTATGTTATAATACACAAACCCACTCTTGTCTAGACTTTATTCCGTAAATCTCCAATAATAATAATTATTTTAAAACTATACAAGAAAAGTATAGGGCAAAATTTGTGCAAAAATAAACGCATAACACTTTCTTTCTCTTGCTCTTTTTAATTTTATTATTGAAAGAAATTTAAAATACACTCTCCCTCTAGTATTCTCATTGTATAAATGCTACTATCGTGCCACAGTATAAAAGCGATAAAATGATTTTATCGTATCTGAGCAATTCATTTTTTGTTTTTTCTTTTTAACTATTTTTATTGTTTTTATTACTACTATGATGATTGCTATCTGAATTAATTTTGTTATTATTCACGTCTTTTAAAATGTTGTACAACAAAAAAAAACCACAAAACTAGGTGCTATAGATAATAAAAAATATTATTTTAACACGAAAACTTGTAAAATTTTATAACGACAAGGAAATCCTTTAAAAAATAAATCTGATGATTTAAAAATAAAAAAAAACCATTGAATCATCATCATCATTCAATTTCCTTTTCTTATTGGTTGGTCCAATAAGAAATATTGTTAAAAATTAAAACTGAACTGACCTTGTTTTTAATTACTCTCACTTTTTAAAGGCGGTATCTTAAGTACGGTTTTTTTTTTCCTTTTTATTATTTCTGTACATAATATTTTTACAATAATTTCACTTTCACCGGTAAATTGCAAAAAATTTATTACAAACGAATTCGAATTGCGAAAAAAGAAAGCATTGCGAAAATTTAGTTCAAAAAGTTCTGCTTTCGATTAAAATGTTAAATCATATGGAAACGTGATTTTATTTAACACACATTTAAAATTGAAAAAAAAAAAAATTTTTTTTCTTGCAATTAAGGAGCAATTTGCTTCTCTTACACTATTCATTAAATTTTGTTTTTGTTTTATAAAATGGTTAGAGTATTGAATTGAATACATCACGTATTTAGAGAATTAAACGTAGAACAACTTAATTGAGGAAGAGAGAAAAATTTTTATTCCATTTTGAAATATATTAAATAAAGCTATATGTGAAATAGAATATTATACAGATGCCCTGCTGAACAAGGCGCACTCAGGAACAAATTCAGTTAAGAATTTGTTTTCAGTCACATTGTTTCGGTAACGAATGCGACGTTTAGTATTAATTTTCCAAATGCCATTGGTGTCTTATTATAGAATAACGACATTCATTAAAACCAAAAAATATAATTCTAATTCTATCAATTCACTGCTCATTGGTGGCCGTCATCGACAAACGGTAATCATATTCAGAGAAATAAAAATCAATTATTCTGGCTTAGTAAAGATCACAGTACATATGATCACTTTTACTTACGATATTCTTTCGAATTCACAGCTGATCTAATTATCTAATCTTAAATTTAATTTTGTATTTATTAGTTAAAAATATTTTAACACTACATTCACAAAATTCATTTTTCTGTTTTCCTAATTGCCTAATAGTTCCTTCGGTTTGCTTAAAATTTGTTTCATCGTGACGTGTTTTAAACTCCAATATAACATTATATTACAATTAAGGCATTGCTTTTGTTTCAACTCCTAATTATACCCTTATGTTCGGAAGTTATAATAAGTTTGCCTTACAGTCTGAGTAGATTCAAGTATATGTTTTTGATCAGCGTCAAATTCTGTGTCGATATAAACATGTCTGTCCGTCGGTTCAAATTTTTACAATTAATTTTTTATAGTAAGTGCCAGAAACCTATTTAAATTGGATATGAACGGGGTACTAGCTCGGGTAGCTGCCATACAACTTCAAATTTTATTTGGAGCTCTGGTATTGAAATTATGCACAATCGAATATATTATTGGGACTATTGTGTTTAATAAAAGTCGTTTAATTAAAATTGCTTGGCTCCTTTTGGTAAGTGCCATACAAGTTGAAAAGTTATTTGGCTATATTTCAAAAACTATTCAACCTACAGTACTGAAATTTTACAAAAACAAATTATAGCAAAATAGCAACTATATTCGTTAATATCTGTTATGATGACGTAGGTGTCATACAACTCCATAAATTATTTGGCGATACCCCAGTATTTATTCGGCGTATAGTCTTGAAAATTTGCACAAACAAATATATTGCTAGGGTGATTATGTTTGAAAAAAGTTGTTGAAGTTTCTTGACTGCCATGCGTTACAATTTCATAAACTGTTTCTTAATAGCTCTGAAACTTTTGAAACTACAAAGCTGAAATTTTGAATAAAAAAATTTTGTAACGTGGCCATCACTTTCAGTTAATCTCTTTTAGATTTTATTAGTTTATATGGTAATTATCATATACGTATAAAATAGCACTAAACATTTATAAAAAGCTAGAGGTTGTACAAAACTGTATGTCAATTATATTGGACATTTTAAAATCATTTATTCGTACGGGTATCACAGAGTTGACATGATCAACTATATCTATTCTCGTTTTTATTCAACTTCTACTATAAACCTTAGATTTTAAAATATCTAGAAAAGAAATTTTTATTATGATTGATCTAGTAAAAGGAAATCTTATTTTCACTGAACAGGAATTAATTTCAATAATAAAATTTAATGAGATATTTTACTTGTGCTTTTCAAATGGGAGTTCGTGACAAACAAAACTTATATGTATGTACCTGAATGCTTAAGGTACTTATAATTAACATTAAACGCTTTACTTTAAAATTTTGTTTTGTTTTCGAAGGAATGAAGTCTCATAAAATTTATAAATGCGTCCGGTTTGGTGGTTTTTTCTTTAATTTTAATTTTTTTTTTAAATATACGCGATTTTAAGTGCGATTATTTTTATAATATTTATTATGCATTTTTCCCAATTTAATATTTTTTTATGTAAATTCAAGAAAAATAGATAAAATAAATTTACCACAATTATAAACTAAAAGAGTAGAAAAATTTTCTAGTGGTCAATTTTTTAACCTATAAAATTTTTTTGTATTTAAAATGTTATTAAAAAAAAAACGAATTTCCCTAATGCTAACATTGAGGTGATTAATTATGAGCAATTTTTTTTTTTCGGTTTCAATACCTTTAATAATTTTATTAGGAAAATGCTTAATGAAAAATTGTACGTGTTAATCTGTATAATGAATTGTAGGTACTTCATTTCAATATACAAACACCAACCAACATTCAATGAGTAGAAAATAAATTTTGTGGTTTGGTGGTGCTCGGATTTTTTCATTTCACTAATGACTATATTTTATCAATGGTTCATTAAAAAAATAGATCAATTTAAAGATAAATAAGTGAGCGTATGACTTGAAACTGGATTAAAATATTTAAAAATAATAAAAATATTTAAAATATGAAGAAATTTTTATTTTGGTTTTTCTAGTTTAAATGAACTTGCGGAAATTTTTAAATCATGTTGAATAAAAATTACAACATTAAAGAGTAAGATTTTGGAGTACTTGCTTATAAAACACTAATACAATTATTATTATTGTAATGACAGCAATTCAATGAAGTTATATGTTTAAGTAGTAAATACAAAATTGCAAATACTGTTGCAGCAATAACATTTCATTTCATAAAATTGAATAATGTTAAACGTAAATTAAAGGGTTTCCTGTTTAAATTATTTGTATAGAGCCTTAATAGCTGTAGGGTTTTTTTCCCTTTTTAAAATACTTAACTCTCAATAAGCCTATTCGTCATAATTCGGAAGTATTTTTATTACAATAGCATTTTTAAGAGGTTTAATAGGGTTTCATCACATTTATTTTTTTTTTATAACCTCAGTTTCGATCTACGTAGCATTCAAGTGTAACATAGATGCATATTATGTTGCATTAAACTTTGTTTAATAGTTATTTATGTTTAATATTAAAATTATGCACCGAACAGTAATAATTGCAAGTATCTGAAACAGAGTGGTTGAAACTACCTTTTCCTTTGAAATATTTCAATTTCTACTAGCAAGTCATCAAATTTTCAGTTTAGAGACTCATCTTTTGAAGAAAGTTATGGCAGAAAATAACATTTTTTGGCATTTATATATAAGTACATTTTAGTTTAATTGGACGTAAAACAATTACGTTTATTTATTCAATCAAATTTGTTATACTTCTAAAAAAGCACATAATTATTATATTGTATAACTTAAAAATAGTTGTTTTAAATGTTTGCAATCATTTCATAATTACATTTTATTTACATACCTTAATTTGGCAGATTAACTAAACCGGTAGCAAAAATTGATCCTTTCTAATTTGCTGTGATAGCAATGCCCACCGTTCGTATTAGGTGAAATATTCGTATTATTATCTGGATTTTAATGTTATTGTGAAGGAATAAACGTCAATTAGGTTTATTAATTAGCGATTTTATTAAGCTCTTTATTGAAATCTAATGCAAATTTTCACTTATTTCACTTTAATAGGTAAATGTACTTCGTATACTTTCCATTTCTTTCACAAAACCGAACTTCAAAACACAGGGTATTTTACATTTTTATTACTTGATATTTCTTTTTGTAGGAATAACTATTTTATATTTTTAAAAACTTTAATCCACACATATTATTTTTAAACACATAAAATTTCGAACTTGGTTCATTGCCTCATGAATGAGAATTTTGGAAATTTTAAAAAAATTATTTATTCTTGGTAATTCAAAATATTTTGTATTGACCTGCTTTGATGTAAAAATATTTTGATTGAAATTCAAATCACAATATCATAATATTTTTGACACTACATAAATGTCAGAAATGTTCAACTATACATGCGTGCCATATACTTTTCTTGGCTCAATAAAAATATTTTTTTTCCAACTTAACACTCTGTGGTTAAAAACAAAAGAAAACAAATTTTTACATGAAATTTTTAATAAATGTTCGTAATTTCTTTTGTATTTCGGATACGAACCAGTGCTATCTATTAATAAAAATTTCGAATCATAAACTACATATCGTATTTTCATGTGTAGGCAAACGAAAGTTAGCCATCTATTTTACTATATTTGAATCACATTACCAAATTTAAATACGAATAAAAAATTAAATTCGATTTCAATCATTAGATTTATTTTTCAATCATTAAATATTTGAACTTTCAGTCAAATTAAAAAATTACGTTTTTTAGTAAATTTTTTATGTTAGCTAGTAAAAAAACGCAAATAAACCCATAACAAGTAAATCAAATCAAAATATTTTTTATTTAGATCAATGAACATTTTCCTGTACAGAAAAGTTGTTGTGACCATTTTAGGAATTATCACTTTAATACTTTTTTGCATTCGACTTTTTAGACATCCAAAAAGTTCACAATTCTACGATGCTGTATACTATGATTAAATCATTAAACTTATCCTAATATAATATGTGTAAGTCTGTATACTTACCTTTGGTTATGTAACCTACATAATATAGAATATAATGTGAAGCTCGTTATTTATTTATAGTATTTCATTAAAAATGCATATTTCTATATGAATCATATGTACATAAATATGTATGTGTGAATGTACAAAGCTTGTCAATATGTTTTAACTCAATTTTCCAAAGGATTGACGACATGATATTACCCAAACTGGAATATAAAGAAATCAAAGAAAGAAAAAGTCGAATAATTTTAGTATGTAAATATATACAGAGCAAATATTTTGTGTTTCTTTTAGGTATCTACAAATTTATTAACTGAAAAAGTGGAATGAATTTCTTTATAAATTAAAATTTCTTTCAGGACAAGCTGATTTTATTGGATTATGTGGATACTCTAATATTGTGATTATTAAATTTCATTAACACATAATATTATTGTCAGAAACTGTCTTATGTAATATGCACATATTTAAAAATTGATGAATTCATTAAAGAAATTGAACTAAGTGATTTTTAATTTTAAAATTTTTAATTGCAAAAGTTCGATAATAAGCAAAATGGGGCACATATACTCGTACTATGAATTTTGGTTAAGGAAACGAAAATGTCATCATTAAGAAAATAAATTTGCTCCAATATGAATTAAAAAGTTGAACAAGGAAATCAGTTTTTAAGCAGTGTTATAATTCCTTTATTAAGTCATCTAGAAATTGTTATTTTATCTTGTTACCTAGTTTAAGATTTTTAACAAGCGCATATGTCGTATAAAATTGTAATTCTCCTTTTTTGTACGAAAATTTTTTAATGCTTAACATAGAAGCGTATTAGAAAATGAAATCACCTGCACTATGATTTTTCGTACACTGTTTAATATAGTGATAAGTAATTTTTTTTATGATATTTCTTAGAAAGAAGGTGAATTATAAATGTGATATCGCGCTTAATTCAAAATTATTTAATGTGGGACAAAAAAATCAGCATTTTTACCAAGTGCGTTGCGTTAAGAGAGGTTATGTGATGTCACCAAATGTTGCTTGCCAAATTTTCAGTAGAAATGCACTTCTTCATGGTAGAGAAGCGCACATTTTTAGCAAGATGTCGGTCTGTCGGTTGATCTGTCTGTCGGTCTGTGTGTATACTCAAGTATCTCAAATTCAACTGAATTGATTTTGACGAAATTTTACATGTGATTTTATTTTGACTATTTTACGGATTGATCAACTTTTGGACTATTTTACGGATTGATCAACAAACCAAATTTTATAACTAAAAACAAATTTTGACTCTTGTTTGATAGATATCCGCCTCTACACGTAATTTTAATTCAGATCAATTACATTTTGCGGTCCAAAAATTACGCTATACCTGAAAATTCGTGAGTATTAAATAAAAACCCTCATTATGTCAACATGAAGTCTCAAATTTTTTTCTCAAATGTAGTTTAACACTAAAAGGCATAACATTATATAACATTATCCATAGCTACTGTACTGTTCTTGTTATCATAAACTAAAAATTCATAGCAAAATATTTATTATTTAAGAATTTGTGATATTATCTGATATCGACAAAAGGACAGAAAGTAAGAATTGATTTTTCAATAAAAAATTTTATTATTACTTAAATGAAATTTACAAAATATGACGTGTACCTGACAGGTAAATTTATTATTTTAAGTTTAGAGGCATTTATTCTTTTAAGTATGTTTCTGTTAGGACCACGTGTTCTTTTAAAATGTTTTAAAAATTCTGCTTATTTATAAATGACAAGACAACATAATTTTTTCCAAGGTGTCGAAATCAAAAACAACAAAATTCTTAATTTACTTTTTTTATTTCTTCTACTTTTATTAAAAATTATTACCAGGTTCAATTTTAAATTTTAAGTGCCATATAGACTCTAAATATGACTATTATTATTATTAAACAACTGTACTAATATAATTTTATTGTACACGCATTATTATCAAATATGTAATTATTTAGAGAAAAAAAACAAGAAACTCAAATATTTTGAAACAATAAAATATTTATTCAATTGTTTTTAATTTTATTACATTCCAAATTTTGGTGTTTTTATTGATTAAGCTCATGATGTACCAAGTAGGTTTTAAGAAATAAACATGAGAAGGCAAAGAAAATTTGTATAGTAACACTACTCTCACAGTCCACAGATGTTGGTTAATTTTTAATAAAAATTTACCTACTGCTCTCCATAGTTGGAAGTTAATAAAATGTTGGGTATTGAAAAAAAAATTAAAAAACAAACATTAAAAAAATAACATACGCCCGCCCCATTTTCGACATTTTCTAATAAATTTTTTTTTATAAAATTTTATTCTTTTTTAATATAGAAAATAGGTTATACTTTTTGATAAAACGTTAATTTTAAGATCATCTTTAAGTACAGTCATTTCTAATATTTACTTTTTATAATTTGTTGTTTTTCTGTATACAAAATTTAACTCCTTCAATTATGATGTTCGTTATGATGAACGTATAAATTACAATTAGAAATTATCGACAAATTGTGCTATTAAACAATAAAGTACGCGTCTACAAAAGTATAGCTGCATAATGACATATGCAACTAAAACAAGAGCATACAAATCAACGACCAAGCAAAAATTGCAAAAGGCTGAAATGCAAACTCTTAGATAAATCTATTGGTACATTCTCTTAGAAAAAAAAGAAGGGTAGATATAAGATAGGAATGCAAAACTTGGGATGTCGTTCGATGGACAATATGAAACCATATGAATAGGATGAGCGAAAACCGTCTTCCCAAAATAGCCATTATTAATAAGGCCGATAGTAAAAGACCGAGCAACAAAGTACATAAAAGAGAGTATTGGATAAAATAAGTAATTCTGCCTAAAACAAGAGGAAGATTTTGTAAATTATGGAAAGAAAGGGTGAAATTTTATATTATGCACAGTAAAAAATTTGAAGTTTTATTTTTAAAATTCTTCCTATCATTATTAAAATACACACCCTGTAATTTACCCCACAAAGTACTTATTTAATAAACTGTAAGAATATAAAGTAGTCATTTAAATGACTATTAGACTGTACAAACAAATTTTTTTTTCAAACCTGCAAAACTACGTATAAATCGGTTTCGAATATCTCTCTGATGCTGCTTAAATTCGTCTTATATAAAATTGAAGAAGATCCTTTTGTTGACATTCCTACTGCTAGATGTTTCCTTATTTTCTTTTCATATTTGAACGGCGATTTATTTGGTTAAAAATACTCAAGTTTTTCCTTGTGCTTAAAATTGAATTGAAGGGTATAATAAACTTCCCTTTTCATTTGTAAACCTGAGTGACAATTGTCTGGAATATAGAAATGTGTGAAAGTTCTTGCTCAGCGTCGAATTCTGAGTCGAATTAGCTTAGTCTATCCGTCTTTCCTACAACAAAAACGTATTGAGTCTAACTAATCAATTTTTCAAAAATTACCAGGAGTTGTTACTATAAGAACCCTATTTAACTTAGATGGGATTACAGTAGTGGTTTCAATCACTGCCATAAAACTGTTGAAATCATTTGTTCAATAAAGTTTGGTGGTAGTTACAATATAAGTTCTTGTAAGTGCATCCAAACAAATTCAAAAATAATATTGTCATGTACCGAAAGCCCATACAAACCATATTAATCAAACTTCACACGGCCAATTTTACTAACATTGTCCCCAATCAAAAAAAAAAAATTTCGTAGTGATGGCTTTGGCCAACTGTTACGCAACCCCTTGAAAAGCATTTATAACAATATTGCCGCGTTGACGACTCTGATTTTGATGTTTATCCATCAAACAAAAACAAATTCAATTTCGATCATACATCAAACTCTTTTCAAATTTCGATTAAATCAAACAAAATCCATGAACACCGTTTTATGCATGTATAAGCCTTGATAAGATTATTTAGGCTGTGTTTACACCAGTTCGTCATAAAATTTTTAAATTTTTTGTGTTTAAAATTCAAAGTTTGTTTGCACTTCGTGAAGGGTATATTAACTTTGGTATGAAGTGTGTAACTACCTAAAGGAGTCATCTACGGTATGGACATATATATATATTCTTGCTCAGCGTAAAATTCTGCGTCGATTTAGACATGTCCGTCCGTCTGTCCGATCGCACGATAACTCAACGAGTAATGCAATCAACACCAAATTGTTTCTTTTGTGTCAAGGACGAACCCTATTGTAATTAGAATAATTCGGACAACGGGTTCGAATTAGTTCTTATATAAAATTGAAGAAGATCCTTTTGTTGACATTCCTACTGCTAGATGTTTCCTTATTTTCTTTTCATATTTGAACGGCGATTTATTTGGTTAAAAATACTCAAGTTTTTCCTTGTGCTTAAAATTGAATTGAAGGGTATAATAAACTTCCCTTTTCATTTGTAAACCTGAGTGACAATTGTCTGGAATATAGAAATGTGTGAAAGTTCTTGCTCAGCGTCGAATTCTGAGTCGAATTAGCTTAGTCTATCCGTCTTTCCTACAACAAAAACGTATTGAGTCTAACTAATCAATTTTTCAAAAATTACCAGGAGTTGTTACTATAAGAACCCTATTTAACTTAGATGGGATTACAGTAGTGGTTTCAATCACTGCCATAAAACTGTTGAAATCATTTGTTCAATAAAGTTTGGTGGTAGTTACAATATAAGTTCTTGTAAGTGCATCCAAACAAATTCAAAAATAATATTGTCATGTACCGAAAGCCCATACAAACCATATTAATCAAACTTCACACGGCCAATTTTACTAACATTGTCCCCAATCAAAAAAAAAAAATTTCGTAGTGATGGCTTTGGCCAACTGTTACGCAACCCCTTGAAAAGCATTTATAACAATATTGCCGCGTTGACGACTCTGATTTTGATGTTTATCCATCAAACAAAAACAAATTCAATTTCGATCATACATCAAACTCTTTTCAAATTTCGATTAAATCAAACAAAATCCATGAACACCGTTTTATGCATGTATAAGCCTTGATAAGATTATTTAGGCTGTGTTTACACCAGTTCGTCATAAAATTTTTAAATTTTTTGTGTTTAAAATTCAAAGTTTGTTTGCACTTCGTGAAGGGTATATTAACTTTGGTATGAAGTGTGTAACTACCTAAAGGAGTCATCTACGGTATGGACATATATATATATTCTTGCTCAGCGTAAAATTCTGCGTCGATTTAGACATGTCCGTCCGTCTGTCCGATCGCACGATAACTCAAAAACGAGTAATGCAATCAACACGAAGTTGTTTCTTTTGTGTCAAGGACGAACCCTATTGTAATTAGAATAATTCGGACAACGGGTTCGGGTAGCTGCCATACAACTCAAAAAGTTTATTTTAATAGACTCTAAAAGTTTTAATAGGATAGCTGCACCGGTTCGGGTGGCTGCCATACAACTACAAAAGCAAACTTTTTATATTCGGAAAAATAATATAGTCAGATCCATGAAACTTGGCAGTTATGTCTCCAATTATAGGTCAGAAATATTTCTGAAGTTTTAGTGGAATTGCTTGACAAATTCGAGTAGCTCCCACACAAATCCAAAAGCTTATTTTAAATATTTGGAAAAATAATAAATTCAGATTCATGAAACTTTGCAGTTGTGTGTCCAGTTATAGGTCAGACATATCCGTGAAGTTTCTATAGAATGGTGTCACAGGTTCGAGTAATTGCTGTACAACAACGAAAGGTGCAAGGTATAATTCAATCAGTTTATACCGACTGAAACATTTTTACTTGTTTTAAGTTTAAAATTGTATTGAATTTTTTCGACTGTGAATGTGTACAGGTGTTTTTATCTAAAAAGTAAAATATGCGATGTGTCTTATACTAAAATAAAAATATCAAAAATAAACTCGCTGTACTAGATAAAATATTTTTTATAAAACTGGATACAATTTTGTTTTTCAATTCACTGATGCTACCTTTTTAAGATAACCTTACGTAATTTAGATGAAATGAGTTTAAGAGTAACAATGTGCGTTTCAAAGTATATTATGTATATAATTATACAAATACAGTTATATAATAGAAAAAAATCATGTATTAAATAAAATAACAAAAACAAATAATATAAAATTTTTGGTTGCGTGCCACTTGAGCATACACTTGAATTAAATTCAATTGAACTGACTGAACTTGTTAAATATAATATAGAGTGAGTTGTTGATGCTTAAATACACATGAACACATTATTATTTATTTTATTTTATCTTGAAAATATTTTCTTCCCTGAACTATATACCTAATAGTTTAAATGTATGTAATTTATAAAATACACATGTGTGTTGATTATTAGCGTGTAGAAACCATCATAAGCAATCCCAATCCAATTCAAGCAAAATTAGATTTAATACTAACAAGCATAATTAATTTATTAAAAACGTGGTCTTTACATTTTGATCACTTCATTCTGATGTGATGTTCATGATATAGTATCAAAATAGAATAATGGTTATATTTAGTGTAATATTTACTAAGATTCATTTGTATATACTCGTAGGTACTATTTTACTCTTATTTTGAAAGTCATTAATAAAGAAGACAAAAATAAATAAATAATAAATGGTAATTTTCTTTTTCACATCAACCCTATTAAATGAAGTGTTGTTAAATTGCAACATTTTAATTTTTTTTTGGCCAATCACGAAATTTATCAAATACTTTATTCGAATTTCTTACTCTATAACATTATTGATAAAATTTAAAGCAATTTCTTCGAAATAATTATTTATTCTATGTTCTTAACAACTTTTGACAAATAAATAGATGGTCTTAGAGAATTCAAGAAGAACAAAAAATATATGCAACTTATAAAGAGAAAATTAAATGTAGTTTTATACAATTACAGCGAACCATCTTATGAAAAAATGTATATTATGGCCTCAAACATGGGACGGTTATTTGTTTTAAGCTGAAATCTTACTACCGCCAGAGTAGTTCCACCAACTTCAGTCATAATGTAAAAAGCTTTAAAATTTGGTCATATTCATTTGTTTGTTTTGAAAACTTCGCAAGAAAATATAAGGCAGCGTTTCCACTAACAAACGGTATGTAAAAGTCCGTTAATTCTGTTTGTTGCAAAAAAAACTAAGAAGGCATACAATTCTCATGAAACAAAATCCATGAACTGTACGTTTGATGTTTAAACGCTGAATAAATGAAATAATTTTTAATATCTGATTTATTGCAAAAATCACTTTTGAAATAGTTTTACAGAAAAGAAAATTTCTTAGGGAAAATATTCAGCAATAATACGCAACTATAAGCTGCAATTTAAATTGTTTTGTTAATGGACAAAAAAAAATAATTTTCCTAATATGGAGAATCCCAGAATTCAAACCAGAAGTAGCGAATAGGTAAAGTAGTAGAAACTAATAGTTTGTGGTTTAAATAG
This sequence comes from Condylostylus longicornis, assembly GCF_029603195.1. Lineage (NCBI taxonomy): Eukaryota > Metazoa > Arthropoda > Insecta > Diptera > Dolichopodidae > Condylostylus > Condylostylus longicornis. The sequence continues at coordinate 2,310,504 of NW_026578116.1, forward strand.
TAAGCTGTCTTCAATAAGGACGCAGGATAAACAAATGTTATAATGCCAGTCAATTGACATCGTGACAGTGAATAATTTCTTAAAAAAAAAATAAAAGAAATATTTAAAAACCTTTTTCGTCCCAAAATTTTTGATTGATTAATTCAAATTTAATAATTTGATGTTTTCATTCATGAATATTTCACTCACTCCTTTCATACGCGATACACCAGACGTAGCGTTTATTATAAAATTTACCCTTCAGACAAATTGCCTTTTCAAAACTAAATCAAATTTAGAATACCATTTTTCTAAAATATTTAAATTATAATTGTGTGTATGTATGTATATATGTACATAGTAATAATTATAATATTTCAAGAAATTTATAATTAAAAATAAACTAAACGTTTACATGACATCTGTCTGTACATTTGAAATAAGTTTTATGAAAAATTTTTCTTCTATTTTATTCTTAATTTTTTTTTGAAATATAAAAGAATATTTTAATTTCATTCATTCATAAAATTAACTTGTCTATCTTGATGATTAGAAATTGTTCATATTTTTGACATTTTAATAAAAAAAATTATAATTTTGAAGAAAAAATAAATTAAAAATGGTTTAATAGAAGCTTTGTGGCTACAGCTACTTGATTATTTGAAAATTTTTATGAAAATGTTGTAAAATTTCAAACATTGTTTTTTATTATAGCAAGGATTAAAATATTTTCTCCCAATAACTGTTTATCAGGTTTCATATCATATTTTTTAAATTAATTTCAAATATGAAGAGAGTATTCTCAAAGTTCTTTTTCTAAATTCGACATATTAAAGCAGCCATACAACATGAATAACATTGTCAAACTAAACTATATCTACATCTGTCAAATTATTTTAATATTTTAGTTACAAATGATTTTTGACAAAATGTGCACGTATTATAAAATATTTCGACGTATTTATTTAATCATATGCTATCACTCTCACGTCGTAAGACTAGGTATACGTTGCACACGTGAATAAAACCAATTGAAAAAACAGTTGCTGTTCTACTTTTTTACAATATGTCAATATAAAAATGTTGAAAACATTAGAAAAAATTGATAAAATTTCTACAATAGTTTGCCAGACTTAATGCAGTTTTTACATTTTACATAAAGAACATTATAATCTGTACTAGACAACTTTTAGAAAAGTAACATTTTTAAAAATATTGTAGAAAAATAATTCCCCTATGGCATTGTGAAAGTGCTGCCATTTTTCTTTGTTCAAAATTCTAAAACTTTAAATTTTATAGATCTAAAATTTTTTGGAAAGTTCATGCATTTCAATAATTACAGAATAATTGCAAAAAACACAAGAGTTATGACAGAAAACGAGAAATAGTATAGTCGATCATGTCAACTCTGTAATGTTTGCACGAACCTGTTATTGTGTGGACCAACAAATATGGTATAGTTGATTAAGGTACAAGCTATTATACTGGTTTGATTTTACAAACTGTTACAAAAGTAGTAGCGAATATAAGAAGAGATTGCCCCCATCTTGAATGATAACTAAATTATAGAGAAGAAGCAAAATATTTTATTCCAATAGATTAAATTTAATTTTTATGTTTCTTAAGATAACACAAAAAATTTTTATAGGAATCAAGGCAAACAATATAAGTACTGGTAACAAGTACAAAAAAAAAAACTTAACAATAACAATTTTAGAAATGAGGAGTACTTTATAGTATACAAGTACTTTTACTTTTTATACAACTATCCATTCAAATTGTGTTTTTCTAGTCATGCTAATTACATTTTTATAAAAGACAAGTGCATAAATCATAAAATTTCAAAAATTTACGCAAAATAAAAAAAATAAAATAAAATTTTCTTTCATTTTGTTTTTTAACATAACGGAGTTTTCATTATAAACTTTACACAAATAAATTAAATTCGTGTCAAACCAATGGTTTATAATGTAGCACTTTTTACTTCAACAAATGAAAATACTACTTTTAAAAACAATCAATCTATATTATTAATATTGCTGCCATTCGTATACCAAAATGTTTTAAGAATATTGCATACATTTAGGATAAGGGAACAAGAAAAATTGAAAGAGTCGTTAAACATAATTCTCAAATTTAGAGGTAAATTGGGTGAGTTAAGAAAAATAATGATATTTTTTGATGACATGGTATTTACCGTTAGGTTTCTGCATTTATAAAAATTTAGAAAAGTTCGGAAATATAAGTTTGCGAGTTTGGAATTATAAAGTGGCAAAAATTGGAATTCGACAAATTTCTAGAGGCAATAATTTCAGACTGGGTGGAGGTAGAAAAAATTCGTCATATAACAGAATAAACCATTTGTTAGTAACTAAAAGCTGCTTAAATTTCAAATTCCTACATTCTGCGGTCTAGAAGAAAAACAACATAAAAAATTTGGAAAAAACTGATTTTAGATAACGGTAAATTTCAACGGCCATTTTGCTTTTTTAAGCTTCAATTATACTATGCTACGATAGGGGAAGCCTACCATTACTTTTATGCGTTTATAGAATTCAAAAAACTTTTGGGTTTTCATTACACTAAATGGTAAAAAAATGGCGTTTTTAGTACTTTTATCTTCCTCGTTAGGGACTATATTATAACTTTTAGAGGGGAGAAGATAGGTAAAAATTTTCTTCGACGGAAATAAGTTTCTCGTAAAAATCTATGTACAAGTGATTCAGAAAAATTTCACCTTTCTAAACCTAGCCACGGACGGACGAACAGGTGGAGTGAAACTAAGCAGTGCTTTTTTTCAATCCTTTTTTGGAAAAGTGCTAAAAAAAAATACCTTATAAAGCCATTGTATTATTTTTGATACCCAAACCATACCAAGTCCATATAGTGCTATAGAGTTGAGTTTTTCTTCTCAAATAAGAGCAAAAAGGTAAAAAAAAAACGCAGTTAAAATTTTGTTTTCATTTTTAATTTTTTTTCCTTTTATTTTTATTAAAAAATCATCTGTATTTGATAATAATAAACATTGAAAATATTTTAAGGAATGACAACAGGCATTAGTCAAAATTTAAGACGCGCAATTACAGAAAAACAAAATTTCCTTGAAAATTCCTAAAAATAATATTGAAAGTTAAAGAGTACATAGAAAAAAAAAATATTTATAATAAATAATAGTAACTTTATTTATAGTTGTAATTTGATTTTTTTTTTTAACAGAAAAAAAAATAATAATGTTATCAATTTTTAAAATAGTTAATCGGATTTTTTTTAAAAAAACTGCGAAGATATTTTCATTTTTCATAAAGTAAAAATCAATTTACTTTCGCTCGTGCTGCATATTTTTTTTTTGAAGCCAATAACTATAATAAATCTTTTGCCTTCTTAATAATCCTAGCATTTTAAAAATCATAAATTTTATTTTGAAATATCGAAACGTAATTAAGAAGATAACGAATTGTATTCGATACGAGTATGATTAATTGCACATGGTTTATTTGATTCAATAATCAACGTAAAAGATTCAATTACAATTCAATAAGGAAAAAAAAATGTTATTGATAAATTTGATAATCTTATAAATAATTACTTACAATTGTTAAAATAGCAATTACAATGCTATTTAAGGTGCTTCAAAAAATTATTTTAATCACCATTTTTTTTTTTCGTTTGATTTTAGTCAAAATTTCAAATAAAAATGCCATACATTAAGTACTTAAAATTTTGATTATCATGCTAAATTTTAATTTAATGCACCAAGATATCATTGCACTAGCTATTAAAAATATAATTTTCAAAATCAATTTAGTCAAAATGTAAGTGCATTAAGTTGATTATAAAAAAAAATCTGATATGGTCAACACATAACCGATCGCAAGGCTATTGTCTAGTTTAGTGAAAATATTGCAAACGATTACGAAAATTCTTTTAGATAACATACCTAGAAAGATGTAGTTTTGGCTCTTAGAGGACAATCACTTTATGCCGTCTGAATTCCCTGATAAGTTCATTAGTTACTTCCGGTAGTAAACTGAATTCAACTATTAAATTTGAAGAAATTCCATCAACTAGTTTCTTAGATATTGCACAAAGTATAAAATCGGCCTCAGTTTGCAAGCCCTCAAATATTTCAAAAGTTGTTGAATCCGTGATACAGAACTTGAGATACACGTGTGCACACACACCGATATCTTGCTAAAAATAGTTCTCTTACACTTCCATACTATCACATAACGTCCCTTATTGTATAAATATAAAATTTCAATTTGCACCATCAAAGTTGGAATATTGTCGTTTTTACTTTATTATAAGTTTAATTTTGCAATTCTCTAAAGTAATTTAGAAGATGGCGAAATATGAGATTTTGTTCAATAGCAGGGGAAAGTTTTTTCTGACCCAGAGTCTCCAAAAAAAATTTTCGGAACTCGTATGATATATTCACCCATAGCCCATAATATGAATGTATCTGTTCGTGTATTCATTTACCAAAGCAATAGTCTAAAGTGCATTGACCTAAATGCACCAAATTTTTTTAATTAAGAATAGTAGACGCTTTAGCCCTATTCAATGTGAATTCAGTCAGGAAAATGGTAATAAGATATACCGTACAACCTAGAAAACCAAATATCAGAAAATATTGAGATTACACGTCTCACAAACACGTTTTGTATAAAAAATTAGCTGGAATTGAAAAGATTTATTTGTAGAACTGTTACAGGTTTAGACTACTCTAAATACATATAGGTTCATTTTTGTTAAATAATTGTTTTCAGAAATTAGAATCTTATTTTGCCTTTATTTCGATAATAGGGAACAATATAATTTCTTAGGTCTACTATCAATATTTTCAATATAAATTATTCTAGATAAATTTCGAGATCATTAAATTCGAGTAAATTTTCCAGACTTCCAATTTCATATATATGTACATATTACTGTACTTCTTTGTTTTCTTAATTATCTACAATAATATATTTTTAAACTTCTGTGATTACGTCTGATTCACCATAACGCGTTCGAATTAAAATATTCCTGCTAAATAAAATTAAAATAGCCATAGTTATTTTTATATTTTTAATATTTGTTTTAAGATGCAGATTTTCTTTATTTTCTTTATCAATTTAATAATTTTTTTTTCGTATTTAAGGTTATTGTAAAATGTTATTATTTAATTTTACAAAAATTTATTTATAGTATTGCAGACTTTATTCTTAATTCACTGTAATTACTTTTCTCTTACGCAAAAACTTACCTTTATTCCCGCATCATACACGTAATTGGGAATATAAAATTGTTTCTTAAGAATAATTGCAATTTGAATTCCATATTAACCCTTGAATATATTGTCGAGCCAATATTAAAATCTCTCCTTTAAATATTTCTTCTCATCCTAAATGTATGCAATCATTTAAAATATTTATGAACGTTTTACTTAATCCATCTAAATAATGGAAAACCTTAGAAATACTTGATGTATTTAAGAAATGTATTAGATTGTTTTTAACAAGAGTACTTTCATTTGCTTAAGGAAAAAGTGCTATTTTATAAAGCATTGGTTTTATCCTACTCTACTGCTTGGTTCCACATTTATTTTACGTTTTTCAAAGGAAGAGGCAAAAACAAATGATACCAGTCATTATGGTTTTAAAATACCTTTGAATTTTACTAAAATTTTTCGGCAATAGCGACATTAAACGCAAATATAAGTTCTACCGGAAACAAATTTATATTCTTATTCTAATTCAAAGTTTTCTAATTACGTCTTATGAACAATCTAATAGGAAAAAATTTTTAATTTTATAATAGATCTAAATTTTCGAAATATAACTAAAAATTAAATTTACCTTAATTTTTTAATTTAATAAAATTTTAAAATGAATTCTCTACCAAATACATGACGTATCTAGAATATCTAATCTACATGCTTTATACTTGTTAAACTTTATTTATTATATATGTATATAAGAATAAATAAGAATACCAATTGTTCAAATATAAAATAGGAAATTTCTTTCTTAAGGTAACCAAATATTATCACATCTATTCTAATACAAATTTTTTTTTTTTAGTATTAATATACGTGTACATACTAATACATTTAAAAAAATTTCCAACTCATATTTAAAACTAAAATTTGTTAAAAAATGATAATTAAATAAAAAAAAAATTAAAAAATAGAAGATATAAATTTTTTTTTGAGAACAAACTGGAATATTCGTTTCGAAAATAATTTATTTAAAACCCAATTATATAGAAAAGGAACTTAGAAAAAGCAAGCTGATCAAATAAAATTTGGTAGGTAACAAAAAAAAAAAAAATTGAAATATACTAGATACGTGTATAGACGTAAGAAAAATTTGAAAAATAAATTTTCTAGATATTTCATTAGCTATTCAAACAAAACACAAAACAAAAAAAACAGTTTACACGTCACCTTTATAAAAACGTCTTAATTTATAAATTAAATTTTTCTATAATGAAATTTAATTCAATTCTAAAATTTGAATAAGAATATTCTAATTCTAATACTGTAGATCACGAAATTTCTACTGAAAATAATTTTAAAATTAAATTGGTACTGTTTAAAAAAGTTAAATTGTATAAAGCAAGAAGGAGTTGAGTTTTGTAGCCTATTCATTAAAATTATGTATAAAATAATAATAATTAATTACCAAGCAGTTCTTTAACACGATGCCATATAGCCAATTTTAAATTAAAACAAGTAAAAACGTTTCAGTCGGTATAAACCGATTGAATTATACCCTGCACCTTTCGTTGTTGTGTAGCAACTACTCGAACCTGTGAAATCGTTCTATAGAAACTTCACGGGCATGTCTGATCTATAATTGGACATCCGACTGCCAAGTTTCATGATTTTTCCAAATATTTAAAATTAGCTTCTGGAGTTGTATGATAGGTACCCGAACCTATCAAGCAATTCCTCTAAAACTTCAGAAATATATTTGACCTATAATTGGACACATGACTGCCAAGTTTCATGAATCTGACTTTATTATTTTGCCGAATATAAAAAATTTGCTGTTGGAGTTGTATGGCAGCCACCCGAGCCGGTGCAGCTATCTCATTAAAATTTTTAGAACATATGTAGAATATAATTGGACACATGTATACAAAATTTTATATTTGTACCTTTATTAGTTTTTGAAATAATTAAAATAAACTCTTTGAGTTGCATGGCAGCTACTCGAACCCGTTGTCCAAATTAATCCAATAACAATAGGGTTCGTCCTTGGCACAAAAGAAACAACTTGTGAAAGTTTGGTGTCGATTACATTATTCGTTTTTGAGTTATCGTGCGATCGGACGGACGGACATGTCTAAATCGACGCAGAATTTTACGCTGAGCAAGAATATATGTAAATGTTCATACCGCAGATGACTCCTTCAAGTAGTTACAAACTCCATACCATAAAGTTAATATACCCTTCACGAAGTGCAGGGTATAAAAATAAGTGTCAAATCCGCCGCATTTAAATTTATAAGTCAATTTTTATTCCTCTACAACACCACCAGAAGTGAAGATTCACCTTCAAAATAAAATTTTTAAAATTTATAAATTTTGCATTTAAAAATATTTCCAAAATTAAGTTTTATAAATTATATTTTCAGAATTAGAATTTTTTACACTTTTCTCCATATTTTCCATATAGGCAACGCATGGTAAACGCTGCTCCATGACAGAAAGTCTTTTGCCGAAAGAACGTTAAATTAACAATTTTTTCTCAAATTCTTTGGAGTAGTTTGAAGTTATATTAGTGCGCATTAATATTACAACGCATTAATATTATTCACATAAGAAAATAATTGGAACAACTATTTGTAATCAATATTGGTAATAGGCACATAATATTCTAGCAAGATTGAAAATTTCCATACAAAAGAGTTTTTATAATTGGAGACAAAATTATTCTAGTGAAATGAAATGTGAAAAAAATAAATGTAATAACACTTACAATAGTCTTAGAAGCTGAAAAGTGAAGTTTTCATTGTGACATACGTAATATTGGATATATGCGAAATTAAGTGAAATTTTTCTAGTTTTACAACATTATACATAAGCCCTTATATTATTATTTTTAACAAAAAAAAATTTATTTGTAAGGAATTTCAATAAATTATTAAAATTTCATTTAATTATTAAAAATTCATCTAAAAAAAAAATTTTTTTTTTTTGGTTAAAATTAATTTATTAATTAATTTATTATATATGCAAAATAATTTTGACTTTGAAAGCTAATAAATAAATTTCCTTGTTATATTTTGTAAATTTTTATCCACTAATTAGGTGATACATTTTACACGCTTATCAATTAGATTTTCTCATCATTGTAAAATAATATTTGCGGTTTTTATGGTTCAATATTTCATCAAACCAAATTAATTTTAATTAATTATTTAATTCACATTTATTTAATTTTTGTTTTTTTTTTTGTTTACTGTACATTTTGCATGTCATAAAATTTTTAATTTATAAACTTTTGCTTTCGTTATTTTTAATAATAACCTATATTAAATGACATTACAATAGACAATCAAATTTCAATATTTTTACATTATGACTTTTTGGCAATAGTAGCTTTGCAATATAACTCCTAAGTGTTATACATTATATTATATAAGTTTAATTCCTAGAAAATTAAAAAAATATTGATATTATACGAATAATAATCAAAATCTGATTAGAATTAAAGCTTCGATTTGCTCTTGTGTTCCAGCTATATCAAATTATTTTATCGCTAACTAGGTCCCTTAAGAGAATATTAATTTTAATTATAATGCAGACATACATGCTAATGTTTGAAATGTTAATGCACTACTACGCATTCAATCAATCTCAAAAATTACCAGAATTTGATGAAGAGTAATAATATTGCTTTGATTTTGTTTTACACAAATTTTGTTATTTTGTATTATAGACCTTGTAACATTTTTGGAAGAATCAAGAATAAATATTCTGGAGAAGGGCCATAATAATTTACGATATTACTGTATGTTATAGATATAGACTAACAATACCCCTTAGTATAAACAAATAGAACATTTTACAATAACAATTTTTTATTTATTCTAATTACAATTTTTTTAGTAAAAATTAAGGAAGGGATACTGTCAAACGTTACTGTCAAAAGAGATTTACTTAATTATTTTTTTTTGGTTCTCAAAAAAAAAATTTTTTCAATTTAAAATATAAAATTCATAATTCAAAAATTTGTTCAGACTAAAATTACGGTGTCAGCGAACGAATCGCATTCTACATACATACGCCATTGTAATCAATAAAACAAAAATGTATAGACAATTATGAGAATATGGTTATAGTATTTCTACCACTACTTATATTTTTTGACAATGTTCACAAAATTTATATAATTATAGTAATTTACCAATCTTGTTTTTAAAATACAGCCACTAAAACCACAAAACAATACTTTGATATTGAACCTATGTATTATGTACATATTTTATGCTTACATTAGCAATTTCCCATTTAACAATATTCCAAATTATTTAAAATAAATATTTAAATCAAATGACATTATGCACATGTACATACATACAAACATTTTTCATAATATTCCACACAAAAATATTTTAAAAAATTTCAATTATAAAATTTATTACAAAAATATCCTCTCTAAAACAGCCTATAGATTGTCAGTTGAAATAAAGTGCATTAATGAAATTAATTTCAGGAAACACGTTTACCAAGAAAAAACCACAATATCACTAAATTTAGGTGTTGCCATTATTTTATAAAATTGTTTTACATTACACATACATACTTATGAAAGGTGGACTAAAATTTATGTGTATTTATATAATTTATTTGTAACGTATAAGTCAACAAAATAAATTTAATCTCATATTACGAAATCGAAGTCACGTTGGAATAAGGTATAATTATGAAATTCCGATCTGATTCTACTAAGAGTCATTTTTTTTTCCTTATGCTAAGGAGATTCGATTATCAGTTGAAATCCTCAAAATTTCGGATTGCTAGACATGCTACAATGCACATTAACGAAATCAGTAAAGAAAATCAAGTATTCGACAGAAGAAGAAAGTGATTTAACTTTTCCTATTATTCAGTGGTACAAGACCAACTCTCTTCTGTATTCGCGGGGAAAATGAAACATAATTAAAGTCGTCTCATACAATGTTTCTTGATTCTGATAGGTTTTACCGGTCGGAATTAAATTTACTACAATATCTACATGATTTTGTCAAATCAGGGCTACTCAGGGCTCAATTTATTTTGTTATAACTCAAACTTAATGAAAATTTTTCGATTTTAATTTCTCCGATCTTATTACACCACGTATACAATAATATTATTTTCAAAAAAAAATAAAAAAAATAAAATCGCAAAAAATGTTTCTATATTTAAATTGAGGTTATGTTATATTACTTATTTTATTTGAATAAACAATATAAATTATGTATGTATGTTTACTGTGTAATTTACAAACGATTTTCATATAATATACATACATTATGTAGGTGACGCCAATCATTGATATAATTATTGTTTAATAATAAATAATTGATGAAAAAACGTGTATGTATGTATATGCAGGTACAATGACTCTAATAATAGAAATTTTAGATTATAATTCGATTTTTCACCAAATATTCAATTTAACTGGGGTGATCCTAATTTTAAATAACTGTTTTTAGAATTCTTTAATTAAATGCTTACATTTTGAAATTTTATAAATATTTTATCGTATTGTGAAATAAACATATAAAACAAGTGACTAAGTGCGTGCTAAATTAATGTGAAACCCTTTATTATACTAAATAATATTATTAGTATACAAACCCTGCCTAATTTTTGCAAAATTCTACAAGATTATTATAGTTATTTAAATATTTGGCCGTAAAGCTGAATTCATTGGTTCGTCAATTTAACGACGAGCTGATGTATATTATTTAAATTGAACTAAATCAATTTTAGTACGGAGGTTTTTTCGAAATGTCGAATTTACATAAATTAGACCACAACAATAAGATGAGTAATAGTTTTAGCTCAGGTTAAAACCAAACCAATGAATTAACCTTAAGACTCTTAAATTATTTTAGTGAGTAAACCGCTTTAATATATGATGTACATATGTACATGTATTGTAAAATCAAAACGTATACCGTACCTTTAAATGAGTTCTAAAAAAAAAATTGTTTAAAATTTAATTAAACTATTATTTTATATGAACTTTTTTTAACCATTAAAATTGTCATTAATAATAGGTATTCTACCTCGTTATTTTCAATATTTCAATATAAGGCGAATGATTCATTTCAAAATTATTCTTTGTGCGACCTGCAGCAGTAAAATAAAACAAAAATCTTTTGAAACATATGTAAGAAATGTGTGAAACCAATTATTTCTCTTGAAATTAAAGATGTTGTTTGTATAAACCTTTTGTATAAACCTTTAACTTACAATTCTCTTCTATTTTAACATAAACTATAGGCTGTGAAATATTTTCTTTACATCAAAAACCTAAAAAAAAAAATCTAATCAACATTGAAATTATAAACTTCATGGTCTGTTAATTTTCATAATAAGGAAGTAAATTATATGAGACTTTATTAATTTCATGAATTCAAACTTAATCAAAATTAAATAATAATAGAAACAAGTAGGAATTTATTAAAATTTTATTTTTGAATTGTCAAAACAAACCTACATATAAGGTAATTTCATATAATCTTAATTAGAGCTTCGTGACTTTATACAAATTTGTTTGTCTGAATATTACAAAAAAAAAAAAAAAAAATGTAATTGTCGGCTTTCCTCTTGTAATATAAAAAATGTCATAAAAAGCTGGAAAAGATCCATTTCGTCTACCATAGTATTTCAAAAACAAACATAAAATAATAAAATAAAAGTAAAATAATGTTGACGTACAATAATGGAACAACGATAATTTAAATTCAAAACAAAAATATTGTAAAAAACAAAAAAGTGAAAAATAAATGTAAAGGTGAACAAAAAAAAAGAAACTTTTTTACAACTTTTTTACTACAATTATTTCAAAATCATTGCGTTATTATAGTAAAACGTGGTTATTTACCTCATTATTTTCATATACATATACATATGTATATGTATTTTGTTATTAACATATGATTGTATTCTTAGGTAATAAAAGACAATTCTTATTTTTTAAGGTTCTTATTTAGAAATAAATTGTACGTCCGGATAGTCAAAAATTTAGGGCCTGATCGTACATGTCGTGATTATATACTCACCAAGTGAGAAGAAAGTGAGTAGCTATCATATATGTATGTGTAATGTCAGCCACTTTATTTTTGAAGGTGAGACGTTCAGTTGATAATTTGAAAAAAAGAAGTGCAAGCATCCAATTGAAAAAATGAGTAATCTTGTTGGAAAAATTAAGTGCCCATTAGAAATAAAACGGCGAATAAAAAGTGCATAAAAAAGTGAAATACACGATTAGGCTATTAGAATAGAGATTAATGATTTTTTTTGGACACCTAGTTTAGTCGTATGGCTGCAGTAAATAACGTAAATGTATAATGCTACATCTTTGAAATTAAAACTTTAATAAGCTTTAACTAACTCCATAGTTTAACATCACAGTTCGGCAATCAATTAAATTTTAAACAAATATTGGTAACCATAACATAAGCATCTGAATTCATTTAGTCATGAATTTTAATGTTATATGGTTAATGCATGACATCTTGTAATTGTGTATATTAAAATAAAATCGAAATATATGTTGTCCATTTGAAAAATGACAATACGCATCAGAGTTCAAAGTAAATTTATAACTAATTTTTAAATAAATTCAAATAGATGGTAGGACCATCTTTGTAAATAATTGTGAGAACAGCATACACTTAAAATTTTTTCTTTTAATATGTCACTCACAATGTCATATTATTGGTAATTTATTTAACATTCTTATAATTGAATTTAAATAATTTGAAATATTTTATTATTTTTATAGTACAGAATTTGACACCTTAAAAACAAAACAAACAAAAACAAATGAAATTGCAAATCACAAAAAAAAAAAAAAAAAAAAAAAAAAAAAAAACAAAATATCGAGTATTAAACTATAAGAAATGCGACCTAAGAACAAACGCTTAAATTTATATAACAAGCTTTAATTTTTTTTTTAACTTTTGCATGATTAAAAAGATGAGGCAAACAATAAAAATATAATTTTAAAAACATAATATTTTTTTTTGGATAAAATGCTAATTGGGCAGAAATAATCGTTGCGCGAGTTTTACATTATTTGAAATTTGTTTTTGTTAATTCTTATGAATTTTTTCTGTGGTAATGAAAAAAAAACTATCAAACCCAAAAATAAATTTATTAAATACAACATTCATTATAAGATTTCCATGGTATCTCTTTAGAATTTTAAAAAATATTTCAAAGCCGTATTGTAGCTGCCTATACATTCTTACAAAATATTATTTTGTTGAACTTTCTGAATGCACCTTATCTATTAAGAATTAATTAGAATGTGCGGAGTCGAAAAAAATTTCTTTTAAGTATTTAAATATTAAGGGCCTTATAATGTAAGTATATTGCTATTTTACCCGCGATGTGAGAAGAAAGTATTATATATTTACCCGCGATGTGAGAAGAAAGTAACTATTATATATTTATATAATGTAATTTTCGAATGAGAAGAATTATTTCGAATTGCGTGTCTCATTTTTTTTCTAATGCGCATACAAAATTTATTCACTTTGTTTTTGAAAATGAGACGTTCAGTCAATAATTTTGAGCAAAAATCTAATTCGAAAAATGCGTAGAGTAATAAGAATAAGAAAAGCCTAGAATTTTGATTTGAAACTGAATAAAAATTGAGTGAAAAAGAGGTGGATACATGATTAAACTGTAAATATTTATTTTGAATATTTTTAATTTTGTACTCAATTTCAGCAACTTTTTCTTTATACCACAGATTTATGTACAACTACTTGTAAACAATTCGATGACATTATTAAATTTATATTTATATACATAAGTCAATTAAGTACAAGTAATATTTTAAAATATTAAATTATTATAGTATAGTTTAACTGATAATGTGTAACTCATAAGTACATGGTAACAAAAACAATATTATTACAGAAACGTACTTGCTGCACCATACAAGATCCATATAATTTCATTAGCAGGTTTTGCGATAATATTGAGGTTTGATTTAATTATTTATAATAACTAATTACCCATTTTATAAATTATTCTTACTACTTGTAAGTTATTCTTATTGATTTCTTTTTGTAAATCGATTAGTTTTTGACCTTTAATTGCAACAACGTCAGGCTTAATAGCCTTCATTACATGATACAAGAAACCTAAAAATTTTAAAAGTAATTGTCGGCGTACTAGTTATTTTTCTAATCAGGAAATGCAGTAGAATTTCCCTTTTCATGAATCATTAAATTTCCTCACCAAAATATCTCAATACTATCCTGATAAAAATCATAATTCATATTTCCTTAAAATTTTTATTAAAAAATCTTTTTACACGTATACTCTAATTAAAAATAATTTGCTTTATAACGCTTTTAATAAATTATTACTATGTTTACAAAGTTACCATCAACATCAAAAAAAAAAAAAACAAATTTTAAACAAAACCAATTAACACTCATTTTAATGCGAAAGCACACTGCCAATTCCAAAGCAGCAAATTTTTATTTTCTTTTCTTATAATTTCTCTGAGTACTTTACTTTCGCATTTACGCTTTTATTGATCTTCCGAATAACATTTCAAGTTACAAATATTTTTTATTTATTTCATTTAACATTCATTTCAATCATTAAAATCATTCATACATACATACATTATATGTGAGATGTAGGTAGACACAATAGTGTACTTATACCTGACATGTTTAATAAAACAAAATTCGAAATAAGCCACTATAGTAGTGCTTAAGCTTATTTTCTTTATAATTTAAACTCCTTTCACTCATCATTTTACTTAGAGAAATATTAATAGTCGGTAGTTTTGTTTTCTTTATACTTATTTATAATAGAAATTCACCACACTCGTATTTGAATTCGATTTAATATTCTTTCAACTTTTACAATACTCTTGTCAAATATTAAACATGTAATACATACATACATACAATATATAAGATTATAATACATGCATAAAATTATGCTACTGATTAACTTTAAATATAGCAGTCGGCAATATACGCATTAACTACTTAACAACTAAAATGAAATTATGAATATTAAGTATATTATACTACAAAACTCACCACATAATTTTAACCGGCAAAAATCAAAATGAAATAAAAGAGAGAAATAATATTTGAAGAAAAAAGATGAAGGAGAAAATTTCTTTATCTTTGAATTTTCTTACCACAAAAAAAGTGATCTCAAGAGAGAATAAGAAATATGTTAAGAATTTAAGATTGATTTCTTTTACTTGCATTTACCCGATCGACACAATTTTCATTTGAGTCGGAATTTTTTTGAGTGAAACTTCATTTTAAAACAAAATTAATGCGATATGAGTGGAATACTTTTTTTTTTTGAGTGAAACTTCATTTTAAAACAAGAATAATGCTGTTCGAGTGAAAATAATACAAGTGAAATTATTTTTAGAGTAAAAGACTTTTAATGCTAGACTCTATAGGAAAAGTAATAAAAACTTTTATTTACATTTTACTCTCAATTATTTTACGCTCAAAACATAAGAAATGAAACAAATGATTTTCTGTGCCTCTATTGATCGCGTTTTATTTGAATAGAATTAAAAGCAAAGCTTAAAAAATATTATGTTTGTTGTCTTCTCCCAACGTGGTAAATTTTGAATTGTTCTTTTATTTTTTATATTTTCTTCTTCTTCTTATTTTTTTTTTTTTTATGTTACGCTCAAATATTCAAGGTGAGTGTTTTAAATTTTGTATTTTTCCTTTTTTTTTTGTAGTTTTAGTTTTGAGAAACAAACTGTATTAAAAAAGATTAAAACAATATCGTAAACGTGAAAAAGTTTTTAAAGTAAAGTTAAAAGAAGACAAAAAGAAAAAGGAAAACAGAAAAAATGAAAACATGCATACGTACAATTTTTTTTTTTTTTTTGTAAAATCCAGCTTTGATCTGTTTCTTTAACATTTTGGTAGTCACTTTAATTTTTTTTTAACATTTTTCGTATATCGCAGTGTCAGAGAAGACTTTCTTGAAGAAAAAACGAACTAAATTAAGTTCAGTTTGTTCGCGATAGTCAACGGTTTTGGATGGTTTATCGGAGTTTCTGTTTTGTTTTATAAAAAAAATATTGCAAAAATTTTTCAATATACCTCCAAAAATATTTTACACTGAAGATTATCGACGGGTTTACGCACCTTCTTTTGATTTACTGAATTAAAAATTAATGTAATTTTTAAAATAAATTTTTTGCCTTTAATATAAATTGTGACTTTAGAATTAAAAAATTTTTAGAAAAACTCATTTAATTTTTATTTTTAAAAACTTATTAATTTAAATTTTTTTTTTTTTTATTATTAATTTCTTATTTTAACATTTTATTGCCTTACAAAATTTTAATAAATTTTTATTTTAAATTTAACATTAATAATAACTGTGAACAGCTAACCAGTTCAGTGAAGCTATAATTAAATTGGACTGGACTTGCTTTAAATTTTTTTTTGAATTTCTTTTTTTTTGTTAACAAACATACATACTTATTGTATTTATATAGTGAAAATAAATAAGGAGTTTATTTTTTTTTTAATAACAGCTACACACAATTAATTTATATAAATAAATTTTAATTTTTCTTGTCTTTATTTTTTTCATCTCTTGATAGTTTTTCAGTAAAAATATCTTGAAGTGAAATCAGAAAAATAAATATCAAATAAAAAAAAAATATAAATAAATATAAAAAAATATATATAAAAAATATTTTAATATAAAATTCATAAAAATTCATCAGCCTGTATTAAATATTTCTGAAAAAGTGGAAAAAAACGATTTCATTATGCCGAATTCTAAAACCAAGTCAAGCTTTATGCTAAATGTGGAAAATTGGTTCCGTTATCGGAGATTTCCATATCCAAAACGGTAAGTTTATTTTATTTATATTTATTTTTAAATAATTTTTAACTATAAACGTTTTTAACTATATTTGGAGGATAATAATAAAAAATTGATTCTAAGCGCTATGTATTTAGGACTAAATCGAAAACTAGATATTAATATATAAAATTCGAAATTGAAATTACAGTCAAACAAGCTTAATACCAACCCGGTTTACAACCAAAACTCGATTATATAATCATATACTTTTCACATATTCGAACTCGTTTACTTAAAATCACATAATTCTCGACATCAAAATATCTAATTTCAAATTTTTGAAATTAGATTTGAATATCGAATTTTGCTTAAAATCACAAGAATATTTCTTTTTTTTTAAGAATGTACCCGTAGAAGTAACTGTTAATTACGATTTATAGTTGCCATTTTTATACCACTCTTAGGATATTTCAGAATTATTTTTGTTTATTTCAAGCTCTATTAATTTCACATCATGTGAATTTAAAATCACAAACTCTTGAATATTCTATGTCATATATATATATAAAACGTGTTCAACTGTTGCAATAGATAAATTGCACATAAAAAAATAATCCCAATTGAAAAAATCAGCCGAAAAAATTTTAAATTTTAGTTTTTAGCTCAAATTTTGCAAAATAATTAATTCTACATTTAACCTGAATACACTAAAGCCACATTTAAAAATAGTTTAAACCCCTAAATACGCAAAATATTCTAGAAATAATTACAAAAATGGTTTTTAAGAAATTTGAGAAGAATTTGGGTTTGGATTTTTGTAAAAAAGTTTTTTTTCGCTAGTTTCTTATAATAATTTAATAATTACCTAGAAATTTTTAATTTATTAATTTGTAATTTATTAGAAATAATAATTGTTTTAATTCGAAATGCCGAAACACTTGAAAATTAAAAATGTACAGAAAAAATTAAATTTTTACTGAAAACTTCATACAATTTATATGGAATACATTATTAGTGAAGAAATTTCTAGAAGTTCGAAAAAAAAGGAAATACTTAACATTAATTTCCCGCTTTTGTAATTAAACATTTAAAATTTAATTGAAAGGCCTATAAGTAAGGCTGAAAATCTCATTTTAATTGCTATTTTAGTTCTATAATTTGAATGTTTTTCAATTGATATTCTTAATTGTTTTATTAGTTTATTAAATACGATATGAAAATAATGAAAATCCTGTAATTTATAATTGAATTTTGCAAATGTATAGAAACTAGATTAGCACTAAAATATTAAGCCCATAATGCAAATAAAATTGCAATTACAACCTAAATATTAAAGAAATAAAATGTGTTAAGTATCAGTAATTTTTTATAATATTAATTCAAATAATAAAAATGTCTTCCATTATTATTAAATAATTATTTTTTTTTTGTTTAAAAACTATTCACAATATTGATTGCCGATCGTTAAAATATGCGATTATGAAAGATCAATATTATTACACTTAATAGTTTATTGTTAAAAAAGTTTTGCAAAAAATGAAAAATTGAAAATAATAAAATTTAAAAAAAAAAAATATTTTATCTCAATTGGAATTTAATTATTTTCGATGATATTACGAAAGAACATGCTGTGTTTTAAGTTGTTTATTTTTATTCGTAAATATCAGTAAAGAAATCGACATGTTTTTAAAATATGAAAAAATAAAATATGAATACATACTTGCAAAATATTTTTTTAAGAAACAATTCAATTCATATACAGATACACGAATAATAAGAGTAAAATCAAGGTGATATCATGTATGTATGTATGTATATTGTTGTTTTACTATTATTTTATGTTCGTCATGCTTGTTTAAAACAATTTGGATCACTTAGAATAATTTAATTGGAATCAGAGTGTTCTGTATTAACATAGAATAGAATAGAAGCAGAATAGTTGAATTTATACATATTTAGCATGAAATAGTTATTTTGTTAAAATCTAGCTTGTAAACTTATTTTTAATTCGAATTTTAACTTTTTATGGAATTGTTTAAAAATGTAGTGTACTATTTTGCATAAACTGTTGTTATGGCTTCAAATATGAATGAATATTCTTGCTTTGCTACACAATTTAGCAACTGCTATTAGTAATACCGCATTATTGCAATTTCGAACTCAAAACTGTTAAATAATACATCTTATTCTTTGCAAAATACACACCTGAAATAATATGATCTTATGAATTTTGTTCTTATATTTAATAGACTATAATATACTTGTACTTATAAGAAAATTAAATTTCGCAATATTTTCCAATTCAATTAATAATTTCAAAATTATTAAATTTGTTCTATAACACAGTCAAAAGAATTATTATTCAAAAAAAAATCCACAAATATCTACCGTGATTTTTGTTAAAAATTTCCCCAAAATTATACAAAGATTCGTTGATTGCGGTCAATTTTGAATTTTAAATTATTATTACTTTGATTTGATCAATAAGCACTCAAGTTCCTATACTTAATTTACATTATCGTATATTTAAGAATTCGTCTTAGTTTTTGATTCAAAAATTTATTGTCAACCTACGCCATCTTAAAAAAAATCAACACCAATTTAGTGAAAGTTCAGTTTTTTGCTCCAAATTGTATGTAAATTTTGCGAATATATGTAAATGCGGACTGAAGTAATATACTGAACTGTTCTACATAATTTTTTTTTTTGCAAATTAAAAGTGAAATTCTATAATAAACACAAATTTAATTAATTTCCATTTTAAACTTTAAAAAACTCGAATGCAATTAAAACACTAAATTTTAACCAACATTAAAATTTAGTTTATTAGAAAGATTATAATATTATAATAATATTTGTAATTTAAATTAATTTTAATAATGACTAACCAATGAACAAAATAGTCTACGAAATGAATACGTTAAGAATGAGAATGGATAAGTCAAGCATAATTTTTACAATGGGACGTATTCTTTTCAGTTCTCTTGAAATTTATAAAGAAATTGATTGTTAAATTTTTTTTTTGTTTCAACAAGATTTTAGTATTGTTAATCATCACTTTTCAATATTAAGTGATAATAAAGAATAATAACATGTTAAATATGAGCAATAAGCATTCTAAACAATTGTTATTTTCTTACTATAGTCGTAATACCTATATTTGTTTGTATATTCATGAAAACAACCCAAAAATATTGTAATAAATTGACTCTATTGAAAAAATTAAAATACGAGTAAAAACACTATGTCAGAAAACCACAAATTTATTCGATGGTTAAAAATATTAATTATTAAAATAAATATTTGCGTTCAATAAATCATACGGTACTCAAATTTGCATTAATATTATCGGGTCTGTTATAAATTTTAACATGTCAATTTTAAGTCTATGTTAAGTAGCTAATGAAGAGCTCATAATTGAAATTGTTTTTAAATAGTTATTTCTTAAAAATCATATTAAAACCACATAAAAATTAATATTTTCTTCTATAACAATTACCAACTTCAATAATCATTAAAAGCGAGGATCAATTTTAAAATTAATAATGATCACCACACTGTCTTGTATGTCTTGACATATGGCCAACTATATTTAATACTGTTGTATCAAAATGTGTATATATTTGGCCTAGTCTTAATTTGATAGATTTGTTAAAAACTTTTTATTACTTACATATATTGTAAAAGTTGTAAAATTTTATAAGTAATAATAATAATAATAATTAAATTAATAAAAATAATTTTTAAATGAATTTTACTCATTTGAAAGCTAGACAATTTTTAGAAATATTTTTATAGTACGGAAAATATTTTTGATTAAATTTGAGTGTTAATAATAGTCAAATATTATAAGATTGCTAGTGGTCTATTCGCGGAGAAGGCATTTAGAATAAATTCCAAATAAAATATTTAGACTTTTATAATGAAACCATTTCGCATTATAAATTTAAGGAACTCTCTTAAAGTTAGATAAGAATTTATGTAACATACACGATTCTGTATAGGCCCTATTATATAGGATAAGCCGGTAATACGTTAAGTATCTAAAATACAAGCTCAGGTGCGACACAAATGTAAATCAAATAAACGAACATAAATCATATTCATGTATAAATTGTAACAAAATCAGTTTTTCCAGGTTATGTAATGAACTTTCTGTCCTTTGCACTGTGGGTCAAGACTCAAGTAATAAGTGATACATTCTTTGTTTCATCCTTGCAATAATTTAAAAAAAGATAACTTTTTTCTATTGCATAAATTATGTAGCTGTTTAAATTTAATATGAAACTCTATTTCGTTGTAAATTACTTTAAAGAGAATTGTCATGTTGTAGAACATTGTACTTAAAGAGTGAATTGTCGCCAATAGGTGATACCCAACTATAATCACAAGTTCATTTACATATTTTGTCCTATTCGACTTATATAATTTTTGTAATTGAAAAAATATTCCACTAAAAGTAAAACAATGTAAAATAAAAAATGTTTCTTCTATAACGTTTCTAACATTTTATATTTTGGTAATATTTCAAATGCTTTAAGAATTCTGTCATTGAAAAACCAAACAAATAAATCTTTTATACTGAATCTTTAAGTCAGACTTTGATGAAGATCTCTTATACGAAGATGAAGATTCTCTTAAGTGACATTTTATTCACTTTTAATATTACACCCATACAATTTTTTTTTTTAAAAATATCTTCCGGTTATCAATAAAATTTTTAAAAATAAAATAATCTAGAAGTAATTATGAACAATATTTTTTCAAAATAATTTTTTGGTAAATAATGTAAGTGTTTATGAACCACTTGTGCCTTAGAAATGTAAGCATATTTATTATGAATTTTACATAACATTTAAAAATAAGTATTAAGCGTTAAGGTGTAGATTTAAAATTTCTATGTATTTCTATGTCAACTGAA
The DNA here is from genome assembly GCF_029603195.1 of Condylostylus longicornis. NCBI lineage: Eukaryota > Metazoa > Arthropoda > Insecta > Diptera > Dolichopodidae > Condylostylus > Condylostylus longicornis. The sequence goes on from NW_026578116.1 coordinate 2,332,457, forward strand.
ATTATGCCCTATCTATAGTTCTATTGTAATATTTCTGTTTACTGTTACCACACTTGATAATGCAAAGTTTGAAAAAATACCACTTAGGTGGTGAATTTTTCCAATTAAAAAAAAATTTTTCAAAAATTTTAAGTTATAATATTTCTAATACTTACTTGTATAATAACTTATTTACATAAATTAATTAATTTTATATTTTTCCACGTATATATATGTGATTATAGAATAATATGTAGCACAAGTTTCCACTTAAGAAAATTCATTTCCGTCAACGTAACTCCAAATATCTATATTTCAATATAATACTAAAATATAGTGTTATAATAGCCACCATAATAACAAATTATAATTACTTATTGCTCAGACAATTACCATATGCGAATATTAAAATATTAAATATTTTTTTTACCTATACAATACCAAATGGTTTCAATTTCTTAAATTAAAATTAAAAACAATGTATTCAAAAGGAATTTATAACAGATGGCATGCGGCAGTAGAAAAATATATATATAGCAATATTTTTTATAGATTCTCACTTTAAATTGCTGTAATTAGGTTAGTTGAACTATACGCAACTAAGTTAGTATAAGAGTTATTTTTAATTTCTCCATAAAAGTTACAACATAAAAAATATGTTATAATGTGATATAATCGTAACAAGTAAAAAAATTTAGGTACTTACTCAAATAATGCTAAAAGTATTAAAAATTTAGCGCACTTACACAAATATTTTTTACAGTTTAGATTAAAATAGCACATTTAATATGAAAAAAACGTGAAATACAAGATTAAATTTTTTCCAACAAATTTTTCAATATTTAAAAATATTTCGAAAAATAGCACAAATATGCGAAAAGAAAAAAATTTTTATCCTCATTAGGTTGAAATATTTAATTAAAAAGTGTAAATAAATTTCGAAAAAAAAAAAATGTAAAAAGCTCTAATACTTAGTAAAGCGACACACTATAAATCAAAATCTGCGTTGCATACACGAACTGCATGTAGTATACTGTAGGTGTGCTGTTACGATTTCAATATTATAAATCGGTAATTAATAAAAAAAAAAATTTAATGAATATTTTTAACAACGACAAAAAAAAAAAGAAATTGAAATTTTCTTCTCTATATAAAAATGCATTGGTACACAAGTGCATCCACATACCAACAACACATAATTCAACATTAAAGAAGTTTTTCCGATTTTTTTTTTCTTGCTTTTTCATGTACATACATGCGGTTTTTTTATCATATAAAGTTGAAAATATTTTATTAAAATCTGTGACCAAAAACAGGTCACAAATTATAAATTTCAATTTTTTCTAAAACTTATGCAATTATTTTTGGAAACATTTTTATTTTTGAATTTATTGTAGACCTATTGAACTGAAATTTATTAATAAGTCAACTTTCAATTTACATAGAATACAACTTTCAAATATTTTATTGAAAATTTTGTAAATTGTGTTATTATTATTTTTTAACTTCCTTTACAGCAATTTATTAGAAAAATTATGTACTTACATTATTTGTATTGCTTTTTAATAATTTTATTGTAGAGAAATGCACAAAACAACTAAATACCAATTTATCTTTAAGAGAAATTTCTTATGCTTTTTCTCGTGCTGCTATTGAGATTTTTAATATTTTCGAATAACTTAATTTATTAATATTGAAAATAAGATAAATTGAAATTGTGATCACATTATTAATGCAGTAAGAGATTTAAGAAATGAATATTAATAAAATTAACACATAAGTATATACTAGCTTTGTTATTGAAAAGTTTTGAAAATTAAAAATACGATCAATAGCTAGATTTATTATTTTTAGTTCGTATTTCTAATACGTGTACACATTATAAAATACCAACGAACACCATATGGTTTATAAATAAAATTTTTTCAGATAATTTAAACTTAGTCAATATGTCTAATGAATACAAGCAGTAAATAATATTGGTCTAATTGTCTAAGACATAAAAGGCACAAAATTTGAGTTAACAACTTCGAGTTAATTTACTTTTCGCTTAAATCTATCTACTAATGGAAATCTTGTACAAAACATCGTAATCCAAGAAATAATTTTTCTTAAAGAATATTTTTTTTTTCTACTTTAATTTAATTGACTTAGAATATAGTCTGGATTGATCAAAATTTTGCTAAAATTAAAATTTGATATAATATGTATATAGAGAATTCATAACTGAAAATATGCTAAACAAATTCATTCTATTAAGCTAAATCGTCACCAGTACTAAAGAAAAATTAACATTCATATAATGTAAAAGTATTCCTTTTGTATATTTCTACAATATTATCAGTGATTTTTGAAGCTAACTCGTGTACTTGCTCATTTGTATTGAATTCAAATATAAAGTAGCTGCATATATACTTCATCATTTATGCAAGTAAATTCAGTTAAAAGTTGGTATCTCTTATTTCTTGAGACATACTTGTAATTTTAATTAAGTGAAAATAGTTGAAGAAACTCGGAGAATGAAAAATTAATAAAATTTGAAGCTGTTATTTTTTACAGAATTTTAAGCATATATATACATACTTATAAACTAAGCAATTTTTTAAAGGGCAAATTACCGGATAAAGGGTATAATTCTTAAAATTTTAAGTTATCATAAATATTTTTTATTCCTGCGATATTTTAAAGCTTTATCATTAATTTTGGTGTCTTACACTATTTATAAACAACAATTTTATCTTGTAATACTACCACGTTGGCAATACTATAAACATTTATTTATGTAATTCGTCATTTATCAAAATTTTTCATTTCAAAAGTTTCCAAACTTTTATGACAAATGATTATTTTCAAAAGCACCAAACTCACGAAAATATGAGGGAATTTAAGCACAAATACATCATTTTCCATTGCAACAGTTATGATATCCGATATTATATAACCATAGAATTTTAGTTTTGAAAGTTTTGTTTGTTTTTCCATGTGAAAATTAACAATATTTTTGATCTCTATACTTTTATTTTGTGCGAAAATTTCGAAAAAAAAATAAATTATTTTTTTATTTTTAAAATTTCCAATGTGATTATTTGATAAATTGCTGAAGATGCTATCAAATTTTTCACAAATCTTCAAAAATTATATTTTATTATTTATTATTACATAATAATATTAGTATGTTTTTCAAAATAAATTTCATTTTTAAACAAAAAGGATGTCCACGATTCCATAATGGATTATACCAAAATATTGAATGGAAGTTAATGCAGTAGGTTATGAACTGTTCCATTTATTTGAAAAATTTAAAAATAAAAAACATTTTTAAAGTGTGAGTTGTTGTATGAAGTTGTAAAAACTTTTTAACCTAAAAGGAAACAAAAATTTTATTTAAAAATTCGGAAAACCCTAGCTATTTCGATATAAAATCAAAAAGAATTTTCTATATTTTACCTCTATTTAATAAGTAAAATTTAAATAACGGGGCTTATTCTGAACATCGAATCACTGAGTGATATTTGGTGATAAATTTTCGTTAAAAGTTTGATATTATTATTGTAAAAAACAAACCAGTTCATACAAATGATTCGTGTCTCAGAATAAAATTTTTAAAACTTTTACGATAAATATCACTATCACTTAGTGATTCAATATTCAAAATAAGGCATAACATGTTGACAGATTTAATATTTTACAATAAGACATGCACAGGCCCACAGCTTTATTATAATCCTAAGCTGAACTCATAGATTAATGTGAAAAATCTTTAAACTTGTAACAAACGTAAATTTATTCTAGTACATGATATTAAAAATCATGTTTCTTAGTTAATTTAATCTTAGTCTTAAGCTCACTCTTGGCGAGCTTAAGACTCAAGCTTACGACTTGGATTTAGAGAAAAAAAAGCATTTACAATAAACTTTAACCACGGAATCAAGATTAAACAAGAAAACGGAAAACTGCGTGTATTCACGCAATCTGTTTTTTTTTTTCAAAAATAAAATTTAAAATTAATCAATTTTTTTATTATTTATTTTGATTTTCTAAAACTATTATATTTTGTGAACTTTTTACGCGCTCAATAGGATAAATTACGATATTAATGATAACTTGCCAGCATGAGTTTTGCATTTTTTTTTAACAAAAAATTTCTCATAATGCTTATAAAATTTCTAAGTCCCATTTGGAGAATAAAACTTTCAAATTTTGTTCAAATCTTTAGAAAATAATAAAACGCCTTTTGATAATTTATTAACTCTAAACATTCTATTTTACTTAGACAAACTATCAAATTTAATAGCGTAAAATAAATTGTTCATAAAAAAAAACATCTTTAACATTGTGAATGCGTTTTGATGAGCGTATATAAAAAGCGAAAGCTGCGATTGAATTTTTGTGCTTCCTCCTACATGATATTACATTAGAAATTCAAAATCCGAATAAATTCTAACACATAAACAATATTGCTGGAAATAAAATAATTTTTCATGAAATAATCATAAAGCAATAACGATTTTAAAAAAGTGTTAAGTTTTTTTTTTGGAAAAATTTACAAAAGTAAAGTGCAATACCTATAAGTTTGCGTTTATTACATCTTGTATATTAAGTAAATCCCAAACTAAATAAGAAAATCAATTTGAAAGCAATTAAAGAGAAAATTCAAATAGTGTTAAATTTCAAGCGTGATAAAGTAGCCGTTCAAGTGTGATCAAGACTCAGGTATTAAAGTAAATCCTAGTATACAGCCTACAATTAATCTGCTTCTAATACAATTTATTAGGCATCAACATTTTATTAGGCAAAAGAATTAAAGCTCCGAACAATTAATTTTCTCCTTGTATCTTTTATAAAATTAATAAACAAAATCATAGCATTCAGATACAAAAATCACTCATTTAAAAAATAGATCATTTTGAGAGAAAGCGAACAATTTAAACAATAAAATTAACTTCAATTTAAACAACACCTTTAACAAAAAAATAAGTGTAATATTTCATGTTGTATGGTCGTCATTTTAATTAAAATTGCACTAAAAATCTGTATCCGGGATACAAGAGTTCAGAAAGAAAAAAACGGCAATTTAAAGAACCATGCTTGTGTTTCGAATTAATTAAAAGGAAATTTTTCCGTAAACTTTTTCATTTAATTTTTTTAATGAGTAATATCGAGAGCTCTTTTTTGTCAAAATAAAAATATTTATTAGCTAATTATGTACTTTAAAAGATCATGCAAATTTTATTCATGAATTCCTCTAATATTTTAATTAAAATCAGTTAATATTAATTAATATTAATATATATATATATATAGCGCTATGTAGTTTGTTTACTTGTACTCTATCAAAGCAGTTTATGGTACTTGTATGTTCTAGTTAAGAGCATAAAATTACTGAACCAACAACTTTTAAAAAATTCTATTTAAGTACTTATATCGTAAAACATATTGTTATTAGTTTAACAACAATCGGCAAGTTTTTATGGGTTATGGGTAAATATTTATTATGTGAGTATGAGTAAGGGCCACTCGACGGCATTTTGTCTGGGTTAAGCTATTTGTTGCTAGAATGAATGTTCTCAAATATTCCACTCGTTAGAAATCCCACTCGTTAGAAATCAAATAATCGAATATGCTAGTGATAAATCACTTCTATTGATCACAAACTATCAGAATTTTGTACACAAAATGGTAATGAAATTTGTTCTCTTACAGATATGTTATGTGCCTAATTTTAATAATAACAAACTATAAGATAATAAGTTCAATTCATTACAAAATTATTATATAAAATTCTCATCAATTTTTTTAATTAAATTGTTTTTAATAAAAATTACAAATTCATAATTATTTTCCATTGTAATTTAATTTGTAATTCTTGTGCCGCCAAACAAAATAATTCTTTAAATCATTCTTATGAAAATATTTTTAATTCTTTTATAATTCAAAACAATTATAATATTTTACAAAAAAAACAAAAAATATGATCGTAATTCTTTTAAAACATAATGTTTAAAGATAAAAAAAAAAAATTCAAGTTTTTAAAATGCAATCATTGCAATTCATTTTATGCACATGTAAACAATTTATGAAATCACGCAAAGTCTATGTTAACTATTGTTGAAAAAATAAATTTGTATATTTGTTCTATACGAATGCTATACATACACTATACATGCATGAAAGTACACAATAAGTTTACACACACACATATATTTATTCACATCACATATAATATTATTAAATGCCGGTAATATGATAATTAATTAAACAATTAATTAATACAAAATTCTTTATTCTTAATAATATTATAATTGCGATTTTTTTCTGTTATTTCATCATAATTATCATCATCGAATGTTCAACCTGAAAAAATGTGCAGTCTGACTTGAGCTCTACTATACTTAATATTTTGTGTACAATAAATTAATATTAACCTGTTGTATATGTATGTACATATGTATGGAAAATTGTGTATGAATTTTATAATTACAATTCTATACAGATTTGTAATTCTTTTCATCTTTATATTTTTGTTTTTTCATATTATTCTTTATTTTAATTTATGCACTCATAATATTGATTTTAATAATATTAATTTACAACAACCCAGATTCAGGTGCGCGTAACATCAGTTTTTTAGTTGAAAACCATAGTTGAAAAATAATATTTATGTATGTGCATAATAATGTACATAATAAGTGTTTTCTTCTTTCTTTGTAAAGAATAAATTTTCATTGTGGAAAACGTCATCAAATTAAAAATCAAATGCAAAAATAAAAAAAGACAAAAAATTATTAATATTTTTTTTGTTTTTTTTGTAATTCTTCTTCAAAAGCATCGACGTAATTTTAATCTAGCATCACAATTCATAAAATTGTTTCATTTCACCTAAGTATAAAGTTCATTGTTATTGATATGCTATAAAAGTATGTATATAGTTATATAATTTGCTCATATGCTAGTGCTACTGTTGCAAAAACAAAAATGAAAATGCTAAAAGAAATACAAAATGAAAAATCACACTATTATTGTTTATTTCACTCACATTTTTGTGATGATCTGATGAATATGAGAAAAACAAAAAAAAAAAAAAAGTGCAACAATAATAATAATTTCAAATTTTACAAAAAGAAAAAAATAAACTATCGAACCAGAAGCAATATGCTCTCTTTATTTTTCCTCTCTGTGCTGTTGTTGTAGTGACTATAGAGCTGCCAAACTCAAGAAAAAAATTTTAAATCATTTCGGCGGAAAAAATAATTTAAATCGGAAGTTAAAATATTAAAATTACCTACAAATTTGTTGCTCCTTCAATTACAAAACAGTGATTAGTCAGTTAAGTAAAATATTCAACATGTTCAGTACACAATTGTTAATAGTTGCATTCGGAAAATTACAGTAACGTCTTTTGTGGTTTATATAAAAAAAATTTATACGTACCTCATGCCCAAAACACAACGTATCTCATATGAAAAGGAGCAAATAAATACAAAAATCACAATGTTAAGAAAAATTCCTCCTAACTTCTGAAAACAAAAAAAAAATTAAATTTTGGAAAAAAAATATTACAAACCGGTAACCCTACTTTTTTATACTGTTAGTATTATAGGTATAGAAAACCAAAAGACAAGAAAACATTTTTTTTATTTTTCATTCATTTTATGCTCTCTTGCATACCCCGCCGTGTCGTATCATGCCTTCCCTTTACCGTTGTATAACGTTGTAAAAACATCAGCTGCTCAAATTTCTTTATTCTTTAGAAAAATTTTCATTTCTTTATGTTTTTTTTTTTTTTTTAATTTTCTTTTCTTTTCTTTTTGTTATTTTTGTACTCGTCTCCGTCGTACAATAACATAATATGCACTTTTAACAAACAAAACGTCAAAAACCAGTTTTGTGGTTTTAATTCATATTATACGATATTATGATGATCGTTTATCATTTAGGTATATCGTACATACATACATACATATATGTATGTATGTATGCTTATGAATGAAGCTACATATTATTATACAGTTGGTGAGTAGGTTAGATAGGCTCACCTAAATTCATTTGTTTACCATACCATAATATCAAATAGAAAGAAGAAAAAATATTTACAAAAAAAAAAAAAAAAATCTGTTACATGAAAAATGTTGAACTCCAAAAGAAAATTTTGTCCAACGTATTGTTAAAATGTAGATACCAACATAATACAATGTTCTGTATATCGAGAAACGGTGATTTTTTGTAGCATATTTTTAAGGAACTAAAGTTCGGACAAGGTTTTCACATCATTAACATCAATCAATAATGTTTAGTTAAGAATACGTTCGGGAGTATATCGCCTAATCATGCAATTTGTAGCTCCTGAGCTTTAATCTTTGAGAGCATATGAAGATTTCTGAACATGAGTTGGCGATTATTTCGACTAAAATATGAGCAAAGAATTCCCTCTAAGTTATGAACATTTTGAATGTACCAACTGAAAATCACCCTGTAATATTTTCACATATGTATGTACATAAAGATACTAGACATACATTAGACGAAAAATTATTGTTAGAAAGCCTATACGACTGTGTACTTTTTGCCGTTTCTTTATTTATTTTTCATTTTTTCTTTCATTTTCGTGTATTTTTTTCTTCCTTTTTTATTCTTCTTATTTTTCTCTGTCAAACAAAAGAAATTTTGTGCAAATTGAAACTGAATAGAAAAAAAAAAGAATTTGGTCAGTAGAGATGACCCAGAACCAGCAGCTGGAAATACATAAACCTGATAAACTTCTCAAACTTTAAAAAATTTTATTTTGTTTTATTTTCTTTTCCTCTTTTTTTCTCTTGTTTTCTATCTTCCTCTTGATTCTATGGAAATAATCACAATATCATAAATTATAGAGAGGTTTCTGTTTTTGTTTTTTTTTTTGGGATAGGTATCAAATAACTGAAAATATAATATTGAAAAGATTGAATTTATCAAGGCATGTTTGAATTTAATTATGGAAAAGGGATAAAATTTAAGCTCTAATTAATTGTGTTTCTAAATCCTTTTTTAAAAGTTAACAAATTAGAAAAAATTGAGCTTATGGTACTTCGTTATACATAATATGTAACCATTAAACAATTAATTTGTATATTGATACAATGTACACTCATTCAATAAGTAGACAACAAAACTATTGATCCCATATTGTCACAAAATTTTAATAGTGGGTTGCGATTATTTCAGATTTTGCAAAACAATGTTTTCCAGAAACGCTATTTTTTGCAATAGTCCGAAAGGGAAGTGGACATTGTATTTAGTAAACCAGACTAGCGAGTCACACGTTCTTAGTGAAACAAAGAAGAAAATAAAACAAAATAAAATTTTAAAGTTTTAGAAATTATAAATTGTATTTCCAGCTGCTGGTTTCCCACAGTTTGAGGTCCAGGCATATTCTCCTATAAAAAGTATAGGAAAAGCCTCCATACAAAAATGCTTAACTCCGAACTTTATGAGAAAATGTTCGCATTCACGAATTTTGTATACCTGTACCATAATTCATCATTAAATTTTTGATTTTAATTAATATTAATTAAAATATTATGTAATTATACATACATTATGTACATATATGTATATTACCTCAACTCAAGAATATTTTTCATTCATATTTTTTAACCTATTACAAGAAGACCAAATCCCAACAAAAAAAAAGTCAAATTTTCCCCCAGAGCTCTATTTCTTCACAATGCATATAATAAATTTACTAACTTTTTTTTTTTAATTCCAAATGTACTTTTTATAAGCTTTACGGTATCCATACAAAAAATATATTTCTATATGTACATGCACAAATACCTGCATATTAAATATACATTTAATGGCTAAGAACACCATTCGATGGCATAAAATTTAACGACGACCAACTATATCACTTATGTAAACCAAAACATTGAAAAGAAGATTAATGGTTTCGGCTTTTTTTCTCACGACCAAATTTTTTATTCCTAATATTATATTAAAAAAGGCAGAATCAAAGATAAATTAGAGACACATTAGACAAAATACTATATGTATGTATGTACAAAGGTAGGTAGTAGCGACAGAGATCTGTCGTAACTCTTATAGATTATTTTTTTTTTTTATTTTATTTTTTCAACTTTTTGTCTAGTTTAGAAAAAAATAATACTCATTTTCTTTTGTACTCTAGTAAAAAAAAACAAATATGTATACATATACATACGTATAGCTACATATGTAGTATAAAAAAGTGCAAAAAAAAAAGTCGTCCAGTTAATCTAGTTGAATTAGTTTTGTCTCTATCACACATAATAAGTGTAATACTATAACATATTATTGAGTTTTTTTTATCTTCGTGTAAAACAAATATTCTAAAAATGAGAAATCAATTTCAAATCAACTATTCTAATTTTCTTTGTTTAAAATATTAAAGACGAACCTAAGTGGCTTGCTGAGTCCTTACGTTTTTAAGGGATTGCGAATGTTAAACACATCTTTATAGGGCTTTAGGTCGGATACATGTTCGGAATAATATATGTATATACTGAAATTTTAAATTGCCATCAAATTATCTACTTGGTAGTGTAGGGAAATTAAATATAACAGTTCTTCTTAACTAATTTTGTGAATTTATAAATGGGATTTTTGTATTTCAAAATCAGTAAATCATAAAGAGCATCTCATTTTCTAATATTTATACTTGACATTCTTTCAGCCATTTTTTTTTATAAAATCTTACATAAATTAACCAAAACAATTTATTTGAAATACTCGTATCTACTTATTATGTGTGTAACAATACCTCAGATTGTAGGTATGTCAAATTTGTATTACTGCAAATACCATAAATTTAAAATTTTCGAAACATCAAGGTTATTAATGCTAAAAATTTTCTAAAAAACTGAAATTGTTATATTGAATAAAATTTTATTTTAGGCAATTGATTTAACGTTATACCAATTATATCAGTTAAATATTAAAGATTCGAGATTTATTATAACCATAATACGCATATTACTATCTCTTTCTTTTTGTCTCCCATAGTTATTAATAAATACTCTTCAAAAGATTATTAACCTTAGATCTTAGAATGTGTTTTTATATAGAGCAGTAAGTAAATATTCAGAAAACATTGTTATACATATAAAGTTAATCTATGCTTAGAATATGTAAACATATGTATGCAAATATATATGTAGGTAAGCAGGTTTTCCATTTTAGCCGGCAAAAAAAAAAAGAAACAAAAATACTGCAAAGAATAGAAAAAGAGAAAGAGAAAAAATAAAATGTAAAATGTTTTTCTTTATTGCTTTTTGTTTTTCTTTTTATTTTGTTTCTTTTTTTGGTAATAGCAGTAATAGCACTATTAGTTAGTGACCTACAATTAAAATTATGTTATTTTTTTTTTTAGCAATATACAAAGTAAATTGGTTAGAAAGAGAGAAATAGAAAATTTCCCCTTAAAATACTTAAAATTTTAATTAAATGTGTTACTCAACGAATTCTTTTTTTTTTTTTTCGTATTTAGCAATATTTTTTTAGTATTAAAATAAAAACAGCAGCAGCATAATTATTGTTTCTCACCATATAAAATACTTGTATAGATAATTTTATATAAACATTACTGTTATATTGTTTAGTGGAGACTTTTTATCAAAATATATAAAACTTGGCTACTTTAGTTTAAAAATGTTCTGTTCTTAAATAATTAAATTCGAAATTTGTTCTACTTAAATTTTTTTTTTTTTGTAGCATAGCAATAGCATTATTTTGTTCCTCTTTCTCTCTCTTCAATATAATCACGTTACGTATTATAACTACATGTTGTACAATTAATTATGTATAGGCTACATACTTATGTATAATGACTCCATAGTTGCTTTTTTAGCAAAGCTTAATGTGCTGGGAAATTTTTGCATTACTTTACTTTGTTCTAATCATTGTTGTTGTCGTTGTTTTTTGTTTTAATTTTTAAGGTTAACGAGGTGAAGAAAATGCTTTCGAGGTGATTATTACAAAGAAAAAAAAAAAGAGTAAAAATAAAAATGTGTATACAAAAACAACAAATAAACAAAAAAATTAAATTTTGTGGTTGTGCTGCTCTTTTTAAAGTTCACAACACAACATCGCGCCATTTTTTTGTTTTTGCTCAACAGTATTTTTTAGTATTGTGTAAAGAAATAATTGTCATTTATAATGTTTTTTTTTTTGTTTCTGTCAAATGTAAAAAAAAAAAATAAAATACTAAGCGTACTTACATGTAATTTGAACTTTACGTTTTTTTTTTTCTGTGCATTTTAAACTATAATTTAAGTTGTAAACATAATTTCTTATACTTACATTGTAAGTATATGTGATTCACCACAAAATAATAATGAAAATAATTTAAATATATTATGAATTCATGTATAAGTACGTAATCATGTACGGTTATTTTTGTATTCATTTTTTTTATCTCGTTTTATAAAACTAATTACACTTAATTATAAAGTTAACAGTAATTACAGTGAAGATTATAACAAGTTTTTTTTTGGTTTTTGTTAAAATTAAGAAAAAAAAAGTATTATATAATTATATGCAAGTTCTGCACAGAGAACTGAGAACATTCAAATTTTGAGCTTTGAAATATAAAAATTACTATATCTTGCTCTTTCTGATATATGTGCACACTACAGGAGTGTATCTATATTCAGTAGAATGAGAAAGCACAAATAATTATGATTATGTTTACGAATTGTGAAATATAAATTGGAAATTAATACAGGATTTGCTTAGGTAATAGAACAATGTTTAGGCTATCAGTGGCTCGGTAATAGCCTCAAAGCAGGATGATAAACAGAATTTGTTCGGATGAATGAACTGTAGTAGGAATAACATGCTCATATGTAAGTATTTTGACAAATTGTTTGGTTTGTAAAATGGTACTATTTCCACTTTTTTGCTAATATATTATATAAATTTGAAATAGCTTTAAGTTTCAAGAAAATAAGATACATAGTCGCTAGATTAAAATTTGAGACTTGTAACGACTAAGAGAAAAAAAAAAAATGCAAAAAATTTAATCTTGTTAATAAATAGACTTAAAATAATGATTAATTTCAGCAATAATTTTTTTCACTCCATTTGTATACAAAATTTCTTTTCATAACTTTTCATCTTAAAGAATGTATAAAAGTTTTGTATACACACGGACGGGCAATGAATCCAATAAACATATTCTTAAAGCTGGGTTGGAAATATGCTAAAAATGTGAATTGTTGTTTTTTATTTGAAGAGAGAATGCTTGTGGTTATTGTTGTACATGTATAAACATTGTGTATATGTACATGAATGTGTCCATATATCATAGTGAAAATTTATCATATCGTAAATGTAAACGATTAAAATTATATGAAGCGTCATCGCTGGGTCTATATAAACCTGCCTATTCATATTCATACCACATATACATACATACATACAGATTATTTTATTTAATTAAATTTGTAATTTTGTTTTTCTTGTATATTTACTTTCTATACTTATTAACCAATTTTGTCCTTCTCTACTTTCTTGAATAAAATTTTTATACTTACACAAAATTTGCTTTATTAACACGTTAACTTGAATAATATTACTTTCTCTGGACACAATCAAAAAATAATTTAATTAAAGCGGTTTTTGTAAAACAATTTTTATTTTTTTTTTTATTACAAAATTATATGTATGTATACGCATATATACGTAAATGTGTACATGTATACGTTGTATACCTTTACAATGAATAATCTTAATTATATACTTATGTATGTGCATATGTTATATTTATATGTTTATACATATGTGATTTTAAAGAAAAAACCTGCTAAATCCAAAAATTATGTTTCCAGTTTTGGGGTGATTTACGAAGATTACGAAGAAAAATTTAATTTTATCTTTTCGTCATTTTGTTCATATATGTAACTTGGTAACTTATTCGAATTCATTAATAAAATTTTGATTGAATGTACATATATCAAAAACCATACAAGATTTGAAATTGGAATAAAAATTGAGATTTACAAAAATTCGACTCTAGCAGTTTTTGATTTCATAGTCACATTAATATGTGCAATATTAACAGACAAAATTAATATGTATGTATATGTACATAATATAACATAATACACATACGTACATAAATACGGAATATAATTAATATATAAAAATATCAAGTTAATTTTTCTTATAATTTAATTTAAAAATAACCATAAAACACGTTCCAAATAAAGTATTTATAATAAAATTTATTAGATTATAAATATTATTATTTTGTTATAATAAAAATAATTTGTAAAATGAAAATTTTCATTCAAGTTTTTCATTCATTTTAATCATACATCATCTACATATAATATCAATATTGTAAATCGCGTCCAGTTAAAATTTTTATAATAAACAAAGTTTGTATCTCGTAATTTGCCATTACCTTGAAATTTGCATCTTGTAAGAAACACTAATATTGGTGAATATTTTCAACTTACTTGCATAGAATCATATCAAATTTTTAAAAAAATGTTTATGCATTTTACATTAGTCAATTTTAATAACAATCATTCATATTGTTTTAACATAAAAAAATTTTACTTATTCTGATAAATTACAATACAACATACCATAACATTGTGTTAAAACAAAATATGTAAGTACTTATATATTAGAAAAAATTCTAAGATATGGTGGAAACTGTACCAATTATTTTCTTTTTAAAATTGACCTGCTTTTTTATGATATTGCAAAGCACATTATATGGTGTCTAATTTTTATTCTATATAGTAATTTTTTTATGATTTAATAGATTTTTACTTGATTTATATTTAATAATCATTTTAATATATACACACATAACAATATATGTACTTATAGTGTGTCTATATTCCACAATATTGATATTTTAAGACTAAAATTCAAAGATTTTAAGCTATGATTTGATTATAAATAGTTTTTATTTTAAAATTAGTTCTATGCATGTATGTATATGCGAAACATAATTATTTTGTATTAGTATTGCAATTTATGCCCATAAATATTATTCCTCACATGATACATGCTCTTGAGTAAATTGCACTGATTTATGATAATATAGAAAATATTAATTGTGTTATTTAAAATTATGATCGAATAGAACTTATGTGATTGAATAAAAATATAGTGTTTCTTTTTTTTTTTAAATAATGAAGATTTAGGAATAATTTTTCTAATGAAATAAACATTTTTGTTATTTTAACGTTTAGGGCAAAAAAATTTTCATATAGGAAACTGTGTGACTTCTTTTCATATAAATGAACGTTTATTTTGTCTGCATTTCTATATAATTGCAAAATTTACTACTGATACATACATATATCTGGTGCAGCTGAACCTAGTTCATAAGAAAATCTCCAATAATGAAAATCGGTTCGATAGTATAATCCTGTAGAAATTAAACTTTTTTATATTTAATTTTAGTAAAATTTTACATACATATAAATAATAGATTACATACATATTGTATGGCACATTTTGCAAATGGAACTTACAGAATCCTCTTTAATATTGAAGAAAAATATAGATTCTATCAGTGAATTTGATTTTTAAGACCAAATTAAGTGGAAATTCGTCGTACCCATCAGCTTAATTGATAATAGGTATACTATACACATCTAGACGAAATTTGAATGGCCTTCCATAAGAATCATGATAAGCATATATTCATTTAACAAAGTCCTGTGAATACAATAAGTTTTTCATAACTGCTTAATCTTCTTCCAAACTGAAAATTAATTAATTCATGAAATTTTTTTGTGTTTTCCCAATTTTAATAATTGAAAAAATATTGCCATATTTACGATATTATTCAAGTGTTCAATCATCTCAATGGGCTCGCTATGTCATGTTTGTCGTTTTAAATATCAAAAACAAAAATTATTTACTAGAAAAACAAAATATTTAGTAATTTTACAATTTTTTAATAAATTTGTAATTAACTGATGACACACAATAAAAATTGATCTCATGAAAAAATTTGAATATTAAAAAAAAATTATTGCCGATAAAATAATTTGACCAACTTTTTTTTTACCAAAAAACGTAATGTATAAAAAAGTAACTGTAAACTTAAAAAAAACACAAAATGTTTTGTTTTTTAATAAACTTTCATCAATAATAAACAAGAGTTTAAAATAATTTTTTTACGAATTCCAATAAAAATCATGGAAAAAAAAAATAAAAACAAATTTTTGTCACCAATATAAAAATAATTTGCATTCAAAATTGAAAAGAGAAAAAAATAAGATGAAGTTTGTAATTTCAATAAATTTAATTTTAATATTCTTAAATTAAATGGCTTTCACATTGAAATTTCCGGTTATTTTTTTTTAACAATCACAAATTAGATGGCAACTTTATCCCAGCAATCATCGTAAATTTTGTAAGCTTTTAAATCCGTATAGATGCGAATTGCGAATACCAAAAAAAAAATTCAAAAATAAAAAAAATTTTTACAAATTCTTTTTTATGTATTTTTTTTTTTACTCTCTTTTTAGTTTTAATATAATAAAAAAGTGATACGAATTGCCATAATTGACAAAAAAAGAAAAAAAAACTAAAACAATTTTTCGGTTTTTGGAAATTTCCCTTTTTAATTTCATTTAAAATGAATTCCAAATTTAAAAGTTTTAGTTGAAAAAAATTATTAAAGAGAAATAAAAAACAAAAAATTACTGGTTGATTTTCGTTGGTTGGACCATTTAAAAATTTTAAAATTATTGCTCATAGTACTTAAACTTTTCTTTTTAATTCACACGCAAATCAATGAGATTCAAACTATTTGCATTACACATGAGTTCTCACATATGTAAATAAATTTAACATTGTTAATTGGATTTTTTAAAATATGATTCTGTGGCTACAAACAAAAACTACATAAATCGAGTTAAATTTTATTTTGCGTTGTAATAACTTGTATAAGTTATCAATTTATTAAAAAAATTCAAACCGAATTTCAAACTGAACTTTTATTGCCAAAAAACTAAATGGATTGGCTCAGAAGCAAAGTGGCCCAACCATCATTGCCAAAATTTTTGCCACAATATGTGGGTAAGGCTACTTTTGCACTAGATTTTAATAAATTAAATTAAATTTTGGGTTTAGGAAAAAAAATTGCGAAATATAGGAAATATTTGACTTGTTTGTCGATAAAATATACATTCCTAACAAAAAAGCAAAAATTTAGGGAGTGAGGTTTAGGCCATCTGAGCCCCTTAATTCAAATTTGGATTTTTCGTAATTTTATTGAAATTTTATCAAAATCCAAACAGTTTTTTGGTTCTAAAATCATATAGACAAAAATCTAGAAATTTTTAATATGGACTCTAAAAATTAATTCTAAAATCCAAACTTGATTTACCAAAAAAAATATAAATTTCAAATCGAAACCTAATATTTTGAAGTAGCTGTGAGCTATGCTTTTTATATAGAAATCCTGTTATATAAATTAAAATATTTTAAATTCAAAGTTTTTTTTTTTTAATAAAATAGTTTGAAGCCCGGTTTATTTCGGATTGTTTTACACATAGAATGTTATATACATTTAAAATGTCGTATGGCAAACTCTAGTAACAAAAAGTTTGTCACTACCATTTGATTCAAATGCTTCTTTTGTCAATCTTACTAAGACTGTTTTTTCAGCGTATAATCATTAACATACACGCTTATAAATATTGTGTTTTTCGGTTTTAAGAATTTACCATTAGAGATTTTGTAATTTACAATAATTTATGAGAATAATTTTGTATTAACAATTAATGTATTTTATATTTGATTGCAATAAATTCCATTTTATTCTTTAGCAACCAAATCAACATCTTAAAAAAATACTTCTGGAAAGTTATTAGACCTTGCATCAAAAGTTTAAACAATTCTTAAAATTCTCAAATTTTCTTTAAATTTTTAAATTTTCTAAATTTTTCAAAAAATTTAAGAAAAATTAATTTAACCTTTAAAAATACCGAATTGCCTTAAAACCATAAAAAAAGAACAAAAAGCATCAAGTAACAAAAAAAAATCAATTAAGAAACTCCAATATTTCAAAATAATTACCTTAAACAAAAACCTAATATGAACAAAATATAATTTAAAGTTTTTAATGCAACTAAACACACTTTGAAAACTTTTATATTGCTATCAAAACGTTCCACACGTTCCATATCTCGTACGGATACGAGAAATTAAGAAGAAAATGTTTTTCTTGTGTATACCAAAACAAAAAAAAAATTAAATTTTCTTCAAAAATTTTTCTTTAGTGTTACTTAGTACTCGTAGCTACATTGTTATATTTTTTGTTTAAACTTAATTGCACACCACAGAAATGAGCAACAATTTTTTTTTTCCTATTTTCCTAAAATACTAAACCAAATTTATATCAACAAAAAACAGCAACAACCATAAAAAGAACAAAAAAGAAATTTTTAACTCGGAAGTTTTTCTTTTGTTTTTCCGACTCTTTTTTTTCTATTAAAACAAAGGAAGTAGAATTTTGAATTTAAAAACAAAATAATTTTTTTTTTTGTTAATGATCTAGTGATAAGAAGTGTTAAATTGAAAAGATATTTAAATTGAATTAAATTGTTCGCACTTAAATAAAATTTAAAAGACTTTATTCTTTAATTACACATAGAGTTCCTGTGTATGTATAGGAATTTTGAAAGAGCACAGAAAACTTAATTAATATATTGTGGAAGAAAAAATCAACTACATAGAGTATATTATAAGAAGATTATTATGTGAAATCATTAAAATATTATGAATGTTGAAGAAAATTGAATGTTTGAAGGTAAATATTTGAGATCTTTTTAAAGTATAATGATAATTAAATTTGAAATAATTGAAAATGCATATTTGGATAATCCTTTTTGGGCGCTTAACTGGGAAAAGATGGCAATCATTTGAATTTAACATATGCAATTCAGCTTAAATATGAATTGCTGAATTAGCCTGAAGCGTTGGCCAGCTTAAATCAAGAATTATTGAATTAGTTTGAATCATAAATTTCTTAATTGACATTTAAAATCATATTATTGCGTTATGGAACTCAAGGAATGCTCCTTTTTTTACACAAATTAAATATCATAATTAAAATTTCAAATCAGCTGCAATTCTTTAATAATCTTCAATATGAAATTGTGGAATTCATGATTACCACCACTGTCATAATTTAACTTACGTTAAGAGCAGCAAATTTCGGAAAAAACTACAAAAATTAAGTATATCATTATTTACGATTATACTAATAAATTAATTATTATTTAAAATAGAATAATAAATTAATATGACAACTGTGAAAAAAGCTTTTACAAAGTTCTAGCTATTACGAGTAGTAGTCAATAATTGAGGCACTCAGCACAATTATCAATTACTTAATTTGAAATTTTGAAAATATAGAAAAATTCTTTAGGCCATTACAGTTCTATTGAACATAATAGGCAACTAATATGATGATTATTACGTCTCAATTGTAGTTCATAGTAAATCTATATTCCTTGATTGAATATATAAACTACTTGCGTATAGAGCTTCCGTATTTTGAATTAAATTTCGATCAACCTCTATAAAAACTATAATATACACACTTCATTAAAAATTTGGAATTTAAACTCATACAATATTTAACCTAGATGCAGACAAACTTAAAATTTATAATCGTATAACAGTTTATTTATATTTTTTTTTAACATTTTAGAAAATTTTTAAAAAGGAATATAAGTAGCTTCCATTTCCATAAAAAATAATTACACTAACCTATTTTAATTGTAATTTTATGTGCCTAATAGTAAACATTTCAATAAAATGTCACTCTTAAACAAAAAAAAAACTTTTCCGCATCAATCTACTTTAGAAATGAATGAATGACATTTGCATTGAATATCAATTCGAGAAATTCATCTAAATTTTGAAGTTGCAAAAATTTAAATTTAATAAAAAAAAAATGTTCCTGTCTTCTATTTTTCTTGTCTCCTAGAACTAAAATTTTAAAGTATAAGTTTAGTTTGGGTATAGCTTTTAAATTTCTTATACAACATACCATTTATGTACAAGTATAAGTAGTGTATTACAAAATTTTTAACAATATTCTTTAGTTCTTCGTTAAAAAGCAGTGAAAACAACTGAAAAATAGGGACAAGAGAAAATATTTATTTCCTATGATCTAAAAGTTTAAGATGACATCGTATTTAAATGAAAAAGAGAAAACCTTATTTAAAATCTTTTTTTTCGTAATTCCCCAAACGAAAATCCATCTTAAACTTTTTTTCTCCTCCCCATTCTTCACTCTTCATTTTCTCGCCTTTTCATTTTGTTCATCGAACAAAAATCTTGTTTGTATTAGATTTCAGATATATGTACATATTATATGTATAAAACAAAAAGCCTAAATGCCATTAACATTTAAGAAAAAAAAAAAATAAAAGAAGAATGGGAAAACGCATGTTTTTTTCTTCTTTTTTTGAAAAATAAAACAAAAAATTTGTCTTTGATAAAGCACTTCTAATATCTTTTTATTTATTTTTTTTTAAATCTCTGTTGAATTTCTTCCTCTTATATATATACAAAAAATCTTAAGTTCTTTTTATTTTACAGTTCTTATAATTTTGTTCTCCTGATTTAAATATCTCGTATATGTATACGATATTGTCG
Source organism: Condylostylus longicornis (assembly GCF_029603195.1). Taxonomy (NCBI): domain Eukaryota; kingdom Metazoa; phylum Arthropoda; class Insecta; order Diptera; family Dolichopodidae; genus Condylostylus; species Condylostylus longicornis. Next base: position 2,353,100 of record NW_026578116.1, read on the forward strand.
TATTATCGTTTTCGAAAAAAAAATATAATCGGAACATGAATTTTAGTTAAAACAAAAGAAAATCACAAAGAGAAGAGAAAGCACATTTTGTTTTCTATGTTTTATTTTTTTCAAGGACACAAAATTCTCTTTTGGCTCCTTTTTATCACCACTTATTTTGTGATGTTCATCAGGAGCAAAAAAAAAACAAAAAGTATCGAGGCAAAGAAATCTTAAATTGCGATATCGTTTAAGAAAAAAGTTTTTTTTTTTCTGTTTTGTTTCTCTTGTGTTAACCTACAGGGCGATTTTATAAATATATTTTGCTTTTTTTTTCTTATTGTGTGTTTTTTTTTAACTGTATTCAAGGATGAAAAAAATAATAATAATAATAAAAATAATAATAACAACAATAATAATGATATTGATTTTTTTTTCTTTTTTTACAAATTTATAAAGATTGAAATATTAGAGAAGAACGAAAATAAAAAACCAAAAAAAAAATGCAACATAAAAGGGAAAAAGATAAAATTCAATTGATTTATTTTCATTAGATTTTTACCTCATTTTCATTTCAAAAAAATTTCAATTCAAAAAGAATTTAAGAAAACAACAATGCAACAAGGTGGAGTAGATTCGAACCTGATTTTATATTTAAGTTGATAAAATTTGCATATTTTTCTTAATTATAACATGGTGTAACATTTGAAATTGTTCAGAAATTGACAGCTTAGTTTTCAACATTTTGATAGGTTGGAATAGAAAGTAATTGTTTAACAATAACATGCATCATAAAAATTACAGCCATTTCTTTCCGTACGTTCGTAAATGCTTCATTCAGGAATGTTCAATTTTAAAAAGAATTCTTGTGAAAAAAACCATCTCCCACTCACCTTCTCCCCTCATAACCTTTAATAATTTTAAAAAAGCAAATTTTTGACAGGTTATAGCTGAAACCATAAAGAATTTTCTCATTCTGAATAAGTTAGTTAAGGTTCGGTTGTCGCGGCTCGTCAAAGGGTGCATTAGATTCGTTGTTGTACTGCCGAATCTTTCCCTTTCCATCTCTCATTTCGAACCAGCCCGAGCTCCTCAAAAATCGGATCAAACCACTAACGCTTACATTCGCTAAATACGTAGTGCTGTCAAAGAAATAGGACCCAAGAAATCGCGACGCACATGAGTATAAAAGGTTATACACCGTTTCCTCCTCTCATTCTGATTAAAATAATTATTTAAAACATCGGCATATTGAAATACGTTTAAAATTTAGAGCTTTTTAAAGAAAATGGAAAAGTAATTCTAACCAAAAATCAAAACCAAATTCCTTAACTTACTCAATTATATAGGCGGCCTAATATTGTAAGCTTGTAGATTTTCTCTAAAAATTACTCCTAAAAGTATGCAATTTTTTTGATTCTATAAGATTAATTAATATTAAAAGAACTTTTTGCATTTTTAATCCTTTTAATTCTAAAAATGAAAATTTTTCACTCAAATTACTAGTTACTATTAAAAAATTACTAGAAAATTACTAGTTTCTATTGAAACAAATATTATTGAAATAGCTATACTAAATTGTAATACAGATATTGCGGTTCGATCGATTGTAATTCTTAAAAGACTTTTTCTTTACTTAATTTAATATTCGGAATTCCTCCAAAAAATTTATATTGCCAATATTACAATTTTAAAGAAAACCAAAAAATTATCGTAAATTTTTACCACAAAAATTAAGAATGTTTTGTAGAATTTTTTTTATATACTAAAATGAAATTCATAAAAAATTAATATTTCAATTTTGTTAGAAAAAAAATTTTCTCTTCATCAATAATATAAAAATATATTGAGAACATTACATATTGATTTCACTGTGCTTTTCTTCATGCGGAAGAAGAACAGAACTGAAGCTGTAAAAAGGAAAATTATAAAATGCCAGTAGAATTAAAAAAAAAAAATAACAAAATAAAAATTTTTTTTTCTTCTCTCTTTGTTATATTAAATGATTGCGCTACCGTAAAATATTTTTATATAAATTTAATGACTTGCAATTTAAAGTTATATAATAAAATAGAATAAAATATCTGAAGCAGAACATAAAAAAAAACTTATATTTATTAACTGGATTCTGGAATACTTAACCATTTTTATTTTTTCGATATTTTTTTTCGCTTTATAACAATATTATTGTAATAGTTCAATAATAAAGTAACTATGTATACTTATATAGCGCAGAATAATATAAAATATTTTATTTATTCATTCATATATGAATGTCTGTATGTATATAGCAATAAGTTTATTATATAACTTTAGAATAATGAACAAACGTGGCATCATTTCAAATTCAATTACCATTAAGAATTTCTTTCATGATATGCAAATATTTTATGATTGAATAATAAATTTTATAAAATTATAATTTTAAAAATTAAAGAAAAAAAAAAAGACATTTACAAATGTATGTAATTATTAATAATTGTATTACAAAAAATTTTCATTAATTTTAGAAAATTAATGTCATTCGCGGTGGTACGATTCTAATATTAATTTTGTTATTATTTCAAATTAATGGAAAATTATTTTAAGGAAATTAAAACTTTCATATGCTTCAGATTCACAAATGAAAATCCATGTTCTAACTTTTATTTATATTGAAAAAAAATTAATTATTAAAATTTAAAATTGTTGACACTCATTCATCTTATTACGTCATCTATGTGTTCTGCAGTTGTGTGAAAGAAATTTTTTATTGTCTCATTCTTATATATGCAAATATCAACAAAAATTTAAAAATTTAAAGCCTCTTAAAACCATTCTTTCTCAGATCTAAATGTATAGTTTTTAACAATTTATTAATAATTAATCACAAATTTGTTTTATTTTTAAACAGAATAATAAATTATGTATTTCACTACAAACATACATACCTATATATATCTGTAAAGAAATACCCACCGGTGTAAATTAATTAACACCTAATATTTATTGATTTATTTTTGTTAAATCGGAAAATTTTTCAGAAAGTGTTACTCAATTCAAATTTTTGAGCAGTTCGGGCTGGTTTAGATGAGAAGCGGGAGGGAAGAGATCCGGCGGTACCACAGCGGGCCTAGTTGGCCTATGTGTACCCTTCGGGGAGCCGCGACAACCTAACCTAACCTAACCTACTCAATTCAATATCAATCACTAATCATTAATATCTATTCGATCTACAATTTTAATTATTTTATAGAATATTACCATTTTAAATATCGTGCTATAGAGCTACTTTACCTATTTAATATTTTAAATCAATCTTATACGAATTTTCTACATACACTATATAAAATATATCTGATATTAAAGCAAAGTAAGTACATTAAATACATACATATATATATTAGCTTCTAATCTCAATAAATCAAATTAAATTGTCAAAATGATTAAAGTAAATTATTTTTTTTTTTTTGATTACAATGTCTTCATTTTTAATTAATTTAAATATTCACTTGAATTAAAAATTACAATGAACATTATACCAATATAAATACACATGCAGTTGTATTATATCTAAATATATATACATATAAATTAAATTTTAAATAACTTAATAAACTTATTAAATCAAAGAAAATTCTATAAAATAAATTTAAATATGTAAAAATAATTACAAATAAATTATTACAAAATAATGTACTAGAATACATACATTATGTACTACTAATGTACATATTGTATGTACATATGTATATAATACAATCTATTAAACTATTTTGTGTACAAAATCTAAAACAAAAAAATTATAAAGATTAATTAAAAGTACACTTTGAATTACCATATTTTTGCTACCATCAAATCGCTATGTATAAATATATAAAAATAATAACATTATGTTGTAAGTAATCATATAATTACAAAGCTCGTTTTATACAAACACATATACTCTATATTACACTCGTACTATTCCAATGAAGTGCTAGACGCTTTGAAATATAATAACTGCATACCATGCCATAGTTAAAAATTTAATTTATTCATACAATTTATTCTTTAAATTTTTATACATCAATTTTTTTTTTCTAAAGTAAAAAATTCAAATAAAATTAAAATTACCTAAAAAAAAACATGAACACTTGATACTATCATTAAAATCAAATATATTCCTTATATATACAAAATATTCATCTATATAACACTTCTTTTAAATTAATTTATTCCAAGCCTTATACAATAAAAGATACAACAAAACTAAAAATTAACGAGAAATAAACGAAAAAAAAAACAAATTATTTTTCTAAAGCACTGTTAAAAAACGTGAGCCTACACACCATTGAAATTAAAAAAAAAAAAAAAACAAAATTCTTCAACAACATTCTCAAATTTTAGCAAAAATACACCCAAACACATTGTATATGTCAAGGTCAAAAATTATAATAATTTTGTATAACAGTTACAAAGCCACTGTACAACATCAACATTACAAAATTACGACTATTCTTAGCATCATTACACTTTTTTTTTTTTTTGTTTTTACCTTACATTAGTAGAATATTAAAATCACAATCTTATATATTTACAATTTTTCATCTCTCTCGCTCTCGCTCACTATATATACCATTAATATTCTTATATAACCTCAAAAGTAATTAGAATTCACTTAATTTAAACCATTTTAACAATCGGATAACTGTTAGAGAACAGGTAAATGACAGGTATAAAATGATAAGAATCTCTACAAAAGAAAAAATAAATAAAATAAAATAAATGGTAAAGCAAAATAAATGAAAATAAATAAAAAAAAAAGAAAAAAATATTTGAGGAAATATAAATCTTAAAATTTTAACTTCAATTTATTCAGATTATAAAAATGTAACCAATTTTTATTTTTCTGAATGAATATTACCACACTAAATAAAATGTTGGTATAAGATAAGTCTAATGTGACTTGCTATATACTTTATAGTGTGTATACTTGAATAAGTGTAGGTATATATAATAAAATTAATTGTATAAAGGAAAATAAAATAGACAAAATTTCTTGGGTTTCTTTTAATATTTATAAGATTTAAATTCTGATAATTTTGAATATTTATATAGGAGCGTATAGGCAATTTAAAAGTTAAGATTAAGTTAAGAAAAAGTAGGTACTTATTTCAAAATACTTAATTTATCCTGTTTAAAGATTTTTAAATTGCTTATAATAGGCTAATAACCTATACCTATCTTATTTAGTTGCTATGCGAATTATTTAAAACCGTAAAATATAAACTTCTAATCAATGAGTTTCTAATTTCTATAGCAATATTTTAAAATTATTTAGGAACTGAAAATTACATAGTAAATCACAATTATTTAATGTATGCGTACAGATTAGTAAAAATTTTCTAGCTGGATACTATGAGAACCATAAAACATTGCTGCTATTTGAAACTCTTATTCTTCTTTTCGCACAAATAACTCGAGAAAAATCACTTTATTTTTATTCTTCTCAATTTTATTATCAAAGTAACTAATGACTAATTAACCCGATTTTAATTATAGAAATTTAAAACTCAATTCAACCAACTACCACGATATAATGCAACATGTTACACTTTGTGTTTGAATATTTAAGATTAAAGAATAAAATATTAAACTGATTTTTCACTTAATGAAAATTGTATTGTAATAATGGTCTGTTACTGCATTCATTAACAACACTCATAATACAAATTTAAAATTGTGGCCGTAGTCAAAACTTTGAGTAAAAATTTCTAACACTAAGATAATAGAAATTTTTATATTTCATTCCTTAAAACAGAATATCGTAATTTACGTTACGTAGACAAAAATATATAAGTATATCTGATTCTGCTAACATATTAGGCTAATAATTCAAATTATACATTATTATTACGTACGTTCACAATGGAGAAATTGATTAATGATATTATTCAGTAAAACCGCCTATCAATTTTTATGAAATCAAAATAAATCTGAGGATGTTTACGCACAAATTCAATTAAATGTAAAAAAAAAATCAAAAATAAAATATACGTAAAAAATCAAGTTTATTTTACATTTTATTATTATTGTACTTATGAATAAGAGAAAATGAGTGCTCGAATTAATTAATTTTACTTAAAAAATTGTAACACACTTTCTAAGGGGTTACCCTTAATTTAAAAAAAAATTATTAATTTATTTAAAATTTTTAAATGTCATTTATTTTTTTATAATTATATTTTAAGGCAGATTATATGATTTATAAAATCTTTTGTGTGAAAACACAAGAAGCATCTTTTGTGTCTACAGGAATTTTGATCAAAAATTGTTATGTAGTCCTTTGATATCAGGTCCCTCAATTTCAATGGAAAATGGTTCAAATGTTGTAGCCTAATAATATTAAACATTATTATGTTCCTAATGAGCCTTCACATTCAGAGAAGGATTATAATATTTTGTAAGAAATCTAGGTGTTTTACGTATTCACAACAATACGTAAAACATTTTGGTTTTCTAAGAAATATTGTTGTGAATACGTAAAACACCTACATTTCTGAAAAAAATTGTTCTTCTCTTTCTGAATAATAGCACTTGATGGAGAATAAAGTTTTTCACTCAAAATTTAATAAGAACAAGCTATAAATTACCTAAAATACAATTATGCACCTAAAAGTATGCAATTACCTTAATTTACAAAGTTCTGATTTCTGAAAATATTTTTAGCATTTTAATTTATGAATTTTCTTTCAGTATTACATGAGAGCCCAAATTTGATATTTACACTGAGGACTATCTCTCACTACTCCCAATATTTTAATATTTATAAAAGGGTACGAACACAACAATTATAGCAATATTTATGCATAAAATGTCATAAAAGTACTTTGATAACACAAGAGTAATATCGGTAAATATCAAATAAACTGAATTGCAAACTATATAAAATCAACCATTTAAATAAAAAATTCGATTTTTTTTTTTTGATTCAAGCAAAGGCAACATTTTAAAATCAAATTAACGTTTGTGTCTCACAAACAAAAAATATATTACTTTTTCATAAAATTATAGTACCTACTTCAGTATAGGTATATACTTGAGTATAATCTATAAATTTCTGTATGTACGTATGTACTCAACAAATAATTTTGTATCACGTATTCTACAATCTACTTAATAGGTATATGTGAAATATGTACGTGTATATGGGATTGCCATAATTAAATAATTAACGATGCGGAAGAGACATTGCTATGCATAAAATTTAAGTGCCCTCAAGATTTATAACTTTAATAACTTAATTTCAACCTTAATATGATTTCAATATAAATAATTTTTATAGGTGGAGTTTTTCTGTTCTGTTTTTATAGTGCATTCATAGGTGTCATATGCACCAGTTGTGTTATATAAAATATTTGTATAGTGTAAAGCCTTTTTGAGTAACTCATAATATTATAAGGTACATAAATATATAGCTAGGTTAAAATTACATTGTATAATGTAGTTAGAGTTTGTTCGCACATACTAAAAATTGCATAAATATTAAAGAGAAAGAATGGTGTAACGCATATTTTTATATAGAAAAGACATACAATGTGTATGCACTTACATTAAAGGTAACTACATACATGTATGTAATAATTTGAAATTTTTTTATAATTGTTTGTTGAATGTTTTTTTTTTTCGGTGTTTTACTTTCCCAAAAAAAAAGTGTAACTATAAGAGGAACGCGGTCTGCTTTTAAAATAACATTAATAAATAAATCTTTTTTTTTACTATTATTTTTATGTGTTAAAAAATATGCTGAAATTGCATTTTTAGAATTTTAAATAAATTATTATTTTTGAATGTATGTTTGTGTATGTCGTTGTATGTATGGATACACAGAAGGTTTTAATAACAAAGAATAATTAATAATTCAAAGGAGTCAAACAAAATGTAGAGTTTATTTAAAAGAATAAAACACGGGTATGCTTTGCAAATTTAATAGAAATGCGGTTTATGATTCATGAGAAATCTCGAATATCTTTATTTGTGCAAATGTCGCAGAAGTATGTATACAATAAAACTATATTGTAAAAACTATATAATAAAAATACACTGTAAATCAGCCTGTATTAAAATACTATAGTAAAGTTTGTAATTCCGATTCTCGACAATATCAAAATGTAGTCGAATTCTTTCATTCGGCCATTGTGCGACTTGATTTTTTCTTAAGGGTGGAATTTATTGTAACAAATTCAACAATATCAAAATACTTCGTATATTTTCGTTCTTTGTCGTGTATTCGGAATTTCTCTATTTCAAAGTCACACTTTGACCATTTACACTAATTCAAACTGTACCTTAAGTTCTATTATTTCTGTATATGATTATTACAATAACACTTTTTTCACCCAATTATTCATATTTTGTAAATGCAATAGAATTATAAACGAAAATATAAAAATAGCGAAAAACTCGGCGAATTAATGTTAAAAACCTTATTTTAGAGTTCTGACAATTACAATTTGCAAAAATTAATATAATCTATTCACGACAAACAATACAGGCAAAATTAATTTCACCTCGTTTTGAATTGATCGATTTGATGAAATCGCTAACTAACGGTTGATTTTAGCTATTTTTTTCCAGAAAATTGTGGGAAATTAAATTTTCTGTATATGAAATTTCAAATTGTATTACTATTCAAATTTTGCCTGCTGTCTTGTCAAGAATTTGATTTTTTTCGGTTTTGGGCGTTCTCGCTGTATTGTTTAATGCCGCAAGTATTACAAAATAATAGCGAAAAACTATTTTTTTCAAGCTAATAAACCACAAAAACATTTTCAAATTCGTTTTATAAATAAATTCAAAACAGTTATAAACACTAACTACAAGTAAGCATACTTTTCTGTAATTTCAATATTTCGTAAACTTATATTTACTCGTTAATTAAGAATTCCAAAAATTTCTGAAGTCAACAAAAAGTCCAATTTGATTTGGTCACATATTACAATTTTATGTAAGTGAAGGAAAGTACAATAACCCTAATTATAGATCAATGATTAATAAAATGTTATACTACAAGAAAAAGTGTGATACCCCCTGTAATGCAAACACAATTATTATGATGAACTTTTTATATATGTGTATGTATGTATGTGTATATCAGTAACAATTTGAAATCATTATTTTGTATTATGAATGCTTAAGTTATACGAGTATTTAAAGTCTTTTCGGTTGGTAAATTTTGTCTCAAACATTTTTATTTTGATTAAAACTCTGTTTTTTTTGTATCGTTCGTTTTTCTTTTTGAATAAATTTAACAAAGCGTATGTAAAACACTTTAAAAATTACCATATATCTTTTTTTAAAATTATATTCATTCAGAAACATTTGCGTGTGTGTGTGTGTTTAAATGTAAAATTTGTTATGATAGGTGAAAAGATGAAAAATAATAAATTTACATATCTTGTTTTTTTTTATGAATAATTGTTATATTAAAGTATAACATTATGTATGTAAAGTAATGTATAAGTACACTTTAAATGTAAAAAAGAAAAAAACGTATGTATTATGTTTGAATTTTTAAATATACTTAGTAATAATTCGCACGATATGGTTTGTTTGTTCATCGTAATCAAAAACACGGAATATTATAAAAGTTGTAATTATTATAAGATTATACTAATAATAATATTATATAAGAGTTATGTTTTGATTAAGTAATGGTATTTTAGATATGTATAACATTTTATGAATATTACAATAATATAGATAATTTGAATTAAATAATTAAATTATTTTTGAATATCATGTATATGCAGGCGTTCATGATGTCGAGATAAAATAGGGAAAAAATGTTTTTTTGAATTTTTTAATTAAAATTTGCATAACACAATTACGATATATAGTTGCAAATTAAGCAAATTGACCATTTTCATTGATTTTGAAGTTGTTCTCTTAAATTTTTTGAAAGATATTGTAATATATGCCAGTATGATTTACCATTACTATGTATGTGATATTTATCATTATTTTTAGAATTACACCTCGAATTTTTAAAGGGGAACAAATATATGCACAATTACATATGTTAATAATTTCTTTTTTAAAGGAGCCTTGTTATACAATAAATCACCCTTAATATGGCATTATTTTTCAATTTTAATTGACATTCGATTCCAATTATCTCATTCGACTTAATAATTAATTTATTAATTTATATCGAATACTGTCTACCTACTTAATACCTAATTAGTAAATAATTACTATTGTATACAGCGAATTCGGTCATTTTACAACTAAAAAATAATTATTTTACTTTTAACTAATGTTCACTATTTTCTACACTTTTACCAAATTTATTCCAAATTTATATAAGCTGATGCTCATTATTTGTATGGCATATTGGCTAGAATCTCGAATATGCCAGATCATACATAACAACATAAAAATCTGACCAATGAAAATATTATGTGACTATACTACTCGAATTTGTTAAATGTATAGAGATATTTGTTATCGTAATAGGTTATTTTAAAATAATATCAATATTGAACAATACTGCCATTGCGTAACAAAATTAGCGAAAGAGCTCATTCGCCACATATTATTCTAGCGAATTCGTTATTTTAAAATGCAGCCAATATTGTATGAAGCTGCCATTGCGTTTAGCCACACATAATTCTAGCGAATCCGTTTTTTTTTTTTAAATATAGCCAATATTGTATAATGCTACAATTGCGTAAAAAAGTTAGCGAAAAAGCAAATTAGCCACGTATAATTCTAGCGAATTCCACAGCTCAATTGAATATATTGACAAAATCGCCCTACATAATAAGCCTATTAATTTTTAAGAAGTTTATAATATTTTGAACAAAATGCACGCTTTTTAAAAATGATCTCATTCTAAGAATTAATTGATTAATAAAACACAGGTGCTAAAAGACGTCCAAAATTGAAAATTACAAATGGCAATAGTTAAAACACTGATAACCAACAGACTATTAATAAATTTAAATAAAAAAAACTTTAATCAGTAGCAAAAATTCCACGTGTAATGCATTAAAAATCAATCAAAACTTACTTTATGCTTAGAAAACCAATAATTTTTTGCTAATTCTTAATTTTGTCAACTTGTCAAATTTATTGTATTATAAAAGAAACGAAAAAAAAATAAATAAAATCTAAAAAGTAATTAAAAAACAAAAATTAACATAAAATAAATACGAGTAAAAGGTTCTCAACAGCAAAAAAAAGAAAGCCAATAAAAAATTCTAACAAAAATTTTTTGTTATACACGATCTAATACGTATATAAATAAAAAATAATAAACCTAATAATAATAAGGACACTTTTTCCAAAATAAAAAAAAAAAAGGATGACCAACATTCACGGCATATTCTATTCCCACACACATTTACACACACATACTTATACTTGTACACCTAGATACAATTAATATTAGAACTTTTATTTTTATAAATAACCAAAAAACAAAATGGAAACAAAATAAGAGAGCAAGTAAAAATAATATGATAATAAAATAAAATCTAAGGTCAAAGTTAACTGAAATTGAATGAAAATAAATATTTATTATTTATATTTTCAAATTGGTATTCAAAAGATCAATAAAAATCATTCTCTAAATAAGTTTTCTTTCCGTTTTTATACGCCATTTTCATTTTTATAGCACATTTTTTTATAGACGTGCAAAGTTTATCAAAAAACCTTTTTTTTTTTATTTTCGTAAAATGATTTTCAAACGATTCGTTTTTCTTTTTTTAATTTTAGTATAATTTTAGTATTACGTTTATAATTCGTTTTAGTTCATTACTTTTAGTATGTTGTAATGAAATTTCACTGTTTTAGTATTAAAGGATCAACTTAAGTTATTATTTTAGAAAATTTCCAAACCAATTTAAGTATTTGAAGTCATTGTGAACACAAGAGCCACATAATGGGTGCAAAGGTATCACCTTTTACGCTCAACGATCGAGCAACAACTTGTCTCGAAAATTATAAAATATTCGAAAATTGTTTTTGTAAGTAATAAGATGAGTTTGCAGAATTAAGCGAAGGATCCATTAAACAATTGAAGAAAAGATAGAGTAATAATAAGATGAGCTAATAGATCAATTACAGTTCTCCTAGAAATGTGACCGAAAAAATTCCGAAAAGGATCAATGTACTTTCAGAGTGTTTTAAAAAAATAAATGGCAATTTAAAATATTTAAGATATTAGAAGTTGATCCGATTATATTTGAGAATTAAGATAACATATGTATAAGCAATTCAAATGACAAATCTTTCAAATTTGGAAAATGAGAAATTTAATTGAAAAATTATTTTCACATATAATTAGTAGTAGGCGAATGATTGGCTCTAAATCGGATGCGCTTTCATAATTTTTTTACAAAGATAACAAGCAGGAAACTTGTCTTGACTCGTATTTGTTTTAAAACCTGATTTCACTTAGAAATATCCTTTTAGTTTTTTGGCTAGAATTTTTAACCAAAATTTGCGAAATAAATACTTTACCTACAGTAAAACTTCTATATATGAAGCAAACTACCCATGTAGCAAACTTCTCTATTAAACGAACGATTATAAGGCGTCAACAAATTTATAATTAAATGGTCTATGCTAGAGAATGGGAATAAATCAGGAATCTACTTTTTGGATTTAAATGCTTCACTATGGAACCATGTGATTATGAAGGTTCTATTAAGTTTTTCAAATAAAAGTTGAATTTTATTCTTTTAAAATTAGTACAAAAATTTTCGTCATGCAATTCTTTTCGAATTTTAAATTTTAAGATTCAAAACTCAATTTAAATTGGATTACCTTATTTTTTTCCTATATTTTTTTTTTAAATAATTTACCTGAAGGTTTCGTATAACTTAAAATTTCACACCCAATTTAGCATTTTTGTTTTTTTCTTTTTATTAAATTTTCATAAAAAGCATAACCTAAAATAGATAAGAATAACAATTTTGTTATTTTTTGTTTTCCATCCCGTCTTTATTGGTTATCCAAAATATAAGTAAGAAGTATTAACGTCATCAAATGAAAATATCAATTTCATTTAAAATTAGATATGCTCATCTTGTTTTCGACATATTAAAATAGAAAATTTTCTTAAAAAGAAAAAGAAAAGCGGAAATAAACTCTGAAAATAAAAAAACACAAAAACTTTTGTTAAATGAAATGAAAATTCGGGAAAAAACTATATTTAAAAATATTTACAGATACACAACACACATATACAAACATACGTAATTATTGTTCATCTACATTATGTACACACTAATGTAATAAAGGTTGAAAATGTTTTTGTGTTAAACTTTGGAGGAATATTTCTATTTTTATTTGATTGCTACTATATTTTAAAGAGATGGTGCTCGTCCTTAACTTGTAACTATTTTTGTAAACCATAGGTATACAAAATTAATATTGTGATATACATTCTTACATAATATACCTTTATATAATAAAAATTTATTCGCATAAACCTTAGCGATTAAAGTGATCATCACCTTATTAATAATATTCTACATGATATAAATACATGTATACATATTTACATTATATAATTTGTGTGATATATAAGATTCACTACTATTATAAAAAAAATTCTTAAAGTTTAAATCTCTTATACCATAGATAATAAGTACATATATAGAAGATATAAAAGTAGTTATAGTTTTTCTCATTCTAAACATGTTCTGTTACACTAGATTTAATCTAAGGTTTGGGAGAGAATAAGTAAAACGATAATAACTTCAACCACAACAAAAAAAAAATCTGATGTGGTCAGCACATAACCGACCGCATTGTGTATTGTCTAGTTAAATGAAAGTGTTACAGAATATTATAAAAATGTCTGTTAAATACTTCTTTCCAATTTTTAGGACATTAGTAAGCTTATAGTTAACATACTTAGAAAAATGTAAATTTGGCTCTTAGTAGAGTTTCGCTTTGTGCTACCCGAATTCCCTGAAATGCTCGCCAGTTAGTTTCGGTAACAACCAGAACTCAAATATCAAATTTCAAGAAATTCCATCAATTTGTTCTGTGGATATGGTGAAAAATGTAAAATCGGCCCGCAAATCAGTTCTCGAGCCCTGATCTTTCCAAAAAAGTTATATGTTCATTGCTTTAATATGAGGATTTCATATATTAAATTTCAATGAAATCGGTTGATTATTTCTTTGTATATACACAAAAGTGTATGTTTGGCCCGTAGTAAACGTCTAGTTGCCGATGCCTGATCTTTCCAAAAAATTTACATGTTCATTGTTTTAATACGGTGAATTCATATATTAAATTTCAATGAAATCGGTTGATTATTTCTCTTTATATACACAAAAATGTATATTTGGCCCGTAGTAAACGCCCAGTTGCTGATGCCTGATTTCTTCCAAAAGTTAGGAGTTTTTGCATATGATCGAGCAAAGCTTATATATGAAATTTCAAGTAAATTGGTTGAATACTTTCTTCAAAATGGTGAAAAATGTAAAATCGGCCCGCAAATCCGTTTTCGAGCCCTGATCTTTCCAAAAAATTTATATGTTCATTGTTTTAATACGAGGAGTTCATATATTAAATTTCAATGAAATCGGTTGATTATTTCTCTTTATATACACAAAAATGTATATTTGGCCCGTAGTAAACGCCCAGTTGCTGATGCCTGATTTCTTCCAAAAGTTAGGAATTTTTGCGTATGATCGAGCTGAGCTTATATATAAAATTTCAAGTAAATCGGTTGAATATTTTCTTCAAAATGTTCAAAAATGTAAAACAGGCCCGCTAAAAAGTGCAGTTCCCGAGGCCTGATATATACCAAAAGTTGATCGATCCGTGTCATGGTGGAAACAAACTTACATATAAAATTTCATCAAAATCGGTTCAGCCGAACTTGAGATACACGCGTGCACACACAGACCGACAGACGGACAGACCAACAGACCGACAGACCGACAGGTTGCTAAAAATAGTTTATTTACACTTCCCTACTATGGAGAAGTACGTTCCCACCGAAAACTCGATATGCAAAATTTGTTGCCATCACATAACCTACCTATTGTTTACACAATACGGTCGGTAAAAATTATATAAAAGATTAATTGTAAAAAGTTTTGAAATTATAGAAAAAGAAAAAAAAAAATTTGTAAATAAAAAATTTCTTTTAAAGTTACTACAAAAGAATGACTAAATTCAATAATAATTGTGGACAAAAATGGACCTATATCTAGATTAAATTGGAAAATTGAACACATATATAGTGGAAATATGTAAATTGTGATATAGTTGAGAATTAATGCATTTATTTAAATTTATCAAGGATTTAAACCTTTTCAGTTTCAACACTGAAATGCACAGGAGCATAAATGTTTAATGTTTATTTTACAATTTAGTTCCGTCCTGAATTACGTAAGAAACTGGAACGAACTTTTTAAATTTAGATTTTAAAAAATTATGTGAGCTCATTGTTTTAACACCCTTATAGTTTAAATATTAAATTTGTTCATTATTTCTCTGCATATATGGGCTAAAATGTAAATTATATTTGAAATTTTAAATAAGTCTATTGAATTCAAATAAGTCTGTCAAATTTTGTTCAGTTCAGTTCCCGAACTTGACATATCCTAAGAATTGATCAATCACTCGAAATTTAGATATTCGCTTTCACAAACAGATTGGCATACAGACAGATCGAAAGGCCAACAGACTAAATCTCATTAAAAATAGTTCATTTATACCTTCTTACAATAAAGAACTATGCCTTTCCCTTCCAAAAACCCTTCATACGAAATTTGATTCCATTACAAAATCTCCCTTTATCAAATGAACTATGGTCCGTAATTATTCTGTAAATATGAACTTATAGTGAAAAATAATTTAATATAAAATTTAAAAAAAGCAAAAAATTTTACACCCTAATCTTTTTGTGGGTATAAATGTATATATAACAACAACTAATCTTAAAATCTAACTAATTTTTCGAAATTTGGAATTTCCCGTATTTAATAAAAATGTTTTTTAACATGCTTGCCGAAAAAAAAAAAACCATTTTCAATTCATATACGGTACATACATTTAGTTTTGTATAATTCAACATTAATCCATACACAATAATGCGCCCCCATATTAGACTACATAGACCACATTGTATAAATAAGTACACAATACACTTAAATAATATAAAAGAAATTTTTAAACTTAAAAGTTAAAGTTTTTAAAATAAAAGTTTTAAAGCGGAAATTGAAATAACACCTCAACATTACCATTATTATAGTGTAGCGTGGTGTATAACAAAAAAAAAAGTTTGTACTAAACTGCTATATATGGTGGCGAAGGTACCTACCAAAAAAATAAATGGATTTAAAAATTGGGGTCATAGAATTTTTGGGTTTTTCTTTTTTTTTAGTTTTAGTAGTTTTTTAGTTTTATTTTTCCTATATTAATAAAAGTTTTCCTGCTCCAAAATTATTAGAAGAACACAAAAACAAAAGGGACACTCATCTATGTATGTATGTATATTCATACATAACATACACATACAATAGATAAATGTAAAAAACTTTTGAATCGAATAAAATGTACGGAATAGTAAGGGAATGTCAACGCAAACAATCACAATGTGCACTTATGCCTTTATAATAAAAATACTTGTTGTATGTTGTTCGATAACAAAGGTAAAATACTAACTTTTCACTAATATAATATAATTTTAGTAACTACCTATACACGTACTTATTTTGCGAGATAGTGTCTGTATATATAGATCATTGAAAATATTCATTAAAACTTGAATTCTCAAACTTTTGAAATTTATCCGATAGAGACACTCTTAGAAAGTTTTTTTTTTTTTATGTAAGAATTTAGAGTAGAGTGATAACAATAAATTTAAAAGAATAAATAAATTGAGAAATTATTGATGAATCGTGAAAGTGATTTCAAGTTTTTTTTTTTCATTAATTTTTAAACAAATCACATTCTTTTTTAAAAAATTCAATTTAAATTTCGACGGTATCATTGGGAGTTAAAAAGTATTGCAAAATGCTACGTATTTCTTACTTAATTTATTAGTAAACGTACAAATGTCTGACTGAGTCTAAAGGGGTTTTGGCGGAAAATATTACAAATGAAGAGTTTTCAATAATTTTAAAATATTTTTTAATCACAAACTTCTTAAAATTTTCATTACTTATATTTCACTTTACAGCTGTGCTCCACTTTAAATAGTGTGAACTTCTAATCGTAATAATCTCATGTATTACAATAAAAAGTCCACAATATTTTATGCAAGAATACATAAAATATTAAATTTATTGCATATTTATCAACTAGTCTTTATTTTTGAATTAAATGAAATTATTTAATTGAATTTGCCACTCAATTTAATTTGACAAAATATCACTCAATTCTGACAATAAATGAGTTAAACATAACAATTCTCTATTGTTATAAATTGAAAAATTAAAATAAAAATAATTTATTGTCTTTAAATATTTATACTTAGTATCAAATACATATATTACATATTTACAATATTCAAAAACAAAACTTCTTAAGATTTCCAATTACATAGGTTTAGCACACAATGTCTAGACTCTTTCGACATTTATGAAATGATTAATCGGCAATACGAATGCAATATTTTTTCAATTTGATTTATTTTTAGGAAAATATCAATTTATCAAAAGTGAATTTGTTTTATTAAATAATATTTTTACAAGGCACCTACATATATGATTAAATAATTAATTAAAAATATTGAAAATAATATCAATGACTGGTTCTTATGTGAAAAATTTGGATTAAAACAAACTTAGGTATATTAAGTGTCTGTATATGCAATCCCGTAAAATGAACTCATATGTCAGATTTATAACTAAAAATATTTAATGCTATTTGAGTAATTATTTAAAAATAATTACTCAAATAGTATTAATAAACAATTACTCAAATTAATTCTATAAAAACAATTGTATTTGAAAGGTTCATTCTGTCTGATCTCATCTTCTACTAGCTGATTGAGAAGAAAGATTGTCAGTGTAAAATATTGTTTTATTGTGTTATTTTTGAAGTAGCAAGAATTTTTTCGGCCTTAACTTTGAACAATGTTTTTCAATAACTTTGAACAATGAAATTTCAAATTGCAAAGTGTGCAACCAAAAATTCTGCTATACAACTGCTCAAAATATACTCAATACATACTAAAATAAAATGTTAAAAGAAGATAAACTATGAGCTATATATATACATATGTTTGTCAAATGCAATATGTTTGTCAAATTATATTTTTTATAATTAAAATTAAAATCTATTTTAAATTCTAATTTATTATTTCAGTTTTAATCCAAATTTACCAAAAAACATAATATTTTATTATATCGCTTGATATTAATTTCTTAGAATAAGTGCATATATAATAATGCAGCACCGGCTCCAGCGGTACTAGAACCCCGATGCAAGTTTCTATTTAGCGCCCTTTATCAAAAAATATATCAAAAAAATCAAATGCTAATTAAACAGTATATTGATTATTGTATAATATATAATATTAAACACTTATTTGTAACTGATATCAATTACACATAAAATCAATTGCACGATAGTTAGCTTAAAAATTTATTTTTCTTGCTTTTATCGCAGCAAATTCATCCAAAATATCATTAATTTTTAGTTCATCTCAGATATCGCTTTCAATAGCAATCATTGCTAACCCAACTAATCTCTCTTGAGAAATATTTGATAGAAATATGTCTTAATTAATTTAAGTTTAGAAAATGACCTTTCGCCACTTGCTACAGAAACTGGTAGAGTTAATAGTATCCGCAAAGCTATTGTTAAATTTGGAAATATCCCAAATAAATCATTTGTATACATAAAATTTAAAATCTTTAAGGGATCATAATTGTTTAGTTGCGGCGTTATGGTATCTTTAAATATAAAAAGTTCATTATATAACTCAGAAGAGTTTATGTCTATCTAATGATGCTGCAAAATTTTGATAATTTGAAATCTATATAAAATTGATAAAAATCACTATACTCACAAAAATGGTATTATCCAACAAATTACACTTTTTTCTTACACTTTAATGTCTAATTAAAATTAAATATTTCACAAAATAAATTATATTTTATTTAAATTAAATAAAATACTATTTTTTCTTACTGAAAATATCGCAACGAAAAGGAAAAATGCCTGTCTATAAACCAAAAAGCTTTTAACGAAAAAAAATTTTTTTAAAAAAAAGCCTACTACGACTACATTTTTTTTTTGTGTTTTTTTAATTTGAGCTAAGCAAAAATTTTTTTAAAAAAAATTTGGATTAGAAACTTGACTTAAAAAAAAAAAATTACAAAAAACAATTAAGTGGAAAATCACTTTTCGATTTTAGCGCCCATTCAGACCCTTTCAGAGTGGCGCCCCGATGCCGTGCATCTTCTGCATCCACGGTCGAGCCGGGCCTGTAATAATGCGTATTTGTTAAATACTAAAAATGACATCTTTCAAAATTTTTTCATAAATTTTATTTAACAATATAACGGTGTGTATAATTACTTACTATTATTTTTATTTTAATTCTAAAATAATGAATTTGCAAGCAACAATATTTTGCATAACACTGTCAAAAATAAAACTAAACATAATTATTCTCTTTCTCTTTTTTTTTATAGTTTTCTCTTACAAAGAAAAAAATAATGCTTTTTTGTGTTTAATAACAGTAAAAAGTGCAAAACTGTTATTTGTTCTATAGAAATTAAAAAGTTTTTCTAGTACATAAACACAGGCATAACACTTGCATGTATAGTATGCACATATTTAAAATATAGTAGCTTGTGTTGTGTATGTCGTTTGTGTTATGTAGCATGAGTGAATGTTCATGTAAACATACCATGTTTTTCACTCAATAAAAATAGATTTTATAATATGTTGTAAGTAGTAGGTACACATGCACCTACCATTGAGCATCAAATCAAGTATCTATATTCTATATAAACAAATGTAAATATTTGAATTGTGTGTTTTCGTTGCATTTACATATATACAATATATATACATGCATATTATATTTTTATATTGGTGTGTATGAATATTTATATATATGTAAGTATACTATTAGTTAATAAATTATTTTTATTTTTTTTTTACTTTTAAATTTTGTTCACATTTCACTGTCAACTTCAAAGTTTACAAGAATGGCAGGTATTCAACTTCCTTTTATTTATAAAAATAAATGTTAAAAGTAAAACGAAAAAAGAACAAAAATAAGTTTGACATTTTACCAACTTTGTATATGTATATCTAACCTGTACTAAGCAATGAGTGTATGTACAGTTACTTTATTTCTATACCGTTATAAATGTATGAGTGTTTGTGTGTGTGATACCAAAGATTTAACTTAATTTAGTAAGTTTTTGATTTTCTTTGCTCTTTTCTGTTTTTTAGATTTCTTTTACACTTTATAAACAATTGTAATGAAATGATAGATGTTACTTAATACTTCATTAAAATAAAGAAAAAAGTTGTAAAATTGTGAAACAAAAAATAAAGCAAACTGACATACTTAACGCATACCTTAAATTAAAAACAGAGTTGAACTTTTGAAAAATTTCAGATGGAAAATTCTTAGTTCAATTTTCTATGGAAACTTGTTTAATATTCTTATACACTTTGAAATTATGTACACTAATTATTAAAAAATTTAAAAATGCTAAATTGTACAATAATTGCAGAAAATTTGCTTATAGCCCTAGAATTTGGAAAAAATGTGTAATTTCAATTAAATTTTCTGGATCTTAATAGGTGTGGATTTATACGCTATATGTATTTCAAAATGAATAATACGAAAAAATTTAAGTTCAAAATAAGATCGCTTTCTATTAAAATTTATGTAGGTACTGAATTTGATTAACTTGGTTACCATACATCAGTTCTCATCCACTTTTACTAATAGTACTCGTAATGTTAGCTTTTTAAAATTTGTCCAAATTTATAAGCATTTCAACAAACTTTTATTACCCAACAACATTAGAATTACAGAACCAGTCTAATTGAACAAAAAACTTTCTTTAAATGAAACATGCTTCATTTTTCTTAGAAACTATAATTTACTTTCTCAAAATTCGATTAAATTTTTTGAGATCTCGAAATTTTTATAATTGTATTTACGAATTTCAAATAAGATAAACAATTGTTGCTTTGAATGCAATTAACATTAGAAATATAATTGATTAATTAATTGATAATTGAATTATAATTAATTTATTCCCTAAATATTTGGAACATATTATAAAAAATTTGGATTTTCAAAATTTTAATATATTCTCAAGCCCTAAACAGACTCTAAGCTTATTAATCAAAATTTTATAATATTGTAAAAAAAATTATTACAAATTATGAGTAAACAACTCCTCTTAAAACTTCTATGTTTATTTGAGGACTTGTTAGAATAAAAAATTCGAAGGCAATCCTGTTCTTGTTTTCATCATATTATTTAATTTCTTAAAAATATACTCAAAATTCTAGATTTACAATTTAATAAAAGTTAAACAAATATTATTTTTAAAGAAAATAAAAAAAAATTTTTGCATAAATTAATAAAACTTGTATACACAGCTACATACGCACATGTGCTACATGTAGAATCGTATATTATGAATGCGATATTACAAGATAAATATTTCGCTTTTTTTTTTTAATTTTCTTCTTCCTTTAAAAATTGTTGTTCTCAAATCTTTACATAATATTTAAACATTTTGTCATTACACACAAAATAAGGATCTCAAATAGAAACGTATTGTTTACCTATATTATGTATGTAAGTATATATAAACGTATACATTTATATAATAAATCCTGTTCTCCCCCTCAACACCATAGTAATCCATATTTGTATATTTTTGGTACATACATACATACAATTATATATAAATTATTTTCTTCCCACAAAAGTTTTGTAGTCTTTTTTTTTATTTTAGTAATTTTAATTAGAAATAGCTCTTCTTCCATTTCTATCTGAAATTTCTATGTATAGTATGTTAAAAACAAAAGAAAACTCAAATAAAAATAAAAATCAAATGAAATTGTTTCCAAGAAAATTTCATGAAGATAGACATTTCCGTTTAAATATAAAATTGTACATTTTTACACCTTTTCTGTACATAGTAACCTGATTCCTTACATTATACTAAATATCTAAGTGTATATAGGTGTATATAGGAAAATGTAGCTATGATGGATTATTATTACAATATTATATAGCTACAGTTGTTTTATGTATCTTGAACTCAGTTTTATATACATGTGTACGTAAAATTCTTATATCTATTGTCATTGTAAATAATTTCTAATGAAGTCACTTTTAAAAATCTTGCTACTTTGCCAATAACAGTATTTCCATATATATAGATTTTATATTATTAAAGAAATTATTGACTAAATTGAAAATTTGGCAAAAAAAAAAATTGTGGTGTGCAGTGCCCAAAATTATACTGAAAAATTATTTTGAAATTATTTCACACTGAAGTCAAATCAGTTAATCTTGAACGCTATCAAATTAGTGTTGTCTGGTTTAGTTCTATTCAAATTTTCACTGTCATATATTTAAACCTCCAAGCTTCAATTTTAGTATACAGATTTTAGTGAGAAGTTTTAAAAAAAAATCGAAATTTAAATTCTTATATTTCTCATTATTTTCTTTAAACTTCATTTTCGTAGAAATTTATACAGATGACTTGCATATTTGTTATTATTGTTGTATATTAGGCCAAAAGTAAAGGCGTGTGTGCTACTCTATTCGATCTTCCCCCAATTTGACATATTTCATTACTTCGTAGGAAGAGTTTTGTGGAAATTCCATAAACGTTTGAGACGTTACAAAAAATCCTCGAAATTATTGTGATGTTGCTTGGTTCAAAATTTTATCCTACTTTATAGCCTAATCGCGAATGAGTTATACGTTATTTATGTAAGCACGGTTCCTCAAATATTTTGAAAATTCCTCTGCCAAGGGAATAAAGTTGTCCTATATGCCTGTTCCTACACAATATTCCTAAAACCAAAATCAATACCGAAAATTATGTAATTTTTAAAACTTATTTTTGACCGGTATCTCGACTCAATTTTTTGGTGAAATTTATTTGCCAAACAGAGCTTTCACCATAAAACTTGTCAAAAAATGTATATTGTCAATTAAAAATATCATATTTTTTCCAAAGAATGTATTTGGAACCTGTTCCAATTTTTTTGGATTTAAATGAACAAAAATGTGAAAAGAAAAAAATTTTCTTTATATTTTATCCTTTTTTGCTTTAATATGTACATTAAAATCCTGATACTATGTATACTCTATATGTCTACAAAATACATACATCCTTATACCTGTTCCAATATAGAAATATAGGCAGTTTTGATACAATATACATATACAGAAAATTTTCCAGATGAGAAATTTATCACATCATTTCAAGGTAAGTTCAAGGTACAATGATTTTGAATTTCAGTTTATTTTTACTTGTTATTCATATTATTTTTTGTCGCACTCATTCACGTATATACATTACGTATATATTACGGGTTATGTTATACGAAACTCTGTATGCTATATGTACTATTATATGTTGTATGTAGATATTTATATACATATTAATTATTTATACATGTATAAAAATAACATACATTGTATACATACTCACCTTAACATGAACTTATATATTAAGTTGTCAAGTGCCAACTTTTTAATTGCATGACTTTTTTTTGTGGTTTTTGTTTTTACTATTTTTTTTTTTTGGTTTTTCTATGCTCTGTTTTTTCTCTGTGTATTTTCTATAGAGTGTTTTACTAAACAACTTATTTATTTAGATGAAAATTGATGAATTTTTGACATTATTGTTACTATTATAAAAATATAAAAAACTTGTTATATAAAGTGAAAATTTACTTTAAATTATAAAAATAAAAATTTCTAAAAAAAAAAATATTTTATAAGAAAAAAAAAATGTACGTAAAGATTTTCATCAAATTTTGAATTGCCATTTTAAATTATTTTTTGAATATTTTAATTTAGAGGGTTTTTCTTTAGATTGTAACTAAGAACAGATTATAGATTATACCAAATTTAGATATTCATGAAAGTTCTTTCTGAGATTTCTAAATCATGTTTAAAAATGTGACTATCAGGCACGGACACGGAGTTATACTTAAAATTTTAAAATGTAAAAGAATCAGTCGAGTTGGATTTTAAGCCCCTGTAACTCAGAACCTATTAAGCTGTGAACATTATCCGAATAAAAAAATTTTGTCTACTCATGAGGGCCTGTGCAATGTTATACAACAGATATGAGACACAATGTATATATTATATTTTTGGAACAATTATTAAACTTTAAAAAAATATTTCAATTTTATAAAAAAAATTTAACCCATTTTTTCCTAGCACACCAATTTGGTACTGATATTAAAGTTTCTTCTTGGAAGAAAACCAAACTATGAAATCAAATGAAATAATTAGGGAAATAAAGGAAATTAGTTAACGCAAATTCATTTGATTTCTTAGAAAAGGTTGCCTCAAGTTGATGAATTTAATTCATTTACAAATTAAAATATTTATTGACACCTACAAAATATGACCATAATTTTAACCATATTCATATTAAAATAATTATATAACATTAAGTTAAATTTTAATAAAACAAAAATTTCTCCTAAAATTCATGCATGCAATTGAAAATTAAACAATTTATATTGGTGAAATAAATTGCCCTAGGCCATAATACTAAATGTGGTCTTTACAAGATATTGTAATTAAAATTCAATTAAAGTATTGTAAGTAAATTTCAAAAATCCGTAATAGAAAATTTTTAAAACAAAATTAAAAATATTTTTATTAACATTAAAATTATTTTCTTGAAATTTTTGACATTAGTAGGAGAAACAAAAAAAAGTAGCAGTAAAGATGCTTCAAAAATTCAAACCATGTTCTGGGTTAATAATTTCTGTATACAAAGATGTGCCTGAAATATAAAAATAAACTTGAAATTACTTACCCAACATCTATTACTTTTGTTGACTATATAATGTAATGAAATGAGAAAATATAATTAATTTAGATCTCTTTAAAGTTGGTAAAATTTATTAATTGCATTTTAATAATGTACAAGTTCATAATATAGAATTATTCAAATGGGGTCTTACTTGTTACTGGCATATTATTTACGAGTATTTAAACTAGCACAAACTGTTAAACTAATATAATATTGTTTTAAGAAATATTTTTGAAATTTAATATATAACAGTGTGAGAAAAAAATTTTTAGCTGTAATATTTATGAAGTTGAGTTGTATCGTCTTTCAACAATTTTTATATAGAGCCCAAAATAGATAAAGTTGACAATGTTCCTTCTATGAATTTAACGGCTTGCTTAATAACGTAATAAATTTTTGTATGTGATTCGGATTGCAGTTCTTTTAAATAATGCGGTTGTTCATTAAATATAATATTGCCAATTGTATTGTTAAACTCGTTTGAAACTGGAACTAAATTTTCAAATATATTAAACTTAATAAATTATTTGAAAGCTGCTACAGCAGTAAATACATTTTATTATTTTTAATTTATTCTAATAATATTATATTAGGATATACACCTGATATTAATTAATATATATTTTTTTTTTTATTTTCAGGTAAGGCACATGATTTTTAAATATTTTTAAACATTTTGTAATTAAATTATTAACATCATAAAAAGTTCTGAAAGTAAGTACCTAAATTTAGTTTCTATATATCAATTTAAGTCTTGTGTTGAAAGAGTGTACGTATACTATTGGTATATAAATCAAATAATTCTCAACCAAATCTCTTAAATTATATTACAGGAATTGATAATTGCTCATCTCTTTATGGAAAATTTTAAACTGAAATAGCTCTTAGGCTCAAATTTTCGATTATTTACGGAAAAAATAAGTTTTCTGTTTTGAAAACCGTACCCGAGCATAGCTAGCTATTTAAGCTAAGAGGTCTTGTTAGTTCAAAATTATTTTGAAATTCCTTATTACGCAAGTTGCAATATGAAAATTTAAAATTCCTATGAAGAAATAAAGAAACTTATGCATTTTTCTTTATTCTGGTATTTAAGCACATTAATTTAAATAATATTTTCTCTTGATGCCCTAACAAAAATAAAAACGTGAAAATCAGATAGTTTTAATGCTTTCTACTTTATTAATATTAAAATTTTTTCGCCAACATTATTTGAAATTCCTTTTACATATTTTTATTAATTCAACGTGAGCATAAATTTAAATTTTAAGTAGAATTAAAATTATTGTTGCAAATATTTTTTTTCCTCTTAATTTCCAAAGAAAATTTTTCACGTTTTAATTGAATTTTTTTTTTTTTTTTGAAACCATAGAAAATTGCTAACTAAAACTACTTAATTTAAAAATCATAAAGAAAATTTTTAGTATATAAGAGGAAAAAAGTTTTCATGAATTAATTTGAAATTTTTATATGGTTTATATTTTAATTTATATTTTCTTATAAAATACGAAGAGCCGACAATATAAAAATTTAATAGAAAATTTAATTTTCTTTTGATTTTTTGTTAGAGCACCTTCATAGAGAATTTGAGGTGCAATTTCTGAGTATTATTATTAAATTTGGTTTCATGCACTAATCTTAATTTCTAAAATATTTTAAAAAGTATTAAACATTATACAATTTCCTACAAATTTTCCTTATTCTTGCGAATTATTGTTACTTGCAAATTTGTACACTTTAAAGCATACGACCACTTACAAACCTCAGTAAATTATTGGCACAATTCATTTCCTATTCCGTAACATGAAATTTAATTAGCCTTTTCTATTTTTTTTTCGCAGTTTTTAAACAATAGGATGGAAGTTTACGACCTGTTTATTGAGAAAAAAAATATTGGGTTTAAGATAATAAAATTTAATGCTTGTGACTAATTAGAACCTCTTTTCAATAAAATAGAAATAAAAATTAAGAAAAAATTAAATTAAAAGCTTAAATAATAATATGAAGACTTCACTAGCAAAACCATCTTTAGTTTATACGACTAATTAGTTTTAACTTTTAGCACTATCTTTTAATTTGATATTTGGATATTTCCAGTTAAAATAATAAATTTAGCAAAAATACCTGAAAGCGAAAGTACTAAAACAAATGTTTTGTTAGCTAGATTTTAAAGTTCTACTCTTGAACAAAACTACTAAGTCGGAGTGCAGTTGAAATAAAAATTTGAACGTTGAATAAAATGTTTCTGCTTTAATTTGTATTTCAAAATGTAAAAACTTAAACAAAACCTAAAAACTTAGCTCATTAAAATTTAAATTCCAAATTTCCTCTTTGCTCTATTTTTCGCACATGTTCTTACTCAGTATGAAATTCTTTAACAATTAAAATGTAATTTTAAACAATCATTTCTGAATTTATGTTAAAGCGAGCATTTTTACGTTTTAATTTTAATATTTATGTAAAATAGCTCCTTTAATTAAGTATAATTTTTCTTTTAAGCAAAATTTTAAAAAAATTCAAATTATAAAAAAAAATATTATCAACCAACATTAAATCAATTTTTTAACTCAATTATAAAGAGAGCCTCTCAAACTACCGGAAGAAACCTCTAATAATAAATTTTAGATGTCAAAATAATTGATACTTATAAAATTTAAATTTGAAGCACAACTTGTTATATACTCAAATAAAAATTTAGTAAAAAAAAACTTGAACTTTAAAGTTGAAAAAAAAAATTAAACATCAAGTACCAACCATTTGAACCACCTAAAATTTAAAAAAAAATGAAAAAACAAAAATACAGAAAAATTTTTGCACTGAACGGTAAAAATAACAACAGTCCATTTTTCCTCATATCATAAAAATTATCTTGTAAATTTATTTTAAATCGCTCTTTATTCGTAATATTCAGAGAAAAAAAAAATTAAGCGAAAAATTACAATCTTTGCGTAAAATAAAATAAAAATCTTTAAACCTTTTGAATTTTTTTTTTTAGTTAGCGCCATAAAACTTTCGCCAAAAATTTTTATATGAAACCAAAAAAATATTCGCAATAAAAAATTGGAGAGAAAAAAAAATTACAATACGAAATTTAACAACAAAGAGAGTGAGGGGAAACTGTAACAAAAATTAGTGAATTTTTTTTTTTTTATTTATTTTCTTTCTCGCATTACCCCGTTGACCAATACTTTATCAGTATGAGTACGCTAACCTTATTATTACTTCACTAAACTGTAGACTTTCTCTTTCTATCTGAATAAGGTACGTTCTATGATATTATACAGAAAACAGGGTTGTCGTTTGATTTCAATGGGGAAGCCAAATATTCAAAATTTTAAATGTTTTTAAAATTGATTTTGAATTTAAAAAAAATATACGAGTATAAATATGATTTACATTAGACACGATTTTGACAATTTTGACAACAAATTTATGTTTCACAAAAACAATTTTTTTGTTTACAAATAATTTATTATCAACATTTTTCTTAAAAATAATTAAGTTTTTTACTGATTTTTTTCTATTACTTTTGATTTTTTACTAAAAATTAAATTTAAGATGAAAATGCGAAAGCAAGAACCGTAAACACTAAAAGCAAAAATTGTAGTAAAATGACTCCAAACAAAGCAAACCCTACGTTGCAGAATCCCAACCGTATATCAGAAAATTCCAAAAAAATTTCAATTTACATACGCTGTACAATAAAAAAGCAACACAACAAACTACTAAAGTGATAATTAATAACACTTTTCTTTTTTAGAAAAACAAAAAAAAAAAAACAAAATTCTCTCTGCTTAGCGAAAATTATTAAAGTAGCTTTAAACGTTTTTTTTCTCTTTGATGGAAAGATTATACAAAAATGATAAAATTTAGCGAAAAACAAAAATAAATTGTAAACAAGTAAAAACGTTTCAGTCGGTATGAACCGATTGAATTATACCCTGCATCTTTCATTGTTGTATAGCAATTACTCAAACCTGTGAAACCATTCTATAGAAACTTCACGGATATGTCTGATCTATAACTGAACACACAACTACCAAGTTTCGTGAATCTGACTTTATTATTTTTCCAAATATTTAAAATTAGCTTTTGGAGTTGTATGGCAGGTACCCGAACCTGCCAAGCAATTCCACTAAAACTTAGTTAATATATCTGATCTATAATTGGACACACAACTGCCAAGTTTCATGAATCTAACTTTATTACTTTTCCAAATATTTAAAATAAGCTTTTGGACTTGTATGGGAGCCACTCGAACCTGTCAAGCAATTCCACCAAAACTTCAGAAATATCTTTGACCTATAATTGGACACACAACTGCCAAGTTTCATGAATCTGTCTTTATTACTTTTCCAAATATTTAAAATAAGCTTTTGGATTTGTATGGGAGCCACTCGAACCTGTCAAGCAATTCCACCAAAACTTCAGAAATATTTTTGATCTATAATTGGACACACAACTGCCAAGTTTCATGAATCTGTCTTTATTACTTTTCCAAATCTTTAAAATAAGCTTTTGGACTTGTATGGGAGCCACTCGAACCTGTCAAACAATTCCACCAAAACTTCAGAAATATCTTTGACCTATAATTGGACACACAACTGCCAAGTTTCATTAATCTGACTTTATTATTCTTCCAAATATTTAAAATAAGCTTTTAGACTTGTATGGGAGCTACTCGAACCTGTCAAGCAATTCCATCAAAACTTCAGAAATATATTTGACCTATAATTGGACACACGACTGCCAAGTTTCATGAATCTGACTTTATTATTTTGCCGAATATTTAAAATTAGCTTCTGGAGTTGTATGGCAGGTACCCGAACCTGTCAAGCAATTCCATCAAAACTTCAGAAATATATTTGACCTATAATTGGACACACGACTGCCAAGTTTCATGAATCTGACTTTATTATTTTGCCGAATATAAAAAATTTGCTTTTGGAGTTGTATGGCAGCCACCCGAACCGGTGCAGCTATCTCATTAAAATTTTTAGAGCATATGTAGAATATAATTGGACACATGTATACAAAATTTTATATTTGTACCTTTATTAGTTTTTGAAATAATTAAAATAAACTCTTTGAGTTGTATGGCAGCTACCCGAACCCGTTGTCCGAATTGGTCCAATAACAATAGGGTTCGTCCTTGGCACAAAAGAAGCAACTTGTGAAAGTTTGGTGTCGATTGCATTATTCGTTTTTGAGTTATCGTGCGATCGGACGGACGGACGGACGGACGGACGGACGGACGGACGGACGGACATGTCTAAATCAACGCAGAATTTTACGCTGAGCAAGAATATATATATATGTCCATACCCCAGATGACTCCTTCAAGTAGTTACAAACTCCATACCAAAGTTAATATACCCTTCACGAAGTGCAGGGTATAAAAAAACAATTACATAATTTTTTTTATGAAAAGAAGGTTAAGAACTTTTTATATTTAAAAAAAAATCGCTAAGTTGAAAATAATTTCAAATTTTAAATTTTTTTCTATTTTACCGCGTCAAAGTGCACTTTTAGTCAATGTTTCACTTACAATACTTTTTGGTTCTTAAAACAATGATCAAATTTCAATAAAAAATAAGGAAAAATTTCTATTTCAATTCCGTGACAATTTTTCTTATCCAGCCCCATGAAATAGATTATACGCTGAATCTCATCTTTTTAAACAAATAGGAAAAATTTAAGAAGATCTTTCGGAACCTATTAATGTTTGTTTGTATGAATTTTTGAGTCAAAGATTGAATTTCCTCAAAATATGTAAAAAATTTTCCTTAAACTAAATAACGGTTAGATGTCAGCAAGAAACCTAATACGAGTATATGTTTTCAATTTATCAACGTAGCGAAATGCATTTTTCTTGATATCTCGTAGCGTGTGATTTGATTCGACAACAGTATTGCAATTATTATACAATATAGCCCATAACAAAGTTTTATTAAACATTAGACTTGTTTGATTCAAAATTTAATTAAGTTAGTATTGAGATACTGCTATACATAACATATAATATGTGAAATAAAAAGTTTAAAATATAAAGAGTTTGAATTGTTGCCAATAGCCCCTTAAAATTATAATGTAAATTTTTACATTAGCTTAATAAAACATACAATAATTTAAATGGTGCGATATTAATTTGTCATAGACGGAATTAAAATAATATTATTAACATCATTAAACTCATTAAAATCACACACACACACACATAACATATTTATCGTAAAAATTTTTACCATACTCTACTGCTCATCAAAAAACCGTTTTCTTTCATTTTAAATACACAGCTATAAATTTTATTATTAATTTATTATACACGTGTTTATGTATGGAGATATATGTATGTATATATATATTTAAAGATTATTTCCTTTAAGATTTTAATTGAAGAAAAAAATCATTACATACTTCACGTGACGTTTTCTTTTTTATCTTCGTTTAATTTTTTTAAAACATTGTAAGGCTTTTGGATATTTTCTTTTAATTCATACAACATAATGGTTTTCATGGTCAGGGACGCTTAAAATTATACAAAAAAAGATGATAATAATGATTATTATACGATATTGATATTGATTGAATGATCATCATCATGCTATTTTGTCCGGCTTTTCTTTTATTATTTTTTTTGTTGTTTTCTTTATTTGTCTTAATTGAAATTGACTTAGCGGTTTTTTGGTTTTTTTTTTTTTTTTTGTAAAATATTGTAGATTCATAAATTGCATACATAATAAAATTTTATTTAAAAAAAAAAAATGTTGTGCATGAATAAAAGATTTCAAAAATCTGATTTAATGTTGCGATAACAATAGTAATGAAGGTATATGCGAGACCGTTGAAAAGGTGACAATTGAAGAAAAAAGTGAATGGCGAAAATTTATTATTAATTAATGAGAAAAAAAGTTGAAAAAAAAAACGCCTAAGGAATGCACTAATTGAAAAAATGTTATTTCACAAAAAAAAAAAAATTTAATTTTTTATCTTAACTTTATCGTTTTTATATTACGGTATGGTTGTCAATTTTCGCATATTATATAAGAAAAGAAGATGATCATATATGCTCTCATCTGGTAATACTTTTAACTAAAGTAAATTTGCTCTTGTCCATTATACCTAATGACTTCATATTGATTAGTAACAGGTGAAAAATTTTTTTCTTTTTTTATATAAAAGTGAAATGGAATACTTATACTCTTTTTCTTTTCATACTTTTCCCTTTTAATATGAGATTGTGAAAATTATGAAAATCATAATTTATAATGAGCTTTAAAATAATAATTATGAGGAAACAAAATATCTTATAAAGTAAATTTAATTAGCTATAAGTAGTTATAATTTAGGTAGACAATAACAACAATAAAAAAAAATTTTTAATGTATAAAAAAATGATATTAATTTTATTATTTTTGAAAATTTTGTGTTCCGGTCAAAATGTGATATTATTTTTTTGTAATATTTACTTTTATTGGTTATTGTACACGAACAATGCACATTTTTCAAATGGTAAACAAAAAATGGTTAATTTTTTATGATTAGTGGCATTTTTACGGTATTAGTTTTGGTAAAAGGATTTTGAAACCTGATATTAAAATTATTATGATGAATAGTAAACAAAGTGTTGGAATTAAAGGTATTAGTTAATTATATTACATTATAATTCAATATTTTTAATAGATTTATCTTAATATTCTAAATTTGAGGGCTAATTTTTTAATATTTAAATTAAAAAATCACATTAATTGAAAGAAAGCAATTCCATATTGAATTGATAATAAGTGTTTAAAAAAAAACAAATTTAACAAATTCTTAATTTTTAAATTCAAATTTTGAATACAGTAGAACCTCGATAAATTTTGGCTTCTACGACAAAACCGCACTTTCATAAGTTGATCAAACTTTTACCGTAATTGAACTAAGTCACGTTTTTACATAAAAAAAAATACCTCTTTAATTAAACCACCTCCATATTCCGTATATTCGCCACCATATATTCCGCCATTTTCATATTAAGCTAAGTACATACTTACATATTTTTTTAGACCATTAAAAAAAATTTGCTTTCATTATTGGTTTGGTTTTTCACTATATTTGAAAACTTCATTCATGACTGGTTCATTATTCTGAAATAAGCTTTAAAAAAACATACTATTTTATAATTATATGCCATAATTAATTTTTCGGCAATTCGCAACAAAATTTTGTAAGAGTTTTTAATAAAGATAAAAATTTTTCATGCAAGAACGAACCCTATATGGTGATCATTTGTGTTCCTCCTTTGAGCTGTCACTTTATGAAAGTTCAACTGTATTTTTAATACTCCATGAAATCCAAATTTTTCTAATATACAAAAATTGTATTGATATCACGCCAACCGGCTCAAAATTAAAGAGTCCATATGCAAATTTAGATTTTAGTTGCAAATTCTCGCATTTTCATATTTCAATTGCAATGGCGTTATTATTCAATTATAGTTGCCACATATATGAAATATTAATAATATTATTAATTACTAATACCAGAAAATTCTTAAAAAAAAAAACGGAAGGTATTAATTAAATTTATAAAAAAAAAAATCAATGTTCATACAAAAAAATCAGTTAAAAGCTATTTTTCGGTTTAATTTCTGAAGTTTTTTTTTCCAGATTACTTACAACAACAAAAAAAAAAAAACTAAAATCCAAAATCTTATTCATTATACTCGACAAATTACATTAACTGCTTCCTCATATAACATACATAATTTATAACACTCATATACATATACATAAATATATACAGTTATAACATGAAAAATAAATAATGACGTAATTAATTTAAGAAATCATTATACACATTCGACTGTACAACAAAATCTAAATAAACCATTACTTTAGGTTTTTGCTTCATTAAAAAACAAAAAATCACTGTTTGTACAAATGTAATAAAGCGTTACTGTCACAATAACAGTATAACAAATTAATTATTGCCACGGCACAGTTCACATAACAGTACCTATAAATAATATTATACCTATATAATAAACATGTCTACGCACAAAATTAATATTAAAAATTTTTTTCTATATATATACGAGTATTATGCGGTTTTTCCATAATTTCTCTTTACTCAAATTTCTTGAATTAAAATACAAACTGTTATAAT
Organism: Condylostylus longicornis; assembly: GCF_029603195.1. Taxonomy (NCBI): domain Eukaryota; kingdom Metazoa; phylum Arthropoda; class Insecta; order Diptera; family Dolichopodidae; genus Condylostylus; species Condylostylus longicornis. Next base: position 2,387,236 of record NW_026578116.1, read on the forward strand.
AATGTATAAGCCTTTTATAGGTTTACTTTAAAAATAGACTAAAATAAATTATACAGGTAGACAGAGGTAAGTAAATAAGGTATATATAGAAACTCATTATAAAATTGAAAATTTTCACAAAATTTTTACTGACATTACAAAAAACAAAAAAGAAAAATCAAACCACATGATTAATTAATCATCCAATAATTATTATTAAATTCTTAATATTTTTTTAATAATAATGATAATATTGTTTTCTGTTGTTGTTGCTGTTGTTGCTTTTACTAGTGGTGTTTTTGATATTATATAGTGGTTTCTTCAATTTCTAATTGAATTAATGAAAAATTATTACACCGTTGGCTAAAATAAGAAAAAACAAAACAGAATTTTTTATTTTGTTGATTAATTATTATTATGACTACACAAATTTAAAAAAAAAATCATAATATTTTTAAATATATAAATTAATTATTAAATGGTATTGTACAGGTATTTGGAAGGAAAAAATACCCTGAAGTGGTACAAAACTTTGAATATTAATAAATATGAAAATCTATGCTGATCACATTAAAAATGATGAATTACTTGATTAAATTGAATAATGTAACCAAAAATAAAATTTTTGTCATCATGTACAATATTTTTGTGTGTATTTGTATTTGAAAAAGGCCCGGGAAACTCAAAAATAACAGATTGAGTTAAATAAATCCCATTACACGACAGCGTTTACACCATTGTTTATAGATTCTGTAGTCGAAACGCTCCATTAAACAAAATTAATGAGCATTTAGGAACCCAACTTTAATCAAATTTTCATCAAATCTATTATACAAATATATTAAAGGGAAAATGAGCACAATCTATTAGAATTTATTAATTGTGTTTCATTAATACTGCAAATTTTGGAATTTCCTCCTGTGTTGTTTCGCTTTCATCTTCAATACGCTCGACACATTATGTTTATCACATTACAACAGTAATATTAATATTTGAGTCCATTTAAAAAAATTTTGCATCGGATTTGCAAAAATCTTCTTCAGAGAAATTCAATAATTTTTGTAATTAACGAAAATTTGCTAAAAGTTCGTTGACATTATCAACAATTATGTTCAGCAGCCTATGCTCCCAAAATATTAATACACATGTTTTTCAAATATTCTTTTTCAATAACTTTAAATGATCAGACATGACATACTAAATAACACAGACGGGAAACTAAAATCACTCAAATTTTCGTATATATACCAAAAATACTGCATTGAATAATAAATAATTACTTAAATTTAGTATTTTAAAACATATTTAAATTGCAACTATACTATGTTATGTAAAATCAAATATACTCAAATAATATTAATTTTATCTATAAGTATATCTGTACCAATACGATTATTACCCACATAAACGCGTATATATACACGAACATATTATATAAAATTTATAATTCAGGATTATCTCTGTGTATTACAATAATTTGCCATCATTAAAATTAAATGCAATGCACGTTAAAATAACATTTTCCCTTTCAATTTAACAATTTTTTTTTTTGTTTTGCTCGCTTGCTTGTTTTATTTTGTTGTTGTTTATTAATAATTATAACTCTTACTTTCAAATTCTTACATCAATGTATATGTAATATTAATACAGTGGCCATCATATTATTTTGTATATATGTATGTAATGTGATTGTAATTTAGAGCTAAACATTATTTTTATATTATAGTGAATGCAAAATCAAAATCACTTTTTATGCATGTAACAAACTTGATGCGTTTTATGCATAATCAATTTTACGTTTTTTATGTTATAAAATGCTTGTACGCATTTTTTATCGGATTTTTTTTTTTTTTTGTTATAAGAATAAATTATGTCTCTTGAAACGAATTAAAATTCCAGCCTACATTTTAAATAATATTTTATGTATAAATAATAATTTAAAACAGTGTTTTTAATAGCATATAAGTAAAATTTTAATTGCAATAAAGTGCCTCCAAAATAAATTTTATATATATATGCATTTATAGTTTTGCATATGAAAATTCCCTCAAGTAATTATTTTTGACTGATTTTTGGTTTTTTAATATGAATAATTAATTTTATAAATTTATATTAAATATAAGTATATAGTAACCAAATTAAATGGTATATAATTAATACCTTGTGTATATTTAATAATTTTATATACGTACGATGTTGGTAGACCAAATAAAAGTATTAAAAATTTACCACCACAGATTTTTAATTCAACACATATATTTTTATAAAGTTTACTGAAAATATTTACTCAAAAATATGTAGATAAAAAAAAAAAATTAAATTAAATTGATTTAATGACAATTTGAATGCATTTTCAGCTCCATTTTTTATTTAATAATTTTTTTTTTTGAAAAAAATTATAAATCCAATCGGAAAAATTTAAACTCAAAATAGCCAACTATGATTTTGTTTTTATGAAATCTTTGTTGCATTTAAATTTATTGATTTGCCTAAAAATATGCAATAACTAATTTCTATGTTAAATGCAGTAAGAATCATAATGCCATTATTTTTTATAATTTTCTGACATCTATTATTCAATTGACTTATATCTAGAGATATTTTTAATATGTAAAAACAAATATTGTTTTACGCCCTCTTAGTAAACTAGTAGAATGTCTTATATAACAAATTATTCTTTTTATTTTTTTTTTAGAAAACCTTTGATCACGTTTATAATTGCAAATCATCTTATCCATTATATTATTTGTAAACTGATGATTACAAAACGATGAAATATTAAAGGATAATCTGTGATGTTTTGGATTTTTTTTTAGATTGAAAAGAAGTTGGTTTATGTTGAACGGCAAAGAGTAACATACCCAGCAACAACTAACATATTCAATTATTATTATATTAGGGTTAAAAATTGTACTGTGTCAAGATCGTGAATTTTTTAACTTTGATAGCATTTATTTTTTTATTTTCCACATTAAATTTGCATAATATTATTGCTGCAGTTCGAAATACAAAATAATTCTGTATTTAGTTTTCACTTTATTAATTAATTTATACTTATAATATGTATTTGTGTACTCTATTGCCAAACTTGCTTGCTAAACCAACTTTTCTCATACAACTAAATGTAGAAGTTGAATCGGTTCTTAGGTATTCTTTAGAATTATTCATATTACTTAAAAAATTAAGCAACTCTCATTTGTTAATTTCACTTTTAACTAAAGCAATATTAGTACTTTTGATATTTGAATAAAACAAAAACCAGCGATTAACCTTAAATTTACTCATAAACGTTGATTAATTATAAAATTTTTTCCATACTAAAAATAAAAATGTATAATTTTTAAAACCATTTTACAATGATTACAATTATTTTAAGTTCTTTACGCATGTATGCACACACCTTTTGCACATATTTGTACATTTTAAAAGGAACTAAATGGAAACAAAGTAAACAAAAAAATTAAAAAACAAAATAACTGTTAATATTGATATTGGCGCGGAAAAACTTCATCGATTATGAATAATTTAATAGTCTATCATCATCATAAAAATAAAAAGTAAAAAGTAACAAAAAAAAAAAATAAAAAATATTGAAAACAAAGCATCATTTTATAAATTTTATTATCTTCATATTGGTTTGTTTACTTAACGGTGCCACATATCATTATTTTCCGAATTTTTCATGATTCTATACCAATATTCATCGTTACTCAGCAAAAAAAAAGGAGAAAATTCCCAAATAAAATTTTCCTCATATAATTTCTGTTAATGTTATGACAGTGCTAAACGTTAGCGGGGCAAAGAAAAGTGTAAATAAAAGAGAGAGAGAGAGAGAGTAAGAGAGGAAAAGGTATTTTGATGAAAAAAAAGAGTGTCGAAAAATATGTTTTTGTTTTGATTTTTTTTTTGTTTTCTTACTTGTTTTTTTCTTGTTACATTTAACAAATTCCAGAAAACAAATACCAATACCAACCATACCATATAAATGTAGGTATGTGAATATGGAAGAAAATTCGGAATGTGATGTGATGAGTTCAAATAATTCATAAAAATAAACTTTTAAAAATTATTTTTATTTTCTTCAAAAAAAATTTTTTTTTTTTATTTTTGTTTTTCTTTATTTTCTCATTTCTTTTTCTTTTATTATATCGCATTTATTTTAACAGTCATAAAGAAGGTTCCAATTTATTGGTCTATTGATCTCGAAAGAAGAAAAAGAAAATGAGAAAACAAAAACGTATATTACGTGTATCGTTAACAAAACAAATAATAATGAAAAAAGGAAAATCTGAAATTATTTATCAGAAGGAAAACAAAATGAAAATTCATAAAAAAAAAAAACAAAAAAACAAAAATTCTTTTTTATTGCTTTCGATTTTTCTTCACAAAATTTATGCTTTCTTTCCAATCTTCATCAATATTATTTTTGGTACCCTATTAAACCTTGAATCAAAAAAAAAAATATATACAAAGGTTTCTTTCCTCATATTACAAAATTATTATACACTATAGCAGCACTTCAATAAAAATGATTTCATAAATCGGGGGTAAATTGGTTGTTTGTGTATTACGAAATGATTTATTTAATGTTATGAGATTTTTTATTATTTTTTATATTCAAAGAAATATTGTCTTTATGTATGTGTATTTTATTTGTGTTATAAAATTAATTATCATTTAAAAGATAAACTGCATTTGATCTAACAAAAATCTGTTCTTTTAGAATGAAATGCAAGAATCTATATGCATTTTATGGCTACAAATAACTTAATATCCAAATTGATTGTAGTTAATATTTGTAGTTAGTATTTGTATTCTGAAATTTGCAAAAAGCAATAATTTGACCTAATATTAATTTTACATGAATTCCAACATACTATAGCAAATTCAATATCGATATCAGATAAACATTGTGTTAAGATCAGCGTTCTCACTTGATACAATTTTTACTTTAAATTTAGCTTGGATACAAAGATACTCAAATCTGCTATAATGGTTATAAACAGCTTTGGTGTAATAGAAAATGCATTGGCTGCATATATTTTTTAAAATTTGTCTGTTTTCATGGTGAATCGTCTTTATCGCAGCTACAGAATATGTACGTTTGTATTTTTTGACCTTAACTTTTAGATTTAAAATGTGATAGAAGTTGCAAGTATGTGATTATACTAAAATACTAAAAATAATAAAACTTGCATTGTTGAATAAAGCAAATTAATATTAACTATGAATTAATTTATACAAAATGAGACGGCTTACTATAATAATTTTACTTTAAGAGGCTGGATACATTTTGGATACATTTTTTTCCCCGAAATAGGATACATTTTGTTTTTATTATGTCGGAACACTAGTTGAGATTCTAATAACTTAAATATCAAGAGAGAGATGAGAAAAACTCTCAAATTTAATTAATAATCTTCTTCTCATATATATTCATGTAGGTAGAATATTATAATTAGCCTATAATATTACATTTATGTAATATAAGTACCACTTATAAAAATTTTCTCGAAATTTTAAACAAATTTAAACCAATTTCAATTTCCTTAGAAGAATATAATAAATTTATTTATAATTTTTTTAATACTAATTTTTTAATTTTTGCACACAAAAGCAGTCGCTATTCATTTAAAACTTTACAAGATAATAAAACATAATTTTATTATTTCAATTTGCATTTAATTAGACTTTTAACATAAGAATATATTTTAAAAAAATTATATAGGTATAATTTCACTTGTCATAATTTATAGCTGCAATTTTCTATTTGTAAATTGTTGTTAAAAAACCATTTTGTGTTTTTACTTTTTCCTACTCAAATTTTCACTTACACTTCCTGACAAAAATTTTCTTTTCATAAGTATATAAATTCAGTTTTTGAATGATCATCAAATGAGTTTTGAATAAAATAACCATATTATATAAAAAGTAATTATATAATATATACAATCTGTTATATAATAGTAAGTACCAATAATTTATACACAATCTCTCTTCTTTTATTACAATAAATTTGCATAACACATAATAGCAATAATTTTCACTTGCTATAATAAATCAAAACTATTGTTCACCTTTTTTGATAATTTGAAAACAGATTCTTTCATAATATTATAAATGAAAGATTAATAATTAACTTCTTTTAAATTGTTATAAATTTTTAAAATATAAAAGTTAGTAGCAAATTATAGAGATTTTAAAATGTTAATTTTCTTTTCACATTGATTATAAAATCTTTATTCAGAAAAAAAATTGATAGTAAAATTGCTTGGGAATTTCTGTAATACAATGCGAATTGCATTTCACAATACTTGACTCCTAGAGAAATTTTAAAAATTATGTATTCTAGCATCTATTTGTTAGTGATTTACAATTCAAGTTGAATACCATTTTGTAATATTTCCTTGTCAAATTTTATTGTATTTTTTTGAGATTTTATTGCAAAAATATTCTGCAATAATTATAATTAAGTATTATATGATGGGACATCAAATTTTTAAAGTTTTTCTTACTAGTATAACAGTTTCGAATATATCATTTTCGAGTATAACAAATATTCGTATAACAGTTGCTAGTATAACAGTTGCTATTAAAACAATTATTATTAAAAATTTTAATAATTAAACATTTGCAAGCATAACAGTTGCTATTAAAACAGTTACTGGTAAGAAATTCAATAATATATAACATTTATTAGTATAACAAAAAAATTGAAATTACATTTATTTACAATAATATTGTCAGTTTGAGTTGAAATATAGAAAAGAGAAATTAAAACACTACTTAAAATTTAATGTTTATCCTCCTCATTTTCTGAAGAGAATGGCCACAAAAACACTAAAAATATTTAGACCATTATTCGACTCCTAAAAATCACTATACGTACCTCTATATATTTTTCCAAATTTAGTAATTTCTTAATATTTTTTTTAACTCCAAAATCAATTGACATTGTTTAATCTTACCTCAGTAAATTTAATATATTACATAATTTCATTTAATCTCCTGTAATCTTTAAAAACAAATTATTTAACCATCATTCATTAATCATTTAAATTTAATAACCATTGAAGTTTGAATTCAAATTTTATTTTGTGTATATACAAAATATCAGGGATGTATTTATGTATAACAGGGCATAAAAGCTTCTATAATATTATGTTGAATTAACAAAGATGTTAGTATATATATATATGTATATGTACATATATCTAATTAATATGCAAATACAAATTGCAAAATATTTAAAATAATTATTAGAAATAATTAATTATTGTACATTTTTTTTCATTTCTTTTAAAAAATACATTTTTTTTTTTGATTAATTAATACCAGGTTGATGAGTTTTCATTGTCCATAATATTCAAATTTTAATTTAGAAAATTTTTCCAATTTTGAAAAATTTAAATAATTGTTCTTTTTAATATTATATACAATTTAATTATACAACTTTTTTAATAGAAATTTTTTTATTTAGTAGTAATTTTGTTAATTAATGCAAATATTCAAAATATATTAAGTGCATTTTAATTTAATATTTATTTGAATGATTATTAATATATGTACATATTATGTAAATGTATGTATGGTTAATATAATTTGGAAAATTGATTTGAAATTCATTATCGCGTATTTATATATACTGCTTTTATGCATGTATATGTCCGTTAATATCGTGCATATGAACTATGAGGCAAAAATAATTCATAATTTATTCAAATGTTTTTTTTTTTGTTGGAAAATTAAAAATCTGTGGTTACAAGCAAGAATATTATCTAAATTAAGCCTAATTTAATTACAAATTCGAACTATGTATATACAAAATTTGGCCTATAATAAATATGTTATTTTAATACACGTGTATGTTTAATATAATCAACACAAATAGTGCAATTTTTTGAAAGTTTATACACTAAAAATTTTCTTAATCCATAAAATAATTTTAAAATTCATGATTTTTTTTTTTAAATTTATTTTCTGAATAAACTTTTCACTGCATCAAATTATTTATAACATATTATTTTACATTTGCGGTTATAAATTTTCTCAACTAAATCACAATTTATTTAATTAATTTAATGTTTCACTTATATATATTTAATGTCAAAATCCCTTCCAAGACATACATATTATAGATATAATTAAATTAAAATTTAATTGCAAAATTAAAATAAATGTAAATTTTGGTTAAATATCTAATAAAATGTATTATAATATAACAGTAACTATCGAATAAACACATACATAAACTCATGAAAAATAATAAAAATTATTACTCCTCTTACATAAAATATATTTCATGTTAACATAAATTATTAAGAAATTAACTAAAAGTAGTAATTTGAATCTTGTATTACCTATATATAAATATTGTTAATTTATATAACATTTAAAAATTAAATTCATGTAATTAAAATTAACATAAATATTATGTATGTATATTAAACCTCAGTCACAGAACACCAACATTAACATAATAATAAGAATAATGATGTGAAAGTTATTTTGTTAAAAAAAAATAATAATAAAATAAAAAATCAAAATGATTTCATTTAATTAATTTATTAGACTTCATTAGTAAATTTTTATTTAATTAGCGTATTTTATTAATTTTATGTAATTCATTTAATCCGATAATAATGATAAAGTTAATGACAATATAAAATAAAAAAAAATAAATGTTCAGTTGAAGTAAGAGTATAATAGGAAATAGTTTGAATAACAAAAGACTGAAGATTAAATAATTTTTTGTAATAAATTGTGATGTAGTATTTTAAATCAAATTAGCTATTGTACATTAATTTAATTTGAAAGGTTTCCTAAAATAGTCAAATAATTAAACCATATTTAGAATATAAATTAATTTTTTGATAATTATCTTAATAATAAAAATAATGATAAAATAATTTTAATGACTACGCTTATCTATGCGCTTATAATTTGAGGGCTTCTCTACTGAAGAAGCTCCACTCAATAATATTAATAAAATTATATAAATAAAACGAATAAAATTCCAAGTATTTAATTATTTTTTTAAAAGATTTTGAAAAAAAAAAAAAAATTATTTTAATTACAAATAATTTATTATCACAAATAGCATAACAAATTCCAATTTTTTCAGAAAAATTAATTAATAATAAGGCATTTTTTATGCTATGGTAGTTGGATTGTATGTATGTGTGTTTAAATTAAAATATGTATAAAATATGCTGGTTTAAATAATGCTAAGTATATTGCAAAAACTCCTCAATCGTAATGAACTCAAGAAATTATTAAAATTATTAATATATGTATTTGTAACATTAGTGAACTGTGTATAGTTGCTTATGCACATTGAGATTTAAGACAAGAAAATTCACATCTACATACTTACATCATTTTTATAAAATACCATAATAAATACAAAAATATTAATGGTAATCAATTTGGTATTACAAAAATATCTGGTATGGCACTCATATCTAAATCATTTTACATAAATTCATACTTAAAATCAGTGTGCTGCAAATATAATAGTAATGTAAAAATAATTTTTATAAATAAAATTTTCCATTTATTTTATCTTATTATTCATACTTACATACATACATGCATACTTCTAAATAACTTAAGGAAAAAAAAACACAAGAAAATCTGTAATTTTCTATTTCCTCAAAGATTATATGTACACGATTCCGAGCTTACACAAATATTGTGTTTAAATCAGAAAATGTGTCGCTGTATGCGTGTATAACAAAAAAAAAAAAAAGAAAAATGAAATCTTTTGATAATATTTTTTTTTTAAATTTAATGACAAATTTAGAATTATCTATGACACAGCGTTGTAGAAAGCCATACATGCATACATGCATAAATATTATAAAAAACAATATTCTGTATGTATACACACAAATTACAATAAGTGTGTGTGTATATATGTTGTACTCGTATATGTATTAAAAAAGGAAAAAACTCATCAGGTGAATGTTATCAATTTTTCCTTTAATACCCCAGTCATTTTGTACTCTTTTACCCATATATATACTTATTTCTATATATTGATAGAAGGTATATGTACCTAATACCTACATCTAATGTCTTAATCAGAAAATATCATCACATCATCAAATTATATCCCATATTTACTAAGTTAAATATTATGTTTATCGAATACAACGCATACGTTGCTTTTAAAATATCCAATAATATCAATTTATAAATAAACATAATACATGCATATACACCAAATTACATCTGTGGTGATGAGGAAAAAATTCCCAAAAAAAACTTAATATCGATTCTTAAATTTCTATAATAAAGATAAACCAGTTTCCCATCAAATGAGGCGTTAAATATTAATGTGATATTATTCAAAAATTTAGAAATTTTCGATGATGCTTTTGCGAGTAATATTCCATTAACTACTGTGCGTAAAACCTCCTTATATGAGTTGTTGATTTTTCGACGCATTATTCGCATTGTAGTCTCTCAATGAACTGAAATTGCAAACCAATATCTATGGTATAATTGCAAATCAATTTGACATTGGTATTATAATTTTACGTAGAGCAGCCGTCAGCAAAGCTCAGTCCATGTGTAGCATGCGGCCCATTTAACTTGCAAGGAAAAATATTTGATTGCAACTATATCAAAATTTTTCAAAAAAATTTTAAGAGCTCAATTATAGATAATATAGATCAAAACAAAACATTCAATAAAGTCAATTGAAAATGTCATTTCTTCTTGTAAGTAGGTAATGTAAGAAACTCGAACGGCAAATACTAATACTTACATAGTACATATTTGCCCATAACCTATAAAATTTTCCGACAGTTGATGTAGAGAATCTTGAAAATTTTGAAAATCTTTTAAATTTTTCCAAAAATTCTTCTGACTTAAAAAGTTTTCTTTATTGCCACAGACGTATGTATATTATGGTAACATGTAGTTTATCTACCAAAAAATTTTTCATTTTCTATTTTGTTTAGAAGTTAAATCTAAATTTATACAAGTGTTATATTGAATGACAAATACAGAATTTTACAGAGAAAATTTTAAAGGTAAAGAAATACAATGTATACAAATTTTTTTTTTAAATGTGAAAAGCCTTAAAGCTGTCTATACAGTTATAACAAATGATTTTAGTTTATTTTCATTTTTTCATTTTGCTTATCATTTAATTGAACAAAATATTTTCCAAAATGAGATAGAATAAATGTAAATATGTATACAGACATTATAGGTTTGATACTCTTATAATTACATATAAGATTCATAAACTCGTATATGTGTACATTGAACTTATTTAATATCAATAACTTGTCTTGTTAGGGAGGGGTTTGTAATATATGCATATAGCATAATATTAGAGAGAGAGAGAGAGAGAGAGATTAAAGAACAACTACAAAAATAATGATTTTGATTATCGCTTATAGAAATAAAATGTGTTTAATTTAATTTTTGTCTAGTTTACAATCTTAAGGTTTTTATGAATGCATGCACCTCAAGCAAAATGTTATAAAGTAGGTAAAACAAATTGATTTTGCCCAATATAATAATTTCATACCTGCCGTTTTCAAATATATACTAGTATATATTTCATACAAGCATAATTAAAATTGTGAATGAGCAATTATTGCTTCTTTTAAAGGAATTTAACTGTTAAAACATTTAATTGATTTGTGTATGTAGTTTTGAGATTAATTTTATTGTTTACATACAATCGCCCTCTAAAAAATTACGTTAGTGTTAAAATTGTTTAAAGAATTAATGTTGACACTGAGAATATCGTTTCTTTTACGTGCACATGATAGTCGCATGTGACCCTCACGAAATCAAACTAGACTGCTTTGTCTAGTTTGATTTCGTGAGGTTGTTTAATTTTTTTTTAATAGTAACTTTGAAAAATTAATTAACAGCTTTTACGAATAATTATTCCGACAGATTCGGAAAATTCGCCAATATTTTTTTTTTTTGTAAATTTTCCATAAAATATTGTTCTAAGTTGCAAAATTTCAAAAAAATATAAGATACGTTCATTTGAAATGTAATCAATTTAATAAACTGGTATTGAATAAACGATCATAAGAATCTTAATCAACCCTTATGTCAACCATACTTGACTCACTCCCTTTTGAAATGAAATTTGAATTCTAAAACTAAAATATTGCCAATCATATAATAATGTGCCTCCGATCAGAAGTTCTAAATATATTATATGTATATGTGTTATACGTCACATATACATATATGTATATGCGTTAATGTGGCTCAAATTCCGGTAGGTAATGCATATATGAAATGAAAAAAATAAAATCTCTTTTTCGATATATCGTTTGTCACAGATATTCATAGAAATTTTACGGAAAAGACATATTCCTACTAGTATCTAGCTATGTGTATTAGCATATTCTACTCACAGACATTGTGGTACAAGTCACAAAATTCAAAACTATATACACATACTTACATATGTATTTTAAATTTTTTTCCACCCTTAATAATGTTAACCTAAAAAAAATTTTTTTTTTGTATCGTTCATCCTCCTTAAGGTTTGATATCCTTTATATATTTGGTATTTATGAAAAAAAAAAGTCACCGTCACTTTAAAATGTCATTGTACATTGAATATACGCAACCTCTACACGTCTATGGTAAAGATTTTATTACTATATTAGGTTAGGATTCTGTTTTTTTTTCTCTTATTCTAAATCTATGTATAGCTCCATGAATCTAATATAAAAACTAAAATATCAGAAACAAAACCAAAAAAAATATGATTTTATCCTTTTTTTTTCTCATTCTTACTTTTCTACGAAGGAAAATGATAGAAAAAAAATATTTTTGTTTTTTTTGTACCGCAATCTTAAGGAAACCGGAATGGCACCGAAAAAAAAAAAAACAACAAGAATATCGAATACAAAAATAATCATAATGACAATGAAAACGAAAAAAAATAAATAAAAATAGTATAGAAAAACCCCAAGGAATCCCTTTTAAATTGAAATAAATCAAATTGAGTTTTTAAAGTAAATTCTAAATCATGATTTTAAAGTAATTTTATATTATGCATTATGTATGCGGTGATGAGATTCGTGACTTTAGAATTTTGTGTGTGTGTATGTATATACACATGTACATATTATGTATTTATATTAAATTCTAAATGAACCCAAATAAAAATGGAATAAAACCACAATAGCGAGAAGACGAGATCACATGCAAAATAAAACCAATATACTCTATACCTGCGCATACAACAGAAAACATACGAATGTGTACATGTTAAAAAATCAAACTTATATTCAACGAAATCATACAATATGTGCGAACATACATTCTATTGTTTACATCACACTTCTATACTCTCATATATTTTGAAAGTAAAACACCATATTATGGCTCAGATAGACATACAATTTCTGCTTGATTGTAAAATCTTTGCTGGCACATCTACGAAACTTAAATACTGCGTCCATTCAAATCGTGTGCGTTTACTCAAAATTGCAATCAGTTTATAAAATATTACAAACTGTTTGATTTGCTTAATTGTATGCAATCATACAATTGCGTGTGTGCGCGCTTGAATATAAATGCATAGGATACAAATAAGCAATCAAACAGTTGCAAAACTAAAAATTGCAATGTCTGCCTGCGCCCTTAGTTAATGTGTCGCTTGTAACCCGACATTTTTAAAGTGAACAATAAATTTTAGCCAATTTGGTGTTAATGTTCCAAAAAATAGAAAAATTAAGTTAATCAATAAAAAAATATCAAAATATTTTTTGATTTTAAAAAATATTTCTAATATTTTAAAACTAGCATAAGAAAGTTGAAAAACTTTATTTAATTACAAATTCCAATTAATGCGTCCTTGCGTTATATTTTGCGTTATTATCCGATACTACGTTGTGTGTTACCATTGTAACGGGTCTATAATACGGGGGTCTTACTACATGTAATTCGATGTAATATTACTTTCAAACATATGCAACTTTTTTCTAATAAATTGTCTACGACAAAGTAAAAAATCAAAATTACCGATTTTTTCTTTTCAGAAACAGTTGTATTTACAACTTATAGCTTGTTAGTGTTCAGTTATTAAAAACATATAGCTCGTTAATGTTGGTATAGTTTAAAAAAAATATCTATGAAAACTGAAATAATTTCTTAGAAAATCTATTTAATTAGTTTTGATTTAATTTCTTTTGAAAACATATAAGGAATTACACTTTACCACGTTTTGTTTTATATACGAGTACATGTTCCATACAAGAAAAATTTAACTGTTGTGATAAACCATACTCTGACATAATGAAAATTATTTGAACAAAAAAGGAAAATTCAAATGCTATTTATAGTTATACTAGTCTACTTCAGTTTTATAAAATGGAATATAATTGATGTGAATTAAAGACGAAATACATACCTACACACATAGATAGTAAATTAAAAGCAAAAACTTTGGAATTAATTTTAGAAAAAATAGAGTTTTGAACTTTTACGAAATTTATTTTTCAAAAATTAAAACGATATTGTCGTCTTGTCTATATAATTTGTCAAAGTTAAGTAATAGTATATGAAAGTTCTATAGCAATATTCTTTGTTTTAACGAGAGTTATTTTAGTTCGAGCTAGTTAATATCAGAGATAACATAATTTTAGGTAATCTTATTCTATAGAAAATTACTCAGTGGAATTCTAAGTATAGAAATTGCTTTTATATATGTATAGTAAATATAGTAAAATATTCTGTTATGAGATTTCTCGAAAAAAAAATTTCCTCGAACAAATTGCTTCACTTTTCTTGTTTCGCCATTAATTCATATAAATATGACGAGACGAAAAATATTATTCAAATCTTTATCATTGTTAAAATTTTTGTAAGAAAAACAATTTCATTCAATAGTTTTGACTACATGCACATACACATGAAATTTTTCTAAATTGTTTTTAACTAAAATCATTACACGACCTTTCCGATAAAGTTAGAGCTTCACTACTCAAATTTTACACAAAAATATTTTGCAGATGAAATTTATTCAAAATTGTATGTATACGTCCCAATGATACCTATTATACGTACCTGTTGTAAAAACATGTGTTTGGGTACCATAAAATTGTCATGTCAACCTATTGAATTTTACTGTATTTATTTTTAGTCTTTTTCTGTCAATAAATTTTCTTAAAAAATTCCAAGCATATTCTTATTAAGTGTCAAAAATAAAAATATTATATTGTTGCATAAATTTTTGTGATGATATTATTTTTGTCCAAAACAGAAACATTTTTGTTTTCATATTCATTTAAGCCTAAAAATATGTAAACAAAATTATGTTACGAGTATTAAAATACTTAATTTAAAAAAAATGTTAAGAATAAATGTTTAATTTGAGAAATGTTGAGACATGTAGCACTTGTCTATACAAATTATATTAATATTTACAAATTACTTAAAGTACGTAAATTAAATTTATTTTTAACATAATTGGTTTTTTATTCTTGCCTTTTTAGACAACAAGATTCTCTTTTTACTGACGGTATTGCATACAATAATGGCACTGATCTGATGGCGACAAATTTTGAATATCGAGTTTTCGGTAGAAACGCATCAATCAATGGCATGGAAGCGTAAACAAACAATTTTTATGAAGACGTCAGTCTGTCTGTCGATCTATCGCTCTGTAGGTCTGTCCATTTGCCGATCTGCGCATGCACGTGTATATCACAAGTTCAAATGAACCGATTTTAATGAAATTTTATATACTTGAGTTTTATTTGGCTATTTCACGGATTGGGCACCTTTTCGGTTGTGTCAAGCCTTGGGATTTGTACTTTTTTCGGATCGATTTTTCATTTTTGCGTATATAAAGAGAAATAATCAATCAATTTCCTTGAAATTAAATATTTAAATTCATGAGTGTGAAAATAATGAGCATATGATTTTTTTGGAAAAGATTAGGGCTCGAAAACTGAGCTAGGATGGGGTTAGGAAAATTTTTTACCATATCTGCCTAAAAAATTGATGAAGCTTTACTAGTCTCGTCAAAACTGTAAAGAAGTGTTTAAAGCACATTTTCAAAATCTTCTGCAACATTTTTACTAAACTAGATTAAACATACATTGCGGTCGGTTATATGCTAACCACATCAGATTTTTTATATAGTTAAAAACCTTTTTCATTGAACAAAATCGATATAAAATGTAAGGTACATTTTCTCTGGTCCATACACACCAAACATAAAGGTATTGACGTAAATTTGGTTAAGTATCAAATATTTAATAAGTAATTAAAATAAAGTTAAATATACTATTTAGGTAAATAATGTACAAGAATTTTCTCTTAAACAAACTTAAACAGAAAAATTTTGCGAGGCCATCCGCAAAAACAAAATTTTTTGTTATTTTTTTGACCAAAAAACAAAAGCAGATATTGATTCGGCTCATTCTTTTTAATTTAATTATGCTAAGAGCACATATACCAAAATTATTAATAAATTGCTTTTAAAATTATTTAGTAAATTATGGAAAAAATTATTCCATTAAATAAAACAAAAAATATGAAATTTTGTTGGAGAAAAAGGTGAGTTTTCATTTTTTTTTTGTCAAATTCTAAAACTCTCATTTAAAAGTGCTTGTGTTATAATAATTGGCACATAAAAATTCTAAATTAAATTGTGTTTTAGAAAAAAGTGAAATATTTAAAACTAAAACAATTGCATTCCTTTTGTGTAAATTTTCTGAAGAAAATTTAACCCTGATTTCAAAATCGTAGAATGCTTTTTATTTGTTGCTGAATTGTTGATTTGTGTATTAAGAGTCAGAAATGTGTGTTAATAGTTTTAAATTATAATTTAATTTGTTCAATACAATTGAAATTCTGAACAAAAAAATTCAATTTCAAAATTATTTTCAAAAACTTAATACTGTTCTTAAGTGCTCTTAGAATATATATGAGCAAATATAAGATTATATGAGAAAATCTATTGTGAAATTAATGTTTATGCAACCATAGTAATTTTTGTGAATTATTTTGCTAATAAAAAATATCTTATATAATATTATTCTTGATCTTCTTGGTGGACAAAAAATGCAAAAATTAAAATTTTTATTTAATGTAATTTTTCTCAGTTTTTACAACTCTGAGCAATTGTGATCCCAAACTGATGAACTTCAAATATTGAACTGATAACTTCAAAATATTGTAATCTCATATTGTTAATGCTGATCAATTTCTTAACAAATATCGTACAAACACGAAATCGCTTGTCTGATGCAAAGCCAACCTTAAAACTCAAAAATTTACACATTTTAAGAAAAAATCGAATTTTAATCATTATTTTATAATTAAAACTAAAGGCGTATTTTCAAGCTAGAAAAATAGTGTTCTTGCACAAAAGAGAAAATGTTTTAAGTGCTTATTTTTGCATAAACAATTCAAAAATCTTATTTTTTTGACTTAGGTCACTGTTGCAGCACGTAACAACAAATGCTATTACGCTCGCATTATTCTTACATTTTTCTTATGAAAATTTTACAAAATTTTATTTCTATTATTAAAATAATTTCTTCCACTATAATTATTCCACTTAAATATTGACTCATTTATCATTTTCAGATTTCATTTGAATTTTTTAATAATCACTATATAATATATGAAATTTCTCATTATAATATTGTTAATCATATCAAAATATTTACATTTATCTCATAATTTTATAACTATATATGTACATATGTAATATAAATAAATTATTATTAATTATTTTACACTATTTGTTTATGTAATTTAAAACAATTTGTATAATAATTTTTCTCTTTTATGTACATTACAAAATTCAATTTAACTAAAACGCAAACGAAACATAAAAAGCATGGCGATTTTTTTTTTATTTTTATTTCAAGTGCAACCAACTTTAAATTATAACATTTTACACAGTAAATTACGTATGTGTGTATGTATTTGAGTAAAAGATTAAATTATTAACAAATTAAACAATTATAATATTTAATTTTATATTTTTATATGAAATTTTTATTTAAATTATACGTCTAACTTTTATATTATATTTTGTATTATTTAAAAAAAAATAATTAAATGGAAGCGATGAAATAATAATTATCTTTTATTCATAAATTATAAAAAAATTTCTCATATTATTTACAATATACTTAAAATATATTAATAATTCTTTTTATAATATTCACATAATACCTACGATATGTAGAGTTTTTCACCGTTTTCCCACATTTTTCACTCGTATTTTTACTGAAAAAAAGTGAAAATTTTTCTTTTATATTTAATTTTTAAAAATAATATCGTTAATCGCTTTTGTATATAGCTCTTTATTTATAATATGTGAGTTTTAATAGGAAAATTTAATATTGTAATTTTATTTTACTTATTATTATTACTAATTATATACTAATTTTTTGTAAATTTATAACCATTTTCAATTTAATATAATGTTAAATAAATTTCACAAACTGGACTTTATTATAAATTACAAATATTGAAATAAATCAACTGATATTTTAAAACGAGAAAAAATAGAGTTCACTGACAACTCTGTGATACCCGTGTCAACTCTGTGGTACCCATACGAATTTGCTATCCTACGTTATGTGCGAATAAATATGTTATAGCTGCCTATGAGACAGACTATACTCGTAACTTTAAGATACCATATTAAATTATGCATAATTTTAGTACTGTGTTTTTTAAGATATTGCCAAACTACTATTGAAGGTGTATGGCAGCTACTAGAAGGAGCCAAGCAATTTTAACGACTTTTATTAAACACATTGGTCTTACTAATATATTTACTTGTGCGAAATTTCAATATCAAAACTTTTATAGTTCCTAAGATATTGTCAAATAAATTTTGAAATTGCATGGCTGCTACCCGAACCAGTATCCAGATCATATCCAATTTAAATAGGCTTATGGCATTTACATATAATAAATCATTTGTGAAAATTTCGTGAACTTAGTTCAAGTAATTTTTGAGTTATCGTTGGGACGGACGTACGGACAGATGGGCAAACAAATGTAAATCGACTCAAAATTCGAGACTGATCAAAAACATACACTTGAGTTTATAACTAAGACCATTATTTCTTAGCGTTAAAAACGGTAAGGAAAATATAGTATACCCTTCGAACGTCATAATATTTCAATAACATTGAAACAAAATAGTCATAAAATAAATCAAGATTTTCTTTCATATAGGTATGAAAAAAAAATTGTAGTAGAAAAATTAGAACAAATTATTTATTATAGATTAATAAAATTGAGTTTATAAATATTTACGCTGTCCCCTCTATTTCATCCTCAACTCAATCCTCTCATATCCGTTATCTATACAACTCAACGTAGTAATTTCTAACTAAAATGCGTGTACGGTGTATACGGTGTAAGGTTTGTGTGCTGTGAGCACATTAAATTATTTTAAACGAGAAAAGAGAGAGTAATAAACAATAATAACAAATCAGGTCCAACACAACAAATAATATGTAAAGAAAGAGAAGTTAATGATCATTTATGGATAAATTCTGAAAATAAACATAAGTACATGGTCATTTTAACTAGAAAATCAAGATGACTCACAATATTAATGCTTCATATTGTATAAAAGCATAACAATTGAAAAAAATATCATTGATTTTTCACAACAGAAGGATTGTAAAATTTTTTTATTTGTGATAAATTGTGTTAGATTTGATGTTCAAATCACTGAACTGGTTTATACTATGTTATTACATATGTAAATTCTGATGTACTATATGGACTTGGTTATTTACTTGTGTATCATGTATAACACACAATTTGAACATATAATTTTTATTTCTTTGCAATTTCTTATAATATGAAAATTAATTTATATTAAAAACTTTAAGTAATTTAGTGAAAATTTGAATAATTTGTAATTGTTTTAAATAAGTTAATCTTAACCAATGTAATTAGGATGCTGTATAACTCGCCGATAAGTTTAATGAAATATAAATGACAGTTGAATCCTTTAAACTAAATTTTTCGATTTTGTATGATGCAATAAACGATTTAATTTCATTATGTCCAAAAATTTGAATTTTGAGAACAGTTTTCTTTACTGCAAATTTGAACTTGAAAGTAGAATTTTTAAAACTACATTTAAAATATTAATTCCTTTAAAATAAATGTAAAAATCTCTTTGTTGAAAAGTTTACACTTCCTTTCACAGCCAATTCTTTATAGTGAGTTAATAAAGACTACACTTTTCGTAATTGTTCATTATTAGTGAGAAAAGAAAAATGTAAATTTTAAGACGGAGTGAGCAATTTTCTCGTTCAATGCTATAAATTCCTACTTCATCGTTAAAATAGATCATTTTACCTTTATTAATTTTTGATTAATCACTGCTACTTTATCACTATATGTGGTAATTACGGAGTACTTGTATATTACTGATATGGTCACGATTTATTTAAAATAATTGCTAGAACTTCTTGTTTTTTTTGTTAATTTTAATTTGTTAAGATCTTTCCCTTTTGATACTGCACATGATTATTGCTAACATTTTATTCATGTTTGTGATTTCTGGAGAATTTTGAACCTTCTTCGATGGTCCCCTGATAAGTTTCTTTTTTAAGTTATTGAAATCTATCAAAAATCATTTACACGCAATCTGTACGTACAGTGTATTTTTCTTGATCTGAAACTTGTATTTTAAAATGAAAACCCCAGAATATTAAGCTGCTTTCTTCCTACGAAAACATCTGTAATTTAAAAATAAAACCAATTTTATATTAAAATTAAATATTAAAATTTTTAGTTTCAAGTGTATTGAATAAGATTTTTTAAAGAAAAAACTTAAGAACTTTAAAGTAAACGACAAATATTAAAAAAAAAAAAGGTCCTTTCTAATAAGTGATGGTGTGCCCTAACCTAACAATATTTTTTCTTTTTTGTGTTTTTCCTTATTTTGTATTTCATTTTCCATTATTTATCTTTCATTTCATTCTTTTTTTACCTTTTCCACATTATCCTCTACCTTAATTTGTATAAAACGAATGTTTAAGCATACACGTGTGTATAAAGTACATTATATACTCTCACTATGATTAGAAGTGTATTTAAGTGTACATTTTATATTAAGATTTGATTTCCCAAGGTGTTGGATTTAAACAAATACAAAAGGAGAAAAAATGAAACAAAAATAAGTTAGATATATACTTACACGTGTACATATGGATATGTGTATAATACAATATTGTATATTTAGTAAAAGAATTATAACACTATAAAATGTGTACTTGACCAAGAATAAATTTGAACTTTCGAAATAATATTGAATTTGAACCCACGAAAATAAAAAATACAAAAAAAAAAACAACATTTTCCTTAATTTTATCTTTTACAATTTTAATGCAATTTTTCAGAAAATTTTTTTGAATTAAAGACATTTTAAGATTTGAGGCATTTACAATGTTGTTGAACATTGAATTTTATTCGAGAGCATTTACGTTGGGATTTCACATTCTCTTTGAATTTTAAAAATAAAATATTAAAATTTAAGGATTACGTAAAGATTAAGATTTATTAATTTTTTTGTTTTGCTTCTTTTTAATAAAAATTTAATTAAAATATTTTGATTTTGTTAAGTTTTTGAAAAATGTAAGATGAATTTGAAATAAAAATGGGAAAAAAATTTTCTTTAACAAAAAGAAATTGGAACTATAATGATTTCCTGCTATTCATGCTGGCGCTCTATCAAATGAATTACGTATTGATTCTTATAATTATTTCTTTACTAGTTTTGCAATATTTAGAGTAAGTTATTCTAGAATAATTTCATGGAATCTAACAAAAATTTATCTTAATATACCTTCGGTAGTTGTGAAAGAATTTTACCAATCTTAGAAACTCATATAATAGCATTTCTTCTCTTTGAATTGTGTATAGAGCCAAGAGCGCCACACTTCATTTCCATTCTTTTTACCCGAAACATCTTGCCTTTTCTTTCAGTTTAAAGGTAATTGTAAATAGGGTTAGCAGCGACGATACTAACCTCTTATTTGTTCGTTTTCCCAAAACTTTTTTCAAAAATCTCATACGAAACACAGAATTTTTGTTCAAACTTTCATATTATAATCTTTAATTTCTTAAATCTTACAAAATTATTCGGAAATTTTATCAAAGTTTCAATAAATTTTAATTCAATGTTTAAAAATGCTCGTATTATATAGGTATAATGGAATATTTCAAATTTTCAAATTAAAGTAAAGACAGAAATAATTAATTTAAAAATTTTTTTTCTCTTTCATTTTGAAAGAAAAAACAAACTTTCGCTTTTCTTTCTACTGTAAGATTGCCCATGAATGAAATCATATATGACATATTTTATAACAAAATACAAAAACATCGACAGTATTTGTATTTCAACCCACAACCTATCGCAACTATAATACAGTAAATTTACTGTTATATATGATTTTTCTTAAACACAGAATACGAGTATGTTATATAAAATATTCTTAATAATAGTATACTAATAGAAAGGTTTATTATAACAATACATAACAACCACTGAATATATATATAATATATAGAAATACATAATATGTATATATGTATTATGTATAAGAATATAAAAATGAAACAATTTAATTCAGTCTTTATAAACCAAAGTAACTTTAATTCCCCCGAAAGGAATAAGAAAATATGAAAAGGGAGAAAAACAAAATTTATATAAAATAAATAAACTACAAAATAATAACAACAAAAAAAAAAAAACAAATAAATAGACTTACATAATAATGATGAAGAATACGTACGTACTTTCATTCAATTGTACATTTTGATATTTTCATTCTAACTTTTTTTATATATAGAAGTACACACCTACACAATATTATTCTGTATAACGTATATATATGTACGTATGTGTATGTACAAGTTAAATTTGTAAAAAAAGGATCCATTTAATTTTTACTTTGTTTATAATATTATATATATATATATATATATATATAGAGTAAACATAGAATTAGTAATAAATTATTAAATCATTCCTTTTTAAATTGAGTGAAAAGTTAATTATTAAATTAATGCTGAATCATGAGAAAATCATTTTTGTTTTTTGGACTTTAATTGAAAAATAGTAATTTACATAAAAATTAGTTTTTTTTTATTTTGTAATTTTCTTTAATTTTTTTCTTTCCTTAATTCTTATTTTAAAATTGATGAGATTAAATTTTGTAATAAAGCTAGTTAAATTTAATTGGAATCCAATTATTTTATGACTTAAGGAAATTAGATTTTTTTTTTGTATATATACATACATACTATGAGTAAAAAATCAAAATCTTGGATTTTATAATTTTTTATAACAAAAAATTCTTGGTATAAAATAATTTTTAATCGCAAAAAGAAATAATTTTTTTTGGAAATACTTTTTTCACTTAAAATTCTCAGACTTAATAAATGTTTGTTATTTAGCAGGTGGCACATTTGTGACAACAATGACATAAGTTAAAATCCAATATCGCAAACTTGCTTTTATTACTATTGTATTTTAATAAATAAAACTTTTCTCTAACAAAATAATGCAGAAAATTTGTTCATATACTAATTGTAGAATATGTAGTTCTATACCAACGTTTTTTAGCATTCGATAATAATTTACACTCGGCTACAAATACTTTAAATTCCGGTAATCGAACTTATATTTTTGAGTTGTGTCGTTATTCTTCCCTATGTGCGAATCATAAATTATATTTCCAAAATATTTTTCCATAGGTGTACATAAAAAATTTGAGTATTTTAAAAAAAATTTGTATAAAAGAATTTTAAATTTTTGATTTATTTTGGCTGCTATCTATAAAATAGGGTAAAATTTTGTTAGACCACCTATAAGTATGCAATTTTATTAAATTTATAATGCAATGTTTTTTAAAAAAATTCAAATAAGTAAATTTAATATTTTCAGTAAATGTTATCCTTTCTTTTTAAAAACGCATAAAAACAGATTTCTATCACCCACAAAGGAACTGGGCTGAAGTTAGTCAATATTGTGCTTAAAAACTTATATAATTCTAAAACAACTTATTAATAATACATTCTAATAATTATCAACATTATAATCTTGAGTAGCTATAAATAATAAAATATCAATATGGTGCCAACTAAATTGTTAAAATTGCCATTCCATAGCAGTAAAAATCAATTTAACAAATACTTAATTCTAAAATAATTATTAATAATGTTTGTATCTCTGTTCATGTTATATTTAACTTGTTTTTAAATATATATAGGTAAATATAGGATAACATTACGATCAAATTCAAATTAAAAGTTAAATCGAAAAACTTCACAAATTTTTGAAAAATTTTTTTAAGAACTTTAGAATAAATCAATTGTTAGAAATTAAATTTGTTAATATACAAAAAAAAAAGTATTATAGTTCAATACAATAATATTATATTCAATATATTTAAATTAAAGTAAAATCCACAAAATATCCATAGCATCAAAGCTTAAAATCTGAAACCAAAAGTTTTTGAAAAAAAAAAAAAACAGAAAAAAAAACTTTTCCAAAAAATATTTTATTAAACTTTTAGAAAAAAAATTATAAACAAATTAAATTTCAATCATGACAAATTTTCAATTATAAAAAAAAATAAGAAAAAAATTTAGCATTAAAGTCTCTTTGGAAATATTTTTAAACCCTTAAAAAACTAATAACAACCTTTTCAACTATTTTGAAGGAAAATGCTAGCAAATGCATGCATTTTCTCATAGTCATTCGATATAATTAGTCATAAACAGGAAATTCAATTTCTTGGCGCCCAACAATGAGAAAAAGTACAGCCCGATGTTGGGCGCCAATACCTTCATAACACATTCTTTTTAATAAAAACCCAACATTTTTCATGAAAGATGAAAAATCCCAAATAAATGGATTCAAAAGCTCCTTCAGATCATGAAATTGCACACTTTTTGCATTCTTAAGTTTACCTATTGAACATAATTATATGCAATTAAATTTCAACAGATTTTTTAATAAAAGATCTCAAATTAGGCTTGTTAAGTTTACCCATATAGCCAAATTTTTAAAAATAGTTAGTCTCTATGAAATATTCAAAATACCTCTAAAATTTTATAAAAACCTATAATTTTCTTACAAAATTTCACAACATGAGAGCAAAAAACAAATCTTGCAATTAAAAAGGCAAAATTTACAAAAAAAAAAAAGAAAAATAATGCTAAAGAGTTTTAAATCATTTGCTTTATTTGTAAAATGAATAAATAAAATTCCTTTAATAAGAAAGGAAAGAAAAAATTAAAAAAAACCAATTTGGTCTCAGAAATCTGCCCTACATTCTATACTTGTTTGTATATAGTGATCACATTTTTTTTTTCTCTCTCTTTCTCACTCCCGCTCTTTCTCTGAATTTTATATTACTGAACTTTTATTGCCACAAATTATGTAGAGCAACGAGAAATAAATGTTGCATTACCATTTTAACATTAAGAGTAACTTTTTCTTTAAAGTCAATTATTTTTACCATAAAAATATTTTTTCTAAACTATTTTTTTAAAGCTTGTATTTTTTTTTCTTTTAATTTTTTTACTTTTTCTTCTTCTTCCTCTTGTTAGACGACAATTTAATTGAAAAATATAAATCCAAACGATCTAGAATTTCAAAAGATATAAGAGTATAAAGTGTACACTAAATATAACACAAGTATAAATTTGAAAATCAAAATAAAATGGGCAATAATTAGTCATTAAAATTTTTATACAAAATTTTTATATTACTTATTATAAAAAAAATACATAAAAAAAATATTCCCTCTTAAATTTTAAGTTTATTTCTTTATTTTTTTTTTTAACTGCGGCTGTAACACTTTTAAAAGTAGATTAAAAATAATTTGCCATATAGAAAATTAGAAAAAAAAAGAGAAATAAAAATTAATACCTTAAAAATGCAGCAATTACGGAAATCTTGAATTATTTTTTATTTACAAATATAAAGTATGCATGGCAATTTAAATTGGGAATTTATCATTATAACGACAAAAATATTGATTAAGGCTAGATACGTATTCTATATTGTATAAAATTAAAGAGCATCGAATTTCAACGACCTTACGACTCTGTCAAAATATTCTGTGATATTTTAATATTTTGTAATTATTTCATATACACCCTTATTTTATAAATCTCACTCGTAGCACTGAAATTCGGAGAAATTACGAATTTCATATTGTGAATTCCGAAATGGTAGAATTGTATCCCGAAATTCGTAAAAGAGTAATTATGAACAGCACTCACAATGTAAATAAATGTCAAAATTTTATAATTATAGAAATTTATAATTATATAATTATAGAAAAGTCTACGTGCGTAACTTAGTCAAAACTTCGTAGAATTCTACGGGTGAGATTTACAATAAAGATGATAATAGCTAATGATAAATCGTTACGCGTATTATAAATATCTAGCATTTTTGTTACCGTCTTATCTACCGTGATTTCATGTATTCTAATACTTGCACCCTTGTTTCTCCTTCGCATGATACTCTAGATTTTTTTTGATATACATTTTCTTCCTTTTGCATTAAAAGAGAAATTAATTAACTTTTAAAAATATTCTTGGTAATGAATTCCAATCAGACGTTCAATGGTACCAAGCCAAATTTTATTTCTATTCATAATTCTACGATAATTATTGAGCAATATTAAATAAAATTTAAAAGTTGATCACAATCGGTTTACATACATAAATTTTAATTTTTATTAAAAAAATAACTTGAATCATTAATCTTGGTCAAAAATTTAATAATGCATATAAAAACGAACAAATATTTTTACACTAGTTCCATTCATTGCGCCCCAAATTTATAAATCAGATTTTTGGATTAAATCTGACAATTTAATAAAGGTAATCATTAAATCTTAATAGTTTAAAATAAAATTAATAGTTTTATCAATATTTTTATTATAATATAATCGAGAAGACAGTCTGGAAACACGTGAAACATTGGAACTTAGAGCATTATCATATAATGTAATTTAATATCTTAAAAATATGAACCGGAGGAGGTACCCAATTATATACAATACGTTGAATTTATTAAAAAAATACACGAACATAACAGAATGTAGCTATCCAAAAATCCTGTTCTTCTAAATTTAAATTAAAGTTTTTTATTTTTTTTATGTCATGACTCTTAAATTGAATCAGATTTTAGCATATATTGCACATTGAAATTTATCATGATTTATTACAAGTATATCTAAGTCTAAGACAAATAAAACAAATTTATTTTCGTGACGACGAATTTTCAATTTGATTTCTTAAGGATTTCAAGGTTTTAAGGATTTCAAAATAATATCAAAAAGTGAATATTGTTATAAAGTTTTAAAATTAATTGTCTTCTATATAAATTTAAAATTTCGTGTTGGGTGATTACAATATATATAGGTACACGAATTTCAAATTACAAAAGATTTAAATTTAAAATTTCTTACTATTTAATTTAATCCAAAGTACATGCATTTAATAAATCATGACTTTATTTGACTTTTATGTGATAATAAAAAAAAAAATCTAGTTTCACTTTAAATAAACCTATATAATATGAAAAATAATTAAATTTTGCTAAATGCAATTTTTGACAATAATTAATACCTTTACTCATATCTTAGATTATTTTTGACTCTCTACTAGACTATATAAACACAAATTGTTCAGCGAAAATTTTTTAACAAGGTAATTGAAACTATAAAATTAAAACTCTGTTTTTTTAAAATTAGAAAAAAAATTTTATTGATTTTATTCGCGTTTAACATCTTAAATCATGCACACAAAAATTATTTATGGAAACAAGACAAAAAAGAAAAATCTTAAGCACTTACATTTCAGTGCAAAATTTTTCATTGTTTATTTTTCACATTTTCATAGAAAAATTACTAATTATATACATATATACAGGGTGATTTCTAAGTACATTTCTACATATACCGTTGTATTAACTGAAAAGTTTCATGCAGACGCAAAAATTTTCTATGTCGAGCTAGAAAGATGATTCATATACCAGATTAAAGCTCATTTTACAGAAATTACTAATGACCGAAAATTAAAGAAGGCTATAATGAAACATCACTTTAAAAATTAAACGATTTTCAAACAAGAAAATCTTAAAATACTATATGGCTATGAAATCATGTGATTCTGAAAATTTGAAACAAAAAAAAAATTGCGAATTTTTTGCCAGGGGTGTACATTCATTAGCAAAATACTTACTCTAACATTTCAGAATTATATTATTAGCGTTATTAATTTACACCGAATTATTACTTTGCATCCAAACAAATCTCACAGTACTCAAAAACGCAAAAACAATATCTGAGTATCTCAGAGTGAATTTAAATGTGAAAATTAATTCCTTACATAATTGTTGTCCGCATACTCATCAAATTCTGTATGTAATATTATATTTATTGTAGATAATTGGAAATTAGAAATTGAACACCCTTTATTTTCAATTCTATCTCTTAAAAACAAAATATTTTTTTTCTCTCTGCACTTCGAGGTCGACTGAAGATCATTACATATAAATTTGAATAAAAAAAATTTTAATATTCATATTGTTTAATAACTGCAACAATATGAGAAATTCATTCATTTATAACGACTTATTCTCTCTTATTAACATTAATGTATGAATGTATGTATATCTATGTACAAGACAACAAAACAATAAAAGTTAATAAGTTCAAAATCTCTTAATAAATGCGTGGCTTTTTAAAAACATTTTATAATATTTGAACTTTTATCTTTAAAAAACGTAAATAATATGTAATTTGTAAGTATGTGTAAATAAAACAAATATGAAAATTTTTTTTTTATACCCTGCACTTCGTGAAGGGTATATTAACTTTGGTATGGAGTTTGTAACTACTTGAAGGAGTCATCTGGGGTATGGACATATATATATATTCTTGCTCAGCGTAAAATTCTGCGTTGATTTAGACATGTCCGTCCGTCCGTCCGTCCGTCCGTCCGTCCGTCCGTCCGTCCGTCCGTCCGTCCGTCCGTCCGTCCGTCCGTCCGTCCGTCCGTCCGTCCGATCGCACGATAACTCAAAAACGAATAATGCAATCGACACCAAACTTTCACAAGTTGCTTCTTTTGTGCCAAGGACGAACCCTATTGTTATTGGACCAATTCGGACAACGGGTTCGGGTAGCTGCCATACAACTCAAAGAGTTTATTTTAATTATTTCAAAAACTAATAAAGGTACAAATATAAAATTTTGTATACATGTGTCCAATTATATTCTACATATGCTCTAAAAATTTTAATGAGATAGCTGCACCGGTTCGGGTGGCTGCCATACAACTCCAAAAGCAAATTTTTTATATTCGGCAAAATAATAAAGTCAGATTCATGAAACTTGGCAGTCGTGTGTCCAATTATAGGTCAAATATATTTCTGAAGTTTTGATGGAATTGCTTGACAGGTTCGGGTACCTGCCATACAACTCCAGAAGCTAATTTTAAATATTCGGCAAAATAATAAAGTCAGATTCATGAAACTTGGCAGTCGTGTGTCCAATTATAGGTCAAATATATTTCTGAAGTTTTGATGGAATTGCTTGACAGGTTCGAGTAGCTCCCATACAAGTCTAAAAGCTTATTTTAAATATTTGGAAGAATAATAAAGTCAGATTAATGAAACTTGGCAGTTGTGGGTCCAATTATAGGTCAAAGATATTTCTGAAGTTTTGGTGGAATTGTTTGACAGGTTCGAGTGGCTCCCATACAAGTCCAAAAGCTTATTTTAAATATTTGGAAAAGTAATAAAGACAGATTTATGAAACTTGGCAGTTGTGTGTCCAATTATAGGTCAAAAATATTTCTGAAGTTTTGGTGGAATTGCTTGACAGGTTCGAGTGGCTCCCATACAAATCCAAAAGCTTATTTTAAATATTTGGAAAAGTAATAAAGACAGATTCATGAAACTTGGCAGTTGTGTGTCCAATTATAGGTCAAAGATATTTCTGAAGTTTTGATGGAATTGCTTGACAGGTTCGAGTGGCTCCCATACAAGTCCAAAAGCTTATTTTAAATATTTGGAAAAGTAATAAAGTTAGATTCATGAAACTTGGCAGTTGTGTGTCCAATTATAGATCAGATATATTAGCGAAGTTTTAGTGGAATTGCTTGGCAGATTCGGGTACCTGCCATACAACTCCAAAAGCTAATTTTAAATATTTGGAAAAATAATAAAGTCAGATTCACGAAACTTGGTAGTTGTGTGTTCAGTTATAGATCAGACATATCCGTGAAGTTTCTATAGAATGGTTTCACAGGTTTGAGTAATTGCTATACAACAATGAAAGATGCAGGGTATAATTCAATCGGTTCATACCGACTGAAACGTTTTTACTTGTTTTCATTTAATTTTGTTTTTCATTTTGATTGATAGCTTCCTATACAAAAGGAAAATGAAAGCAAAATGCTATAAAGATAAAAAAATTCAAAAAAAAAAAAATTTTTTTTTTTAATTAAACTTCATAGAAATTTCAAGATGACGAGAGTATGAGTAAAATTTTACGATATAGTAAAAAAAATAAGAAAAATAAAAGTTATAATAAAAGTTGGAATAGATTTTAATCTTAAAACAAATAAGAGGAAAAATTTAACTATCTTTTTATTAACATTTTTGTGCTTTATTTTTAGTGTATTAACCTCAATAATGCAAAACGTTTTTTTCATTAATTTTTTAACTTTTAATTTTTCTAATGCATAAAGCTCATTAACATTTGTGACTTACTTGATTTATATTCTGATTATAATCTAATTTTATTTGATTGTACTAGATTTTGTTTAAGAAACACACTTTTGGAATTAATATGGTCGAAATAATTGTTTGTATTTTGTTTATTTCGAAATAAATGAGATTTTTTTGATAAAGAATTTTTTCTTAGTGAATAAAAAATATAGAGCCATATGTATGTGATTTGTTATTGAACTTGAAATAAAGTCTATGAATTAATTCATACAAATTTAATATAAAATATTAAATTAAAAGAGTAAGAAAAAGAATTTACAACTAAAGAAAAATGCTAATTTAAAAGATTAACGTTTAAGAAATAAAAATGAAGGCAGACGTACGACGTGTACACTCAAAAAAAATATTAAATTGCATTTTAGCAAAAAAAAAAAATCTTCTTTTACAATTTTTTTCACCACAATAATCTTAAGACTAATTTAGGACTGAATAATGTTGTATACAAGTATTGTGATGCTTAAAAAATATTTTAATTTGAACATCGACAATTTGTATGGAAGCAATTTTGAACTTTTTGTTTAGTTCATAATATTTGAATTCGGGCTGTTTTAAGCAAAATGTTTGAATTTGTTTTTTGTATGTACACAATTTTCAATTCATGTTTTAAAATCGAATAATCGTACCAATTTATAAATTTTATTTGAGTAAATTATCTGTTACTCATATTAAACTTTATTGCAGTAAATTTGTGAGTGACCACAACTTTTCTGTTTCACAATTCTCTTCGTTTAACTGCATCCAGTTTAATTGTTTTTCCCCTTTTATTAAATGAAAAGCTGAGAGAAATTTCTATCACTATTAAAATATAATTCTTCACTACAATTTCCTTTCACTACTGAATCACCTTTTGCAATAGAACAAACAAGCTTATTTTAACCCCTTTTTTAACCCTATTAAAATTTCCCTCTCCTCATAACCTATAAATTCATATAAATGCAGTGAATTATAATTAAAACATACCTAGCAATTTTTCCAGAAATTCTTTGTCAAATGATCTATCAATTTTTCCATAGATTTTTTATCGAATGCGCATTCTATTAAAAAAATTAAATTTTGGTTTTTATGTGCTATTTATGAATTTTTTTACTACTTCAAATTTCACTATATTGAAGTCGAATTTTTATCATATCACCTGTATTATAGTGCATATTTGTTATTGATTTTACATGCAGTATCACAGATGCATAAGCTATTTTTAGGACCACTTCTCCAACTGTGCATAATTTAATGCATTAAATATGTAGTTAATAAAATTCGTAATATTACAAAAATTATTCGATTAAACGACATTTTTCTAATTGATTTAACCACTTAAATAAATCAAAAATGATTTAGTTTTTTGGTGCAATTAACTAGGGAAAACTGTAACCAATTTTGATCTATTTTTTAAAATCACATTTGAAATAAAATCAATGATAGCAGTTGTATTTTAAATATAAAAGTATGAAATCATGTGAAATTTTCAAATATTTCAATTTAAAATGAATTTATTTTCAGAAATTATTTTAATTTAAGCCTTAATATCCCAAATACTGAGTATTAAATCAGTAGTATTTTTTAATGTGAAATATAAATAAATAATAAATTATTTATAAAACACGATTACAATTAAATTCACAATTTAAGAAAAATTCAATAAAAATTCCACTGTACTATATAAAACGAAAGGTTAATTAATTTCGTATATAATTTAATATTTAGGCTCAGGCTAAAATTTATTAAATTTTCCCTCAAAAAAAAAATGTACATTAAAAACTTATAAAAGAAGATCAACCGCTTAAAGATAAAATCAAAACAGAGTATAGTATAATTAAAATAAATAAAAAATAATAAAATATGAAATTCGATAAGGTCATTCAAGGTTATTATGTACATAATACATATACATACAATTATATTGAAGAAAATACTTAAAAAATTCGCAATAATAAGAAATGCAAAAAAAAATTCGCCTTTAAGCAAAAAATCAATTTATTTTTTTAGTTTGTATTCCTCCATTTTTTTTTTTTAAATTTCATCACAAATTAATTAATTTATTAATAATATTATTTATTATTTTCTCTTTTTAGGTAAGACACAAAACACTCCTTATTATAATCTGTTATATAATAACATATAATAACTTCATCGCAAGTATGTATATTAAATATAAAATTAATACATAAATTTACGTAAGTATAATTATGTTTATACTGTTATATTGGATATTCCGAATAATACATATACATAAGTAATAATGTTTTTAATATAATAAATTCAATGTTTCACTAATTAGCAATTAAAATTTTAAAGAAAATGTTATGATTAAAATTATTATATTATACAAAATCTACATACATACCAGGAATATTTTACATGTATACTCGTAATATTTTATACATAATATTAAATTATAAATATATTTACATTATTATAGTTATATAAAATTATTAGCTATATTGAAAATATTTCAACGTTATCCGATTAATTCTGTATTCATATAAAAAATAATTTTAGAAATTATAACATTATTACTTAAAATATTAATGATTTCTTCATATATACACTGTATAACAATATTATATGTGCATAAATGTAGATGTAGAGAATATTCTATAATATTATTCAATTATTATATTTATTATTAAAATTTCATATTCATCTTAAAATTATGAAATTATTTTGTTGTATATTATTATTATAGAATAAGAAATTAATTTTAAAGAATTTATTATAATATTGAAAATATAACAGCTAAGAGCCACTTTTTTAAAATTTACATATAAAAGTATATTATTATGTAATATATCATTTAAAGGACGAAGAATTTTAAATGTGAATAATATATAAATATAAAAATAAGTAAATTAACGAAAATCATTGAAATCTTTAATGTAATGCAATTAAATTATGATATAAAATTAATTTTTCTTATATATTTAAAAGGTTCAAATCAACTAGATATTGATTAATGTTATACAGAGATTTGATATTATTATAACTTTTATAAATTCAAATATTACAACTTTCTTTTTCAAAAAAAAATAAAGCCAACATGTTTCTACAGGTATTTTAAATGCGATATAAATTTCTCTATTTTGTTTCGTCAAAAATTACTCTGCAGTCTTGTAGGGTGTTAATATAGAGAGACGGTATTCTTGAATCATACTGAGAAGTGCTGAGTCTAAAATCATCATTTGATCAGCCACTTTTACTTTTGCTTTTACTTCTTAACTTTTCAAAAAAAGAAACTGCAATTTTTTTGATTATGGCCCAAATTAAATAAAATTATCTTAGGTTTTCTTAAATCTTAATTCATATGAAGTAATTATGTATATATGTTTACCTATATGTAAATACTAGGAATTCAATAATAAGAATTATTTTACCTATAAACTAAAGTATTTAAATCTAAAATATAAAGTACTGATGTCTGTAAATGTACTGATGTATAGATAACTGCAGTTCAATTGGCCGAAAATTAGCCTAAAAGAGGAAGATATTTTTTGTCTTATAGCAAAGAATTTTCTGTTTCCTAAACGATCTATTTTAGTGCCATTAATATATTCTATACATACTAACGGTAAAATAATTAATATTTTCAATTTTT
The DNA here is from genome assembly GCF_029603195.1 of Condylostylus longicornis. Lineage (NCBI taxonomy): Eukaryota > Metazoa > Arthropoda > Insecta > Diptera > Dolichopodidae > Condylostylus > Condylostylus longicornis. The sequence continues at coordinate 2,421,630 of NW_026578116.1, forward strand.
CTTGGTTTTTTTAATAAATTTTATTTAAAAAATAATATACATGTTATATATATACGAACAGAAGAACGAACAGTTATTGTAAATATATAATTGCCTTTCAAAATTAAAGAACTTTTAGTGTTAAAAACTCACGTTAGAACTAATAAAAATGAAACTACTACGTGTACCAGAATTTTACCCCGATTTCTATCACTAAACAACAAAATTTGATTTGAATTTAAATAAGACTTTTAAAATAAAACTGTTATACTGCTTTTGGCATTACAGATTTTCTTGAGACAATATAATATAACTTGTTAAACGAAAAGAAAGCACCGTATTTGAAAATTGCTTGTAAGTTCAACACACGAAAATATAAAATTTATTATAAATCGCTTATTATCGAATAGAAAGTATATAGTTTGACAATCATTAAACCCATATATTATTTTTTTAATTTCTTAAGTGTAAAATATTTGACAGATATTTGACGTAACAAAATACTTATTATTAAATGAATTCATCAATTTTTTTTTTTGTGCTGCTTTTAATTTGTAAATTAATCAAAACACAAAACAAGAAAATTTATATAAATTTTTTTTTTCTCTTAGTAATAATAATAAAATACAATAAATTTAATAAAGCCTACAATAAATAAAAATATTAAGTTTTTATTGTTAAATAGGCAAAAACAAAAGGCACAAAATTTATTGAAAATAAACAATAGGAGAAAATAATTTCAACAAAAAAAAAAACCGTGATACAAAACAATAGAAAATCGAAAATGTCACGGAATAAAAAACATTAACAAGAATTAGACTTTCTTTTATTGAACATAAGACTGAAAAACAAGAAAAAAAAACACCAACTCCTATATACATAACAATTTTATATGTCAAATTTTTTGTTTCCCAAAAAAACTCAATTGAAAAAAAAAACAAAATTCCCTGCATTTGAAAGATTTTATTGTATTGGAACCTTTCATTATTACAACACAAAATTAAATTAAAGTTAAACAAGTAAAAGAAATAAATAAGCGTGAAAATCTATAATAAAAATTAAATACAAAAAAAAAAATTAAAATTAAAATGGTGCGAAATTTCTAATTAAATAAAAAAAAAATTGTAAAATTACAAATACATGACCTTTCAATCTTAAATGATTTTTAAATTTTTCTATTGTTTTCAAATAAAAATAAAAAAAAAAAAAAACGATCAAAAAATTATTTTGACAGATTTGTGCCGGCAATTTTCTTCGAAAAATTGTTATTTTTGTATTAAAAGTGAAATTTAATTTTTGGCATTTAAATGTCAATATTAAACGCTTTTTGATTTTGCTCAAACACCTTTTGTTTTAACAATTATTGTTTTTATTGTTATTTTTTCGCTGGAATTAATTTTTTTTTCATTCAATAAATTGCAAATTAAATTAATCTTTTTAATTTATAAATCTTAAAAAATTTCGTATTACTTAATAAATAAATAAAAAAAAATTAATTTAATTTTAATTCCAAGTTTAAACTCGTAAATATTGCAATTTACCAAAAATCATTGTAGGTGGTGCAAAATTTGTAGTTCATATTCCTAAATTCAGCGAAAAAACACATACGCTGGGTGATGATAATTATGATTATTGAGTTCAACAATAATATTTTTAATAATCTAATTAACAATTTAGTAAAATTGTTACTTTTAGCAGAAACCTGCAAATAGTAAAAGGTTCAATACTATATTTACCGAATTATGTAATTTTAGTAAAAATTTGAAATTGGTAGTCAAATACACTGAAACATTCGCGGACTCGGAAACGCGCCCTTTTTTATGCAATTTAGTTTTAAAGCAGAATAATCGGAAATACAGAATAATGTTTAGTTGTAATTTAATTTTGTACATCTGTAGTTCACGGTAATGTGTATAGTGCCACCAAACTAAAATTTTCGAAAATATAGAATCAACAAAGTCAAAAATATTACTTAATTTATTTCACATAAGTTCTGAATTTCCAGCATATATCTTGCAATTTTCACACAAATTTGGAAGTTATTTTTGATTTGCCCTTATGAACTTTTTGTTATTATCAAAAATTATTATTTGGTACTAGTTGATACTATTATTTGGCCTTTTCTAATGACATTTTCAAGTATATGACCAATAATTGCGTTATTATGATTCAAATAGGACTTTATTTAATAAATCATCTCTGCGTTTTCTGTGTCAGTAGAAAATAATTAATTTTCCTATTCTCAGCAATATTTTCCATGAAGTAAGATCGACCACAATGTTATTTTTAATAAAAATTTGTCTATATTCAAAATTTTACGTTTATAGGTTTATATTGGCAGCTCATATAAAAACTGCACGAAACTATAGTTAATTCTAATTAAAAAAAATTAAAAAATTAATTGGGCCACAATTTTCTATCTATATTACACTACAGCTTAACACAATAGCAATCATTTAAACATGAAATATTCATATCTATACGTCTACATTATAAAATATAGTTTTACCCTTACAAATTATAGACAGTATACGTATACGAAAAAAATAAATTTTCACAACTTAATTAAATATAATTCTCTAAAAAAAAAAAAAAAAGTAAGTAAAATTACTTTAAGGATATTATACGATGAGTACAACAATAATATTCATTTAAATATTAGATATTAATTAAAAACTCATGTTCTCTTAAATTCCTAATTTATTTTGAATCACATTATATAACAAAAAAATTCCAGTAGTAAAAAAAATGAGAAAATAAAAACGTAATAGGAAGAAATTTTTATAATTACTGAACGTGTTCAAAATTTTTCATTTTTTTTCTTTTGCTCTTTTAATAACCATTTTTATTAATTTGTCTTCTTGAATTCCCTATCTTGCATCATATTCTCATATAATGGACTATTTTTTTTTTACTATGAGCCTTTTTATATATTCCACTTTTATACTCATATATTATATGTATGTATGTTAGTAGACCTTATTTACGCAATAACTTAATTATAATAAAACAGCCTATTAAAAAATATTTTTATTAAAATTTTTTTTTTTTTTTTTGGTATAATAAAATGTATTCCAATTTCAAATACTTTAATTCTTATTTATTTAATATTCTAATACCCAAGCATATTGTTATACAGTGGAAAAAAAATTTACATATAATATTATGTTATATACAAACACAAAAAAAAAATCAAGGTTTCAATTTTTAGCACATTTTGAAATTTATTTTATTCAAATAATTTTAGTTTTGTGTTGAAACATCAGTCTTAACTCTTATTTATTACACTCAAAATATAACTCATTAATTTAATATTATAGGCTCAAAAATATACTCAATCGCTCACTTATGCTTCAAATCTATACTCAATAAGCAAAACTTTATATGATATAAAATTTATTTCCACTCAACAATGTTGCAAATCAAATTTTATTTTAAGGAAATTTTCACGAATTTGAAAAAATTCAATAGGTTCGAAAAGCATCAGACACCAACATCTGTTAATAACAACAATAACTGTAATTCAAAAAAGTTTCTTTAACAGATTATCACAATATTTTGTTATATTCAGAATTTAAGTCCATTATTAAAATGGACTTAATTCACACATTTAATATTAGAACTAAACTTAATTTTTTTTGTATTTCAATTACAATTCATTCCTTTTTTTCTACTCGAAAATAAAAGAAAGGATTCAAATTTGTAGCTTAAAAACTACACAATATTTTCTCATACAAGTGCATAAATAATTATGAAAAAAAAAATTCTGAAGCTAATTTCCACGTCACTGCTCAACGCGAAACTAAAAAAAAAAACATTAAAATTAAGTACAATTTATTTTTAAAATAATAAAATAAAAAAAAATTCTTTATTGTTGCCATGTAAAAAACTATTTAATGTAGTCAGATAGTCAGGTAGACAGGAATCGAAAGTACCATTCAAAATAATTTTGAATGCCTGATCAATAATTGAGTGAAATTTTAAGATTATATAGGTGAGCCAAAATTGAAAATTCAATATACGAGTATTTTATTTTTCATTAAAGGAGTGCTTTTTTTGAGTTAAAAAATAACTTCGCCTTAAAAATAACTTCCATTTGAAGTGAAAATTAATAAAAAAGAAAAAAGCGTTTTACATATCCGATGAGCGAAATCTGGAGTTAAAATTCATTTCAGTAATTGAGTGAAATTTTGAGATAAATTCTGGATGACTTTTCTTCTTCAAAGTGGAAATTAAAACTAATTTGATTTTTTATTCGAAAATTTTATCAAATTTAATTGAGTCGATTATCCACCATTTTACTAATTTTATTTGTCACAACTAGAGACTGCTCCATTTCTGTATAACATGACAATCACATTATTCTCATATAAATGTTTTTTTTCATCAATTAATTTTTATATTTTTACAAAAATTTAAAAGCATTTTCAACTGAAATGTAAAATCTCATGTCATCACATGAGATTGCAAAAATTAATAAAAAGTAAACTTTTGCAAATTTCTAATGAGAAGTAATTAAAACTTCAAATTTAATTCTCATTATAAAAAAAACTTTTACATTTTGAATATTTTAATAAAATTGCTAAAATTATTCACCAGGTCAAAGCTAGAACATTTCCTTAAATTTCGGAACAACACTATCAAATACTAATTTAATTAAATCGTAAAATATTAGAGAACGAAATTGTATATGAAATATTAAAAAAATTATACTTACAATATAGTTGGGATCGGGACTTTATCCAGCGACAGATTCGAAGCTTGTACCATCTATACGAGTATATATAGACCTATAATTAATAAAGGAAAAATATAAAGAAAAAACTATTTGTATGAAACACTACAACTGTAAGGTTTTATAAAATAAAAAATGATTTAAATTTGCGTAAAGAGCAATCATAGCACCCTTTCAGTCATCTCTATTTTTTTTCAAAGCATACAACTCTTATATATATAAAAAAATCAAGAAAAATTCAGACAATAAAATAAAGTTAATAAATACATATAAACATACATATTTACATTGTTATACATATGTATATAAATTTACAACACTATTTAATAGAAAAAGAAGAATATAAAATATTATAACAAGGACATAAAACGCAATCACAAAGGAATATAAAACGTGCTAATTTAAAGTTCACTTATACCAAACCATAAAAAATTTTCAACTTAAAAACTGCTTTCTCTTTTTTCATTTTTTTTCATTTTTCTTTTTTGTTTTGTCTCCCATCATTTTCTATTTTCTACGTATACAATATGCATATACACATTTTTACTGCTCTTATTTTAACTTCTCACTATACGGACATTTTTATTTTTACAAAAGATTTGCCACTCCGTTGTGTCAGGAATCACCTTCCGTAACATATTAAAAAAAAAATGTAAAAGCATAGCAAACATTATTGTTGTTGTAAAAATTCAACGTGTATAACTTTAAATATACAAGTTAAACCACCATCAGCAGAGGTAGAAATACAAGTGCCGAGTACTCTAACTAGTATAACATACTAGCATAAAAATTAATAATAATGATAATAATAATAACAACAACAACAACAAGAAAATGATAGAATAAAATAAAATAAAAAATTATAATAGAACAAAAGCAAGAAAAAAAAAACAAAAAATGGAAAAAAAGAGTGTGAAAATCACATTCATTACAATTTTTCTAGTGCGATATGCGATTCAAAAGCTTAAGGATTCAACATACTTACATATAAAGTATACATATTATAATATATTATCTAAAATATGTTATTTGATATGAGAGATGCTGGCAAATTGTATATATTTAATTTTGATGTACACAGTACACGTATGTGTGAATATCTAGCGTACATGTTTGTAAATTTTACTATAATCTCATTTAAATATACAGGATGCTTTAAATTGAATTAGAATTTGCTTTTCATAAGTTTGTGATTTTAAACATAATTAAATATTTATAATTATATTCTGCTTTGTGTAGCTGAATACTCCAATCTTATAGAAATGTTTTGGTGTTTATTTAAGAGTTGTATAAATTTCCTGCAAACATGTCGAATGTCCTGCGTGAAGGACTGGAAATTAAGTTGAAATGGAACGCTTTTCTTAAGTATATTCTGTTCTATAACAATTCTGTTATACACAAAAATAAAAACTAATATTCAATTTCATTATAAAGCCATCTACCGGAATATATGTATATGCGATTACTGGTCTCATTCATTTGTTTATATTTAAATAATGTGTTGGGTAAATTGGTATAATAAGAAATGTTATACACTTTAATTGTTTTGAGTTTTGGATTATTATATCAGTTTGTAAAATAAATAAGTCCAGTTTACGTGGGGCCAACATCGCAAATCTACCGCAGCCCAATTAGCACAAATGTGCGGTTTTGCTACCACTATCCCGTGATCACCAGGTCATCATAAAGCGTACGATTACAGGTTACCTATTTAAGCTACTTGGTTTTCTTAAGGCATCTATCCAAAAACAACAATAATATGTAGTTTTAATTAGAATTTTTCGCTTTTTATCAAATTTTTTGAGCACAAGTCACACTTAAGCAATTATTTAAAATATCACATTAAATTTTTGAACTACTTTCCAAAACAGCCTTCTTTCTTTGTTGGAATAAAAACATTTTAAGATAGAAATCTCTGGAATCTATAGAAATCGACATTTTAGAAAGCAACATTTGCTATATATATATAACAAATAAGAAACTCACAATTTTATACCATGTATAAAACACAACAACCACGTCAGATTAAAAGTCGTCAATGAATTTATAAAAATCAAAACTAGAACATTGTCGCTTCAATTATACATTCTTACATATACAAGTTATGTATATTATGTATATTATGTAAATCTATATGTAATTATAATATTACACATCCATAGTTAAAATACATACTGCTTATAATATGTATGTTAAATATCATTCAAATTTTGTATTTGCTTTTTAATCGTATAAAATATATAAAATAAGGATTAAATTAAAAAGATCCAAATTGCATAATTACATAGAATATATACTCTAAATATTGTGTATACTCGTATATTATACAAATTACATATACATACACAAATATTTATGACTAAATAAGACTATACGTATTAAATTCTAATAAATATAAATTGCATATTAAAGTGTGTAGAGGAACTTTTATACAATGAGATATTAAATTTGATAAAGTTCAACAATGCCATTCCATTCTCATATACATATATGTATTATGATAATTAATGTAAAGTGTTATACGTATAGATTAGAGACTATATGGAAAATAATCCATATATAAATTTATTGCACCTATATTTGCATGTTATACATTATGTATAACTTATAGATTATTTATAATCAGATGGGATTATAATAGGTCAACATTATCACATCATAAAATGAAGCTGTATTGTATATAAGATATGTAGATTATTGCGACACCAGTCACATGCTTTCTTTTGCCTCAATTTTTCTATATTATATCGTGGTGACTGGTGATTTTACGATAATATCAATTGTAAATTAGAATGGAAATTGCAATTTATTAGAAGAATACTACTTCATTACTGTTTCATTTTGAATTACTATGCAGTCAGCTACATTTTAGTAAATAACGTTCCTATTAACAAATATGCCTTTTAGTAATTAAATATCTTCATCTAAACATTTAGTAGTTTTCCAAATAAATAACGTATACCGTAAAAATTTCCTAACAACTTGTAACAATATTATTCTGTAGGTGCGATACGTGTTTTGTATTAGGTATTTGATTCCGCTAACAAAAACTAAAATAATTTCTTGAATATACTCGTAATTCAATATAGAATTGCTTTATCAAAAAATAATTAATGCGGGTGTAATTAATATTATTGTAATTATATTAGAATAGAAATTTTTGATTACAATATAATTAATGTTTTTCAGTTCAAAATTTCTATGGAATATTTAAATTTTAAACTAAATCAGAAATTTTTATGCTCCATTTGTTATTCAATTACACTACATTAAAGTATTTAGTTTGAAAGAAAATGTGTTGTAAATTCTATAGTCACAATAATGATTAATTTTTATAAAATATAAGTGGTTTTCTTTCAATTGTCAATATTATTATTTCCAAACATTCGCAAATATTTGGAAGATTCTTAAAATTAAATTTTATTTTATGTACGAGTATCGAATTGCAATCGAATTCATTATCATTTAAAAAATTTTTATATCAATTTTTTGTAATACTCACATTATAATAAATTTATCATCAGAAAAGATCCATTAATATTAAGATTACCTTATGGAAAAAATAGAGTCCTTAGAATAATTTCCAAAAAAAGCAATTTGTTTAATTCTTTGTTATTCATTAAAATTTATAAAAAAGTAGCCATAAATCAAGCGGAACACCCTTTATTTTACAAAATGTTAGATAAAATACGGCAATACAAATATGACAGAATTTTTCTTCCAAATTTGCAATTATTGCCCCTTATGCTTAGTTAAAAGTTTTTCCGCCATGACCTGGTTACGTAATCAAATTCATAAAATTATTTAAAAGTGGTGTTATTAAGTACTAAATAATTTACCGATTTCTAATAATTAATTAAAACAAAACTTGCCAAGAAGCTTACGAAATATTTACACAATTATTATTAAAAAATTGTGTGAATCTGCAGCTACTGAAGACTTGATGTGTGCATAATTAAAATTTAATTTGAAAATTTTGTAATATCCTATTTGAAAATTATGAATCTATACCAAAAAAATATTAATTGCCACTTCTTGCTCATCCTCTTTTATAATTCAATTCTCGATTCCATTTTATTTTTGAATTTTGTATATTTTTTACATTGAAAAATTAGTTCCAACCTAATTAAGATTACCAAAAAACTAACACTATTCAAATTGTCAAAAAAAAAGTTTTTTTTAATAATAAATCTTAAATATTTTTTAATTACCATTCAAAATTAAAAGAAACTAAATTAGACATTAAGTATTATTTTTTTTTTAATATAGGTAAATGAAACGGAAATTGTGATAATCTGTTTTAATCAAGTAAAACACGAAAAAATATTTTCTATTAATTCTGTGGTCTTAAAAAAAAGCTATGCAAATTTAAAAAATGTGTTTCGAGTAAATGTGTTATTACTAGTTACTTACATAACGTGTTGGTTACTGGTTTGAGTCCTCGAACTGGAGTCGATCAACACATTGACAACCAGTAGTAAGTTTATGTAAACAAATTCATCCTTGGTAATCATGTAATTTTTTCATACCTCTGCAGCTCTGTGAATAGAAAACGGTTGATCGCTTGTCCGGGTGCAGTTCATGGAGAAAAAATTTTTAATTTTTCTGCCTCGACTGGTTCCTTGAATTACGTCAACCATCTGTTTTGCAGTAGTAAGAAGGAATTTCCATTATAGTTATTCTTAAATTTGGTTTTTATAAAAAATGTGTTTTTCAATAAAAAAAAAGTACAACTAAACCCTTTGGGCTTATCCCATCAACTCCAGATTTTAATTATAATTTTACTTGAATATAAACTTAACTGTGAAAAATTCCTATCTTCAATAAAATTTTGACCTGGCAACTTCAGCTTTCGTAGTTTGTGTTTGTTACCACAGAATTTTTATATATTATGTAATCTCAAATTTTTAAGAAATTTCATTTTTAATTTGGCTACTTAAGCAAAATATTTTAATTATAACTAATATAATTGAAGGCGATTATGTAATATGTACTAAGTAAAGAAAAAGTTTTAATCTTCTTTAATAAAATTTCGTTTTTAACATTAATTTTATTCTTATTACCAGGAAATTATAATTTATTCAATCAAGCATAAAAATTAAAAATATTATATAGGTTTTTATAACATCAAAGCCTTCAAAGCCTTCGTTTCTCGCAATTAAAACAAAAAAAGAATATTTTTGTGGAAATTTTAATCACATATTAAATTATAAAATAATTATGACCACTCACAATTAAACTAATGTAAAATAAATTAATTAGACTAGCTATTTTATAACTAAATCTTAGCATTTGTTTTTGCAACATGAAATAAAAAAATTCAATAATAAATCTTTTTTCATGACCAAGTAATATTTCATGATGGATTTATTACAACATATGGTGAATAAGCGAAAATGGGTAAAATTTTCACTTTATATTTTACTTTTACTTTAATATAGAGATGTGAAATATTTAATATTTTTAAAAAATATGCGTTGTTCAACACTGATTTGAAAATATTTCCGAAAATTAATCACATTACTTACCTATGTACATATTTACTAGTAGGTTTCCGAGCCCTAGTCTTTCCAAAAAATTTATAAGTTCATTTTTTTAGTTTTCGGAATATCTCAAAATCTCGGATTATACCAAAAGTTGATCAACCCGTAACACAGCCCAAATGAACTCAGATATAAAATTACATTAAAATTTGTTTCGCCGAATTTGATCGAAACAGAGCTTCCCTACTACGGAGAAGTGCTTTGCCACCGAACGCTCGACATCCAAAATTTAGTGCTAATTTAATTTTGTATGATCGCCAATAATAGGGTAGCAATTAATATTGTCAAAAATATCAAAGGTTTCTGGGTGCATTTGACAATAGAATTCCCTTCATATACATATATGTATGCATTTATAACCTTTGACTTACAGACCTACATTTTTGTACGTATATGAATTATTTATATTACATACAAACTGATTTAATAGTAGTTTTAAAATTTATGAAATAAAATCGAGAAAAAAAATATTTAATACTTTTTTAAAAATGCTTTAAAAATAATTATTTGCACTTTTATTTCATGTGCATTTACACATGGTACATACATATATCCATCACATATTTGCATAATACTATTTAGCAATATTGCATACTATTCTCATGCCATTGTCATTTCACTTATTAACTCTAATATTACAAAGTGTGACTGTGAGTAAATTGCCATCCATAGTCAGCCTATATTATTCGGAATACACACACAGTTTCAGTACAATCCTATATTAAATTTAGATCTGCATATAGGTAAGGTACCAATAATTCTCTTTTCCCATTTTTCTCTTCTTTTTTTTTTGTATTTACTCAAATGCGAGTATGTAGTTTTACATTTTTGCGCTATATCAAAGTAAAAGTGATTTATAAATCATCAGTTTACTTAAATACTGGCAGCCATTACTTTAAGCTATAAAAAGCAAAAAAAAACTAAAAGCTATTAGTGTAAAATTACTTGTATACGATGAGAAAAAAATTTTTTTTTTTTATTTTTTTTTTGCGTATATGCTGCAAAATCGCGTAACAACAAAATGACAAATTAATTCCAACCTGCATTTTTTGCATCACCACTATTATCGTCATCATTATCATCATCATGCACAACAGTATTTTAGAGACAACATCAAAAATATTGATAACATGAAGAGAGAAGAAAAGTAACATGAAGCATTAAAAAGAAAAGCAATGTTTTCATATTTTCTAGGTCATTCTCGCCTTCCAGTAAAATTTCAATATAAAATGCGCATATTTGCTATCTTATTGTTGTAATTACTCAATTGCAATTTTAACTCTTTTCAATTCAAACAGATTACACGCATATAACATTATTTCTACTATAAATGTATATATGTATTTCCATTTAGGCATTTTTACGAAGTAAGAAAAGTCTTAAGTTTTAAATAACATAAAATATTTGATGAATGTTAAAAAAAAATATTATTTTCAACTTAAATCTTATTAATAATGGTAGCATGCTTAAGGCAACTTAAAATTTCTCTGTACACATAACGTGTGTATGTGTACATAACAGTTATTTGAAATTTTGCGAAAAAAACTAAAATTACTTAAATGAAATATTTTGAAAATTAATTATTTTTATTATATTTGATGTGAATTACAATCAAAACGTTAATTACTAAATTATTGAACAGTCCAGAGATTTTGAAGAAAAATCAATAATCCAAAAATAATATCAAAAAAAAAAAATAATTACGCAGTCAATAATTATGAGCACCATGATATTTATAATGACCACCAGTATTTTAAATGACAATCAAAGGATTTCTGCAAAAACGTAAACAATAACTTTGCCACCAGACGGCTCTAATCAATTCATTTTTCAAATAACTGACGTCTATCAAATAATTACGTTTTCGAAATTGTCAATTTAAAAATAATGACAAGAAAATAATAAACAAGTCTTAAAATACTTCAATAGGAATTTTTATATAAAATTTTTTTGTGTAGAATTTTGCAAAATTTATTATGCTACCCAATATTTTTTATTTAACCAAAGTACGCTCGTCCATCATTGATTAATTTTGTGACGTAGGAGCCATATTTCTGATAATATTGTCAAAACAATTGCATCGTATCTGATGTTTAAAAGAAATACAGTGAAATCTGTATATAACGAACTCTGCATAAAATGGATAACGTTGCATGTCGCAAATATTTTTCTCGGGTATTACCAGTCGTTTTTGTTTTCAACAACCTTTACATTACAAAAATATGATTTTATTGTAAAAAAATTCTTGTGGTCATAATATTTCATTACGAATTAAATTTAAATGTTCGTTATATAGAGACTTCATTTTATATGTAAAATTTTTAAAGAAATCTGAAACATGTATTCAAAAAACGAACAAAAAACGTGTTTGCCAAATAAATTTTGATGCGTTGACCTTTATTTATGGTGCGGACACAACCAATGGCAAATAATCACCCATTTGTGAAATTAAATTATTGATTTCATATATAAAATTTTAAAAATATTTGTAAAAACTTAAATAATATTCGATCATACGTCTCCCCACTTAGAATTAATGTTGTTTTAAAGTAAGAATTCCAAAAATTTTAGGCCTTTCATAAGAAAACTACTGAACAGTTCAACAGTTTCATTTAAAAATTTAAAAAAAAAACCATTTTTTCTGAAAACACATTTTTTTTTGTCTTCCTAACAATTTTAATACCATTTATCATTAAAAAAACAAAAAAAAAATCGTGATCGTTCAACATTTTCGACATTTTTTTTATAATATTTGTTAGGGCGTTAAAATTTTCAAGAATAATTTACAAATACTCAGATATTTTTTCAATAATAAATTTTTTTTTTCTAAAAAGCTAATGAACGCAAAACTTTAAAACTGACAACAAATTGAAGAAGTATAGAAAAACTTGATTTGTTGTTTTTGTTTTTTTTTGGCTACCACCAATTTTAAGTTGTTCAAATTTTTTGCTTTTATGAGATTTTTCTATTTTATTGTTCATTGACTTTTGATTTTAAATTTATTATTAATAATATTATAGATTCATATTAGACTATAAATTGACCATAATATTCTTAAAAATATTTGATCTGATAATTCTTTAAAGAAATAAATAGTTTTGAATGGGGTCAAAGGACTATACACGTTTATTACAATATACTTAGAGATCATTGACTTGAAGATCGTTGTTTTCAATGAAATAAGAATTGATTATGAATATTCATCATAATAGATTGGAGCTAAAAAAAAAAAAATCTATGTGATACTTGAAAAAAATATTAAAAAAAAAAGACTTATTCAGAACAACCGTAGGGTAACATGAACGTTTTTAAAAATTTTCCATAGTGATTTTTTTATAAATATTTTCAAGTTTCGATCACTTTAGAATTCATACAAATCTGTTTTCCTCCTATTTTCAAATCTTTTCCATTGTTGGTGAGCCTCTCGAATTATTGAATTTACAAAATTTTAACAGTATCCTCCTTTAACTTTAATTGGAATCGAAATCAATTTCGCATTGAGTTAAACTTAAAAATTTGTAGTTGCAGCAATTATTTATTACATAAAAAGGTAGATTATATTTATTAAAGGTTGGTGTACCTTCGACAGTACAGTGTTTTTTTTTTATCACTCAATAGTCAAAGACAATTTTTTTTAAATGCATGAATTACAATCGAATATACACAAATACTCTTAATTTTTTATTAGATCTAGAAGATGTTATTTGCCTTCTTGAAGTCGTGAAATTAACTGTCTCGAAAATATTTTGTTGTATTAGAACTTGAAAGTCTATAACCAACATAATATCTCAAAAGTGCGCAATTCCATTTTGAGCGTGTTTTCAATTTTCAACAACCCTTATAAGAATCCGTTTAATATTTCTGACTAATAGAATAACAGTGGTTAATAATTAACATCATTTTCAAGATAATTATGCAAACTTAATCAAGTAGTATATTGAAAATATTAAAGTTTATAAGAATTGGAGTATTGGAGCATATTCATTAATTTTACACTACACACTAAGCACAATATTATTATTATAACCTTGTCTTATAACAAATAACCAACTACTATATAGGTGAAATAAAACAAAATAATATTGTAAATAAATTTTTAGCCTAAATTCTAATTTTTCGACAACAACACTGCTAGTATGGAATTTAAATCATAAATTATTCCTTATAGTATTACATAAGTATTAATTACTAGTTCCTACAATCAATACTATTAAAGTGTAATACTAATACTTGAATGCATAAGAAATATTTACCTATATCCTAAGAATATGCAAAAATCTCACTCAAATAATAAACAAAAAACTTTCTTTAATAATAATATTTAAGAATTTAATCCAAACTTTTATATACCTTATCTACATCATGTACGTATGTAGACACATTTTGCAAGTATATGAATTAATTATATATTTTACTGAATAATTCACATCAAGTGCAAAAAAACAAAAATTAAAATATCTGTTAAATTATTCATACAGTTACTAGAGTTAGAACTATTTTGTACAACTTTCTGCAATTTAAACAATTTGTAAAAAAATAAAATTTCTACTCATATATTAAGTTTAAAAAAAAAAAAAGTATGGAAACGAAGAAATCATCATCTTTGTCGTATCTTCGCAAAAAAAAAAAAAAAAAAAAAAACTTTTAACACCTACAATTTTAATTCAAACTTCCTTAGCATATTAAAAATGAATATGTGAATTGCAATGTCATACACGTATGTATGTGTAGGTATGCTATTAAAATAACTTTTAAAATGCTTTCGAAAGGTAAAAAAAACAAGAAAAATTTCATAACCTGCCAACTATAATAATAATTTTTACCGACCGTATTGTGTAAACAATAGGTAGGTTATGTGATGGCAACAAATTTTGCATATCGAGTTTTCGGTGGGAACGTACTTCTCCATAGTAGGGAAGTGTAAATAAACTATTTTTAGCAACCTGTCGGTCTGTCGGTCTGTCGGTCTGTCGGTCTGTCGGTCTGTCGGTCTGTCCGTCTGTCGGTCTGTGTGTGCACGCGTGTATCTCAAGTTCGGCTGAACCGATTTTGATGAAATTTTATATGTAAGTTTGTTTCCACCATGGCACGGATCGATCAACTTTTGGTATATATCAGGCCTCGGGAACTGCACTTTTTAGCGGGCCTGTTTTACATTTTTGACCATTTTAAAGAAAGTATTCACCCGATTTACTTGAAATTTTATATATAAACTCAGCTCGACCGTCCGCAAAAATTCCTATGTTTTGGAAGAAATCAGGCATCGGCAACTAGACGTTTACTACAGACCAAATATACATTTTTGTGTATATAAAGAGAAATAATCAACCGATTTCATTGAAATTTGATATATGAACTCCTCGTATTAAAACAATGAACATATAAATTTTTTTGGAAAGATCAGGGCTCGAAAACGGATTTGCGGGCCGATTTTACATTTTTCACCATTTTGAAGAAAGTATTCAACCGATTTATTTGAAATTTCATATATAAGTTTTGCTCGATCATACGCAAAAATTCCTAACTTTTGGAAGAAATCAGGCATCAGCAACTCGGCGTTTACTACGGGCCAAATATACATTTTTGTGTATATAAAGAGAAATAATCAACCGATTTCATTGAAATTTAATATATAAATTTCCCGTATTAAAACAATGAAGATATAACTTTTTTGGAAAGATCAGGGCTCGAGAACTGATTTTCGGGCCGATTTTACATTTTGCACCATATCCACAGAACAAATTGATGGAATTTCTTGAAATTTGATATTTGAGTTCTGGTTGTTACCCAAACTAACTAGCGAGCATTTCGGGGAATTCGGGTAGCACAAAACGAAACTGTACTAAGAGCCAAATTTACATTTTTCTAAGTATGTTAACTATAAGCTTACTAATGTCCTAAAAATTGGAAAGAAGTATTTAACAGACATTTTTATAATATTATGTAACACTTTCATTTAACTAGACAATACACAATGCGGTCGGTTATGTGCTGACCACATCAGATTTTTTTTTTTCTTTTTGCAAAACAACTACGTATAAAGTATAGTTTTATAATTTTATAATTTTTTTTTTTGATTTTGTATGAAAAATTATAAGAAAAACCAGAAAAACCTAAGGAAAATTTCAAGTAGTTGCTCCAATAATTTTCTGTACAAAAACAAAACACAAAGAAAGCAAATAAAATTTATCAAAAAAAAGTTATAATTTGCTTGTTTGCAAGTCTTTTGCAAAACTTTTTCTTTTTTTTTCACAAATTATTAAGAATATTTTAAGAAAAATTGTAAATTTTTCTTTTCTTAAGATTTTCTTCATTTTTTGTATAATCTTAAAAAAATAAAAGTTTAAGAAAATTTAATTTAATAAATTGAAACTACACTTTGTATGTATGTATGTATCTGTGCACATACCTATAAGTTTGGTACAGGCATTTTATGTTTTTACAAATTATTTTTTATTATTTATGAGAAATTTTCGGATTGTAGTCAGTTAAACTTTGAAGTATAAAATTTTGTTATACCTTATAATTCTACTGGACGGTTTCCAGCAAAAAAAAAAACTGTTAATACATTTTATCTTTAATAGCTTATGTAATTTTTACCTAAAGGGTAAAATAACGATTCTTCCCGTAAACCGTCCAGTTTACAACCGAATTATCTCGGAAACGGGATACTTTCACATTTTTGTCGAAATTAAAAATTTTCAAATGTGATTTTGAGGGATTCAATATTCATTTGTGTAAGTTGTCACATCTTTCTGCCCCGAAGAGATTATACCACGTTACAGACACTACAGGGTGTCTATACGAGGTATAATATCTTAGGGGTAGGAATAAACGAGAACAATAGGAATATAAGAGAATATTACTAGCCCTATTTCTGATATACTATATATAGGCAAATAAATCATACTATATATGTATTATAAAATTATTGAAAATTATTTACATGCAAAAAAAATTAAGTTGAATGACAATTAAAATAATTTTGATCACAAAACAAAAAAATTTAATAAAATACAATCGAACTTGTAATATAAAGTTTGAACTTATTTCAAACATTTATTAAAATGTTTGAAATAAGTTCGAATCAGATAGTCTTTAAACAATATGAGAAACATTATCAAATATGAGAACGTTTAATGTTTTGAAGTAGTAACACATGAGTGCTATATATATGAGTATATACGAGTACATAAAGTATACATTTTATTATATCAGAGAAATAATTGTGAATGTTAAATGAGAATTAAAAGCATCATCAGATATTCTGTAGAGTATTAAAGGTTGTATGTTTAAGTTAGAAAGAGAAAATTTTATTGTTAATATTTATTTTTTCATAAACTCAATACTATAAAAGTATGAGCCTGTAAATATGCAATATATTTTTGGGAATGTATTGTATAGAAACAAAACAGAACAAATGATTCAATTATACTATTAATCATAACAATTTCACTATATTGTTAATAAGTTAAAAATATTTTATGAAAAAAACTGATTTATAACATTTTTACATTATAATACATTGTGTTTATGAACATCCCTAGTATTCTCTAAGTAAGAGGATATAAATCAGACTCAAACATAATTGAATAATACATGTTGTAAAAATTAATAAAAATCTTCTTAATAGAAGGATACAATTTTATAAAAATTAAATTTTTATTTTATAAATATAAAAATAACCACTAATAAAAATTTTACTAATACGTTAAATTAGTATAGTTAAAATATATTCTTAATAAAGAATTCAAATGAAAAACAATTCATATCTTAATAATCTTGTTATTTGATATCTGAGTATAAATTCTTAAACCAGAAATATAGAATGAGCATTTCTAATATTGTTATGACACCTTTTAAATTTCGAATAATTCCATTAAGTATTTATATTTAATAAAACAACAAATACATACGCTTACTATATGCTACGCTACTTAAACATTACAAATAGAAAGCAAATTACTCTATTTTATCTAAGAGAGAAAATAAAACAAACTGTTATACTATAGTATTCCACTATTTATTTTTATCTTTCTTTTCATGTGTGGTCTTATTGTAGTTAAAATTACAACTATAATATTAACCTACCTATGCATAATATGCAACATCTATTCAATACACTCCTTTATAATTCTATATATTGTATACATATCTGGTATATATTAGATACACACATAGTTATTTTGTGATCTCTAAATTATGGTAAATAATTTTCATTATTATGGCATAGTAACCAACTTACTATATAAATTGCATAGTAAGAAAAAGTATAACTTTGATAAAAATGAAAAAAAAAATTTTTTTTTTTTTTATTTTTCATTACCTTTAATAGAAAGTATTTAATAATAATGTTATACTAATAAAATTTGAGAGTATACTAGTGTTATAATAGTAATTTTGATTTTTTGACTTTAACATTGAAAAAATTACTTAAAAATTTTATTAGTTTAGGAAATTTTCTCATTTTTTTTAATTTTTACAAACTACTTACGTACCTACCTGTAAGAAATTTGTATATAATTTAATTTTTTTTTTTTTTTTGCTTTATGCAGTAGTGATAAATTGATTTGTAGCAAAAGGTGAATATTATTTATTTTTTGTTTGTTTTCTTCTTACTCGCGATAATATCGGCACAGTAACTTGAATGTTATAATAAAAGTAAAAGTTTCAACCATTTGAAATACAAAATGTATTACAAAAAAAAAAACAAAAAACAAAAGAAATAATAAAAGGTAATAAATCAGTTATGATTCCATTTTTTTGTTCATTCCTTTTTACAGGTGTACATATTTACAACGAGGTACAGTTACATTAACATATGTTATTATTATATGGCAAACAATAATAATATAAATTATTGTAATAACACATACTTTTATACCCATACCTACATACTACATAATTATAACACAAAACTATATGCATATATGCAAAAAGTATAAAGTAGATAGAATATTCACCATAGAGTTTGTAGTTTATACCAGAGTGTATACATATATTTGTTATATGTATAATATTTTCTAAAAATAAAATTATAGGATGTAAAATTATTTTTATTCAAATTGTGTGATTTATGGCATTTGTAAAAATTTTAATATTTACCTTTTTTGGCAAAGGTGTTAGTAATTCATTGTATAACATGGAATAAATCGCTTGGTATTACACATAGATTATATTATTATATCTTCAGTAATAAGTAATATAACATTATAATATTTAGAGAGTTTGATTATGCTGTATAGGTAATTTTGATTAAATATTTTTTATATATAACCTAGAAAACTTTTATTGTATATTTTTAGTTTAATTTTTATTGAAAATCATGTTAATATTTTAATTTTTTATTAAAATTACATGCTTTTGAACTTGAGTGTATAAAAACTCTTATCTGGCGTTTTATCACAAATCTTTGTGTATATTATAAATTTTATTGAAATTAATTTTAAGTATATCTAGGCAATTATGAACTAAAATAAAAAATAGAATACAAAACTAATAATAAATGCAATATAAGTGCTATAAAGAGATGTTGAAAATAAAAAATACTAAAATTTATTTAATACTATAAAATTTAATTTATGAACATGCGTCTTATTTTAAAAAATATTAATATTTTTCTGTTTTAGATCGTTAAACATCTAATATAAAGATTAACAAAATTTGTTAGAGTGTAACTGAATTAATTAGAGTAAAATTATTTGCCTTTTTTAAAACTGTTATATAGCAAATAATTTTATATAAAAGCAATAACAATATTTCACACTTAGCTATAAGTGTATAGCAAGTGACAATAAATTGTTGCATTCAATGATTGAAACAAATTTGTTATACTTTGTAAATTCAATTCTTAATACAAAATTTTTAAATGTAGTTTGTTCAATAAATTTTTAGTGCAAAAGAAGCACGTTCGTTTATAAATACTGGAATTTTTTAAATACCACAAATCTGAAACGAAATCTGAAAAAGTAAACTAACTAATTCTTGTAGATCTGCCATGACCTAAAAAAATATTTTTAATATTATTATGAACTTTATGCATATCCCCTTTCTCAACCCGGACCTGCATTTTTGTAGATAATTAACAGGATTATAATAATTCTTTTGAACACCACAAAATTGTACTCATGTATTTTCATTTCGCTTTTCATTTTATCGATTCATTTCTCTCATTATAATTCAATAATGATTTCAATAGAATTGAGTTGAGTTCGCGTTTGAAATTCTAACAAAAATCTGCAATGTCAGCACGTTTTTTTAGTTTATAGAACTGCAAAATATCTTCTGTATGAAATATCCAATTGAGATTATGAATATAAAAGCATAAAATTCTTTTGTGCTTTTATATTCATAATCTCAATTAGAAGAGAACTCATTATTGAGAAAGTAAAGAGAGACATTACGAAAATTTTTTGAATATTACTATTTTGTCATGATATGACCCTCAGGGAGACTCTCAATTTAAAAGAATCATGAGAGAAATTTCGAATTCCAATAATTGTAATTAATTTCACCTAATACTTCAAACTACTTATGTTTAAAATATTCTCATTTTTTTTTGAATTTTCGATAGTAGTAAAATACTACACTCTTATATAGATAATTATTCTCAATTAAATATTAAAGATCAAAACTTTGTATGTATAACAATATTATGAAAAACTTTATTAAATTTTTTAATTAATTCAAGCACAAACTCAAAAATAATTTTTTTCAGACAAAAATTTCATAAAAATATTTGTGTCAAATTAATTTCTCACTTTTCTCTTTTTAATGTCATACCACTATTTATATTTTTATCACACAACCATTAAACTTGTTTTTAATGTGATACTTTAAAATTTAAAAAGCTGTCGACTTCCAAAAAATTTAAAAGACTAAAATTTTATAAAAAAAAAAAGTTTTTTTTTTTTCAAAAATGATTAATTATTAAAATTTTTTAAGTTGAGAAAATTAACATGAACACAACAAATATAAAACGTTTTTAAAATGTTGTAAATTAATAACATTTACTAGAAAAAGTTTTTCCGAAAAAAAAAGAAAGAAAATTTACATGCATAGTAATAAAAGTATAGTAGAAAATTTTTACTAATAAACTTTTATATCTATATAACACTATTGTAATATTGTGTGTTTATGTATGTTCAAGTGTGTATAGAACATTATAAATGCTTCCATTTTAACTTAAATTTTAATTTTTTTTTTGTTTCTCTTCTATATGCATACAATATTTTTTATTTGGAATATAATTTTCTCTGTTGTTCAACACAAAACCCCTTTTCTATTATAATAATGATTTTACTAAAAAAAAAAAAAAAATTAGAAAAACTATTCTTTAATTTAAATTATTTAAACTTTTTTAACCAACTTTTATTTTCTAAAAATTTCACATTAATTATTTAAACTCATATTACATTACAAATTCTTTCAGTAATTTTTTGTGAAATTTTTGTTTCCATAAAAAATTTTTCTCACTCACTAGTTGTTATTCATTATCACTAATCATTTAGTAAAAGACAGAGAAAAACCGAACATGGAACTATAACAAGAAACGAACAAAATGAGTAAAATAAAAATTGTGTTTCACATGGCAATTTACATTTTTATCTAGAAATGGAAAAATTTTAAGCAAACTTGCTAGTTGTTTAGAAATAATAGAAATTTTTGTTGTTTAACTTTTAAAGTGTATTTTATCCAAAAATTTTATAGCAAATTAAGTATAGACTATAACAACGAAAGGATGTTCTTAAATTTCTACAAATAATTACGAGTATTTAAAATTTTTTCTTTATAAACAAAGGTTTTAATTTACATTTTTTGAAAAATTGAAATGTGACACTTTAAAATAATTTAAATTTGACATATTACTTAACACATTAAGGACCACTCACGAATTGTCTTGTGTTTCACGTCTCTTCTGTTACGGACCGCTCACGAGTTTTCTCGTATTTCGCGTTCGGTCTGTTACGGATGGTTCACGAAATAACCAGTGTTTTCTACACGCTATCTTTAGATGTCACCTATTTTGATACATTATATCTACTTTGTATATTTAAGTATTTACATGAACAGACAATGTATTAAACTTGATGATTAAATTCTTGGTCTTCCAAGAATCTAACAAAGACCATTGATGGTTCGTTTTCGTCTCATCCAACTGAAAGGAAACGACCTCATTGGCTGAAACCGAATTTAGAATGCATCTTATTATATAATTTCTGAAAGTTCCACAAAAATTGCTTCATAAATAGTAAAGTTATGATGATTTTAGAACGTAAAAGATTGCCCAAAAACGTGCGGTCCCAGGCATATGTCTTATACAGATTTCTTTGCGGTCCTTAATGTGTTAATGTAATGAGTTCAAACTGAAATTATAATAATTGTAAACTTTAAAATTCAATATTGTATAAATATACAACTACTCGTATAACAATGCAACACAACCATAAAATATTGGTCACAACTACAACTTGTACTTGTAAAGTACATAACGTTGTGAATATTTTAAATTATGAAAATTAAATTAATTCAATAACATAAATAATATTAATAATTATTTTATATAATAATGATTTTATAAATGTATGCATTATGTCCATATATTTGAAAATTGTGGTATAGTCGTAGTTTATGAAAGACAATTTCTTAGTACAAGCATATGGTATAGCAAAATAAACACCACTTACCCAATAAACGTGACTATCAGGAACTACAACTAAAATCGTAATCGTTTTTATAGATGGAAAGAGAAATATTAATAAATAAATTAGAGATTAAACAGCTAAAACCAAACGTACTACTATAATACATCTACTATACAGGGAATTAATACATCTACTATACACGGAATTAATATGTAGAAACTGTCACAGAAATTAAGAATAAATTAAACAAAATCAATGCTATTATATAGTCTGACCTTAAACAGTCTGTTACTTATGTTCGCACAAAAAACAGACGACACCCCATAGTCCGTTCTATAAGGCAAGACATTGAAAAACTCGATCGACCTTAAGTTGATGGGATTTTCCCTATAAGAAATTAGGCATGCGGCCCATTCAACTTCAAAATTCGAACCAATAAAATCGGTGCAACTACGTTAACCACTACAAGTTGATGAATGAAAACTATATCAGAAACTACCATACGACAACGAAGCAACCTTAAGTCTTAAAGCTGAAGCCTACTCTCATAAGGTGGCTATCTAAATAAAGGAAATGCCTCTATACAACCTTAATACCATCTATATCAACATTACGAAGAGAAGACCAAACTTAATATGCCTAATCTTAAACGGACCCTACGAAAGCAACAGGAATATAACAGTATTATGCGGTATTGTTGTTTTGGTATGATTGGTATAAAATCAATTAATTTAGTAAAAATTTTGTCAAACTACCTGTATAACAGATTCAAAATAGTTTATAGATATATAGAAACTAAATTGGTTTTGTTAAATAAAATCTTATAAACTAATTATAACCGCTAAAACTATACTAATTCAAAGTTTCATTTAATTTGTCGTATGCACAAGTCCGCTTTAAATACCAAAATTAAAATTTCTCTTATTTCTGTAAAGGTAATCTTCCCGCAAATCTCTCCGAAACTGTTGTTCTTAGAATTTTGTCTGATTTACGTTCAAATTTATTTAAATAATTTTAAAATTTCTGTATAAAAACTTTTTCCCTCTCTTTCAATGAATTTAACACATTTTCAACACATTTCCAATCCAATTTTTTTACTTTTTTTTGTAATTTAAAAGTTTAATAAATTTTTTGTAAATTAAAAATTTAATTACGCTTATATCCAAAGATTAACAATATTGTATTGTCCTGAAAAATAATTATTGTGAAAGTAACTGTCGTATAAGCTTAAAATGTGTTGAGATGGTAAAGTAATAAATCCATTTTAAAATAGGCTATAACAAAACATCTAATTTTTTATTAATCTTCAATAATAATTTAAGGACCAATTATTGCACATATATAGAAATGAATATATGTAACCAAAATATTAAATAAACCGAAATAATATTGACTTCCTTGAATGAAAATTATTTTAATAAATTAAAAAATTTACAAATTAGGTAAAACACAAAATCTTCAAATGAAAATTTTATTTAATTTTTTTTACATAAATTAAAAAACCTCCCTGTTTAACATAAAATACTTATAATCTAAAAATAATAGTACCGCATATACTTTTCCTAGAAAATAGAAATTACAACATAAATCAGAATAAAATTATTTTTTAATCCTTAAACATCAGGAAATAACAAATTTCAAAATTTAATGTTCTTCAAATTAAAATCAAAAATTTTACCATTATACTTACAACAGTAGAAATTAAAAATTAACATTAAAAAAAAAAAAACAAGTATAGAAAAAAAAATTTCAATTTTGAAAAATTGTGGATATTTTTAAAAATTTATTATTAATTCACCAAAGTTTTATCCTTGAATATTTGTATTGTCATTGCTATATTATGCTCGTAGGATATGCTTAATTTGTAAAAAATCCTTTTGTTTCTTAACAGAACAAAAAAAAGCAATAAAAGCAAAAAAAAATTAAATTAAAAGTTAAACAATTTCATTAAAAATTCTTTGTACTTTCGCAAACATAACGTGGTACTTGTGATGTGACAAAGTTTATTTTTACTCCTTCTTTAATTCCTGTTAATTCTCTCTTCTATATTTTAATTTTTTTTTTCCATTTCTGGTGAAAATGTAGATGAATAACATAAAATATTTATTTATTTTCTTAATCGGAAATTTCAGCATAAATTAAACTTTATAAAGAGAAGAATAAAATTAAAAAAAAAGCAAGAACAGAAAAAAAAGTGAAAGGGAATATAAGAAAACTCATCTCTTTGATGGAAATTTTAAGAATATCTTGTATCCTTTACATCAATTTTTTTTTTATCCTAGATACAATATTTATTCTGGAAAAAAAAAGGAAAATTGCAAAAACCAAAGAGAAAAATACCCAAACGCAAACAGAAATTTTTATATATAAATGTCATGTACAATATTATCAGTATAAAATGTAGGTGCTCCCAGTAAGTTTTTGTGCTCAATATCGAATTAAAATTTAGAGAATTAAATTAAGTACTAAATGGGTTTTATGAATTTAAATTTATCAGAACATTTTTGAAAAGAAAAATGCAAATGAGGAAAATTTTATACCAGTCGTTGGCAAAGTACGGCCCATCAAATTCAAGATGCGGTCCATCATTCTACTTGCAAGAAAAAAATATATTCAATTACAAGTATTAAAATTTTTCAAAAAATTTTTAAGAACTTAATCATAGGTAATAGATATAGGTACATAAAATTTCATACAAATTTGTTATTTACCAAAACAAAACAATTAATAAAGTCAGTTGAAAATGTCATTTCTTCTTTTAAGTAGATAATGTAAGAAACTCGAGTGACTCTTACTCACACACCACATAAAAACGAATTAAAAATTATGAAGTTTTCATTGAATGTCTATCATAATTAATAATTATGCACAGCGTTTTAAGCTATAAATTCTTTTATGCTTTAAAATCAAAAATTTAAGAATTTTTGACTTTAAACAAATTTAAGGACTTTCACACATCAATGTGCAACTGTATTTGCGCTACTTATTAAACTATTTTAGAGTAATTTATTTGTACTACACAGGAGGAGATGATCATATACGAGTATGCAGGGATAAATATGAAATTTTACACAATATGCTCTGTGCTACTATCAAAATACAATGAAATTTATGCAAAATTTAAATAAAAAAATTTGTTATACAAAATTTGTAATTAATTTTATTAATTTGTTTTTTTTTTTGCTCTATTTTGTTCTACAAGAAAAGAATCCCAATTTTGTCTACATGGGTAGCTCTTATCCAATTAAATTATATATTATATAATGTCTATAGCATTCTTAAATACATAATATGACACAATTTATCTCTATTTTATATAAAACAAGAAATATTTTTCAATTTTGTATGATTGTGCATTTATCAATTTTGATGTCTTATTAATACACAAAAAAAAAAACAAAAAAAAAAAACCTTTTTTTAAACTTTTTTTTTTTGTAGAACTCATATAAAAAAACAAAATTTTGATCTTTTCTTAATCCCCCAGTTATCCAAGAGATTTTTCTTTTAAAAAATTTTAAAAATAAATGAATTTCATTTTATTGGCAGTTGGCACATACCTACCTACTTAACTACATTCAAAATATATAGATTAAATTTTATTTAATTATAAATAGTATAAGAATTTTTAAAATTTAATTTATTTAAATATTAATTAAAAAAAATAAAATGAAAAATTTAAAATTGAAAATTAATTTTTCGTGCTCTTTTACAAATTCAAACAAACAACGCAATAATCTTAATGGATTAAGATTAATAAGAAAAAAGTATTAAAGATCATGTTGGGTTTCGGATTTAAAATAAAAATAAAATTTTATTATTCTGAAATTATAGTATGTAGTTTTCTTATTTATACATAAAATAACAGAAATATTGTATAAGTTTCTAATAGGCTTATTAATAATTAACTGCTATACTTATAGATAAGGGAAACAATAAAAATATTATTTAAAATGTATAGGGTTTATATTGACCCCAAATGGCATAAGAAAGTAATTGCTACGACATTTACATATACATAATGTCGAATGGCATACAATCATCTCTCTCTTAAAGCCGTTTTTGTGGATCACAAATTAGCGAATTTAAACCAAATGACTCAAAGCATGGTTAATACCTAATTTTTTTGTAAATAAAAAATTAACTCTCAAATTAAGGTTATTTATTCAAAATAATATGGCTCTTAGGGAGGTTCAAGTGATTAAATTAAAATGAGGAAAATTAAATTTAAAAAATTTAGAAGTTTAATTAATTATAGCTGATTTTAGAAGAGAGATTACTGTGTTTTGAGTGTTTCGTATACAAAAGTTCAATTCTCACTGTATATTACATACAATATACAATCAAATCTCTTGAAATTCTCTCTTATATTTTTCATTCGAAGAGTGTTAATTTAAAGCCGTTTAAAGTTTTTGAGATGAGTTTCTTAATTAAACAGCAAAAGTTTTTTTAATATATTTTGCAGAAAATATTTAACTTGGAAATTATGTATTGGAAATAATTAAAATTAATTTCATATACAATGATTGTTTATTAACTCAAGTATTTCCATTTTAAATACTAAACAAGCAAAATAAAGTATATACTCGTATATATATGAATTTGATATAAATTCGAAAATGGAATTGTGAATTTATTGTGAATTCGATTTACTCATTAATATTATTATTTAAAGGTATAGGAACTGCTATGTACTATAAAATTATAATAACAATTACATTGCAAGTATGTGTAGTGTATAACAGATAATATAAAATTAATAATAAATTCTTGGAGATAATTTATATAAGTTAATAACAATTTCTTAATAATAATTAACATTTTAAGAAATCATAAAATTAAAAACATTAAACTAAAAATTTGTTTTCTGATTCCTTGAAAATTAAATGAAATTGAAACCTTTTGAAATTAATTTTTAGGCACAATCAAAAATGTGTGCATCACAACGAAATCACGAAAATATTAAAGAAAAATTTTTTTTTTATAAAACTTTGGTTTTTTAATATTTATTTTGTTTTTTTTTTTTTTTTCAATTAAATGAAAATTTTTAATCTAGCTTGACAATTTTACATTCTCCTAACATCTCATATGCTAGTTGTACATATGTAGAATAGAAATACATGTATATGTATGTGTGTATAGGTATTTAAATATTTACATACATAAAATATATTTGTCTTCTATAATGATATTAAATTTTGTTTTTGTTTCTTTATTTTATTTTTTTTTTGGAAAAAAAAGAAAATATTCTTGAAATTTCTACTCAAATATAATATTTTCTTAATTCAAAAGAAAAACTCGAAAATAAAATTTAAACAAAAAGTAGATCTAATAAATTAATATTATCCACAAAAGGGATTTATGTACACATCCATACATACATACACATACATATGACCATATTATATATTTTATGAATATGTATAAATAAATTGTATTATGTGTGTATAAGTGTGTGTGCTCATTCACTCAAATTATGAGAGTTTTTTCTTTCTCTTTTTTCCCGTTTTCTTTACTCTTTGCTTTTTACTTTTTTCCTTAATTTTTATTCTTTTTTTAATTTTTAAATAATATAAAAAGGGTTTTGCCAGAAATTTGTTTAAACTAAAAATCAAAGAATAAACAAAGGAAAAACCAAAAAAAAAAACGGGAAAAACGAAGAAAAGAGAAAAGAGCAAAAACACACACATTCAATTTTGTTTTTCTTTTCTTTTTGTTTTTTTTCTGTTGTCATTCTTGGAAATTGAAATAAAAAAACAAAAACCTTTTTGCATAAATTCAAATGAGTTTTAATTAACAAATGAATAATATGGAAAAAAAATATCATGTGTGGTGAAATAAAACAAAGAAAAAGAAAAACAGAAGTAAAACATAGGAGAAAAAAAATTCTTAACAAACTCACATATACATATGTATGTACATTGTACTTTTGTACTTTAAAACGAATTTTTTTGTAAATTGACTGAGATCATTTCCCTTTATCTTTTTTGTTGTTTCTTTTTTTGTTTGATAATATTTTGTTCAAGAATTTAAAAAAATTATAAAATTTTTTATTTTTCAATACAACATTTGGTATGAAATGAAGTTTGCATTTTCAACGTAACACACATGGATATCAAACCACAGGATGAAAGTCAATCATTCTCATTTTTTGATCCAAAAATGTGTAATTTTTGAGTTGACTTCTATCTCTTGAAATTTGCTCTTTTACGATGATAAGAAGAATTCATCATAAGAATAATCATTACAAAGAGAGCAATAATCTTATTGTATAAGAAGAATAAGACAATACTTAAACATTAAACATTGTTCATTCATTTTGTTTGATAGTTGTGTTGTTTGGCCATCTCTAGATGGATTTGAACTCAATGCCCGAACAATTTTATTGTTACAAAATGGAATAATTACTATGAAATGCAAACGAAAATATGCATTTCTATATTAATTCCGAAGTCACTGACGTTAAAATTGTTAAAAAATGTAACAAATATCGGATCAGTTTTCAAGCAAAAACTCAACTTCTTTTAAGTCATTGTGAATTAGTATAAAATCAAAATTTTATGACTATGGTTAATAATTTAATCCGAATGCCTGAAAATTCACATTTTATTCACATCAAACAGAATCGACTGATTATAAAACAATATAAAAATTTTATAGAATTCAAATTAAATCAAACATAGAATGCTGTACGATTTACAAACAATGACTGACAAGATGCCTTTGAATCACATTGAATTTATTTCGGGAATTGAGTGAAATTACCTTATTGCCTAATAAAATTCGTTTAATCCAGCACAGAACGCAAAAATTAGCTGATTTATACATTAAAATGTTTAAAATTAAAAAGAAAATCAAATCAAAAAGAATTATTTTCAGAATTTTTAATAAATTTTTCTCAAACCATTTTTAATTCATGCCGATACTTACCCGTCCCTCCTATGGCACTAAACTAATGCAACATAAGCTGTCATTCTTTTATTCAAAATAATTTTTCTATCATATGTCAATTGAATTGTTCAGTTGTCACACTCTTGTCAACTATATAAAATTCTTGATATTTAAAATGACAATGGACGATATATAGAAGTTCAACCCCTTCAATTATAAATTATGTTACGAAGATATGCAAAAAAAAAAAATTCAAATTTATTTTTAAATTAACAAAGAATGAACAAATTGTTGAATTTGCATAAAAAAAATATTTACCTTTTTTTTTTTTTGTTGCTTTTTCACCATGATTAAAAAATGTTAAATTTGTTAAAAACCCAGAAAATTGTTTTTATTTCATATATTTAAAAAAAAAAGTAAAGGTATTGAATGAATGAATGAATGAATGAATGAACGAATGAATGAGTGACCTAAAATTTTCATACATATACACATACACTTATTTAACTATAGTGAAAAAAGCATACACAGCATCCAATCACATATATGTACATATTTGAAATCATACTTATATATAAGAGCATAAGTGTGTATTTAAAATGTTGTTATAAAATAAATGCTTCAATCCATGTGATTACAAAAAAAAAAAATATAAATTTAATATTATTTTTCATTCAAATTATTTGAATATAATAAAAATATATAAAAGCGTTGTTGAAATTAGTTGAATTTAAATATTAAACCCTAAATGTATGCAATAATGGGGATGAATGAGTGACTTCTTAAAAAACGACATTGACACACGGAAAAGGAGTAAATTATTTTTTTCCCAGCAGAAGTAGACATTTGGAATATTATTCATTTCATAATTTTATACAAACAATAGTTTGCAACTCTGACATAAGATGGTAGTTTTGATTCAAATAAAATGGGCTAATTGTTCGAATAACACCAAAAAACCTATACAAATTCTTTATAAAATATTGGATTCATAGGGAGCCGACTATGTCAAATTCTTTATTATTCGAAAAATATTATTGCAATTGCACGAGGAAAAAATTGGAGAATTTTAAGCGAAAATAAATTGTATTTTCTGGGGCTGTGTTTCAATAATGTTAGTGTAATTATATAGTAACTAACCCTTAAACAACCTTTAGTTGAATACCAAAAAATAAATTACTGAAAATGCTATTCGAATTCATTTAAAAATTTGCTGTTTCGGTCTCGTCGGTTTTAATGTCTTCGTATAAAATATTGCAGCTGCATAAAATTTTTAAATTGAGTAAAATCCAAATTCATTTTTTATTCAAAATTCCATTCCATTTGAAATACAGAACAGTCCAGAATGTTTTCAAAAAACAAATATTGCAAAATTCAAGAGAATGGTTCTAAAACAATTTTTTCTAAACAGAGGAGAACTTAATCTATGCAGTATTTCAAATATGACTGAAGAACTGCAAGGAGAATAAACCAATTTAATTACATAATTTTTTTTAAAAATTCCAGCTCATACACGAACCCGTTTTCACTATTTTTTTTCTCCCTCTCACTCTTTTCGGTCTCCCTTTTTTTTTTAGAATAAATTTCATATTTATTCAACACAATATCAAAATGTAAAAATTATATATGCAAAAATTTTTCATAATAAAATTTATTGATTAATCTGTTTCAAACACATCTCTCATATAACCCAAATAATTTTCATGACACTAGAATTAAAATAAACGATTTGCCTTTTCATCTTTTGATTTTTTTTCTATTAAATTGAAAAAAAATTTCATATTTTCATTTTAAGAACAAAAAAAAACAATTAAAAACAACAAAGAGAAAAAAAAATTTCATATTTGTTCAACTTTTAGCCCTCATAACATAAAAATGAAAATTAAGAAAAGCTCAAACAATAAAAACAAAAAATTTTTATTGCTTTTTCATTCAAAAAACATTGGTTATTGTTTTTTTCTCTCTCTCTCTCTCTCTTGTTTTTTTTTTCATTCAAGCAATAACATTAATATTTTTTTTGTCGATTTTTATCAATTTGTTAACTTTTACAAACAATATTTCCAGTTAAATAATTAATTTTATGAGAGAAAGCAAAAAAAAAGAGAATATTTTTTCTCTTTCTTTTTTTTTGTTGTTGTCGTGCAATAATAAAATAATAACAACTGAGATTAAAAATAAAAGAGTAGAATTTAAATATTTCAAATATTGACAAAAACTCTACCAACAAACCCAAATGACGTTTTCATTCTCAGAATACTTGTACATAATATAAATATAATATAAATCAATTGAATAGGCTGAATAAATAAAAAAGAATTGTTTGTACTTCATTTTAAATGACAAAAAAAGAGAAATAAAATTTAATTTTTACCATTTGGATTTCACCACAATATTGAATTCCGGCATCCTTTTTTTTTTCTTTTTGGTATATTTTATTAACAATTCTGAGAAAAAATTTTTTTATATATTTAAAATACACCTACTCTTCTTGACTTAAATAATTTCTCTTTCTGTATTTGAATATTTTGTACTGGAACTGATTTCAGTTTTACAATTTTTCTCGTTTTGAAAACTCCTTCTTTACTGAATGTTGGATACAGAATCAATCTCATATTAATATAGGTACACGAACTTTTAATATGAGAGAATTTTTCTCTTATTTTATTATAGAACATTGAACAAACATTAAACAGATATTCTTCCTTCATTGGATTTATCCACACTATTCATCTATATCTTTCTTCTCTTCATTTTTAAATTAAAAGTAGACACTTAATTTCCACACTACTGAGAAAGGTGAATATATTTTTAATTGTTTATGTGAAATTCAAATTAAATTTGGAAGAAAAACAAATATAAAATAAAAAGTGATTAAAATTTTATCACTTTTAATATAAACGCACATTTTTATATGAAATGAACAGTTCGAAGATCAATGAATCATTGGCAGAAAAACGGACACTTAAAAAATTTGTGTTTGTGCTAGAAGATTCTTAAGTTTGTCTCAAAATATTTTGAATTCTAATTTAATTGACAAATTACAAAATTACAAGTTTAATTTGTTATAGGAAAGAGAAACGAAACTTGTAAAAAAAATTAAGAAAATTAAAGAAGAACAGGACTGGTGTGAAAAGTGAAACAAGTTTTTTTAAAAGTAAGAGATGTTTGATTCAATAATTAGTGAAAGCTGATTAAATCTTGACTTAAATTTGTTGTTTCGAACTACTGTAATATTTTCGGATGAAAAAACGGGAAAATAACACTTTTAAGAAAATTTAATTTTTATCACTTCTTTAAAAAGTCCAAAAATAAATCAAAATTCAGATGAGAAAATTTTATGATGCAATAACAAATAGGTCATTTAATATTAACAATTTTTTTTCTCTTTGTCTCTCTCCAAACCTTGTCTTAAATAAATTAATTTATGAGAATGAATAAATAAGCGTAAAAAAGGAGTAAAAATTTTTTAATTCATAACCAACATTTTTTATACACTTTAAAAAAAGATTTTTAGTGCGGCTATCGCCGAAACTCTACTCTTACTTTACTTTTGTTTACGATTCTTCACTTCTCATTTTTATTTGTCACATTTATTTTTAATATTTTATTTGAATTTTTTTTTTTGTTACCCTCTTCATTTTTTTTAATTTCTGTATGTCCTTAATTGTTTTTATTATACATACGAGTATAATTTTATATAAAAAATCATATTTATAAAGGAATTGTGTGAATGATTTTTTAATATTGTATTGTAAATAAAAATAAAATAAAGAAAAAAATGGAACAATGTGAAAAAATGAGATGAAAAATAATCCGCCAATGTGCTGTTGCTGCCTGTTCATTTACCTCAGCATTAAAGGATAATTCAAAGCATGTATGTACGTAGTATAAAAAAAAAAAGCACAAAATTTTTTACCCAGAGTAATTAAGGGACTTTCATTTTATAGAACATTTTATGTACGTGTTTCATTTATAATTTAATGCAAATATTTTACACAATATTCTATCTGTGTATTCCAAAAAAAAAATAAGCTCAAATTTTTTCGAATTACTGTAATTATAAATTAGTTGTAAAAATGTAGTTTAATGGCCAGATTACATCAGTCTGGTATCTACTTTCCGAAACTATACTTCCAAATTTAATATAGTGACACAGGCGGTACGACTCTTTTTTTCGCAAATGTGCTATTTACAATAAATTTGGTATAAAACTAAAATTTCCATTAAACAACTCATCGCCCGAGTGCAATTTTGAACCCTTACGTGATTTTTGATGATTAATATTTAACTGAATGAAGAACACAATGTTATAGGTTTCCAAGGATGATCTTTCAGAATATGTAACTGTTTTTCGCTTTCTCATTTAATTGTGCAGATATTTAGAGTCCGTTTTTAAATAAATTTGGGGCACATTTTGACTTATATCCAAAACCGTTGGCAATATTTTATTAATTTGTTCACTTAGAACTGTTTCACTAAGAAGAAGCATTACGTGAAATTAATAATTTTGAGTAACCTGTTTTTTTAAACACAATGCTTACGTAGAAAAATCTCTCTTTTCTTCTCAAAATATTTATTTAAGTCTTGGATTTTTTTAAAAATGCACTATTTAATGTAATAAATTTGGTAGCTCTAAATTTATTTTTAACTATAATATAAGTGTAAGAATAATAAATAACAAAAAAAATATTAAAATTTAGTCAAAACACACGAAAAACAAAGACCAAATTTAAAATAACCAAACAACTTTTTCCATAAATAATAATATGTGGAGGAGGAACAAAAAGAAAACAAAAAAGTTGTTGATAAATTTTTAATTTAAAAAACCCCTTTTTTGCATATTCTAGAACACAAATAAAATTCAACGCGCAAGTAGGTCCATTTTTGCATTGCTTTATATGCACTTGGATTTTTTAATTATATTTCATAAAATAATTGAAAATTTTATATGATGTGTGTTATAAAATTCGTGATGCCAAACATGTGAAATGTAAAAATAATTTTCGAAATTTTTCACTTTTTCTAAGATGAAGATTCTGTAATATTTTGAAAAGTTGTATGATAATATATTTTTTAAAGAGTGGCTGAACTTAATACAAATTCGAAATTTCTAATACAAAAGAATAATGCACGTTATTGCAATCGGTTTTGTATTAAAAATTTATATTGAAAATTTTCAAGAGATTATACCAGAATCTCTCTTTCACATATTTCTAACTGAGATTTTTCGAATAACTTCTAAATTGTCTATACATTATGGCGAGTAAAAGAGAATTGAGTTCGTGTATTTTATTGAGCTCAATGAGTTTACGATTGAAAATCAGACTAATTGCTTCAGTGCAGTGCAAATTAACACTCAATCAAGAGAATTAATAATAATTGAAGTCATTGTAAACTTGTTACAAAATTTTTCATATAAATGTATGTAAAAAATTTCATTCGATAATCATAGTGTTCTAAATTGTTTAATAAGTAATCCTTCAAGTTTACCAGACTAACCATGGATGTAACTGAAAAATTATTTTTCCACATAAATTTCGGTCTTTAATTTATGTAGATATGCATGTATGTGCATATGTAATATAATTTCATATTTTTTTTATATTCCGTGTTTTATTTACTTTTTTAATTATTTCAATATTTTCATACGGTTGTTATTGTTATTTCACATTTTGTTAAGTCTACTTTTTATTTTACTTTTATTTTTAACATAACAAAATGTTATTGTTTATTTTTACATACCTTTTACCTTATATTATTATTACTTTATATATAATATATACTTTTACATATATTATTTATGTTTGTACAATTGTACACAATTCTGCTGTTCATCTTTTTCTTTTATTATACTAGTATTTATTTTGCTTTATTAAAAAACATAATTTTTAAAAAATGCACATAATATAAACTAAATATATACATATATATAAACAAGCTCATATATACAATTTCATAAATGTATAATCACTGTTATAACTGAGAAAAAGTGTAAATATATTTTTTATTTTTATATTTTATAGGTCCGTTGAATTTGTTGCATTAATTGCAGTTTCATGTACATTCTTCCTATTTATGCATACAAAAAATTTGAACAGTAAATTGCATGAGATGGAAATAAGATTGCAACCATCTGAATTATCAGCATTGGGATTAAATGGTGGCAATTCAATAATTAATGATGATGCAAGTAAGTAGCAATATACTATTATACAAACTATATATATAAAAAAATATTATAAAATAAAGTAGAAAATATTTGGACCTAGAGTAAGGCAAAAAAAAAAAAAATAATAAAAATTTATAAACCATAAAAAAAATGACCATAATTACATTCCGTATTCTACAAACAAATTCATAACAGTAATATTGTAAAAATATTACAAAAACAACAATAGCAATAAAAATGTGACTTTTAAATTTGAAATAAAAGAGCAAAGGACACCATTAGCTTTTAAAATTAAAGGAGGAAAAACGAGACAAGAACAAAAGAGTAAAGAAGAAAAAATTAAATTTTTTTTTTTTAATTTCATGTTTTTATTCGTGTATAATTCTTTTCTTATACCTACTTTATAAATTTCCTCTCCCTTCATCTCTTTGAGTTTTTCTCTTAATTTTTCTTTCATTCATACACAAATAATGTATAGTAGTATTTTGTCTCTTAATTGTACTTTTCGAACGTATATGCAATATTATTTATGATTTATTGTTTATTTTACCTCTTATTATTATATAGCTACCAGTAGTATAACAGTTGAGTCCCTTATATAATTATAGCTATACAAGTACAGTTGCAATAATAAAGAAAACAATTAAAAGACCAGTAGCTATCCATAATTGTTATAGAATATAAGTTTTCATGCTTAATTTTGCATAATTGCTAACATACGTATGAGTTGTGCACATTCACAATTTATATGAGGGTTTCGAACGAAAACTTCAAAAATTTGCTCAGATTAAATAAGGATTTATGCGCTTTTCTTTGAATTATTTGATTTTGTCTAGTCGTAATCGAAGAACCCAGGTCATATAATCTGTTTCGTATATTTTAGTTACTTCGGTTATATTTCTTCCCTTAATCACATTTAGAGGATTAAAAATTTTTGAAAAACAAAAAAATTTAATTATTTCTGAAGTTCATGACGATGCAAGTAAAATTATTCAAAGAATTTAGTACTTACTAAGTTGACAAGCATTAATAATCAGTGAAAATTACCGATAATCAGTAAAAGCTTTCAATCATAACATTATTTCACGCAGCAAAAATTTTGGCATAGGCGTTCAAATTACATCAAACAAAAATTGTTTAAAACTAGATTTTGAATAAAACTTTTTTCAAACCTCTTCTTGAAGCTCTTATTCTCTCTCTTTCCAAACTTTAGAGAGAGCGACAAAAATAATTGGTAGTGGTTAAGCTAATGACTCGGCTTTTATTTGTCATTTTAAGTTAGAAACTCGAATTAATCAATTATTTTGAATGAATTGGAACTGAAAACCTCAAACTTTTTCAAATACCATTCGTATAACCCTGTTTAATTTATGATTTTTCTTTAAAAAGAATTTTAATATAACCAAAAAATAATATACAATTATGTGGACAGTAAAACTATAACCACACTTTTAAATGACAGACTACTGCAAGAATATTGTGGTGAAAATTTATATTTTTTTTTTTACTTTAATATTATAAAAAAATAATAAAAATATGAAAAAAAAAGTAAATTGTGTTTTTATAAAAAAAAAATCTTATTTTTAACTTCCATTTTTTTTTTGTTCTTATGCAAAATAATTAAAAATTTATTCTTATATAATAAAAATTGTTTATTTAAATTCTGTCTACATTCTGCAATAAAATTCATTTAGCATGCAAATGTAAAACATACATTCGTCCCATATGCATAATTTAGTCTACATAAAATGAATATATTAAAAAAAAGGGATAATTAATTTTTGATATGAGATTGAAATCAATTCATGTGCTCCGAGTAGACGCAAATTATGCCTTTGTTCTATATAGAAATGTAATTTTTTTTTATATATTAAATTTAAAATTTCAAGATTTCTATTATTACTATGGAAGTTATAAATATTTGAGCCTATGTGTCAGTATTCTCTTTACACTGGAACTTGTCACTGTTTATACATACGAGTATTCTACGTTTAAATTCTTTAACATTTTATTGAAAAATAATTTAATTTTCGAAAAATTTCTCACAATATATACCTATATCAAATCTATACAAATTTTTACTGAAAGCATTTATAATGAGATTTTTTCATTTTCACCTTTCTCTGCCTATATGTATATTCTTAATATAATAACATTATCTCAATTCCCATTAGAAGTACATTATTATTCTTTGTTAAAATTAAATTAAAAAATTCTCACAAAGTTCTCAATTTTCTTTTTTTTTGTGAAAATCACTTTGTACTATTATTTCCTTTTAATCTTTTGCTATTTTGAAATAGACATTTAAGCGATTATAAAATAATAATACTCAAGACCCTTTGATCAATAATCTGATTTTATAAAAGGAAAAAAAAAATAATGGTTTCAATAATAATTATCTTATACGAGCCATTTAAATTGAAAGAAAATTTCATTTTAGTGAATACGGTATAATTTACAAAAAAAAAAATGTTTTTAACTAGCTAATTGGAGTTTAAGAAATGTTATTCAATTAACATTGTGTTAAAAGATATGTGCTATTAACGTATAATGATTTTTTAAAAAATTAAAGGTTTTATTCTAACAAACCCTTTTCTCTTCCCTCTCAGTTTCCCTTTCCTTTATTAATTTGTAAGAAAGATTAGTTTTAACTATAAGTTGCAAAATAAACTTAAAAGAGGTTTTCTGTTCCTTTCCACTTGCTTATACTTATCTTGTTTGTAAAATTTCAAATGTCAAAAAAAAATCAGAATGTGTACATTATATCATTGATGTAGGGCAGAAACCGATCACCGTGTAATTCTTGTTTTAATGTTAAATGTTAATGACTTCCCATTTACTTTAGAATTTTAGATATTTATATAGCTTATTAACTGTTGTTTCCTAATTTTAAATAATATTTTACAAGTTTAAAATAATTTTAAACATTATTTTAATCAATTTCGAATTTTTTTTTGCATATTATATAAAATATAAAAAATTGCATACTTTTAGGGAAAAAATTTCTAAACTCATTATAATAAGTTGAATTTTTATTCAAAAATCAATTTTTTAATATTTCACTAAATTATTTTCGATAATTTAAGAAAATAATGATTTATTCTCAATTTTTTTCCATCCTTTTCATTTCTATGAGAATTTGTAGTTCTATTATGTAAATATGCACAAGTTTCGAAAACAACACAAATACCTACCCAATTTTTAATTTACATTTTCGAAAACAAAAAAAAAACCTGATAGACATATTACTGTAATAAAGTATTTTTGCAAATAAAATTTCTATTTTTGCATTATAAATGAATTTTTAGAATAGAGGAACTTAATTTTTCAATATTCCCTAAAAAAAAAAAAAGAAAATATTCTCATATATGTATACTATATAAAAATACTTACATAATATACTTTAGTATATACTGATTACAAACAGAGAGCACAAAAAAAAAAAAATTAGATTAATAGCCACTTCAATAAAGAAAATTTTCATTATCCATTCTCACCACAAGAATATTCTTCAGTTAACATAACAAACCAGTCCAAACTCTAATTTCTACATATTTTTTTTGTTGTTCGTTTTGTTTTTTATGCTTCTCTTCTGGTTTATAAATTTAAAAAAAAAAAACAAAAAAGGAATTTGTTTTTTTTTTTCTCTTCTTCTCTTCTCTTTTAGGTTTTTCTATAATTCTTCTCTGTCTTGCCTTTTTTTTCATTTAAAGTTAGAAAATCATTAGGAAAATTTTATAAAATTCTTCTCATAAAAAACATTTATTTTTTTCTTCCTATTTTTTTTTTTTTTTCAATTTAGTACCAACCAAGCAAATAAATAGTTTCATCTAAGAAATCATTTTTTCTTTCTTGTTTTTTTTTCTTCATCTTTCTCTACGTTTTCCTGTACACACCGATATATATACACATATAAACACACTATTATATTGTATATAATGCAAAATATATAATATTATCCAATATATTAATCTAAAGAAAATATGTAGGAAAGAAAAGAAAAAAAAAAGATTTTTTTCCTATACTTTTTAAAAATTCTAAACATGTCCATGGTATCCAGATAACCTTATAATTTCAATGACCATATATGTATGTATGTTAGGTCTGTTATATGATATGTACACACGTTTTGGTATACAAGCATTGTATACCAAAACGAAAAAAAAATATAAAATATGAGTGTAAAGCCGGATGAGGATAAAGGTTAAAAAAACAAAAAAAAAAAAAAAAAAATGAGACAAAATACATAATCAAAATATGAAAAGAAAAAATGAAAAAAAGAAAAACAAAAAATAATCTTAAAACTTCCTCAAATAAAATAACAGTAAAGAACAGCATCAACAGCAATAATAATAATAAGAATAAAAAAATAATAGAAAAGAAAATTAGTTTCTTCTCTGTTACCTCGTTTTGTATTCTTCTCTTCTCTCTCTCTCTTGTCTTTTCTTCCTTTGTTGTCGAAATATACATATTGCATTTTATAATAATAAAAGCATAATATTAGGAGCATAAACTGCACACACATAATAAAGGCAAAATTATTAAAAATCAAGTTTTGAATTTTTGTTTTATAATTTTTTTTTAATTTTTTTTCTCATTTCAATGTCAAAAGTATTAAGCGTTGTCGCTGTCATCATCGTCATGAGTGTATTCTTCATTTTATTTTCCTTTTTTTTTTATCTTCTCAATTTTTTTATTAAGATCACGACAGTAAAAATATCAACCACGACTAGATAAAGTACAATCATGATGATAACAATAATTCTTCGTATTATAATATAGTCTCTCTTTCTCTCTCTCTCTCTCTCTCTCTGTCTCTTATTTAATATTATTTCTCATTATAAATTGAACATATTATTATGTATATTGTATATTCATATATTTAAGTTATACTACTGTATTGTTTTAAGAAAACTCTAATACAGGTTTATTACAAACTTTTCGTATATTATATGCCGTACTGTATTGTGTTATTATAAATTATATTGTAACACTACTTACTTAGAAACCTAAAATAACAATAAAACGTGCTATATGAAATTATAAATAAGTATAGTAGTGCTATAGTAATCGTATAGCACAATATACAGTTCTTAATAATAAATAACATTAACAGTATACTGTTATTGGGCTATTCAAATAGTTGTGTCGACATTATTATGTGCACACGTTTTTTATTTATTTATCCTCATTTTTATTTTTTATTTTTTCTTTTTTGTAGTTTTTTTTAATTTTTATGATTAACCTTTTAAGTTATACTTGCTTTTTAAAGTAAATCTTACTTTCTTTGAAGAAAAAATAATATACATATATAAATAGTATGCAATATACAATATTACTTACGGTATAGAAGCTAAGAGAGTATCTATATAGAAAAAATTCTGTGCATTTATAGTAGCCCTCAATCTGATAAGAATATGTGCAATTTAAATTTAGAAAAAAATATTCAATTAATATTAAAATTTTTGGTTATAACTTAAAGTTTTTTTCAAAAGAAATGCATTAAGTACAACTGATTTTCCTCCTTTGATGGCAGTGTACAATTTTCATAGCACTACCTCTCTTACATTTTTCTCTTAAATTTATACAAATTACATCTGCGTTTCAAACAAAACCTATAATATTTTTGCTACTTTCGCATATCTTCCCTACTTTGTGAGTTGGTTTAAAATCTGAGTTCCAAAATTAATTGTCAAGACACAATAATCATACTCATTAGTAAAATTGTTAACAAAAATTTACGATTTCGAATATTTTATAATGGCAGTACCATAGTTATTTAATTAAATTTCTTGAAGGACAAGTATTTCTAATAATTAATAACATTAAAATTCTTTGTTAGAGGGAAGCTCTAATTTGATTCCCTCGAAACTGAAGGTTCAATTTTTGAAAAAAAAAAACAAAAACTATAGAATTCTTAATCTTTAACGAATTTGCCAATTTTTGTTTGCAAACGTACAAAAATTCGAAATTTTTTTTAATGATAAATGAAATTTACATCCCTGGTTATTAAAATTATACACACATACTTGTTTAGTACATATAAAAAATATACATATATACACATAATATTTATGAAAATATTAAACTGTTGACCGCAGCATGTCATCTTGGATTAGTGAAAGAAAAATTTTATTTTTCTTTTTTTTTTTTGAACTTTCTATATAAATAAAACAAGAAGGAAGAAAACATAACCATAATACTAGTCAGTCGGCTATATAGCTTGTAAGAAGTTTTCCAGGTTTCCTTTTAAAAATTCTTTTCTCTGTTCTATTTGGTTTTTATGGTCAATATTTTTGTTTTTATTTTCAGAAAAGATTTTCTTTTTTTAATAAAAACAAAAATATTTAGAAAATATGTTGGGAAAAAAATAAGAACAAAAAAAAAAAAACAAAAATTTACAAGTTTCTGATGCAGAAAAACATTTTTCTCTTGTGTTTTTCTTTCTTTTTTTTCTTCTTCTTTTACATTTTCCTCTTGTTTAAACTCTGCTCCCTTAGTTATACAATAAATCTAATGCTAACTTAAAACCATCGTATTTAAAATTAATTTTTATATTTTCTGTTATTTTTAAAAACGTTTTCCTGCCTAAAAGCAAAACAAAACTATACAAAAAAGTAAATACAGATTTTTTTTTTTTTAATTTAAAAAACAAAATGGAGATGAAAAATAAATTTAGTTCCATGGAGTTTTTCTTAACAAAATCTTAATACCTATGGAAACGTTCTATTAGATTGTATGTGTGTGTTTGTGTGTTGTATTATAAAGATTTTGTTCTTTGTATTAGAATTAAAATAGAAAAATAAGGTTAATTAAATTTGATTTTCTTGTCACTTTTATACGATCTCAAAATATTAAATTAGGTGATTAAAGTTTTGACAAAAACAAAAAAAAAAAAGTAGCAATTTATTTTGCCAAATTTAAAACTTCACAAAATTAAATAATTGAAATTGTGACACAAATACTTTTAATGTCGAAATTTTAATTAAATTTTTTTAATTAAAAGCGTCTTTAATTCATTAATTAATTAAATATAGCGTTTTTTTTGCATATTCTGAAAAATTATAAAAAATTGAGATACAACACAATGTATTTGCATTGTTTTTGACAATGTAGTACAGTTTTCTTAAACCATTATGAACTGAATATTTTCAATAAAATGAGAAGAATGAGAAGAAATTTTACATTACAGTACAAATTTTACAGTAGATTTTTTTACATTTTTATGTAAGAAATACAAAATCGTAGTTTTTACTCTTAATGTTTAATTTTAACATCAGGAATTTGAATAATTACAATCATTCCAAATATAAATTAAAATTTCGAAATTGTTAATACGAAAATTTCTTACCTTGCTTTAGATTAAAGATGAGTATAACTCACATATAAGAATTTTTAATTTATTCTCACTTCAAATGTGCTATAACAATTTTAGTACATCAACATACAGTTCAACTAAACATTCTCATGCAAGTTATTGATTGAATCAAAATTAAATATATTTAAATGCACTTATTACATTTCCTCTCTTTATAAAAATATTGTCTTCTCACATATACGCAACTGAGCTGCAAAAAAAAATATTAATCTTAAATATTAATAATATATACAAAGTTATTTACTATTATTATTTTTAAATTATAATTACATTGATTACGCATAATTTTAAAAATAACTTTAATAATAAATTCGAATTCTCAACCTCTCTTTCTCTCGCTCTTTATTTATTATGTTACTTTTTATATTCAATTATATTCAACATCATGTCATGGCTCTTATTACTGTCAAGTAATCACCTAATATATTTTAAAATAAAATTAAAGAATGAAGACAAAAAAAAAAGAAAGTTTATTAATATAAATTAATAAAAAATAAAAAAATCAAAATGGGATCAATGACTAATAATAGTAGTATAACAGTAACAATAATTTTTTTTATTGTTATCTCAATAAATTTATTTCTAATATTAAATGATTAAGATGAAAATATAAAAACATGAAATTTAAAAAATTTAAAGCGTTTATGAACTTTCTATAATTTATAATGAGAAATTAAATAACAATTTTATTTTGTTATATAAGTTTAAATTGAACTCTTAATAGAGTGATTTCATAAAAATTTCATAAATTATTATATTCAAACACACATATAACTACACATGTTATATTTATCATGTAATTATTAATCTTTATTTAATTCGTGTTACGCCGCCTAACACGCACATTTAATCGATAATTAACGCAAAAAATCGTTTTCTATTTTATTTTCGTGTTGTTTTTTTTCTTGATCAAATAAGAAATAATCATAAAGTCCCTCCTACTGACTTCTCTATAATATCAACAGATGTCTACAAAAAAAAAATTTAAGAAATAATGTCTGTTCATATCTTGTAATAA
The DNA here is from genome assembly GCF_029603195.1 of Condylostylus longicornis. Classification (NCBI taxonomy): domain Eukaryota; kingdom Metazoa; phylum Arthropoda; class Insecta; order Diptera; family Dolichopodidae; genus Condylostylus; species Condylostylus longicornis. The sequence goes on from NW_026578116.1 coordinate 2,465,984, forward strand.
TTATGAGTAGTAATGACCATTACTGCGAATACAAAATGTAAGTAAAAAAAAAATTAATTTTCTTGAATTATTTTTATATAATATTTTTATAATTATGTAATTATCAATTTTATTTTATATATAATTAAAAATTGATTTTATATTGATATGGTGCTCAAAATTTGAGTTCGCGTTAATTCTTATCTGAGAACTTTTATTTACATTTTAATTCAATTTGAGTTCGTTATACCCGTAATATGTTTTGTACTGCTCTATGATACTGTTGGAAATATTTTAACTATGGCCAAAATAACACTGTCAATCGCAATATTAAGTTTAGGTTTAGATTAAAGTTTTATGCAAAAAACTGATGTGTACCTACGGTTGATGCGGTTTGCAAGGTACACATAGGCCAGTATAGCCAATTGTGAATACCGCCGGATTCACAAAATCCTCAGTCCTCACAAGAACGAACCCAAGTTTTTCAGAAACCGGCTAAGGCCCGTAGCATTTATTTTCGCCAAACCCGTAGTCCGTAAAAATAAAAATGACCTAACTCAAATCGCAATATTATGACGATAAGAACATTTAAAATGTAAAAATTTTAATGGTTTAAAATAATGAATTAAAAATCGCTCAAAAATTCTTACGAAATTTGCAATTCGCAAAACTAATTGTATGAAATTAAAAAAATTATATTAATATAAGTGTTACTAGGGCAGTATATTTTTAAAATCACCTGATTTAGATGATAATCTAACAATAATAAATAAAAATCGTGGAAATATTACAATTAAATATCCTATAGTAGTAATGATTTGAATCACCTTTGATGTGAATGTAAAAATTTACAAAATGAGAAAAAAACAAAAAAAAAAAAAATAATGTATTCATTATAATTATATGATTAAATTTAATTTTAGATTATCATTAATAATGTTAAGAGGTGTGTTTATCTAACACCTATAAACGTTTAAAAATCAATACGCAGCTACCATCATTCATACTACTAGACAATTAAAATTATTTCAAAGTGATAATTATATTATCCAATACGGTTTTTTCTATATTATTTTAAATGTGGTATGTTGCATATTAAATATTTAATTGAAATGGAAAATAGAAAATTATTAAGTAATAATTAAATTAATTACATTTCCTATTTATATTATGCTCTTCATTCGCTTCATAATTGAATATTTTAAAAATTTGGCTACTGTTAATTGAATTTTCATTAAATACAGTCCAACAAGCTTAATATCACCCAATTTAATATCACAACTCGGTTAAATTCACCAAATTTTTGATAAGAAAAATTTTCATATACTTTTATGCACATAATCGAACTCGCTTAATAGTTATTCGCTTTCAAATTCTTGGACATTTTTTTTATGTGATATTAAGTGTGTTCGACTGTAGATGTTTGGATTATGAATGATAATAAGCTTTTAAATATGAAATATTTTGCATACTTTTGGGCTACTCATTATTTGTTTATGCAAAAATTTTGATTTTAAAATTAATTAAACTACGTTCGGATCATTAAAATTAGATTCATACAATTCTCGTTGAGTAAAAATTCAATTGTTTTAAACAAAATTGAAAAATTTTCAAAAATAATCACATAGAACTTTATGAGTGTTATTAAATTACAAATTTTTAACACTAAGCGTATTTAATAATCTTCAAAATTGAAAAAAAACCAACAAAAGTGTATTTACATCTGAATAAATTTCTCTTTATAACTATGGAAACAATGTATTAAACAAATCCGAACAAAAATTTATTAAACAAACCTAGGTTATACACAAATCACAGTGTCAACATAAGCAATAACTGAATCACGACTATTTTACTTGTCTTCTATTGTCGCTTATCTTATCTTACTATAAACAACTTACAGCAACGAAGTTATAATTCAAAATTTTTGAAAACTTCGCCAATATAATAATTGCATATAGTAAAAGGATTTCCAATTTTAAATTTAAACCATTGCAATTAAGATTAATTTGTGCATAATGAGAAAATTTGGTAGCATTTCTATATAAATATTATTCAACTTAAGGCTATATTTATAATAAAATAATTTCATTATTATATTAGTCAATACAATATAATAATTACAGATGTATAACATAATATACATAGTGTATACCTAGAATCAAAAGATATATCCCACGTCTATGCGAAAATGGAAGATATGCAGGAAGAATTATAAAAATTAAGTGCTGCTCTTTGCAATCTCAATAAACTTTTGCTTTCTCAAAAATTTTGTAGCTGAAATTTTAAAATATGGCAATGAGTTTCATATAGAAATATTTGCATTTTTGAACAAAACAAACACTATTTTTTGAACCACAAAGAATCCTTACAAATCTTAAACACTCCGTACATATTTATGTATCAAGAGTAACTACATACATGTAAAGCATACTTACCAATGCGGCAATTCACAATAATTTAAAAATAATAAATTTTTTAAAATTCTGTGCAAATAAATCTCTTTATAACGTCATTTATTTTATATTTCGCCGCTTCTTCATCTTCTACTTTTTCTATACAATAAGAAAATCAACAATATAAAAATATTTATTTTTTATTGGTTAAATACCACGTTTTTATTGTTATTTAGTTTTTCATGCTTAAATGAATTCAAAAACCTCGCTTAAAAATAATGCACAGCAACAGAAAAAAAAAACAAACTTCGTCATTCAATTTTTCTCTTTTTTTTTTTTATTTTCTTGAGATCAAAATGATAAATAAAAATTTTATTCACGATTTTGAAATTCATAACGGCAAATAAAATAATTTTTCATTTATAAAAGCCATGGCACAAGCAGTCAACAAAGAGATAGCGAAAGAACTGACTGACATTGATCCAGGTGAAAAAAAAAAAAAAATTAAAAATTCTTTGTTTCTTCAACTTCTTACCAGCTGCTTCTTTGCTTCTTGGTGCTCTTTTTTTCTTTATTTTATTGTTGTCTCGCTTGATTCGTCTGCCTATTTGGGTTTTTTTTTTCGGTTTGTTTAATTTTTTAAATTGAAAATGGTGACGGCTAAAATATTTAAAGTAGCCAGAAAAATTAAATATTTCACTTGAATTTTTATTGAAATAAAGAAGATTTTATTTTGCTAGGAGAAGAAGAAAAAAAAAAAACCATCATTGTTGCATTGCACGGCAATTTTATTAAAGGTTCGTTTAATTTTGAACCTTTATGATTTTTATAATATTTCTTATTAATTTTATTTTCCTTTATTTTGTGTTTTTTTTTTCTCTGTGTTTTGGCCTTTAATTTCAATTTTAGTTTTCTTTTTATTTGAACAAAAGATTTATTTGGTACATCATCAAGGTCATCTAAATCTTCTTGAGCAATCTTCTTATAAAAATTGTTTTTTTCTTACTTTTTTAATGAAAATAATTTTATGCATTGAAAATTGAATTGTTATATCTAGTAATTAAGCTATTTAAATACGGTATGGCCTCTTCCATATTGTATGATTTTCAATGATCTGGTCTAACATAAATTTTTATTTTTAATGGTATTGTTAAGGAAATTCTGAGCTTTCTTTATTTTAATAAATATACACTTTATAACACGAATATTTACAATTTTCATATTATTCCAAATGAAATCATCGGGTATTCATAAATTCAGCAAATAATTGACAATCTATAAAAGAGCCTCTGCAGAATAGTACTAATAAATACTAAATAATTAATTCAAAATTGTGTGATCTCTTAAACTGAGTTTATTTATCCGATATACATATACAATTTATTAAAATAGCTTGTAAGGTTTTCAAAATTCAATATTTTCTTCAAAATAATTTGAATTTTTATTGTATCTTATTTGGATTCGCATTCTTGTTTGAATTTTTAGGAATTCTAATTCCTGTTCCGGAGACACTTGCAACCACACCATCTTACATATCGACAACACTATTATAACAATTGACAACACTGATTTAAAAAAAAAAACCAAACTGGAAGCATAAAATTCTAATTTTTTGTTTTGATTTCTTTTTCACCATTTCACAATTTTTCAACATAAATTTTCCATATTTCTCCTGTTTCTTCATAGTGAGTAAATAATAATTGTAGTATTTATGATCTAATTGAGATTGCCCTCAAGCTAAATATTATAAACAGAGACGATTTAATTTTGTATTCTCCCTTTATAAAAATATTTATCATAAATTTCAATAGTAAACGAAAAAAAAAATATTTTTATTTTATTCAAAAAAACAAAGTTTTTGTTTTTCATTTAATTTTTCATGTTTTTTTTTTTCTTCAACTTATTATTTTCGATTTAAATCACCTTTCAATGAAAAACAAAAAAAATTTTCACAGCTTTCGTGAGATTTACTCTTGTTTCATCATTTTCATCATTATCAATATCATCATCAGTATATCTTTTGTTATACTATGACTAAATATTCCTACTCTTAAGGCATACTTTTTGGCGATATTTTACAAATTTGTATAATATAAAATTTTATATTAAAAGTTTAGGGTATATAGACTTATCTTTACCGAAAATAATTTCTTTTATTATTCTTTTGAATACAATAAACTCAATCAATAATATAAAAATTTACCCAAGAAAAAAAAAATTAGATAAGTATAATCTGTTATATATGTATATGCAAGTAGAAGGTCGAGAAGGTTATTTTTTTCGTGGGTACTTCATTGAAGGTGATTTAATAGTATAGTTTATATTTTAGGGAGAGATCCAAAAAAAAAAAAAAAATAAATAACATAACGAGATAAAAGTTCAAGGTCTCGTTTTAATTCATTACTTTATTTTGTATGGGTGGCAAATTTAAGAACAAAAGGAAAATTTATTATATTTTTTTTTAATTTAGTCGGTTCGGACGTTCAGTATAATATTTATACAACTTTGTACAAATTTATATTATTATTTATGTGGTTATGCATGTAGAAGAGACTAAAAAGAGGAGTTTCAATAATTTTTTTTTTTGTTTTATTCTTGAAATTTAATTGGATTTTTGTTACTTTGTTAATTGTTTCCACCTATTAAGGTTATAGACAAATAAATATATAAATTAGTGTATATTAAAGCAGATATATGCAACATTACCTACATGTTGTATTTAATATTTCATAATAATTTGCTTAGTATGTACATACATATTAAATAAGTTCTATATTTTGAATTGAAAGGCGATTCTCCTAATAATAATCAATACTACGAGTACCATAATAAAAAATGAGAAAAAATCATTCCCAAATATTTTTTGTAAACAAAAATAAAGTTGGGTCAAACCAATGGTTTGTATAGTAGCACTTTTCCCTTCAACAAGTGAAAATACTGCTTTTAAATACAGTCTATGTATACCTATCACTCTATTAAAATTATTTTCATTCATATACAAAACTATTTCTAGGATTGCATATTTTTAGGATGAACGATTTATGCAGTCTTTGAAATAAAGCAAAAATTAATATAAAGTGGGGTTAACATAATGCTCGATTTTAAGGGTTAATTGTGTTAGTTAAGAAAAATAATTATATTTTTTAATATCATGGAAATTACCGTTACCTTTTTGTGTTTATAGAAGTTTAAAAAAGCTTGCGTTTTCGTAAATATAAAGTGTCAAAAATTCAAATTTTAGAAATTTTAAGAGGCGATAACTTGAGAGGGGGTGGAGATGGAAAAAAATTTTCTTCTAACGAAATAAACTATTTGTTAATGTCTAAAAGCTTCTACAGGTTGGGGTCTAGAAGAAAAAAGACATCAAAAATTTGGAAAAAAAGGACTTTAGATAACGGTAAATTTGAACGGCCATTTTGTTTTTTTAAAGTTTACCAGTAGTATACCGCGCTAGGGGAAGCAAGCCACTGCCTTTCTGCGTTTGCAAAATTTCAAAAATGCTTATGGTTTCATTGCAACAAATAGTTAAAAAGGGCCATTTTTAAGGTTTTGGAGGGTTATAACTTCTAGGGGGGGAGATAGGTAAAAATTTTGTTCTACAGAAATAAGTTTCTAGTAAAGATCTATGTACGTATTAAATTTCAGCTTTCTATCTTCAAGGGTGTAGAAATTTTGTAAACAATAAAAGTGTCCACGGACAGAGTGAAACTAATAAGCACTTTTTTTCAAAAAATTTTTGGAAAAGTGCTAAAAATGAGAAAAAATCATTCCCAAATATTTTTTGTAAACAAAAAAAAGAGAACAATATTAATTTAAGACTTTCTAAATCACTATTAATTTATTCTCTATATATCAATCACTCTCTTCTTCTCTGAAATAATCTTCAACTCTCTTTAACTATTGCATTAACGCATTACTATCGTAAATGTTGTATAATATTTATTATGGCACTAGTACAAAATGATTTCTTTAAAAAAAAACAAAAACGACAAAAAATAAATTTTTAATTAATAATGAGAATTTTAATTTTTGTTTTTTCTCTTTAATATTTGGGTGTTTTAAGAAGAAAATGTTAAAAAGGAAATTTGTAATGTAAAATTTTTAAATGAGAGTTGAATGACTTTCAATGTTAGATGAAGAAAAGAAAAAATAGAGCATTACTAATTAACTATTGAATTCTTTTATCTTAAAAATGTTAAATAATATAAAATTTTTAATGTGAATTTTTTTTATGATAATTTTTTTTTTTTTCATAATATTTTGTTTACAAAATTTTTTTGTATATCCATGAAATATGGTTTGTTTTTCGAATTTTTTTTATAGATTTTATTTTGCGAAAAATTCCATAAATTTCCACTCATAAAATTCCAATTTACATTTTTACGTATAGCTAGTTTCTTTATTTTGAATTGAATTTTTTGAATTTTTTTTTTCTTTTACATATGGATTTCATTAATGTTATTTAATTTAGCATGAAATATTTTGTTTCTTTTTTCTTGTTTTTGAAATTGCATACTTTATTTTCACGCTCATTTGGAATTCATATTTTGTATTACAGTTATATAAAAAAAAAATATAAAAGAAATTTAGTTAATTTTGAAAGTATTTTTGAATAAACAAAAAAAAAATATGTGGGTATGTATGTGAGTACATTGTGTATAAAATGATGAAAAGAAGAAAAAATTAGAAAAACAAAAGAAAATTGCAAACAGAAATTATATAATTGAATCAAAGTGGTTAATTTTTTTTTTTTTTTCCAAATTTAATTTTATTATATAAATTTTTGTTTAAGAAGGAATTTATAAAATTATTCGTAATATTTGATAAATATTATGTAATTGATAATAAATTTTTAAAATAAATTCTTATTGCATATTTTCTTGTAATTCCAATGCAAATTCTTTGAATTAATTTTGGATTTAATTATGTGATTAAATTTTGTTATCATTATAATTATTATTGGAATTAATATTTGTTGTTGGTAAGGAGTAAGGAGCAACAATAGTACAATTATAATATTAGTATTTATAATTAAGCCAATTCTAATCAACAAGGGCAGAAAAAAAAATTAAATTATACGAGTAATATATATATATATAATGATTATATATTAATTGTTAATTTAAATTCTTGTTAAATGTTAAATTGTATACCGACGCAAGTACTTGAATATCAAAAGTTATTAAATACTACTTCTATTTTAGTTATTTAATAATATTCTGGACATTCGTATAATAATTATTTTAATTTCATATAAATTAAATAATTGTGTGCAAGAAATACCGTACAAATAATATACAAACAACAGTAATATACAACATAATTTTTTTGTATACACGCATGTATAGCCAACAATTTATTAAACTAATTAAATTTGGGGTATAAACTTTCGTAATATCCACTCAAACTTTTAAAATATTAAATAAAAAATGTATTTTTAATAATTAATATTTATTTAAAAAAAATTACAATTATGGTATAATGCAGTGTTACCATATAGTGGGAAATTTCCCATTTTGAGAGAATTATGAAGGCTTCAAGGGATAAAGATCAAAATTAATGGGAAATTTCACTCAAACATGTCGTTTTTTTATCATTTTCATTTTATTTATAATTAACTTGTAAATTCTTATTTTAAATTGAAATTTTTGAAAAGAAAATAGTTTATACCATTTTTTTATTTTTGTAGTACCAACCAAAATATTCTTCTCTTGACAGTAACAAAAAAATATTGACTGATTGACAATTGATATGTATTTGGTTTCATTTTACATTCGAATTTGACACTTGATCAAAAATAAAAAGTCTTATTATTTATTTTGAAGCTCTTTAACTGATATATATTACTATTACTTACATTGCAACTTGAAATTACCTGTGTTAATTATTATTATTAACTCTAGTTATGCAATTAAATAAATGCAATGTTTGTTAAATGATTAAATGCGTATTTTATTTGAGTATAATGCCAGATGTATGTATGTGTATAAATAAAATATTTCCTAAAGGGAAATTATATGTAAAAAACTAGAATTTGAAAAGGGAAAAAAAGAGAGTTTTTGAACTAATGGTAGTAAATTGAGCAAGAAATTAGTTGGTAACACTCGTGTAATAAGTCATAAATATTTAAGAACATGAAAATTTCTCTTAACGCAGTAATTTTTTAAATGTACTCATAGTTTTTAATTATAAAATTTTATATTTTATATTAATTGTAATTACATTTTTAATAATAATATGGTGTTGGTATAAGGAGTAATAAAAATTTTTGTTCAACAATACATTTTTAGTAAAGTAAAGCAAGCATCATAAAATAAATCTACACAATAATTATTAAACTATTTCTAAAAATAGATAGGATACACACATCCTTTAACTATTCGAATGTATAAAATATAGTCTTATAATTATACTACACATTAAATTTATTATTATATAATTAAGAAATACATAACAAGTATTAGTAATTATTTTAAAAATTATTAAGTATAAAAAAAAATATATTTCATTTCTGTATAATCTATTTAAATTAAAAAATCTTAATATCCCAATACATACTTCCTTATATATAAATAATTCCAGATTCTTATATCAATGCACAAGAATTAAATACAAATGTATATATATATGTACGTATGTACAAATAAATCCAAATAGGAATATTCTAAATTTCTATGGTAATCTATAATAATTATATGTAGAAACAAAAATATAAAAATCAGAGACTCAATCCAATTATTATTATTTTTATTTTCTAAATACTTTATAATATTATAATTGCATATTGCATATTATAATTGGATAAATGTATGTATATCCATATAATAATCTAATAATATTGTGAGTTATCAAGAAATTACATAATTAAAAAAAAAAAATTTTTAAGATTTTTTCTGCTCTGTATACACACATATAGAAATTTTTTAACTTCCTGATAATATTAAAAATTTTAACAAATAATTATTATATTTTTTATAAGGGTATAAAATAAAATAGAATTGAAGCTTAAAACCAATTATCATTATTATTGTGTATAAAGTCACAGTATTCTAGTATATATGCTACAACTTCTTTACTTCCTCTTATAACAGATTTATATAAAAGTTTAACATCATTAAAAAAATTTGCATAGATAGATGTATTTCTATTTTTATTTTCTTTTTTTTTTTAAATAATTTTTACTCCATTTCTGTTAAATAATATACCTACTATATAATAAATTCTATTTTCACTTATTCTTGTATTATAGACTTTGATTTTCTACTTTTCTTATTTTAAATCTGAGATCATTTTTAATCACAAAAATTTCATTAATAAGCTGTTATTTAACAGACTGTTCCTTATTAACATACGTTATATATAGCCAGTAGAAGTTAACATTAATAATCAGAAAACAACTAATTTGCAAAAATAACAGAGAATTTTCTCTCGTACAGAGATATTACTACAGTTTTACTTCGAATGTAAATCTCGAATACGAACTTCAGATGTAAATTTCCTGGGCTTAATTTAATAAAGTTAAATAAATTTGTATTGAAGAAGAGAGAGTTGAAGAGAATATTTAAAGAGAAACTTTTTTCCATAGAAAGAGAGCTTATAAGATCAATTTTGTTTACAGTAATGTTATTTTACGTGTAAGTCATATTATTGTAAAAAATTTAAAGTGTTATACATATCTATTATTATTTATTTTTATAATTCTAATTGTACTATCATGATCATGAATAAGAAAATTTGAATTGAGATTATTCAAAAATATTACTGTAATAAATTAAATCAAATTAAATCTCTTGCAGTCAATGTAAATCTTTTGGAATATTTCAATGCAAATTTCTTGAAAATCTCTGAATTTTCAGTTCCATTTTTGACAAAATTAATTATTAAATAAAGTCTTCTCTCAGTTTTCTACAAAAAAAAAGTTATTCTTAAAATTTAACAAAATAAAAAATATTGCATACTTTTGGGGGAATTTTTTAGAGAAATTCGCTTAGTGCGATTATTTAATAAGATATACCACTAGAATACAAAATTTTCTTTCCATTCCATTTTCATATTATTTTTTGTTTTCTTTGATTTCACTCAACTATTTTTCTTATTTTACTGTATATGTGTATACTTTAAGGAAATAGATAAACTAAAGAAAGTAAAAAAATACTTTACAAAATTAGAAAAAACATGTATACGAGTATGAATATTATTCAATTCTTTTTTTATTCATCTATATAATCAATTAGAAAATTCCCATTGGAATATTATCAAGAACTTAATGAAAATTAAAAGAAAAATTCCAAGTAAAATTTATTTTACATGTATAGATACATGTAATTGTTATACATATAACATTTTTTGTTTATTTCCAATTTCCTGCATATAGCGACATCTTAAGCAACATAAGTGAAACAAATTTACAATTCAAATGTATATATAGAATAAATTGTATAAGGGAAATTGCAAAAATATTTTCTATTATACGAAGTGCACTCAGAATATTCTAGTATATCACTATATATAATATATGAAAATGTAATACCGATATATTCACATTCCAACATCTTTATGTATGAACTTATTACCTTTTCATATCTATGTGAATTTACACATATTTGGTTTACAAAAATATAAAAACATCTTTTTGAAATATTATTGTAAGAACCACAAAATTAAGGTCTTAGATTAAAGCAGCTTATTTATGTTTTTCTTAGATATTGTCCTATTGTTATACACATGAACATTGAATTGTAATTTATATTCAAATATTTTGTATGTAGAAATGTATAATAGTCATATTATTACCTTAAGAACCACCAGAACTGAACCTCAGTATAACACTTTACATATACAATTGTATTATATTTTATTATATTTTGAAGGTGGTGCGAACATGCATGTGTACAAGCCACTTTTGTGTTACGTAACATATTATATTTTCACCAAAATATTAAAATATAAAATCATATTTTATTTTTTAATTAGATCTACAATTTTATATACACGCAGATCAGAACCTTTTATCTGACATATAATATATATATATATACATTTAAACTGCATAATACTATCATATTATTATACTTTCACATAAATACAATATTATGTTTACATGTATTATAACAGAATAGTAATCAAGTTGAGTATAGTAATCAAGTTAAGCATTTTTAATTCTTTATTATTATTTTCTCTTTTATTTTAATTTAAGAGTATATGAACGTTTTTGATTATAACATAATAAATACTTTAAAAGAAAAAAATTAAATATTACTATATTCTTATATACAAGTGTTATATTATGTTATGTATATTAATATTTTAATTATGCATTGAATATACTACTAATATGAATTTTATACCACTTAACTGCAGGATATAATTCTGAATAGTTTAATGTATGTAATGCAAAAAAAAAAACTTAAAAGAAATAAACCTTTAAATACTATGTATAACACAATAATAATATGTTGATCTTAGCGAAAATTTTTCTAAAGCTATCCTTCCGTATATTACATGATAGATATATAATTTGTAATATAATTTTAAATATGTTTAAACTATTATACAAGTATACACATTACATTTATGAATATTATAGTCTAATGCATTCATTCAATATTATCTCTTTGCACAAAGGAGGCCAGAGACACTTCAAAAAAAAAAAAAAAAATTGTTACACTTTTATTATATCACATATGTCTATATGAGCCCATAATATTTACAAGATATGTGATTACTTACTGTATGTATACTCGTATATGAATTCAGAAGTATATACAGTATATGAAATTAAACAGGAATTAAAAACTGGGACGACATCTAAAATATTTTGTAATTATATTTTATTTCATGTAATTATTATAATATAATTAAATTACAGTAAAATATTATTATACTCATAACATTTTATAATAAAAATATTGTTAATAAATCAGAGTATACGTTTACTACAATAACAGACTATAGGACCGAAAACAATTCATATATTTATGTAAAAAGCATAATTCATTTTATATAATTACTATATTATATTTTATATTATGTCCGTTTTTACTAAGTATTGTATATATAAACTAGGACATATAGGTTAAAGTATGTGATTCTTGAATACTTACGGTATATTTCTATTTTATAAGCATATAAGTTGTCCCAGTTTTGTAAAATTTAATTAAATTTTTATATTCTATAAAATTCAAATATAATATAATATTATTATTATAATGTTATATTATAATTAAGAGAATCCTTAAAATTTTATATGTGAATTTATTGTTGAACTAAATTTCTAATTAATACAAGATATGAAACGGAAATTCATGTTAAATAGAATGTAGGAATACGAGTATTATAAAATGAAAGTTGGTCTTTTAGCTATAAACTTCAGTATAATATTAACAATAGTATAATAGTTTTACAAAGTAAACATTTTTTTTTGTAACATAAAAGCGTTGTAATTCATATTGTACCCACTCATATGGTATAGAAACTATGTATTCTTTAAATTACTATATGGTTAAGCATAACATTTTTAATAAAATCAAAAAAAAATTCTCTTAAATTGATTTAGAAAATATATTTTTAATTTATTAATTTATTAAAATTTCATATTACTCTCTAATTCTTAAAATTGCCCATTTACAAGTATAACAGTTTATTTCTAATTATTTAATTTTTTTTTTTGGATGGCTGGACAGCCTATTCTTTTATACATTATAATCTGTTCTTAGACAAAAATAATAAAATTTAAATCGACCTACTTTATTATACGCGAGATAAAGTTAATTTATTTTTAATATTCACATTCATAATTATAAAATAATAATAAGAGCAATATTAAATCTGTAATAAAACAAAATATACGAGTACAATATACAATGAGAGCAACACTTTCAATTATTATAGAACTTTAGAGGATATTATACAATATGAAAATATAATTTTAACATTTTATGTATGTATAAATAACTTCTACACAATTGTTCACACAAGCCACATATAATCGATAATTTAAATTTTAAAATTGATTTTCTAACATCCTCTCTCAATTTTTCTCTCATGTAATGAAATACATGTATGATACTCATGGAATAATATGGAATAATAATAGTGAATGTATAAATATCTAACATACTTTGAATATTATTTTGAACATTTGTTAATTTTCAATTATTAAGTGTATTATATAAGGTGTTTCGCATAAGGTAGCAAATAATTTCATGTTAATGGGTTGAATGGGTTACCTTTAAGATTCCATTGCAGGGCATCGATAAAAAAAATAAAAATTCTGACATTGACGAGCTCCAGCTGGAAAATAATAGGTTAGATCAAACTGATTGCAAGGCCGAAAATGAAGAGCAATCGATTGCCTGTAAAGCAAGCCACCAATGGTAACTCTATGCCGCGTGATTCGGAAATTATACCTGTTTATATACATTCAGGAAAAATCTAGTGCTTTATTTTTTTAACAGACTGTAGCTCGGAAACGAATATATCTGCACAAATTCTATTTTTCGCCACGTTTATGCGAATCATCCTGTATGCATAAGATATTGCCTGATTACATTTTATTACAACAAAACAATAATTTTATTAAATAAATTAATTTTTATATAAAAATAATTAAAATTTTATTAATAAAATTAATAGAAAACATTCTTTTTAAAATATTTGATATTTAATTTAATTTTATAAAATTAATATTTTTTGAATTAATTTTTAAAAAGGATTTTTTGTTTTTTTCCAAAAAAAAATTATTATTATTTAATTGTTAAGTACATAAGCACCCATAAATTATACTTAAAGAGTGTTAATAAATTGGAAATATCCGATAATGTTCTGTTCAATTACTTATTGAAATTAACGCTCTGTGTATATACTTGTATAATTAAATAATTAAAATACTTGAATATTAAATTTTCAGTGTTTCAAAATACATAAATACTTAAAATATAAAAATATTTTAGCATTTGACACCTTCATTACCACAAAATTTTTAAGTCTTTTTTTGAATGAATCTTGTCAGTCAAATACACCTAACCAAAATAAACCAATATATTGTTTTGACGTACACTGCGTCCTGATAAAGATCTATTCGAAACTTGCCTCGTCAGTCACACTTGGAATATATTTTTTATTATTTCGAGAAACTGACGGTTATTCTAGGTTAAACAAGAAAAATTTTGAGTGTGAAATAGGATTTTTCTGATTTTTAGATACTTGCTAAGATAGTTCAAAATCGTTGCAGTGGTGGGAACGTGCGAAATCTTTTTGACTAACGTAGCAGTTGGAGTGGTAAGAGCGTCTTTTAACGAAATTAACGAACATTATTGTCTAAAAACAAATTTATATTTCATTTGTTTTTATTTTAAAATAGATTAATTTCTTTGGTCTAGTTTTTAGGAATTTAATATAAATTATTAGCAGTATAGTCATCCATAAAATTTAAATTAAATTACATTAATATTAAAATTTTAATAAATTTATATTAAAATATACAGCCCAATTATCTTACTATTTAAGAATGATATAGAATGGATGATGTCTAAATTTCATAAAATGTTATTCTAAAAATTAAAAATTCCCTCACATTTATTACAAAATTTCTTATATAATATTCTAAATTTTTTTTTTTTGTGAATTAACTATTCAATATTAAAATTAATTTTTATTTTTTTAACTCTTCAAGAAAACTGAAAATTACAAATAAAAGGAAATATTAATTTCTGTGCACAGGGTGTCTCACATAAGGTGGCAAATAATTTTAGAGATGATTCTTCAAGATCAATTTCCTTCAAAATATTGTATGAGTGTGGGCTGTGCAGATATACTCGTTTTCAAGTTACAGTCTTTTGAACAAAAAAGAGGTCTCAGAGAGATTTTTCCTGCATACAACAAATGCTTATAACTTCAGAATGGCGTGACATAGAGCAACCATCGGTGGCTTGTTTTCCAGGAAAATCTGCTACCTTTTTCCAACAGGATTTAGCTAGAAAACGAGCACATTCACACATCTTCCACACCCATTTAATTTTTTGCTGGAAATTCATAAGTAATGACACTTGTAAAAGTTCAATCTGTTAAAACGAAAAAAATTTTTTTTAAATTTTTCTTTTAAAATAAATTCTTTTTATAAATTAAATATTTTATTTTTACTTAAAAAAAAAATAAATTTATGATACTTTAATTTTTTAAGATGACAAATAAAAATATGCTTAAATAAATAGCAATTTATTATAATTTTATTCTAAAAAAAAAAAAAAATTAAGATAAAGAATCCTTCAAAACACAAAAAAAAAATGAAAATCATATAATATAATTATTTTTATTTACCTTTACCCATAATATAATCTAGAATTTCTTAAAAAAATATAATTTTTAAAAAATTTTTTCTTTAATATATCAAAAAAAGAAAAAATGATAAAAACACAGAGAAAAATTTTTATTATCATAATTACACTTAACAATATTATACTTTATTTTTTACCCTATATATATACATAATAATATATATATATACTCGTACAAACAATATCAGCATGTACATAAAATATTATATAAAAAAATTTTCCAATATCACTTAATCTTCTCAATTATTATTAAAATAATTCATCTAGAACACTTCTGGCATAATTTTCATTTCCTTATGCAAAGATTTTCTTCTTTATTCATACATACTTCACTTCTCATATACATATATAAATATATATATATATATATATCAAATCTATTCTATATAATAATATGCATTTGTGTGTGCGTATATATGTGTACTTGTTCAAAAATAGGAAAATTCATTTACCTTTGAAATTATCGCAAAAGAAGTAGAAAAATATTATATGAAATATACTTAATATACATAATATATATGCACATGTATATAAAGGTGTATAAAACATTGTGCTTCAAAAACCAAAAAAAAAAAAAAAAACAGAAAAAACCAGAAGAAGAAGTAGAAGAAAATAAAAAAATCATTGACTCTTTTATTGAGTCTATGTTAAGAATTTCCTTTTTTTTTGATTTTTGTTTTTGCACACCTGCCATTCTCTTTTACTCACTCTTCCTCTCCCTAGCATAAATTTTGTATGCAAAACATAAATTTTACCTGTACTTGTGGTTTTTTTCTTTTTTTTTTTTTTACTTACAATAATAATTTTTTTGTTATATAGAATGAATGTGTATGTATACATAATGTAAACTGTTACTGTTATCATTATTATAACAATATTCGTTACAAATATAAAAATAAGAAATTGCTAATAATGCATTTAAGTTCATAAATACTTGCATACTTGCATATAGTAATACTGTATAACAGTAATATTTGCATAATTGGAAAGTTACTTTGCAAATATATTCAATGATTTTTACGTTATATATTTGCAATATGAAATCGAAAAAAAAAGATTTTTTCAAAAAAAAGCCCCAAAAGAAAAACTATTACAGATTTTTTTTTTTGTTCATTCTCTCAAGTTTATGTTAAACGTTTACGTTTCAATGATATACCAATGACGTATTCATTTAATAATGAAAAAAATATAATAACATTCAGGCAATCTGTTACAATTGTGTAAAATAATATTTAAGGGCAATTTTTGCTTGAATTGGTAACAGAAAAATATTAAAATATGAGTAAATTTGATCCGACTTTATTGTAAATACTCACAACGAAATTCTTGTATTATAACGTCATAATTATTACTACGACATAATGCAAGTATTTACCAGAAAGTTAATCATTTGTACTTCTACATTTTTATAAAATTATGTTGTTGCTATAACAGTAACACTTAAGTTAATTAGTTACTTAACTTAACTACTTACAGCCTAATCGTGTATCTCATTTTTTTAACTAATTTTGTATTATCATGTTTAAAAACAAACAAAATATGCAATATGAAATAAATCTTCTCACTTGAAAATTACACTATTCTCACTTGGCGAGTAAAATACCGAGACACAGGATCAAGATCTTATTATTAAAATTATTTTAAATTTTGGATATAAATTACTCATGAACAGAATTTTTCGATTTGGGGTGAGTTCTTCTTCAAATAAATTTTTGTAGTTTCAAATTACTTAACAAAAACCAAACCAAAACACAAAAAATTCGTTCAGTATGCGATTTTTAATAATTATCACTTTCTTTTAGTAAAAACTAAAATTGCAATTGCACCTAAAAGTATGCAATTTTTCCCAAAAATTTCTGTTTTTCTCGTTTTTAACTAACTTTCAAATTTGAATTCATAACAAATAAATTTCTGTTTGTAAATTTAATGAAATTTATTAGAAAACGGTATTTTTATTAATAAAACCCAGACAAAAATAGTGAAAATTTCCAAATGTGGAAACTCATAATATGCTTACAAATCAAATCTTTTAGAATAACCATCAAATCTTTGGTGAAGAATTAAAAAAACCACACTTAATATTTTCTTCTACGACATTTTCAAAATATCATTTCATATTAAAACATCATAAACACAAGACTCCGTCACTGAGATTCCCACAAAACTATTATTAAATTTGAGTTCCGAATAAAATTACTCAATATGATTTTTAAAAAAATATACTCAAAATACATAATATATTGTATTCGAACTTCATTAAATAACTGTAAATACTATAGTCACACATTAAAAATCAAATTTATTAAACATACACCTTCATATACATTTATGTACGCACATACCTAAACCTACAATTGAACATTGTTTGGAGCAACTACTTTTTGGATTGTAATTTAAGACGCTTATATTTTTATTATTGTTTTCATATGATCATAATTTTCCTATTTTTCTTTACTTGACCATTATTATCTTTACACTCGAATAGTTACCAGAATAATATGTTAAGAGGTAAAAAAAATAATAAAAAAAACATAAAAATTTTATAAAAAAAAAAATGAAAAATCATTTTGGATCTACCTTGCTTATGAACTGAGAATTTCTTTTACTTCTTTTTATATGAACTAAATTTCATGATTTCTTCAGACTTGATATTAATGCAAGTGATATAAATTCTTGTGTATGTTAAGGCTTTCTGGAAAACAGAAACAAAACAAAAAAAAATGCTTACATTTCCGCACGATTGCCTTTAAATTTCAATGATATTTTATTTTGATTTTTTTTTAAATGAAAAAAAAAAAGTTATATAGGAAGTTGTTAAAACTAATGATCGTAATAGCCTAGATTACAAAGATGTAGTGTACATATAAAATTTTTCTATTTTTTTTAATTTACAATCAAAATATTTTGTGCATTGAGAATATGCTCGAAGAAAAAAAAAAAAGAAAAAAAATCATTTTATTCGTATTTGCAAAATTTTAGTTTGTGTGGTGTAAAATTGTGCACAGACACACACACACACATATTATAATATTAATAGTTTTGAAAGTACAAATTTGCTTACAATTGCAAATCGGATTTTTTTCGAATTTTTTTTCTTTTTTAAGTTATTTATCCGGGAAAGGAACATAAAAACGCGTGAAATATCTTAAATTTGATCGTGTTAAAAGCATATCGAATTTTAAAAAATTAATATATAAAAAAAAAATTCATGATAACTTTAAGTGTTATATTGCAAAAAAAATATGGTAATGAATATTATAATGAATGCTATGCTTGTCAATAGTTCGATACAAAAATTGTATTGTGTTAAAATATGTGAAATAAAATTTACATGAAAATTTAAATATCGCCTGGTATAGCTTTTGTGATTTTAGTTAACCTCGGAAATAATTAAAAAAACTAAGAAAATGGATATTCTGCAATTTAAAAGGCTTTTGTTTTTTATTAATAAAATTACTTTTGCAAAAGAGGAAACGTAAAATTTTAGTACAGAAAAATATTATTTTAGCTTTTATTAAAAATTTTTAATATGCTAGGTGGGACCAAGCTTTTCGATATCTAAAAAAATTCTAATTTTATTTTGAATTGAAACTTTAATTTTAAAATTCTTAAATTAAAACACAATTAATAATCTAACTTATCCAAAATCCCCAAATTACGAAATAGATACAAAATGTTTCCTTTAAAGCTCAATATCAACTGTCCACCGCAATTAAAATTTACAAATTTAAAATTAGTTTAGAATTCAGACGACTACGGACAATTACGCATCATTTATTATTTTCGTTTGCGTTGTTTTCGATGAGTCATGCCATTTCTAACTTGGAAAGAAATTATATCTGTTATAACGCTACATTTACTCTGTATATAATACGAGAATTGAAAATTTTGAATGAAAAGATGTTAATCTGAATTTATATATGGATATAAGCAACTTTTATAATTTTAGGTAAAGATTACAAAAATACTTATTGCAAAAATCAATATCATACAGAAAATGTACATGCCATGCAAGTATATGGCAGCATATGTATATACTCTCATGCAAATGAGCAACATAAAATCTTAATCTGTAGGTACTATTTTCATTTCTTAATGTCATTCTTCATGTTTTCTGTCTTGTATTATTCGCATACAAGTTGATTTGTCTGTATTGAAAATTTTTAATAAAATAATATGCAATATTCATTTATCTTAATGGATTTTAATTAATGGATCATAATTTTTTTAATGAATTTTTCTGCCTTTAACTCATTCCTTTGATTACGTCATCCATCTGTTCTGCAGTTGCATGAACAAATTTCCATTAAGGTAAATTAGTAGTGTAATAAGCACATTCTTATTAATTCCGCAACTATAATGTTGTATTAGTAAAATTCATAATTTAATGCAATATTCACTTAATTGGACGAAAATTTTATAAATGTATGTGTATGCAATCAAATTAAATCATTCTCGAATGTTAGTATAATTCCGTATTTAATTCAACTGACAAGTATATTTTCAACAAACATTTCGAAAACTACATACAATCAATTTCAAAGTAAAACCTTCAATTTAGAAAACTTAAAAAATAACTAAATTCATCAATATACTACAAAAACTGAAACAACAGAATAAAAGATTGTACTTTGAATTGCCACCCACGATACTTCTTAAAGAAACTATATTTATGCATTTGTTTCAAAACGAATAAAATTCTACAAGAAAAATATAATTGCAAACATTGGAAATAAAAAAAAGGTCTTTTTCTGCTTTCTTCATCTTTTTAAAATTACAATTTTTATTTTCCATACACAAGAAAACTAAAATTCAACAAAAAAAAATATTATTCATATAGAACCATAAGAAAACAATCTAAAATTTTACTGTTATATTAACGGTATAACCATAAAAACAGTTAACAAACAAAAAAAAAACAAAATGCTTAACGATGGTTTTATTCATGTTATTATTTTATAAGTGTATACAGAATTTCCTAATAGTTCTAAAATGCATTTTTTTTTTGTTTTTTATAAAATTTATATACAGCAAAACAATTCATACACATACACACGATATATCATACGAAATATAAAAATGTATGACTGACATAACATGCATACATAACCTTCCTGAATACAAGAACAAAATGAAAATAAAAACAAAAAATTCTCTTTTAAAGATCGAACTTGTTCAAGAGTACCTAAAATCTCTCAAGAGTTTTTTATTCTCTTTTATAATAAAAGCATATATAAAAATTAAAGAAACAGAAAATTTTTTAAACTAACTTTAATATTACATTTCGATTACAATACATTTTAAGTATTACAAAGTAGTTGCATATCACAAAAGTAGTCGAATGAATTCTATGCTAAATTTAGCCGATTTTTATCATTGAATACGAAAATATTTCAAGTCAAAATTAAAATAAGATTCTGAGTTTTTATTGTATCATTTACGTGTTTTTCAATTTTAGAATTTCTTTTAATTTTAAACGAAGTTTAAATGTTGAAAAAAATTTTATTCAAAGAGTACAAGGTATGGGTTTTCTAAATTGAATGAACAACACTTCCTTAGTAAAATTTATTTTATTGGAATGTGCTCAAATTTTGCAAAATAAAATTAATAAAATTTTTTATATTTTATGTATAATAAAATGTACAAATTCTCTTTGAGCTCCCATCGATCAAAATCACACACGCATTCGCATGTAATGGATATCTGGTCTTCAGAAGTATTAAAAAATCTTTACAATACGATATCTATGGTGTTTTATTATACAACCATATGATCTTATTAATAACACTTTTTAATTAATGTTAAATAATAATTTTAATTCATTGCATGTAATAAAAGTACATACAATGAATTAAAATTTCAAATGGGCACCTAAAAGTATGCAATTTTACTTAAAAATTTATAATTTTTACAATTTTTTATATTAACTGTATTTATATTAAAATTAATTAATATAAAATTAATTATTATATAAGAATTACTATACTTAGTGGCACTAAGACACTTGTGTTGCACTGATTAATGAGAAGGAGGAAAAGAAAGCAAATTGCTTTTATAAGTAAAATTTTCGTATAGGTGGCGGTATTCGTAGAGATGCTACGAGAATCTAATTTTACGATATTATTTTATGTGACCGCTACATTATTTATTTTATCTGATAATGACTGCTACATATCTAAATTGTTCTAAAATGTTAATTATTGTGATTTGCTTCTGATGAATTTTTAGAAAAATTAATTTAAAAATTAAAAGAAAAAAATAATATTAGAATTATGAATTCTTTGTTATATATACTAAGTTAGAATTTTTCTTAAATTATGAAATTAAAGCAATTTATGAGCTTAATTTTGCAGCTATATTTTCCAGCTGAATTTTCCAGCTGAATTTTTCCAAAATTTTTGTACATACTGCGGTTACATTAATTTTTTACCGGTAAAATGTGATTTCTTTATTCTTTATATCTTTTATTTTTTTCTTTCATTCTTATATATTTTCCACTTATTTTCAAAGCCAGTATGAAATATAGAAAAAAAAAATTTTAAACTTTAAAAAAATAAAAAATAGAAAACAAAATCTCCAAACGAAGGAAATTCATTGCCGGAAAAACACCATAAAATATAACTGAAAATAAAAAATATAAAAAATAAAAATGAATAAATAAGAATAAAAAACTAAAATAAAAGTTTAAGAAAATTCAAACCGGCATGAACATACCGTTTTATTTACAAACACACACATACAAACACAAAATGTAGAGTTTTTTTTTTATTTTTTTCTTTCCTTATAACATTTTTCATTTCTTTTCTATTTTTTTTTCTTATTTTTATACCATGAAAATTTTCATGTTCATAACTTCAAGAAAAAAAATTGTATAACACTTTAACATTCAAACACACGCCACACACATTCATACAAGTTTAGTTACAAGTTTATCAACCTTGTATAGTGAAATAAAACGAAACAAAATAACAACAACAACACGCTTATTGTCTGATAGCTACAAAACGCTTAAATAATAAAAGAAAACTAACAAAAAAAAATTTAAGTTGCAACAAAACAAAAATTGCACAATTTAAAAATAAATATCAAACACAGAACGTTCGTATAACAATATTATAACAAATGAAGGAAAAAAAAAAACTGTAAGCAAATATAAAAATGTTAAAAAAAATAACCAACAAAACCTACAGAATATTTTCTTTTAAAGGAATAGCAATAATAAAAAAAAAGAATTTTGTACTACACAATGTGTTGGTTTAGTTGAATGTATGTATGAAAACATTCAACTCAATTGAAAGCCATACATATTTGTATGTAAGATGATAAAATATATTTTATATGCTTTCAAACGACATGATACAAGAACCTACTCTATATTGTTGTATTCATGTATGAAAGCGTGTGTATATTTGATATGTTTACATTTTTATACCATTAAAATTGTTCATAGTTCAAGTTGAATATTTTTTTTTTCTAAATCAGGTTAAAAAAATTTTGTACACAACAAAATTCTATTCTCCAATAGTATAAGAATCAAAATAAAAAAAAAATTGCATCAGAGTTTTCAATCAAAAATCAATTCTTTCTTTTATAACAGATATAAAATGTAGTTAGAAAGAAACTTGCATGAGAAATTCACTAGAATTTTTAAATAGAGAATAGCATACAACACAAATATTTAGAAAAATTTTAAATAATTTTTGAGTAAATGATTTTTTTATATTATTTTGTAAGAATATTATAATGTACATAGAGTATTGTAGGCGGTTGATAATCAAAATGTCATTTATCCCAATCTGTTATACATTATGCTTTATTCGATTACCGATTATCACCTTTATATAATGCTTTTCTAAACCGACAAATTGTATATACTTAGACCCATTTATACAATAATGTTATATTAACCCTTTAAAACTTAATGTTCTGCATGGTAAACATTACCTTGCTTATAGAATCTACAAAAACATTATCTTATAATATAACCCTTTTTTTTACTTGAAAAGATTCTACTTCGACTCTCTCACATTTTCCAATACACTAAGGCCTTGAGATACGACACCTTCCAATACGACATGTTATAAAATTGAACCATTTTTATTTGACTTGTGACATTATTCAAGATACGACAATAAAAATTTTTAATATTTTTTTTTTGACAGATTTTACAGATTTTTGAATAAAAATCTATACCGAATTTAGTTATACGACAAGTCTAAAGCACATACTTTAATAATGCAGTTTTCCCTGTTTAAAAAAAATTAGTCAGGGGTTAAAAATATGACTTGAAATAATATACCAAACCAATCACGACCATTAAAAAATTTTATCAATAATGATTGTCATAGAGTTGAAATTTCAAATTTTCCCCTATGCGATTTTTCCCTGAATCTCACTCTTTCCATTGAAATTTAAGAGAAAATATTTCAAAACCATTCATAACATTATACAATCGACATTTTCAAACTTTTTTTATTATATTGTGGTGTAATACTGTCGTGGTGAACACTCTAATTTTATTTTTCACCATATGTTGAGGAGAATTTAGAAATTTATTGAAAAAATGAGAATTTTTCATTCGACATTTTGTTCTCATCCCATGATTAAAATGTTGCAATGAAATCATTAAATTTATATAACAAAATATTCAATATTATTATTAAAAAATATAAAAAGTGAATAATATTAATTTAAATTCAAATTATTTTCTTTAATTTTAATAACAAAAAAAAAAAAATTAATTCAATATTATTCGTATAAAATGCTGAACAAAAGAGATTAAAATTGGAATACAAAGCACATTTAAAGTTAATTATCTTTTATATTTAAAATTAAAAAATAACAAAAAAAAAAATATAAAAACTTAATTTAAAGTAAATTTAACCTACAGTAGAATAATTAACGTTAAAATATATAATTTTTTTTTATAAATGTCAGCATAATATCATATCAGATAAGAATTTTTATTTAATTTTTAATAACATTAAAAATACATCCAATAATATGAGTATACAAATACATAATTGCATCGTGTATAACACATAAGCACGTTATACTTGCATCTAAAAGTATATGTACTTTTGTATACAATTTTTAATACAAAAATTAATATTATTTAAATTTAAGTTTCACACAATTTTTATTTATATACATACATACATACGCACATAAATAAATTATAATTAAAAATTCAATAATTTACGCAAAGAAAAAGCAAAAAACAAAAAAAAAAAGGATTTTAATTATCGAATAATTTCCTTGCTAACAAAATTAAAAATAAAAATAAAAATTTAAATATCCCCCATTATTCTACATTTTATTGAAAGGATTTCGATTAATATCAGACCATAATATTCAATATTTTTTATGCATATATATATATATATATAGAAATATGCATAAATTTCTACAATGTTAAACTAAATAATTAAAAATGAACGAAAAATATTATACACACAGAAAATATAAAATTTTGCTTTAATAACAATTTTTAATATTAATTTCCTTAAAATATAAAAATATTATATTATGAGTTTATGTGTATATAAATGTATTTGTTATACACCCACGTGTAAATTTCCATATAACAAAATTATATTTCATATATACATATATTAATACACAATAAATACATATATAATTAAATAATATTAAAAAGTTCACAATATTTTTTTGCTAAATAAATACACAATAATATGCAATACACACACCTTACCTGTACATACATATACATACACGTATACATAAAGCTAAATATAATAAAATATATAAATTGAGAATCGATTGTAATTAATAAATTGAAAAATATTGTAATTATTAAATAAATTACAATAATAATAATAATTGTTATTCTCGTATACGTTTATGACCCTTTTATATTCGCAGAAAAGTTCTTATATATGTATGTGTAACCTACCTTGAATTTACGAGTTAAAAATTTTAAAATGAAAAATTATTAAATTAAAAACGAACAAAAAAAAAAACAAAAAAAGAAAATCTGTTTAAGAGTTCTATTGTTATACAAATATTTTTTTTTTGTTATATTTTTATTGGTTTTTTGATTGTTTTTAATAATTTGGAATTAACTAATTAGTAATACAACTGAATTATTTTTATAATGTGAGAAAAATTAAATTAAAAATCAAATTAAATCAAAATGTTGCGCCCAAATTTTGTCTGCCATTAAATTTTTGTTATTCTTTCTCTCTATTGCTGTTATTAAAATAATAGTAATAGTTCTGAATTGCAGTGGAAAATTAAGAGATTAAGGAGTACTTTTTGACACTCATACATGCTTTTGGAATCATCTATGCATTTTTAATTGAAACGATATCTAGCAATAGTAATAAATGAAATTGTTGGTTAAGAGATTCTTAAAATATTCCTGTGAATTGTCGAACATTGTTAAAATGTGTTAGATTAATTTGAAAATTGCCATCTTAAATCTTATTTTTAGGCTTTTTTGTGTGGTTCTAACAATAATTGTAATTTAAGAAAAAAAATAATTGAGTATTTTCTCAACTTATGGCAAGTAATGATCGAATGGGAAAACCACTTTGTCGGACATAGTAATAACTTCGTTTCTTATTGTATGCAATAGAAGTGTTAATACAACAGTGATATAATATTTACGAGTCATCCTGAAATTGATAACTTTATTACTTATATTCATTATTGAAATTTATTAATTTTATGGCATTTTCCTATTCAAACTATTAATAATTTATTATATTCCAATAAAAACAATTTGCTTTCATATCTTCCATTTTGACAATATCAACTTGTTATCATGTGAATTTTATTTTTAATTTTTACACTATTTTCAATACTCATTATTTTAAAGGCGACCTTAATACTTGAAATTAAAAATTCAATTTCCTGATTTTCTATTTTATACTTTCGTAAACACATGATATTTCATTTTTTCCCCTGTTTTTTTAATTTTCCAACTTTTATGCAGGTTAATTTCCTAATTTTGTACGTATAATAATTATAAACGCAAATATAAATATGTGCCAAAAGTGACTTACTTAATAAGAGTAAATTTAAAATAATAAAAATAAAAAAAAATTATTTTATAAATTTATGAAAACAAAAGTTTCTGCTCGACCCTTCCACACACAAACACACACAAATTAAAATAAATAAAAATCGAAATAAATTGAATGTAAAAATAAAAAATTTGTATAAATTTGTATCCGCTCAATTAGCAAAGTTTTTCATTACAAAAAAAAAAAATTCATTTTGGAAAATGTAGGTGAAATGTAGAAAGAACGAAAAACATTGAGAATGGAAAAATTCCCTTGTGCAAACAGTAAAAATTTTCCAATAAAATCAAAAAAAAAAAAGAAGAACAATGCAGCAAAAAAATTTCAACAAAAAATTTAATTTATCGTTTCGAAACTTTTTGTTTTTTACTTTTTAATTTTTATACTTTTTGACTTTACCCAATTTTGTCGGAATTTTTAATTTTCTTAAATTTTCTCAACAAATAGTGTAAAACGGAATAATATTTTTGTATTATTTCATAAGGTTATTTCAAGTCAAAAATTGTTATTATTACGTATAAAAAATGTGACTATATAAGGACGTGGAATTAAAACAGGAAATGGGGCTAAGGGCGTACAACTGAACATTAGTGCGTAATAATTAATTGGTGTGAGCCCAAAATCATAATCCAGTATTTGTCATTTGCTTAAAGAGCTATGAGCTCCTCTACTTGTACAAATGAGAAAAATGTAAATGAGAAGAAATGTAAAACCATTAAATCAATTTCTCAATTTGATTCTGCGACGTAGAAACCTCATTTACTGTAACTTCAATAACAAGGACAAGATTGTAGTCAGAATTTTACACAAAATTGTAGACAATAAAAAATGATAATGTGCCGAAACACGTCAAACTTTCGTATACATATATTCCACTTTATTCTCCTACATATATTTTCACTATGAGAAATTTTCCCTAATAATATTTTATTGATAAAAATAATTTTATTCTTACATTCTATTTCTCTACAGCATTTTAAATATTTATTCATAAAATTGTCAGTTTTAAAAGTAAGTGACTTGCGAATTATGTCTCGTTTGGATAAGACTTTGAAAATGTCTCACAAATATCTGCGATTTACTATATAGTCTACAATATATTACTTCTATATATATGTTAGAAGAAATAACTAAATATATATGTGATAACATTCTTACATAATAATGAAATCAAATAAAATTTGTCCTAGATTTCCAATTTTAGAAATTTTTTAAGAAATTCGTACTAAAAATAACATTTATAATGCATGAATTAAAATTACACGTCGTACCTATAAATTTATCTACACATATATTTACTTTTATATTATAATTATATACAATAACGTTTATCCTTTTATCTTTATAGGACAAAGCAAACTGTCCTACTATATTAAAATAATTTTTTTTGTTAACTATTTTATGGGAAAGAAAGCAAATAATGGCGATAAAATGTGTAAAAAAAGTCAATTTTTTTTTTATCATCCCCTCCAATATAAATAAATCAATTAATTGCTTTACGTGATTTACATTTTTAATATTATTTCAATCTTTTCAATATGTTAGTATTGTATATTCATATAATATATATACACGTATTTAACGTTTGAACAAACAAATTTGAAAATTGGAAAGAAAAATAATCAAAATCTTTTATATAATTCGAATTTTGATTTTTTTATTCAAATATATTTAATTAGTATCTGTGGGCTAAGAGTGGGTCAAATATAATGAAAGATATCGGACACTCTGGTGCAAATATAAGACATTCTCTTAAATTGCTCTTAATACTATAATGTTGTTAGTTTTAGTTCCATTTGGAAATTTTATAAGCCTCAAACACCTCAAATTAAGCATTAATGGCGTGTCCTTCATTTTAAAGCTGCTCAGAATAATGTGGTGCATTAAGCGGTTAATGAGACAGAAAAATGCTGTTATTTTATTTAATACTTCTATCATTTCAGTCTGTTCTTAATAGAACAGTTCTATTCTTGTCTCTTTCTATTTAAGCAATAAATTTAAAAAAAATTAATGCTAAAAATATAACAAGAAAATTGCATAAAATTAATAAAAGTTGTAGAATAATCCAGAATTAAGTATTGATTTTATTTTAATTGTATAGATATACAAAACGGGATATTGATTATAGTATACGTTAGAGAAATGTTAACAATATTTAAAATAAAACTTTTAATATATCGCATTCGCCTGTAATTTATGAAAAATTCAAGGTTAACCACTTATCATCCCTATTATGCGATAATTAATTAATTTTAATTTTTGTTATAGACAATTAATTCTCTTTTTACATTTACCATTGTGCTCATTGTGTTGCGTGCATGCTATTATAACAATAATATTTATTACGAAATTTTTATTATTCAATAATAATTATATTGCAATAATAATAATAATATTCTTTAATAATAAAAATTCAATAACGATTCACAATATTAATCAAAAATAATACTTTAGTTTCTCAATATATGTATGTATATATATGTACAATAAATGAATATATGCGATTTATGCTTTCAGAACCACTTGCATGTAAATATTAAATAAGTTTAATTATAATTCAGATCAACAGTCGATATTATAGAATATAAAAATTATTACTTCTTATAATCATCATTAAGATCGCATAAAAAAAATTTAAAATATAAGAAAATTAATTATGACATTTTATCGCTAAAGTAATAAAATATACAAAATATAAATTTCTAATTTCATTAATATTATAAAATTGAATGGGTTTATAATACGATATGGTAAAATTATTCAAATATATAATGTATGAAAGAAATATCGCGATTAAATTTCAATGAAAATGCAACACAAGTATAACACTGTTCAAACTCTAAGAACGTAATATATAATATATAATATTATTCATACTCGTACTTAGTATATTTTATACAATACAGAAAACACGTTAATAGCCTACTTGTATTAGCAACTTTAAAAAGAAAAACATTCGAAAAGTGCTAACAAAATTTTTACCTATCCCTTCTAAATTTTAGCAGCTTTTTATAGACATAAATAAATAGTTTATTTCTTTAAAAAATTTTTCACTGCTACCCTTTTGGAAATTTTGAAATTATATTTCCGAAACTGCAAGCTTTTCCGAATTTCTATAAAATCAAGGAGCTAACAGTAAATGCCATTGCTACCAAAAAGTGTATAATTATTTATTTTTGCTACTTACGTTTGCTTCCTTGAATTTTTTTTTTTTTCATCCTAAAAGTATGCCATAATTTTAGTATAGCAAATTATTTTTAACAGTAGTATTTTCAGTTGTTCTTTGGAAAATTCTTGCTTAACATAATTGAAAATTTTAATTTTTATTTTATTAGCTAATAATATTAATTAAATTACACAATATTTTTATTTTAACCAATTTAAAATGAATTATTTAAATTTCTGAAATTTGAAATTATTTAAAACTTACATAATTATTATATTTAAAATATTAAAAGAAAAACAAAGCAACATAATATTAAAAATTATTTTTTTTTTCTTCTCGTTTTAGGTAAGTGCGAATATTCTATTAAAATTTTTATGAAAATTTGATTACAAATTTAATGGTAAGATCTGATGGCATTTTTTTTAATTTCTTTTTAATTCACATATACTACTCTCTATTGGAATTCAGTGACGTTGACATAAAATCTTCCAATTTATACGAGTATTAAAATACGTAAAAGTTAACAATTTTGTATTGTACTTGTATTACAAAATTTTAATTTTCTAAAACTACATTTAATTTTATACTACAAAATTTTCGACTATTTTAGGCCAGAAAAATTTTATCATTTGGTTATGAATTTTACTAATACAACATCATAGTTGCGAATTAATAAGAATGTGCTTATTACACTAATAATTTAACTTAATGGAAATTTCTTCATGCAACTGCAGAACAGATCGATGAGGTAATCAAAGGAACGAGTTAAAGGCAGAAAAATTAATTAAAAAATTTTTCTCCTCGAACTGGACTCGAATCAGTGACCTACCGCTTTCTAGGCGGACGCTCTACCAACTGAGCGACAGAGGCATGAAGAAATTGCCGACGAAATGTTCTCTACATTGCTTATACTGTAATTCACATGATTACCAAGTATTTGTTTTGTTTACATTGATTGCTACATACAATCTACTATTGAAACACACAATAACAAGAATATATATATTTATAGGATTGTGCCTATTGCACTAATTAAATTATGAATTTTACTAATACAACATCATAGTTGCGAATTAATAAGAATGTGCTTATTAAACTAATAATTTAACTTAATGGAAATTTCTTCATGCAACTGCAGAACAGATGGATGACGTAATCAAAGGAAAGGCCTAGAAAGCGGTAGGTCACTGGTTCGAGTCCAGTTCGAGGAGAAAAATTTTTTAATTAATTTTTCTGCCTTTAATACCGTTCCTTTGATTACGTCATCCATCTGTTCTGCAGTTGCATGAAGAAATTTCCATTAAGTTAAATTATCAGTCGGTTTAAACCAGCGTCCTTAGCAAAATATTTTTTTTTTTTAATACTTTAACAATATTTAATGAAAATTTGCTTTTTTAACAAAAAAATTAATTTACCACGAATTCACATAATATCAATTAATTCTATTATTAATAAAAAAATCTATATTAATCTTTCATAAAAACATCTCAATTCTAATATTTCAATTATCAATATTAAATTTTTTTTCTAAATTGAAATTTTTAAATTTAGGTCAAGGCAATCTAAATATAAAAATCGCGCATTTATATCACGAATCACGAATCAAATATTTATTTATTTCATCATTTAGAAAATGTGTACTTTCATTAAAAAAAATGGAATGATCAAAAATGGAAACTCCCAAATTCTCAAATATTTTTTCGTATTACCTATAATTTCTCTTAGAAAATATTTAATAATATAACAGTATTTACAAAAAAAAATTCATCTATTATGCAATTAACCCATATTATATATGTATATATACACAATATTTTGAAAGACATCCGTAAAAATAAAGATACCATACTAATATATAGAAAAAACATCCTTTATGAATTATTCAAATCTATAATTGAGAACAAAATCCCATCAATTATCGATCACTCATCATCATACAATATTCTATTAGTAAAAATCAAAAGAAGAGAATGAAATGAACCCATTTGATTGATTTAAAAGAATAAAAGCCATAGTATATATATATTCGAGTAGTAGTAACAACAACAATCAACCAAAAACAAAACGAAAAAATAAAATAAAATAGAAATATGTTTATATCCTTTTCATTATTCTATAGAATGCAAAAACACATCGTTTTACGATTGATTTACACAAATGAACGAGAATATAAAAAAAATAAAATAAAGAAAAAACAAAAAATTAAATACTGAGAAAATGGTAACGTTGTAATAAAAGAAGAATTAGTATGACCATTAAGAATAATTGACAACAAAAAAAAAACTATATTTAATTTTTCACTCTAAAAATTCGTATAACGTTTATGATTCTTATTAAAGGTCTCTAAACAGAATGTTTAGTTAGTAACCAGTAATTTGCAATAGCATTTAAATTTGTAATTCAATAAAAAATCATTTAAAATTAATGTCATTAAATTAATAATGAAAACCGTTAGCAAATTTTCCTTAAAAAAATTGTAATGTAAATTAATAGAAGAGAATAGAAGATTTCATTGTGTTGTATACTGTTGTGTTGCGACAATCATTTTATATCTCAATTCATGCTCTTTTTTATGTAATCTCTTATCTCTCAGCAGTTTTCTCTTCAAGTTTTTGCCCTTAATACTATAATGAGTAAAATATATAAAGTATATATTTTACTGACATAGTAATAGTAGCATGCCGCAAAAAATTCTTAAAAGAATTAGAAATTTTAAAAACGAAAAATTAAATTAAATTTTTAAGTTCAATTAAATTAAATTTTAATTTTATAATAAAAAAAATATTAAATATTTAATTAAAATGCTCAGGTAATTCATGAAATGAGTTGTTTGGAAAAAAAATCTGAAACAGCTGTATCATAAGGTCCAGCAATATAATAAATAAATTAATTACGCATAAACTAACAAAATTTGAGCTTCTAAATAACTCTAGATAGATGATCACATCAGCAACTGGCAACTATACACATATGCTTCTGTTATACAATATAATATTTAAACTCAAAATACCGAACAGCAAATAATTACTTTCTAGCAATTACCCAACAGCAAATAGCCAATATTCAATTATTTTTTTAAAACACTCGCTTACGTCAGCGTATTTTTGATCCCATAAATATCAAATACATTCTTTCATACAATCTTAAATATTTAAACATTGAAAGCATTAATGGTAAAATTTTTTTGCATAATTTAAATTTTCTTTTTTGTATACATATTTGAACATATTGTTCTGTTTAATTAATTATATTTATAGACTAACTAACCAAAAAAAAAAAAAAAAAAATTATAGTCCTCGTGAAATATTTTTATATGAAAGCTATATTTTTTCCTCTTTAATACTGGGCAAACTGTTAATCACTTGATAAAATCCAAGTAAATCTCAATATGGCAGTTTTAATGAATTCATGTAATTTAATTTCTTTTGTTCATATATACACAAACAAATGAAAAAAAAAAATGAAATTTTTTTTTTTTTATTTCAATCAGTTCTTTGTTAAAAAGTATAGTCCTTTTATATTATTTAAAATAAAATCCTTTATAAAATATTATTATATTTTGTAACAAAAATTTTCCTCTTTAGTTCTCTTATTGAAAAATGGCCAAAATAATAACGAAAACAAAAAAAAACAACGACAAAAAAAAAGATAAGAAAAATAAAGAAGGTTTTAAATTAACCATAACGTTGCGTAAATTAAATAAGAGCTCAAAGTATACGAAATAATAATGTAAAATTTTTCAAAAAATATATAAACTCTATGAATGCCAAAAGAATGGAGGAGCGTATAATCAACACATCTTATGTATTTGTGTGTATATGCATGTATTCATACATAATATGATCTTAAACAGCAAACTTATCATATATTTTTATTTCATAATTTTATTTTTAATATACTGACGTCTTTTAAAGGATATAAAATAAAATATATATATATATATATTTAACTTGGATTTATTATATAATCACATTATTCAGGTTTTTCCTCATATCATTGAATAATAATTATTATTCGTCATATTTTTATTATAATTATTAAATATGGCGGCATATACTTTATATAATGTGTAATTATTTTAAAAGTTACAGTCCGTATAGAGACAGAGCATTTACGTACATTATTTTATTAACAAAGAATTTAAATTTGAAGCATATTGTAATTTAATTTTTGTAATTTTATTCCAATCTTAATTTACAAAATCACGTAGAGTGAATTTTTCCAAAGAAATTTTCCTAAAACGGCCTAAATATATTCCAAATATATTTTTATGTGTAAACTATACTATTAAAATGTTTTATGAATAATGTCATTATTGAGATTATGATTTCTATAGTTTCAAAAAAGAACATTGAGAAATAATAGTATGACTTCAGTAATCAAAAATTGCGTATTGGATTGTGTATTTCCAAACTGTATTTAATATTAATTTTACAGCTTTATTACAATTATTTCTATGAAATTAAAATTTTATTCAACAGAATTTCTTTCGTCAATTGAAATTCTCTGAATTCACTATCCGAAAAAAGTTATTTAGTATTGCCATATTCATGCAAATTTCTTACTCTACACTACATCAACATCAAATACAGTAATCTGTTCGTTAAATTTTGGACTGAAAATTTACGGCTTTAATCGAAATAACTCAAAGCGACATAGAGGCTTAGACATGGTTGTTATATGCTCAAATGACTTAAAATAAGAAAGTGGTTTTAATATTGTATTGTTATTATTACAGAATTAAATCATAACAGTACGTAAGTAGTAAGTACTAGATCAAGATTCTCATAATATTATTTACATATATATTCTTTACCATACACAATAATAGAGAAATTATTATAATAGAAATTCTTAACACAATAAAACCTCTAGAAGAAGATTTTTATTCAGTCAAAGGAAGAAAGCCGAATGGTCACCATATAGAGTTGGTACATTTCGGTTTTTCATACTTAAACAAAATTTTTTTCATTCCTCTAAATTTTGTTTTTTGCATTTACGTGTTTTCACTTTCCTATTAGTTTTATAAATTATATAATGCATAATAATGTTTAAATCACAGAAAATAGTAATCATGGCATCTTATTAAATATGAGGTTGCTAAGGTAACACGTGACTTAGTTTAAGCATAGTAAAAATCTTGTCAAATTGTGAAAATGATCTTACTATAGAAGTAAAGATATATAGATTTTACTGTATTAGATAATTACTGTATTAGAGCATTCAAACTAATGATATAATTAATTTTTAAACCTAATCAAGTAATATAACAGTTAAAATCGATTGTATTTAGGAACATTATTAAAAATTAATTGGCCAAATCTAATTAACACAAACTCACATACAAAATATACCCATGTAAAATAATATGAAGAAGAAAAAACATGCATGCAACATACCAGTATTATTTAATATTACCGCTTTTGTACCACTACCATCATTAATTTATTAATTAAATTTTCCAACTTGAAAGAGATAAAGAAAGAGAATAATAAAAGAAAGAGATGTAGTGAACGAAAAAAGTGAATAAATTTAAGAGATTTTACAAATTCACATTTTTGTTTTTTTTTTTTTCTTTTTCTCTTTTATTTCGCTTTGATTAAATTTCACACAGCCAATAATCACAGCAACGGTTATAATAATAATAACATTCATAACAATTCAATATTATAACAACATGAAAAACCACAACACAAAAAAAAAACTGGTATGAAACAATAAATTAAATGATGATTTTTTGTTATCAACATTGCTATTATATAAGAGGAAAAATATAGTATGTATTAAAAGCGGAAATGAGTCAGAAAAAAAAAATTAAAATTTTTTTCTTCAAAAATTGTGCAAAACGATAAATAAATTATAAAAAACAAAACAAAAATAATAAAAACTATAAATATGAAAAATTTATAGTTAGGACATTCAGATTATTTAATTGAAGAATTTATTTGATTCATTAAAGAGAATATTGAAAGGGCAACCATTGTCTGGAATTAACCATTGTCAAATAACTGCCAACTCTGCATATTCTTTTGAATTTGAGTTATATTCAATACTGGTCGACTATACGGGTTACGATAAAATCTATCTTTTTTAAATCATTTCAAATACTTCATTAACTATGCTATAATTTTCAATTGAATATTCTTTGAAAAGTTTCTTGTGTCAAAAAATCACTCGTTTAAAAAAAACATTCAAAATAATTATGTATTAAAAATGGAAAAACAATTATTGTATAACAATTAACTCTGAAAGTATAAGAGCAAAATGTGTTGTGACATAAACAAATAACATTTTTTAGCCATATGTACCGAAATTGTACGTATGTTCACATATATTTTTTTTTTTCATACTTTTATTATAATTATTTAATCGCAAGTTAGCATGACTACTATTTATTAATATTTTAGTTAATTTCAATTTAGTTAAGAATAAAACAAAAACTAAATCTAAATCTCATTCAAAATATGATTTTAATTAAATAAATTTTAGCTGAGTAATGGAACAATACTAATATACTAATGGAATGTATTACTGTCCTCATGATCAATTAAACGAATAAAATATAACAGATAGTAAAAATAGAGATGGAAATGATTGAAAACTATTATACATTTTTAATTTGGTTGGTTTTTTTTTGTTTAATTAAAATTCCTGTTTTTTGTCGCTATTATTGCCCATTTATAATTTCTAATAAATTTAATTCCTGATATATTGCAGCATTATCAAAACGGGGGTAAATTAGACATAATTTGATTTATGATTTTTTGCAATATAAAATCAATTGATTGTAAAATGGGAAAAGTAGATTTTATTACTAATATTATTGATTTTATTACTAATATTTAAAAAAAAAAATTTTACATCATTAAAGGTATTTTACAAAACAGATCTTTAAAAAAAAAAAAGTGGGATCAAACCAATGATTTGTAAAGTAGCACATCTCCCTTCAACAAATGATAATACTGTTTTTAAAAACAATTAATTACATTATTAAAATTACTTTAATTTATATACTTAAATATTTCAAAAATTGCATACAATTAGGATGAGAAATGTATACTAACATTCCAGGCTTCTTACATGTTGCCGACATGTAGAAGATAACAAAAATTTGAAAAAGAAAAACGGATTTTACATAACGGTATATTCGGCCATTTTTTTTTTTTTTTTGAAAGATCATTAGGTATAAGAAACTAGCCACTACCATCTCGCGTTTGCAGAATTTAAAAAAATTTTTGTAGTGTCGTAATAATAAATAGTCAAGAAATGGGATTTTTATGGGGTTTTACTTTTCAAGGGGACAAAATAGGTATAAAATTTCAAATTGTCTATAAAGGTGTAGAAAATATTTATATATGCCCACGGACGGACAGAGTGAAACTAATAAGCACTTTTTTTCAAATTTTTTTTGCAAAAGTGCTAAAAATAAAGGGTTCAATAAATATTAATACTGCGTCTTAAATTTAAATTTTTTTTCCCTTCCATTAACACTATAGAGAAAATTTATTGCAATTTTTATTAAAATTGATTAGAAAATATACAATGCGGCAAAATACAAATGTTAGGGCTGACCACATCAAATTTTTTTTTCTAAAACTTTCTTTAATATGCACATAATTGCGATACACGCCATCACATATGTACATATGCGTTTTTTTTCAATAAAATAATTTTAAACAATTTAAAATCAAAATAAATGAAAATATAAATTAAAATTATGTTTATTTATGCACGTAACCAAAAAATAAAAAAAAAAAGACAAATACTCATTATCAAATCAAAATTTCATAGATTATTATTTAATCCAAAAATAATTATTTCAAATTTGAACGTCAACATAATAAATATTAACCCCTTAGGGCCATAATTTTTTTTTTGTTATTTTCGGATTTTCTCCTCTTTTTTGTTTTATTTGCTTGAAGCTTTGCAAAAAAAACAAGCATTTTCACCTACATTATATACTCGTTATTATTTGTTATACATGCATATATAAATTAATTTTATAGTACATTTGAAAATTGAGTTTTATTTTTTGACAATCCATTGATTATACTTTGATTTACATATTATTATATATTTAAATTTATATCACAACTTTTTTTATAAATATACACAATATTATACGCATTTAATAATATTTTTATTTATGTATATGCAAACATTACAAAATATTTATTAAAAATGTAGATTTTAAAATTAATAAATTATTATTGAATGCGACCATATATAATAATAAACGTGTGTGTATATAATAGCCCTTAGGCTACAATAAACAATCAATATTATCTCTAAAATACGTATGTAGTACATTCACTTATATATTTGTACAATACAAATACCTTATTCACAAAAAAAATAATTCATTATAATTTATTTCCAAATATTTATTCTAAAATATTGAAAAAACTAATAATATTAAAATTGAAGATCTCTGATTGAATTTTGAAACTCTTATATTACTTCTAAAAATTAAGCTAAATAATAATATGCAATATAATATTTTTAAATAATATTTGATGAATAATATTTTTTGTAATCTATTAATAAATTAATGAAAACTC
The DNA here is from genome assembly GCF_029603195.1 of Condylostylus longicornis. Lineage (NCBI taxonomy): Eukaryota > Metazoa > Arthropoda > Insecta > Diptera > Dolichopodidae > Condylostylus > Condylostylus longicornis. The sequence continues at coordinate 2,504,468 of NW_026578116.1, forward strand.
TAACAATGGAATTTCCAAATTGAATGGAGAGTAAAATTTACTAGTATATTGCACAGTTTCTATTCTATATTGTTCTGAACGAGCCTTATACAATGCCAAGCAAAAGTTAAAATAGAATTTTTATTTAAAGTATAACATTCTAGCAAAATTCCCTTAATAATATTATTTTGCGTCACTAAATATGAGAAATCAGAATGAGATCAAACTCAGAGAATAACGCAATTTTTATCGTAAAACAGTCAAAGGAAGCCGATTCGTGTGCGCTTTAAGATTATAACCAGCACTGTTAATTCAATTCTGGAAAGCATAATTTTATATCACATTGTAATTTTAGTGCTTAGTCTATGTCTTTTGGCTTATTTCGTTTGCAATCGATAACAGTTTCAGTGTTCATTTATCTTCAATACATCAGTAGAGATTTGATAAGAAAATTTTCGCAGAAGGAATAAGCTCAAATTAGATATATCAGAAAATTGTTAATTTTTTATCTGTACATAAATCATTTTATCTGAAATCTTGGAACTTGAAAATTTGTTTCGAGCTCATTTATTCTTAGTGTAATTGGTAAAAATTAATAAATATAATCGTATTTTGTGTGTATGTATTATAATTTACCAAATAAATAATTGCGGGAATGAAAATATGAATGAAAATATTGTAGTAGCTTATGAATTTAGAAATTTAGACTATCTACATTCAAATTATAATGACTGCATATTCAATATTATTTTAGAATATTGAACTAACTACAGATTAAAGTTCCATTTTTATGCTTATTATGAACTCTGCTTTGTTTTTACGGTATATGGCCATATTTCATACAAACAAAATCAAAATTTTACTAATTTTTAAGAAAATGAATGCAATAAAACCGTCAATATTTCAATAAAACAGCCACTTAACGTGTCATGCCAATGAATGAAAAATCAATTTTTTTTAAACTACAAAAAAAAAACATGAATTTCAATTCATCAATTCAATAACATTTTAATTTATGATAGTAATATGGCACTCTTCGTATGTCATCACATTTACAATCTCTTAAACTCAATTTATATATCTAAATAGCTTAAAGGAAGAAAACAAAAAAAGATTTAACCGGTAAATTGTGAAGTAAATGATAAATTGAAGTCGATTAAATGCGTTTCTTCCATATGGAAAGAAAATCTAATTGAAAAATTTGTTATAAAAGCAACAAAAGTGATTTTACATTCATTTTGAGTAAAGTTTTTTTTGTTGTTTTATTTCAAACACATATAATCTGCATTCAAAAACACTTTCAAATATGCAAGAAAAAAAATACGACTAAAAAATTATTCATTTTCCTAGTAGCCATACTATTCGATAAATGGCCTAGCCTACACTACTTCCACGATAAAATGAATCAAAAAAAAAAACAAAATTTTTTTTTCGCATTTTTTTTTTTTTGTTTTTTTTTTTATTTTCAGGTTAAAAGTTATTTTGCAACATAGATAACTACTTTAATAGAAAACTACTGTCATATGTATGAACATTGAAAATGATTAAATTGATTTCAAAAGTTAGATTAAATATTTGATATGCCCTACAATAGTGCATACAGAGTGAACAGCACTTTATAGTATATCCGAGACTGTGGGATAGAACGAGCTACATAATGAAACAAGAAAATTATATTGACGTTTCTGTTTCTCATATATCCAAGTTAATCCAAGTTAGTCCATAATGCAACGTTTCTAAGACAATTCCTTCTTAAAGTAAATTTTGAGGTAGGACAAACATTTAAACTAGTTTAAAACGCCATAATCATCTCAAACACTACATTCATTGCTTCATCATAAAAAAATTGAAAAATTTTTTATTCCTATGCGATATTTCTAGAACTTAAATGAAGAGCTTTTTTGCGGGAACTATACAATATATTTTCGAGAACTTTTCTGAATTCTTTTTAATATTACCCATATCATTTATCTATGATTCAAGAAAGTTTTTATCTACGAAAAATCATCAAGGGAGTTTAAAAAAGGCGAAAATATTTTGTTTCCTTTTTAGCAACAAACACTCTGTATATGCTTATATATTTAGTATTTAGTATATATTCTATACATTTTAGTATAGATATGTAATATATTTATATATAAACCTGCAATAATCGTATTAAAGTGAAAGTGCATTCTTTAAAGGTTATATAAAATGATTATACTTGCACATTTTGTGTCTGTGTGATTTTCATTTATATGTATATCACTTATATACACGCAATTTTTTACTTACGGTATATACATAAATATATTCGGTAATAGTTATGAATTTTGAAATTCATTTATAACAATGCTGATGACGGAAAATATAAATGAACATTTACATTTGCACAATACGCAACTCTACTGAATGTTAAGTCATAAAAAATCCTCATGAATAAATTTTATTAACGCTTTATTTTACAATTAAGACACGATTTAATAAGGTATGCTTACATATACAAATATTATCTACGTATAATACTAATTATTCGTCCAAGAATCAATATTAAAGAAATGTGCAACTCTATCATGAATTCAACTCAAAATCAGCATTTTATTTTAACTGTCAAATGTTATGAACTCCTTATGAAGTTTAGCAAATATGAATTGCTTTTCTTTCCTGGTAACTGTGTAGGAAACTCAAACAAAAAAATTCAACAATTGAAAAAAAAACAATCACTCTCTTTAAATTGCTTACTAAGTCTTATTATTTTTTTCGTAGACGTTACTTTTACTACGAACGTAATTTATAATTAAACTAATACGAATATTCGGAGCAGCATTTTTAGTAATTCGTAATTGACAATATACGTAGTTTTTCGAATTTCAGACCTACAAACGAAATTTATAATAATTTTTAAAATATAGAAGCTGCTCAATTGAAATTTTTATTTGTTACAAATCTTATGATACTTAAAAATATTCGATATTCTTCTGAAAAAATGAGCTCTATTTTGAGACAAAATTATTAGAATTTTCTATAACCCAAGGTACATAATAGAAAATTATAATACACTTGCATTTAACGCAACTCTATGGAATTAAGGCTCACTTCTCTTACGAATGGAATTTGCTTCCTTTACGATACTGTAAAATCGTAATACAAAACCAGAGTGAAAAGATTTTTTTTAATAATAAGGCAACTTTGTAAATTTATGTGAAATGCAAAGACAACATTTTGTTATTTTCATAATTTTCTCAAAATATCTCACATCAAATTAGTTTTTTTTTTATGATTCCATAAAGGACTATACGATAAATATGCAATTTAAGAGTATAACAATTTATACCGGTTATGATAAGCAAGATATTCAATGTAATTGCATATACATATATAATTACTTATTGCAAAATTTTTTGAAATTACGATGATAAATTGGTCTCATGTCAAATTTAAATGCTTTTATAACGACTTTCATTAGATAACGTAAAATTAAAAAAAAAAACTTAATTATTTTGTATACTCCTTAATTAACTAGTATTACAAAATATATATATACATATTATACAAATATGCAATTAATTATGCATAGAGCAAACAACAATAAGCATTGAACGAGATACAAAAGCATTATAATTATTATTTCAAATGTCCAAAAACCCACTTAATAATTTTAAATCAATAAAAATGTGAATATAAATTAATCGGATGCCATGACATTTTTCTATATAAAATTTATTTCTTAAAAAAAAAAAACAAAAATCAATTTCAATAGAGTGATTGAACTGCAATGAATTATAATCCCTAATAGCAATGAACATAACCAAAATATATTTTTAACTACATATAACTACTTATAATGCTATTTAATCATATTATGGTATTATTCGAATGAAAATTATAATCTAATACAAATAAAATGATCTAATGAGGAAAAAATGATTAAAAAAATAATTTTTAACTTGATTCGAAATTATTGGAATATCCAATTGTACGAGTAGGTGCCCTAAATATCATATAGTCAGCATATCAGGGATGAAAAACTAATTTTTTAGTTTTTATTAAGCATAATGTAGCCAAATTTTATTTCATGAAATTTTTATGTATGTATTTTTAATATTTTTAAATTATTTCGAGATTTATTTAAGATTTTTTTGAATACAATCAAACGTATTCTTATGCAAAAATCTTTAATTTTCACAATACGCTTCAGTGATTCGATTATTTAAACCTATCAGTGCTAAATTGTGTTTATACTACGCGTTGTAAAAATTTTATATTAATCCATTGCTTTTTGTTTTATTCAAAAAAATTTAGTTTTTAGAAATTTTTCATTTAAAAACTACCTTATAATATAAAATGAGAGGCTCGGATATAAAACAGCCTAACCCACATTTTACCGAGATAAATGAGATTTAATATTTTATTTTCTTAAAATATTCCTAAACATTTTCATATTATATGATTTTTTTCGAAAAGAAAAGACTAAGAGTTTTAGTTGTCATTTATTTTTCTGAAGATGTCTATATTTTTACCTAATTTTATACACATACATTTTTAATAAAAAATCAAAAATTTTTGGGACACTTTGCTTCTGAGCCCCTCAAATAATTCTTCTCTTGTAATTCTTGAACAAATTCAAATTCTTATTTAAATAAGATTTTAAGTATACCACTTGTACCCTAAATATTCAATTTCACCGATACTGAATTAAATTGCCCTTCCTTTTTAATTAACTTGAATGTCATAAACCTTGACTGGGCCCCCGTTAGATTTGTGTATAGCAATTGAATACTGAAAAATAATATAAACATTTATACTTATTATTTAATATTGTATACGCAAAATATTAAATCAGCGAATTTTTGAAAATAAAAAATTTCAATTATACACAAAATTTATTTATTTTCATTAGAAAATCTTTTAAATAAATATTTATTTAAAACAAAATAATTATGGATATAATATTTGCTCTATATATATTTCTAAATATTTCAAAAAATTTTCAACATGAATCCAAAATAGAAATTTTATATATTTATGAATCTTGTATACTCTTGTATACACATTAGAAGTATAATACTGTGCTGATAATCCTGATTAGCTATAAACTGCATATCCATATCATTTATATTAAAAATCATCTAAAATTTTAATTTTGACTACCTATGATGATAAATAAAAAATATTATTCATTGACATAAAAATATATAAAATGTACTTAAAATATTATTCAAATATACGTATGCATATATGACAAATCCCTGTTTGTAGATTATTTTAAAAAGTATATATATACACATTTACACATTAGCACATAACAACTCAATTTCCTATTTATAGTAATTGTTATATGAATTGCATTTTATGAAAATTATTATACACAAAATTGTTTTCATTATAATTTTATATTGAAATTATGTAAATGAAAATATGAATTAAACAAAAAAATAATATAAATGTGTAAAATTTAATTATGCATACATAAAAAAAAAAATGAAAAATTTATGATTTTAGTTTACCAATTTCCCAATATGTACCAATAATAAAAATCGGATGTGGTCAGCACATAACCGACCGCATTGTGTATTGTCTAGTTAAATGAAAGTGTTACAGAATATTGTAAAAATGTCTGTTAAATACTTCTTTCCAATTTTTAGGACATTAGTAAGCTTATAGTTAACATACTTAGAAAAATGTAAATTTGGCTCTTAGTAGAGTTTCGCTTTGTGCTACCCGAATTCCCTGAAATGCTTGCCAGTTAGTTTCGGTAACAACCATAACTCAAATATCAAATTTCAAGAAATTCCATCAATTTGTTCTGTGGATATGGTGAAAAATGTAAAATCGGCCCGCAAATCAGTTCTCGAGCCCTGATCTTTCCAAAAAAGTTATATGTTCATTGCTTTAATATGAGGAATTCATATATTAAATTTCAATAAAATCGGTGGATTATTTCTCTTTATATACACAAAAATGTATATTTGGCCCGTAGTAAACGTCTAGTTGCCGATGCCTGATTTCTTCCAAAACATACGAATTTTTGCGGACGGTCGAGCTGAGCTTATATATAAAATTTCAAGTAAATCGGTTGAATATTTTCTTCAAAATGTTCAAAAATGTAAAACAGGCCCGCTAAAAAGTGCAGTTCCCGAGGCCTGATATATACCAAAAGTTGATCGATCCGTGCCATGGTGGAAACAAACTTACATATAAAATTTCATCAAAATCGGTTCAGCCGAACTTGAGATACACGCGTGCGCACACAGACCGACAGACCGACAGACCGACAGGTTGCTAAAAATAGTTTATTTACACTTCCCTACTATGGAGAAGTACGTTCCCACCGAAAACTCGATATGCAAAATTTGTTGTCATCACATAACCTACCTATTGTTTACACAATACGGTCGGTAAAAATGATTAGTTATTATGTGGGCTCAATAAATTTTATATAGCAATTGAAAATATTTTATTCGCAGATAAAAATAAAATCACCTGAATTAAAATTGTTTTTGCAATATGGAAAGTTTACAAAATTCACTCAATAAGTTTCTATATCAAATTCTTACCAGATTTTAGATATATAGAGAGTGTGAGTAATATTGTATGACACTGACCACAAGCCCGACTAGTCTTGAAAGGTTTCAATATTTTTGAAATATAATATCAAAAATTTTTCAAATTAGAATTGACTATGCTTGTTTTAGCCTTGTTCTACCTTTTAATCAGATTTTCAGCATAATACACTGAACCATTTTCGATAAATTTGAATTTAATTAAATAAAATTGCAACAAAATTTTCTAGAAAATGAAAATAATGTATATGTAATGTAAAAATTCAAACTAATTTATTCATGTATGGATGTATTCGTGTCGTCAAATTAAATGTGATTTTCGTAATTTTAATCTTTAATCTCAGAATCCTATAGAAATCCTTTAATAACACATACATAAATGTTTGTACTTATACTCAAATATAATGTAATTAATAAATTATCAAATATCAATACGTATAAAATTTCTTTTTTCTATTTAAAATTTTTAAAAATAAATCTAAAAAATTACAACCAAATTGAAAATACAATACGTATGTACACATGTCATGTTTCTTACCCTCTCTATTAAAATAATTAAACTACTTACATAGAAATAACACGCATGATTTCAAATTGAATGCAATGGTAACCGTTATAAGGGGGTAATTTTAAGATACTATCTTTTTTTTTCTGGACCTAATAACATTCAATTATTTAGAATAGTGAAAAACAATTTAATATGATCAGCTTATAATCGATCGCACAAAATATTTCTTGTTGTGGAGAAAGAGTTGACACCAAAAAGCTTTAAGTTAGCATATACCCAGGAAAATTAAAATTTTCTCGAAAATTTAAATACTTATTGTGAGACGAAGCTGATGTATAAAATTTAATAAAAATCTGTTTAATATTTTCTTAAAAACACATCAAAAATCTTAAATTGCCCTGTATAGTAAAATATCAGTTTCTAAAACCCAAAAATCGAACAATACGTAACATAGGCAAAATAAACTCACATAAAATGTTTATCAGGATCGATTCAGCCGAAATTCAGACACATATATATACACACATATTTTCATTGAGAAAATAGTTTATTTACGTTTCTCCATCACGGACAAATGAATTTCTGCTTAAAATTCAAAAAGTGAAATTTGGTACCATCACACAACTCCCCTTATTATAATTATGCACGGCGGTCATATAAAAATAACATAGAGAAAGAGAATTGTGTAGAAAAATCATTTAATATGCACACATAGGAATTTGTGTACCTAAACGAATACACATGCAGTATAATTATATATCCATATGTATGTATATATAAATCAATTGATCAATAAAAATTGGATCAAAATTATTTTCAAATCCTATATATAAAATTTAAATGACTGTAGTTATCTTGTACAAAACCACACATTAAATAAATCAAGTGGTAATTGTTTCTTCACAATGGTTTACTTCCGTGAATTTCATACACACCTACATATATAAGCATTCCTAAAGTTAGATATGCATTAATCTATATGCGTATAATAGTCGCTCAATCTATAATGTATATGAATAACAATATCGTACAGTAAGGCATTCTATTTTTACAATGTTATTGAAGAGAGCTAACTAGCATTTTAATGTCATCAAAACCATTCAATATTTTTATTATATGCGATGTTATATACACTAAGAGTAAAGGAACCTATATACCATATTAGCAACATACTTATGTAACATTTATACACAATACACTAAAATCAATGTAAGAATATAGGGGAAAAAAAGCCCCCCTATTAAATATTGATTTCTATAACCTATAAAATCAAATCCTTTTCATGTTAAGCACTTATACATACATACACACATAAATAATAATGTAAAAAACTTTTTGAACTTTATAAAAATTGCATTTTTGCACTTTCAATTTTTTTCTCTTATTCTTTTTTCTTGTTTTCCTTGTTTTTCTACTTTCCGCATTGTGTATTATTTACAATTACAATAGAAATATTGCATAGTTTAATCGCTTATTTTACAATTGTTCATTTTGATTAATTGCCAAGCCCTTAGTAATTGTGATTTAGTATACACTAAGAAGCTTACATATTAGTTACAATTTTCTTTTGTTCATTTTCTTTTATTTTTATTATTTTGGTTTTTTTTTGTTCTTATGAAATATACGCGTTTTTTTTTTTTTTTTTGTTTTTGTAATTTTTATTGAGTTTTAATGTTATACATACTTGTATATTACATTGTTGCTAGTATAAAGCAATTTATTTTACAATACTTTATCATACTGTCATTTTACTATATATATACGAGTATTATGTAGATCAAATGTATCTAACTTTTGGACTGATTTTGTAAAATATTTAATAATGCAAAAGTTCCTGTATATATATATATATATATATGTATATGGTTTTGTGTTGTACAAGGACATTAAATTGAAAAATAGAGACAAGTAAATTTTCAATTAACTTTCCATTCAAATGGATAATCTTTTTTGATTTTTATTTTCCTCTCGTATGTATTTTAAAAGAATGGTGAGTTTTTTTTTTTAATTCTATATATAATATGTATGTGTATGCAATTATAGAATCCCGTATTGTGTCCTAGTTGCATACGAAATTATTTTATACATGCATAAATAATATTGGTACTTTAAAGAGTTGTAAATTAATAAGGTAATTATTTTTTAAATGGGTCTATTATGGTTAAAATGCTTCATTATTTCAAAAAGTTACTATATTAAGTAAATTAGTATTTTAACCAAAAAGTGGATAATATTGAGTTTTTAAAACAACTTTTGTAATTTTTATAAGTTTTGTTAGCAATTTTTTGTATAAAACAAGAAGTAAGTCGATATGTATGTATGTATGTATGTATATACAACGCATAACACAGAACCTAAAAATATGTTATAGGAATTAAACTACATTCGTACAAATATATTTTAGTATACAAGGTAAATCTGAAACATGGTATAATCATGAATGAATAAAGTGAATTTTTAAGCAACTGGTTACATTGGCAAAATTTTGACATGTTTTTTTTTCTTTTTCTTTTGAATTATTTGCTGAATAACTTTTTAAGTAGTGCCTCAAATGGCACCCTGCTTCTATTAAAAAAATAAAGAGCTACTTTTCACCTTTCGATTCCAAATTTTGTTCTTTTCAATCAGTGAATAATTGTAGAAGTCGTAGCCTTTTAAGTTGACACTTTTAAGTTTAACACTTTTTTGTTGAAATCAAATATTTTCAACAGGAATTTCTGGGGAGTTAAATATTCATTTGCCGTCTGCTTCCTCCCCCCCCCCCTCTCCACATTCCAAGACCGATTTTTTTCATAAAATTATTGCGCCTTTTTGGCCCGAATTATACCATGTTACATGTAGATTCATCCTGTATATGTAGTTCACATATAACTATATGTATTTTTTTCATATTTCATAATATAAAACGCAAAAAATAATTTTTATGGCTGCTCCAAACAATTTTTATAAGAAATTTTTGATAAATTTCTTGGAAAATGAATCTTCTTAAAAAAAATTACAGATATTTTTATTTAAAATTTCACATAACAAAAATGTAGGGATATCCAAACAACACTTATCACTTTTGTACGAAAAAAAATTCTAGCGCTTCGCATTATGAAAGCTCCACTTAATTTCTAACTTCACAAACTAATTTCCATTCCACATGTGCAAGGAATTTTATTTAATTTTTGTAAAATACCTAAAAAAAATAAAAGCATTTAAAGTATAATTCAAATTTTTTTATTTACTCGAATTTCAAAATTTCAATGTAGGAATTAAAATTCCATAGAAAAAATAATAAACAGAAAAAATAAGTTTGGTTTATACTTATTTACGTATTACAGTTATCTTTTTAATATTTCGACATTTCGATCATATTTTAACTGACTTCGCACCAATATCACACATTTCATGTACACTGGTGAATAAAATTCTCCCACATTTATTTGACAATTAATTCATCCCAGCCAATTTATGAAATAAGGATTTTCAATAGAATTTTTCTAAAATTTAATTTCGTTTAAAAATTTAAAAAATCTCCTTTCTATTCTCGCTACAAATTATTAATTAAATTTTCTAATTTAAAAATAAAAATCAGTGCAAGACAATAAAAATAAATTGGAGCTTCCATAAAAAGAAAAACTCAATGCAAAATTGTTAAAGTTTATTGTTGCTCTGCTGTTGTTACTACAAGTAAATAAAACGGTAAAATGTATATAAAATGTATATGACGTACATACTACGTATACAAAATATAACGTAAATTACGTAAAAAAAAAAATATTTAAAAAGAGAAAAATAAAGAAAGTTTTTTTTTTTTGTTTTGAGATGCCCAACAGTCGTCATCTTGTCAAATGCACTACGGCATAACAATTAAATGGAAAGGAGAATAACAACAGAGAGAAAATAAAGATTTTTATATTTGGTTCTTTTTTCTTGTTTTTTTTGTTTATTTTTTATATCTAAAAATGTCAACTTCTTGTTTAGGTGTGGTCCTTTATCCACGCCTATTCTCAATATAATCTTTCCTTTTACATATAAATAATATTTATGTATGGAGGCATTGTATAGGATACGTACGTATAAATAAAAAGTTGAATGCAGATTTAAAAAAAAAAAATTGTAATCACTATACACCAGTACCAGCTTTTTAATTAATTAAAAGGTTAAGAGTAAAAAAAAAAAACAAAACGCAAGGTAAATATGAAGCAAAATGAAAAACTTGAAGCTATTAAAACTTTTATGTTTTAACTTTTTTTTTTTTTTGGCTCTCTTATTTTCCTTTCTTGCTTTCGGGACTTAAACATTTTCAAATTGAAATATCTAATATGTAAAGAAGGTTTTCCGTCAGCAAAAAAAAAAAAAAATTTGTTTTAATTTTATTTTTCAGTTTTCATGAAAATGTTTCAATTTTCTTTGATACCATGAGGCTTCATTGCTATATACTTTAAATCCAGAATTCATTCATAATAATTATATATTTTTTTTTTTATTTTAAAAAATACAAGTTAATCTAGTTTTCTAATAAATTTTTATTTTAGTTTATTATAGAGATTAGATTTTTCTTTGTGTTTTCTATTGAAGCAAAACAACAGTCAAACCCGGTTAATATTAACTCTGTTTAATATAGCAACTCGATCAAATTCACAAAGTTTTTGTCAAGACAAATTTCCATATATTTTTACACATATTGGAACTCGCTTAAAATCACATTATTAAAATTTGAGAGAAAAATTCAGAAGAACAATTCTTATTTTTTTAAACAAAAAGAGCAAATCTTCTTGCTTACGACATCCTGTTGGCAATTTTTTTTTTACAAAACTATTGAATGTGAACACATTTTTTCCTTAGAAATGTACCAATTGAAATTGCGATCAATTACGATTTATAGTGATTTTTATTGAATATTTCAGGCTCGCTTAATTTCACACATAATGTGAATTTATCCGTGTTTCGCTTAATTTCACAAATCCCGTAAAATCTCAAATTCTTAGACATTTTCTATGTTCGAATTAAGCGTGTTCGACTGTATTATTTTTTATTATGCTGAAAGTATTGCATATCACTAATTTTCTTTTAAAAAATTTTTCCTTTTTAAAATCTTCAATCAAATATTTTTTTTACTTTCTTTCTCATATAGAAAATTGATGGTAGATATAGTTTAATTGAACTGATAAACTTGAAATTATTTAACGTTAATATGATAATAACGTTGTTTTAAATTGCATAAATAATTTGTAGGCGGATTTAGATCCTATATGACGTTATTTACCTAGTTATGTATGTATGTTCTTCAACAAGTGCTTTACATTTACAAACATGTAGATATACGTCTAAAATTTTTTAAGCTTCAGGTTTTGCAGATTTTATAAAAAAAAAATTTATTTATTAAAAATTTTAAATGCATGGCTATTAGTGTTTGCGTTACCACAATTAATAAATTAAGAATGGGTGCGTTTTCAAATTTATTTAAGTGGAATTGATTACAATATGCTTTGTATATATTGTGCTAATATGTAAAAAAGAAATCGAAAGAGCGAGATAAAGCGATTTTTTTAAGAGAAACAAGTGAAATCAATCCAACTGTAACCAATACAACCAATTATTTTATAAAGTAACACATTTCCTTCGAACAAATGAGAGCCCTTTTTTTTTAAATCTTCTCTTTAAATTACCCTGACATTGGTATTGCAATAATATCGTGTCCATTTACAATTCTGCAATTGACATTTATAAGCTGAATTTTGCATTAATACAATTCCGATCTCAGAATTATTTGCCAAAATATACTATAACTATTGCATATATTTAGGGTAAAAATTAACAGAAAACTAACATTAAAATAAAAAATAATAATAAATTTTTTTTGGTGACAAAAAATTAACCGCCAGTTTTTTGATTTTATAGAAAGTTGAAAATACTTGTAGTTTCAGAAAAATAAGATGCTCAAAATATAAATAAGTTGGTGCAAAAATTAGAACAACGAGAATTCTTTTAAATTTTAAAGAAATTAAATAAATTCTTACTGGCTCATTGAATTCCCAATAATAGTAATTTTTTTCGGAAGATAAACTCCAAGTAGAATATTAGTTGAGAATTTAGTCTGAGAAGTTTAGGCAATATTTTAGTATTTTTGAGTTATAGTTTAATCTCTCTCAATTTTCTAAGAAGGAAACATTACAGCGCAGTGATGTCAATGTTATCCAATTAACTTGTTGGTAATAGAAAAAACTTCCATTATTTAAACGCGTACCCAAATACATTCAAAGAAGGCAGCATAAAAAGCACAACATTTTGGTTTACTAAACAGCAATAAAATATTATTTAAGGTTTGCATTACAATACAATGTGTTTCGTGCAATAAAATACCAATTAACCAATTCAAAATTATAAAAACTTTGATATAAAATAAAATTAATTTTTATTACTAAATGCAATGGGATTTTTTCTTTAATTTAAAAATTGTATAACAAATATTTTGTTTACTAAATTTTTCAAGTATCTTCATAATATACATACAGGCAGGAACTAATATTAAATATAAAAAATTTCTGTATGCACCGAAAAAACACCTCTCAATTTAGAAAGTATTTATGTAATAAACAATTTAATATTTAAATTACTTACAAAATACCAATCATTTTATTTGATCACTTTATTAATCACTTTATTTAAATGAATTGTAGCGAATTTTTTCCTATTACGTAATGTAATCTTTAAACTCTGTAATATAAATTCAGTATGTATTTTTACATTCTTACTGAAAATTACATGATCTTCTCAATTGCACTATTTAATATGAAAAATTTTATATTTGCAATAAAATTGCATTTCAATTAAATCTTCAACATCTTACAATAATTTTAAAGCTTAAACTTTAAACTAGCTACATGGTATATACTATACAAATATTAACGTATGTAATTTGCAATTTCATCATCGACATTTTCAAAAGTGTAAAAAAACAAAAATTTATTATCATTTAGGCAACATTTTATGCCATCAATTTACACAAATGAAACTAAAAATACAAATACGAGTATTGCATTCAATTTGGTCACATTGATTGAATATAAGGAATTTGAATGTAATAATATGACCATAGACATTATGCATATGCATTAAATTCGGCAAAGAGGAATATTTATGCTGTTATGCGTTTGTTTTTGTATTTATTTTTGACATTTGGCGCGGGATTCATCACATTAATGTCAAATCAAATCAATTAACTTTATTTTACCTGTTGAGAAACTGATTACCGAAACAGTGCTTTTAATTTTTTAATTTTTCAACAAAATATTAATTGGGAATGTGCCGGGTGAGCTATTATTTTCAAATTTTTAGCACTATATTAAATAGTCATCGGAAACAAATGATTTAACGCTTCCTGATTATTTTGTTTGGAGAAGATGGATAAAATCGGTTTTAAATAATTGCGATTGTCCTTGCAATAGATCATATTTCGGCCGGAATTTTTTATTCACCTATGCTAGTTATTCGTTATTGCGGGTTGAAATACAATTTTTCCAAATTTTCAAATTAATCTTTTAATCATTTAATGTTGTTCTTCAAAAATCTTCAAATTCATTTCCATTTTAAAAGATTATTGTAACAAAAACTTTGGCTTCTTTATTTTCAATATTTTATTCAATTACGCATTATCAATTTTATATACAATTCCGTATAATTTTCTTTTCCGTATGGACAAAGAATGAATACAATTTAAAAATTCATAAAAGAATAATTGAAAAATATTTTTTTCTTTCTTTTACCAATGTCGATTAAATCTCTTAATATTTTTAGAATAGATTTTTTTTTTTTTTTTTTTTTTAGTTTACTAGATATTTTTGGTTTCAATTCGTATAATGCAAATCTTATTTATTTTACATGAAAAATCGATTTTTAAATTTTAATTCGAAAATAAAATATAAACTTAGCATTATTGTACAAAGGATACAATATAAGTAGATATACATACATGCACTATAGCACATTAGCAATATTATGGTATAAAACAGAAATTTATAGCTTTGAATGATATTCATTCAAAATTTAAAGTATCTCAAACTATATTTGAGATCTATAGGAAATGTAATGTATAAGAGTATTTGGAATTGATGGTCGCTTACCTAGTTTCCGGGTAAAAAATAAATTTTTACATTGCTTGTATACAAACTAAGGTTTTTTTTCAGATTGCGCTAATATTATATTATATAAATAAATATGTAATCTTGAGTCTTGACCACATAAAAATATTTATAACACTAAAATATTTTCAAAAATTGAGAAATTTTAGCATTGTTCAACATTGAAATGTTAAATTACATAATATAGTGTCTTAAATTTATGAAATACAGAGTTGAAATTTTGGACAACAGTTTTGTCCATAATAGTAGCATATGTTTAAAATTTTTAAGTAAATTATTTGATTTGATTACAAACATTGGAGAAAGAAGTTTTATTATAAATGATTTTTTTTGTCTAAAACCACCTAACTATTCGATCTTCGTGAAAGTATAACGCTTTGAAACATGATTAATTATTTGTTTCGACACTTGTGCATGATAATATCAATAAACAAAATAAAAATTAAATTGTATTTTTTCATTAACACAAAAGGACTGACTTACGAGAATCTATTATCTACGGTCATATTAACAATAATTTGTATATAAAAATTTCTGATCAAGAAGACGACAAAGCTCAACACACCAAATTATTTGATTACGACTTTTAGTTATTGTGGCTTACACCACTCTGCTTCTGAGCCCCTCATTTTTACTCTCATTTTAACATTTTATTACAGAAGATTGGCCTCCAAATTTTTCAAATTTTCCGAATAGATTTAAAAAACTTTCAAAGTATTGAATGGAAAGGTTTTCCATTTAAGGTCTAATAGCCATTTAATAAATTTCCCGTCATTTCCTAAATAAAATTAAATTTTATTAGAAATAATTTCAAATTTTTTAAAAATAACAAAAAAGAAACAAATGACCTACTTTTTAAAAGAAAGAACAATATTTATTTGCCATAATTTTTTTTTAAATTTTTAAAACTAAATCTAAAATCAAAACTGTGTATGTACTTCTGTATAAGTAAGGTATACGAAATTTTTCTTTCATTACTTTGTACTTAATCACATAAAATATCTTTACTATATTAATTCTATATACAATATGCCCTACATAGTCTTTAAATCTACTGCACATTAATCTAATTGAATTTTGATTTCAATTAAAAAAGAAAAAATTGTATCATAGCTTTTAAAAAATTCAACTTTCTTTAACAATAATTATCTATTTCATTTCAATCTTAAGAATAAAACTTTTCAATAACAAATTTTTCAATTTTCGCCAAGACCTTTAAATATAATTGAATTGAAATTTGAAAATTATCAGCGAACAAAATACTCTATACTGAATAGAAAAAATAAAAACTTAAACCTTTTTATACAGGAAATAACAAACACTTTATATATAGAAAAGAAAATTTAAAAAATTAAATAAAATCTATGTACACATTATTGTAGGAAAACTATAAAATGATATTTTCAAAATAATGACCGAAATACAAGTAGCTATATGTTGAGTACTGTAGTAAATTTAGCTCAAAGGGCTCAAACAGCTCAAAATACTGAATGCACCATAATACTCAACTTAACAATTTAGAAAAATATGCAATAGGAAAATTGAATATTTGGAAAAAATATTGAATTAAAATAAAGATAATTAGATAGAAATTCAAATTATAAAGACTTTTCGAGCACATAGGTAATTAATTATTTTGCTTTTAATTATTAGAAATTTTATTTTTGGGAGAAAATTTTAAATTTGTCATTAAATATATTGGACAATAGATAAGTTAATATTGAAATCAACAACTGGATAATGTCCTTGTAACTATGTATTGAATTGATTAGCACTATTACCTAAAGAGATTAATAAATCAATTATTATATATATATACGAATTTCAAAGTTAATATTCCTATTAAACAAAACAGTTGGCTTTAATGAAAAAGAACAACACGTTTCTTGGTTTTAAAAGTTCTTTCTAATTTTTTCTCGAATATTCTTCAGTTATTCGTAATATAATTGAAGAAATTAATTAAATTAAGCAAAATTCAAAATACATGTGACATTGAAAATTATTTTTCTCAAACAATGGCCTAATTTGAGTCATACACAATTATTTGAAATATTTTTATTAGTTATCTATTTTTAGTCAAATATCCTTGACTTCTATAAAATACAGTAATACAGTATTAATACACAATTCAGCTTATAAGTGTTAATTGCTGAATTGTCTATTGATAATGCATTTTCGAAGTCAATTCATATTACTTAATTTTAAATTGTAAAAAGACTTCAATTTTTTCGATTATTTATTGTAACATTTTGTATTACATATACTTATAATTCATTTTTTATACACGAACACTTTAAAAACAAAAAAGGAAAAAAAAACGATAAAAACAAAATTGATTTTTTACCTCACTTAAATGAAAATCTTATAAAACAAAACTTGGAATTCCTTTATAATATTAACTAGACTCATTATTCTCTATTTTTTATGTTCAATCACCTGGAAATAACTTGACAAAGGAAGTATTTAAAGTTCTTCCACAAAGTAAAAACCACAAAAAAAATTTACCGTTACTACGATAACTAAATATACGTTCTATTAAAGTGAAGTGAATGTTAAGAGCACAACAGAGAAAGACAAAAGCACAAAACGCTGTTGTTCTACTTTCAGAACATTAATTTTCTGTGAATCAATAGCCATGGGCAAAAAATCCTATACAAAGCAATATTATTAAAGAGAAATGCATGAAAAAAAAAGGAAAAATAAATTGAAATTTTAAAAAACTGTTATATTTAATTAATACTTTTACCTTGATAAATTTTATTAACTATTTAGTTTCCTATTAGTATTCTTATTCAGTTACTCAACATTCATTTGGGCCAATTACTATTTTTTTTTTTGTTTAATAAAGAATTGCAGCCCCTTTTAATTAAACGCCTCGTGTACATGGTACTTCCATAATCAAGTCAATACCGAATGCCAAGATTTGAGCGGATATTTGCAAAACTACTATGACTAATTGTTTTAATATTGAATGGCCTATCTAAACGGACAATCATTTCAATTATCTTCTATGTTTAAATTTAATCCAAATTTTTTTTCACTCTACCTACTGCTATCTCTCTCTTACTGCCTCCATATTCCTTTTGTTTATGTCCATTTAACTCGATTTCCTTTTGTCATTTTTTATAATTTTACAATTTATTTTTTTTCTCTTTTTTTAAACTCACAGTTTTTTATTTAAGTGCAAATATACACGTATACATTGAATTTATTTGTAACATTTAATAGAAAAATAAAAAAAGAAAATAATCTTTATTTTTTTCATAATTTTCTCAGCTTCCTTTCTAAATTTTCTGATTGCAACTAGTATAACAGAATGTAATAAAATTTTTAATTTCTTGCACATATAATTATGAAATTTGTTTGACATTACAGACTTTGTCTTCTTATCAGATTAACTGTGAGATTTTGGTTATTATTTTCGTTAAATTGTTAAATTTTAACGTGAATTTTAAGCTCCATCTGATAATTTCTGTCTGATATGTAAAAAGTCATCAAACAATATCATAGACTTAACTTTAAATTTTGTAGTATATGAAAACAGTACCCTAAATTATCGCTAATCCGATATTCATCGAATTATTTCCATAGCAAATTCACAAATTTTTTATGAAAACTAGTATACAATTTTCTGACCACCTTATGATTATATGTGAAATGCAATGCAGCTATTGACCATTGTATTACTTTTATAACAAATCTTTTCATTATCTTTACATTCACGATCTTCAATTTCAATGTTTTTTTTTTTCACAAGTAGTATAACATTATTTTTAGTATTCAACAATTCAACAAACTTATATTTAAAATATAAAACTGTAATATTTATAATTGATTGTTGTGTTGTTTTTCTTTTTCTTTTCTTAAATATTATCTATAAATTTAATCCAATTTTATAGGAAATATAAAAAATAAGTTAAATTACACATGAAATCAATGTTTAAGATATGAAATATAGGTGAAACAAAGCAAAATGTTTTTAGCAGTTTTACAACAAAATTGGGAAAAAATGGGGTTTCTATTTTCACTCAGTTCGTTTGTAAATCTATTTCGCCCCCTTAAGAAATTACAATATTTCAAAGCCCTAAAAATACAATTTTTCAAAGTCGTAATGAAAATTGAAATATTTTATGAATTTTGTTGAACTCATTGCCATTTTACTGCAAAATATTTTCAAAATATTAAACTCAAGAGGAGTATATTACAGTTTCTTACAAAATTCAGAAAGAAAAATTATATTTTGCAAAAGAAAACTAGTACTCTTCATATTTTTCACAATTGAATTAACAGAAAACACAAAAATTTCATTAAAATCAAATATTTTAAAATTTTATAAATTAATATAAAAAAACAGGATAAAAAATAAAATAATTATTATTTTTCATTAAGTTATTAATTTATCGGTAAATGATAATTTCATTCAGCCTTAGGCAAAAATATAACAAATTAAATATGAGACAGAAACAAAAGGCATCAAATTAAAAAATTTAATTTTAGCTGTTTTTCCATTTTTTTTTTAAATATGTGTATGTATGTCTGTATGTATAAAATATTGAAAATGTTGTAAATAATTTTATTAAATTAAATTATTTTCCATATAATTAAATAAACATTCAAATAAAGCAATTTATTAATTATAATATAGTCATAATAATTTGGTTATTCTACTTATAAACCTAATATTTACTCTATTTATAAACCTAATATACATAATTACAATAATGGAACTGTTACATCTGTGTTAAATCTATAAAATATTTCTGTAATAAATTTATGATAATTAAACAAATGATTACCAATAGAAAATAGTTATTCAATGTTTGTTATTTTGTAAAAACAAAAATATTAGTTTTGGAGGCCCTTAATAGTATAAAAAAAAATTCAAAATATTCTTTTTGATAACAAAAAATAGGTAATTATTTTTTATAACAATGAGATTTTCAATCGGCAGGTCTTACGAACAATTCTTTTTTCCTACACTAGTTAAATTTTACAACTCCAGTCTATTAAATTTTAGGGAGAATTCAGAAAATGACTTCTTGAAGTCTGAATTACTTTTTTTAATATAGTGTAGGATTTCTTTAGAAATAAGTAACGAAAGCACCTTTTTTGTTATTTATTTTCTGTAGCTTTTAAACATGCTTGAAAATTACAATTATAAAATTATTCATCAAAATTTTTATAGTTCAAAAAATCGCTTATCACTTTCCTAAAACCACATTCGAAATTCATGAAATTTTTATTAGATAATTTTAGATTATTTAAGAATTCATATTAAATCATTTAATTAATTTTTAAAATTTTTAATAATGCCTCACTACAGTAGCTCAAATTAAATTAATTTATTTTGATATTTCACCATATTTTTTTCCATTTTGGTACTTATTCACCGTCAAATCGCGCAATTCATTTACAATAAGCCCTCCACATGTCATATTTCGCGCTAACTAATAATACATTATTAAAATTAATTTAATTATGCTAATAAAATTGTTGTCTTATGGGCAAAATAACGCTAATTTGTCTTAATTCTCATTAGAAGTATAAAATCGGTTAAAATAATAACGCATGCATGTACCAACTTTTGCAGCTGTATGAATTAGTAGTAGTCAAAAAAATATTTAATTTTTTTTTATGTGATTTTTTTATATTAACAGAATATTGTTATTTTTTTTAATTTACATAAAGTTATATATATAAAATTAAAGCTTAAAATGCAGTTTTCAAAAAAATATAATTGAATATTAAAATAATTTATTGTAACCCTGTATATTGAATCAAAAATTAAAAAATAATTTTAAAAATTCAGGTGTATCAATATTAATTAATCAAGTGTTAGGGCTCGGATAGTCCAATTTTACCATTTCAGAAAGATAGTTAAAATTGTGGCAGATTTTTAAAATCATTTCAATCTTAATTATTCAAAATTTTATTAAAAAAAATGTATTTTTCTTTTATTAATTGCAGAACATCACGATTTAAAAGGATTACACAGTACTTATCAATATTTGAAGAGCACTGGCCAAGTAAGTGTCATTTTTCCTTTTATTTTTTATTTTTATTATTATATTTTATTAAATATATTTATTATACATATTTGTGTTTGTTTTTTTTTTTTTTTAATTTCTGTAATTAAAATAATTCAAATTAAATAATTAAATAACAAATTAGATTTTGTATTTAACCAAAAAAAAAAAATTTTTTTTTGTATATAACCAAAAAATAAACTAATAAAAAAAAAAGAAAAAAAAAACAAAAATAAAAACAAAAAATAAATAAAATTCAAATTATTATTTTAAATTATAAAATTTATAAAATTTTTCAAATCATTTTTTTTTTTTGTTTTTATTTTTCAATAATAATTAAAATTAAATAATTTTGAAGCAAACACAATATAAAACGCAGCAACGCGACGCTCACTTTGCTTTATTATTAAATAATAACAATATTGTATTATAATTATTATTGTATGTAGAATAAATAATAAAATTAATAAAAAATAAATATTTAACATAAATTTACAAAAAAATATACATACATACATGTTGTATTTAAAATATTAAATAACTGTAAATAACACAAAACATAACAAAATCATAACAATATTTTAGTTTTGTTTTTTTTTTTTGGATTTGTTTCAATTTAATAACGATAATAAAAGAGTAATAATAATGACAAAGAGAAAGCACATGGAAAATTTAAAAAAAACAAAAAAAAATATTTAATTTTGTTATTATTTTGTTTTTTTTTTTTTTTTAAATTATTCTAATAAATAAATAACACACATACACAAACACACTTATATACAAAAAAAAATATTTGAAAAACACAATTTTACACAAATACAATAAAGAAATTTTTTTTTGAAAATGAAAAAAAAAAAAAAAAAACAAAAATTTTAAATTTGATCGAAAGCGTATGAGGAAATGTTGCACTGGTAGTCGATATTGTCTATTAACTAAACTATATTTTTGGCTTTGACTATTATTTTGATGGTGATTTTGTTACTATTTGCTATAATCTATATCTATATATATATATTGTCTATTTTTGTACTATTATCTGTTTTCTATATATATATATACAATATACGTACAATCTTTAATTATGTTATATTGTGAATTCTAATAAATTAATACAAAAAAAAATTTTTTTGCAAAAAAAGCTTATCACTGCTTAAGGCTATTGCAATGTTTGCTATCCTACTGTATTACATCTCATCAATAATTATAATATTATATTTATATATATATTGTGCGAACAATATTATATATTTTTATTATTGTATATAAAAACTTCTAACAAAATTTGTATATATACAGTAGAACCTCTGTATAACGAACATACGATATTATTTCAAAGATCGGTTATTTTATTTGGTCATAGAATTTTATTGTGTTTGAAAATTTTCAACATCTTGTTAAATTTTTATATTAAGAACAAAATTTGTCAATATTCGGTTTCAGTTACATAGAGATTCTATTGTAATTGTATATATATATATACATAATATATACAAATTATATATACATATAAAAATTTCTTCCTATATAATAGATTCCTATACCTTTCCAATATCATGCATATTCATTAATCATACAAATCATAATATCTCTCTTTCTCTCTCTCTTATATATTTAATTCAAAATATAATTAATTGTTATACATACAATGTATAAATAAATAGCAAAGAAGTTTTCTTATAACTTGTACTGCACTATACATTTTATTACATTGTATAGAATATTATTATATATTAAACCTGTTTATTCATACACATCAAATTGTTATAATTGTATATCACTTTAGAAATATTTTAAAATCCAATCAAATATAAATATATTTGATTAAATCATATTTTAATTTATGATAATAAAATTATTAAAAAAAAATTTTGAATTTCATATTTAGAATTATAAAACTTTTGCTATAATTGTTATACGACATAAAATTTTATGATAAAATTAAAATTTATATATTTTTTTTTTCAATCGTCATAATTTCAATTGTTATAATTGAATATAAGCAAAAACAAAATAAAAATTTGAAATTGCAATTTGTTATACATAATTTATAATATTTATAATGTAATAAATTTCCTTTATTGTTATACAAAAAAAGTTATATAGATTTTTATAACTTATTTAAAAAAAATAATTTAATTATTTAAAATAATTTTAAACACTTAAATTAAATAGTATAATTTGTGATATTAAAATAATACAATTTATTCTTATATTTTAATATTTCTAATATCATCGTGAGAGTCATTGATATATTAAAAATTATGAAAATTCAAGAGCGTGAAATATGATTTTTCTCATTTCATTAAAAACTCACCAATTAATGGAAAGTAAAATTTAAGTAAATTATAATATAATATGCTCTTACGAGTATTGGTATGTATCAGCTAGAATTTAAAATAAATTTATAAAATATTTAATGTGAGAAATTTAATTTCGAAATTTTACACCACACTTATGGTATTGGCAACAAATTAAATTATTAGAATTTAATTGATTACAATAAGAAAGTATGCAATTATTATTTGGAACATTGAAAATTTAAATGATACTTATTTAATTATATTTTATGTAAACACAATATGTGTTATATTAGGTAACAATTATGAAATCATATTTACATTTTTACTCATAATTATATATTTAAAATTTCAATTATTCTACTTACTTTAAACTAATAAAAACACATTAGACTATATAGTAATTCCACTTTGTTTCTAAAATATCTCAATTACATTATTGTTAAGTGGTGGTTTTTATTGTAGCATAAAGACCTACTTATATTTAATATTTATAAGTATGTATTATATTTATATAAATATTTCCTTTATTAGAATAATTACAATACCCAATTATTGTCACAATTTATGTGATAATTAAGTGGTTCTTAAATACATTGTGAATTGCTATAACATTTTATGTAAATTCGATACAAATTTTTTCTAAATTCTCAATTAGTGTAAATTTGTTGTTTTTTAAACATTAAGTAATTTATTTAAATTTCAATCAATATAATTGTAGCTGATTCAATGAAAATATTTCATTTAAATTAGATTAATTTCAAATTTATTAAAATTTGATTATTAATATACAGTCAAACTCCTATAAAACAAACTCCTGTAAAATGAACTTTTTGTATAAAAACGAATTGTTTTTGTATAAAGACAAACTAATTTTGTTAGAAAATATAACAAATTCGTGTTAGGGAGATTCGACTGTATTTATATGAAAAACAAAGAAAAAAATTCTCTATGCTTCTCTAATTTTAAAATTTTGTTCAAAATTGATTTTTTCATTTGTTAAATTGAAAAGCCTGTAAAAATTATTCTAATTATTTTTAAAATTAATAACTAAAAATTATACATTAAGTATAGATTATTAAATTTCTGATACATACACAAATAAAAAATAATTATTATAAATAAATATTAAATATAAATTAATTATATTTTATTATTAAAAGATTTTCTTCATCAATATCATGGCTTCTTCCCTAAACATTAAAACACCCACAAAAACACATAAAAATCATACACACTATACACAAAATTCTTATAAAAATCTCCTAAATCTCTATTTTACCTAAAATAAAATAATAAAAGAAAATAGAAATTTGTAAATAACATGGGAACAAAAATATAAAGTAAATAATTTTTCACACTTTCTCATATCGATCATTTGTTCTAACCAGAAAATTTCATTTTCATTTGACATCAACAAAAAAATTGGCAACTAATTAAAAAACAAAAACAAAAAGCAAATGTAATTAACAAAGAAATTCATTAGTACTCTATCTCTCCCCCTCTAACTGTCTCACTCTCTATCTCTGTCTCTTTCTCTCTCTGTCTCTCTAACTCTCTCATTGTATCTCCATGTCTTTTAAATCTACTTCCGTTCCGTCTTGTTCGTTTTGTTTTTTTTTGTTTTGTTTCTCTATTTAGTCTTTATACTATTTAGAGATCTCAAAATAATCTCTCTGTTCTTCGACCTTTTTACCCGTCAAAATTACGTATATCCCGAATTTTTAATTTTGTATATTATCTTGACCTTGTATAATAAGTTTAAAGAGGTTATACTCGTATTATTAAAAAATTATTATGTACAAATATATTTACGTAAATTTACAATTATTCAAAAAATAATGGAAGGAAAAATAGCGGGAGAATGAGGAAGCAAAATGTTAAAAAAGTACATTTAACTGTCATCTCTTATATACAACTCTATATTACATTTACACATAAATATGTTTATTACAAATACAATATAAAGATAAATAAAATTTTAAAATAAATAAAAAAAAAACAACAATAACAACAAAAAATAAAACAACGAATATTGCTAATTTTCGAATATAACCATTTTTTGGCTTATAATAAATAAGATATGAGTTGGGTGTTAAAAAAAAAGCCTGTTAATAATTTTATCTGATGAATTTTAATTTAAAGAAAAAAATTCTTTATACAAAATATAACAATGGAAATTATTATATAAATAAAATAAAAAATTTATTTGACAATAGAATCTTATTGTTTAATAAAAATTTCTTTCTTTAATAATTGAGTGGACAAAATTATAAATGAAAAATTTTAATTGTCTTTTTTCTCATTATTTATTTAATTAATTATTATTATTGTTTTATATTATAATTGTGTTTTATAATAAATAAAATTATATATTTTTTGATTATAATTAGTGAACACTTTTCTTTCATTCATTTACCAGAAAATGTAAAGACACTTTTCACCCCAAGATTATCAAATTATCTCTGTTTTAACCTTATATGACTCTTACTTTCAAAATTAAATAGAATTTATGTAAATAGGAGAACAACAACGTTGACAAATCAACTAAAAAATTTAATTGGCTATTATTTATTATTTAATAAAATATAAGAAAATTTTTTAATTAATTTCAGTACAGCACCATTATATTTATTGTAAGAAAAACGTATTGTAAGAAAAACATCAAAATTTGGCAATATATCACGTTCTGTATTGTAACTTAAAAAAATTTTTACAATGTTACGAATTCCGAATTGCAGAAAATGCATTTCCGAAATTGTATAAAATTGAGAATTGGCTGGCAACTTTAGGGATGGTGGTAATAAAGTATTTTATAAAAACCATCAAGAAATGTTATCGTTAACAAATCAAAATTTGTATCCAGAAATCTGAAATTTTTTTAAAATACAGTGCCATTCTATTTACTTTTAGTTTAGCGATTTCAAAACTATGTTCGAGCTATATTTAAAAGAGTATCGAGCTATATGACTCTTATACAAATTTTAATTAATTTACGCCGTAATTGTAATTGAAAAGCTATGAGTTTTATTCAAAATTCATTCACAATTGAAAATTCTAAAGTATTCACAATATTTAATTTAAAATTATTAATATTTATTCAATTATCTTCAATTTATCAATTATGCTCTGACTCTGTTTTTAACCAAAATTCAATAGTAAAAGTGTCGAGCTATGACTCTTATAAATTTTAATTATTTTCACAGTAATTATAATTGAAAAGCTATGAGTTTTATTCAAAATTCATTCACAATTGAAAATTCTAAAGTATTCACAATATTTAATTTAAAATTATTAATATTTATTCAATTATCTTCTTAATTGTTTTTTGAAAAATTTGGAAATCATTAATGAAGTTGTAAACAACAAAAATTTAAATAATCTGGCAATATTAAACTATATAATAGAAATGCATGCATAATAATTATATTATATAAAAATGTAAAAATTTTCATACAACAATGTTTAATATTAATAATTGATTTTAATCATAATTTTGTTGCAAGGAATATTTTCAATATTTACTCGTATTTGGTTGTTATTTACTATAATTATATAAGCATATTCATATTAATTAATTGTTATACTTGTTATAATGCATGTATAACAATCAAGTATCCTCTTACTTTTCATTACTTATTTTACAAATGAACATAGTATAGCTTCATTAAATCAAAAGAAATTAAATTTATAACAAAATTCTCAACTTCTTAATTTAATTCATAAAATTTTAATTTTTCAACTTTTGATTAATAATAATTATTTCAAAAAAAATTCAAATGTGGCAATGCAAACCTTTTTTTTAATTATCACTCTGATATAAAATACATCACTGTGACTTTCGAAAAATTACAAATTTTGAAAGATGGCTCAAAAAAAGCCCCACTCCTTGTCTTACCAAAATTTTTACAAAGAATGTGTTTTTAATTCACGTTTTTTATTTATTTGGTAAAGACGGTAGTCCGAATTAAATCAAAATTTTCAGGAGCATTATGATTTGGAATATAAAAAATTCCAATATTCTTATATCTCAATTTAATGTTAAATTCAATTAGGCGATTTTATTTTCTTGCAACCATACAATTATTATGAAAATTAAGACTAAGTTAGTTAAACGACATTGACATAAAAATTATTATTGATAGCGTAGTCAGAACAAAATTTAAATATGAAAAGATTACATTCTGAATTCAATTCAGGAAATCCAGATTTTAATTCAGCAAATGCAGAATTAAGTTTAAAATTTAAATTATTTATTAATAATTCCCCTGTTATTAAATTTAATAATATTTTCACATTATTGGAGGAAGCAATGACAACAATATTTTAAGAATAACAAAACAAATTTTTTTGTTTTTATTATTTCCTCCCTCATACAACATTTTGTTTTTTTTTTGTTTTTTGCCACTTTAGTATCGAATTTTAAAATATTGAAAAATATTAACATCAATTATTGTTATCTAAAGTTATCAGAGCACACATAATAATTAAAAGAACTTAAATTTCAGAGTTAATTAACTGTTAATTATGCATATAGTAACCCTTATTATTATATTACAATTTTTTTGTATGTGCATAGTCACAAAATACATGTATAATATTTAAATTTAATTTAATTTTCGTTTATTATCTGCTTGTATTTATCTACATTAATTTTTTTTGAAATGAACCCGTTGATGATACTCTTAAAAGTTTTTGTATGTTTTATATTATTATGAAAATAATAAATGGAATTTTATTTTTATACTTAAATCATACATATACGAGTACGATTATTTAATACTCGTATATACAATGCATTGTATAACAACACAATTACTATTATATTTAAATTTTATTATATAAAATTTTTGTTTTTTTTTTTTCTTTTAATTATAAAATATACAAATCCTTTTTTGTTTTATGGTTTTAATTGAATCAAGTGATGCAGTAATATCGTTCGTTGTATACATATATACAAAAGCGCGTATTATGTATAACAGTTTATGGATAAGTAATAGTACAAAATATTATGAAATTAACATTAACCGAGTAATGTTCTTAAAAAAAGTATATTTTAATTGTAAAAATATCCTTTTGTTTTTTAAATGAAGTGAATTTAAAATGTAAAAGTGTTATACAGAAAAAAAAAATAATCAAATGAAATGAAGTGTTATAAAATTTGCTACCTAAAATTAAAAAAAAAAAACATTAATTAATTAATTTTCCAAAAATTTGGTTGTATTAAAAAAAAAATTAGAATTATATAAGTTTAAAGTAAATTATATAATATAAGTGTTAGAATTTATAATTAACAATAAATGCTATTATTAAAAGCGATAATATGTAATTTGTTCTATAAGAGCATATTTAAAATAAAAATATTTTAGAAATTTTTTTATTTTAAATAATTAAATTATTGTTATACTTAGAATTGAAAATTAAAATACCGTGACTACATCCTGAGATGTTTTGAATGAAATATTCAAATAATTTCATTTATTTTTCATTATTTTTATAAAATGAAGTTGATAGCTGGTCACTTTTTCGAATAAAATTAAATTTCTAGTCACTTTTTCGAGTACAGTTTGCCGTATATTACAACTAAATATAAACAATATTATACCCTTAAAGACGTTAAAATTTTATTAATTTACCAGCAAAAATTAGAAAATTTATGCAATGCCTTGCATGAAATAAGTGAAATATGCAGTCGGTGATTGGGATGGTGCGTGAAACGTAGTACCATCGTATTGCAGGAAATTTATTTCATATTTTCAATTAAAAAATTGCTCTGGGTTGATAGATATGTTTAGAAATAACACAAAGTTATTAGGGTTTCTTCTGAATCAGTTCATATGTATACTTATTAAGAATCTAGTAAAGATCAAACTCCAATAAAGATCATAAATTCTATATGTAGAAAACAAAGATATGATTTTTATAATTTAAAAATGTGAATATTTTGTTCTATTCTTACCTTTACGGCATCAATATGGCACCTGATATAATTTGCCTAAAAGAGAAGTATAATTAATTAATTTTAGTAACCAGTTAGTTTAATTTTAGAATTAAGAATAAATAGAGTTTTGTTTGCTCAAAAGTAATTGAACTTTTGTAAATTTATCATAAAATTTTCATCATCTAGGATCCTGTGTTATATAGCAAGTAATACAGTATTTACATGCGATTTTCAAACATAAGTTTGTCAACCGAATTTAAGAACCGTATATTGCTTTTCACTCCTAAGAAAATATTATTAGTCACAAAAAACATATGGTTTAAATTTTGTCAAAAAATCTAATTCAAATTTCCTTGTATCCTACATTTATAATACTGATTTTATATATAATTTTCATTAAATTTCAATCTAGAATAATTTCAAGCACCTATTTTAAAAGAAAAACACGAATATCTAGAAATGGCAGTACAACATCTCCTTGAATACCTTTCTGTATTCAAAAACTTTAAAATTAATTACCTTATTTATTTATTTTTTTTTCATATTGTGTTCCCCAATAAAATTTTAGATTAAACATATTAATTCTGATCTCTTAAATAATACAAAAAAAGCTGAAAATGACATTGTAATATTTAATCGTGTACCAAAAGTTGGTAGTCAATCATTAATGCATTTAATAATAAAATTAGCAAAATTAAATTCATATAATGTTGCCCGAAATAAAGCAAATGTCAATGAAGATATATTAATGGATAAAATATTACAAAAAGATTTAGTTGAACAAATATCGAATATTGAAGAACCAGTTATATATTCAAAACATGTTGCATTCTTAAATTTTACTGAATTTAATTTCGAAAGGCCCATTTATATTAATTTAGTAAGAGATCCAATTGAAAGATTAGTTAGTTGGTTTTATTATGTTCGTGCACCATGGTATTTAATTGAAAGAAAAAAATTATTTAATGCAGAAATACCAAGTCCTGAATGGTTAAAAAAAAATTTCAATGATTGTGTTAAGAATCGTGATGAAGAATGTACTTATGCACAAAATGTTATTGATAGAATTGATGATCATCGTAGGCAAGTGTTATTCTTTTGTGGACAAGATCGTGAAACTTGTTTGTGAGTTTATGTTTTTTCTATGTTTTAAATATTTTAATATAGCTATGATCAATCAATTTTATAAAATATGCAAAATTTATAAATGTTTTAGACCTTTTAATTCATTCAAAGCAATGCAAAAAGCAAAAGAAACAGTTGAAAAATATTATTCTGTTGTTGGAACATGGGAAGATACAAATGTTACTTTAACTGTTCTAGAAAATTATATACCAAAATTTTTTAGAGGAGCAAAAGTAGTTTATGATTGTAAGTTTAACTTTTTAAAATAGAAAAATATTGAGAAAAATCCGATAATTTGAAAATATATTTTACAGTAATGAAAAATCAAATTACAGAGGTGAATAAAAATTATTTTAAAGCACCTGTTAGTGAAGAAGTTAAAGATATTTTAAAAAAAAATTTAACAAATGAAATTGAATTTTATGAATTTTGTAAACGGCGACTTCATCAACAATATATTGCCGTTCAATTGGACCATGCATATAATAACAGATTTATGAAATACGGTTTAAATTTCTAATATACTTTTATACAAAATTAAATTACAAATAAAAATTTTATAAACAAAAAAATTTTTTTTAAAGATTTTATTGAAATTTTTCTTGATGGAAGTAAATTGCTCACTATCTACTAATGACACTATATTGGCATAACAATTAAAGAAAATAAACAACAACTATACAGTGAGAATCACTCTCATACTATTGCTATCAAATTATTACTCTCATATTATGACTCTTATACAACAGTACAGTTCTTGTGAATTTATTTTATATCGAAGTATGAATTTTCAAAAATATTAAATGAAATTTATAAATTACTTTTCATTTCTCCTTTGAGTTAAAAATTTTTCATTTAAATTTCCTTATTAAATTTTAAATAAATTTCAATATATTTTCAATTTATAATTAAATTGAATAATAAAAATTGAGCTAACAGTACAACATCTCCTAAATCTTAGATTTTTAGATTTTAGAATTCCATTTATAATTTTAAAATAACTTCTTATATTGTATAATGTCTATTAATTAAATAGATTAAACATGTTAACGCTGATCTTTTAAATAATACAAAAAATGCTGAAGCAGATTTTTTATTATTCAATCGTATACCAAAAGTTGGAAGCCGATTATTAATACAATTAATAACAATATTATCAAAATTTAATTCGTTTGCTCTTCTACAAGAAAAAATTTCTGCTAAGCAAAATGTTCTAATTGATAAAGATGATCAATCAGATATGATTGAAGAAATATCAAATATTGAAGAACCAGCTGCATATTCAAAACAAATTGCATTTTTGAATTTTACCGAATTCGATTATGATAGACCAATTTATATTAATTTAATAAGAGATCCAATTGAAAGATTAGTTAGTCGATTTTATTATGTTCGTGCACCATGGTATTTAGCTGAAATTCATAAATTATATAATAAAGAATTACCAGATGAAGAATGGGTTAAAAAAAATTTTAATGATTGTGTTAAAAATCATGATAAAGAATGTACTTATGCCCAAGAAAGTATTGATCAATCTAATGATCATCGTCGACAAATGTTATTCTTTTGTGGACAAGATCGTCAAACTTGCTTGTAAGTTATACATTTTAAAATTTTAAATGAAAAATAAAAATTTAATTGAAAAAATTATAAATTTTTAAAGACCATTCAATTCACTTCGTGCAATGCAAAGAGCAAAATATACTGTTGAAAAATATTATGCTGTTGTTGGATCATGGGAAGATACAAATGTTACTTTAACAGTTTTAGAAAATTATATACCAAAATATTTTAGAGGTGCCAAAATAATTTATAATTGTGAGTTTATATCATGATATACAATTTAATTATAATATGTAATCAGCTATAATAATATAAAATTAATTAATAATTTATAAAAATCAATTCTTTACAGTATTGATGAAAAGTCAAAAAACGGAATTGCATAAAAATTATTTTAAAGCACCTGTAAGTGAAGAAGTAAGAGATATTTTAAGAAAAAATTTGACAAATGAAATTGAATTTTATCAATTTTGTAAGCAACGACTTTATCAACAATATATCGCTATTCAATTGGATCGTGACAATAAATGATAAATGGATCAGTTTTAAGTTTGAATATAAAATATAATTGAGAATTACATAAGTTTGTTTTTTGAAACATATTCTATGTAGTTTTAAAAATTAATTAAAAAAAAATTTCTCTTATTTTGTATGATTTAATTTGTTAACTATACCTTTACTGGCTGTTCAAATTAGACAATCGAATTGAATATTATTAGTTAATGTTCAATACAAATCTTGATTTCCCCTATAAGTATGCAATCTGTATTCGAAAGACTTTAATGTTTAAGCATCTTTAAGATAACAATTTCAAAAGTAAATTTGTTGAATCCTTGTTTAATTCCCATAGAATTATGTCAATTCTGTGATACCTCTGCAAATGTTTTTTGGTTATAACAATTCTCATACAGTTCTTGTTAACATTTCAAGAGAATATTTGGCTCTTTTATATGCAATCCGGTAAGCGTTGTAAAGAGCTCGGTAAGACTTTAAAATTTTTAAAATTGTTCGGCAACTCTCCAAATTATTTATGCAATTGTAACCAAATTTTGTTGAAATATTTTTAGAGCTTCACTACAAAATTTTATAAAACTATTAACTGTATTATCGAATCAGTTTCTTTTATGTTTTACAGTTTCTGAGATATTACTAAATTATGCGTTTTTGAGTTATCGTTTAGACGAACAGACAGAAAATTTCAATTAACGTCTATTTCATAGCGTTATTTGTGGTAAATTTATAGTATTCGGACATTTGTTCGTTCGGGTATAAAAAATTACGATATTAGGTGGCAGATTTCAAAATTATTTTAAAATTTATATTTTAAAGACAATACATTTGTATGTTATAGAGCTTTTCCATTTGTTATTATTACTATATACATACATACATACATACACAGAAACATAATTGTTAATTCAATTGTTAAATATAAATTTTTTTATTTCAATAATTTTCAGTTCAATTACTTGCAACTTAATTTGTTAAATATAACAAAAAAGTCAAAACTTAATTATATTATTTATAATAGTGTTCCAAAAACTGGAAGTACATCATTTTTACACTTAATGGAAATTCTTGGTAACCTTAATAATTATATAGTAAAAAATAATAATACTATAATTAAAATTGATGACCCTTTTCAAAATATTGATCAACAATTATTTTTTATAAATAATATTTTAAGTTTACCATCAGGTTCAATTTATATGAAATCTATTGCTCATATTGATTTTGAAAATTTCAATAATTTAAATATTGGTAAACCAATTTATATAAATATGATTAGAGATCCAATTGAAAGAATAATTAGTTGGTATTATTATATACGTTCAGCTTGGTATAATATTGAAATGTATGAATTATTATTTGGTAATTATAAATTCCCAGATTTAATATTTTTAAAAAAACATTTTGAAGAATGTCTATTAGATCCCAATGATATGGAATGTAAATATAATAATATTGAAAATTACAATAATATTGATGAAATATTTAAAAGACAAACAATATTTTTTTGTGGACAAGATAAAAATGTATGCTCGTAAGTATATAACAGAATATACGCGCAACAGAATAATAAGAAAATTTCAAATGAATTTTAAGGTCATTAAATTCAGTACAAGCATTACAGAGAGCAAAAGATACCGTTGAGAGACAATATGCTGTTGTTGGAACTTGGGAAGAAACAAATATTACTTTATCTGTACTTGAACATTATGTACCAAGATATTTTAGAGGAGCATTTAGAATATTTTATAGTAAGATCGTAATTTTCTATTAGATAAAAAATTTTGAATGAAAACCCTTTATTTATATACGTATAGCAAATCAAAAAGATCTGACCAAATTGAATAGAAATGTATATAAAGCAGAAATTTCAGAAAATATTAAAAATATTTTAAGAAGAAATTTAACAGCAGAAATTGAATTCTATGAATTCTGTAAGCAGCGACTTCATAAACAATTTTTAGCGTTAATAAAAGATAAAAGATTTTATAATGTTTTTCTGTAGTTTAAAATTTTATTTACTTAAAATCATAATATTAAAATAAAATTATAAATTAAAATAATGTAATAAATAAATTCGATACTGACACTACTAAAATATTGATTTTCGATTGATAATATACTTTTAAAATTGCTGTTGACCTTAATGACGAGGAATGATTCCGAAAATAAATGTTACAATTTTATTATTAAATTTCAATGCTTCTTATTAAATATGAGAAATTAAATCACCAAGTGTGATGGCAATTTGCACTTCCACATTTCTAATATATGTTCCCTTTCCAAAATATTTTAAAAATTTACAATAATTTTTACTTAATACTCGTATAACATAAGTAACATTTAATTGTGTCTCGCTTTGACTATATCACTAAGAAAAAATTATAAGTCAAAATATTAAAATAATCACAGGAATCTAAATAATCGTAGTAAATAAATCTTAATAATAGTATAGTAAATTATTTCCCAAAATTAAATTTACTACAAGAATGATGTTCATCAACAAAATTTTCCCCTACAAAGGAGTAAAATTACACAATGAACGAGTAAAACTACTTTTATACAAAATGAATTTCACATCGTGTGATTTTACCATTTAGTTATTAATGTTATTTTTTTTATTTTACAAATAATTTTGCATAATTTAAAAACATGTACATCTTTAATGATTTCTCGAATCGTTTGACAAATGTTCAATATTGTTTATTTAAAAACTTGTGTTATACAAATTTATTAAAATGCAATTGATTGGAAATATTATCACGAATCTATGTTCATATACATATATAAAATGTTTACATAATTATATTCATATTGTTTTAAATTCAATTAGAATTAAATTCAATTATTGTTGTCTTACTCTTTATATAAACAAACAAACACACTGGTATAAAAGTACATTGGAAATAAAATTTTCCAAACACAAATTTACAACAATCATCAAATATACAATGTCTTGGTGTAAAGTTAATTGTTATACACATTTATGTGAAATTTATTTTACAATATAAATATTATTTGAATTTAAAAATATATTTAATATTTTTTATACTTTAAATTTTATTGTTATATACGAGTATTACAATGAATCCCCCTTTGCACAAAATATATTTTGTGATAGTCAATACACTTGCTTTTATATCTGTTTTTTATACAATAAATGTTATTTACTTTTAAGCTCTGAAGCACAATATTTTATATATTAAAATGCACAAAATTCAAATTTAATTATTTAGATAAAGGAAGCAAAATAAATTTATTTAAATATTCTAAAATTAAAATATTAATTTTAGCTGCAAGCATTAAATATTAGTAATCAAAATAAAACAAAAGTTTCTAAATTCGATTATGTTTTATTTAATCGTGTCGCAAAAGTCGGAAGTCAATCATTAATGCATTTAATGAGCGATTTAGGAAAAATTCTTAATTATAAAGTAACAAGAGATAAATTTACTGGAAGTGAACATGTTACATTAACTGTACCAATGCAAGAGCAATGTATTTCAGATATTAAATCACATCCAATTGGAACAGTATATGCAAAACATACATCATTTATTGATTTTAATAAATTTAAATTAAATAAACCAATTTATATAAATTTAGTAAGACATCCAGTTGAACGTGTTATCAGCTGGTATCATTATATAAGAGCACCATGGTATTATGTTGAAATGAAACTTTTAAATGATGAATTTCCTTTACCAAATCCAATATGGTTAAAAAAAGATTTTGAAGAATGTGTTTTGAATCCAAATGATAATGAATGTAAATATATACCAGGTAGTTTAGAGGGAAATGATCATAGAAGACAAGTATTATTCTTTTGTGGACATGATCTTTTCTGTGTGTGAGTAATTATTTCTAAATATATATGTATGTTTTTTTTTTGTGTATATTAATTATTATTGTGTATATGCATATATATAAAAATAAAGGCCATTTAATTCATATGAGGCAATGCAAATAGCAAAACAAAATGTTGAAAATGAATATGCTGTTGTAGGAACTTGGGAAGACACAAATATTACTTTAACAGTATTTGAACATTATATGCCAAAATATTTTAAAGGAGCATTAGAATTTTACTATAGTAAGTAAAATTAAAATTTTCTATTAAATAATTTTATATTTTTTTTTGTTAATAATTAATATTAAATATATATATATTTTTTTTTATTATATGCATATTATTAGAAAATCGAAATTCATATACAACCACAAATAAAAATAATTATAAACCGAAAATATCGGAAAAAATTAAAGAAATATTAGGAAAAAATATGACAAATGAAATTGAATTTTATGAATTTTGTAAGCAAAGGCTTTATAAACAATATTTAACATTAATTAAAGAAGGAATCATAAATCAATCATAAATCATCATTTCTACATAAATTTGCAGCAAATTATAGCTGAAGAAATTGTGTAGCTGAAGAAAATGTGTAGGTTACACAAACAAATAAAAGAAAAACTTGCATTTTCTGCTAAGAAACAACTTTTAATCTCTACATATATAAGAAAAACTTGAATAATTTTTATTATTATGCCATTTTATTAATTTTTATATATTAAAATTTTTACAAAAATTAAATATTATGCAAAATATAATGTAAATATGTATATAATATATAATAATATGTTAATTAATATAATGTTGATCTCTTTTATGCATACATATTTGATATAAATAATTTATTAATAAAATTTGAAAATAAAATATGAGAAATTTTTAAATATTGTTTAAAATTTAATTACTGACAGTGACATTAGAATTATATTGATTTACATTATAACACAATTTAGAATTACTACGTAGTAATTACGCATTTATTAATTGTGATTCCGATGTCAGAATGATTCTGTAAACTGATAAATCTAATGTTATTCTTAATTAATTTTTGGTATTCAATTGGTTTGTAATTCAAAAAAGTACACAAAATTAATGTATTTCAAATATTTCAAATATTTAAATAATAATATTTATGACACGATGACAATTTGCATCGTTTAAATTGAATGAATAACAGTTTTGACAATTGAAATTTTAATTCATTGCAAATATAGAAAATATATGCAAATATTATTTGCGTAGGTGTCATTTTAATTCAGTATGACTCAAATAATAACAGATTGAAATGTTATCTCAAAAACACGTAACAGATGTTCCGAGCTTCTGTACCTTTTTCACATTATGTTAATGTTTCCAAAATCTAAATGTAACATAATAATTCGAAAAAATATTTATTATATTAGTTCGAAATCAAAATTCAAAATATTATTAATTATCAGTAATAATATTTAGAAATTCGAATTAAGTAAAGTAGGGTAACTCTTTATAGCATTATTAAACTTAATTAACGGAAAAAGTAGTCTTAAAATTCACAACTTTTTTAAATAAATAATATACGACTTTGAACCTAATTTAACTTTGAATACGAGTACGTCCGAAAATATTACAGTTTATTTTCTACATAACTTAATCACAAAAATTAGGACAAAAATTATTGTGAATTTATTATCGATTACAATTATTTTACTAAAATAATTTTATGATTCCTTCAAATTTATTATTAATTCCCTTAATTTATTATTTAACATCAATACTGCAATTATATTTATCAATTTTTTATTAATGTCCAACTAAATACATGGCCGATAAATATATCCGTAATATAACAGTTTATAACATAAACTGTTATAACATATTAAAATTTTACTTTTCGCAAACGCCATAAGATTCTTTTGTAATATGAAGTGCACATGAAACATGAAGTGTATATAATTGCATAATAAATTGTGGGGTGTCCTATATAATTCTTACATGACAAATATCCATGTCTATGAGATACATATTGAAAAACATGCAACATTTTATATAGGGATAATTTTTTAAATTTTTAAATTTTTAATTCCAATAATATGCCTTATGAAAGAGCTTTGACAACACTACATTCCAACATTTATGTGTTATAAAATCTATTATTTTTCAATTAAAATTTATATTAGATAATTTTTATAAAGCATTACAATGAATTTACAAACAATTATCTGCAATAATTTATATTTAGAAATTTTAGTAATTTAATAATACTACATACAATATTGTATTGATGTTCGATTAAAATGATCCTAATAATAAAATCAAAAATGAAATTTGCATAAGGTTAATATAACAAACTTAAACGAACTTGTCCTATACAATTTTTCAATTAGATTTGAAACTATATTTTACTTTGAATTTGCTGATAGAAGCCGCCTATCTCATAAGAAATTTGAATTTTTTTCTTTTTGAGAAAATAAGACGCCTGCAATAACCTACAATCTGTTGTTTTAAACGCATATACACCATTGACATAAAAAATATTCCAATTAAACTGAAGTCTGTACCCTAAAATACAATAATCAAATCATCATCAAATTCTATACATACATATATAATGTTATTAACTTTTTGACTCTTATATGTAATTTCACGATATGGTTTTTAAATACATTTTATAAGCCGTGTTTTAGTAATTCTCGTTGTTACAACTAAATGCCATATGAAAAATACATCGCTTAAGTCTATGCTACCAAAACAGCAATCAATATATTTGTACTTAAAGTTAAAAATTATTAAAATTAATGCCGAATGCTTTGTGTGCCGAAAACCATTTAAAAAAAAATTGAAATTCACAATACGCTAAAATTAATGTCTTCTATAACTGGGAAGAAAACATTATACTGAGATTGTTGCTTAAACAAATGGAATCAGCTTGTTATGTAATCTTTCTTACAAAAAAAAAAAAAAAAACAAAAATATTTAAAAATTAAAAGAACGTTTCCAGTTATACACATTATCAACAGATAAATTAAATAATACAAGAAATGCTGAAATCGATTACTTAATATTTAATCGTGTACCAAAAGTTGGAAGTCAATCTATGATGGCATTAATGAAAAAACTTGGTCGTTATCTCGGTTATGACTCAGTTCGCGATAAACCAAAACAAAATGAAGAAGTTTTATTAAATAATACAGGACAAATTGAATTAATAAATGAGATATTAGAAAATGCTGTTGGCTCTGTTTATTCAAAACATACGGCATATGTTGATTTTAAAAACTTTGGTTATGGTAAACCAATTTATATAAATTTAATTCGTGATCCAATTGAACGTATTATTAGTTGGTATTATTATGTTCGTGCACCATGGTATTATATTGAAATGAAAGCTGTACATCCAGATTATCCTTTACCAGAATCAAAATGGATAAAAAAAGATTTTGAAGATTGTGTTATGGATCCAAATGATATTGAATGTACATTTATTGAAGGTACACGTTATGGTACTGATCATAGACGTCAAACATTATTCTTTTGTGGTCAAGATGCAGATCTTTGTATGTGAGTCAAATAATAAAAAATTATATAGGTTAAATTGAATGAATATTTTAAATAATATTTTTTATTTTACCATTAATGAAATATTAACTTAATAATTATAATTTACAATTGATAATATATTTTAAATATGGGAAGGCCATTTAATTCTGTAGCAGCATTACAGAGAGCTAAAGAGAATGTTGAAAGAGAATATGCTGTTGTGGGTTCTTGGGAAGATCAAAATGTTACATTATCTGTTTTAGAGCATTATATTCCAAGATATTTTAGTGGAGCATTAGAATTTTATTACAGTAAGAAATTATTTTTTTTTTTAAAATGGAGTAATTTTATTAGGCACAATATATCACTCAAATACATATTAAGTCAATTTTTGTTTTAAAGCAAAATTGAATTAATTTTCGTTAAATTTACATTTTATCGAAAATTAGATCATAAATACTTAATATAAATGTCAAACAAATAAAAAATTTTTAAAAATTTGAATAAAGCAATTTTTAGTTTTGTAAATGTTTAATTGCTGACTTGGTTGTATGATCGCATACAATTAAGCAATCAAACATTTTGTAATTTATAACAATTTGTTATAACAACAGTTTTGTAGTTTAGCACCTTAGATAGGCATACAACAATTTTACAATCAAAAGCAATAATGTCAAAACTAAAAATTTGTTAACTTTTTCGAAGATAGAAAAAAACCCAACGCAAAACAAGAGCTGCCATTTCGATTATCATACAAAATGTATGAACGCGCATATGTTGGTCTTCAAGCAAACAGACCAATAAATAATGAATCCAACTCAAATGTCAACTTGTTTAATCAAATTAATTCAATTTTATTATTCAATTTAGTTCAATTAAATCAAAATTATCTTAGATTAATCCAAAATTATTAATTAGTGTTAAAATTATATGTTGTGCTTAGTAAATTTGCTCTATAGTATAATATTGAAAATTTACTAAAATGCAAGTTTATTAAATAAAAATTTTTAAAATAGAATATAAACATGAATTTGAAGAAACAAATAAAAATAAATTCAAACCAATCATACCGGATTATGTAAAAGAAATACTGAGGAAAAATTTTACAGTTGAAATTGAATTTTATGAATTTTGTAAACAACGCTTATACACACAATACATAGTACTGACGCAGGAAAAAGAAATACAGAATTCTTATTTTTAAACAATAAAATGACACATACACACACACATTTACAATTATGTACAACTACACCTACATATAGATTATTTTTTATATTTATTTTTTTTTTTATTAAATAAATCTTTTCAAAACAACTATTAAAAAACTTGTAAACTTTTCAATTCTATGTAGTTTTTTTTTTGTGTTAATTAATATTGAAAATTATTTGGTGCCTTATTAAATTAGAAATCAATAATAATTTATTTAGAATTTTCTATACCTACATAATTAATTAAAAATAATGACTGCATCTAAAATATTTCTTATTTAATTAAAATATTCGAGGACTTGTTGTGATTTTTTTAATTATTTTAAAGATCTCCTGTCAATGCAACAAAATCCTCTGCACATTTATAATACATACATATATAACTGACCTATTCACCTAAAATGCGTCTGATGGCAAACAAAAGAACCTCTTTGTTTTTTTTTTTTTCTCGTTTTGAAAATAGTTTGCAACTCCGCGCGATATGAATAACCGACAACTTCATAAGGAAATTGAAAAGAAAACTACTACACCCAAAACACATTCAATTATTGAACGTCTTAATAATACTAGAAAAGCTGAAATGGATATAATATTTTTTAATCGTGTACCAAAAGTTGGTAGTCAAACATTAATGGAATTAATGACAAGATTAGGTCGTATTAATAAATTTCCAGTAACAAGAGATAATGTAAAAAATCATGAAACAGTATTATTAGGTCCATTACAACAAGCTGAATTAGCAATAGAAATTGCTTCATATGATTCACCAACTGTATATGCAATGCATGTTGCTTTCATAAATTTTACAAATATAAAATTACCTCGTCCAATTTATATTAATATGGTAAGAGATCCAATTGAAAGAGTTATTAGTTGGCATTATTATATTCGTTCTGAATGGTATTATAATGCATTAAGAGATAAAGTTGATAAAAATTTTAAGACACCAAATAAAGAATTTATGAATATGGATCTTGATACATGTGTTAAAACAAAAAATAAATATTGTATATTTGAACAAGGTAATAATAAAGATTTAGTTGGAGATCACAGACGACAAACATTATTTTTTTGTGGTCATTCTAAAGCAACTTGTATGTAAGTAATTATATTATATATTAAGAAGTTTAAAGAATGCGAAATTATCAGTTAATATTTTATATTATATAAATCACGGAAAAAAACTACAGGCCATTTAATTCTAATATTGCATTACAAAGAGCGAAAAGAACTGTAGAAGAAGAATATGCTGTTGTTGGAACATGGGAAGATCGTAATATGACACTAACTGTATTTGAACATTATATTCCAAAATTTTTTCGACATGCGACAACACTTTATTATTGTAGGTCAATATTTATAGCAATTTATTTACATTTATGTATATAATAAGCAATATAAGAATTTTCATCAAAAAATTATTAATTCTTTAAGTTTTTTAAATATTTTTCTCTTACTGTACATTTTGACATTCGAATAATAACCCAAAAATTCAGCGTTATTTTTAATGAAAAAGACCCATTCAAAATACTTTTTCTTATTTTTGCTTTTAAATAAACTAATACTTAAATTCTTAACAAATATAAAGGAATGGGATTTTTCTATCTGAAAACAATATTCAATATAATTTCAAATTTCTTCAACTTTGCAACAGAACCTTGTACGGTTTATAAGAATTTTCTCCAATTCAAAGCCATCTCGCATAATTTAAAAATATACCAAATAATATGTATGTTATTTTTTGTGTTTTTTTTTTCATAAATTCTTATAAAAATACTTCAACTTCAGCGTAATCAAAATAATGAAGATGATATTAAAATACCTACATACTATGAAAGACATCATAAAAACATTCGTATACGTAGTGTTAATAGAAGACGTCGAAATAAACGCCGTGTACAAAAAAAACAAAATCATTTAAAACAAAAAAACATTGTTGTACAGAAACCGGAAAATAATGTTATAAAAATAACAAAATTAAAAACCGAACCGAAAGCAAAACAAAATCAAACCGAAAATAGTACTTTATTAAGTCTTAATAATACTCGTAAATCTCAAATAGATGTATTATTTTTTAATCGTGGTGTTAAAGTTGGTAGCCAAAGTATGATGGCATTATTAAAACGTTTGGCAACTATTAATAATTTTCAAACAAATCAACAACCAGGTGGTAAACATGAAACTGTTTTACTTGAACCAGCAAAACAAACTGAATTAGCAGTTAGAATTGCTGCATTCCCGCAACCAGCAACATTTACAATGCATGTTGCATATTTAAATTTTACTAAAATGAATATACCACGTCCAATTTATATAAATTTAGTTCGTGATCCTATTGATCGTGTCGTTAGTTGGCATTATTATATAAGATCACATTGGTATTATAATGATTTAAGAGATAAAATTGATAAAAATATTAAAACACCAGATGATAGTTTTATGAATATGGATTTTGATACATGTGTTAAAACAAATGATAAACATTGTCAATATGTTCCTGGAACAATAAGAGATCCAGTTGGTGATCATAAACGTCAAATATTATTTTTTTGTGGACAAGAAAAACCAATTTGTCAGTAAGTTTGACAATATATATTATTGACAATAATTAATTTGAAATTCTTCTCATAAGGAAAATGAATAATAATTATGCATTTTTTAAAGGCCATTCAATTCATTAGCGGCATTACAAACAGCTAAACGTACAGTAGAAGAAGAATATGCAGTTGTTGGTAGTTGGGAAAATCCAAATATGACTGTTACAGTATTAGAACATTTTATACCAAGATTTTTTCGACATGCTTCAGTTGCCTATCATCGTAAGACTAATTTTTTTTTTTTACAACCTTATAACAGATTCTCTTTCAAGTATACATATATAAATTAATTTTTTGATGAGAGTTCTTATTTTAATTATCTCGTATACTTTAAAATTTTGATTCTACAAACTATGAACTCTTTTTTTTTGTTTACGAAAATTTCTAATAGTTTTATTTATTCTTTTTTTTATCACAAAATAATAACGACACATATACGTTATTTGCTAAAATTTATTTTAAATCAGTGGGAAAAGCTGAATTATCAAAAATTAATCGAAATAATGTAACAAAGCATATTAGTGAAGAAGTAAGAGAAATTCTTAAAAAGAATTTTACACATGAAATAGAATTTTATAGATTTTGTAAACAACGTTTATATCAACAATATCTTGCAATACAATCGTCATTAGAAAATGAAAAAGAAAAAAACACTGATGTAGCAGCTGCTGAAAATATCCAAGTTCAATTACAAAATAATGAATTAAAAACAAATGATAACAGTAACAGTAACAATGACAATAAATCTGAAAGTAATAATAATAACAATAATAACAGTGATGAAAATAGTAATGAGGAAAATAATATCAACAATACTCCATTAAGAATTAATATTGAGGATGACGATGACTTTGAAGAGAAATAGAATTTTTATTGTGCATAATATTAATGTAGAATATTTTTAAATGAAAAAATAGTCATTGTTCCTCTATAATAAATATTTGATAATTTTTTTTTATAAATTTTAATTATTAATTTATTTTTTTGT
This sequence comes from Condylostylus longicornis, assembly GCF_029603195.1. Taxonomy (NCBI): domain Eukaryota; kingdom Metazoa; phylum Arthropoda; class Insecta; order Diptera; family Dolichopodidae; genus Condylostylus; species Condylostylus longicornis. Next base: position 2,549,253 of record NW_026578116.1, read on the forward strand.
TTTATTAGTATTATTCTCCAAAAACAGCTCTTAACCAAAATTTTCAATTTAATTAATTTTTTTTTTATTCTATTTAAATTTTTCTTTCGAATTAATTTTAATTATTGTAAAAAGTTCTTTAAGCTTAAAATGTAGATTTATGTTTTCGAACTACGAAAAAAATATATTCATACTAAATATAATCATACGTTTTCGAAAATAAATTTTTCTTAAATAAAAAGTTAATAATTAAAATTTTGTGTCCGCACTTCGAGTATTAATTAATTGTTTATTTTATAATTTATAAACTTTTAATTAAAAATCTAGTTTTATAATCGAAAATTATGAAAATTATGTACATACAAATGTGTGTACAAATGCTGAGAACTAGACAACGCAATATTACAAATTGATTGTCTTTATGAAATTATACAATTAATCAATTAAACCAGATTTAAATTCATAAAAATCACGCAATAATGAGTTTTCAAACTCGATTAAAACGTTTGCCTCACTAACTGCGAAATGACGCTGTAAAAACTAATTACATACATGCATACAATTAAATAATACTCGTGCAACGCAGTCATAATAATAAAAGTATCTACTCCTTTTTCTCATTTTGAATCTATAATGAGAAACATGTAACATGTGCTATGTTCAAGACAGAAATTTGCAATATATAGCACTTTAAAATGTAATTCTCTCTCATATTCAGTGGTAGTATGCAATAGAAAATTGTATACAGTACTTGAATTTTATACAATATAACTAAAGCTTGAAAATATTTTAAACTTCTTAAAATAAATTATAACCTATCGATTGGTAATATACCTAAAACGATACGGCCAGCATAATAACTATACTAGAAGTGGGGTCACAAAATTACATAAACCAGATTTAAAAAATAATTGTATATTCTACAGAAACTACTGTATGTATTTCTATTCGAATCCTTATGTCTCATAAAATATATGCATTTTTATGCATATTTATTTATGATTTCAGATTAAAAAATTATTACCGAGTCGTGTTAACAAAACAAATACCGAAGTTGATATTTTATTTTTTAATCGTATACCAAAAACTGGTACTGAAACTATGATAAATTTATTAACTGATTTATCAAAATTAAATAATTTTGATTTAATATCAGAACCATTATCAACACAAACAATATTACCATCAATGACAGTTGATGAACAAGAAGAATTAGTTCAAGATATTAGTAGTTATACTGATGGTACTGTTTATATATCACATGTTAATTATATTAATTTTAAACAATATGATAATCCACAACCAATATATATGAATATGGTAAGAGATCCAATTGAACGTGTTATAAGTTGGTATTATTTTAAAAGAACTCCATGGTTTGCTATTATGGAAAATTCAGCTGGTATAAATGTTTCAAATCCAGATAAAAACTTTTATAAAAGACGTTTTGAAGATTGTGTTTTACTTAAAGATCCTGAATGTATTTATGAAACTGGAAGTTATTATAATGAAGGAGATGATTATAGAAGACAAACATTATTCTTTTGTGGTCATGATCCACTTTGTTTGTATGTTTTTTTTTTCTATATATATATAAAAAAAAAATTTAAAACAAAAATAATTATGAGGAAAAATATGAAAATTTTTTTTTTTCAAGACCATTTAATACAGATCGTGCATTACAATTGGCTAAAAAAAATGCTGAAAAAAATTATGCAGTTATTGGTTTATGGGAAGAATTAAATATTACATTAACTGTATTTGAACGTTATATACCAAGATATTTTAAAGGAGCAACAGCATTATACTATTGTAAATAATTAGAAAATTAATTGAAATATTCCATTTTAAAAATATATATATATATGTATATATAATTTATTTTACAGTGGAGAATAATGAATCCATTAAAAATAAGAATACATGGAAATTGAAAACAAATGAAAAAATTAAAAATTTATTAAGGAATAATTTTACAAAGGAAATTGAATTTTATGAATTCTGCAAACAAAGACTATATAAACAATATATAGCAATTAAATTACATTAAATTATTTATTTATTAATTTAAAATGCCAATAAAATAAGCGTATTTAATCTACTCATTTAATTTGTATATATAAATATAATATTTTTATTCTTAAATTACAACAATTCTGTTAATATTCTTAATACTTCTTACGTATAGCTGAATATATAGAAATTAACTTTCAACTTCAAATTTATTTAATTAAAAAAAAACACATTTTTAATAATAACTTTTTATTCCAATCCGAAGGTGCATATTATTTTTTAAAATTTCTTTTCCAATATAGTACGAATTCTCCGATTAAGCGATATTTCCTCTTACAATTTCTAATTAAATCACAATTATTAAAAAAAAATGTTAAATTTTTCAAAAAAAAAAAAAGTATTATATAATCACACAATTTTCTATTTTTCCATCTATCCCCAAAATATACAACCATATATACACACCATATATAGCTTCAAAGATTATCTTTACGGCAATTAAATAATACAAGAAAAGCTGAATTAGATTTAGTATATTTAAATCGTTTACCACGTACTGGAACAGAAACATTATTAAAACTCTTTGAATATTTAGGTCATTTAAATGATTTTAAAATAATTGAAGTACCAATTGAAAATAAACCTGAATTTCAACCATTTTATTGGGTACCTGAACCACCGCCTGTTAAAAGAGCTGTTAAAGAAATTCTTGAAATTGCTCAAACAGGTCGTCTTATTTATGTTGATTTCAATAATTTTATTAATTTTACACAATTTAAAGCACCAAAACCAATTTATATTGGTTTTGTAAGAAATCCAATTGAAAGAATTCATAGTACATTTTATCATATTAGAGAAGAAATTGTACTTGGTGGTAAATTAAGTGAAAATGAAACAACACATAAAATTCGTTTTCGTGATTGGTATGATTTAGATTTTAATCATTGTATTAGACAAGAATTACCACCATGTAAATATGAATTACATTCAACTGAAAATAGAGAATATGATTGGCCAAGACAAATATTAACATTTTGTGGAGTACATCCAAATTGCCGGTAAGTTTTATATTTAAAATATTAAGAAATTTTTCGAAAAAATTAATGAAGAAATGGCGATATTAACTTAAAAAGAAATAAAATATCCAATTTTTGTGTAGAAATAGATTAAAAGAAATTATAATATAATTAAATAATAATTATGTGGACCTACAACAATAATCTAATTTTAAGTTAATAAATATGTCATAATTCCCTATAGTATTCTCTATATTCTCGTATACACCTAAATATAAAATGAAAAATCACAAACCATATATTAATATAAATATTATATATAAAATACATACCTATAGGCCATTTAATTCACAATGGGCTGCTCAAGAAGCTAAAAGAATTGTTGATCAAGAATATGCTGTTGTGGGTACCTGGGATCATACAAATGCTACATTAAAAGTTCTTGAAAAATTAGTTCCGAAATATTTTCGTGGAGCCCAATCGATTTATTACTGTAAGAAGATGAAAAACAAATTCAAATTTATTATTCATATATCGGAATTTTTATTATTATTTTTATTTATTTTTTTTTTTCTAGCATTTATTGAAAATAATTTAGAAAATCCATTAAAACATCCAATTTCATTTGATGTTATGGAAATTTTAAATCAAAAATTTTCAAATGAAATCGATTTTTATGAATTTTGTAAACGTAAATTATTTAAACAATATATAAGTATAATTAGAAATGAATTTTATACAAAACAATTGGAAGAAGAAGAAGATGATGAAATGAATGAAGCTATGTAAAATAACTAAAATATTTTCATACAAATGTATAATATAAGTGTATAATTTTTTAATATTAGTTTCAAATAAAATTTTAATAATAGAAAATATTTATTATAATTACAATACAAAATAATTATAAAATTAAATTGAATTTCTAATTGGTAACGAGTTCCGACAACAACATATTAGACGACATATATTCCGATAACAATCACTTAAAACTTTAGAGCTCATACAACTATAAATTAGTTCTAATGTCAATTGAGTGTGAATCTCTAAATAATTACAAATTAAATCGTATTATGTAATCATACAAAATAAAATTTAGAAATTCAGACATAATTCGAACACAAAACATAATAATACAAAAAAACAACAATGTCTTCATACTACATCCTAGTCCAAAATTAATTGAATATCAAAAGTAATTATAAAAAATAATATTAATAGCTTCCAAGTTTAAACAATTATTGAAAGCAAACCGATTAGACCAATTAATCATAGAAATATTGTCCCAGTTTAAAAAAAATTCTAATTTTTGTTTTCATTAAAGATTAAATGGCATTCAAAAAACATTTTCACGTTGAAATTTGCTTTATTCGTACTAAAATTTGCTTTTAAAATAATAAAAAAAAAACAAAAATTTTTTTTTTATTTTGCATTCCACGTCTTTTTATTTAATTTTTAATATAATAAATTAATAATTAAATTATGTTGAGATTTTTTATTAAAAATAATACGAGATCATGTCTATTTTTTTATGAAATTTTTCTCTAAAATATTAATAATTAAAATTAAATTTAAATTGTTTATTAAATAAAAAAATAAATACGGTAAAAATCGTGTAATATAAACATTTTTTTAGAATGTCATTTGATCTACATTAATTATAAACATTATTGCTGTCATAAGTCATAAAAAGTGTTACCATTTTGTTTGTTATTTAACAAAATTTTTCACAAAATAATTGAACAGTGAGTTCGATTTTCTGATAAATAATTTGACACATTAAAAATGTGGTAACACGCTTATTTAATCTATGTTTTTAAAAAAACTACCCTTAAATAATTTTGACATTCAATCTAATGTCACTTGAAATTGTAAAATCTTATTAAAAGATTTTTCGAAGAATGCAGATTATTTTTCAAATACGAAAAGAAAACAAGGCTTGTTTGACTGTTGCTCATATCAGTTCTGCTTAAGTAACCTAAATGAAACCATTTTTAATAGCTAACAATTACCAGAATTTCAAAAAAAAAAGAAAATTATGGTTATAAAGTCTTGTAATTTTTTTGAGTGCATATGAACTTGAGTTACAAATTTTATATCAGTTTATATGGCAAAAATTTTGTTTTTAGCTAGATACATTTAATTCGATGGATTTAAATAATACTATAGTTGGTGAAATAAATCAATTATATTATAATCGTGTTCCGAAAACTGGTAGTGAAATGATGATTTTATTGTTAAGAACATTAGCGAAGGCCAATGATTTTAGAGCCCAAATTATTAATACATTGATACAAAAATATTTAAATGATACGGTACAAGAAGAACATATTGAAGCTGTTGCCAGTTATGGACAAAATGTAGCTGTTATTGAACATATAAATTATTTAGATTTTAATAAATTTAATAAGCCACGTCCAATTTATTTTAATACTGTCCGTCATCCGATTGATCGAATTGTTAGTTGGTTTTATTATATACGTTCACCATGGATATTTTTAGTACAAGCAAGAAGAAATAATCGTACATTAAGTTCAGTTGATTTTATGAAAAAAGATTTTGAAACTTGTGTTTTAACATATGATCCTGAATGTAATATGGTTCAAGGTGAACTTAGTAATGGAAAAAATGTACAATTTCGTCAAACAATATTCTTTTGTGGACAAGACATAGAAAATTGCTTGTAAGTTACCATAAGATATCCATTTAAATTTAATTGAGTATGGGAGAGATGATTGACAATTTTTTATTTTTTTACTTTCGTTTTTAAAATTAAAGTAAAATAATAGAAAATACACAATAGTTTTAGAAAAATTTGATGATTTTCAAAAGTTTTACTTTGAAAAATTACAATAAAAATATTTAAAGAGTATATTTATTGTAAATAAATTAACACATACACGTACATAATTCAAATGCAATATGAAACGCAATTAAAAAATTTTTAATTTTTAACGCAAAAATTTCTTATACTTTTGATTTAAATTAGAAAAAACTATAAAAAACTTTTCATAAAAGACCTGGTCTCGTTAAATCTCAACTGAAAAAGGAATCATTTTAGTTAGAAAAACTTTTCCATTTCATACATTATAGCTCAATGTATTGGAAGCATTGGTTCTTAATAACACTGACGTAGGTGAAATCGATCAATTGTACTATAATCGTGTACCGAAAACTGGTAGTGAAATGATGATATTATTAATAAAAACACTAGCACCTCTAAACAGTTTTATACATAAAAATCATAATGGACCAATTGCTAAAACAATGAAATATGACGAAGAACAGGAACATGCAGTTCGTGTAGCTGAAACATGTACAGAATGTGTTGTAACAGAACATATAAATTATTTAGATTTCCCTAAATTTGATTTGAAAAGACCAATTTATATGAATACGGTACGAGATCCAATTGATCGAATTATAAGTTGGTTCTATTTTGTACGTTCACCATGGATATTTTTAGTACAAGCTAGAAAAAATAATCATTCTTTAGCTACACAAGATTTTATGAGAAAAGATTTTGAAACTTGTGTTTTAAGTCGAGATGAAGAATGTTATATGCCAATTGGTGATGTATCATTAGGAAATAATAATCAATTTCGTCAAACTTTATTTTTTTGTGGACAGCAGTATAAAGACTGTTTGTAAGTTCAATGAATGGTTCATATAAAATTAAGTAATATGCTGTAAAAAATTAAAATTAATAGATTTGCTTGATTTTGCTTGAAATTTTTAACACAATTTTACATATGATCTCCTTTATATAATCTAGAATTCTAGATAATCTCCTTTATCTATTACTCAATTGTAAAAGTTAATGTATTGTAAGTCGTTTATAAAGAAATTATATAGAATCATCTTAGAAAACACACTTGTATACTATATTAGAATACCCTTAATTGATAATGATTTAAGGAAAATAATATTATTAATAAGGATTGAATGACATTAAATTATCCTGACTTCAATTTATCATTAAAATTTGCAAGAACTTTTACGGTTTTAACAAATTTTGGAGAGAAATTTCATTCAATCTAAAATTTAAACAAAATTTCGTAGTCTTCTGCAACAAGATAAAATAATTAGAAAATTATTTTAACTTTATACATTATAGCTGAGTCTAGTACAACCTCTAACCCTTAATAACACTTATGTAGCAGATATCGATCAAATATATTATAATCGTATACCAAGAACTGGCAGTGAAACGATGATTTTATTAACAAAAACTCTTGGATATCTAAATAATTTTAACCATAAAATTTACAATGGAGCTATTGATAAAACATTGAAATATGATTTGGAAAAAGAACGAGCTGTTCGTATTGTTGGAACATGTTTACATTGCATTATTGTTGAACCTTCAAATTATTTAGATTTTGAAAAATTTAATCTAGAAAAACCAATTTATATGAACATGGTCCGTCACCCAATTGATCGAATTATTAGCTGGTTTTATTATATACGTTCACCCTGGGTATTTTTAGTACAAGCAAAAAATAGTAATTTTAAGTTAGAATTATCAGATGCATTAATGAGGAAAAATTTTGAGACATGCGTTCTAACTCATGATGAAGAGTGTTATATGCCTCGTGGTGATATGACACTGTTATCTAATAATCAATTTCGGCAAATTTTATTTTTTTGTGGACAAGATTACACAGTTTGCTTGTAAGTTTAATTAGAAACTTTAATATAACATTTTAAGAAATTTTAAGACAAAGATTAAATGACATTTTATATCTAATCTCAAAATGCAATTACTTACTTTTCATTCCATTCACTCTTGTAAAATTGTTTAAACTACCAATTTTAATATACAAATTTTAGAGAAAAATTTCAATTAAATACATAAAATAGTTACAACATTATTTTCGAAAAGGAATCTCGTACACTATCAGAAAAACTAAAAATTAGCACAATTATTATTTAAATTTCATATATTATAGCTTAACTTTCTGCATCCTTGGACACTTAATAATACTGATGTAGGGGAAATCGATCAAATATATTATAATCGTGTACCAAAAACTGGTAGTGAAATGATGATATTGTTAATAACAAAATTAGCATATCTTAATGGTTATAAGTACAAAAATCATAATGGACCCATTGATAAAACAATGAGAATTGAATTAGAACAAGAACATGCTGTTCGAGTAGCTGAAACGTGTATGCATTGTGTCGTAACAGAGCATATAAATTATTTAGATTTCCCTAAATTTGATTTAAAACGACCAATTTATATAAATACAGTCCGACATCCTATAGATCGTATTATTAGCTGGTTTTATTTTGTACGTTCACCATGGATATTTTTAGTACAATCTAGAAAGAATAATCGTACTTTACAATCTGTTGACTTTATGAGAAAAGATTTTGAAACATGTGTTTTAACACTTGATGAGGAATGTTATATGCCTCAAGGTGATGTTACATTAGGAAATAATAATCAATTTCGTTAAACATTATTTTTTTGTGGACAAGATTCTGCAGCTTGCTTGTAAGTTTGACTAACATTAATACATCTATTTAATTTTAATGATAAATTGATCATTATTGAATTTCTAAAGAACATTAATGACATTCTATAAATATTTTCGGTTTGAAAATATTTCTTGTTTTTCATTGAAATTTATCATAACGGGTTTTTAACAATATGCAGAATTTTGGAGAAGAATTTCATGCAATTGAAACAAAATTTTGCAAAACTGATCTCTCAAAAATCTCGGACAGAATATTAAAAAAATTTAAAAAAAAAAAGTAAATTCTTTAAACTTTCAAAATTATAAATTATAGTATAACTCACTGCAACCATCGGATCTTAATAATACTGTTTTAGGAGAAGTTGATCAATTATATTATAATCGTGTTCCAAAAACGGGTAGCGAAATGATGATATTATTGTTGATAACACTTGGGCGACAAAATGGTTTCACATACAAAAATCAAAATGGACCTATTGACAAAACACTAAGTTATGAAGCAGAAAAAGAGCATGCTGTTCGAATATCTGAATTATGTATGCATTGCATTGTTAGCGAGCATATAAATTTTTTAGATTTTCCAAAATTTAATTTGGATAGACCAATTTATATGAATACGGTACGAGATCCAATTGATCGAATTATTAGTTGGTTCTATTTTGTACGTTCACCATGGATATTTTTAGTGAATGCCAGAAATAACAATCGTTCGTTGAATTCAGCCGACTTTATGAGAAAAGATTTTGAAACATGTGTTTTAACACATGATGAAGAATGTTATTTGCCTATTGGTGATATCTCTCTAGGAAATAATAACCAATTTCGGCAAACAATATTTTTTTGTGGACAAGATCGAGCACTTTGTATGTAAGTTAAAATGAAAGATAATTTCAATTATGTTGAAAAAAAAAATAAATTTTTAAACGGTTGCAAAACACCATGTGTTTGAAATAAATGGTTCAATTCATAGTTAGAACATCTTATTCAGATCATTACATAAAAATTTTTAAAACTACAGTCAGTGTATTTTGTTTTCTATTGTGCAACCTGCTTTATTCGTATCCTTATAAAACTTTGATAACGTATTATATATCTATTATAAACTATGTTATAGTTGAATTCATTGCATTATTGGAGCCTTAATAACACTGACGTAGGAGAAATTGATCAATTATATTATAATCGTGTACCAAAAACTGGTAGTGAAATGATGATTTTACTTTTAAAAACTCTGGCACCATATAATAATTTTATATTTAAAAATCATAATGGTCCAATAGACAAAACAATGACTGCCAAAGTAGAAGAGGAACATGCTGTTCGTATTGCTGATACATGTTTGCATTGTGCTATAACAGAGCATATAAATTATTTAGATTTTCCAAAATTTGGTTTAAAACGACCGATCTATATGAATACAGTTCGGCATCCAATTGATCGGATAATTAGTTGGTTTTATTTTTTACGTTCACCATGGATATTTTTAGTACAAGTTCGAAAACACAATTCAACTTTACCAAGTGTTGATTTTATGAAAAAAGATTTTGAAACATGTGTTCTAACTCACGATGAAGAATGTATTATACGTCAAGGTGATATATCTTGGCTAACAAATAATCAGTTTCGACAGACTTTATTTTTTTGTGGACAAGATAGTATGGCTTGCTTGTAAGTTAAATTCATGACATATTAAATATATAAATTGATTGATTTCCACTTTAATGTCTGGGATTTTGAAAAAAGTTATAAATTGTCAAGTATTTTGGGGTTAAACCTGCAATATGTAGGTATTGTAACTATATTCACTGTTGTGACCAAACTATAATCGCTATATCTAAACTATAGTAATTAAAATCGGTGTCTGTTTTCGAATATTTTTATGAAATTCATTTAGATTTCAAATCCCATTACTGATTTACAAATTTATTATGTGATTACCAAAGACAAACGCGTAGTATAATATTGAAATGCTGATCTCCAAATTCAATTTTTGGGTACTTTAAAAAAAGGGATTTTTCGTACATATTCAAACATTAACAATAACAATGAAGATCCGGCATTGGAAATGCAAAGGCTTCGAATATTAACGATGTTGTAATTATGTGCTTTAAAAAAATTAAAACGTTCAATTAAATTATTTCAAATAATATTAAGCCTATACGTGTTATTCAAAAATTACATAACGCAATTTCTTTTTTAGATCAATGCTTTACTTCCTTTGATCTTAAATAATTCTCTTGTAGCAGAAAGTGATATTCTCTTTTATAATAGAGTTCCAAAAACCGGAAGTGAAATGATGACACTTTTAATTGCACATTTAACTAAAAGAAACAAATTCCGTATTGGACGTGTTGAAGTAAAAGATTTAGGTTTAAAAAAAAGTTTAAATTATACCGAACAAAATATTTATGTAAATGATATTAAGTTAGCAGAACCTGGAACAGTTTTTACACCACATGTAAATTATATAGATTTTCATAAGTTCAGTGTAAAACGGCCAATATATATGAATACGGTTCGACATCCTGTTGAAAGATTAATTAGTTGGTTTTATTTTATGCGTTCACCATGGCTTTTTTTAAAATGGCCTAAATTACCAACAATAGAACATGTGAAAAAAGATATGGAAACATGTGTTTTAACTGGCGACATTGAATGCCTTTATATACAAGGAGAAACCAGACAACATGACTCAAATCAATTTCGGCAAACATTAATGTTTTGTGGTCATAATGCTGAGGAATGTTTGTAAGTTTCTAAATTAAATAATATACTAAAAATATTACTAAAGGAGTTTTGGAAATTGTGGCAATTTCATCACTATTACACATTAATTTTCATTTGAATGTCGCATTTTTGCCTCAAAGTAATTTGACTCGTCTTAGAATAAAATAAATTTATGCACATACACATACAGTTTTCTCTATAGAGAATCGACAAGCACTGGTTTTAGATAAAACTTTTATTCCTTTAGTTGGATACATTATACTATCAGAAATTGAACAACACAATTGTAGGTGAGCGTGATCAATTATTTTACAACCGAGTACCAAAAACCGGTAGCGAAAATATGATACTATTGATGTCAGTAATGGGAAAGGTCAATAATTTTTATGTAACTTCCTTCAAACTTAAAGACGGAATTAGAAAAAGTTTAAATGAAACTGAAGAAAAAGAATATGTAAACATTATTAATAACATTTCAGATGGAAATGCTATTATTCCACACATAAATTATCTAGATTTCCACAAATTCAATGCAAAACGACCAATATATATGAACACGGTTCGACATCCCGTAGAAAGATTGATTAGTTGGTTTTATTTTATGCGTTCACCGTGGCTTTTTTTGAAATGGAAAAAGCTACCAACTATTGAAGAAGTAAAAAAAGATATGGAAACATGTGTCTTAAGCGGTGATATTGAATGTCTTTATGTGCAAGGGGAAACTAGACAACATGATAAGAATCAATTCCGTCAAACTTTATTTTTCTGTGGTCAAAATGCTACAGAATGTTTGTAAGTAGATTAAAAGTTATGTTATATTTAAAACCATAATGGTGATATCCGACAAGCATACCAAATCATAATAATTATATAATCGCAATGTATAAAAAATCAAAAATTGCTTTTTAAACCTACAAATCTGTACCATTATAAATTCCGTATGCGTTTCCATTTTGATGTTTCATTTCTTTATTTTCTTATCAAAAAGCGGCAAAGCTGAACCAATTAAGCGTAAGGTGAAATTAAAATTGAAATATTTTAATTTTTATTTAAAGTTTTTATTCGTAAATTTTTTACATAAAAACTTTTTTTTCCAATATAGTTAAAAACATTAGACAATCAGAAATTAAACAATACAGTTGTAGGTGAGCGTGATCAAATATTTTATAATCGAGTTCCAAAAACTGGTAGCGAAATGATGGTATTGTTGGCGAAAGTTTTGGGTGAGATTAATGATTATCGTGTCACTTCATTTAAACTAAAAGATGGAATAAGAAAAAGTTTAAATGAAACTGAAGAAAAAGAACTGGTTGACACCATTAATAATATTTCGGACAAAACCATTGTTTTTCCTCACATAAATTATCTTGATTTTCATAAGTTTGGTGCGAAACGACCAATTTATATGAATACAGTTCGACATCCTGTTGAAAGATTAATTAGTTGGTTTTATTTTATGCGTTCACCATGGCTGTTTTTAAAATGGCCAAAACTACCAGAACTAGAACATGTAAAAAAAGATATGGAAACATGTGTCTTAAGTGGTGATATTGAATGTCTTTATGAGCAAGGAGAAACTAGGCAACGTGACAGTAATCAATTCCGTCAAACTTTATTTTTCTGTGGTCAAAATGCAGCAGATTGCTTGTAAGTTATGGAATTTTTCTTATTTCAATGTTAAAATTTAATATATGACGAAGGCAACCCGAAATTAATCGCATGAAATTCAATGCCAATAAAATAATTGAGATAAAAAAATGTATCTTTAATATCTTCAGGCCTGAATTGCTTTGAATTTCGTTTACGTTTCCATTTTGATGTTTCATTTCTTTTCACTTCAAAAAAAAAAATCAAATACATAGAGCTGATGCAATAATAATGCGTTACAATTAATATCTAAAATTATAATTTTAATTTAATTCAAAAGTTCAAAGCATTCTTCTCAGAACAATCCGTATGTTATGCGAATAGTAATTTTTATTCAAATACATATATAGGTAAAAACATTAGACAAGCATCAGTTAAACAATACAGTTGTAGCTGAGCGTGATCAATTATTTTATAATAGAGTACCAAAAACTGGAAGTGAAATGATGATGTTATTGATTTCGCAACTTAGGTTCGAAAATAATTTTCGATTTGGTTCTTTTAATGTTGGAGAAAATGGAATTAAAAAAAGTTTAAATGAAAGTGAACACAGAAGATGCGTATATAATATTTATAATGAGTCGGATGGAACTGTTTTTACGCCTCACATTAATTATCTTGATTTTCATAAATTTGATGCGAAACGACCAATATATATGAATACGGTTCGACATCCTGTTGAAAGAATAATTAGTTGGTTTTATTTTTTGCGTTCACCATGGCTTTTTTTAAAATGGCCAAAATTACCAGAATTGGAAGATGTAAAAAAAGATATGGAAACATGTGTGTTAAGTGGTGATATTGAATGTTTTTATGAGCAAGGAGAAACTAGACAAAATGATAAAAATCAATTCCGCCAAACATTATTTTTTTGTGGTCAAAATGCTGAAGAATGTTTGTAAGTTATAGCTTTCAGAAAAGAAATTGTGTTTTGTGAAAGCAATGATAGTGAACGCGAAAATTGAATATTGTAATCATTACTAACTTTTCTATAATTAATTTCCAAAAACCAATTATATTAACAAAATATCATATTAGTAGATATAGTAGAGCAAAATTATGTCAACCTTTTATAATAGGCATTTGATACAGGAACACTTTGTTTAATATAATCCCTGAAGAACTATTCTACCTGTGCTAATGTTTCAAAAACATTATATTAATAATCATTTGTGTATAGGAGCTAAAAAAGCACTGGGAAAGAACGATATATTTAACTTAGGATTCAATGTTTTTATTCCACCACAATAGATTAAAATAATTTTTTTTGATAAAATCAATTTATTTGATTTTAGCTAAACACACTAAATTTTTCGAATTTCAACAATACTCAGTCTGAATCAAGTATTTTACTTTATAATAGAGTACCAAAAACTGGCAGTGAAATGATGGTACTACTTATAAAAACATTATCTGAATACAATAATTTCTACACCAAAAGTATAGGTGGCCGTATTGCTAGATCAATGAATTCAACTGATGAACTTGATTCAATAAAAAATATTACATTACGAGCAAATGGAACATCTGCTATTGATCAACATGTAAATTATCTTGATTTTGAAAAATATGATTATGAAAAACCAATTTATATGAATACAATACGTCATCCGATTGAAAGAATTATTAGTTGGTTTTATTTTTTACGTTCACCATGGCTATTTCTAAGGCAATTTCATCTAATGAATATTCCATTACCAACAAAAGAATTTGTTATAAAAGATTTTGAAGAATGTGTTCTTACAGGAGATTCAGAATGTTTATATTTACAAGGTGATATGAAACTTAATTTACATCAAATTCGGCAGATTGTATTTTTTTGTGGTCAAGATGGTCCAACATGTATGTAAGTTATAACATCGTAATACTCATGACTGAAATAATCACGTAAACGAAAAACTATAATACTCTTCCTCTTTATTAGTAGTTTGAGAAAAATCCCAATCCTGGAAATAAATCCGGAATTTGAAAAAAAATATTTTTTTAACGAATACGACGTCAAGGCTGCATATCTATCTATTGTTTAGTATTGTCGACTTTTGTCAAAATTTTCAAAGATTAACTAAGCTGAAAAAAATTATTTTTTCCCAAATTAGTAATTTTCTTTTAAATTCGATATGGTTGCCAATTTAATTCATATATATATATTAATGTCACCATTTTATTTGCAAATCGCTGGCAAAACTGTGATACCACGTAAGTGCAAATATTTCCAAAAGTACTTTACCAATTTTCTGTTTAGGAAATGTCAAACAATCCATCTTTTAAATTTATGAAAATATGAAAATTATTTAAAGAATATGTAATTATTTATTAGTTTTTACTGTTTCGTAAATTTAAAAGATTGATTGTTTGAAATTTCCTAAACAGAAAATTGGTAAAGTACTTTTGGAAATATTTGCACTTACGTGGTATCACAGTTTTGCCAGCGAAATATTTATAGTACATGTCAATTTTAAAAAATTCTCCTTAATTTCAATGCTACGCGAAAGCTTATAACTAAACCATTTTTAATGTTAAACAACAATTGAAGGATCAAAAAATATATGACTAAGTTTAGAAATTAATTTTTTGTTAATTCCAGTTAAACTCATTATATACATTTTACTTAAATAAAACATCAGTTGCTGATCGAGATCAATTATTTTATAATAGAATTCCAAATCCAGAAAATGATATTATTGTAGATGTAGCTAAACTTTTAATGAAACAAAATAATTTTGAATATCTTTCATTGCCACACTTTGATGGAGTAAGAAAAAGTTTAAATAAAAGTGAAGAAGAAGCTTATATTCGTATTGTTGAAGATTATCCAGATTCTGTAATTATTGTTCGTCATATTAATTATCTTGATTTTCATTCATTTAATGTTTTACAACCGATTTATATAAATTGTGTAAGAAATCCAATTGATAGATTAATTGAATGGTTCTATTATCAACGTTCACCATGGCATTTTTTAGAACTACCAAATCTTCCGACAGCTGATTTTATTAAAAAAGATATGGAACAATGTGTTTTAACTGGTGATCCTGAATGCCTATATATTCAAGGTGAAGCAAATGAAAAAAGTAATAATATGTTTAGGCAAATCGTATTTCTATGTGGTCAAACAGCTGAAGATTGTTTGTAAGTTATATGAAAATGCATATAATTTTTAATGAAAGCGTAGACACATTTTAAAGAATAAAATAAAATATTAATTCAAGTTATAGCTTTCTATTATGTATGGCAGCATAAATCGTAATTTAATTGTCAAAATTTGAAAATTTCTAATTCTTAACTTGGCATTAAATAATACAGAAGATTCAATAGGTTTAATAAAATTCGATTAAAATCATTTTAGTGTCGGTTTATACAATGACCATATACAAAACTGACTTAATAGAATAGTCATCAATATTAAAAATAGTAGAAATTTTTTAAATGAAGAATAAAACTCCAATGTTGCATTAATTACTAACCAAATGAATTTATATACTCGTAATTCATAGAATCACTTTCATCAAATTAACTTTAATGAAATTATTCAATATTTTTTCGATTTATTAATATCGAAATCTTGTTATTTGTATTTTATATTTTGTACCTAATTATGGTGACATAAATTATGAAAAATATTTAAAAAAACAAAAAACATAAAAATTCACCACGATAATATTTTCATGCATCCAAAAAAAAAAAAAAAGAGCTGATAAGAGCTACATGTTCTGCTCATTTATGTATGTGTTACCCATTTAATATGCTCAATTTCTAAATATATTGCTTATTAAAAAAATATTCTATTATAATAGAAAATTAAATTAATTGAAATGCAACGAATATTTTAACATATTCTTCATTTAAAAATTAACTACTACAATAATTTTATTTTATAGTTACAATCAGTAAACACATGGACTCTAAATAATACACATGTCGCTGAACGTAATTTATTATTTTATAATAGAGTACCAAAAACAGGAAGCGAAATGATGATAATGCTATTAATACATTTAAGTCGTGAATTAAATAATTTTCTTATTGCAAATTTAAATGATCCAATGGTAAAAGCAATGCCACCTGAAATTGAATTTAGAAATGTACGTGATATATCTAGTCTTATGGAAAATTCAGTTGTAACACATCATATTAATTATTTAAATTTTAAAATGTATGGTTTCCCGAGACCAATATATATGAATACTGTACGTCATCCAGTTGAACGTATTATTAGTTGGTTCTATTTTTTACGTTCACCTTGGTTAATTTTAAGAGAAAAGAAAAGTAGAAATATTGAATTACCAACAAGAGATTTTCTTGAAAAAGATTTTGAAACATGTGTTTTAAGTGGTGATCCAGAATGTCAATTAATGCAAGGCGATATGAATTTACAAACAAATGATCAAAATCGACAAATTTTATTTTTTTGCGGTCAATTATTACAGGATTGTGTGTAAGTTTTAAAGAAAAAAAGAAAACATAATCAATAGCACAAAATGAAAAAGGAGGAATCAATTGGATCCTAATCAATTGAATTGAAGTAATAGTACCGCTAAATATATTTTTAATATTTGAAAACAAATAATAAATTTTAGTCACCACGAATGGTGATTTTATTAACATAATATTATAAAGTGTAACGAAAAAAAATAATCAGAAATGGAATATTTCTCTATTCCTGTTACACAATAACAATGAATACCTACATAATAAATGTAATTAATTGTGGTGAATTAATATTACGCTCAATGTCATTATTACATTTTTAATACGTCCATTATCTACAGTTAACTGATTTAGTGATGTTCGTATTAACAGTCATTTAGCCAGAATTTATTTCAAATACTCCAATTTAGTCGTAATTACTCAAGTTCAGTGTCATTTCGTAAAAATTTATATTATTTATGATTATTGTTATTCAAATTTCAAACTACAAATAGCTCCATACAATTTCATAGCATAGTAATCAAGCAAATCTACGAGTATATTATAGGTAACATATTATATTTATGGCAATGGAACAAAACTATCTAGGAAAGAATTTGTATTTCAATAAATTAGTTTATGTTTAAAGGAGGTTATGCCTAAAGTTATATTATATTGTCAGGATTTTGTACTTAATTCATTTCAACAATTTTACTTCGTTGGACAGAAGTTACTAGAAATCCTTAACTACTATATGAATATGATATGATTAATTATGATTCGTCAAAAAAAAAAAATGTTTTAAAAACGAAAGTATAAAAAATGTTGTCATTATGCATTCATCTCCTCTGCCCAAATAAAATTTCCCCTACTTTTTGAACCGAAATTTAGAAAAATAAAAAAAGAGAATTGTCATGTTCACTTTTTTTTTTTTTTAAATCCAAGTACATACATACAATTATTATGAAAAATAATAAATATTTATAGGCCATTAAATGAACCAGGTCCATTACAAATAGCAAAACGTCGTGTTGAAGAAGAATATGCTGTTGTCGGAACTTGGGAAGAAACAAATATAACTCTTACAGTTTTAGAACATTATATACCAAGATATTTTAAAGGAGCTTTGGAAATTTATAATAGTAAGTAAATATATATATAGTATAAATATATATATATATATAATAATATAAATATTAATATTATATATATATATATAAAATATATATTATTAATAGGAGAATTAAAAGATGTCAATAAAAATAGTAATCCATATAAACCAAAAATTAGTCAAGAAGTCCGTGATATTATTGCAGCAAATTTAACACGTGAAATTGAATTTTATGAATTTTGTAAACAAAGATTATACAAACAATATATTGCAATTAAAAAAGAAGAAATTGCATTAGAATTTGATGAATTGTATGGTAGTAATGAAGATGATGAAGATTTTGATAATAATAATGAATGATGTTTAAAATTATATATGTATATAATATTATATTAATATAATAATGATTGTATAATTAAATTTATATATTTTTTTTTTTAATTTGTGTATATATTATGTACAATTGGTTAATAATATTAACATTTATTTATATTATAATTTATAATAATGAAAACATCATAAATTAATAATAAAAAAAAAAGAAAATCATTTTTTGATTTCACTTCTATAAGTATAATAGAAAAATATTTTTTTTTCTTTTAAATATTTTACACTTTCCATATTATAATAATTATTAAAGGATGCTACATTACATTATTCTTAACTCTTGTAAATGAGAAAAATTTTCAGAATTTGTTTAAGCAATTTTTAAAAATTTGAATCATAAAATTAAATTACCAATATAGATTTGTCTAGTGAACAAGTATACAAACAACAATAGGCCAAAGAATATAGAATTAAATACAAAAAACAATTACCTTCATATAACTCGTTTTATATTTGCGAAATGATAAATTATACCTCAATCCAGAAAATGATAACCAGAGACTTATAAGTTTTTAGAAATTCTTGTATTTAAAATATTTCTGTGCATTTTTGAACTTATTATTCTTTTGGAAATAATCATATTACAGAGGTTCAAGTCATGACTATTTCCAAAAGAATAATAGTCATGTTACAGAGTCATGTAACATGACTATTATTCTTTCATAATAGTCATGTTACAGAGGTTCAAGTTGTTATTTAAATTCTTAAACTGCTTTGATTCATAAAACATATCTTATGATTGTATATTAAAAGGAAAACAAACCATGCGCCCCCTGTATTTTATAAAAATTTAAGTAGCAATAAGAAACTTTGTTTTTTTAATAAATTTTGTTTCAAATAGGTTTATATATCATTATATATGAATATCGTTATATAGGTTTGTATATCGGTATATATGAACTAATTGAATTTCTAATACGTGCGTTGTAAGAACAGAACAAAATTCTCAAAATAGTTACATATGTAGAAGTATTTTCGAATTTTATATTGAACGGACGGAAAATTATCCATTTAAAATTTTAATGATTTTTCAATATTGTACAAAATTTTTAAAATATATTTAACCTACTATAATTTCCAAAATGTTTCCAAATAATTTTATTTTAAATTTGTATAGACTATGAGTAAGGTCGCTAACGTTTCTTATAAAAATTTTCGCAATAATATACAATGTTCTTTTCTTTTTATTCAAAAATACGTTTTCGATATGATATTTAATTGAATCAATTAAAATTTTAATACCGTATTTAATTTAGATATCATATTTGATTAAATTAATTAAATTTCTATTTCGTACTTATTTTTGATATTGTATTTAAATGAATTAATGAATTTTCAATATCGTATTTAATTTCGATATCGTATTTAATCAATTACACCATTTAATTGTATTTAATTTCGATATCGTATTTAATTAAATCAATTAAATTTCAATAATTAATTTCGATATCGTATTTAATTAAAACAATTAAATTTCAATATCGTATTTAATTTTGATATCATATATTATTGTATTTAAATGTAATTTCAATACTGAATTCACCTAAAAGTTTATAAATTTATTTAAAATAATTTAATATTCTTCTTATACTCAAAATAATTTTTAATGTATAGTTACGATATTTAACATCGAATTCAATAAATAATACAAAAGTAGCTGAAACTGATAAAGTATTTTTTAATCGTGTACCAAAAGTTGGAAGCGAACAATTAATTGAATTAATAAAAATTTTAGCAAGATTAAATGAATATAAACATATTAATTATGATTCACCAATATTTAAAACTATGCCAGAACATATTGAAATACAAAATGCAAAACGTATTAATAAATACAAAGAACCATCATTAATTGTTCAACATGTTAATTATATAAATTTTAAAAAATATGGATTAAAACAACCAATTTATATAAATTTATTTCGAAATCCAATTGATCGTATAATCAGTTGGTTTTATTTTGTACGTTCGCCATGGATATTTTTACATCAAAGGTTATCAAAAAATCTACCATTACCAAATATTGAATTTGTTAAAAAACATTTTGAAACATGTGTTTTAAATAATGATCCAGAATGTCAGTATATTGAAGGTGATATGAAAAAATCAAATAATCAACATCGTCAAACAATATTTTTTTGTGGTATGAATGCTGAAAAATGTTTGTAAGTTTCTATAAATTTTAAACGAAATTGAAAAATTAAAATTATTTAAAATCTCCACTAACTTATCCAATTAAAAAAGAATTAAAAACATCTTGATAGTTTAAAGGAATTTAAAAAAAATCATTCTCTCTATAGACTCAAGCCTATTTTATTTCTCAAAATTTTCTTATTATTATTAAACAAGTGATTGTTAAAACTTAACATTTGCCAAAAATCTATATATAGGCCACTAAATGGTATCGATGCCTTACAAATAGCAAAAACTCGTGTTGAAGAAGAATATGCTGTTGTTGGAACATGGGAAGAAACTAATATAACTCTTACAGTTTTAGAACATTATATACCAAAATATTTTCGAGGAGCTTTAACACTTTATAATAGTAAGATATATTAATTAATTTACATATAAAAATTTTGTATTATGTTGATTATGCTAAATTTTTTGGGAATTTTTGAAATTAAAAAAAAAATTAATATTCAATTAATTTCCAATTTAAGCATAATTTATACATAATACTTCGAATATGTGTCAATTATTTTCAAATTTTGGGAACTAAATATGGAATTTTAAATGAACTGTCTTTTTATTTAAACTTTATATTTTGAATTTAATTGGTCACATATTAGAAGAAACAAAAATTCTCATTTAAAATTATTTTCTAACAATTAAAAAATTTTTATAAACTCATTTTTCATACTATGAAAAATAGCACACTTAAAAGGAACCAGCATGAATTTCAATCCATATAAACCAAAAGTAAGTAAAAAAGTAAGAGAATTAGTTGCAAGAAATTTAACACGTGAAATTGAATTCTATGATTTCTTAAAACAACGATTATATAAGCAATATATTGCAATTAAAAAAGATGAAATTTCAAGATTATTAGAAAATAATTGAATTATTGTGAAAAAAAAAATTAATAAGATTTAAATACTCCACTTAAATTAAACTTGAATAATTATTTTAGAATTGAAAATAATAAAGTAATCAAATGTATATGTAATTGAACAAGAATCGTATTATTAAAATTTAAGTACTATATTTTGTAAAAATCTCGAATTAAATTAATTTGTAAAAATAATTAATAATATTAAAAATAAATAAAAAATTTTAATTTCAAAATTGTCTATCAGAATTTTAAAGAAAAAAATCTCATTTACTATGAGACTGTCAACTATTAGCATGAATTCATATAGAGGGCATCTAATACACTAATAATGAATAATAATAAAATTTGATAAAATTAAGAAATTTTGGAAGAATTGAATGATATAAAAATTTGATTTGTCATTAAGTTACCATTTAAAGTCATTGTGTCACAAAAATTTTTTGAAATATTGCAAGTACGAATACAGAAAATTTTTCAACGCCTTGTTATTTTAAAGTTTTTAAAACAGAACATCACAACACAAAATTTAATCTGATGTTTAAAATTCTCTCAGTTGCACTGCATATTGTTAAGAGTCAAATGTACTGTACATTCATACACAACGAACACACATTATAATTATTTACCAGTAATAATTTGTGACAGTTTGTTACAATTGTTGAGTTAAAACTACCATCAATTTAAATTTAAAATAAAATTATAAAAAGAGAAATTGAAATTCTTGATACTTGAATATTTAAATTTCATATTTGACTGCCTTATTTTTTTTTTTTATTTAAGAATACATAATTAATTTATTTCCATTCCTTATATTTAATATGGTTCAGGAAATGACTAAAAGCATAAAGCCACAGGTTTCACTACGCACTACTTCAATCAGAAAAACTAATTATATTCAACTAAAAAATCTTTATTTCAATTTTACCTTAATAAATATTTTTAAACTCTTCATATAGGATAAAAAACAATTAGCTACTTGTGCAATTAATTTAAAATATTTTCAAAATACACTGACAAATTTATTAGTCAACTCAAAATAAATTGAATTTATAGTATAAATAAAAACCTTTTGATCAAATTTGAAATTCAAAATTTGAATTTCTTATTTTATAAATTATTTATTTTATTCCTTGTTAAATTTTTATAAAAATTTTTACTCTCTAATTTTTTCTTATTTATGTAAACCTCTAAACATCGTACAAATATCAAAATTGAATTTAAAATTTTTAAATAATTTTATTGAATCCTACATCACAAATCCAAACAAATATAGTTGCATCTTTTAAATAAAAAATTATTAAATAATACAAGATTTGCAACAATGGATAAAATTTTTTTTAATCGTGTACCAAAAGCTGGAAGTTTACAATTAATTGATTTAATTACATCATTAAAACAAATTTATGAATTTGAACAAATACATCCAGATGGAACGGTAACAGTTAAAATGAATGAATATGATGAAGAAAATTTAGCTAAAGAAATTGTTAATAAACCTGAACCATCAATATTTATAAAACATATTTCATATATAAATTTTTCAAAATATAATTTACCTAGACCAATATATATAAATATTGTTAGAGATCCAGTTGAAAGACTAATTAGTTGGTTTTATTATAGAAGATCACCATGGATATTTTTAAAACAAAGTCGAAAATTTGGTAAACAAATACCAAAAGCACCATTTATTAAAAAAGAATTTGAAAATTGTATACTTACTGGTGATTGGGAATGCCAATATATTGAAAATTCAAATACAAATAATAAAAAAAATCAAATAAGTCAAAATGTATTCTTCTGTGGTCATAATGAAGCTGATTGTATGTAAGTTGTTTTTTTTTCTCGTAAAATATATATTCTCTTTGAAATTGAATTTAATATTCTTTGAGAGTATTATCAAATTTTTTAAATGGGAATATTCAAATCATATAAAAAGATCTAAAAGTTATTAGAATTAAATTTATACTTTTATGATTTGAGACCACAGAATTATTATAATTTTATTTTATAATATAATTATAATAAATTTCTCATATATTTTGTATATTATAAATTAGGAAATTTAATTCCTTAAGAACATTACAAATTGCTAAAAGACGAGTTGAACAAGAATATGCTGTTGTTGGTACATGGGAAGAAACAAATATTACCCTTAAAGTTTTTGAAGCTTATATACCAAAATATTTTACAGGAGCTACTGATTTATATTATTGTAAGATATTAGTTTTTTTTTTTTAATAACAATTTGAAATTTAATTTCATTTTTTTTTTTTTAATTTCATTTTCATATACTGCGCATATGCATACATATATATTATTTAGTAAGTAATCTTAAGGAGAACATTAAAAATTATAATCCATATAAACCGAAAATTAAACCTGAAATCAAGGATATTATAAGACGGAATATTTCTAGAGAAGTTGAATTTTATGAATTTTGTAAACAAAGATTATATAAACAATATTTAGCATTATTCCCAGATATTTATGGTAAAAAAATATTTGATTTTGATAATGATTATTAAAAGTGCATAACATTTTATTAATCTGATGTTTTATTAAACTGGCTTAGCAATGAAACCAATTAAAATTATACAGCAATCCCTCCTATAATGTAAATACTTGGGATCGAAAATTTTTTACTTTAACTGAAATTATGTTATAGGTGATTCCGAAAAACTATAGCATACAATAAAATACAAAAGTATAGGTCAAATAGGAGTTGGCACGAGAAAAATGGCAGGACAATCATCAGAGTGTTGTTGTCGATCTACGAAAATAATATGTTAATGACAATTTTGTAAGGCCCTATTCTCAAAAGTAGAGGAAATAAATTTAAGTTTATGTGAGGTTTATGAAAATTCTAAAATTTACACCTTAAGCCTTATAAGAGTACATTTAAAAATAACTTGATAATAATTTTAACAGCACGATTCTAAGACATATTTTTTTTCTGTGCTGAGCTTCT
Source organism: Condylostylus longicornis (assembly GCF_029603195.1). NCBI lineage: Eukaryota > Metazoa > Arthropoda > Insecta > Diptera > Dolichopodidae > Condylostylus > Condylostylus longicornis. Next base: position 2,574,055 of record NW_026578116.1, read on the forward strand.
CAATGTATGAACATGTACGCTTTATTGATGGTACTTAAATTATTTAAAGAAATAAAAAATTCTCTAAAATATCAATAAATTTGTGAGATTTAATTAACTTTAAATCAATTCTAATAATTTTACTCTTATATACAAGTATAAATAAATTTCTATTCCTATGTTATTAGATAACTGATCTTCATGCCAACAATATAAATAACACTCAATATGCCCAAACTCAATTGGTATATTTTAATCGAGTTGCAAAAGCTGGTAGTGAAGCAATGTTAGAATTTTTAGATATAATTAAAAAAATTAATAATTTTAAAAAAGTTCAAAATAAACAAAGAAAATATGCCCCACGTACTCTAAATTCAACACAACAAGAAGAATTAGTTTTAGATATATTAAGTAATGGTCCCGATACAGTTTATTGTGAACATCAAAATTGGATTGATTTTTCACAATTTAATTTACCAAAACCAATTTATTTTAATTTGGTACGTGATCCAGTTGAACGTGTTATTAGTTGGTATTTTTATCAGCGTTCTCCATGGAAAGCATTTGCTTTTTTCTCAATGTTTCCAGATGATCCTAAACCACCAGAATCATGGTATAAAAAAGATTTTAATGAATGTGTTCTTAACCATGATCCTGAATGTTATTGGGAAATGAATACTACTCGTGATAGTACTGCTGATTTTCGTCGACAAACTTTATTTTATTGTGGTCATGATCCTGAATGCCTGTAAGTAATATCTGATATTAAAATAAAAACCGATAACGAAATTTTTATTAATAGAATCGATTTGTATTTAAAGGGATATTATTTATTAAAATTATTTAATATTTTTTTGTTTAAATTAGTGAAAGTCTCACAAATTAAATCAGATACACTTAGTATAGAGAAATGAAAATCCTAAAAACTTTTTTATTACTCCTTGGAATAGAACCCTCAAAAATTGAATAATGCCTCAAAAATTCATAATACTTTTGTGTTGAAACAGGGCAGGGCTGCTTTCTTTTTTAATTAAAATTTTGTTGTGCCTATATTCTTCGCGATAATGTTTGAAATATTATTTTTTAAGAACATTTCTTTTAAAATGTTCTTTTGTATCGTAGCTAGAACATCTTCATACCGATGATCTTAATAATACAAAAAATGCACAAATTCAATTGATTTTTTTTAATCGGGTTGCTAAAGCTGGTGGTGAATCAATGTTAGAATTTTTGGATTTACTTGCAAAATTTAATAATTTTACAAGAGTTTGGGAAACTCCAAAGAAAACTGTTCCAAGGCAATTAGATGAAGAACAACAGAGAGAATTAACATTGGAAATTGTAAGTCATGTTTCTGATTCTGTTGTTAGTCAACATACTCATTGGATTGATTTTTCAAAAAGTGATTTACCAAAACCAATTTATTTTAATTTGGTACGTGATCCGGTTGAACGTATAATAAGTTGGTATTTTTATGTTCGTTCCCCTTGGAGGGAATGGGTTTTTTACTCAAGATATCCGAATGAAACTAGAAAACCAGAATCTTGGTATAAAAAAGATTATAATCAATGTGTTATCGAACATCAACGAGAATGTAATTATGAAGTTGGTTCGACTGTTGATTATATAACTGATTATCGCCGACAGACATTGTTTTTCTGCGGTGATAGTCCTGATTGTATGTAAGTGAATATATGTATTTTGATCAAATGCGATTTAAATATTGTTTTTTAATGCGAATGAAATTTAATTTTAATTAATTTGTAATTTTTATTTTGTGTTAAAATCATGTCTACAAGTTTTGTAATTATTCTCTAAGAATAGTATGGTATAGCTCTATAATAGTTCGCACCTTATTGGGCTGTTGAATTCTTATATTTTGACAATAATTATAAACCGCATTCCAATATAAATATAAGATAGGCTTCCATTTATAAATCAATTGATTAATCAGTAAGCTTTAAATTAACAGATAAAAGAGTACTGTGAAAAGGGTTAAAAATTTACAAATCCCTACCATAAAATTAATGAGATTTTTAAGTGTTTTGCAAATTATTTTCACTGTGTTCATAAAATGATGCACATTTTTAGTTCAATTTAACTATATGCAAGCTTCCTTAATGTCAGAAGTTATTAAAATTGATGGTTCTAGAATTTTTTCTCAATAATAAAAAATTGTCCTACAATGTCCTCTAATGTAAAATTATTTAATTACACAGCTAGAAAATCTTCGTAGTAATGATATTAATAACACGAAATATGCTCAAACAGAATTTGCATTTTTTAATCGGGTTGCTAAAGCTGGTAGTCAAGCAATGATAGAACTCTTAAGAAGACTTAAAAAAGTAAATAATTTTAATCTACCAATTGAGGAACTTGTACAAGCCGCGCCACGGATATTAAACGAAAATCAAGAAAGAGAATTAGCAGTTGAAATATTAAAATATGGTCCAGATACTATTTTTAGTCAACATCAAAACTGGTTTGATTTTTCAAAATATGATTTACCAAAACCAATTTTTTTTAATTTGGTACGTGATCCAGTTGAACGTGCTATAAGTTGGTTCTTTTATGATAGATCAATTTATAAAGAATGGTTTATTTATTCAAAATTTCCGGATACTCCAAAAAAACCAGAATCTTGGTATAAAAAAGATTTTAATAAATGTGTTCTGGAACATGATTTAGAATGCCGTTGGGATTCATTTGGTACAAATGATAAGAATTCAGATTATCGCCGGCAAACATTATTCTTCTGTGGGAATGAGCGCGATTGTCAGTAAGTTTTTTAGAGAAATTTCAAAATAATTTAAAAGTTATACTTTGGTATTTAAATTAAAAATACCTTAAAATTTTTAGCGTCATTAAATAATGCATGTTTTTCTCTAAGTTAGCGAAATCGAAAGCAAACCCGGACTCATTTATTTAACGCATTTATTCTCGCCTTTTAATGTGAGCTTTATCAATGTCAGAAAATTTTGAAACTTGATAATTCTAAAATTTGTTTTTCTTTTGTAACAATGAAAGACTAATATAAGTCTAATATATGACTTATTTATTAATACAGCTAGAATATCTTGATTCTGATGATTTTAATAATACACAATATGCACAAATTGATTTGGTATTTTTTAATCGTGTCGCTAAAGCTGGTAGTGAATCAATGTTAGAATTTTTGGGTATACTCAAAAAAATAAATCATTTTGCAAAACCTAATGAAATTGTTAAAAAGACAGCACCACGTTTTTTAAATGAAGAAGAAGAAAAAGAGGTAGCTAATGAAGTGATGCAATATGGTCCCGGGACCGTTTTCACTCAACATCAAAATTGGCTTGATTTTTCAAAATTTAATTTACCAAAGCCAATTTATTTTAATTTAGTACGTGATCCAGTTGAACGTGCAATTAGTTGGTTTTTCTATGATAGATCCCCATGGAAAGCATGGGTTTTACATTCATTATTTCCAGATATACCGAAAAAACCAGAATCTTGGTATAAAAAAGATTTTAATAAATGTGTTCTGGAACATGACTTAGAATGTCGTTGGGATTTATTTGATACAACTGATGGGAATCCAGATTATCGTCGACAAACTTTATTTTTCTGTGGAAATCATTATGATTGTTTGTAAGTTTTTTTTTTTTTTTGTTACGATTTATATGATGAATTTGAAAACCATAGTGCTCTATTATGTAAATTATTTTTTAGACTAGTTGTTCTATTGAATTCATAAAATTTATACAATTAGAAGGAGACTAATTCTAAACAACATGTACATTTTATCACATAGTTTAGTTTTCCCTGCTATATAACAGAGTTTTATACAAAAAACGTTCCATTTGCACACCGCTTCGGACGGGAAGCAATGTTAAACAAAATGGACTATAAATTTTTGTAGTTTTTGACGTTTTGTCTCTTATACGCAATAAGGTTTTATTTATTTCAGTTTGGATTATATTTAGTGCCATTATCTCTTAAATAATTGTCAAATCCCGTTCCCTTGGAATTCATATTTTTGATCTTAAACCTAAAAATTAAGTGAAATTTAAATTTTTAAGGCTTATGTAAAAAATTCATCAAATAGCCATTTTTTTAATGTTTTAAGCCATCAGAAACTTTTGGACGTCCAAATAGACAATATAATTTAGAATAACATTGTGTTTTTGACGTTTTAAGCACAATTACTCTACCAAGCTGTGGTAAATTGTCAAAAATTTTATATTTAAACTTGACATTGTTAACATTATGTAGAAAAAAACGTTAGCTTTTACTCAAAATTTATTCGAAATTCTATTACGTTACTATATTTTTTGGAAATGTTTCAAAACAAGCCAAACGTTGATCCCCGAAAAATCCTCATGTACAAGTATAAATCATACCAATTGAATAATTGTCTATGCTTTTATTTTTTTTTTGTTAAAAAATTATTATTTGTTGAAACATATTACATAATACGCCTTAATTTATGCTTTGCGAATATCAGAAAAAAATTCAAAATCCAATAAATAGGCTTTGAATGTTAGATGATCTTTTGTAAAAATTTTTTTTTGTTTAATTTTCAACAAACTATCATCATAATTATATAAGAATGTATAATTTATTAAAATAGCTAGAACATCTACATACTTATGATATAAATAATACAAAATATGCTCAAACTCCATTGGCATTTTTTAATCGTGTCGCTAAAGCTGGTAGTGAATCAATGTTAGAATTTTTGGATTTACTTAAAAAAGTTAATAATTTTAAAAAAGCAATGGATAAACCAAAACAAGTAAATCCTAGACAATTAAAAGAGGATCAACAAAGAGATTTAGCAATTGAAATATTACAAAATGGTCCCGATACAGTTTATTGTGAACATCAAAATTGGATTGATTTTTCAAAATTTAATTTACCAAAACCAATTTATTTTAATTTGGTACGTGATCCGGTTGAACGTGTTATTAGTTGGTATTTTTATAATCGTTCACCATGGAAAGCAGTTGCTATGTTTAAAAATTTCCCAGATTCAGAAATACCACCAGAAGATTGGTATAAAAAAGATTTTAATCAATGTGTTTTAGAACATGATCCTGAATGTTATTGGGAAATTGATTCTTTTTATGATACTAGCGGTGATTATCGTCGACAAACTTTATTTTTCTGTGGTCATAATCCTGAATGTATGTAAGTGTTAGAAAAATTAATATTTTTTTCTAAATTATCATTTAAAAATGGCGAAAACTTTTACTTCTTTTTTAAGATTCTCTGGTTCTTTTGCATTTAAAAATTTGTGATTTTTTTTTTTTGCTTTCATATGAATTTTCTAATGATAAAGTCATGTTTTTAATTATTATAATATTAAATTAATCTTAAGTTTTATTTTGTTCTTATAAGAATCCCTTCAAATTCCAAAAAATCTCTTCTGAAAAAAAACGCTGCTTCATTTATTAAAATACAATTAAATTATGCTTTATAATTTACAATCACTTCGATATTACCAGTACCTAGGTAGCTACTTCATAACACTACCAGTCGCAATTCTTTGAACGCACTCGATTAAAGTCAAATAAAATTTAATAACAACATGTGATTACATAAATTTTAATATCATTTCAATATAGTTAATGGATCTTAATGTGAATGAATTAAATTTAACGCAATACGCTGAATTTGATTTATTATTTTATAATCGAGTTGCAAAAGCTGGTAGTGAAGCTATGATCGATTTAATGAATATTTTAAGTAAAGTAAATAATTTTCAAATACGACACGAGAAACAAATGAGTGTTGTTTCATTACAATTGAATAATAATCAAGAAAGAAAATTAGCAAGAAAACTAGTTAAATTTGGTGATTCTACAATTTATGTTGAACATCAAAATTATATTGATTTCTTTAAATATAATTGCCCACAACCAATTTATTTTAATATGATACGTGATCCAATTGAACGTATTATAAGTTGGTATTATTATGAGAGATCATCATTAAGAGCAAAAAAATTTGATAAATTCCCAGATTTAATTGTTCCAAATGAAGAATGGTTCAAAAAAGATTTTAATAAATGCGTTCTCGATCATGATCCCGAATGTGTATGGAATTTATATAGTTTTAATGATTATACTGGTGACTACAGAAGGCAAACATTATTTTTTTGTGGTAATCATGCTGATTGTGTGTAAGTTTATGAAAAAATAAAATTAATAAATTTAATGAAAAAATTATGGTTTGATAGTGTAGCATTACCTAAGACTTATGACTAAAATAAATTTAAATTATTTTTAAATGCCGCATTTACATAGATTCGGCAAGCAAAATTATTGATAAACCGCCATCTATTGTAAAGTAAGCCCAACAAAGTTTTCTGGTTCTCTTATTTTGGTATTTGTAATTATAACCGCGCACATTCTCCGCGTAATCGTATACATTCAATTAAGTTTTTTCTAGTCACATAGTGTCTAAAATATGACTTACAAACCACATGACTTGGCTGTTCATCTATATGGATTGCAATTTCAAGAAGAGAAGTTGTTAATTTAAATCGTAGCGATAATATTTGATATTTCAGGGTAGTTGAATATACATTTGATAATATTTTATTTCCCTTCCTCTCAACATTTTGTCTTAGATTTCTAAACTTTTTACAATGGTGGATATTGTGCATGGTTCTTTTTAAATTCAATTATTCTGTTTGTTGTTCTTTCTTTGTTCAATTGTTTTGCATTAAATTTCTGTAGCACAAATAATTTTTAAAACTAAATCATGCGTCTTTGATCTGTAAAGAACTACATGGCATAAGCATTGTATCTTCTCATCTCTTAGAATTTTATAACATTAACCTTCTTCATTCCTGGAATTTGTATTCCAGGCAGAACTAAAGATGATCGAATTTTAAAATTTATCTTTTCTTATATAACAATTAATATTATTAAACTATCGCTTCAATTTCTCTTTAAAACAAATTATGAACAAAATTATTAATGTATTTAAAAAAGATTTCGTATTTAAATTAAATTTAATATGAACACAAAAGTGTATTCTTTTCCGTATATCGGTTTCCCAGGGTTTCATTTCTATTTAAAACGCACCAAATCCAAATAAAATTGACAAAAAATCTCAAAATTTTATTAAACAATTATCTACTGACAAATTATTACTAAAATTCTTATAAAATTTCATTAAATTCAGTTACATAAACTTAGTTCAAAAGAATTAAATAATACAAGAAAAGCTGAATTTGATGTTATATTTTTTAATCGGGCTGCAAAAGTTGGTAGTGAATCAATGCTTGAACTATTAGATATTTTAAAAAAAACAAATAATTTCAAAGTACAAATGAGTAAACCATTAAAATTTAATCCAAGACAATTGAATAGAACATTACAACAACAATTAGTTGAAGAAGTTATTAAATTAGATGATTCTGCAATATATATAGAACATCAAAATTATATTGATTTTGGAACATTTGATTATCCTAAACCAATTTACTTAAATTTGGTACGTGATCCGGTTGAACGTGTTATTAGTTGGTATTTTTATGCAAGAGCTCCACATAAAGTTGCTGTTCAATTTGCCAGATTTACTGATTTAAAGTTACCAACGGAAGAATGGTTTAAAAAAGATTTTAATAAATGTGTTATGGATCATGATCCTGAATGTCTATGGGAATCATTTACTGTTAAAGATAGTAGTGGAGATTATCGTAGACAATCATTATTTTTTTGTGGCCATGAACCAGATTGTTTGTAAGTTTTATATTATTTTTAATTTTAAATTTTATCATAAATTTTATCAATATTCTCTAATATTAATTTGAAATAATCCAAGCCATATTGGGATGTTACTTTGATTCATAAATTTTTGATAGGAAATATTGCCTTAATGAAAATAGATTTATTTTATTAAAATCTTAATTTGCCAACAGCTACATATCTGCTGTCTACATTTTAAAATATTGTAAGAATTTCTAAAAATATTCTAAAATATTTTAAATTTCAAATGGTTTTGAAAATGCAATTACAATTAATTAACTACAAACTGCATAACCTCGAGCTTGAAAATTTTATAACTAGTTTTTCAAAAATTTTTTCAAGAAAAATTATTTGCTTATTTATTGGTGGGGATGTGGTTTAGTTTCGATTCATAATTTTCCTATTCTACAACTCCTCTTTTCGACACAATGTCTTTGCAAATCCCAATTTCTAGCGCACAAATTTATAATCTAGAATTTGACTATGCATATACAATATTAACCCTTCGATTTTAGACTACAAAAGTTACCATTTCTTTTGGCGCGCATCATATTAGTTAAAGAACAAAGTCGTACATATATTGAATTACATTTGATTTAACTTATTCTTCTAATTTTTAATTAAAAACAGATTTTTAATTTGAGTGCCAACGCTTTAAATAATACAAAAAATGCTGAAGTCGATATTTTATTTTATAACCGTGTTGCAAAAGCTGGTAGCGAAGCAATGATTGAATTAATAGAAATTTTACAAAACATAAATAATTTTGTTTTAGAAGAGAATCCACCACAAAAATTTCATGCAAGACAATTGAATAAAACACTACAAGGGAAACTAGTTGAAACAATTAGTAAATTTGGCGATTCTACAGTTTATGTAGAACATCAGAATTATATCGACTTTAGGGATTTCGATTATCCACAACCCATTTATTTCAATTTGATACGTGATCCAATTGAACGTGTTATAAGTTGGTATTTTTATAGGAGAGCACCACTTAAAAATGCCCTTCAATTTCAAAGCTTCCCTGATTTCAAATTACAAACAGAAGAATGGTTTAAAAAAGACTTTAATAAATGTGTTTATAATCGCGATCGTGAATGTTTATGGGAACCATTTACAGTTGTAGATAGTAGCGGAGATTACCGTAGGCAATCACTTTTCTTTTGTGGACATGATTTTGATTGTTTGTAAGTTTATTATCAAAAATTTTATCAACATACTATAAAATAAATTAATAACTTAATTTTAATAATCTAAAATTTATTAATTTTTTTTAATTTTTAATGAAATTAAAAATTTAATTAAATAATTCTGCTCCTTAGGAGTTTCCAATTTTTCGAAAAAATAAATTAAATTATTTTAGTTGAAAATTTATTTTATTAAATTCTTCTTAGAACCCATCAATTTAGTCATTCAGGAGTTTTGATATTTCAAACATCAATCGAACATGTTCGATTAAAAACCCATAATATAATCAGACATATTTAAATGTTGATGAATGAAAAATGTTATCCATTGTTTTTAGCTAAACCAGACTAAATTTCATTTTAGAATATAGGTACATTATTTTCTGCTAAATTTTTGTAATTTTAATATATTGCGATGCAAATTAAATAACACATGAATACAGATACTTCTTAGCAGCCTAGCTTCCAAATTATTTGCAATGTTGAAATTTTCAATCTGCTACAAATTACATAATTTTTTGTATACGAATATTTCATATATAATTTTTTCTTAAATTTAGCTTTCAAATATTGAAAATTATTCTCTAACTCTTAATAATACAAAAAAAGCTGAAATTGAAACAATATTTTTTAATCGAGTTGCGAAAGCTGGTAGTGAATCTATGCTAGAATTATTAAAATATTTATCGAAAGAACATAATTTTAAAATGAAAAGAAATCAACCAAGAAAAACAATTTCAAGACAAATGGGTAGAGAAGAACAACTCGAAATAGCAAATTATATCATTGATATAGATTACGGAATTTATTACGATCATGTTCCTTGGATAGATTTCAATGATTTAGGACTAACAAAACCAATTTATTTTAATTTAGTACGTGATCCGGTTGAACGTGTTATAAGTTGGTATTTTTATGTTCGTTCACCTTGGAGAGCAGTTGGTTTTTTTACCCAATTTCCAGATTCAGAAATTGCACCAGAAGAATGGTGGAAAAAAGATTATAATAATTGTGTTGTAGAAAATGATCCTGAATGTACTTATGAAGTTGACGCTATAAAAGATACTGCCGGGGATTATCGCCGTCAAACTTTATTCTTTTGTGGTCATAATCCTGAATGTCTGTAAGTCTCTTATCAATACTCAATAACATTTGAATTTTGAATTTCAAGGATATATAGAACTGTAATAATTTTTAGCTTGGTAAATCTTGGATTTTGCAACTAGTCTTATATCGAAATTCAATTTTATATTATTTTTGTATTACACAATATTGATTTGAATTAATCTTTTGGTATATTTTTAACAATTCTTTTAAAATGCAGGAACTTTCATTTGCATTTCATTGCACTGTTGCATTTGACTTAATTTTCGGGATTCTAATTTTAATAACGTTTCCTTCTTAAGCAAAATTTCATAAGCCTTCCCAAATATTATCAGTTTCGATTACAAAATTGTTTTTCCTTGATGCCATCGATTAAACTTAAATAGAATTTGAATATTAAGTGAAAACAATCAAAATATTTTCATCTCAAGATATTTTTCTCGATTTTTCCATTAACGCAGATATCAAAACTAAATTCCGATGAATTGAATAATACCAAAAATGCTGAAATCGATAGATTAATTTTTAATCGAGTTGCAAAAGCCGGAAGCGAAGCAATGTATGAATTATTATCGGCTCTAGGTCGAATAAATAATTTCGAAGTGATTCTGAATATACCAACAAAAAATGTAAAAAGGCGGCTAAATCCAAAAGAACAAAAACATTTTATTGGAAAATTTCTTAAATTTAATGTATCATTGGCTTATATAGAACATATAAATTATATTGATTTTAGATATTTTGAACATTTACAACCAATTTACTTTAATTTAGTACGTGATCCAATTGAACGTGTTATAAGTTGGTTCTATTATGTAAGATCAGGATACAGGAATGGTATTGCATTTCGATTGCTACCTAATTTAGAATTACCAAGTGAAGAATGGTTTAAAAAAGATTTTAATAAATGTGTAATTAATCATGATTTGGAATGTCAATGGGAACCATTTATTGTACAAGATTTTCGTGGAGATTATGTTAGACAATCATTATTTTTTTGTGGCCATAATATTGATTGCTTGTAAGTCTAAATTCTATATAAACTGAATACGGTATTAAAACATGCTAGCTAGTGGGTAGCTGATACGTGTATTAATATCGTATTACTACATTTTGAGCTCAGACTGTGTTTATAATTTATTCTATTTTACAAAACGCGAATTCTTAAACAAATTTTGTAAATAAGTTTTCATTTATCTTAATGCATTGAATAACAGAATGCAGGAATTTTTCATATATATTTTACCACTCTCCTCTTAAAATAAAAATTTATTAATAAAATTAATTAATTCATTAATTTTTTCGGATTCCAAAAATATCAATTTTCATTCCTTCAAACGCGCGATCAATTCAAAAAATAAATATAAATTATTGTAATAACCCGGATGAAAATCTTTTATTTTATTTCTGATAATTTTTTATTCTTCAATTATATACAGATTTTGAAATTAAATTCTGATGATTTAAATAATACAAAAAATGCTGAAATTGATATATTATTATTTAATCGAGTTGCAAAAGCCGGTACTGAAGCAATGTATGAATTACTCTTGATTTTAAGTAAACTGAATAATTTTAGAGTACATATGAGCAAACCAAAACAAAAAATGGAAAGACGACTAAGTGATGATCATCAAAAAAAATTTATTGAAGAACTTTTTAATTTAAATATATCTTTGGTTTATTTAAGGCATATGAATTATATTGATTTTCGACGTTTTAATTATTCTCAACCAATTTATTTTAATTTGGTGCGTGATCCAGTTGAACGTATTATAAGCTGGTTTTATTATTTAAGATCTGGATATAGAAATTCTGTTGCATTCCGATTATTTCCTAATTTAGAGATACCAAAAGATGAATGGTTTAAAAAAGATTTTAATAAATGTGTTCTTAATCATGATAATGAATGTTTATGGGAACCGTTTGTTGTTACAGATTTTCTTGTAGATTATAAACGTCAAACATTATTCTTTTGTGGTCAAAATATTGATTGTTTGTAAGTTTAAATTAATTTAGTTTAATATCTGAAACTACAAATTCGAATCTAATATCAATTAAATGCAATCGTCTTAAAGACATCAATTAAATACAAAGAATTTTAATCATATACTAATCAATTGTACAAAATTTTAATTAAAATGAATTTGTTATATGAAAATCTTGTTTTGAAATTGTGACAAGTTCCAAATACTTTTATTTAATTAGAATTTCAAGAAATATATTTTTTGGCTTAAGAATTTATAAATCTAAAAAGTCCAATTGTTCTTAAGCAATTCCTTATATTAATTAAGAAATAGTTCCAAAAATGAAAAATTTTGAAGCATAATATGATGCTTATCTTCACTTATATAAATACACCACCATGTTGATGATGCCAATGCACCATTTTAGATTAATTTACCAATTGGGAATTTACAAAACTACAAAATTCAACAGCATCTTAGTTTTGCCTTATTCTATGTTTTTTAATTAAAAATTAAAAAAAACATTAAATTTAATTTTTTTACATTTTATATATTTTACATTTTGTGATGCAAATTAAATAATACATAAATATGTATATTATTTTAGCAGCTTCGCTTTAAAAATATTTGCGATGTTTTATAATTTGCTACAAATTTTTAATTAATTATTTTCATATTTTATCATTTTAAATTTAATTTATTTTAGCAGCTTTCAAATTTTGAACTTTATTATCAAGTTGTTAATAATACAAAAAAAGCTGAAATTGAAACAATATTTTTTAATCGGGTTGCAAAAGCTGGTAGTGAATCTATGCTAGAATTATTAAAATATTTATCAAAAGAAAATAAATTTAAAATGAAAAGTAATCCACCAAGAAAAACAATTTCAAGACAAATGGGTAGAGAGGAACAACTTGAAATTGCAAATTATATAATTGATATAGGTTTTGGAATTTATTATGATCATATTGCTTGGATTAATTTTAAAGAATTAGATTTACCAAAGCCAATCTATTTTAATTTAGTACGTGATCCGGTTGAACGTGTTATAAGTTGGTATTTTTATGCTCGTTCACCATGGAAAGCAGTTGGTTTTTTTACCCAATTTCCAGATTCAGAAATACCACCAGAAGAATGGTGGAAAAAAGATTTTAATAAATGTGTTGTAGAACATGATCCTGAATGTGTTTATGAAGTTGATGCTGTTAAAGATACTGTCGGAGATCATCGTCGTCAAACTTTATTCTTTTGTGGTCATAATCCTGATTGTCTGTAAGTTTTTATTCTAAAGTATTTGAACTTGTGGCAAAAATTTCGTTTGAAATTGAATTTTAAAATTTTAGTTAATATAATCTGCGAAATAATTAAAATTTTGTACAATTGATTTGAATTCTACGAATACTATAATTTATTACATAATTACATATTATATTTTTATATTAATATTTTATCAAAATATTTGAAATTCCTGACTTTAAACGACTAATCGAAATCCATAAATTTAGGAGCAATTATAACAAAAATTATTTTTACAAAAAATTTAAACATCAGTTACACAATATCATTAATTAAAATATACAATTATCCTTCTCAAAATAGTTTTATAAAATTTTTATAGTTTATTACTTAATTAAAGACATGATTTTAACACAACTACTTTTTTAAATAACAAAATATTGAAAATATTAAAGAAATATTTATGTTTTCTTACTGTTTAATATAGCAGTGAAGATTTTCAATTTTTAAGAAATATTGTAAAAGAAAAATTAAATAGAAATAATTTTAAAAATTTCTATTTAATTTTTTTGTTATCAACAAAATATTAAATTCGTGATATTTTTAGTATTTTGATCTAAGCGATATTTTTTGCATTTGATTTGTTTTTATACTTTTATTAAAGACCATTTAATTCACCACGAGCTGTACAAATAGCTAAACAGAATGTTGAAAAAGAATTTGCTGTTGTTGGATCATGGGAAGACACAAATATTACACTTACTGTACTCGAACATTATATTCCAAGATATTTTAGAGGAGCAACAGAAATATTTTATAGTAATTAAAATAATTTTATATTTTTATTTACATCCGTAATATATTAGAGACTATATTAATCATCGCATTATAGACAAAACACAAAAGAAATCATTAGTGTGAGTTTTTATAACAATTTCATACATTTGATTTTGCGTTTTTTAAAATAAATATAATTTCTATAGTTGATCCCCTATCTTTTTTATAATAAATACTTAAATCTAATATAATGCGGATGTTATTTTTAAAAAACAGAAAAAAAATTTTAATTAAATACATATTTCTTTTCTTATAAAAACAAATAGTGCACTATGACCAAATAACAAATCGTAATAAGAATAAAATGAAACCTGAAATTTATCCAGAAGTTAAAGAATTAATAAGAAAAAATTTCACTCAAGAAATTGAATTTTATGAATGGTGTAAACAACGACTCTATAAACAATATTTAGCCTTAGTTGTGGATAAAAAAATTGATTTTATATAAAAAAGCAAAAAAAAAAATTAAAAATAAATTTCCTAATTCTAATGGCATAAAATCGTATTTGTAAAAACAAAATTTAAATTATACTTACAGGCGTGTTAAAGAATATATTATTGTATTAAAGGATATATGTATATATATTGTACATAATATTTGTATAATATACATGTACAAATTGCTTAATATAAAATATATAAATGTGGATCAAAAACTCAGAAAACTATTTTTTTTTTAAATTATTTTATTTGATATTAATTGCTTATATTCCCTATCTCTGAAAAATAATAATATTGCTCCCTATCCTTAAAATGTACCCTATATTGTTAAAAATTTAAACGTTCTTAATCTTTGTTTAATCAAAATTCTATCACGTTCTATACTTAAACGTTTAGATATACGCCCGCATCGAAATTGCAGTAACACAATATGTATACGTAATTCAATTTTTTAGTTGAAATTGCTAAATAGCATCGTAATACAATATTGTTACAATTTATAGTCACGGATACTAGTCACGGATATTGTTAATTAAATCTATGTTATTCTTCTGAATATACAAACATCTTAACACATAATAAAGTAATAAGAACTTTATAACAAAATGGCTAATTAAATTTTATATCAAATAAAATTTAATTAGTCTAACTTATAAATTCCTGATAGCCTCCTGAATATATCTTATCAAAATAAATAATAATACAAATATAAATTCTTAATAAGTGGAATTGACTCTTAATTTACATTTAGGTTATTAGTAAATAATTTAAATTAAACTAATATTTACACAAAATTTACATCAAATTTTATATTATTTAAGTGTATTTGAAATACATAATGTACACTATTGTAAAAAAAAATTATAATTAAACATTTTACTTTAAATAAATTTTAGATACAAATAAACACATAATTGTAGATTATAACATAAATATGTATAAATTTATATGTACAACATTATATAATATTAATTTAATATCAAAATTATTTTTATCTTGCTTTGTTTTACACATAACATAACATTTTTATACAATAATAAATTTATTTTTTTTTATATTACATAATTATTATACATTTAATAAGTTAATGATTATTAAATAATTAGCATAATTATTAGACACACAATGTAAATATAACAATATAAAAAAACTTAATTTTATTAATCTAATTTATAATTAAATATATTTGTAAATACAAACAATAAAGTGGAAGAAATGGAAGCAACACACAAACACAATACTCAATCAAACAACACAAGTATAGTATTAAACAGAATTACTAATAACGTAATATTAAAAATACTTCAATCAACAAGTTTTCTTATTATAACAGAAAACTTATTTAATAAAGTTTAAATTTTTTAAATATTTTTTTATTAATATTATTTTTCATTATTTTTCAAATATATTAATTAATATTTTTTTTCTTTTTCTTTCTTTCTTCTTTTTTATTTTCATTCATCATATTATGACTCTATTATCTACGTGCATCATCTATACAACTCTATAATAATTATTCTACGAACATTAAATTTAATAATCCTTATCCATATTTTCAAATCATCAAACTTTAAAATCCTAAAATCCTAAAATTTCATTTTCTTTTTATTATTATCATACTTTTATTCTTATCATCATCATTGAACACAAAAAAAAAACAACAATCCTTTTTATAATTTCATATCCTTTCAAATCTACTGAATTTAATAATTTCCTATCAACATAATTGACATCCTAAATAAAATAATAATAATAAAAAATATATAAAAACGAAAAATAAAATTCAATATCAAAATGACAAATTTTTTGTTCTGTCATTCGTCCTGTTCGGAATAAAATTAACAAAATAAAAACAAAAATCTTTTAACATTATCGAATCTATCGAAATATCAACGACAACATAATATTGTATAACAACTATATAAAAAAAAATCAAATTAGATGCAATTATTAAATTCTCGTGACCTAAATAATACATTGAAAGCTGGAATGGAAATTTTATTTTTTAATCGTGTACCAAAAGTTGGTAGTCAAACATTTATGGAATTATTACGACGTTTAGCTGTACGTAATGATTTTCAATTTCATCGTGATGCTGTACAACGTGTTGAAACAATACGTTTAGGTGATGATCAACAACAGGAATTAGCTGAAGTAATTACAGAATTACCGGAACCATCAGTATTTATCAAACATGTTTGTTATACAAATTTTACAAAATTTAATTTACCAACACCAATTTATATAAATGTTGTTCGTGATCCAATTGAACGTGTTATTAGTTGGTTTTATTATGTAAGAGCACCATGGTATTTTGTTGAAAGGAAAGCAGCATTTCCAGAATTACCATTACCAGATCCAGCATGGTTAAAAAAAGATTTTGAAACATGTGTACGTATGGGTGATAAAGAATGTACATTTACACAAGGTGTTACACATGAAGGTATCGGTGATCATCGTAGACAAACATTATTTTTTTGTGGTCATGATTATGAATGCACGTAAGTTTTTATTAAAATTTTATACATATAATAGAAAAAAAAATATTAATTTTACAAGTTTTATATTATTATTTTAGGCCATTTAATACAGTAGGAGCTTTAGAAAGAGCTAAATATGCTGTTGAATCTCAATATGCAGTTGTTGGTGTATTAGAAGATTTAAATGCTACTTTATCTGTATTTGAAAAGTATATACCAAGATTTTTTTCTGGAGCATATGAAATATATCAAGGTATACAATAATATTTATGGTATTTACATTCAAATTTTAAAAAAATAAATGCTGTTTAAAGAAGTATTTTTTGGAAAAAAAAAAATTTAGAATTGCCTAATGCAGCAATATTCTACTTTTAAAAAATCGAAAAAAATCCTTATAAATAAGTTATTTTTTCTGATAAATTTTCTAACATTTGACTTAAAGTAATTCAATTTAAATTTATATTAAAATTTCTTAAACGAAATCTAAATAGAATTACATAGAAAATCATATCTATTCTAGATTTATAGAGTAAAATACGTGAAAATTCATTTACATACATATAGATTACGTATTATAATAATAATCAATTGAAAACTTAACAATTATCTACATATTTTAATTTATAACATAATATTAAATAAATATATATTTTTAGAGAGTGCTGAACATTTGGCTAAAATAAATAAAAATGCATTTAAACCGCCAGTTACAGAAGAAGTTAAAGATATTGTTAGAAGAAATTTTACAAAAGAAATTGAATTTTATCAATTCTGTCGTCAAAGACTTTATAAACAGTATTTAGCAGTAAATTTACCAGATCGAGTTCTAAGTGATAGACCTTAATTTAATTTTATTATTATTTAATTCTAAATTTATTATGTAAAACGAACAATACAATATTATTATATTTTCAAACGGAAAAAAATTCTATTTTTACGATTTTCAAGAGACTTAATATGATGGAAATAATTGATCTGCTTTATTTTTGCTTTATATTAAGATTTAAATTTTAATTTTAACAAAAATATATTTTAATTTTTTAGAAAACTTGGAAACATGATTAAATTAACATTCAATATGATATTAAAATTTAAAATATTGTTTTCTTATAATTAATAGCTACATTATATTTGAAATTGATAGATACAGTCTAGTATTTTTAACAAAAATATAACAAACAATAAATAAAGTCTATTTCAATTATTTACTCTTCTATTACTTGCGTTAAAAAATTAACAAATCAAGAAATTATAACACAACTTTAATTATAAAAAAACAGAAATTTAGTAATTTTAGTAATTAAAAGTTAAATTCAAATTTTACAAATTATTCCTTATTTACAAAGTAAAATATTTTATTTTTATTATATATTTAATTATATATTTTATATTTGCATAATTTATTAGAAACTTATACGACAGTTCCATCTTAATTAAATATTCGTAAAAATAGGATATGGTCTATCAGAAAATTTTTAAATAAATTTTTTATATTTTAATAAAAATTATTTAAAATATATTTTAATATAATAATACAATTGAAAGAAACAAAATTTTATAATAATTTTTTTTCCTATTATCCAAATTTCATTTATACTATACATTACAATATGTAATAAAGAAATTATCAATTTACTTTGGCTTAGTTTAAAAATAAGTTAAAAATATTACAGAAATTTGGTTATGTAAGGATTTATTTAAATAAAAATATTTATGTGCGTTATATTTATAAAGCAAATAAGCTTCAATATGATATCCGAAATTTTAACTTATGGAATTAATACCAGTTATAAATCATATTAATAATTCATCTTAAATTTATGAAAATTTTTATTGAAAAATTATTATTTGTTTGGATTTCTACCAAAATTCAAACTTGCTTTCTACTTTTTACTAAACATTTCAGTAAACGAAATTAGTTTTTGAAGTTCTAACTTGAAACTTCTTATCTAAATCTTATATATGCATATTTGTGTTTGCAAAAATTTGTTGCAAAAAACTGAACGAATACTAAAAATTTATTCTTTAAGAATTAAACAAGTTGACTTAAATCAATATTTACTTATTTTCAATATTACTCGTACAACAAATATTTACAATATTTTACTTTCTGCAAAATTGTAGCAAAATTATAAAAAAGTAATGTTAATGTAAATTCTTATATTTGGTAGACGACTTTTTATATAATTTTTTTAAATATTTTATAAAATATTGTCTAGCTTATTATTTGCAAAATTTATTTGTATTTCATAAATATAACGAAATCGTCCCAATGTTAACAATGATCTTTGATAAAACATTATTTTATATTTTTTTTTTATTTTTATATTATTATTACTTTTATTTAAAATTGTTAATTATAGAGAAATGTGATCTTAAATTATATAATAAATACAATATTATATATTATGTACATAATTATATATTTATATATATATATACACACATTTTTTTTATTTTATTATTTTAAATTAATTTTATAATTCGTAAAACTTAATTATCGCGTATTTATGACAAAAAAAAACAAAATCTATTTTAAAATGTCGTTATTAATTGTTTAGAATTTTTTTTGTGTATTTTTTTTAGATAATTATATAAAAAAAATATAATTATATATATAAAATTAATTTTAAGTATATAATATAGTATTTAAGTTTATAACATATTTTAAGAAATTCAATAAGAATGTAATTTATTTAAGATTTCATCATTCATTGTTCAAGTTTTAAAGATGCAAATTTTAAAATTTCTTATTGTCTTATATAATAGTGTTTTTTTCTTCTTTTTTTTTTTGCTCTGTCACAATGTATTATATATTACTAAAAAAAAAAAGGAAAATAAAATAATTATTATTAAATAAAGCAAGTTGTTGCAAATAAAATTTATATTTGAAAATAAAACTTTTAATTTAGATTTAACAAACATATACAGAATTAGTTCTTACCATACTGCAAACTGATGCAATCTGCAAAGTCTTGTAACTTTTAACATCCATAATACTTCAAATTTTAAGTTTTATAGTATCCTTATAATTGGTGTATTATATGAACATCTATCGCGTCTCCAAGATATTCGGTTTTTAACTTCAATAGTATTTTCAATAATATTGCTTTCCTGGGGTTGATGATTAAAACTTCATACAGAATTTCAATTTTCTCAATTGCTTTAAATATTATATTTGTACGGTTATATTTTTGTAGGAAACGGCTCATTCATATGGGTAGGTTTCCAAGGTACGATAATATTTTTGTAGGAAACGGCTCATTCATATGGGTAGGTTTCCAAAAATTTACTTAGTTATCTATGAATTTTTAAGATTTTTCTTCAATATAGATAATAAAGATTTTATCAAATTGATTTTGCAGGAACTGTATCTATCTTTTTACCACTTCTAAATTCGGTATGCTTATTTCAATATAATTACAAAGCTTTTAAAATAAAATAATTCTATTTTTATAATATACTAAAATTTCACTTATTCCTATATGTAAAACTAAACTCCAGAAAAACAAAAAAAAAAATATCAGGAAGCTTCTTTTCCTCACTAAATCGTTTCTGTAATAATATTGTTCCAAACAGAAATTTTTTTTATATGAAATACTAAAATTATAATTTTATATCACATATCATTTTTTTTTTTTAATAATAGCTCTTACAATTGCATCCGAAACTTTTGAATAATACTAAAAACGCTGAAATTGAAGTTATTTATTGCGTTCGAACACCAAAAACTGGAAGTATATCTTTGTATTGGTTTATTGAGAACGCAAAACGTCATAATAATTTTTCGGTATTAAATCGAGACAATCAAATTTATAGTAAAGAATTTCTAACACATAATGCAATAAATATTCAAAAAAAAGTTGCTAATGTAACAGTGTCTATGAAAAAACCAGGTATTGTAGTAGGAAAACATGATCCATTTATGGATTTTCATAAATTTAAGTTACCAAGACCTATTTATATTGCTTTCGTAAGAGATCCAATTGAACGTGTTATAAGTTGGTTTTATTATGTTCGAACTGATTTATTTAAAGCTGTTGATGGTATAAGATATATTCCAATAATAAAAGCTGAAGGAAAAAAAAATTGGTATCGGAAAACATTTGAAACATGTGTTTTACGGGGTGACCCTGAATGTCAATATGAACAATTAAGAGTTGGTGAAGCACTCGATTATAGAAGTCAAAGCAGATATTTTTGTGGTGTAGATTTTGATTGTTTGTACGAATTCGAATCTATTATATTAAGTTTTGCTTAAATCTTATTTAATATTTTTTTTGTTATAGAGTTTTCAATTCAAAAAAGGTTGTTCAGCGTGCTAAAGCTAATGTTGAAAAACATTTTGCTGTAGTTGGTAGTTGGGAAGATACAAATATTACACTTACAGTATTAGAAAATTATTTACCACGATTTTTCAATAATGCTATGAAACTTTTTTATGGTACATGGAACAAAAACATTTCATACATAAACTTATAAAATTGATTTTTGTTTTTCTAGAAAATCCTGAAGAATGGAAAAAAATTAATCGAAATGATTTACGATTAAGTGTTAGAGAAGAAATTAAGGAACTAGTTAGAAAAAATTTCACATGGGAAATTGATTTTTATAAATTTTGTAAACAACGTCTATACAAGCAGTATATTGCACTAAAAATGGATAAATTAAGACCCTTATTATATCCAAATATTATTAATTAAAATTATACAATAAAATAATTATGAATTTTGAAAGAAGCGTTATTTAATTTGACGATTAGATTTGGGAGCAAAATAAAGTTTTATTGAAAAATGAAAATAATGATCATAAAAATTAAATGCATATTTTCATCAAACATAACGCACAGCCCTGATTAGTATACCTTTGTGTCTTAACCAGAACACTGTCTTAAGTATAATAGGATAGATGCTAATCAAATTCATAAATTACATATTTTGATAAGTTTTTTTTAATGAACATGGGAAATACCGAAACATATTTAGTAGGTGTAAAATTTCAATTAAAATTGTTAAATTTGCAATGGTTTCTATTTTGAAAAATAAAATAGTTTCCGTTTATTGACAGCCCTGATAAACTTCGTGTTTAATATTTTTTATGCTTATTCGGAACAGTTCTTAATTATTTTAGAACAGTTCTTAATTATTTTAGAACAGTTCTAAATTGTTAAAATTTATTATTAAATAACAGAACAAAAAACAATTGTTTTTTCTAACCAAGCGAAAATGATTAGTGATTGAAATCAATAACTAGGAAATGGTAAATCATAACAACCGTGTGAATTTTCTTTTTTCTTTAACTACTTTTTATATGTAATCAAATTTCAATATATTGCAAAAAGTCTATGATGGTTTATTATTATTAATTTTCACTACTTTGTAGTTGTAACTAATTGCCAATTTTAGAATTTCTAAAAAGTGTGTTTTTCAACATTCTGTATTGTTCTTAATTTTAAAGAAATTATTAATTTATTTTGTTAGAGAAATAACATTCTTTATCTAATGTAAAAAAATAACTCAAATATTTTTATTTCTTTATAATTTTGAGCAAATTAGATTTAGATTGGGCAATTTAGATTCGAGCTCTACATTTTTATTCTAGAAATATGAAAATTACAATTTTATGAAATTTGTAAAAATAAATAATTTTTGTAGGAATTCAATAATTATGTTAATATTATATTTAAAAAATACACTAATTTCCTATTATATTCTAATTTTACGATATATACTTTAAAATTATAAAATTTATTAAATTTAAAAATTTCAACATAAATCTTAAAGAACAGTACATAAATTTTAGTATTCCCGAAATTTTCTCAACATACAGTATTCCATTTATTCCAATTTCTTAGTTAAATGAATATAATTTAACAACATAAACAGTTACAATTAAAATTATTTACAATAATTATTAAAAATTTATATATCCCTTTCAAAATCCTACAAAATGTTATGCAGTTACATAAATTAAATGTGAACAAATTGAATAATACAAAAGATGCAAAATTCGATATGGTATATTTTATGAGAGTACCAAAAACTGGTAGTCAAGCTATGATTGAACTTATCCAAACTTATTTACAATTCAGAAATAATTTTAAGATATTATCACGTAAAGCTCCGCCTAGAGATAATCCATTACCATCGTTTTATCAACAAGAAACTGATGTTCTTGAATCAATTGCAAACGGAGAAAACACAGTATTTATTGGAATGCATGAAAATTACATTGAATATAGGATTTTTAATTTAACACGACCAATATATATGAGTTTAATACGTAATCCAATTGAAAAAGAAATTAGTTGGTTTTATTATCTTCGTAGTGATTTGTATAATGCTATAAACCGAACACATTTTGTTAAGCAAATGATAAGAGATGGCGGTGAAAAAATTTGGCGTAAAAAAACTTTTGAACAATGCGTTCTTAAAAGTGATATGGAATGTCAATATATACCAATGAATTCAAGAAGATTTCAATATTATAAAAGGCAAAGTATTCAATTCTGTGGAAATAATGAAGCATGTCTGTAAGTAAGACAGATAAAATGAATTACAATTATTGTAGATAATTGAAACAAATCAAAATATATCAATTATAGACGATTTGGTTCACCAACTGCTATACAAATGGCAAAAGATAATGTTGAAAGAAATTTTGCTGTTGTTGGTTCATGGGAAGATACTGAAATAACTTTAACAGTTCTTGAACATTATATACCCAAATATTTTAAAGGAGCTCTGGATTTATTCAAAAGTAAGACAAATAACAAAACATAAAAGTTACACCAAGATTATATTTAAAAATATTTCTTTTTAGAACATAAAAAAGAATTAGTAAATATAAATAGAAATAAAAAGAAACCAACAGTTAGTGATGAAATCAAGAAAATTTTATACAAAAATTTCACAGGAGAATTAGATTTTTATTATTTCTGTAAACAACGTCTGTATAAACAATATTTGGCAATTATAAATCTGAATAAATTAAAATTTTGATATGGGGTTATTAAGGAAATACTTTTTGTTTTTGTGAACTTTACCAAATCACGGCGCCTATTTCAAACATAATTACTTTTAGTTATTTTACAAATTTCTTTTTGACTATTATTAACAATTTTATGATTTATAAATTGCTCAAGTACACTATACTGAAAATTATTATTTAGGTCCTACACACATATTTACAAATTATTTTCTTGCTCATTCCATTTTTTCATTTATAAATCTTTCTTAAATTTTTGCTTTGAAAATTTCCAGTTCTCTGATTTAAATTTACTGCTTAAATGTTTATTTTTAAATTTCCTTGTAGTTCAATATTCAAGTCTACAAAATACACGAACGACTACATTACAGATGCAAATATATTTCCATTTTTAAATTTGATAAAAAATTTTCAAAATCCATTCAAGCCTTTGTGTAAATTGAGCAATTTTCAATTTCAATAACAATATTAATAAATATTAATAAACGTTTCAATTAAAATTTAAAGAGTTTTTATAAGTTTCGACTTTTATGCCTTGAAATCATTTTCGGATATTCAAAAATCTGTTTAATTTTAAATTAAAACAGATTAATATATTCACTTAAATATAAAACTTAAAATTTTAAATTAATATTACATATATATATACATAATTACATAAATATAGTACTGTATTTAATTTATAACATAATTTAAAAAAAAATTAGCTTTCTCTATTGAATACAAAACTTTTGAATAATACTGAAAATGCAGAAAGTCAAATTGTTTATTGTATTCAAATACCAAAATGTGGAAGTATATCTTTATACTTATTTATTGCGGCTATTTCGAAAAAAAATTCAATTACAATTGAACATGGAAGAGATAGCAAACGTTTATTTGCACTTGGAGAAAAAGATGTTCAAAAGAATGTAGCCAATATTGTTGCAAATATGAAACCGCCAGGAATATATATAGGAAAACATCAACCATTTCTGGAATTTAAAAAATTTAATTTACCTCAACCAATTTATATTACTTTTATAAGGGATCCAATTGAACGTGTTATTAGTTGGTATTATTATGTTCGTACCAATTTATATAGAGCATTCAAAGGACATGTATATCCTCCAATTGTTGAAATGGAAGGTAAAAAACATTGGTATAGAAAAACTTTTGAATCATGCGTTTTACAAAATAACATTGAATGCCGATATATACCATTATCAGTTGGACCAACTATGGATTTTAGACAACAGAGTAGATTCTTTTGTGGCCCAGATTTTTATTGCATGTATGAATTATTTTGTTTTATATTTAAAATTTCAATTTCAAATTAAATAATAATTGAATGATCTTAAAATAAGTACATACATAATAATATGGTTAAAAATAAATTACAAATTTTGAATATTTTAAATTAATGACAAATGTGTAAATTATAAATGTAAATTAAACATACAAGTAAATCTTAACAAATTTCTACTACTTAAATTAAAATTACAGCATAAGAATATATTTTAAAATATATTTAAAATCATTCAATTATTTAACATCATTCAATTATAGTTATTTAAATGATATTTGTCTAATAATGGAAACAAAAGCAAAGCAGTAGAACTTTAATTAAAATTTATAATTTAATTACTTATTTTATAATTTTATATTACAAACTAAAACAAAATTCGATCAGAAATTCCAATTCAATATAAACAACTATTCTTTTTTTACAATTACATATATTGATTTCACTTAACAAATTATGGTGTTAAAAATTCAACATAAGCTGTAGTAAATTAAAATTTTATACAAAGCTTGTAGTTCAGCAAACTTAATAAAATTAAAAAATATTATTCAAATTATTTAATTATAAAAAATATTTTGTTTCCTTTTCGACAAATTCTCTGTTGCTTAATCAAAAACCGCAGCTGTATATATCTTACGTCTTCATTTCAGGACTTTTAATTCGGAATCAGTTGTCCAAAAAGCTAAAAATAATGTAGAAAAATATTTTACAGTGGTTGGTAGCTGGGAAGATACAAATATTACACTTACAGTATTAGAAAATTATTTACCACTTTATTTTAAAGATGCTTTGAAAGTTTACTACGGTACAAAATAATTATTCAAAGAAAGTACATACATGCATAAATTTTTTTTTTGTTATAGAAAACCCAGAAGAATGGGAAAAAATTAATCGAAATGATTTTAAACCGAAAGTTAGTGAGGAAATTAAGGAATTAATTAGAAAAAATTTTACATGGGAAATTGATTTTTACAATTTTTGTAAACAACGACTTTACAAACAATATATTGCAATTAAACTTGATAAAATTAAATCCAATCAAGATTCAAATGTTATTAATTAAATTAATCATTGTATTTACTTAAAAAAAAATAAAAAAAAATGCATAATATACATATGTATGTACATATACATACGTAATTAAAATAATTTCAAAAGGTTTATTTTTAAAAATATTTGCTAAACTTTGTAATTTGACTACTTAACGCTTAAATATTTGATAAGAACAATCATTTTTCTCTAATTAAGATTTTTTCATAATCTTAAAATGATCTTTTGGTTGCCACTGATCTTAAATATCAGTAAATTTTAATAGCTTAATTGCATAATGTTCATACGTTTGTGGTATAATGCGAGTTCACTACAAAAGGTAATTCAAGTTCATTGAAGTAAAGTTGATTTTATTAAGCTTACCTATTATCTTTTTACTTTTAATCTTTTATTCAAAATATCTATCAGTTCAAATATTATGTTCGACCGCATTCTTAAAATTTAATTGATGTACATACGCTTGCTTGATTTACACTAATTGTTAATAGATTTTGCCGTTAATTTGGTATATGCAAATTTATATGGTGAAGAAGAAAAACTAATTTCTCTTACGCATCAAATTCAAAATTGCAAATTAAGTTATAAATTACTAGATTATCACTTGCAGATTTCTTGGGTTCCAATATTGCCATTATAATAAAAACGACTGTATATATCCGTAACGTATCAACGATTTGGCCTTTTATTTTGTATCCAAGAAATCTACAAAAAAAATTTATAATACTAGATTATTTTATTCCAAAAATATAAACACATAACAGTAATTTCAATATATAAGTAAATTTATAATTTTATTTTGAAATAGCTTGCAATGTTAAATCCAAAACTTTTGAATAATTCTGATAATGCCGAAACAAAAAAAATTTATTGCATTAGAGTTCCAAAAAGTGGAAGTATATCTTTATTTTATTTTATTCGAAAACTGAAAAAAATAAATCATATACGTGCTTTAAATCTTGAAGCACAAATGGCTGCTAAATTAAAAATAACATATGAAACTATTAATAAACAATTAAAAATCGCAAAGGCAATCACAAAAATGGCGTCACCAGGAATTTTCGTAGGCAATCATCATCCTTTCCTTGATTTTAAAATTTTCAATTTACCTCGACCAATATATATTACATTTATAAGAGATCCAATCGAACGTGTCATAAGTTGGTATCATTATGTTCGAACAGATTTATACAATGCACAGAAAGGTGTAAGGTATAAGAAATTAATAGAAGCAGAAGGTAAACGAAATTGGTATAGAAAAACATATGAATCGTGTGTTTTAGAAGGAAACATTGAATGTCAATATCTACCATTATCAATAGGCTTTGCCCTGGATTACAGACAACAGAGTAGATATTTTTGCGGTATTGGATATGAATGCATGTATGAATAAAATATTTTTGTTTAATGTAATTTTATAAGTAAATCTTTTTAAACTGTCCTTCTTAATTCCTTCATGAAATTCTAAAGTTTTATTGATAAATTAAATTGAAACTTAAATCAAATTTACATTTTAGGATTTTTAATTCCGAAACAGTTACTCAAAAAGCTAAAGAAAATGTTGAAAAATATTTTACTGTAGTTGGTAGCTGGGAAGATACAAATATTACACTTACAGTATTAGAAAATTATTTACCACTTTATTTTAAAGATGCCTTGAAAGTTTACTACGGTACAAAACAATTATTCAAAGAAAGTACACACATGCATAATTTTTTTTTATTATAGAAAACCCAGAAGAATGGGAAAAAATTAATCGAAATGATTTACGTCCACATGTTAGTGAAAAAGTTAAAGAACTGGTTAGAAGAAATTTCACATGGGAAATTGATTTTTATAAGTTTTGCAAACAACGTCTTTACAAACAATACATAGCAATTCAACTTTACAAAATGGGATCAAATGAGAATTTGAATATTTTTTAATAATTGCAAAATTGTTCTACATCTAAAATATAATAAATTAATAAATATATAACATTTTATAATAAATTATTGCATAGGCCTTATTTCTTTTGTAACATCAAGAATATTTTCCCATAGGACCATAGTCATGTTGAGTACTTAAGAACCAAATTCTTTCTAATGATTTTTTGCCAAAACCTGTAGTATACTTAGAAAAAAATTTTTTTCTCACATAACCCAAACCTTTTTATTTGAATAAATAAATACACAGCAATAAATATTTGTTAATTTTTGATTTGCATAAAATAATTAGCCAAAAACTTTGTCAGGTGTTGTGATTTTGTTAATCCCCTTACTAACAATTCGTACATTTGTATCAAAATATAGAACCGCATGCAAAACCACAATACAATTATTAAAATTGAAAGGTTTGGAAAAAACATCAACCAACAATTAAAAACTATTTTTCAAACAAACTGAAACTGAAATTAAAATAAAATAAAAAAATGTTAAAATATGTACATACATACCTACATAAATAATTGCAATCACTAACAAAATTATACTTTAAGCAATTTAAACACTCACTTCCAAAATAACTTCGTATGATGAGATTCTGCATAACATCCACTTTCACACTCTTAAATAAACGACTGAACTTAAACATTAAGTTTACCGTCTTATTGTAATAATTCTTCTACATTGCACCATTACATACATACGCACATATATAATACTTTAGTATTTTACTTTAATTAATTCTTATTTTCCTTTCGATATATTTTACTGGCGTTTAATCCTACAAATTTACTTTTGTGAATACTTTCTGCAATTTTATAAAAGAATTTTTTATTTAAATTTATAAATATCAATAAATATTTTCTCTAACGCATCAACGTCAAAGTTATACACTAATCAATGAATGTAATTTGTAATTTTATTTCAAATAGCTTGCAATATTAAATTCAAAACTATTGAACAATTCCGATAATGCTGACATTGAAACTATTTATTATATTAGAATTCCAAAATGTGGAAGTATATCCTTATTTTATTTTATTAATAATATAAGAAAGAAAAATAGGTTAAGAATTGCAAATTCCGAAAATCATTTGATTATTGAAGGCCGTAATACTGATGCTACAAAGGAAATTCAAAAACAAATTGCAACAAAAGTCGTCGGTTTGAAACCACCAGCAATTTTTATAGGAAAACATCATCCTTTTCTTGATTTCAAAAGTTTTAATTTACCTCGACCTATATATATAACATTTATAAGAGATCCCATCGAACGTGTTATAAGTTGGTATTATTATGTTCGCACAGATTTATATAATGCACTTAAAGGTAGAAGATATAAAAAAATAATAGCAGCTGAAGGTAAAGAAAACTGGTACAGAAAAACATATGAATCCTGTGTTTTACAAGGGAACATTGAATGCCAATATATACCATTGATAACAGGCTTTGCTTTTGATCACAGACAACAGGCTCGATTCTTTTGTGGTATAGAATTCGATTGCATGTATGAATTAAATTTATGCTTAAGTTTGAATTAACTTAAATGGTTGAATCTCATCCCGTAATTAAATAAAAAATTTATACAAGCGAGTAAAATTAAAGATATTTTCAAGATTAAAATGTTATACTTACATGCATCAAGCGATTGAGATAAAACCAAAGTAAAGTTAACATAAGTTTTAGAAACGAAAAGCCAAATGCATTATTATACAAATTACAAATTTATTTTATCCATCAATATTAGGGAGTTCCTAATACTGAGAATACGGGAACTCATTGTATACTTAGTGAAAAATACCGTCTTCTGACCAATAGTTTCCATCACATTTTTTTTCTAATTTTTCATTTTAACAACTTAGCTCTTGGAAACCCTAAAAAGAATAAATTATTCCCATAATATTAAAAAAGTTTTGTAATTATAATGCTTTCTTTTCGTTTCTTCTTCAATAATACATATTTACAATTTAATGATCTAAACTCAAATAACAATTTTAGGATTTTTAACTCGGAATCAGTTGTTCAAAAAGCTAAAGAAAATGTTGAAAAATATTTTACGGTTGTTGGTACCTGGGAAAATGTAAATGTTACATTTACTGTATTAGAACATTATTTACCTCGTTATTTTAAAGATGCGATGCAAGTTTATAATGGTAAAGAATCATTATTTAGAAAAAATTCTAAAACTGTATCTTTGAAAAATGTACATTATGTTTGTTTTTGTAGAAAATCCAGAGCAATGGCAACAAATTAATCGAAATGATTTTAAACCGAAAGTTAGTGAAGAAGTCAAAGAACTAGTTAGAAAAAATTTCACATGGGAAATTGATTTTTATGAATTTTGTAAACAACGTCTGTACAAACAATACATTGCTATTAAAATCGAAAAATTAAAACCGGATGAATATCCAAAGACAATTGATTAAAAAAACAAAAAGGGAAACCAACAATTTATTGTATTATTAAAAAAACATGTTCTTAGAATTAACGATTATATAATTAAATAATTTATTAATTTTTTTAAAATTAGTTTTAAGAATTACTTTCAAACATTTTTGTACTTACACTTTTTATCCGTCATAGAAATGATATCACAAATGCACAACGGTTGAAACCTAGTGGTTTATGCTTTGCCTCCAAATTTAAGCATTTTTTTTTTTCAAAGAACGAAGCAAAGTTGAAATTCTTAATAATAATGTAGTTCATTTCTTCAATTTTCACAACATATTTTTCAACACTTACTATATTTTTAAGTATTTTGTCCACTCAATTTCAAATTAGTAAACTTATATTTATGTATATTTTAATAAAATTTAAATTAAAAAAAAACACTGATTTACTACATGTCTGCAACGCTGCGAATTTTATTACTGTAAATTTGAAAAAGACACTGATGTTCATTTTTTGTTGTTGTTGCTTGTTATTAATCTGATTCTGTACCCTTTTGTTGCAAATCACAAAATATTAAATAAACTTATAAATTTACAAACAATTTTTTGCATCAAATCCGGTAAAACTTATATTAAAATTATTTTTCAAATTTCCTCTTGAAATTCTTGCAAAAAATATAAATGAACAACAGTGCTGCCAATGTGCGAAAAATTTAAAGTTTTACAGGAAATCAAGCCACCTTGCGGAACCAAGTCGGAAAGTTATAATTTCGGGAAATGCTACATTAAATTTATTAATTTATTTATGAAACAACAAGAAATTGTCAGTATAAAAACATTTAAAGTTAAAAAAAAACAAGATTCTTATAGCACATGTGGAAAGAAATTGAAAAGCATTTTGCCAAATTAATCAAATAATGTGCATGTATATAGAGTTCATAGTGCTATAAACAATTTTTACAAATTACAAAACAAGCTACTGTTTTGACGGACACTATTAAGTATTAAGTATCACTTAATTTGAAACAGCGCCACTCAAAATGAGTATGTATATAGTCCTATTGAGTATTCACAAAAATTGTATTCTATATAGAACTTTAAACCGTATACACAGTGATAAAGCTAATGAAATTTTGACAATGACGGTGATACATATTGGCATCAGACTAAATATACGATTAAATCTGATGGCCATTTGCACATCAGATTATATTTAACGTCAAACTTTTGATGGCAATGCTTTAATATTTATAATCTACAAATTGGCAACCAAAATTAAAAGAAAAAAACAAAAATCAGTTAACCATGGCACAAATTTCCCGAGAATAATCAAATATGTTAATATTTCTTTCATCAGATTTTATCTGATGTCAAACTTCGATTATACATTAGATATGCATCAGATTCGAAATCTAAGATTAAATCTGATGTGTAATAGGTCCATGTATGATACGTGGTCTAGTTATTTACAATGTATTCTTAAGAAACCAAAAGAATGACGCCATCGGGGAATTATTTTATATTGAATTCTTTTTTAATCAAGTAAATTGTTCTTCAGTGATGTTATTTACAGGCGTCGTAAATTATTAAAGAACCGTAACATAATATTCATTATATACAAACTTTTCACTTTTGCTTAAGTTTTTAAAATTTTTCCTACATATAAAAGATCAATCTGATACAAGAAAGTTCTTAAAAACATTTTAAAATTTAAAAAAACTTTATAAAATTATAGTATGCAAAACATGTGGTATAATTTTTTTGAAAAAAAATGATTACGTCAGCATTTTCTCAATGTTTAAAATTTAAACATTGAGAAAATGCTTAATTTTAAATTCATAAACATATGTTTTATTTTTTAAAAAACTTTTTTCATTAACAATAAACTTTGTTTTTTTCCAAAACTTGACAAAATAAAATAAACGAAATGGATTCACAAAAATGGTTTTTTCTTAATTTCACACTGTAATAATCCAAAATCAAAATTTTCTCTTTTCTCTATAACTAAAAAACGTTTGTTTATATTTGATAAATGTTTTGAAATTTGACGTTTACTATCTATTTTACGTAAGTTTTTAAAGTTTTTTCAACTATCCCGTCTGCTTTATTTGTTTTTTTTTTTAAAGTTACAATTTTTTCCCCTTTTGCGACAAGTGACGTCACTGTTTTCTCTCGAAAAACTTTCATGTGATAAAGAACAAATTATTAAAAAATAAAGACTAAGATAATATAAACAAAAATAACACAATAATAAGTAATAAAACATAAAAGTGGGAACCTTTTGCACTTAAATATATGTATGTGCAGAAATGTATATTTTATATTTCTAAAATTTAAAATAACGATATATTTTTTAATGTCAAATATAATTTCATATTTATAATAACGACATCTATAGTTGCAAAAGTTAAAAGCCTCAGAATTAAATAATACAAAAGATGCTAAATTTGACATGGTATATTTTATAAGGGTACCAAAAACTGGTAGTCAGGCTTTAGGACATCATATTCTAACTTATTTACAAATACACAATAATTTTAAAGCATTTAGTCGTACACCACCTGCTATTGAAAGGGCTTTTCTTCCATATGATGGACAAGAAATTATAGTAAATGAATCAATATCACAAGGTGAAAACACAGTATTTATTGGAATGCATGAAAATTTCATTGAATATGGAAGTTTTAATTTAACTAGGCCAATTTTCGTGAGTCTAGTACGTCATCCAATTGAAAGACAAATCAGTTGGTATTATTATATTCGTAGTGATTTATATACTGCAAAAAATCGAACACTTTTTGCTCAACAAATGATAAGAGATGGTGGTGAAAAGAATTGGCGTGCAAAAACATTTGAACAGTGTGTTCTAAGAAATGATATGGAATGTGAATTTTTACCTATGAACCCAAAAAGGTCACAAAGCTATAAAAGGCAAATAATTCATTTTTGTGGAAACCATGAGTCATGTTGGTAAGATTTAATTTTTACGACATATGCCTAGCAATATGTTTACTGTGAATATTATTTATAAATAGGCAATTTGGATCGCCGCTTGCTGTACAAATGGCAAAAGAAAATATTGAAAGAAATTTTGCGGTTGTTGGAACGTGGGAAGAACCGGAAATAACGTTAACAGTTCTTGAAAAATATGTACCCAAATATTTTAAAGATGCTTTAAAACTATACAAAAGTAAGAATTTTAATTCGTATAAGCATAAAAGTAATATTTTTTAACTTGCACTTTTTTTTACTTTTGGTTTAAATTCATTTTAGAACATGAGAAAGAAATTACAATAAATAAAAACAATAAGAAACCGGTAGTTAGTGATAAAATTAAGAAAATATTGTACAAAAATTTCACTGGTGAATTAGATTTTTATTATTTTTGCAAACAACGATTATATAAGCAATATTTAGCTGTAACTGAAATAAAAAGCTTTGAACTATAATTGTTATAATATTTATGATTATATTATAATAAACTACATGAAACGTAAATTTTTCCTATTCAACAATTGTTTACTCATTATATTCCAATAAATAATGTAAATTTATTTTTTAGTTATACCAAAAATTTGTAAATAACATTATTTTGTTAAAGAATTAGATTAAATGAAAAGGCCAGTAAAATTTCCGTGAATTGAAATTAAAAAAACGCAAATAATGTTCGCAGAATTTGAAAATTTTAAGATGCCCTTAAATATCAATCACCTTCCATATTTAAGCTATAAGTACAATATATGTACATAATAAGTACTAATGATTGAGAAATTGTGTATGTCAAAATTCTGGAATCCAACTGAGGAAGAACATTAAAATACCTATTAGTAATTTTGTAAAATGCAAAATTTTAATTTTTTTACTTAACATTCGTAATTAACTTTGTTTGCCTAATAAACTTTTTTTTATGTACCTACCCATTTAAGATTTTTAATTTGTGCTTTTACACACATACATACTTATATGGTTTTTTGGAATGGACATACAACCATAGATAAACATAGAACTATTTACTTACATATGTTACAAATTTTGTATTTTAATGTAATTTCGTTTTTTAATAAATTATTGGTCATTCATTAATTCCTATAATACATATACGCACATATGTGTATATATACTTATGCCAATTTAAGTATTATGTAGATAATTTACATACATAAGTAATTATTATAATATCAGAAATCATAGTATGTAGTAAATTTTCTCATTTTAAAATTTGAAAAAAAAAAAAAATTTTTTTTAGCTTGGTACGTTGAATGCTACAGAATTAAACAATACAAGAAAAATTACTACTGATATCGTATATTTTATGAGAGTACCAAAAACTGGAAGCCAATCTTTATATTTATTCATTGTAAAAATTCTTCAACATACTAATAATTTCAATATTAATTTTAGAAGACGGGCAAACCGTACAAAATTATTGCAAAATGTGTATGATCAATATTCCATTGTGAATAAAGTATATAATCAGGCAAAAAATTCAATATACCTGGGTATCCATGAGAACTATATTGATTTTAATAGTTTCAAGAAAAAAAATCCTATTTATATAAGTTTAGTTCGAGATCCAGTTGAAAAAGTTATTAGTTGGTTTTATTATATACGAAGTTCACTTTTTAAAATAAAAGGAACATTTTTTTATAAAATAATGAAGGAACGTAATGAAACAAGATGGTTAAATCACAAATATGATGATTGTGTTTTAAATTATGAAAATGAATGTAACTACATACGAAATAGTTGGTATGCAATCGGGGACAATAGGAGACAAAGTAAACAGTTTTGTGGTAATCATGAAAGTTGTGTGTAAGTATAAAAACTATTATAATGGAAAGTATGAAAAAACTTTAAATATTAAGATAACGAATGTTTTCTAAAAAATGCATTAAGTTGGTTAATATTACTATATGTATTTTGTTTTTAGAACAAGCAATATCTATTGGAAACTGTGTGGCTCGAAAAAATGGCTATTTTTCTATTTTCTTAGTACTGATCAGATTTTAGAAAATTAATGGTTTAATTCTGTTATTGCAATAGTAACTAGTTTATGTTTTATTATCTTATGAATTCCTACTGGAATATTGAAAGAACTCTTTACATGTAACGAAATTAAAACACTGTGAACGCTGCCAAATTTCATTTTGTCAATTATATTATATTAAATATCAGTGCAACAAACTAAATGCATATATATTTTGAGAGAAGTCTATAAAATTTTTCATGAAATTATTGAAATTCCTTTAATTTTTGGTGTAATGTTTTAAATGATATAAAATCATGCAATCTTTTGGCAAAGAAAATCAAGCTTTAACTGTGTAAAACTTTTATGTATTTTTTACATAACATTGTGATAATTTTGTATGTTGGTACATATAATATTTTAATCAAATTTTGTATGTCCTTTGATCTTAGTTTAAAATTCAAAGCAACACAGCGCTAATGCAACGCAACAAAGGTAAATTTTAAGATTAAACGAAACAATACTTTTTAAATTGCAAATAAAATCGAAATTACTCGTATAATCCTTGATGATACATTGGCGTTAAATTACTTTGTATTGAAAACTAAGATTCATTTAATTTATTTAATTTCTTTCATTAAAAAAAAACTTCTATGATTATGTTTTTAGCTTGAAACATTAAATGCAACAGAATTAAACAGTACGAGAAATTTTGCTCTTGATATCCTATATTTTTTACAAGTTCCACACGCTGGTAGTAAAGCTTTAGATGTTTTTATTTCAACTATTTTGAAAAATGTTAACAATTTCAAGGTTGATAGAAGAATAAATCAAGCAATAGATAAAAATTTTTTGATGAATTTCTATGATCAGGAATTGCTTGCCTTCAAACTTCTACGAAATCGGAATAATACTATTTTTATAGGATTTAATGAAAATTTTATTCATTTTCGTGATTTTAATAGACGAAGACCGTCTTATATTAGTTTAGTTCGAGATCCAGTTGAAAAAGTTATTAGCCGGTTTTATTATATTCGAAGTCCATTATTTGCAAAGACTAAAAAATATGCAAATTATAGTAAAAAAGGCTCAAATGAACGAAATTTTATAAATGAAAAATATGACGAATGTGTTTTAAATCATGATCCTGAATGTCTTTACATTTCATTTAGTTGGAATAGTCGTAATGATTATAGAAGACAAATTCTTCATTTCTGCGGAAATCATGAGAGCTGTGTGTAAGTATTGACGCAAATTTTTCAAATTATGAATGAAAAGTCCAAAGTTTTTCAATTAAATTTATTTTCCACAGCTTAAAAATAACTGATAATAAGTATTTTATATACTCTTACTTTGGTTTCAATATGATCGGGATTTTTCATTTTCATTGCTTTATTTTAACCGACTGCATTGCATATAGTAAGGAAATAAGGGACTAAAGCTGTGATGGCACCTGTCTAGTTTTCAACGGGATTGAATTTCTTTGTGATATAGAAACGTTAATAAATTATTGTTAGCGAGATATTGTCGTTCAGCCGGTCGGTCGGTTTTTTTTCTTTCTGAGGAAATTAGCTGTCAGCAATCCACGGGTTGAAGTAAAATTTTTTCTCGGAAATCGGATTTTCACTTGCGATCGATTTTATATTTTTTACCATATCTGTCAGGACTAATTAGCGAATTTATTGAAATTTATTCTGTTTGTCAACGAAGTAAAATAGAAAACTTTTAAGCGAAGCTAACCAGAAAAGACCAATCACAGCAAATTTTCACACTTTATATTGATTATATTATGATCAATCGAAACTCTATTAACTATCAAACTCATATTTTGCTAGGAATATTAACTAAGAAGTTAGTAGCTTTCATTTAAACGAAATTTTCGTGAAATGACAAAACAAACAAACTAATTAAAAGAGATTTATTGAAATTTAATAAACAAATAATGCGTCTGTTAATGTACTGCTTACATCAGCCTAAGAGTTAAACAATAATTTTTCAATATCTGAAAAAAAAGTTTTAAAATTAACAATAATTAGCAGAAATTGAAGAATATAAAAAAATTTGTTACATTTTTAAAAGCTCTTATTAGTTTATTATTATGAAATTTTGAGTACTAAAATTTTTAATTTTAAAAATTTTTAAAATTTATTAAGACCTTTTGGCTCCCCGACAGCTATACAAATGGCAAAAGCAAATGTTGAAGAAAACTTTGCGGTTGTCGGTTCCTGGGAAGATACCAACATAACATTAACCGTTTTGGAACATTATATTCCGAGATATTTTAAAGGAGCTTTAAAGTTATACTATGGTAATTTTATTTTTTTTCAATTTAAAATTCAACTTTGGAACAGAATCAAAATCAACATATTAGTAACATATCTGAAAATTATTAATTTTTCAAAAAATTAAATTTAAAATTTTGTTGCCTCTAGTGTGAAAATTTATAATAAGAATTTCAATAAAAATTTCCTAGAATATTTTATATTGGTTTTAATTCTGTGTAATAGAATAAGTTCAATTTTGGGGAAAAAAAAGTCTAAAATTGTGTTTTTGATTTTAGAGAACTATCATAAGCTTAGAAACACCAACAGAAATTATAAAAAACCTTATACGAGCGAAAAAATCAAGGAAATTGTTAGAAGAAATTTTACTGGTGAATTGGAATTTTATTATTTTTGCAAGCAACGATTATACAAGCAATATTTGGCAATTCGAAAACATAATGGAAATTTTTTGCATTAGTAACATTGAAAGCATAATTATACACGGTTGTACATTGGAATATTAAAAAAAATTGCTAGCTTTTGAATTCTTATAAATATTGTAATAATAAAGTTCTTAATTTTACTGCCGAAAATGTGGCACAGAATCGTTTTATTCATATATAATAATGTTATAATTAAGTTTTCAAAAGACCCAAATTAATTTAAGAATATAAAATGACATTTTTAATCACCTTTTAAAAATTATTGTTAACTAATATCTAAGGTAATTTTAATATTGCTATTCAATTAATATTATAATCTTTCCAATGCAATAGTTCAAATTCAAAACATTTTTTTAATCATAAAAGAGTAATGTCCATGTGTTTTTGAATTGTTTAACTAAATTTGTAAATAATATTTTTGTTTAACTAATTTCATCGAATAACTAATTTAAAATTTGTTTTACAATAATTTCACTATTAGCAAATAATTTGTAAATTTTTCGATAATGCACTGCTTAATTATTAGCAATTATTTTGAATAAAAGCAAATAAATTAAATTGGTGATTCGAGCCTGTTTTTCATATCAAATTCAAGATTTGTTAAACAAAAAATAATAAAACATCAGATTTTTTTTAAGAATACTATTGCTTTTCTTGAACTTAATTCTTGTAAACAGAAACAAGATCAAACATTATAATATTATATTGGAGATTTTTTTTTCTTTAAAAATCTTATAAATACTTTTATATTTCATATAAAATTCCTAATATTTAGTTTCAAAATTTATTAAAAAGGAAAGATCATAGTAAAAAGCATTGCCGAAAATTTACAATGCACGTATACAAAATTAGAATAAGTGCTAGAAATAATATTATTTTTAAATTAAATTTATATTATTTTTATTTAAGTTACAAAAACTGAAACCAGATAAATTGAATAATACAAAATATGCAAAACTTAATATGATTTATTTTATGAGAGTTCCAAAAACTGGTAGCCAAGCTATGGCTACACTTATAATGCGTTATTTAAGTAAAAAAAATGAATATAATGTACATATCGGACCAGTAAAACAATATGGAGAACCATTTTTAACAGCATATGAACAAGAATCTCATATTATTGAAACATTATTTGATATTGATGAAAGTAAAGCTTTTATAGGTAATCATGAAAATTATATTGAATATGCAAGTTTTGGTTTCGAGAAACCAATTTATATAAGTTTAGTTCGGAATCCAATTGAAAAAGTAATTAGTTGGTTTTATTATTCTCGTAGTAATTTATATAAACCATCAAATATAACATTATTTTCGAGAAGATATGAAAAATTCGGTGGAGAATCAAATTGGCGTAATAAAACATTTGATGATTGTATAAAAAATTTTGAAGTAGAATGCCGTTTTATACCAATGAATTCACGTAAAGTACAAGGTTATAAAAGACAAATAATTCAATTTTGTGGTAACTATAAACCTTGTTGGTAAGAAATATATTTTAAATTATTTATAAATGTATATACATATATAATATTATGTATACTCTATGTGCATACATACGTTACAATATTATTATTAAATTTTTAATGTAATAGGGAATTCGGTTCGCCGCTTGCTGTACAAATGGCAAAAGATAATGTTGAAAGAAATTTTGCTGTTGTTGGTACATGGGAGGATCCAGAAATAACATTAACAGTTCTTGAACATTATATACCAAAATATTTTAAAGGGGCATTAGAATTATACAAAGGTAGTTATTAAAAAAAAAAACATGGGTTTAAAATATAAATTAAATTGTAATAATCTTGATTTTTTTTTTAGAAAATAAAAATAAAATAAGTGAAGTAAATAAAAATAAGAATAAACCTTCAGTTAGTGAGGAAGTACGAAAGATTTTATATAAAAATTTGACTGGAGAATTAGATTTTTATTATTTTTGTAAGAAACGTTTGTACATGCAATATCTGGCAATTAATGGCACTGTATTTAATCATTAACTATTTCTTATTCGAAGATAAGCTTCTGCTACTTAGCTTTATAACAATAAAAATTTTCAATAACTGCTGCTATCACTACAATCTTGATCTAAGAATAATAAATAAGCATTAAATACAAATATATTACAACATTAACTACATTATGATTAAGTAAAAATAATTAAACAATATTTTTTAATAGTTTTTATTAGTAGATTAACTAAAATTAAATAAAAATCTTTCAATTACACAAACATATTATGTATGAATTATCTTAAGAATTAAAAACTATAAGCATAAGTTTTTAAGCCCAGTTCGAAAATATCTATAATTTTAAATATTGTGAGTTTTAAAGTAATGTTAGTCTGAGTTAGTTAAAGTATGTGACTGAGTTAGAATTGGTATACGTGATGAAAAATTACATTACCTACCAATTCTATTCTTAATTACTGACTA
This sequence comes from Condylostylus longicornis, assembly GCF_029603195.1. Taxonomy (NCBI): domain Eukaryota; kingdom Metazoa; phylum Arthropoda; class Insecta; order Diptera; family Dolichopodidae; genus Condylostylus; species Condylostylus longicornis. The sequence continues at coordinate 2,614,764 of NW_026578116.1, forward strand.
AATTTTAATGTTACTGAGACTATCTACCATATTTTAGGCCGTAAGTCCATGTTTTCTCATTACAACAGTATTAAATATCGGAAGCAATTACTTGTTTGTGTATTCCTAAATTATTGCAAAACATTCACACCGCTATCTTCAATTTCCATTTACTTCTTTCGCCTAAATATTCTTCACTTTCTGTTTACGCCGCTAGAAAAAATTATAGTAACAATCAATAACAACCGCTAGTACACGAATATTTAGAATTTCTTTCAAATACTATCCAGTTTCTTATCAACATTGCAACATTTATACTAACAAAATTTTGCAAATTTTTCAATTAAGAAATTAATGTTTAATGTATTTAATTTGAAAATTTTGATACTCGTATTACGTTTATGTTCTGGTTTTCCAAATGCATTCTATTTAATTTCAAATAATTAGAAAATTCTCTCTCAGTTACTAAAAAAATTATTATTTAAATAAAAACTATGAGTCTTACTTAAATTTATAAAAAAAAAAATTTTAATAATTTTTTAATTAAAATTTTTACATAATTTATAAATAAATTAGTTAAATAATTTAAAAGTAAGAAATCTGAATATAACATGGAAATCAAAATGTGATATGGTCTATTTTATGAGAGTTCCAAAAACTGGTAGTCAAGCATTAGTAGATTTAATTCGATCACATTTAAGATTCAAACATAATTTTACAACATTTTATCGTGTACCATCACAAATGGAAAAATCATATCTTACTGCACATGAACAAAAAGAAATTGTTGATCAATCCTTAAGTAGAGGTGAAAATACTGTATTTTTTAGTATGCATGAAAATTACATTGAATTCAGCAGCTTCAATTTAAATAAACCGATATATATTAGTTTGATCAGAAATCCAATTGAAAAAGAAATAAGTTGGTATTATTATGTTCGAAGTCGTATTTATGATGCAAAAAATTATCCAGGATTTGTAAAAATGTGGAAAAAACGTGGTGGTGAGCAGATATGGCGTAATAAATCATTTGAGGATTGTGTTAAAGAAAAATATCCAGATTGTCAATATATACCGGGAAATCCAAATAGAGGACAATTTTTTAAAAGACAAAGTATACAGTTTTGTGGTAACAATGAGAATTGTTGGTAAGCTTTAGTCCAAAAAATAAAAAACACATAATTATGGATGATTTTAATTTTATTGTCTTTATATTTTTTTTGTCTTTATATTATATAGGACATTTGGTTCACCAACTGCAATACAAATGGCAAAAGATAATGTTGAAAGAAATTTTGCTGTAGTTGGTTCTTGGGAAGATGCCGAAGTTACTTTAACAGTACTTGAACGTTATATACCAAAATATTTTAAGGGTGCATTAAAAATTTACATGGGTAAGTTTTATACAAATTTGAATTTATAAAAATATTCAATAAATTTAAAAAATATTTATTTATTTTAATTTTAGACAATTATCAACATTTGAGTCAAGTTAATAAAAATAAAGATAAACCGAAAGTCAGTGAAGAAATCAAACAAATATTATATAAAAATTTCACTGGTGAATTAGATTTTTATTATTTTTGTAAACAACGTTTGTACAAACAATATTTAGCGATCAAGCAGCACAATGGAAAACGAAAATTTTTAAGAAGTTTATTAACATAAACGCTTTGCTTTTATTTAATTTAATAAAATTTTTTTTTTCGATTTCCAAAACAATTTAATTAAAGTGTTTTCTATTCAATTCTTTTTCTTTAAATTTTATTCTGTAGTTTTAAGAAAAAACTTGAACTGCCTAATTGGAGAAAACGCTTTTAGAGTAAATTAAGTTCAAATTTTTTGGATTTAAAATAAACTTTACAAGTTACAACTTTTTATAATTTTAACCATAACTTTGTGATTAAACGAGCTTAATTTTTATTTAATTTGGCAAAATTGTTTAGTAAACCATTGGAAACTTGATCCAACAAGAATTAAATTTAAAATCAATTAAAATTTTTATTAAGTTCGTTACATAGAAAGTTGCTTTCTGTAATTATATGTAGAATTTATTTCCAGTTTTATGACATAAACTTAAAAAAATATTATATAAAATTTAAACCGATTCCAACTAGGTACTAAAATTTTAAAGTGAGTGGCCAATTTGCATTTTATAGAAATACCCCATGTTGTTGGCAGTAAAATTTGTGAATATTGGAAACGATAAGCCTGATTTTATACATTAAAGTTCGAAGTCAGTGAAAATCTGAAATTTAGATCTCTCTTGAATTTTATTTAATTGAAAAAAAAATTAAATGCTATTTATTTCTCTTCAAAAACAATTTACGTTATTAACAATTTTTGATACCTAAATGACTTAAATCTTCTTGACAAATACGATAACCAAAAAAAAATAATTGTTTTATAGCATAGTATTATCACAAGTAGAACCTATATATACTAAAGAACCATAGAAATTTAGTGGGTTTTCATGTTTATTAAATTGTTCTTGTAAATAATTAATTAGAATATCTGTAACTAACAATATTTAGTTCAAAAAAATTGTTCCATACTTAAATAGCTCATAATAAATGTTCTCATAAAGACTCATAACAAATTTAAGTTTCTTTTTATTAAAACATTAGGTAGTTTTCTCATATTTTAATAACTTTGTTCACGAAAATCAACTTATTCTGTTTAAACATTTGAAATTCTTCTTACTTATATAACACTATTAATTTTATATGTATGTGTGTAAGTAATATAATTTCATGTCAAACCAAATATAGACTGGTTTACATGTGTATACATTGAATGTATGCACGGCTCTTCTTTTATGCTTCTGACACCCAAACTCATTATTAAAATAAAATTTATTTTAAAAGGGCTATGGGAAGCTTAAAGTAAATGCCGTGTAAACACTCAACTCGGATACACTTGCGTAAATAGAACCAATATAGGTTATTTTACATTTTGTGTTTCCAATAAATAAATTAAAATTTCACAAAAATATTTGATAAATATCGTATAAATGTATTCCAGTTCAAATTAAATATTTTATTTACTTTTGCAAATATAACAGAAAAATGAAGAACAATCACTGCTTCAATTGAATAATACAAGATATGGAAATTTTAATATTTTATATTTTATGAGTGTATCACAAGCTGATAATGAAGAATTGATTAAATTAATTGAATTATATTTGCAACCAAAACATAATTTCTCTATAGTAAAACGTAAAATACATTCATCATATGAAAAATATTATTTTAATGTTTTTGAACAAGAAACTCATATTCTTGAAACAATGAATTTGAATGAATTCACAGTTTTTATTGGAAATAATGAAAATTATATTGAATATGCAAGTTTTGGTTTTAAAAAACCAATTTATATTAGTTTAATTCAAAATCCAATTGAATCGAAAGATCGCAATGATAGCTCTTATTGCAATCGTCAAGAATCAATAAATAAAGCTGAAGATAAACAAAGATATAAACAACAAAGTCTTAGATTTTGTGGCAACTATGGACTCTGTTGGTAAGACAATTTCATTTTTAACTTAAAAATAAATTAAATAAAATTAAAAAAAAATATTAAATAACATTTTTCATTACAAATTCACTTTCTTTTCTCTATAATTAAATATAGGCCTTCTGGTTCGCCAACATCTATACAAATGGCTAAAGATAGTGTAGATAAAAATTTTGCGGTTGTCGGACTATGGGAATATCCTAAAATAACATTAACTGTTCTTGAATATTATATACCAAGATATTTCAAAGGCGCCTTAAAATTGTACAATGGTAAGAATTTAAGAATTTTTATATTTTTATATTTATTATTAATTTTTCACTTAAAAATTTACTTATATTTAAAATTTAATTATAAGGCTAGTCATAAGTTTTATTTACAATTTTATAATTATGTTTACGATTATTTTCTAATTAATTTCAAATTTATTTATTTTAGAAAATCAAAAGGAATTTATGAACATCAAGAGATCTCAAAAGACACCAATTGTAAGTGTAGGAACTGATAAAATTTTATATTATGAGAACCTTACAGGAGAATTGGATTTTTATAATTATTGCAAAAGACGATTATTTAGGCAATACAATGCCCTAATAAGACGTAAAATAATAAAAATTATTTAATTTTTTTTTTCTTAATCTGAAATAAAGATGAAATTTATTAAAAATTTAATTTGTTAATTTTATTTAAAATGCTTTTCAAAATTAAAACAAAAGATAGGCTGCAAATTTCTTGTTCTTTTTTAAAATAAAAATTCATTATTCTATAAATTCATCCTATTATAGGCATTATTTTCAAAATTTATTGCCAGTCCAGCATTTATTGCCAGCAAATTATTGCCAGGCATTCACAAGAAAGTCTTCGACTCTTGCTTTTTGAGCTATATAAGAAACAGAAAAGAAATATGAAATAATATTGCAAAAAAACGCCGAAATTGACGCCAAGCCAACAATTCCCGGAAATCTTTTAGCCTTAATACGTAGTTGGCTCTAAACAAAACTTACCATCACAAAAAATCTTATGCAGGGGTATATATAGCATAGTCTACTTAAAACAGACACAGAAATCGAATTACATACATATGTACATAATATTGATTGAAAATTTTAGAAATTTAATATTATTTTATTTATGAATATAAGTTAGAAAAATTCGGCCATTCGGTTTAAGCAAAAACAGCAATTGTTTTAAAAGGACTTAATTTCAATCAAGTTTAAAATTATTTATTTATAAGACAGTTCGTACATATATATAAATAATAATGTAGCACCATCTTAAGTTTTGGGATTAAGATATATCTGGAGGTATTTTCCCTGTTTGCGCTCCTATTGACATATACCTTTAAATTCTACCCGAAACCCCTTGCAATAATGATTTAGATTTAGACTACGAATTATGTATGAGCACAATCCATATGAACCAAATGCTATATAAACATTTCCTTCCTGCAACCTTTTAGCTCTCGATTTCGTATTTCCTGTTCTATTCAAAACTAGTAAAGTAATTAAAAAGGAAAAACACTTAAGTACAAAATAAATTTTATTCAAAATTGTTAATCTTTTATATTAATTTATACAGTAAAACTTCCATACAATGAACCACCTAGAGGCATAAGTATATAACAAGCTTCTCTATTAATCAAACGATTATTGTGGCGTCAGAAAAATTTACTATTTAATTTAATTTTGAAACAAAAGATTTCGATTTAGATATTTAGTTATACATGAAAGTTTTACAACAACTCAACGACTAAAAAAAAATTATTAATAAATAATTACATACAGAATAAAACTTAATCATAAAGCAGCAAATTTATGAATCTATGAAATTACGTAACTGGGGTGTTGGTAAAAATATACATATTTTATTCAAAACTGACTTTTTATTAATTTTGCATTCTAAAAATTAAAAATCAGATTCTTCAACTCGGTAGTATGGTCTGATACTTTTATGTCATTTGAAAGGCTCTAAAATTTTAATGCATACACAAATATGTATGTATGCAGAGTACATAATCATGATTTAAAAATATTCATAGAATTTAAATGCAAATATCTCAAAATTTTTATTTTAAACAATTAATTATAAATTTAATATCAAATATGTGAAAGATTAATAAATAATTATTATTAAAAATTTACCCCAAATTCTACCTATATACATAATTTTTATATAATAATTATAGTATAGATACATTTAAGTATGTATACACATTATACACACATGTACATATGTGGCACATCATAATTTCATTTATAACAATACGTGGTTACCGACTCTAATAAACGTACATATAAATTAATTTACCTATATTCAATATAAAAAGTTACACCCTGTAATCTAATTGAAATACACACATAGAAATATATTCACATTAAATCAAAAATAAAATTAAAAATATTATTTAACATGTTAAGCAAAAGAAAAAAAATTGGAAGCTTAATAAACAAACTGTTATATACGAGTACGTATACTTATATTTATATATGTGTGTGTGCATTGAATGAAAATTAGATAAAATTAAGGTAAATTTATTTTTATCATAATTAAAAGCAAATGATCGTGTATATACACATACATACATATGTGCAAACACATTCAACTTTATTGAATTTATACCAAGTGCTCCGTTTAATATAACGTACATACATACTATTATGTATTTATTTATGAATTTACAAAAAAAACACAAAAAATTTAAATATAAAGTAAATACATACATACTTACATATTTTAACCTATTGGACCCTTAAATAAGCATAAACTAATTCTGTTAAAATTTCAACATCTTGTGCGCCTCTGTCACCGCTGAAGTTAAATAAAAAACTACATTGAATACCACATGTATGGCAAGTGTAATCTCACCATTTAATATTTTTATATTGCAGTTTATATTTTTACTACAATAATATTAGATTATTAATGTTGTTATAGCATAAAACATTCCAAACAAAAGTTATTTTTTAAAGTACAAGAATTAATTGGGAGAACAGAAATCTTCATAAGCATATTTCATATTTATTTGCTCCTTTAACTGCAAAAATTGATTTCTACCAGTGAGTTTAGTTAGACCTTCCAAGCAGAAATTCTTATTCTTATTAATTACCTTTGGCAGTTTTATATAAGAATTGGTATAAAAGGATTAATTTAAACTTGACATACTATTTACTTCTTTTTTATTAAAAGGAATTGATCCTCAATACAAAGTCGAGTTTTAGAGCCTAATCAATTGTATCTCACTTTTTCATGTCACTTTTTATTCACTATTAAATCAGAATTCTCTGTTTTTCTAATAGATATTTCCTTTTTCTAATAAGATTACTCATTTTGTCAATTGGATTTTTGCATTTTTTCTCAAATTATCGACTAAACCTTCAAAAACAAAAATGAATAAATTTTGTGAACATTTTAGAAAACGAGATACGCAATATACGGAATAATTCTTCTGACTCGAAAATTACATTATACAAATATATTATAGTTACTCATTTTTTTCACCCTTGGCGAGTAAAATGACGCTTAATCAGGCTAATAACATAGTCTTTCCATAAGTTACGTAGACATCTCTTCAAAATTTCTTCACCAAAAGTATTCATTTTTAAAGTTCCTTTAATATTTAAAAAAAGTAAAGTTTTTGTTAAAACAAAGTTGTTTTTAAAATAATTACCATTACAATAAATCTCCCAAAAGTGCTTATTTTGAAAAAAGCTTAAAGGCCATAGGGTACGTGTTAAAGAACTTGAATGGAGCACTGCACTATCATTTTATGAATATAATATGAATTCATTATGAACTTTTTGATTCTGCTTGCAGTATTTGTATAAATAAAAATTAAACCGATCTTTAGTTAAGCTTTATTCATCATTTTACAAGCTGCTGTTCACTTAGAAGTTAGAAAATTTTAAATTGAAGTAATAAAACTAAAAAAAATATTGAAAATATACTTTTAAACACAATATTTTTTTTAAAAAAAAAAATTAAATTATGGAGAATCGATGCTTGGACGAAAATTATAATAATGAATATTGTAAAATTAAAAACATATTTATATAAATTTTTGAATTATTAAAATTATTAATTAGGTAATAGAAGCTTGTGTGGAATAACAACCGATATCAGGCCATTCTCTGATATAACTGACTTACGGAATTCGACACTCATTGGTTTTAAAGATAATGGTAAATAATTTTATTATAATTGTTCAATAAATATTCAATAAATTTATTTTTTTAACAAAAGATGTCTATACCAAATGAATCCTATAAGGATGTAATAGTTAGCTTAAGAAGTAAGAACCAATTTATTGGTTTACCAAAATATAAAATTCGCATATTTCAAAAACAATGTTTCACAAGAATGCTTCATACTTCATACATACTACTCCAATACTTGGAAGCGCAATGTGCTAATTTATTGATTTTCTTACAGGATTCAAACATTGTTTTAAACGAAATTTCTTTACATTTCCTAAATAACGGAATATTTCCATATTCTAAAGAATTATGTATTTTGAAGTGTACCCCCTTAATTAATCTTACCCACAAATATAGAACAAGCGTCTCCATTCCAGATTCTTTTTCTTATCTAAATATATCGTTATTTAATTAAACTTTCCTGATAAATTAGTTGCTATTAACTCTGTTATTTATCCGAAAATTCGTTTTAAATTTAAAGTTTCAATTAAGTACTTAGGTTTTAGCTTATTAAAGTTGCATATTTATTTATAATATTTCAGAAAAACGAATTGGTAAAGATGAAAAAATCAATCAAAGTTATAAGAAAATTAAAATTTCAAGGAACAATAGGTTGTCTAAGAAGAATCAAGAAAAATATCATCATTATGGTAAATTTTATTAACAAATAAATAATTTAAAATTCTCATCCTAATTCTAATTACAGATTATATTTTAAAGTATCTAAAAATATTGAGGAGAGAAAATAGAATTTATTTCCGAGAAATAATGAAACAATTAAATGATCTAAAACAATCACTTAACATATTGGAAACACAAGTTCTAGAACTGAAAACTGTAAGATTCGAAGATTCTAAAATAATTCCCGAAAAACCCTTTGAAAATAAAGAAGAATTCATAAAATTTGATAAATCATTAACAGATGACATCGAAAAAATAAAAGCACTGGTACGTTTTAGTGTAATATATTTCATATATTATGCATGCAAATAAGAAATGATGGTGATAAAATTCAAAATTTCATAAAATTTTTAATTAAAAAATGTTATTCTAGAAACAAAATTTTGCACGTTGTGATCGAGAAGACGTTAGAAATTTTGTTAAGAGGAATCTAAGAAAACTAATGATCGATAATGTTGTACGTTATTTTTCCTGGTCTGGAACTGAGGACAAAATAAGCGTGAAAAATTTTAATTGCATTTCTATACTAAAAGGTTAATATAAATTCAAAATATAATATATAATATTTTGATTGCTCATGTATAACATAAAGAAACTGGAAAATAGGGTAGTGAGACAATTGACTCCTAGGATCCCTCTTCGAATAAATTGTTCACAAAGTTGATTTTCGTGAAAATTTCCTTATTTTACATTTTCTCTTATCACTCTGAATGTTGAATAAATAATAATGAAAAAACAAAAATCTTAACCAATTTGATTTTAAAGTTAACTTGTAATTTATCGCTGTGAACCATAATTTAGTCGTATGCTAAATCTTAACATTTTTTTTATTATTTTAATTTATAATCTATAACTAGTAAAAACGTAATGACAATCAAATAATTCACAGATTTTCGATAATTCAGACGTGCATTGAAAGTTCTAATTTAAATCTTGTAAGTTTTTTCACACATCGTTTACAGACAGCAACTGCACGCCTTACTTAGTTGTGTAATACTCGAGTAATTCTTCAATATTAATTAACATTAACTATTATGCTCTTCTTCTAGTTTATAATTTTTGCAATGGTTTTAAAAAAAAAATTTAAAAATTCCTTTAGTAATTCCTTTGTAATATACTATTTTAACAGAATTAGCATTTTGGATTTATTGAACGTATTATCGAAAAACCCCTTTATTGATACTGGCATAAGTTCTTATTTAGTTACTTTGCCAACTTTTTTTTTTAGATGTGTGCTTATCAACAATTCAACATGCTACAGAAGCGAATATTGATTATCATATAAAACGTTTTTTTCAATATGCAAAACAAAGAATTCAACTGTCTGGAAAAATAAATCATTTATAGTTTTGGCGGAAAGCATTAACTACGATAATTATATAAGAGAGTTTCCATTAAAGATCAAATTCAAATTTATAATTTAACAATTTGGAAATGACAAACTGTTTAAATTAATTGAAATGGACAGCAATAAAACATTAAAAACTAGATTATTATAAATTCAGTTTTGTAGTAAATAAAAAATTAAATATATTTTATGAATAATTTTATTTTATTACGTTTTTTTTTCGAATTTTTTTTTTTAATTTTTTCTTTAAATTTATATTATATTTTTAAATCATTTTTTTTTTTTTATTTTATGTATTTCAGTTGATTTTTATATTTCTTTTTTTTATTAAATTGTTTTCACACACATTTATAATATAATATAATTATAATGATCAAATATTTTTTTCATAATACATTATATTTTAATAAATCATTGATTTTATGTATATAATTTACACTGAATGATGATTCGTATATGATAATTGTAATTATAATTTCTATATTATATAATAATCTAATTGTTAATTATTTTTGATGTATTTAATTTTTCTTTGCCCTTGCTTTTATATTTATTATAATTTTTGTCCATCAATTAGTTAAATTCATACATTAATTATTATGTTATATATTAATTATTTATTTTATATATAACTTATATTAATGAATTTTTATAAAATGTTTCATTTGATTTTTTTTTGTGTTTTTACTTCATTTATTTGTTAATTCTTATTGTTATTTTTTTTTGTTTTCTTGTTAATGCTAATTAGTCGTTGCTTAAATTTAAACAATATATACGTATATATTTTTATATATATATTTATTATATATATATATTTTTTTATATATATATTTGTTATTATTTTGTATAAAAAAGCATATTATATATATATATTATTTTTTTAAATTAAAATCATTTCAATTAAAATAGTTAAATATTAATTTGATCATTCTTAAAAATTAAGAACGAATGTTTTTAAGTATACATAAATAATATATAAAACTTTTATATCGTTTTATTAATTTATATTTAATTATATAATATACTATTATTTGATTAAATATCATATTTAGAATATCATTATAATTTAAATTTTTATTTCTCTTTTTTTTTTTCTTTTTTCTTTATTAATTAATGTATTTTATTTTAATTTTTAAATTAAAAAATACTTTTCAAGTTTATATCAATTAAAATCCTAATATGCAATAATAAAAAATTATTAAAAAAAAAATATATATATATATACTTATTTACCTATAGTAATTTTAATAGTAAATTAATATTACACAGACATTAGTAAAATAATTGAATAAAATAATAGTAATAGTAATTAATTTTTAATTTAATATTCTTTGGGTAAATACAATTATAAAGAAAAAATATTATACAAATTAATCAATAATTATTGTTAAAAATAAACTTAAAAATATTGCAAATGTTGCAAGCATTTTCTTATAATATCGACTTAATTAAATAAAAATTAAATTGATAACATAATTTTAAAATTAAAAATTGTTGTATTATTTTATTATTGCTTTTTATTTAAAAAAAAAAACATAATAATTGTTTTTTATAAAATTTGTTTTTGTTTAGTTAAATTTTTTTTTTTTATTACAAGGTAAGTATATGCTAACCTAAATTTCACATTGCAATTAAATTTATTTTTAAGAAAATATACTAAATATAAAATATTATTATATAAAATGTTATTTTTTATTTTTTTTATATTATAATTTGTTTTCATATAATAAAAGAGAACAGAAAAAAAATATTAAAAATAAGAAATTATTCAATCATAAATTAACCAGAAATACAATTTGACATACCAAATCATTGTATATATTGTTTCTTTTTTTTTGTTTTAATTTAAATTTAGATCAAATTTTATAATATTTTAATTTAAATACTTCTTTCAAAAAAATTGTAGTTTTCATTTTTATTTTTAAATAGAATTTTATTCAATATAAAAATAGAGTTTTTGAAGATAAAATTTTTCAAAATTTTTTTTTTTCTAAGTGTATATTTTATTGAGCAAAATCATTTGAAGCGATTTTATTAAATTTTGAATAATTATTAAAAATAATTATTTTAAACGGTTTAATACTATAATTTAAATAATAATAATATTTTTGCTATTTTATTACAATCATATTTATTCTTTTAGGCTTTCTACCTATGTATTTTTCAATTCTTAGTAATTTTTCAAAAAGATTATTCAATTGCAATACCATGTATTCCGTAATGCAAAGTATTGAGTAATCGTAATATTTATTAAATCCAATCCAAAAAATTAATTTTAAATGAAATTTAACAATTAATTTTTTAATAAAATAAGTTAAGACACAATAATCGTTATTCAGAGAATTCGGAGATAGTTCTTTATTGATTAAAAAAATTCAATACATACTACGTTAAGAAGTTAAATTTAAGAAATGAAAATTTGAATTATTTTTTTTTTTTTCGGTTTTTCTGAAGCTAGTAATAAAAATAACAAAAAAATTTAAAATATAATTTTTTAAATTGTAATGTTTTTCTTCTTTGTTTAATTTATTTCATTAAATATTGTTTTTTGTTATTTTCTCATTTTTATAAATTTTCTTTTCTACTCTACAAAAATTTTTATATTGTATTAAAATTTAGATTATTTCATTAAAAAATTCTTAATTTTATGTATATTTAATATTTTTGATTTTTATCATGCTTGAATTTATATAATGTTTAGTTATATTAATTATATAATTTAATTCCAATTTATTTTGTTAGCATATTTTTATCAGTTTTGTTATTTGATTCATTTTTATTCTCATTAATGTTGATATGGTAAAATTTAAGTTTATTTGATCGATTTTATTCTTTTCCTACTATATGTTTATTTTATTTATTTCGTATTTATTTTGTGTTATATTACTACAATAAAAAATATTGAATTTTGGAAAATGTTTAAAAAAAAAGATCTATTAATTAAATAGAAATTTAAAAAAGAGCAAAATATTGTTAAAAAATTGTGATAACGTTTATTTTCTTAAAATAAAAAAAAAAAACATTTACAATATTTAAATTTTAAATAAAGAATTTTTAATAAAGAATTTGAAATACCATCGATTATTGCCAAATATATTTCTTTTTATTATGTAATAACTATCGAACAATATTCAAATTTTTACTACTAATGTTTCATAGAAAAATATTTTTTTTTTTAATTTTCATATATAAAATTTTCGTAAATTTTAAATAATATTATAATAATGTTGTTTAATAGAAACATTATATATAAATATATGATAATAAATAAATTAAGAAAAAAATTGATATTACATACATTAAAATTGTCCCCAGAATATATCACAGACTGAACAATGGAACAAAATTTTTACAAAACAAAATATAAAATACAATAAAATTAATTTTGATGTAATAATATAAATATTGTTCAAAATAGAATATTACATTTTTTTTTTTTTGAAATTGGCAAATTGATTAACATTCATCAAATTGAATTTAAAAATGTATGAAAATATTTTTATATAAAATATTAAATTTCATTATATTAATTATTTAAAATCATAATATTTAGTTTAAAATAATATAAAAAATTTTTACACATTGGAATTTCTAACTTTATTAATATAAAGTCAACTAAATGTAATGTAGAAAATTGAATGATTGCTTCTTAACAAAAACAAAAATTTTTCAAAAAATGATAAAGAATCATTAATATTATTAGTTATAGTAGAGAAGGTTGCAAGGGGATTTAAAGGCATGTGGTTTATTCAAAAAAAAAAAAAAACTTACCTTACCTGTACAAAAAATTTTTAAATAGATTTCCAAAAAAAAAAAAAAAAATCCCATTACATTATTTAATAATTTTTACGTTAACACTTATAGAAAATAATATTTTTTTAAACAATTATACATTATCATTTTCAATTTTTCATTTAATTTTAATAATAAAAATTTAATACATTGTAAAATAAAAACAAATGATAATAATAAGTGCTGTAAATTATAATTTATGTATCAAAAAAAAAAAAAAAAAAAAAAAATAAAAAGTAAAAATAATTTATAAAAACATTAAACTAACAAAATATTTTAATTAAAACATAAAAATTTAAATTTCTAAAAAAAAAAAATCGAAAATTAAAATATTTATTTATTAATAAATTCTTATGTATTTTCTTTGATGATTTTTATATGTCTGCTATTTTTTTTGTGTTCTTTATTTTTTTTACTAAGTAATAACTAAAAACTAATTTATAATTATAACTACTAAAACTTATAATTTATTTTTATTATTATAATAATTATCAATTGAAATAATTTTCTTTAAAAAATATATTTATATATTTTTAAAACGAAATTTTGTATTATTCTTTGTTTTTCTTCGTATAATTTTTATATTATGTATTTAGATCTACATGGATCAAAGCAATTTTATTTGTTTTTCTCTGTAAATAATTTTTTTAAAATTTATTTTTTTTAAATTAAATTTTTTATTTCCTTTTTTTTTTTTTTTGTTTTTTATTTATTAAGTTTTACTCTTTTTTTTTTTGTTTCTTTTATTTTTATATTGTTTATTATTTTATTTACGTTGTTTGACTAGATTTTATTGTTTAATATTGGAAAAAGTTAAACTTATATAATAATTATTTATGTTTTATAAATTTTATATTTATATAGTTTTATATTCGATTCAATTGTATATTAAAAATATTCAAACAATTAGCATAAGATTACAATTCACGTAAAATATATTATAAAAAACAATTTACTGTTTTGTTTAGTAAAGTGGTCAACATTATATTTTTTAATTAATATTATTATTATTATTTGGGATAAGTTTATAATAATTAAAACACATAAAAAGACACAATTTTATTTATATTTATATTAATTAGATTTAGACAAAATTTAAGCGCTTGTATTGTTGTAAATATATACTGAGCTAATAAATATTTAAATTATTTATTATTATTTGTTACATTGAAAATTAGCGATTATATTTTTTTTTTTGTTTTGATTTTTGTTAATACGAACAAGAAATTTTATATTTTACGTGAACTATAAAACATTGCATAAAGGTAAAAGTTTAAATTGAAAAAAAAACATTGTCTTGGTTAAGAACTTTAAATGATTTGAATGAAAAAAAAAAAAACAAAAGAATGAAAAATATATTCTTTCCTTTCGTTTTTATGGTTTTCGGGATATTGCACTAAAATGTAATACATAATATTTTAGTAAGTTATTGACTATCAAATTTTGGAAAATTTTATTACTTAAATAATTAATTAAATTACTGTCTGAAGTTGATTCGAATTAGTTAAACTTGCATTGATTGTTTTATTCAATTTTTTTTTTTTGTTTTTGTCGAAAATTGTACTCAAAATATAAATTTTGATTAAAAAATTTAATATAATAAGTAATTTATATAATACCAATACTAAACTAGTTAATTTTAATTTAAAAATTACTTAAAATGAAATTTTCTTTCCTTAAAAATGACGAAAAAGAAAATAAAATTAGGAACATGATGTTTTTAAATTTTTGTAAAAAAAAAAAATAATTTTTTTAATAATTTTACCAACGCTTGAATATTTTATGATACATTTTTTTTTTTTTTTGTTAAAATATTTTTAAATAGTTTTCAATATTATAATAATTAAAATGAAATATTTTTTTTTGTCTTTTTTTTTTTGTTTTGTAATAATTTATCTATGCAAAGCATTTGAAATTTGTTTAAGCGATTGACCAACTTCAATAACCAATTTTTCATTGTCTTGAACATTTTTGCTACCAGCTGAACGTAAACAACGTGATTGAGTTTCAACTCGTGTTACTAATTCACGAAATTGAAATTTTGAATGTAATGGCATTGATTCATTGTCAGCAAATGCAACACATGAATTTTGTAAAATATTTAATTTATCACTTAATTGAAGCCATTGTGATGCTGATATTGAATTAACTGGTATTTTAAGACTACCTTCTAATAATCCAACTAATTCTAATATACCTTCACGATTTATTTGTATTGTATTATTTGATTGTTGCTGCTGTTGTTGTATTTGCTGTTGTTGCTGTTGTTGATTCGGTGTTGTATTTGAATTTGTTTCATTTATATTAATTTTTTGTCCGATTGGTGTTGCATATATTGATGAGAATTTTGTTGGTTTTAATGGTACTGCTGGTTTATTTTGTAATTTATTTGTTATTTGCGAATTATTTTCTTCTAAATTAGCTGACTGAGACATAATTGATGAAGATTCAATATTTTCATCGGAGTTACTAGAAAATTTTTGTTTGGTATTCATTTTTGGACTAAGCTGTTGTTGATTATTTGATGATGTATCAGTTTGACCATTACTACCAGAAGATTCTTTTGCTTCCCATAGTTTCTTTAAACTACTAATACTGCCAGTACTGCGACGTTTTGTATTATCTTCTTCGGCCGAATCTCCACCACTGCCAGAAGTATTTGCGCCACCACTACCACTTGAATTATAATTATTTTTAGTTAAACTATTTGTATCTATTGTATGGTCACGTTTTATTTTATCTTCGTTATTTGTTTGAGCAGGTATTAAATCAATTTTTATTTCAGTCTTTTTATACTCTCCTCCACCGATAATAAGATTGTTTGATATTTTTGATCTTTTGTCAAAATTGTTTGTCAAATCGTGATTATTCAATTTATTTTCTGTATCTTGACTTAAACTTATTGTATCATGCTCTTTTTCATTATTGTTATCAACTTTACGTAGACGAGATTTAAAATCTATAATTCCACCAGTTGGAGTTCCGTTATTAAGAATAGATTCATTTGATTGGCTCATTTTATTTGAAGCTATTTTCTTTGGTTCAACTTTTTTTAACTGAGCTTTAAATTGATTTGTGCTTTGATTGTTATCTACGACATTATTCAAAGGTTTTGATAATGACCCACCAATTTTTTTGCCATTTTGTAATACTTTATCTTTTCCATTTGGCAAATTCATTTGTTCTGCTAATTCTGTGACTAATTTTGAAACTGGATCACTAGTTGGGTTACCATTTTCTTTATTTGTTTCATGTTTGCAGTCTCTTCTCAAGTTTTCTCCTGTTCGCTCTTTTATTTCGGCTAATAACTTCATTTCAAGTTTTTCTTTTACATTTATTTCTTTTGATTCAGCTGGACTACCTAATGAACTACAAGAATCAGTCGATGGCTCACGTTTTCTTAAGCTCACGCCAAACCGTGAGCTAGCTTCTTCTACGCTTGGTGCAGTATTCGAAACATCGTTATTATTTATTGCTGCAGGTGCAGTCGACATTACTGGCGGAATGACCTGAGATGTATTATTGCTAATCATTAATGGTGGTGGTGGAATAGGTATAGGAGCTATGATAGGCGGTGGAGCTTCAGGTCTTGGAACATCAAATTCTTCTGGTGGTGGTGGTAAGTCTAAAGGCGGCGGCGGAAATTCCAAATCGGCTAATGTAGGTTGTACAGTTCTTTTTGGGCTACTTCCACTAGGAGCTCCTCTAAAACTTGAAAATGTCATCATTGATCCATCAGCTGCAGTACGATGACGTTGAAGCTTGTTTAAGCTAGCCGATGCATTATTTGCCATCGTAACGCCTGATGAAGAGTTACTGCGAATCATTTGTGGCTGGGATTTATAAGATAAATTACTAGTATTGCTAGGATTTCGTTGTAGATTAACAACAGTACTATTAAGAGCACAACCGTTAATTTGATGATTAGGAGGTGGAGGTGGTGGCATGTCCTGATGTTGTAATAAATTTTGTTGATTATTATGAACTTGTGACGTGGAATCTTGTTGTTCTAAACTTTCTAAATAAGCTCCAATTCGAGCAACTTTCGGTAATGTTCCATAACGATTAATTGCTCGTTTTACATTCATTACTTCTAATGCACCAACAGTAACTTGATTTGATCCTGAAGGTGGTGTTATCATTCCAGTACCATTAATATTCATACCGCTATTAGTAATACAATTAGAATTTGGATGCGGTGGTAATTCATTATTTTGTTTATGTGCTTGAGATCTTTTGCTACTTCGGCTCTCCAAACCACGGTTACCCATTACTGGAGTAGGTCTTTTAAAAGAACTATGTTGAACTTTATTATGTTGCTGCTGCTGTTGAATTTGCTGTGGCGACGGTTGTTGCTGCTGCATCTGATGAATTTGTTGGTGATGTCCTCCTCCTAATGAATGTAATTTATTTTGATCTAAGCTTTCATTGTCTGTATCTGGTGTCATTTCATTCGTATCATTTTCGGACTCACCGCCGCCACGGTTTGCAAAATTTGTAATGTCGCGTGTTAAACCTAAAATTAATAATAATAGTATTAAGAAATTTTAGATTGAAGGGAAAAGTTTACAAAATGCAGTGGCACAATTTCACGATTTTTTGTGAGCATTTCTTTTTTTGTGCAAAAGCTCGTGAGTTTGGCCATAAACTTAAAAATAACTAAAAAATATTTGTAAATATCAGAATTCTAAAGTTAATAAAAAAAATCTGAATTCCAAAATTAAAGTTAAAACACAATAAAAACACAAAATTTATAGAAAAACCCAAATAATTGTTTTTTTTTTTGGTTTGTTAGTAAATTTCAACCAGAAACAAAATTTTGAATAATTTTGGAATAATACTTAATTAAATTGAAAATGTTCATAAAAATAGAGAAATTATAAAAACAAAAATTAAGAAAAAAAAGAAGATTTTTATCACTTGTTTGAGAAACAAATATTTTATATTAAATTATAATAAACTGAAAAGTAGACTTGAATTTTTAAAAAATTTATTAAGCATTTTTAAGGCAATATTCCTGTACTGAAAAGTATTTGTCACATATATAAACTCTAATTAATGTAGAAGCCATAGGAAACATCAGTCTTTTCCCAAAAAAATTGAACCAATATTAACATTTAAGTAATTAATTGTTTAATATTCATACTATTCGACTTGATGCAAAATATGTATAGCTTGTTGGTTGTATTTGAGGAACAAATTCAAAATGAATAGTTTATTTCATTTTAATTTTATACTAATGAAATTAAATATTTATGACATAATAAGATAATTCAAACTCAAACAAAAGTAGTTCCTTAAGAAAAATTTAATAATATTTTCGCAAGATCAATTTATTTCAAGTGTTTTGAATTTGAAAATAATTATCTGTTTAGAAATAATGGGATTGATATAGCTTCAATAGAACTCTTACGATTACATTATTTTACAAATTTAATATAATAGTTTAATTATTTACATTGTTAATATTTAAAAAAAATAATTTCTTTAATATAATTTACATTCGTAAATATGATGTTATTAGGAAAATGAAAAATAAATTGTTAATGGAAAAAAAAACAGAAAAAAAAAAGAAAAAATTATTTTCATTTCTTTTTTCCTTATGTCCCCTAGTTTAAAATATTATTGAGTTTTATTCAATATTCAGTGAAATATTTTATATAAAAACTCCAAATATGCAAGCATTTTAAAGATAGCCATTTGAAAGCTCATCATTCCATAGAATTAATAAAAGAATGCCTGAAGAAGAGATTTTCCTTTTCTTACTTATATGACAAATACCTCGAAATAGAATATCGATTATAAAACTACTGCAAGATGATGATTTTTTAATTGTACCATTTTGATTATTTGATTCTTCTATATTTTTGGTTTCATCATCACGATATGTTGAATCACGACTCGTTGAAAGTAAGCTAAAAACAAAATCGTATAAATTTAAAAAGACTTATACTTAAGTTTTTACTTCAAAAAAGAAAATACCTCGTTCTCTTTGGTGGTGCTGGCGCTTGTTTTCCTTGCTTATTAACTCTTCTCATTTGAACATTACCTTTTCCTTGACTTGTAAATGTACTTAATTTGGTTGAAGTTGATCCCGTTTCTAAAAATTTTTCAGTTAGTTTAAAAAAAATTAATCATTAATGCTTTTTTTTATACTATGTTTTAAAAATTGATGTTACCAGATAATGGCGTATTCCCTTGAGAATCATGTTGATGACTATGTTGAGATGTCACTTGTGGTTTCTTACCCATTTGTGGTGTTAATGATTGACTGGCGTTTAATTGTTTTTCCACAGCTTCAGTAATTGAAGATTCCTAAACGAATTTATAACTTCAGTAGTATTTGTTTGTGTACATAGATATTTCAAGGATTATAAAAATACCTGAAACATATGCTCAAGAGCGTGATGAATACTCTTAAATGTTGGTCTATCTTGTGCATTCCAATGCCAACACTGACGCATTAAATCATATACCTCTGGTGGGCAACCTGGTGGTCTTTCCATACGGTAACCTTTTTCCAATTTATGAAAAACATCGGATAAATCAATTCCGGGATATGGTGACATACCATACGTTGCAATTTCCCACAATAAAACACCGAATGCCCATACATCAGATTTCGTACTAAATTTATTGTAGGCTAAACCTTCGGGTGCTGTCCATTTTATTGGAAATTTAGCGCCAGCATGTGCTGTATATGTATCATCGCGCATTAAACGTGCTAAACCAAAATCTGCTACTTTTACTAATTTATTATCACCAACTAAACAATTCCTAGCCGCCAAATCTCTATGTATATAATTACGAGATTCCAAATAACTCATGCCAGAGGCTATTTGTGTTGCCATATAAAGCAAGGCTACAGCATCCAATGTTTCACGGCCAGCGGAACGTAAAAAATCTAATAAATTTCCATGGCTCATAAATTCAGTAATTATATAAAATGGTGGTTCTCTTGTACAAACACCTAAAAGTAATTCAATTAAACAAAAAATTTAAATGATGCTTTCAAACTAAATATTAAATATTAATTTTGTAATCTTACCTATAAGCTGAACTAAATTTGGATGTTTCATTTCTTTCATAATAGCAGCTTCCTCTAGAAAATCTTTTAATGCCATTGTATCTTCTTTGAGAGTTTTCACAGCCACAGTATTTCCATACCTTTTCCATATGGCCTCGTACACCTCACCATATTGACCACCACCTAATTTATGTTTCATAACAATATCAGTTCGACAAATTTCCCATTCATCCGGTTCGGGACTCAATGGGAATACTGTAGGTTTATTTTGTTTAGGTGCCGGATACAATAATGGTGTTATTAAACCATGACCTTCATGTTGAACACTATGATGATGTACTAATTCAGCAAGAGTATTAAATTTAGCTTCAGCTGTAACATAAACTTTACCATCAGAATCTTCTGATATTCGATAATGATAAACACGTCCTTCATATCTAAAATGTATGTAAGTATATTAATTAATAATTTCAAAGCTAATATGTATTTCTAATAATCACCTTAAACTAATACTACGTTGTCCTGGTGAACTTTCACTTTCTCTTACCAAAAAGCTACCATTAATACCTGAACTTAATAAATATTCAGCTGCATTACGTGATATTGGTCCATGATACCACGAATGTTTTTCTAATGAATTCAATGGCGTTACATAATTCGATGGTACCCAACCAACATTTCCAGTATCTGAATGTGCTTCACACCATTCACCAGACTTATTATATGATAAAATTCTAACTTGTTCACCTTTTTTTAAACTTAATTGATTTTCACCACCGGCTTGAAAATCATATAATGCTACGAAAAGTTGTGGATCATCTTCTTCTGGTCCAGGCTGTAAAAGATTTTCTTTTGATGTCCATCTATGAGCTGATTCAAAACCGGATGTATTTGAGCTAGGTGGCCCAGCACCACCACCACCACCTCCATGTGTTTGACTTTGACTTAGACCAGAATGTGCTACTAAAATTGTTGAACCATCTGGCTGTACAATTATTTCACCATCTATTAATGTTGCCGCGGTTCCACCAGGTGGTATATGTGGTAGAGGTCTTGATTGTAATAAAGCCTCTGAAAAAACAAAAATATTAAAAAAACAAATAATTAATAAATAGAATGATTAAGGTTTTTTTTTGAATTGAAAAAATTATTAGTAATTTAAAAAACAAACTTTCTTTAATAGCAAAAAGCTTAAAAAAATAAACAAACAAACATAAGTACATACAATCATATAAACTGAAAAATATCACAATTGAACGGTTTAAGGGAAAATTACATCAGTAAATTTCATTTACTTTTCGCAAAACAGATGAATAGATCTCGTAAGAATTTTTTATGTTGGAGCACGAGTTCTCTGAATAATAAAACACTCAGAAAATGAAGAAGTCATAATAATCATTTTAAAATCTTAAGAAAAACAAAATATCAAATACATAATAGAATAGTAAAACGTCTAGCAGATTTTTATAAATTGTTTTTTTATGCTCATTTTTCCTTGAAGGAAGCTAAAAACCAAAACAACAACATAACTTTACAGCAATCGTCGCCGGCGGAAATGATTTATTTCTACAATTCAATTGTAAAAAGAGAAAAAAGAAAATTTCACTGTCGGCGCAAAAATCATTTTCATTTCCAAAAATTTGTTTTCTTTCTTCCGTTTTCGGGTAAAAGTTTTATTTTTTTTCTTTCCCCTTGATTTGTTATGTATTCTTATTCCTATTCCTATTCATCTGTATTGTGTACAATTACTCAAGTAAAAGATTGTATATGGGCAATCTAACTAACAATCAAGTATTTAGAAATTTTCTACTAGATGACAATTCTGCCATTGGTTGGTCAAGTTTTGTGTATTGTGTTTACACGTGGTGCAAAAGAAGCTAATGACTATACGTCTGTCTATTTTTCGATATTATAAGCTTATCAAAATTTCTTTCATTTTTGTTTCAAAGATCAGTGCTAAAATTGTATAGCACTTGTAAAAAAATTCAGTTCAACTAAAAAAAATTTAAGTCAATTAATTAACGACATCTTCCGTTGCGTTTTATATTCTAGCATACCTAAAGTGAAATTTTTATAATAAAATAAAATAAGCTTTGTATTCCTTAGAATATTCTTATCAAAAATAGAAAATTTATTCTGTCAAGTGAATTGCCCTTAAAAACAATTTAAGAAACTTTTGTAAACAATTTCCATTTAATTCGCCTTCCTTTCGCATTTTACTCTTACTTTCTTTGGAAAAGGATAATGAAAATTAATAACAGTTAAAAAAAATATACAAAAAATACATCTCTTTTTTATTTAATTTTCCTTATCTTTTATCGGTAAATTTGAAATAAGTAGATACTAAAATAATTTTATTGAGACCTCATTTATTTATTTAAAAAAAATAAACAAAAAAATGAATTAAATATTTACTATGCTCTAGAGGCGAGGTACTTACTATTAAAATTTTGTAAAATGAGACCTGTATGAGTTAAACTCGCATGCATTTAGTTTTACACAAAACTATTGGAACGTCAGGACAAAAAGTAATCAAAATTATGCACAAACGAGTAAATAAGTTTTCATTAAGACTAAATTTACATAAGTACTTGCCTTCAATATTTCTAAACATTCTGCAAAAAACTTAGTAAAAATTTGATAAGAAATTACAAAGTATATCTAATAGGAATTGAAGAACCTAAAAGTGATGTTAATAAAGTTGGGTCAAACCAATGGTTTGTAAACTAGCATTTTAAATTTATTTTCTTTACAATAAAAAAAATTTACTAACTATATTTTTTTGTGAGAAGGCATTTAAAGTAAGCCTTTTGCATTTATAGAAATTTGAAAAAGCTTGAAGTTTCGAAAATATATAAGCTGTAGAAAATTCGAATTTTACAGTTTTTGAGGATCGCGATAATTTGCAAGGCCGATGGAGGCGGAAAAAAAATTTCTAACGAAATAAATTATTTAATATTATTTAAACGCTGCGAAATCAGACTCTTGCAACTTATAGTCTAGAAGAAAAACGATATAAAAAATTTGAAGAAAAAAAATGGATTTTAGATAACGGTTAATTTAAACTGCCATTTTTTCATTTTCATGTAGGATTTAAAAAATGTTTGCATAGTTTCTTTATAGAATAAATAGTCAAAAAACGGTTTTTTTAAAACTTTAAGGGACTTAAATGGAAGGGTGGAGAGACAGGGAAAAGCTTTTTTCTATGGCAGTAGGTTTCTAGTAAAGATTTATTTATAAATGCAATTTCACCTTTCTATCTTAAATTGTATGGAAGATTTGTAAACAGACACATGGACGGACGGATGGACGGACGGACGTACAGAGATAAACTTGCTCCTTTTTTCAAATTTTTTTTTGAAAAGGTGCTAAAGACAAAGAAAATAATGATATAGTATGAAATTTAAAAAAAAAAACATGAAGAAAATTATTTCACTTTCTTTTGAAATTTTCTTTTTAATTATGTGACTTTTAACTCACTAATATAGTTTTCATTTGTTATGGGATTAATTTGTAGCTTTCATTTTCTTGAAATTTTCAACACAAAATGCTTATTTAAGCTTGCACGTTTATTCAAATTATATATATAGTTTCGTGTGGGAATAAATCAAGTTTTTCATATTTTTACAGCTAGCACAGATTTTAATGAAAATTATAATTAAATTTATAACTTGTCATTTATTGCAATTTTATGAAATATTTATGATGAGATGAAAAATGAGAAATATTTTTTCCTAAAGCACTCACTAGTATACAAGAGAAAATTTTACAATTTTAAAAGTTAATAGAAATTTATTATTAAAAATAATTACTTAAAAAAATTTGTAATTTAACTTTTATTTCAAGTTTCGAAAGTCATATTGGGAAAATTATAAGTATGTACAACGTCGGCAAATATCGTTTGAATTTAAATTTTCACATAGAAAGAGTAAATTCCAGCATAAATTAATTGAAAATTTCATTACTTACATTAGTGATTTCATAAAAATAATTAACAAAATTGAAATTAGAGGTTAAAATCTAATTAATTACTTAAATTAATTAAGTAATTTAAGTTATCGTTTATCATATCTTTAATTTTGCATCTATATTTTTTTGCAGTTTACTTATGCATAACCTAAAATTTATTTGACGTTGCAACCAAAATTTTACAAATCCATGAATAAATTTATTTCAGTATTGCCCAAAAAATAGAACATTTAAAATTGATAGTTAACTTAGATTTAGAACAAAATTTTGATTTTCGGTTTTAATACTCACGTCTCAAAATTAGATGACGTGCGTATAACATATTTAGTTGACATTTAAATGACTACACAATGTGCGTTATACATTTCTACACATATTATTAAAATAAAATGTCTTTTTAGTTATTTTAGTTTTTAAGCTTTCGAACGGAAAATTTTGCTGTCGAAATTTTTTAGAAAAAAAAAAAATAATAGTATGTATTTGGTTAAAGAGATATTTTAAATCTAGCATATGATTAAACATAATATGACTGGCATAAAAATGTAAATGACTGGAAATTTCAGATGCGCTGTATTCAAAATTAACTCAACAACAAGAAGAGCACTTAAAATATAATTTCAGTCAAAGCGCGTCAAACTCAATAAATATTATTGTATAATTTAGATAATATAAATATCAACAAAATTTTTATGTAAATTTAGATTTAATTATATTGAAATTTCTCTAAAAATATCATCATCATAAAGTGACAACTGACAACTTAATAACACAAAATTGAGGTAATTCGAAAAAGAGAAAGAGAAAAAAAAAGAAACTTTAATCATCCTTGTTGAATTTCATTTTGAATATGGCATGAAGAAATCGTAATTATAAATGTCAAATATAAAACAAATAAAAAATTTCAAATACAACATTGTAAATAAATAAATTTCTCGTACTTAAAAGAGAATAAGAAAAATAAAAAAAAATGCTGATTATTGTGCTTTATTTTTACCTGTTTATTTTTTAGTTTTTTTTATAATATTGTTATAGGTCAATAACACAAATTTGTTTTCATCATAACAATTACGATCTAATTCACAATAAGAAATTTTTTTCTATTTCATTCATATTCACGATTTGATTTATTAAAATATCGTGTAGATATGTGTGTAGAGGAAATGAAAGTAAGTAATATGTTATGTATGATGTGAAAATGTTCATCACTTTAAAATTAATTATAAATCTTTTAATATAGCTGATTTCCATTAATGGTCACTTGGCATGACAATTTAAACACATTTATTGTAATTTATTTCTTTAAAATTATGGTATCAATCCGCGATTTTAAATTTTATATGTATATCTTTAACATTTGCTTATATCAGCCATTTGCTGCAACTCAATGACATAACTGAAAAATTAGGATGTTTTAGTATTTTATATAGAGATAAGCCCTTCAAACGTTTATTTTTTGGACGAAAACATAATTTTTTTAGCTTAAAAACTGTTGCTTAAAATAAAATATAAAATATTGATATATATTATTTTTCTCAAATGAGCAAATTTTGAGTTATTTGATTGAGTACACGCGTCTTATATAATAAAATTAAATTTGAATTCTCATTTATCTTGTTATTACTTTAAAAAAAAAAAACTCATGACGTAGCATTTTAGAATTAGAATTTCATTTAAAATTATAAAAAAATGAAGTCATTTAAAGTGAGGAAATCAGGACCTAATTAAACATTTTCGCATAAATTTTTTCATATAATTGCATACTTTTAGGAGTTCTTTAAATAATGCCTCCGTGTAGAAAGATTTTGATTTTTGTATAGATTATAGAAGGAGAATCAATGTCATATCACATAATATGGAGTTTATTGATATCGTAAAATTATTAAATTTTTTATATGTCAAAAACTGTTTTTCATAGGTACGATTTTACATTCTTTGACAAGTTTTGCTGCACTACCAGAAATTATGTTAAAATCTTATATATATATATATGTATATGCATACATATATGTATGTAATATCTGAACCTGATTCCATGTATAATGTGTATTGTATAAGCAAATAGAATTATTTACCAATTAAAACCAAGATCTTATCCGTTTAAAATTTACATTCATACTTATGCAGAATCAAATGTTTTTCAGAGAAAACATCATTTTTATTAAAAACAAATTATTTTAATAATTAAGTTGAAACAATTAAGCTAGTACAAGTGTGGTGATGCGTTCACACGAGTTGTAAAATAGAAACATTATTTTCTTTTATTCACAATAATGTAAAAACGATACGTTTATGTATATGTAGTTAAATTGTTGCATATTTCTTATACTTGATCACATAACAAATATTTTTATGGTATTTTATTTCTTCTCAGTTGAAATATAATCTCTAACGATCACATTAAATCATTCAAATAACAAATTTCCGTATACACTGGTAATATATTGGTAATTTTTATTTCTGACTTTTTTTTCTTGTTTTTTTCAGAATAATTTTACAGTATCTGTAAAATTATTTTAACATTTATTTTAAACGTGTTGTGAATAAGCAATAAATTTATCAGAATAAAATTTTAACCATTTTCGAACTGTAATTATTCTCTGCAATTTATTTAAAGCTTTTTGTTTTGTATTTTGAATTTAATCTGGAAATTTGATCTGAATAATATCAGTTTTCATTTAATTTTTAACATGTTTATAAAGTAAGAATTTCATATAGATATCGAATTTTATTATCATGCTATACGCTTCTGCATTTAATTCGAATTGAATTTTGATCTACTACATAACTTAAATTGTAAACAAAAGATGTAAGTAATATTTTCAACTGTATTGTTCAAATGTATAATTGACATGGAGTAAGTATACTACAAATACATAGGCTATACATCAGAAATAAAAAAAAAGAAGAAAAATATGTCACACACAGAAATGTTTTAGTAATTAACGTTAAAAGTGAACTAAAAATTCGAGCCAAAAAAATAAATTAAAAATAATTTGAAGAAAATTGAAATAAAGAAAAGTTACTCTATAACTTAGGATGACAAAATAAATAATATGATCTAGGGCACTCTTTTCTGTGTAACAAGAGAATACGAAATATTTGTTTGGCATATGTTTTTCGAACACCTTCCTATTCGTTTCACTTATAATTTTTGCATTTTGTAAACTTTTTGTCCAAAAAATAATTGATTTACTTTTTGGGGTTGGCGGATTACTTTGGCACAATTTTTTATACAAGAAAATTAAGAAATATTTTTTACGATATTAGAAATTAAAAAAATGAAATTAATAAGAAATAGTTGTGATTAAATCGAATCTATGAATTTGTTTATTTTTTGAAATTTGTAATCAACTTTCGATCAAGTATTTGTTGAAATATCTTCATACCCAAAACGATAATGAAAATTAAAATATCGAAAATTTTATTGCAAACAGTATTTACAAATAATCTTTTAACTTTTATGCTATTAAATAAATTAACTAATTCTTAAACTAATAAAAATCTATAATTGAGGTATCGTACACAACAGCTGTTGACAATAAATACTTACATACAAACTACATTTAGATAGATTGTAGACTACATTTAAAAGTTTCTTATAAACAAAACAATTTAAAACCGTTAAAAAATAAAGGCCCTAAAGAAAATTACAAGGTATACGTCAATAATTAAACGCATTTATTGTCGATTAACCTTTTGTCGACCAAAGCAAATTAAATAAAATATTTTATCTAAAACACAAGAAAAAAAACCTTAAGGTCATAATTTTTAAAGTTAATGAAAAAATTTTTATGACATAATCGAAGACAAATTAAGCATGCGTCAAATGTCAAAAAAAAAATCTCCGTTCGAAAATAATATTTTAATCAATTTCAACAATAAAAATAACTGGCAACAAAAACAAATTTTTTTTTGCTTATTGTCATCATCAGCATTATCACACTTCCTGCACTTCATAATTTAGATGGTGGAGTAAAAGTATTGAATTCGGAAATGACAAAGCGCTAAAATTACACACAATTATTTTGTTTGCTGTGTATTTGATGCTTAAATTTCGCTTTTAATCATGGCTTTAATTGAAAATCTCATCAAAACTTTAAAATATTTTAAATAGAAAAAAAAAGAAGTACAGAGAAAAAAAATTAATTATTTTTTGATTTTTTCTCTTTTCGGTATAAGAAATAAATTTAGGCATAAAAATACAAAAATGGTTTGTTCATTTTCTGAAGCACAAACATTTCATACAGGCACGAGTATGTTTGTTTGATATTATCAAGTATACGTTTGGTATTAGTTCTTAATTATTCCCAGCTAACGATATTTTTCTATATTAAATTAAAAATTATAAAAATCCTTGAAAATTTTTCAAATTTAGTATAATTAAAATAGCAAAAATATTTTATATTAAATATGAAAGCTTAATATCATAATTTTGAAAAATAATTGATATTTGTGACCTTAAAGCATCCAAAAAAAAAACTTTAATATTTGAATTAAATGTTTAATTTAGAGAAGCAACGTTAAGCAAATACTGAAAATTATGGGTGAATTTTAACCAAGGGCATTAAAAATTAATGATTATTAAAAATGTAATTACAGACAAAAATTTTATTGACAAATTATGTATATATTTAATTTTATGTATAGATTTTACCTGTAACTTGCAAATATTTACGATAAAAGTATGCTTAAAAAGTGAAGAAAGAAAAAAAAATTCGAAATCAGTTTAGAGAGCAAATATATAGCAGCTGCTTTTACGAGAAAATGAGAGAAAAAAACCTAAGTGAACTTTTCAACGTAAAATTTCTTTCTATGTAAGCCCATGATAACAGCAGTTGATAATTTTTGTTTTTCTCAAAAAAACTCAAGCCTCACGATTTCGTATTCGTCACCTTATTAAAAGCTATGGTTGCCAGAGGTTATTAATTTAATAAACTAGCAAATTTAAATTAGATTTATACAACATATAAGTAATGGCTGTGTTATAAACATATAAGTAATGGTAATTTCACTCGTTCATAGAGTAAATACGCATTACGAATCACTTATTTTTGGAGTAATTTTCGTCAACACACATCGTATTTTTCGAATAAACTGACAGAACAATTTAATAAATATTTCACTCTAATTTTTATTGATCTGGTTTTTAATATTATTGGAGCACATATTTAGATTAATTTAAGCTGTTTAATTTTGATAAGTACTATACGCTTTCATTGATAAGAACAGAAATTTACAGAGTTACTTAGAGTCAAAAAAGCTTCTAATAATATGCCATACGAGTACTTGCTATATCTGTTCTAATTTATGTATTCACTCCAAATCAAAAATTTCTCTATCAAAACCACACTATTAATTTAGAAAAATGAGAAATTTAGAAAAAAACTGTAAAATTTATATTTACAATTCCCACAGTTCCAAAATTTTCAACTTTACTTTCAATAATGGAAAAAAAAAATTTTTTTTTTTTTGAAAATTTTTAAATACTCACGAGATTTTAACAATCTTTTTTACCTTTTAAGTGAAATTGCAATAAGTATAGGAGACAAATAAAAAAAGTGAAAATTTAAATTCAAATAAAATTTAAAATTAAAAAATGAAAATTATTAACGAGAATAATATAAAATTCCCCTTTGGTGCATGGCAATCTATTAAAATTAAACTTCTTTACTAACTTTAAA
Source organism: Condylostylus longicornis (assembly GCF_029603195.1). Classification (NCBI taxonomy): domain Eukaryota; kingdom Metazoa; phylum Arthropoda; class Insecta; order Diptera; family Dolichopodidae; genus Condylostylus; species Condylostylus longicornis. The sequence goes on from NW_026578116.1 coordinate 2,644,953, forward strand.
AGTTCTATAAAAATTTTCTCAAAAGTTGTTAATAGCATGGTATTCAAACTTATTGAATATGCATGTACACATATATAGTTTTTTTTTTTAAATATTAAGTAAGGTAAGTGTCCCTATTACTGACATATTTCGCAACAAATTCAACTTTGGCGTGAGATATTTTATATGTGAGACACAATAAATGATCGTGTTTCCGATTTTTTGAATAATTTGGATAATTGAGAATAATGTTTTTTATAAAATTATTTAATCAAAATATTTTTTAATTCATAATTTTTCCATTAAAAATGAAGAGCAAAAATGTTCCTAATATTGACATAACCGCAAATGTTTGTGTCTATTACTGACAGTTTGTGTTCCTAATACTGACAATGTAATTTTATATGCTGTAATCCATATTCTATATACTTATGAATAATAGTTTAAAATGGTTAAAATGATAATATTCAATAAAAATGGAATAATAATTTGGATTTCTACATATATTTCATTTTATTTAAAAAAAAAATTAAAAATTTATCATATTATAATTCAAACAAAAATAAAAAACATATTTTTTATTGAATTAAAGGTAAAAATATGTGAAATTCAGCTGATTTGAATTTATTATTACTGTAGAATGTACTTTTGCTAGTAGTCTTAATATGCAACAATGAATAAATAAAAATTTTTAAAAGATATTTATGAAAATCTAATTCGAAATTATATAATTTTTTATAAAGTATTATAAGTAATATTTGCTACAGATGTATTCTTATAAATAATACCTAAAATATGATGTACCAATCACACGAAATTATAAGAAATCTTATCAATATATTCTAAAGCTGCTTTTTGCTTTAACAAAGACTATTTATGTATTAAGTACGTAACGAGAGCAACCCATTATTAATTTTTGGAACAACATTTCGGGTTATTAAAAAGGACTCCTTTTCTTATTTAAAGAGAACGATTTCCGTTGTGATATTTGTTATGACGTTAACGTTTACAGTAATTTCAAAGCATTTTTTTAGAAAGCGAATTGTACTGTTTTATTGACAGTATTGTATACAATATTGACACACAATTTGTTAGACGAATATCACTATTAAAAAGGTAAAAAGGTCGTAGTCAGATATAAGTTTTCACAAATGTAATCGATTTTCATTCGACAGAAATAGTTTAAACAATTTTAAAGTATAAAGAAATTATTTTAATTAATTAAAATGAATATCAAAATTAAAACTTTATACTGACATAATTTTGTTCATAATATTGACCCTCTTTAGATCGTATTACTGACACCAGTTTTTAAAGCTAAAATACTCCGAACCTGTAGTAAATTCTTAGTGTCAGAATTCGGACATAAGAAAGAAAATTCAAATTTGATTTTAATTAAATAAATACGAAAATAAAAATTTAAATATTTTAAAAATGACGGCATTTATAAAAATACGGATTTTTGACGTATTACTGACACATATGTCAGTAATAGAAGCAGGGTCGAATTTTAGATGTTCCTAATACTGATAGAAATTATTTGTTAAAATTCTTATTTATTTAACGTTTTTACTTCGAATTACTTATAAAATAAGATAAAAAATAATCAAAATATTTAATTTAATATAAATACATATATTTTTAACCCTCAAATAAGTCAAAAAACAATAAAAACAAAATCGGAAAAATTAAGCAAAAAGTATAAGAAATTCTCCAATGCAACCCACTTTTGCTATGTCTATGGAAACAAAACTGATTTATGTTCAATATTTTGGAGTTATTTCAAAACTAAATAAAAGGAAGTATTGCGATAATTTGAATTAATCTAGAAATAAAAATATATATATATGTTGTATAAAGAAAATCTCTTAATAATTATAAAAAACCTCATATATGTCAGTATTACCGCCACTGTCAGTATTAGCTACACTTACCTTATATATATGTACATAGTTAGTGGCAAAGAGTACTAAAGGACTTTGAACTTGCATTTTTAGCTTGCATTTATTATAGATGCACAGAGCATTTTATATTAATATTAATTTTAAATTATAATAAACACCGAATACTTGCACCTGAGAAAATAATCAATAAAAAATGTTCTGTACAAGAAAAGTTCAAGGCATAGGAATTTCAAATAGAAGGAGTTTAAATAAACTTCATGAGTCTTAAACATGGGAGCATTTTTTACTACCGAATAAGAATGTGATTTTTTAGAGTAAGTATTAAAGAATAAATAACATATTATTTATGCGAATATTAAATTTCCAATTAAAACCAAATAATACAAGTATAATAAGTAAAATTTGGTAAAGGATTATAGATTTAATAAATGGCAACCAATAATTATAGTAGGTTTACCCATTTAAAATCAATAAATTGCCAAAAATTCTAATTAACACGTTCATTAATCTTAAAATAGAACAATAATAGCTATTGTTAGTATGTATAACAAAATGTATAACAATATGTATGTAATATAACAAAATATATATAGTTATACATGTAACATTAATTCACAAAATGGCCATTATCTCAAGGAGTACAGAAATAGTATTGAAATAACTTTATAATTTCAATACATACCTACATACGAGTAATAAATTTAATTGAATATTAATTTTTGTATACATTTTATACAGTATTGGCAAAAAAAAAACAAGACCCTTATGGTAATCCAACTTTTTACATTGTTATAAAGAAACTATGGGACAAATTGTTAATGAGCAATTAACTTGGTGTTGATGTTCAGTAAATTTAAAATCTAGAATAATAAATTTGTTATTTTGTAATTCGGAATTGTAATCAGAGTTGAAAAATCCAATTTTCTAGCCGGGAATGGGAAATTTTAAGATTTTTAATTGTTTAAGTCAATCACAGTTGGAGAATTCGATTTTTAGCCGAGATCAGAGGCCGAGGTCATTAAAGTCGTGGTCGATGTCCGAGTCGAATTTGAAATTTCCGAGTATACGATTACTTAACACAAATAAATTGAAATTGAAAATCAACTTATTCTAGAATATTTGAAAACGCTCTTATTTTTTGACACAATTAAACTAACCCTTTGTGGTAATTTTAAACTATTTTTATTCGTAATAGTCAATTACTTCAATTTTTCATAATACTGTAAACTACAGGTTTAATTTTACGCGTTTATACATTTATACGTAACTGTTAAAATATAATATAACATATATGTATATAAGCACATTATAATCAAAATAATAAAAACCAGATAAATAATACTTATGGGAATATTGTGGAGTTCTACTTTCTGACTTATAATTTTGCTTTCTCTCTCTCTTTTATTTTCTTGTTTTTTTTTTTTAATTTTAATATTATATACTTTATATGTAAGTATATTTAAAAGAGTAAAAGTGCAAAATTACCCTATGTTGTCACACTGTTAAATTTTCACATTATATGAATATACTCTAAGTATTTATAAAACATGTATATGTGTACAGAGTGTAATCAAACACTTATGTCATTTATTTTTCAAAATTAAACTTTTGTACGAATACCATTTTTAATGTTGCAATTTTATTCGGTACTTGAGTTTTAAGAAATCTTTCGAATTTTAAGATTTTTTTCGGGAATTTTTGAAGATTTTTTGAAATTTTTCGAGTAACGAAAAAAGATAAACGAAATTTCTCTAGAATAAATAAATTATCTTGCACCATGTAATTTCAAATTTCACATTTGAATTTTGAAACAATTTGTTAAACATATTTTGAGTAGGAAGGATTGCTTACACTTCATGAGTTACTAAAATTTCATTTATATAAAATGACTCAAAAATAACACTTATGCAGAATTTAATTTCGAATTTCAATCAATGAACAATAAATATTTTAACAAATAAGTATTCTTACGACATATTCGTTCGGATTTGACCAATTTGAATGCTTCTGTATAAAATTCTTTGAATTTTATTCATTTTTCTAATATTAATTACATATAAAGAATTTTTTAACGAAAGGAGAATATCTAATCAAAAATCAGTTAGCATTCTTAACATTATTTAAATTAATTTCAATCTGTGAGAATTCCTCTATTCTCTTGAAAGTTCACACATTTTAAGATATTACAAATTTTTGGCACTGAAATTTCAATACATTCTGTATAATTTTTATATTTTATATTGCACAACAATTTATTTAGATCAATTTAAAACCATAAAACCTCTTTCCACTTTATTCTATCACATTTTCAATTTACAAGAGCAAAAAATGAAAAACAAAAACTTTTTATTTCTAATTACATAGCTATTGCAAATACATAAAAGTATTTTCACGGCATATACATAATTTATTTTCACATAACGGTATTTATATACATAAAGACTACAAATTACAAAATATATGGCAAGCTTTGAGTATAATAGTACCTATATATTTCATAAATAACATACTTAAATAAATGCATACATATACGTACGTATATGTACATACGTATGTACTAATAAGAAAGAAGGGACAGGAAATGGAATTAAATTACCATTATGATATTGGGATCTGCTTTTAAATCGATATCAACCCAGTTCAATTAAGAATGACTCAAAGTTTTTATTTTTATTGTTTAGAAATACACAAGTATGTGTGTATGAAATTTTGCCAGATGCAATATGTTAGGGGCTCACACAAATATATGCGAATTTGTATGTATAACAATTTGATTTATATAATATATACATATATATGTATTCATGTATGTAGGTAAAAATATTTCATTAGATAAAAAATAAAAAGTTTAAAAAAATAAAAATTCATTCGTAGGTAAGTGCTATTTTTTCTGAATCTTTTGTAAGAAAAAACTAAATAAAAAATTAGACTAAATTTAAATATAGAATAGTGCCAAAGGTGTCTTATATAAGAACAAATAATAAAATGAAAAATAAAATATAATAAACTTCAGAATTAATTGATAATAACCGGAGGCATTCTTTTCTTTTTAATTTCAAATTTGCGTAGAAATTTCTATGGGGGCATTTTTAGAAAATTTTAACATGAATATATAAATAAATATGTATATAAATTATATCTATTGTCCTTATTTTAAATTTCTTTTAAGAAATTTTTTATACTTAAGTAATATACTTAGTCCTAATTTCTATTTTAATATCCTATTTTCTATAACAGGAATATATTTTGAACATTATGCAGTCAGATTGAAAAATTATGTTCGACTAATATTAATAAGAGCTTCAAAGTTGTCAAAGTTCTTTTCTCGCAAATTTTTTTCTCGTTTAATAACGGTAATGACAATAGTTTCCTGTTGTGATACAATTTTTGAGTAAAAAACCCGAACATTTCTCAATAATCGAAAAATTTGCAATACTTAATCGCCATCAATTTCTATGCCACCTTTTGTGATAATTATTGTTACGTCAAAATATTTACAAAAAACTAAATTATTCAATTAATTTTTTTGAATAATGAAATTACTTTTTTAGTCTCGTAATTGATTTAATTTTTGGAGTTTTCATTGTTCAATATTTGGTTGTAATACTCATCGTTTTGCTACCAAAACCTTAGCCAAATGAAAATGACAATTCAAAATTATTTCAACAATAATTTCTCAGTAGAATTTGATACTCAAAATATGTACCTATACTTGTAGATAGGCATATAAGTCTAATACATACATACATACCTACATAATACAACAATCAATATTTTCAATAAATCTTTGGACTAGACATCTAAATTTGAATTTTAAGTGCTTATTTACTTATTCTTTTTATTCGTTTCTGTTTTAAACTTAATGTTATTTCCTCATTATAAGTATAGTATAATTTTAAAATATTAAGGCACGGCAGGCAATATTACCGCTAATATTAAATTGTTGTTTTTTTTCTTCAATGTAAATTGGCGACCTTCTATAAAAATAAAATATTTTTAAACTTGTAATTTACTTTCTACATGAGACCAATTTTTACTCAATTTCATCACTAAATTAATCTTTGAATATCAAGAAGAGTATTTATAAGACGTAACGATTACCTACTTGGTAATCTTGCGATTTACATAATAAAATTTTATATTACAATCTTAGAAATTTCAATCTAGATAGTTTACATTTTTTTAATATAAAAAATATACGTAATAAAGTTTACAACAAAATGCTTGTATACAATATGCTTTGCCATGTATGCTTATACATTTTTCGTTGATTTAGTAAACGGTTATACTTGAGTATGCAATGAGTGACTTTTTAGGCATTTTATTTTTAAATTATGTAGAAAAACATGAAAAAATTGCAAGTTTACTTATATTGCTTATTTGACTGTATTTAGGGCCTTGACAGACATGCAATTTTAGTAATGTAATTACAGTTTGATTGACAAATTAATTGTGGGCATAGTGAAGAAAGTATTTAGAACTACTAAATTGCAACGTAATCAGTTTGTAAAAAATGACAAGTTGTTTGATAGCTTGCATGCAATCATTGAGTTGAAAGTGTGCGAACTTGAGTATAAACATCAAATCGAACAGTTGTCCAACTAAAAATTGCATGCCTGTTAGAGCCGTTGGGGTTTTTGAGAGATTTTTTCGATAGGTTTACTTTTAAACAAATTTTTCGCGCATATCACTAAATCTATAAATATTTGATTTGGCATGAACCCTTAAAAAATTATGGTATTAAATATTATTCAAATGTAATGATCTTTGCCGCCAATTGATATGGAAAAAGCATTTATTTATCAAACATTTGGCCGTCAGCCTTCCGTTTACAACACTTGAAAGTGCTACTTATATTTTTGCGCTCGTTATAGAATCTACTTATAAGTGCGCAGTTATTATTTTAATAATTTTTAATATTTGATTACGAGTAGGGTAGATTTGCAACTGGAGAAAAGATGCTTTAATATTTGGAGAGTTGGAGAATACGAGAAATATTTAATTTTTTTTTTCTCATTTCAATTCAATTACGAACTGCGTTGGACGACGCTTGTAACGAATAATTGGAGTTAAAAATACTTAAGTACTTAATCATCACCTTTGTAATTTTTTTTAATATGGAAATATTAATGTAAAATTCTGTAAAAATAAGAAATTTTCGTAAAAATGAGAATTTAGACAATATTTAATGCTCTTTTTATCAACTCATTTAATAAAATTCATTTTTAACCTTTATTTTAATTGATTCACGGAATTGGTTAAAAACTTACGTACTGTAGAATATTTTGTATTTGAATTTTAAATGTAAACTGCGGCTGCTAACCTTTTGGACATCATTAAAGAATAATTAAATATTCTAAAATATTTATTCCAGAGGGTTATTTACATTTATGTGCATTAAATATTTTTTGATAAATTTAAAATATTTAGATGCTGTAAATTATCCTCAACATTTATGCAATTTCCACAATATTCTTAAATTAAATTTTAACATAAACAAATTGATCATTGAACCAGATATAATTATTATAATAAAATATTATTTTAATTATAATTAAAGAAAAACTTATATTATACTTTTAATATTATAATTAATTTCCATCAATTCGTATTTTCAATTACTTTATTAGAAAAAACCAAATCAATAATTTTAATTAGATTTTTAAAAAATTTCACAATAGTATGTGGTTTTAATGATAACAATAAGGTAATCAATACATTCAATTTTAATTTCTTATTAAAATTCTTAAAGAAAATTTTTCAATTTTTTCTCTATCTTTAAAACTATTCTGGTTTAATTAATTAAAATTATTTTATTATAAATTCCAAAAAAAAAAAAATAAAAGATGATTTTATATGCATAAAAAATATAATTAAGCAGATCTTATAAAAATTTTAAAAATTTATTAAAAAACAACAAAAAAAAAATTCAAGTTGATTTATTCGAATTTTTATTTTTAATTTTTAATGAATAATTAATTAAGTGTAAAATAATTTATGAAATAAAATTATATTTATATTAATATTTAAAAAAAGGAAAGATATAAATAACATGTGATATTTAAAAAAGTACTCATAACGAATTAAAAATTCGTTTCGTTTCGATTCGATTAATAAAAATTCTCGAAATTGTTATAAAAATTTCAAAAATATTTTTTTAAAAAATGTTCAATTAGTGCGCCACACATCGTCATCATATGGAATTAATGAAGTAATAAAATTTAGTTCCGCTCTTATTTGACATTCTGTTGAAAAGAACAAAAAAAAATTAATAACTACTTAAGTATATCGAAATAAATTGCATATTTTTCATAAAATTTTGGGGACGATATAAAATATTTATAGGTGAAATAACTGTATATTGAAGGCGTACTAAAATTTCTTAAGTGTTTTAATGCGTCCGTATCTAAAGAAGAATGTATACATATTATATATATGTATATATGTATGTATAAATGTAATAAGTTGTCATAAAAAATACACTGATCGCAGTATTATTGTTTTACCTCTTTCACCCATAGGAGAGATGTAGAACACTTGCTTGATATCATAGAAAGACACCACTTAGTTTCGTAAGTAATAATAAGTTTTAAATGATTGAACAAAAATTTTTAATTATATTGCATTATACTTGAGCAATCTGAGAGACCGAACATGAGCAGATATTGATATTTATTGTTTTATTTTTTGTTGGTACTCAATATCGAATATTATGGAAGTATTGCGGAATTATTATTTTTATTTCATAGTATTTTATTATGTATATTATGCTATAAATGATATTGAATATAATTTTTATCGAGATCTATAATGAGAGCTTTTTGGTTGATGGATTGGTGCCCCAACAAGTGTACCATTGTCTCATATTTACGCGAATACATTAAATTTCTCTACAATCAAATAATAATTTTCGTCAATGATTGTTAAATTATTTCGAAATATTTAATTAACATAATAATGTATATACAACATTTAATTCCAAAGAATGGAAGAATACAATAGAATATAAATTTTATATAATTTTAATTATATCATTTAAAAAAATTTATATTTCACTTATGCAAGTTTTTTATAATTTAGTAGAAAAAATTTTAACAAATGCTGTGACAGCTCATATATGTATGTGCATGCCAACATAATTATGCATTCATTTAAATAAATATAAATACCCGCATATTAATGTATAACAATAATATATTAAATAGGAACATATATAGGAAAATTTATTCATATACATCAATGTATACAACATATAAGTTCATAATACGAGTACATACACTATTGTGAAATGACCAAAATAATATAAAAAGAATTATACACGGATTAGAATTAAATTTCTTCACGACATATGTAAGTATATTTACAAGCATATGTACTCGTATGTGTACAAACATAAGATTGTATTGAGTATAAGATTTGTTATTAATACTCTTGACTTTTAAGGTAACAAATTAACATGTTATATGCCGGTAAATATTTATACGGGATCCTAAATACATATAATAAGTACCATATAATAATATATGTGAGATTAAAAATAAGTTAGTAATAAAATTGAGGAATTTAGTAAAGTAAATAATTTTTTGAATAAATGTTTCTAAAATTATATACTGTTTTTTCTTAAATAAATAATTACGATATAAAAAAATTCAATATTAGCTTTGCGTTTTGTTTTGAATTAAAGTTGCTTTTTGTCAAATTTCCGGTTCCAAGAACTACTTTAAACGGGGGGATTTATCTAATATATTTGATTTTTTTTTTCAATACGAGTATAAAAGAGATTTTAAGAAGTCTAAATTGAGTTTAATTTGTAATTATTGCTTGTGTACTCTTTGCTCTTGTGTTCGTTTACTGATGTAGAAAGCCGTTAAAATTTTAAGAATTGAGAAATCTAGAATTTTAATCGTAATACTAAATTTCAATGAGAAACGATCATTATGAACATTTATTAAGTATAATAACGACAATAATTTATATAAGTACCAAATCGAAATGCTAACCTAGAAAATTTCAAAAAAAAAAATCGATTCAATTAAAAATGAGCATTGAACACTTGCTATTATTATATATTCCAAGAAGACGAATATTCACGAACAATTGCAAACAAATACCAGCTAATTCTGATGTACTATCACTTTTACGATATAAATGTAAGAATTAAACCTTATTTCGACAACATTTTTGTACCATCTATCGTTTCAAATTCAAATAAATTTTAATCGAATGAAAAAAATGAACAGACAATACAAATTCTAAAAATGTAGTAAATTTCTTTTCTATGTAAAATTCAAAAACGCATTTATGCATTAAAGAAAACCTTGCAAGTGCATAACTATACTTGTAATTTAAGAAATCGAAATATAGAAAGAAAGATTAAATGTGAACATGTTTTTAAGCACATATACAATGTATATGTACACACACATAATATATATACAGAAGCATAAACACATAGTTATATAAAATAATTTATTTAAATTATATCATGAACATTATAATAACACCCACTACAATACCACCATCTGAGGGGGCATACTTTAGAAGAAATTACACATAAAATTTAATAGAAATCCAAAGCAAAATAAAAAAAAATTGTTTTATGGTAAAAATGCCCTTCTTATATACATTTGAAACATTAGAAATAACGCATGTAAAAACTATTAAGCACTCATGTATGTACTTACATGTTAGCATACAAATATACACACAAACGTATTTAAACAAGTACAATAATCATTTGAATATTTTCAAAATAAATTTACTCAAATTTCTATACAATTTTAAAGGAAATTATTAAGCGGATAAGGAATATTTTTTTATATATAGGTTTCCAAAGAGTATTAAAGAGTCACAAAAATGTATTACATAATAAACAAAATAAACTCAGGTATTCTTAAATTTGTTTACCGCACAAATACTGGACATTTGAGAAAAAAAAAATTTTTTTGTGACTTTTTTAAACCTTTTTCCTTTCATTTAAAATGTCAAACAAATCGAACCGGTATACAAGAATGCTGATAATAATAAAAAACAAAAATAAAAAAAAAAAGAGAATATTAAAGCCGGCTTTTGACCATGAACGTTGTATCTAATTCCAAATAAGAGCATTTTCTGTTTTGTTTTTTGCGTTAAGATTATTTTTATGTTTCATTGTGATTACTTTTCCCCTTTATACTTTAAAATCTTTAGGTTATCAAAAATGGAAAACAAAATTTTACAAGTTCGTTCCCATAACTATTTTGTTTACACATACTTGGGTGAAAATTACCAAAAAAATTGGGGTAAAAATATATTATGAGCCTAAATATTCTTCTATTTGTTTTTCAATTAAGAGCATTCCTCAATTTAAACCAAACAAAAAATTTAATATTGATAAAAATTTTTGAGAAAATTAACATATTAAATTTTGTGGTACTTTGCTTTAATCAGAAAATTCGAAAGGTCTTCTTATAAACAATAAATTATTCAATTGTGAAGAATAGCACTGTGAAGGTGAAAATATTTTTTTTTTTGAATAACTAAGGTAAATAACAACCGTGAAAATATCAACTCATCGCAATTATAATTTTTAATACCCACGGAATAACATTTTATTAAAATGTATAAATTTTCAAATAGAAAATGGTACCTACCTATATACCTTTTACAAGAAATTTTCAAAGATTTATTCCGAATTTTTGTTATATGCTCAACAGAAAAGTTATTTTGTGCTCTAAATTTATTTTATTATTTTTACTGGAATTTCCTTACTGTGAAGGCGAAGATTTAAATTTAAAAATATCTTAAATTATTTTGTAAAATATTAATTTTAATTTTCAATAAATTTCAATTTTATCGCACTTCTATTCTTTAAATTTTATCATTGGATCGACCTCAAAATGAAATCAATATTTTTCTAGGTTTATATTAAAAATTTCTATTTAAAATTCAATTCTATATCTTTCTATTAAGTACAGAAAAAAAAATTTGCTGTGGTTTGTACATAACTGACCGCAATGTGTATTTTCTGATTAAAAATTATAAATTCCAATTAATTTATTCTTATTTTATTTCAAGGATTTTTACAAAGGTTGTACAAAATTACAGAAAATATCCTTTAAATAATTATTTTAAATTTAAAATCCAAACTAACCTTTTAATTTTTTTTTTACAAAATTGGCAACCACAAGTAGAATATGTATGTATTAAATATGTTAATTAATATAATGAAAATATTATAATTGACCATTATTAAAAATTCAGTGTTCGAAGTATGACATCCCCGAAAAGTTTTTAAGTTCATTTAATTAAAATTTAAATAATATTTTCATTTAACTTAGGGAGACCGAGAATTGTCAAAAATAATTTATTTGCGTTTGTCTATCATGACGAAATGTATTTCTATTGAAACCCCTACATATGTGCAATTTGATGCGATCACAATGCTTACCTTGTGCGAGTGTACATCAAATTTTGCAATAACTTTGAAATTGATTCATCTTAAGTATAAAAAGTAATTTTTTAATTAACGAGTGACTGTATGTTCTATAAACAGTCCTTAAATGTATACACAGTCCTCTGGCGGCTGATGAGTTTAACAAGCGGACGATATCAATTCCAGTAAGTATAAATTACAATTTTAAATTTACTCTTAAATTTAAAAATTCTAGAATTTCAAACTTAGTTAGTTAAATATTTTAAAAATTATTGTACAGCGATGATATTGAGAGCAAAATGAATTATAATTAAATTGTAATATGTATAAGAAACTTTTTAAAATACATACCTAACTTTTTTGGCATATTTAGAGCATTCCAAGAACAATTTTGTTTACACAAATAAGCATAAGTTAATTGTAATTATCATTTGAAAAAATACGAATATTAAATTAAATAATAAGGAAAAAATAAATAATTATATTTTGATAACAATTGTAAGCGATAATTGTCTCACTTGCCTATTACGGGTAAATTGTACGTATACACACACTCCTAATTTTTATACATCAGTCAGGCTGGGCGAAATTATGCAAAGATTTTTATGGTAACATTATAAACATTAATTAAAAAGTTATCAATAATGAATAAAGCAAACTAAAAACGTCACATAAAATTTTAGAATTGCACTTACATATATCTTAGCATAAGCATTATGGTACAAACAAACGCAAGTTATTATTACTTTTTGAAAAATTCTTGTTTATATTAAGTATCAGAAAATAAAAAGCTCTATTTTGGCAATTTCATACAATAAAAACTCCCGGGTGTTTAAAGAAAAATGTTTTTGCAGTTTCTATAAGAAACTTTCCTACTAATCAATCACAAATCGTGTCAATATTAATTTATATTTTATGTAACAGCTGTAATGTTTTGCGAATTAAATTAAAATGCATTGGACATAAAACGTAAATTTAGAACGGTTGGCGATGACACGTAACTGTTTTTTAAGTCTACTGTTCAATGAATATTTAGTTTCTTTCATATTTGACTAAAAAATATTTATACATAAGCTGTACATAAGCTACTTAATTTTTTTTTAATACCTTTATGTTACTATAAAAAAATTATTTTGCCATTTGGTGCGATTTTATTTTTAATATTAAGTAAAATATATTTCAAATTTTTGTTGTTTTCATACATGTACAAAGGTTTATAGAAAAGTTTCGGGAATTGAGATTCTTTTTTTATTATCACTAATCATTAATCATTTACAACGTGATTACAACAACCGTTGGTGGATAAAACTGAGAATTAGAGGACTTTTAAAGTTAAGGTAATACAGTAGCATTCATAGTTAGTCTTAGCAACAAATTTTACGAAAATCATTGGAATTAATCGATTAAAAAAACGATGATTCGGACTGTCAAATTGTTAAATGAGTCAACAGCATATCATAATGTGAAACAGAAGTAAGTTCGTAGCGTTTGATCGAAACAAATATATATATACCTCTAAGTATGTTCTTTATATCTAATATTTCAGAAATTTTTGGATCAACACCCATTATATAAACATATGCATACATATAAATAATAAATTTAACACTTTTATATTTTCGTGGGGCACTGTAAAAATTATTCTTATAATTACCTCTTAGTCTCTTTTTTTTATCATTTGATTTTATTACAGTAATATGACTAAATATGGCAATATTTTTGAATAAATATTAAGAAACCATTCAATTCAATTGTATTAAATGTATGTGGGTCATTCCTATAATTTTTTTCGCTATTTTTGAATTAAAATCATTGCTGAAAAATAGGCTTAAACGCTTTTCTAATTATCTATTTAACCATAATGTTCAATATATATATATATATATATATATATATATACATGTACTTACATTTAATTATTACAATAAGTATTTATAAGGTATTGAAAAAAAATCAAATTATCTATGTAAATATCAAATAAGTATATAAGCGGCTTTTATGGAAACAAATGGAACAGTAAAAATTTTTAATAAGAGCGCCTGAGGTTCAGTGTAAAAATTATTAAAAAATTGAGATTTTAAAATTCTTAAGTTTCGCATATTTCAGGCCCTTCGGCGGGTTGTTAAAAAAGAAAACAAATCATAAAATTTCAAATTAAAACATTAAAAAGTTTCACCTTTTCAAAAAATTTACATAGTTTAAATATTTTCAATTCATAATTGAATTTCTTGTTAAATTCTAAAATTGTAGAAAGTTGCAGTAGACCATATACTATGAGTCGCTTTAATTTTGACTTCCATAATTCGTAAATAACTGTATTTGTGTGTTGTCATAAGAAGTTTAAGTTAAGCAAATTAAAATTTTAATTTCTTACTGAAACTAGAAAGTTCTTGTTAGTATCTTTAATTAAAATTCATCGTTGCAGTAAATTTATAATATTTTATAGAATAAGGTAGCTTCAGAAAGCGATGTAAATTTATTTTTCAAGTGTCGAAACCGAATCTTTAGGATAATTTTAAATTTTTGAAGTATCATATTCATAAAAGCTTAGCAATTCTCATGAAAATCAATGCAAATTTATCTAAAAGCATTTTACAACCCTATTTATAAGTTCTTTGTTAGTCTGATACAAGAAGATTTATTAGTGTACTTGTAAATGCCATTTAGGGAATATACATATATGTATGTATGTATGTATATGTATGATGCATTCGGTTATGTGCTGCTCTTTCCAGCATTACATTCCTTATTTGCTTTAAAAATGTTAGAACTTTTTTCTTAAAATTTATTAGTTAAATAAAAACTGTTAAAGGTCGTATGAGACACCAAAAATAAGAGTAAATATAAAAGAAAGATACCAAAACTATATTCTTGCCAAAGCTGGAAAAAATTTATTGTTGCACAAAAACAAAATTTATTTATAGGAATCGCAATGTAATAAAATTTTTATAATTCCATTTGTTTTCTTACATTGTTTTGGCTCAAAAGAAGAATATTTAAAGCAATTTGAAATTTCAAATAAAAAAACTAAAAACAAACAAGATAAATTATGTATATTGTCCTTGTTTGTTATAAATGTGGAGCGACCATACGTTCTAGATAAATTTTCACATATAATAATTAATTTTAATTTGGTAACATCCAAAAGTGTATGCTTTAAAATTAACAAATTTTACACATAAGTAAATAGGGGCAAATGTGAAGTATTATTAGGAATAAATTCAGTGGTAATGTTCCTTATTCTTTTAGAATTTATTTAGAAACCAAAATTTCGTCATACATATACAAAATAAAAATATTCTATCAACCATTTTATTACACTGTGAACAATGGTCACTTTAATTTACATATAACAACCAATCATATGAAAATTTTCATTTGAATTTAATTTTTTAATATTTATTCCTAAAAAAGAAAAACACAATTTAAAAATAGACCAAACAAAAACGAAAAACTTGTGAATAATTAATTAACTATACACACAATTAATTTTGTGAAAAACCAAAACAAAATAAGAAAAACAAGAAATTTTTTCCAATCTTTATTAATTTCTACTGTCAAATCAACAAACAAAAACCAAAATTGAAAGAAATAAAAAATAATAATTTGATAAAAGAATAAAGCACGCAAAATAAGAAGAAAAGAGAAAGAATAATTGAAAATTGAAATTTTGGATAAAATAAAAAAAAATCGGTTTAATTTATTTTTTTTGTTTATGGTTATTGAACACAGCCAAGTGCTAGCCCAAATGAATGCAGTATGCAGTGTGCGGTAATCAAAACTCACGCATGTGCGACATACCAAAATTGTTTCGCACGGCATAAAAATATTATTGACATAATTATGGTATAAACGTAAAAAATAATGAAATGTTAGTTCCAAAGCTGGTTGAAAGTTTGAATCAGAAACCACGCGACAATTTCGGTACATTCAAATACATAAATAAAACTAATTTTTTTTTGACAACCGCTTGCCGCATACTGCGTCCATTTCAGTTTAGCACTAAGAAACACAGCGAACTGAAATTTAAAAAATAAAAAACAAACAAATATTGTTTTATTTTTATCTTTACTTGGGGAAACTGGTGAATTTCTGATAGGGGAATCTCCAAACTGTTGTCCCCGTTGATAAACGATAAAATTTTTGGCTGAAAAAGAAGAACATATGGAAGAAAATTTTAAATTACAGAGAAAAAAAAAATATTTTTTTTTTTTGCTTTTTTTTTTTTTTTGATTTTAATTAATGATTTTTTTTTTCTAATTCAAACGATTTATGAATATTTGCTTTTTAAAAGAATGGCAGAGAAGAAAGTGAAAATTCAAAGAGAAATGCAGTAAAATTAATAAGAAATAATACCAATGATTCAAATCGATTAAATTATAAAAAAATTTCGATCGATTCTAAAAGAATGTTTCGATTAATTTTATTATGCAACATTCGACTTTCAAAGATGAATGAAAGAAATCGAAAATTTTTCCAATACTTATTCATTTTTAATGAAATGACAACAATTTTTATATTAAGAATTAGGAAATAAAATCATGCTATAGGCACTTAATTTAAATTTAATCAAAAATTTTATGCTCTAAATAAAAAAAATAAAGCTGAAAAACCCAAAATAAAAGCGAAGAAGAAGGAAGACATTTTAGAAAATTTAAGTTTTATTTTTGTTTTTCTAAGTTTTATAAGATAGTCAATGAATTACGCATTTTAACATGAATCAAATCGTGAATTCTTTGAAAAAAAAATGCTTATTTAATGATGTTTAATTCATAGAATTCGCCCTTGAATAATGAACAACGATTAATGATGGTGATTATAAAATTATGTACTAGAAACAAAATACAACAACGAAATAAAAGCAAAAAATTCCTTTTAAAATTATAAAGCCATTGATGATAAATAATAGATTCGTTTTAATTAGTGATGGATGTTAAAGTTGATTTTTTCTTCAAATTTTCTTGAAAATAATGTTGTTATATAAAAAAATTAATGATGAAAGAATGTTGAAGTTAATAAATACTTTAAGTACATATGTATGTAATTGTTTTCACACAATTTAATGTTGAAACTCACCTGAAAAGAGACAAAAAAAAAACAAATTAGTTAAATGAATTAATTAAGTATGGAAGAAAAAATAAAATAGAAATAGTTTTTATTTAATTTGAATTGATTTATTTTCTCTAAGTTGTGATTACAGATATTAATTGATTCCAAAGGTCGATTCTTTCGGATATCGATTCATAATTTTTTACGCCACAGCAAGAAATAAGTTGTCAGTTAAAAATCAGAAAACATTTTCTTAGTGTATATTGTGTTTGTGTTGGTTACTAAATAGAAATTTAAAAATAGGGCTCCTTATTTAACCCTTAACCGCTGAGATGGAGTCTCCTCTCAATTTTAAAAACATCCAATTAAGATATAGCGACCGCATGGTAGGAGAAATGTAAGATGTTTATTTAAGTTTCTGTAAATGTGTATCCTGAACAAGAAAAAAATAAAAAAAATAAAAGAAAATAAAATTTTTTAATGATATTGCACTATACTTGAGCAGTCTATGAAATCGAACATCGGCGATAATTGTCTGAAATTTGACGTCAGTAGTTAAAGGTTGAGCAAAAAAATCGATATATTTTTTTAGACATCGTGCAATGTTAAAAATAATTATTTAGATATACATATACAGGCACAGTGGTGACCATAGAAATAAAGCTACCTGCATTCATATTATATTCGACCACCGTTGTACCCGAAAAGTACGAGTAATGTGTTATCAAAAAATAAATTCGGCGGAAAATGTCAGTAGTCAGTAAAATAAAGCCAACGTGTTTAATATAACCAGTAAATATAACCAACGTGTTTAATAGTATGTCAAGTGAAAAAAAATTTTTGTTTTTTGAAAATTTTAATATGGTTAGAGAGTAAAGTTATTAACGCTCTAAAATGAAGATAAATATAACTTTCTGTTTTCCATATCTTCACCCTATTCTACATGTTTTTTCGTTTGAGAATACTAGATGGTTTTTAATTATTTGAGAACTTTATAATGTGATTACGGAATGGTAACGACAAATAAGACGGTAAATGTCTTATTTGTCGCATGCTATTAATTCCCAAATCAATAAAACGTCAATTATAAATAATATAGAGCTGCCATCTATGTATGTATGTATTGATTATATTAATAGAAGAAAAAAAATTACAGTATCGAGTACAAAATATGATTATTTTTTGTATTATTTAAATTATATAACCTTAATTTTTCTAATTTATAAAAGAATTAAGTACAACAATGTGCATATGTTACACATCCATATATACTCGTATATTGTATGAATAGAATTAAATTTGTTTTTTATTTCAAATATTTGTCGCATCACAAACCACACATCGATTCATAATAAAGAGAGCGCAAACATTAAAAACAAAAGAATAAAAGACGAAAACAAAGTTTTTTACTTCTTTTCATTCATTATTATTGTTGTATTTGTTTTTCTCTTAGAGGGTATGGAAGCCTAGTTTTCACTTGTTAAGTTCTGGTTTTCTTTTTCTATATTGATATGTCAAAATAAAAAGCATTTGCATTGAAAAAGGAGTTCTTATAAATTCTATTATTATATTTTTTTTGACATATTTAAAAAAAACACTTAAGCTCTCAGTGTCATTATAATATAAACTATTATAAAATATTATAAAAAGCTGTTATTCTCAAAAGCAAGTGTCATTATATTTTTTGTATATTCTGACAACTTTAAATATGCATGGGTATTTAAAATGTATTCAATACTACATACATTACGTACTTATAACATGAATATTGTAAAATTTCTTGTATGATTTCAAGAAAATAAAGTAGAATCTGCTTAACCTATTATTCCGTTTCCATTGCATTGATTGACATTTTGAATATTGTATGGTGTACACATGTGGATACATGCTATGTACACGTACATTTATACATTCTGGCAACACATATTCTCTTCTACCTACATACATATGTATGTACATACTTTTTTAAAATATAAAATTAATCTGCATGTAACATACACAGATTCCTTACGAATATCTAAAAAAAAAGAGAAAAGTGGAAGTGGAATTCTATGAAATTTCAAGATCTAGAATACTAGAGAATTGAAAAAGTAAGAAAAAAATCAGAAAACTTTTTCACGTTTTCCACATTTTTATTTACTTATTCCTTTTCAATAATTTTATTTTTTTTTTTTAATATTTTTCTTAACAATAACTCTCAAAGTCATCTTGAAACTTTTTCCCATTAAATACCAAAAAAAAAACGAAAAAGAGAAACCAAAGATCGATTTTGTTATTTTCCTCTGAATTTTATAGGAACTAGTAAAGAATTTTAAAATAAAACAGAAAATTACGAACAAAAAAAAATTTCAAGAACAGAAAAAAACTTGTTTTCTTTTTTCACTTATGTCCCAAAGTTCCCAGCTTCTTATTGTGCTATTCTATTTGTTGTACAACTCAAACAATAGGCATTTTTTTTCCTTCCTTTCTTACATTTTAGGCGATTCTATTTTTTTTTTCATTCATTTTGTTCTAAATACAAATTTTTCTACGAAACAAAAAAGAAAAGCAAAAAAAAAAAAAATTCTTTAAGCCGTAAGAAAAATATGTGTATTTCAAATGTTATATACTTAAGTCATACACAAATGTCAGAAACGTGTTTTGATTTTTAGGGATTTTGTAATACGTACTTTAAAGACTACAATACTAGAGTAACATAAATTTATGCAGAAATTGACCATTTACCTACTGCTAATGACGTTTATCTCAAGTTACAATATCATTTAAATCTAAAATTATGCGTATATTAGATTTTACAACGGTAAAATCTAATATACATATTTCAAAAATTATTTTATTAATTAAATTTAGTTAAACACTTGCTTTTCTGAGTGTCAAGTTAAGTTAATATTAACTTCACCTTCTGCCAAATGTCATACATAATTGCCAAAAGTTAAATTAAATTAAAATTAATTTGGCAATTCCTTAAACGTCAAGTATGTCAAATTAAATTTACGTGTCACTAAGTCTCAAATTAAATTTTCGTCAAAGATCAAATTAATTTCAATTGCAATTTACGCTTTACTTTAAGTAGGTTACGCTATGTAAGCAGCAAAAATAAAAACTTTAAATCAAATATTTTATTAATTCTATAAGTGAATCCTGAACATAAAGTAAATTTGGTAGAATTCTTAAATAGTGGCAATAATGGCAAAACATTATACACTACATGACTAATATTCAAGAACGTCACTGATTAAAAAATATTTTGAAAATGTAAAACTAGATTCTTCAGTAGACGGTACAAATAAAACTTAATTTTTAATTGAGGATGTACTTACATACCAACATATCAATACTTATCATAAATAATACCTACATACATACATACATATATATACTAAGTTATAAGCATGTTCTGTTTATTATTTTGTAAACTATTTTATTCTGGAATTTTTCACAACATCATTGTTTTCACTTCATTTGAAAAAATTTCTTCCTATTTTTTTAAGAAAAAAAAAATGAAAAAAAAAAAAAAATTGAAAATATTTTTGCCTTGTTCTAATACTAAACATAGATGTATATATGTATATACATTTGTCTATACACACACAAATATGATAATGGTATAAAAATCAATTTTTCCCATGTATTTTTAATGTCTAAAAAGCATAAAGAGATTAAAAAAAAAACCTTTTGTTTTTTACTCTTTGAAATTAGATGAGATTTTAGTGTAAGGAAGAAAATCGCAAAATTGTTAATTAAAATAATGATAGAAATTATAGAGTAGGTTTGATTGTCGAAAATTAAGTATATAAAAATATTAAATTAAGTCAAGAATTTTTCATTTGCTGAAAGTTCGAATCTTAGGTAAGTGGCATAACAAAATTCCAGTCATAGTCGTAAAGATATCTTCAGAAAGAAATTGTCAATTTTTAAAATGTATAAAACATAAAATGATGGCTCCTGAGCTGGTTCCAACAATAAAAAATTTTTGTAAATTAGTTACAATAAACTCATATTTTGAAAACAAAACAAAAAATCTATTTAAAAACGAAACAGTGATTTGCTATCAAGAACGACGTCATTCATTACTTGTCATGTGTAAGCTGTCAAATATCTTCACACTTCACAATTTTGCAACACTTAAGCTCTTACAAAAATTTACATTAACAATAATATTTTTGTTTCTGGTCAATGACTTATAATAATAATAATAAAATAAAAGAAAAGGAAGCAGTATTTTGAATATTTTTATAACAATTTATCAGATTACAGGTACCTACATACTAATCATCAAGAGAAAAATGTATAAGAATAAATGAATGGACAAAAAAAAAAAAGAGTTGCCGTCACGCTTTTAACTTTTATGTGAATAAAAATATCCAAATTTTGTTTTTTATTTAAAGAAGAATCAAAAAATTTTATAAAACAATTTGTATGTGTATGTGTGAATGCCTGATCATTTCTATACTTACTGATACAATCATGATCATCATTAGATTCTTGAATTATTGTTGATCTCTTTTTAGTTATAAAATAATTCTTTTCAATTTTCTTATTCATAATATTTATTTTTTTTTTATTTTTTTTTTTTATTTTTATTCTTCACATTATTATTTTTATCCGTTTATAGAATTCAAGACCGCAAGATCTATTATATAAGGTAAGAAAAAGAAGAATATTGTATTTAATGGTTAAGTTAAGTGCATAAGTATGTGTTTTGATTTCCTTATCTGGTGGCCGAGTCTGCACGACTTTTCTTTCTTGTTCTGATTTCATTTTTTTTTTCTTCTAATTTTTTGTGTTCAATGAAATTCCAATTTTTATAAAATGGAGAAAGGGAGAAAAAAGACCAACAAGAAAACCCGCAAATTAAAATTCCAACAAAAGATGATGATGATGACAAAAAGAAAAATATGATGAGGAAGATTATAATGGTGATAATGATGATGATTATGATGATTAGTAAACTGTGTATAGATAGAAATGTAAGTAGAATTTTTTTTTTTTTTGCTTAAAATTTTTTAAATCTGAAATATTTTAAGAATAAAACAGCATTTATTCAAAATCACGGCTGAGAATAAAAATATGGAAAAAATGAAATTATCACAATCGTGTTATTATGCGGTTAAAGTGCTTTTAGATCAAGGTGAACTGATTATTTTTTATTTAATCATTCACGAATTTATAAAACGGAGTTAACGTATAGTTACAGGCTATTCTTTTTGTTTTTTACTAACATTTATCATTGTTATTATATAGTCTTGTTATATAAAGTGATTGTAAGTTTTTCTAAATATTTATACGTAAAGATGGTTAATAATTGATTCTGTGATTAGAAAAATATAAAAAAAAAAGAATCTTAATTGTATTTGCAAAACCTTAATGTTGAAAAACTCAAACCTAAAATTTTTTTTATTTTTTGGAATTTCTTTTCATAATCGTTTGGGAAAACCTATATAAATCTAAATTAGAAAATAATTTTCAAATTCCTTTTGATTACAGATTTATTTGAATTCTTTCAATTGAATTGAATATTTTCAAAATGGCACTTCAAATACATACCCTATACTTGAATTTCTCAATTAAATTGTTGAAATATTTTCTGTATTGAATGACTACACTTGAACTGCTGTTTTCTCTTGTTACTATAATTTTAGTATTAAATAAGTTTGTTAAATTCAATTTGATGAAAACTTGCGCTTTATTAGAATATTCACACACAATTTTTTCTAGCAAAAAAAAACCGAAATCTAACAAAAAGAATTTGTTAGTCTTATGGTCTTGAACTGAAATCGTGGAAAATTTTTAAAAATATTCATCTTAAAATATTCTTGTGCTATTGTTCAGATTAACAGTTAATTACAATTTGAATAAGAAGCTCATATAAGTGAATTTTACAATTAGCTAGAATTTCCATCGAGGCAATTAAGAAAAAAAAATTTTTTTAAAATATTGTAAATAAAAAATTCATTAAATTTTTTATTCGCTGCTTTTCTTTTTCGTGATTAATAATTCAATTTTTTAAAAAGCTTCTTAATTATTTACAGCTTAATTGAGTTTTTAAAGAAAAAAAAAATTTTTAAATCAGAATAGTTTTACGCAAGCTATTAAGATCTTAAGTTTAAGGTTGATTAGTGATGTTGATGGTAAGGTCATAAATGCCATAATTTTAAATTAAATGCTTAACATAATTAATAAATAAAAAATCTCAGAAGAGATTTCAATCTATTTTTTATTCTTACATTTAATGGTAATGTGTTTAAAGGTGAAAAATGAAGGTTATGTTAAAAGTAATTGAAAAAAATTTAATAAAAATTAGATCTGACGAGAATTTTAATCCAATATTATTAAAGCCCCTACTAAATTCTGTAATTTTTGCAAAAGATTTTACACAAATCTGACCTCAACAGATTTTCCTCGTTTAATTTGTATATTTTCGGAAACAATATTTTTTAAATTACGAAAAGCATTTGGTCGCACAGGTACTGAATTAAAATATTTTGAAAAGGACTAAAATGAAAGTATTTGTAAATAATCACTCAACATTTTATTGATCTTCTATATTTTTCTAAGAAATTGAAACATCACTCTTATAGTTGCAAAAAATTGTAGTCATGAACTTAATTTTGGAAAGTTACACAGCTGTTTTCTTATTCTACATTGCACGATATGCTTTGCTTTGTTTCTAAAATTAAGGAATTTTTTAATATCAAAGAAATATAGAAGTATAAATAGAGAATTCCTATTTGGTTTTCTAACACACTATAACCAAAAGAATCAGGGGGAATAAATATTGCCTGAGAAGAATATGAAGTATGAGTGCTGCATAAATTTTTTATTTCAAACATCTTATTATTATTGAATAATTATAGAAATACGTTTTTTATAAATTAGAATCTGAATCGTATTCATGCTGATAAATTCTATCGCTACACTAGAATCTAGATTGATTTGTTACTGTAGGTCATGTGAGCCCATTAAGTATCATTTGACAAATAATTGTAATAAAACACTGACGCTTAACTCAAATGTCCAGTGCGTATATTTAAATTAAATTTAGAATATTGTCACTTTACTTATACTCTTGAAAAATGATCTAATCAAAATATTTTTAAAATTATTCAAAAACTTTTCGCACACATCCAGTCATATTTTTAACTTGTATCAAAATTTTTTCCTGAATTTTACAAATTTCTTCTTTCTCTTATACAAAATAAAAATACAATATTTTAACATTTTTCATTATTTTTGCTTAAAGTTTCGCCCATTTTTATTCATTTTTAGAACATATATGTAATCTCAATTTTTCTACTGTTACAAAAATTTTCAATTGAGGTTACTCAAGGTTACATGTTGTTATCGACCGAATTGCATACAATAAGGGAGGTTATGTGATCACACCAAATTTTTAATGTTGAGCTGTCAGTTTGTGTGTGCAGATCACTATATCAAATTCGACTGCATCAATTTTCATCAAATGCATATCGGAGTTTAATTCGGGAATGAAACGGTGTGGTCAACTTTTGAGTTATATCAGGTCTGTAGAACTGTATCTTTGCTACGGGCCGAAATATTCAAGCAATTTCCTTGAAATTTAACATCAAAAATTCAGAATTTTAAAACAATTAACCTAAAAAATTTTCTTTGGAGCGCTCGGAGACCGAACTAGGGACCGATTTTATAGTTTTTTATTTTTAGTTGTCTTATTTAATATTAAAATATTCTTAATATATTTAAGAACAAAATAATTTACAAAAGTGTTGCATTGAAGAATCAAAAAATTTTTTTTCAAATTTTATAAGTTCACTTTTCAAATTTGATAACAAATTAATTCAAGCGAAATCTCAATAAATTGTTAAGTTGATTAAAAAATCTCAATAAAAGTTAATTTTCAAGTATTATTTTGGCAAATTTAATTACAAGTTTCAAAAAACCAATAATATTTTGAAACTTTCATCAATAGTAATAGGAAAAGAAAAAATTAGATTTTTTTTTTTATAACATAAGCAAAAATTTTTGTATTTTCAAAACAGCAGCATTTTTCCCTTCAATATTTAAATATATTTTGAGAAAATAAAAATTTTTTTTTTTTTTTGTAATATTGAAGTCCCAATTCAATTTATAAAAATAAAAAGATTTTAAATTTATCATCTTTACTTACATAAAATGAATAATTTGTATACGTGCACATATAAACATACCTATACATACATTATATTATAATATAAAGTCCTTGAAATATTCAAGGATTTCGTATACATTATGTACAATATTTTGAAGGCAATATTTTGACATAAAAAGAAAAAAAAATGAAATAAAAGTTAATGACAAACAACTGATGAGTAAAATCTCTAAAGAACAATTTATTTCTGTTATATTTAGATATTATATATTATACACGTATATTTATATATATATATATATGAATATGTGAGTTAGAGTATAAGGAATTTAAGTGCTATCATAAAGCATGTAAATTGGCTTATAAGGTTAAAGCAATTTATAAGTATTATTCAAAGAATATCTTCTCTCTATAAGTATTAAGTTTAAATTATTGAACCATTTTTTTAGGATCACTTCATATTTCAATGATGAGTTTAATTTATAAATATTAAAAATATATATATTATGTATATGTATATATATATATATATACACACTTATATTTAAATATAGAAACTAACCTTAATATTATCAGAATTGCAGGGTATTCCGATATTTTGAAAAATTCTATTTTTAATTAATAGTTAAACTTGTTTTTTTTTTTTATTATTTTTACGTAATCACACTTTAGGGATCATAATTTTCAGTAGATTTCCGAAAAAGAAAAACAAAATACTTTTTATATGTTAGTGTCTGTTAAACTATTCGTGCTTTTACAGAAGTTTAATTACCTATATGCAAAATAGAGAACTGAAATGTGTGTGTATATAAAACAATTTTAGTGACATTATTATTCACATAGCAAAAAAAGCTTGAAAAAACACCGGCGTCCAGAATAAAACAATTTTATTTTCCGTTATATTTCATGTTTTTTAGGGGCTTGTTTTTTAGAAATATGGGCTTTTGCATTTTTAATCGAAATTTTTTCGCAAAGATGTTCTCGAAAAATATTTATAGGTAAAACGTTTAAATTGGGTCCAAGATTTTGAACAATTTTAAAATTAACCGTTATTTTAAAGTGATTTTTCTTGAATTTTTAGTTTCTATATTTGATTAACTACAATAACTGGTGCCGATAAATATTTTATTAGAACGAAATAGTTTTCTTCATCTTCTTCCTTTATACATTGTAACAATTTTTTAGTTTAAATTTATTTGTCCAAAAATTTTACATCTTATATTAAAAAAAGTTACTCTCTGATATGCCTAATATTGAGTTAACTACGAATACGTATAATTAACAATAAAATAATTACTTTCTAATCCCTCCTTCAATTATGCAATATTTCATGCGGTTTATGAGAATTTTTGTGTTCATTTGAGAGCCATGGATTTGATCGTCTCTACTTTTCACACTTTACAATATTACATCTAATATAGGAAGAATACAGAAATTTATGCGGAATCAAATTCAAAAATGGTATTGGTGTAAGGTAGAACTCATCGGTACTTAACATGTTTTAATAAATAATGTCAAAAATTCTCATTTTTTTTCATAACCCACAGACACATAATACTCGTATATTATTTTATAGAAGTACTGAATTTATATTTTATTTCGGCATGTACACAAAATAAATAAAATATAAACACATGGTTTTTACTGTTATGTTAAATATTGATGCTAAATTAAATAACTTTCAAAATAATATAAAAACCCTCCATTCCAATAGATCAATAACTTAACTACAATAATAAGGCAGTAAATGTCAGTATGGGTCTGCTTGAAATATGTTTCTTGATAAAAGCACTCAATTGAATTAATCTGAACATCATACAACAAAATAAAATGTAAAATAAAAATCATCCTAAAAACTTTGAAGGACAAAAAGTAAATAAAAAAGTAAAAAAAAAATATTTCTCCTCTATTTATTTTTTCATTAAATTTTAAAGAAAAACTACACCATAATATTTATAATATTTTTACTTAAATAAATCATAACGAAAATTTTACACGAAAATCCTATTTTCGAAAACAAGAGCAACACAAACATAAAAATGGAGAAAACAAAAAAAAAAATGTGAAAAAGAAATTTGTCTTATCCTTGAGGAGAAAAACCAACAAACTTATTAAAATGAAATTTTGTTTTAAAAAATAAGGAATATCGGATAAAGGAAGTACAGGGCATTTAATATTCAAAAGTATATGAGAAAGTTTAAACCGATCTGTCAAATGAATTTGTCAAAAAAAATTTCAGGTACGTTTCCATTTTTCTATACGAAATACCATTCGTATTGATCTGCATTGATTTTTAATTACTTTTTTTTAACGCAAGGTTATTTAACAGGGTGTTTTTGACAATGACACATTGAACTGTCAAAATGTATCTTTACCTTTAACTTAAAAAAGTTTCTTTTGCTCTCCATATAATTTGGAAAAACCTGAAAATCTTTGAGAGTGCAAATTTAATTTAAGAAAACAAAATTCCCTTTGAAAATAAGCTCGTTGATTTTTTAACTGAACTGTTATTTCTATATACCTGAAAAATATACTTGAATGAACCGAGACTTGTCAATATGTTTAATGATGACGACAATATAGGAAGTCGCATCATTTGATATATTAAAGGATTTCAGAAAAAAACTGTGTTGTTTTGTTTATCGAAGTTTGTAGAATCATGGATTGGGTCATATGCACTTAAATACAATTAGAATTACAAATTTTTTAATTTATTTGAAGTACTTTAAGATATTCGGGCGTTAGATTAATCAGGCGACAAAAAAAAAATTTTAAACCTTATAAAATCAAAAATGTGTATTGAGGGTGCTAGATTATAACATAGGTACAAAATTAATATATTTCAACTATAATGATTAAGTAAAAAATAATGAAGACTTCACTCTAGTTCAAATGTTTGATTTTACTCCTAATGGAATTTTTGAAAACAATTAGCACGTAAAACTCCAAAGGAACTTCTTTTTATCCAAATTTTATCGTACATTTAAAAAAATTTAAGTAAAATATATTGAAACTCCGTAAATTAAATTAAAATTTTTATATAATTGAAACTTAAGGCTCCCTGTATTTAATTTAAATTTACCCAATCATTAACATTTTACAGGCATACTTTTACGACATTACGAAATTATTTTACAAATAATCTTCAATATTTTTTATTTATAGTTTTTTTTTTCTTTGTCCCAAAACTATTAAAATTAATCTCTCTCAGAAAGAAAAAAAAAATTCAAGATCAAAAGCTAAAGATTCTTTAAATCCGTAGTTTTTTTTTGACAGAATAAAAGATACACACAACAC
Source organism: Condylostylus longicornis (assembly GCF_029603195.1). Classification (NCBI taxonomy): domain Eukaryota; kingdom Metazoa; phylum Arthropoda; class Insecta; order Diptera; family Dolichopodidae; genus Condylostylus; species Condylostylus longicornis. Next base: position 2,673,703 of record NW_026578116.1, read on the forward strand.
TACTTAAAATATTTATTTTCAGAAACTAAACTGTCATCCTTTTTGACAATACTACTTGTATATCAAAAAATAAAATATTATAAACTATCAAAAAGAATATAAATAAAAGATGTGGCCTTCATACAAGTGCATACATACAGATTTACATATACATATGCATAAATAATATTTTTATTATTATTGTATCGGTGTGCATATTATGACTCACTCTATAGACATACATATTTTGAAAAATATATACGTAAGTATTATCAATGTTACTTTGTAAATATTTGCTCCGCTACATTATTCAACTTTCTGTTTTTTGAATGTGAGTAAGTAACTGTCATAGTACAAAATATTATAATGTAATTTTATTATAATAAATGGCATTATATATTTACACAATATGTAAAACTTGAATAGTACGCAATATATAAACAACTATAATTTATATGCGAGTGTATGATACAAGAACAAAAATGAAGTCTGTTTTCGCTTTTTGTGCTCTATTTTATTTTTTTTGTTTTCATTATACTAAAGATAGTAACAGCAGAGCAGCCACAAAAAAGTTTTCTCATTTTATTTCTTAGCCTCTTTGTCTAACGTATTTTTGCTATTATTTTGCAATGCTCAATTTATCTCTTGTTCTACTGTTTCATATCTCTGTTTTTTCGCTTTTAAAACTTCTGTCAACATATCACCTATTATTGCCTAGCATTGTCCTTATTTAAAATTTCAGTACACATGGGTAAACAAATTGGAATTTACCACAGGGAGTATTAAAATACTTGAATAGAACAAAATATTATATAAAAAAAAAAAATAACAGCAACAAAATAAGTAGCAAAAATAGAATGAAAAAAAAAAAAGATAAAAAATTATAGAAAAAAAAAAAAGGATTTCATTTATATTTTAGGTTCATTTAAATGTCATATATATAAATATGAGAGAATGTCCTTAGAAAACGAAAACAAAAATCTTTGTGAATGGGAATATAAAAAAAGACTGAGTTGAGTCAATAAATTTGCTAATTTGCAATGATGTTTACGGTGAATAAAAATTGGAAGTACTTGGCAGACTATTTCAAATCCGATAATTCCAATTGCAAAAATTCTTAGAGCTTTCCTGTCTAAATTCTATTTAACGCTATTTGTTCTAAATTTCTTATTCATCTAGGACTATTTGAAATTACGGTATTAATAATCGAACGAGAAGAAAAACGAGAAGAAAACAAGAAACAATATGCTCATATTTCTACGAAAAAGTATCATTGCATATATTTAGGCGAAATCTCAAATTAAAGAAAAAGCTAATTTAAATCTAATTAAACGCCGTAGTTTTATTTACTCATGTAGTTTTGAATAAGAAGACGGTTTTAATGATGACATTCTTGATTTTCTAAAAATTCGATACTTAAATGTTTGAAAGGTACCGGAAGATAAAGTTGACCAAGAATTTGAACTTTTAACAAACATGGAAGATTGTAAAAAATTTTGACCGAACAAAATTAGAGTATTCCCACAGTTGCGGCAAATAGAAGATAAATAAATTCAGAAATTAACAGTTAAGTTCTTAAATTCTGTGTATTTAATTAGCTATTTCAATAAATATTTATCTCAAATTATTAAAATTAAGTAATTAATTAATAATATTTTGATTATTAGTCTCTAAATAATTTTGCGACACACCTCTGTGTCTTTTATTTGTAAATGTTATACTCAACTTATAGTAAAGAAAAAAAATTTTAAACTTTAGGCCATTACCGCTTAAATAAACTTTTGTATACAATTATTTTATATATGAATGTATGTATGTAGATACGCCATTCATATTCAACTTTTATTAAAACAGAAAATAAAATGAAAGACCATGAAAACGAATCCGAAAAATTTGCCCATGCCCTTGGCCTTTTTTTTTTGTTCATATATTTTTTCACTTTTCCGTTTCTTTGAGCTTTTTTTCTGTTTTTACTTTATTGATTATTTTTATCTTATATAAAATGTAACATAATAGGCATACAGGCACAAGGATATTAGAGAAAAAATTATTTTTTTTTGTATATTTATGCCATTTTTACTAAAAAACAAATAATACATATTACACACAATGTACTTACAATGAATAAACTCGTATACACAAAAATAAATACATAAAACTAAAATGTAACAAAAATGTACAACCGAAAAATATATTCAAAAATAAATCAGAAAAATAAAAAAAAAGGAGAAAGGAAAAATTAAATTTCAAGCCTAAAATATAAAAACAAATTTTTTTTTTTGAAAAAGAACCCTGAATGTTATCAAGGTTTTTTCGTAATTTATAAATGTATTAGTGAATTTGTATTAAAAAATAAAAGGGAAGGAAGGGTTCTGTTAAAAATTATTTTTGAAAATAGTAACAAAAAAAAATGGCATCAGCAACAGCAACAATAACAGCAACTATGAATAGGAACCTTCAACAAAAGGGCCATAATAATAATGATAATATACCAATGAAATAGAAATAATTTGGAATGAAAAAATGATGATGATGATGGGTTTTTGGAAGAGACGACAAAAAAGAAAGCATCCGCAAACAACAAAAACGTGAAAAGTTTTCTTCCGAAACATTTTTTTTTTTGCAAATTTTAGATCCACAAAAAAATATATCGATTGAAATTTATTCAACTGAATCTCGAAAATTTTTTATGTAAGTATAAAATATTTAATATTATATCGTATATACAAATGTGCACGTACACGTACATGTGTTGTATGATAATGAGGAACATATGCATTGTGTGTGTGTAGGTAGTTATAGCGAATTATAAAATTGTATTCCGGCAAAAAAATGTGATTTCTCCGAATACGTACGTTTAATTAGAATAATATAGCTTATTCGGAGAGTGATAACAATAAGTGATAACAATATTCTAAGATATTTTAAGATCGTAAGAACTTGGATATTTGTATCGTAAACGCAAATTAATTCATATACAAATAATTTCTGTTTATAATAAAGTTTTTAAAATTTTTTGGTAAATATCACTATGACTTCTTAGTGATTCGATACTTATATTAACTCCAAATAATTATTTATTTCGAGAAATAACGAATAAAGTTTCGGAATTTGAGAGAAATGAGCAATATTTTCTGAGAGAACAAACAATGCGAATGTTCACACATTAATTCTATACTCTAACTTTAATTATTATCCTGAAGTAGTGTTAATATTAGCTCTCCTGAAGAAATTTCATGATATTAAGAGAATAATGTAAATATAGAAAGTACTAAAAAAAAATTTTAATTTATTTAAGAGAAATTTGCTTTCTACCTTAACCTTAAATTTATTTGGAATAAACTTCGCTACTCGTTTGCGAATCGGAACGAGAAATTACGTATTTGAATTGTTCAAAATTTAAAAAGTGAATGATTTCTGCTACTATTTAATGTACTCGTATACGTATATGATTTGCCCGTAATATACCCCCATATTTATTTAAGAATTATTTATAATTCTAAATATATAAATATATACATATGTATGGATACATTTATTTATAGTTAAGAATTTAGGGACGTGTAAGTAATATCAATAAATATCCTTAATTTTATGATTTAATCCAGCATTTTGTGGTAAAATAAGAATTTATTTTCTCTTCAATTCTCCAGACCCTTTTTCCATTTTTTTTTTTTTTTTTGAAAAGGAACAATTCGAAAAAGGTATCATGAGTGTAAAGAATATGTTAATTTTTATGGATAATAAGTAAATAAGGAAATTTTATATTTGTAGGAAGTAAACGATTTCCTCTTATATACTCGTAGTATTAACATTGTACGTAATAACAAACATAGTCGAAACAGAGAAAACAAACTATATTTACTAATACATAAAATTTAGTTATATTATTTAATTATTATTGCTGAATAAATTAAATTTTTAATTCATTTATTCAAGGACTTTATTTTTTCATAATTACACAATTTGTTTTAATTTAAAATATAAATACATTATTATTTTTTTTTTAATAAAATGACTATTACACAAAAATATTAAATTAAAAAATTTTTGAGATTAAGTGATAAGTAAATATTTTAGCTATTTTGGGATTTAAGTATGTTAATGCTTTTAATTGTTAATTGTTCGGATTTAAATTATATTAAGTATAAAAAAAATGGTTGAAAATGTTGGCAAGTACATTGTTAATGAGATTGGGAGATAAAATTAAATTACCAATAATTTGTAAAAACAAATAGAGCCTTAATTTAAAATCCTTGATGTACATACTCAATTCCGAACATTCTGGTATTGCCGCTGGTGTTCTCTCAAACGAAGCAAACGAATAGTATACGAATTCATTTTATAATCTCCCAAGAGTAAATGAAAATTTTTGAATAAAAAATTGATAAAAAAAATTACACATATAAGAACAACAAAATTCCGGAATGTGAAATGTCATATTTTCCCAAAAAAAATGCAGGACGTAAACTCGAAACAGAGTTCATGTACAATGTACTTGAAAATATTTATGGAATTTTTGAAATCCAAAAGTTGAAACACTAAACAGTTTGACTCTGTTAAAGTGTTTTTATAGCTTAATCAATATAAGCATTTTAAACTTCCAGCCATGTTAGACTCAAACAATTTCAGATTTACTTATTAAGAGTATATTTTTAATATACTACTATGACATGTAGTTAATCTACCCACCCACTTCTATATTTATCTCTATATAGTCAAATAAATGTTGTCATATGAGATCTGCTTAGTTCTTATCTAACGGAAACAAATGAAAAATAACAAGAAATTTTAAATTTCCGAAACTCTTTTCAAGCTTTATTGTTCAATCTTATTTGCCACATACTTACCATTCTCATCGATTTTATATACACAGAAATCATATTATGTATAGGTATATTTTGTATACGGCCATTATTATCTCTGCCATTAATAAGAATTTTTTTTTTTTTGTAAGAGATAATGAATGACCGGACAAAGGTAATTATCGAATAACAATAAAAGAAAAAGATACCGAAAAGCTCAAACAAAAGAACAAAAATTTTGTTGAAAAATAAAAGAAAAGCTGATTCACCTCTTCCGAAAAACATTTTTCAAAGCATTTTTTTTTCTTGTCTGTTCACAATCAAAATAATTTTAATAATTAATTCACAATGTTCAGAGTCTAAAATTTTATTAATCTAAATCTCATAAATTTTATCTGCGAGATAATTAAAATTATTTTACTGATTTAATTAATTAAAATTAAAAATAAAATTTATTTATTTTTTTTTGTACACAAATACTTAATAATTTTAAATATGAAATATTTTGTTTTGTTAAAGATTTGATAAAGAAGAAACAAGAATTCTCAGCATATTTTTGCTAGCTTCTTCAAATAATAAAAAGTATTTCGAACTTCCAAAAGAGCATTTCCCATAATTAAAACAGATTACAAAAAAAGTAACAACAACAATAATATGAAAAGTAAATATGTAATAAATATTTGTGTATAAGTCCCTATGGACCTACACACATACATAGTTACTTTTTGTATACTAATAAATTTCCCAATTTAAAAATGTGGGTGCACAAAAAAAAATTTTTTTTGTTTTTTTATTATTAGAACACAGCGGGGCCGATAAAACCAGAAGAAAAATAATAAAGAAAAATATTTTAAAATGTTCAACTCCATTCCAATGAAGGGAATGAATGAATGCGGATGATAGTGATGAGGATGACTATATGATTACAATGATGATGATTGTTTGTAAATGATGAAGCACATCGAGTTATTAAACCAATAACTCTATATTATACAGACAGAGACCAGAATTTATATATATGTATGTATATAGATGTAAAAATGGTAGGTATATTTCAATAGTCGCGCTATAATTTTCATTAATTTTAATTCCATTTTTACATTTTATTCATTCTCTTTAGGTATATAGAGGTTCACAATTCATTCGTTACTTGATTAATTGTATGTATGTGTTCCTACATATTTAAAATAAATTTTTAAAAGTGTTGTCGTTTTAAATAAATTTATTGTAAAAAAAAAAATATTCAATTAAAGCTTTTAATGAAATACTGTTTGAACAGGAACAACGACATAATTAGAATGAGTTAGGCCTGGTATCAGAAATTAGAGTATATTTTGATAACAGATTAAGGCTATATATTTTGATAAATAATAGATTAAGGCTATTTACAATAGAAAGTTAGAATTAGTTTTTTAAATTTTCCACAGGTACCTTTTCTGCTTTTTGTATCAAAATAGTTTGAGTTTACAGACAGCTATCAAGTATAAATGCTGTATGAATTAAATTAATTTGCACGAAAAGATACACCTCACTGCGATGAGTTTAAAGGTGCGTCCTCACTGTCAAAAATTGCATTGTTAAAAAATATAAGACGAAAACGCTGATTGATCATTTTAGCGTGAAAATATTCGTTGTCTTTAATAGTGATCTTTATTAAAGAAGCACACATTTTGAAATTTTTTATTTGTCAATTCCAATTATTCTTTAATTTAAGCTAAACAGGAATTTCGCAACTGCGTCCTTAAATAATAACCATTTCATGGGGTTTTCCCAATTTCTATCAATACGTGCTTCATTATTAAAAATCACCATTAAAAGCAATAATTATTTTGATTTTTCATAAAAAGATGACTTACAGTCGAACATTTGAACTTTATTTTAGAAATTTCAAATTAGTAATTTCAGTCGTTTTTGGTTAAATACACATATTTTTTTTCCGATATTCTTGAAATTTAATGATGTAAAATGAAATGAATTTAAATTTTTGTAAATACTTTAAATTGCAAATCTTGTTTACTCTTACTAATTTGCTCTTTCATTTATTCACTTTCACTATTTTCCTACTTTAATTGTCTTGACAAATTATAAAATTGCAGTAGTAAGTACTTCAATTTTTAACATTTTTTATTAGTTTTCATTAACGGCAACTCTGATAATAACACCACATCTATATGTACATTTGTACAAACTTATTGAAATTAAAAACTAAAATTCATCTTTGAAATTATATTTTATATTGAATGAAATATAAAACTTACAAAAAAAATAAAAAAAAAATAAAATTAAATAAATGGAAAATAAAAAGCGAGAAGGAAAATAATAATAATACCGTAATAATTTTAAATCAGTGAAAATGAGAATTTTTTTTATTTTTAATTTTGAATTGAATTTTCATTTATCCCACATTCTCCCATAACATATTTTTGTTAACCATCATTGTAACGTAACAACGTAATCAAGAGTTTTTTCTTTCTGTGTCTACGATTTCCTCATGTCGATGATGGTGAAATTTATATTCTTGCATGCTACTCTAATTCATGTTATTTAATACTCTACTAGTAGTATTATCTAGGCATATGTGCATATGTACATACATATACATATGTATAGAAAAAGTAAAATGAAAGCAAAAAAAAACTCACAAATGTAATTTTTTTTGTTGCTTGCTTTTTTTTTTTATTTTTCACATACTTATGAATTAAAACAAAAGATATGATTACTGATTGTCGCGTTTCTATATAACAGTACTGTTATACAGTTAAATTTTAATTGGATCTACACAATAATAGGATGCCTACATTATGAAAAATGTTCTCATTAAATTTATTTTGTATTTTGAATAAAACAACAATGAATTTGATTTAGTAAAGCAAATTATATTTTTGATTTCTTATTAATTTTTTTGATATAGGTACTTAAGTAAAATGAAAACAAAAGAACTTTCATTAGAAAATATTAAAATTGAGAATGAAAGAATTTCAGTCGGATCTCATAAATTCCAAGATAATCTTGGCATTAAAATTAATATCTTAATTGGACTAAATTCGGAGTCAAATAATAAAATTATAATTATATTTTAAACTATTGTATGCCAATTAGTATACCTCGGGTTTTAAGGAAAATTTGATATTAGAAATTAGAACGTGGAATAGAAACCTATGGTAGGAAAAATCATCGGAAATTATGAATTAGAGAATGGGAGAAATTTTTAAATTGAGGAATTTATCTTAGAATTTTGTAAATTAAGGAAAATTTTTTAAAATTTCTGTACATTTCTGACCAGTTAAATATTCTGATAGTAATAAGAACTTATGAAATCAAATAATTAACATTTAAATTTAAAATCTCCTCTAATTGTAATTACAACCCTTGAGTCAATTTATGAACGTAAATTCAAAATTTGTACACTCATTATTTAATTATAAAAATAATAATAATACTCTACTCTACATTTATATATATATATATATATATATAAAAAATTTTAATATTGTACACAATTTCAACTACATTCATTTAATAAAAATCATTATATTTATTTTATATGCAATTATATTAAATATACATAATAAAAATACAAGATGCAAGATACAAGATCACAACAATAAAAAAAAAATAAAATTTCTATGATGATTGTTAAACCACTTATGTAAGAATTATACATACATCTCTATATATATTCATAGATTTTTAGCAGATGTATATATATATAGATATATGTATGTATATATACAAATATAATGTACACAATATCCAATTACATTTGAATAAAAAATTTAGTTGCAAAGTGAATGCTAAATAGTTTGCATAATATTGTATTTAATTCTAAGTTAAGTACATGAAAACATATACATATATATATTTAATTTTCTATTTTTATAAACATAGCTTTATAGTTCCTATATAATTTAAATGTATAGGCTTGCCAAGCTCATACAATCCAACATTTTTAATGAGGATTTGTGTATATTTTTTGATCCGTTGTAGAATTTTTTATAGTCAAAATATTGACACTCAGAAAAAATTTTCACTAAATTTTCTTATACTCATTATGAAGAACTGATTTACTGTGTAATTTAGAACAACTGTAAAATTTTTTCTGTAGAAGTAAACGAAATATGCAGCAACTTGTTAGATATACCTGTGACTTATGACATAGTTCCGTATGCTATATTAAAATTTCTAAACATAATCTCAAATTGTTTGACACTTTAATTTTATATACAGATATTTGAGTTGAATTTTAACAATTTTCAACAACAAATTTTGCATATCTTCCGCCAACATTATGGCATTCAATATTCATGAATGCCTGTTATGAGAGTAAAGTTTTGTCTATTAGTGGAATAATTATTACCACTTTACCATTTTATGAATGAATATCCTAGCAGTAGAAGATTTTTTTTATTTCTTCTAAACTCTAACGTATTTTTAAAATTGAAAAAAAGGAGCAGTAATAACGAGAGCTGTTATAAAAAAAATAGTGTTGCTTATGGATAGAATTTTATAATTGTATAATTTCCTGGATAGACGCCACTTAAAAACAATAACCACTCACAATACGGTAATAATCGGAAATATATAGAAATATTAAAATTACAATCCAAATATTAACATATTTTAGGTAGTCCAATGTACACTGCCTACAAGTTTTCATATAGTGCACGTTTTCAACAATTCTCTAATTATAACCAACAAAAATGTTGCATTTTACTAAAATTAAGTATTTATAATGAAGAACTTCATAACAATGCATTAAAGAAACTGATATTTTCAATTAAAAATTACACTTCCAAGATGCTCCTAAATTAAAACATCTTGGCAATCCTATTTTGTGTTTACATATAATTATAATATTATATAAGAAATAATATTAAAATATGTACACATTATTTAGAAATTCTGTTATTTATACTAAAAAATTGCAAAAATCTAAATTTTACCAAAACGTTTTTTAATTGAAAATATTTTAGAAAAGTTAATGGAAAATATGAGGTACAAATATTTACATGCACATATAAAAATACTTACCTCTTTTTTTATAACTATATGTAATTGCACATATGTGTGCTCCATATGTATAAGAATTTCCCTAACATTATAACAAATAAGTCCCTATAAATATGCAAAACTTTATGTCTAATTTTGTAAAATATTTGAATAAAATGATGTGCAATGCTATACAAATTGCAAAAGTTTTAAAAATTCTGCAGTTTGTTATAAATAGAAATTAAATTTGAAATTTAAAATCAAAGTAGTTTTTATATTTATAGTAAAATAGAAAAGCAAGAAGTTTAATTTGGCATTAAAAATTCAAAATTAAAATTTATTATTTAAAATTTGTGAGAAAAAAACAAAAGTTTTTTAATTAAAATAAATAAAATTTTTAACTTTTTTCATTTAATTTGAAATTTGTTTTTTAATACTAGAATCAAAGAATTAAAAATAATTCGAAAGTATTTTGAAATATGTAGCTAAATATTTAGTTTTAGAAGTTTTCTTTTTAATGAAGTTAACAGGGAAAATATTCGTCTTAAAATTAAGTAAATTTTCATGTGATTGGGTTAGTTAGACCGCATGACGGAACTTCAATAAAATGAGGTAAATGAATGCTCTAAATAAATTTTTCAAAAAGAAAATCGATTAATTAGAAGAAGTAGTTTCTAAGAATTTTTTCGGAAAATCAATCAAAAAGTGCAACTTATTGTCCTCACCGCTTTTTTTTTCGAACAAGTATTCCAAAACCAATTAATTTGAACCAATTTTAGTGAATGAAAAAATTAAAATTTAGAAGACAGACACGGTTTTTCAATTTAGAAGCATAGAAAGAAAACTGATTCTAAATTTTACTCAAACGAGTAATTTTAATTTCAACCAATAATTATATTGTAAAAATTGTATTTATCGGGTTTAACATCTTCCACTTCTAATACCTGATGTATAATTATTTTTCAATAATTGATTCCCGCCTCTAGTTACATTATTGTGTTTATTAAGCTGCCAAAATTCTCTAAAATTGTAAAATTTTGTAATATTATTCCAATTCGTTGTTACACTTATAAATTTCATTATATCTACACATTCAGCTATTCTATTTTATGAAAAGAAATTGTAATTCAGTGGAAATTTGCCGAAGTCGGATAACCATATTCTCGTCCAATTTTATTATTTCGTAATGGAAATTAAATATAGATAATAAGACGTCCGTATTACTTAAAAGAAAAATGCAATTTTTGTAATATTAAATTTAAAAATTTTCCAAGAAACCAAAATTATTCATAATTTTACAGAAAAAGAAACTTCTTACATTCTTTAATTCAAAAATAGAATAAAATCATGTTCTCAAGATAGAATTGTCCAAAATCTTGATCGCATTTCTATTTACTTACTATTCTCACTTGAACGTGTACTTACTATTAAAATTAACGATCGAGAAGAACCTAATTTTACTTAATCTTGGATTTTAATTAATATAAAATTTTGGACTTCATTGCAACTAATATCACACTCTCTTTCAAAATAATAAGAGAAAAGTAAGTATTCTTTTTATTTTCAATACGCCAGACACCTTTGTTTCTTTTATAAGATCCGTAAAATAAATAAAATAGCTCAATTTTAATAAATTTTTTGTTAACATATACGAAACCATTTTCTTCTTTTTTTTTGTAATAATTAAAATAAGAGATAAGTAAATTGGGATTAAAAAAAGATCTAAAACTTAATAGAAAAGAAAATTTTCAAAAAACAATGATAATTTTTTTTAGAATTTCAAATGTAAGTTAATAATTTCATAGGCTTATACCATTTTTTTTTTCTTTTCTTTTTTTTTTTCATTAATCCTTAAAAAATTGAAACATTAATGACAGACACAAAAGCAATTATTTATATTTCACTTTTCATATCCCCTACTTATGTATGTTATAAATGTATAAATACTTATATACATATATAGATATATATTTGTATATATATATAGATTTCTATTCAAACATATGCACGTATAGTTTATTCATTCAACTGAGGAGGATCTCTGGCGTCGACAATTTCAAAAGAAAATTTGGAAAACACACAAAAAATAAAGAGAAAAGAATGAGAGAGAGAGAGAGAGGGAGTAAAAAAAAAGGAATACAAACTTTTTCAATTTATCAAACGAAATAAGAACGGAAATAACAAAAAGCTGAAAAAAAGGAGAGAAAACAAAAAAAAGTGAAAAAAATACAAAATGGCATTCATTTGAAAGGACATAGAAAAAAAAAAACGTATATAAATACAAAACAAAAAGGACAAAAATGGAGTCAGACAAGAAAAGAGAGTGAGTGAGAGAGAGAGAGAGAGAAAGAGAGAGAGAGGAGGTGATAATGCATGAAATGGAAAATATTTTTCAATTGCTTTTCTCTCATTTCTTTTCTTATTATTTTTTCTTTCTTTACATTCAAAGTAAGCTCGAACATTTTTCATTCACTACTGTTTTTATTTCGAGTTTTTTGTTTTCTTCTTTTGTTAAAGAAAATCAACTTTTATTTTCAATTTTTATTTAAAAATAAGAATTTGCAGAAGTAGAAGTAAACTTTGACACATACACTTTCTTATCCATATAAGTACATGCATATATGATGTTTATCTACATACTTAATTGTGTGTGATTTTAAACAAAACTCAGTCAAAAAGAAAACAATGAAAAATTGATAATTAACTTGAGTGTGTCTAAGATAAAGAATAAAATTTTCAAAAATAAAATTCAAGCCTGTACTAAATAAGATAAAAAATAACTTGAAATGACAGATATAAACTTTAATTATTATATGTATACTTAAATAATAGTATAATAAGTCTAATTCCACTTCATTTAAAGACAATGTGAAAAAAAGGGACGAAAAAAATAACAATAAGAAATAATTACAGATTTATTTTTGGGCACATATCTTGGAGTTATCGTTGTATTCAGAAAATTTTCAAAATTTTCTATTTAAAAGTTTTATAATTGCACATTTATTTGGTGGGGAGAGGGGAACGACAATCCCAAAAGTAGATTAATATAAGTAGTCACTGTAAATGATAGTCGTCCGAAATTAATCTATACAAAATTTTGATTTTAATGAAAGTAATTGTGTAGAACTTTATACAATAAATTACATAAATTTTTGTACAAAGTTTTAATAAAATTACAGTAACACGAAATAAAGAGGACTTTGAATTTCCGAAAAATTAATTTTCTAAATTTTTAAAATTTATTCTAGACTATAGTCTACCGGCCACCATTTCACAACATTGAAATACTATTATTTTTTGAAAATTTTTGATCACGCGATTTAAGAGGCTGAAGAAAAAGTTAAGCTTTCGATTCTTACAGAAGCTCGACTTCGAAAAAAAAAGTTCGGGTAAAAATTATAAAATTGGGAAACAACTATTAGCGACATTGAATTTGGAATAGAACTAAGTAATTAACTTTTAAATGTTACAATAATCTCATACGTTAGTTAATTACAGACACAATTTAGTTAGATTTTCACGTACGTTTAAGTAGAAGAGAAAAAAATTCGATAAAGAATAAAAACTTTTAGACAAAATTCATCCCAATTTTTAAGTAAATTTTCATTTTCCACAAAATCTAATGAATAACCACTGGTCTTTTGTAAATCAAATTGCTTCCAAAAAAATGAGTCCAAGATTACTTAAAAAAAACTGAAAGATGTCGCAATGATAAAATTATTTTATAAAAAGGACTACTGTTATCCTGCTACCTTCAATCAGAAGAGGAAATTTTTCATTTTTCTTTCCTTCCTACATGTGATTGCTAATACTAAGCTATTTACTTATTTAGTGCCTATATTCATACATATATATTATTTTACATAAATATATTTGTGTATACATATATAATTATATAGAAATATATGCATATATATATATTAATAAAAAGATTATGCAAGAGAAAACAAAAAAAAGGAAAAATTTCAAAGTCAGCAATTTCTTTTTAGACACTCTTAAGAAAAATTTTAGAATACAAAATAAAATCCAATCAATAAATTTACGAACTTTCATTTTCATTTAACGTTAAAAAAAACCATTAAAAAGTCAATTTAAATTATTGATAATCGAGATAAGTATTCGAAGGCTTTCATTTTGAGTATTTTGCAATTTTCATTCAGTTTGTTTTCATAAAATTTAAATTACATCACAAAAAGTTTTTTATATGATAAAACTAATTTTGATCATAAAAAAAAGGTTGCATAATTTTCATCTAAAATTTGCCATAATAAATTCACAGTTGCTATATGCAGCCTGCTGGTGATTAACAAGAAGCCCCCAACATAAAACTAGAAGTAAATAAATGACAATAAATAATAAAATGAAATAATGAAAAATTATATTTAATTATTGTTCATGGAACAATTGGAAAACTTATTATTAATTTTAAAACTTATTATTAATTCTCGTGGGCTATACAGAGGCATATAGTTTTGCAATAATATGTTACAGAACTATATTTTGCAAATTTATTCATTTTTCATCGCTTTCAAATTGTAGTTATCATTATGTTTAATGAAATTACTCATTTTTTCAAATGAGTTTTTGCATTTTTTCTCAAATTAACGATAGAATTGGCAGCTTCAATTTAAAAAAAAACTGAGACACGCAATACGAGAAAATTTTCACTCGAAAATTATTTTATAAAAAGTGAGCGAATAAGTAATGCATATGATATTAACTCATATACTAATAAATATTATATTAACTCACATTTTTCTCACTCGACCAGTAAAATAGGGTTTTAGAATGACCGCAGTCCAAAACGTATTCGCTTCACTTAAATTTGAATTAAATTTTCTTCATAATCACATCTAATAACCTGTTTTTACTTCCCCACTCTTAAAAAGAAGTTTACCAAAAGATGAAAGTACCGCACTAGTGGACTACACGCCATCTTTAAATTTTAAGTATATACAATTAATAATATGAGTTTCAACGCATTTTCAATCCGAAATCCTACCACTCAGAATTAAATTACTAGATATTAAGCAAAAAGAAAATTCTTCAACCATTTTTTTCCCCTTAAAAATTAAATTTTCGTAATTTAAATTTTTCTACCGCATATTTATTACTTATAAAGAAATTCTATAAAAAAATTTTTGAAAAAAATATTTTAATTAAGAAAAAATTCAAATAAAATAAGGTTTTTTTTTGGTATATAAAATAAAAATTCTGCTAATAAAGAAGAAACCAAATTAAATTAAAATTTTACTTGAGATTGCATATTCTATACCGTAAATCTCCTTGAAACTTACCTGTAACAAAAAAGAAAAATTTAAATTTAATAAAAAAATTTTTTTTAATAAAAATAAAAAAAATTTATGAGCAAAATATTTGAAATAAATAAAAAAAATTTGATTTTTTAAGTATACACATTAAGTATACCAAAAATCTGAATTTTAAGAATTTGAGGAGAGAAAAACCTAAAATAAATTAATTTAGTTAATTTCTCGAATTTAATCCAACAGATTCTTGGAATTTTTGATTTTCTTAATAAATTTTCACTTTCAATGGTACACTTAAAATAATTATTCTTAAAAGCAATAACAAATAAGTATTGCTCATATAAAACACCACCAACTTTATGACTGGATGATGATGCATGAGCTCAACTGGAAAATTCTTAATTATTTTATACCACAATAAACTTTCATAATAAAGCTCTCTATACATTAAAACAATTAAAATTTTTAACTTTGAACTTGAAAATTTTAATTACTGAATAATTACTATACATACTACACTCTTATAAGTACTTAAATATGTACGCAGCGACGGATCTACCATACATACAAAGTAATCATATGCAATGGGCGCCGTAAAACAGGGGCACAATTATTATGCGCAATGTATAATGTTTATTATATACTGTTCATTTATTTAAAAACGGAGGGCGCATTTTTTGGAAGCCGTGTTGGACGAACAAGTCAACGCCGGATCTGTATGTACGTATACACTTATGAGATCACAATTTAATGGTAAATTTGGAACAAATATATTTTAAATCCTTAATTTCATTGACAACGAAATTAACATTGATGAAAAATGATTTTCAATAAAAAAATGATAAGTTCAAAACTTTTTAAAATTTTCAAATAATTGAAGCATAAAAATTGTATGGCTTGATACTTTATTTAATTTATTATTTCCGAATTTGATGAAAAATTTTACAAAAAAAAAGACACTTGTATAATTTTCTTCTTTTAAAATAAAAAATCTACTCATTTATTATTTTTATTTAGTTTTAGTTTAACTTTATATTGCAATTTGTGTTAACGATTCGGCAATATGGGGTTTTTTATGGATATTATAACAATGTTAGTTGAATTTATTATAGGATTAGTATTTCCAAGTGAGTATACAAAAATTATACAAAAGTTAAAAATAATTCAGTAGTTTTACATTTTTGAAAATATTTTCTAAAATTTAATAGGCAGTGGTGATGATGAAGCAGATTCAGGAGAAAGTGCTGGCGGTGGTGGTGGCGGTGATACAGAAAGAATAGATCCTAGCACGAGTACAACAACAATCAATCCTTGAATTTGTTTTAGAACAAATTGAATTGTTGTGAAAAAAGTGACAATAATACATAATAAAAATTACATTTTAAAATTTTAAAATTGTATTTTTTAGAAATTGCAAATGTTTTCAATCAAAATTATATAAGATATTGAAAAGTTTCTTAATTAAAAAATAAGTTAATTAAAATAAAGTTAATATTAAGAATGAAATTAAATACTTTAACATTAATATTCAATAACTTTAACCACCAAGCTACTGAGCTTTTCGAAGAACTCCTGTGCCAAGAAGCCAAATTCATAATTTAGCCCTTACATATAGAAATATAATCTACCGATATCTTTGCAATTAAAGTTTTTAACTCTGGTTGTAATTTCAAACTCTGGTAATGAACAAATAATTTTTTTTAATGGAAATTTTAAAGCTCGGAAATCACTCTTGCATTATGGTCTGATTTTATATGTTTCCAATAATATGTAATGAACTTATTAACGTATTTTCTTAATATGTTTTATATGATTCCTGTTCGGCAATGAAATTAACTGACGAAATTTACAAGGAAATCTGATAGCCGAAAGAACCTAGATAGCCGAGATAACCTCTACTAAGAACCAAATTAACATTTTTCTAACTTTTTTACAATCACGTGTTCAAATGAGAATTTTCACAGTCCTATATGCAATAATTTCGTGAAAATAAGAAAATATATTTATTGATCGGTAAAGTACTAACAGCAAAATAATTTTTTTAATTTAAATACATAGCCTAAGTGTTCCAACGCTCTAAACCTAAGCCTAAGTGTTGACACGCTCTAAAGCCACATATTTGCAAAATTTTAAATATGATCTTTTCGATTTTTATGGCGTTCTTTCAGATTATTTTCAATAGAAATCTATAAAAAATGAAGTTACAACCTAGTCGTACTTTTATAAAGAATTTACCTTTCACATATTGTCAAAAGATGACATCTGTCATATTCGAAATATTTTTATTCTTATTTTTTGATTCAAATTTCTTAAATGCTGAATTTCTACAAATTTTTCTATTTTATTTTTAATTTTAACTGTTTTTGATTTTTAGAATTTAAATGGCCTAATACTTTCCTTTCTTTTACAGGCACTCATTTTCAATTTGCGAATTTAATTTTCGAAACCGGAAAATATTGTACATTGTGAAAATTAGAAAAGAAATTCACTAACTACTAAATATTGCTTATAATAATTCCAAATTTAGTTCTGAAAATATTATTCTATGGTCTGATATATTCTTACTAACACAATGATGTAAGTAAGCAATATTTTTCGTTGCTACGTACTAAACTAATTATTAAAACATATAAAATTCATCATCAATAATATTGATTTGTTTACCAATAAGTAGATTTAATATAATAGAAAAAAACTAATACTATAAATCCTTAATTATCGTAATTAAAAGATTATCACTTATTATTTTCCAATTCGAATTTTCTTCACAAATTCTATAAGAACGTGTACATAAAATTTTTATTAGGTATTAAAAAAAATACTAAGCAAAAAAACTTTATAAAGAAAAAACAATCGTAAACTAATTGCTTACACTTTTTATAATTTTTTACGACGTACAAAGTATAATTTGTTCTGAAACAAAGTCGTTTATAGGCAATAAGCATATTAGAACTTAAGATTATGATAATGGATGATATGTTCTTCATGAAGTTAGTAAATACCTCCCGACCTTACTAACAGGAATAATTCAATAATTTAATACGTAAGTAAGGCGAACGTTACGAAATAACTAAAACTTTAGTATAGCAATGTTAATATGTAAAATGTGTTAAGCCTTTATAAACGACACTTGATTAAGGAGTTTGTGATTCACAACACAAGAGTCTTTCAGTAATCTTTCAGTATACTTAATTCTTTGCAATGTAAAGCTGTTAGTCTCTTTTCTCTTGCACTCTTTGGTAAATAAATCATTAAAGGGTTGAAATTTGAACACAATTTTCCAAATTTTTTAATTTTTTTTCGGATTTAAAAAAAAAATTTTATAACGAAATAAAAGATAGAATTAAAAAATTTCCTTAGTACTTAATTAGTATGCAAATTTATTAAAAATCTGGAATAGATGGTTCAGTGATCTATAATGGAAAATTCAACAGAAAATATAATCTCATATCTCATTGCTTTTCTGAAATTTTAATTTAATATTAATAATTAATGTTTGAGTCATTCAGTGTTACAGTTTCGAATCTCTAAAATGTTATACGAGTCTATGTAGTTAATTTGCTTGCGTTGAACTGCAAAAATTTATATAAAAAGTATTAAATATAACAAAATTGCGCTTATTCAATCCAATACAGCTTGTTAAATTCGATTCCTATATCATAGACTTCTATTGAAACCTGAGGATCGCCTTTAGCCTCTGTTTGAAATAAAATAATTAATTTTGAGAATCATTGGATTCTAATTGAAATTATTCAGTACAAAAATTTCGGTGTAATACACCAATTAATTCCAGTTACTCAAAATTATTTATAATTTTACATCTTTTACCATAAAGTATAACAGTAACCTGCCAGACAGTATCAAAAACACAAAAAGAAAGCATTCATGAAACTCTTTTAACAACTCTTTACATATAAACCTCACAAAAAGGAACGTTAAATTTGTTTTCTGATTGGTTTTTTTAACACAACATCAAAGGGATTCTTTGATATGGTAGTACCGAATACATTCTTTTTTTTCATAAATTTCTAATGAGTAATAACCTAATTTAAGAGAAAATTTATTAAGTTTTTAATGCCTTTTTAACTTTTATATTAAACTTTAAACATTCCAAATTACAAAAATTACAGACGCAAAAGGAATAAGTTAACACCAGAATTGCAAATGTTTAATAAATACTAAATAAATTATAATCAACCAATAAATACGGGTTGTCACGGGGCGATATTACCATATAACTGTAAAATGTACATTAAATTTTTTTTTTGAAATACAAAAATAGTTTATTTTTTCATAAAATTTCTTATTCTCGGAACCCTATTCATCAAAGAATAGTAAAGAACAGGTAAATAAAGAGAGTGTCTGGATTGACAGATAAAGACAGCAATTTTACAGATGTGAAAGTTTAAGACTGCCGTTTGATAGATGAACACCGTTATTTAACATAATTAAGAAGATTTTAATTTGATTTATGAAGATAACAATTTAGTAGACGAAAAAAAATAATTTGACAGATGAAGGCTGCAATTTGACGAATGAAGAGTGCATTTTGACATACGAAGTAAAGATTTTCGTAAATATTTTTTTATTTTGCACTTAAAACGAACAGCCCACTAAATTTTTTTTCGTAATTAATGGTATTGTTTTTGTATTGTAAATTAGGTCAAAAATAGAAAAAGGCTTGCCTTAAAAAATTCAAATTTTATAAATTTTATACTAACACTTGATTTTTTGTTTGTAAAATTCGTGTAATATGAGAAATTTTGTACGCAAAATGACACCTTTTGTGTTTTTTTTTATGTTTTATTTTTTTCCTTACATAGACTTGTGTATTTTTCTGTTTAAATAAATATTTGATTTGAAAGATGTTGAGAGAGAAAAAAAAGGGATGATGTCATAAACCAGCTTTGATCCTTTTATATATATACAAATTTTACTTTTCAGTAGAGTAAAAGGACTTTTGATCTAAGTTAAATTGTACTAGTGGAATTTAAAGCAAGTGTATATAGATTGCTTTATATGCAATACGTATGAATGTGGGTGTATTTGTTAATTATTTATTTATTTATTTTAGGTTAGGAAGAAAAGCTTACATTAAAAAAAAGGCTTACTAAGGCCTCAGGAAGCTAATGATTTTTGTATACAAAGAAACCATATATAGAAAACAAGGAAATAAAATAGTTAAGTAAGTACATAAAAGTTTATCAGAATTCTATTACAATTAAACACTTGTATATCTTTATATTTAAATGTTTTAATGTAATAATACATGTTTATGTCTCAAAATTGTATGTTATACATGATATACATATATGAGGTTTAGTTATACACACGTAAGATTACTTACATTTTATGTGTTAATAAATTTTATTATCATACATTCATCATACTTTTATAATCGTTTTTTTAATTTTTTATATGTAAGTACGTATATATAGAATTATTTTACACATTAAAAAAAGAAAAATGAATGAATGTAAAATGAATGCTGGTTCCAGACATCTAATATTATGATAAATATTTTCTAAGTATATACTTATATTTAGTTACAAATTATATGGATATAATTTGTGTCTCACAAATAGATAAATGTTGACAGAAGATTGTATGATAGTGTAAGATGTATGGAAAGTTTTCTTTTATAAGCCCTTGTACGACGAGTACGATTTACAAATTTCACGAATGCTTGAAAGAATCTTAAAGATTTAAATTTTTTAACTCAAAGTAAATGGATTTTATTCTTTGATTTCAATTCAAATTTATCTTAAAACTTTCTGATTATCTATAAAATGAATGAGTTTTAATGATGAATTCTAGTAGGTGTTGTTATAATTTTTATTCGTTTACGATATTACTTAAAAAATTATCATAAATCATATTTTACTTTCAATTATACAAGTGAACTTGGTAAATTATTATATTAAATTATGTTTGAATTGTATAATTTTTTTTTTATTTTTGAGTCAATGTAATATCATAGGAGTCAAGTACAAACTGATTAAGAAACGGTAACTCCGTTCGAAGTAAAATGTGATTGATCGATGTTCAATAAGGTCAGAAGAAAAATATGTACTAAAGCAGTGCAAACACTACTCTAACAAACAATAATTAAGTTGAGAATGATTCATTTTATGGCAAACTGTACACTTTCAAAATAGTCAATATTTAATGAAAATTATTTTAATTATTAATTTTAAAATTGTATATTGTACTCATAAAATATAGTTATAGTAAATTTGTCAGATGGGGGAATAATAAAATAAATTATTTGTAATATTTTAGCAAGATGAATTTAGCGGAGCGTAAGAAATGCACTTCCTACCTATTATCGGAGATTTTTGCCATTTGTTTGAATTCCCATAAATTGAAATTAGTTTATACCTTATATAAAACGAATTCTCAGGACATCAATAAGACGTTATTATAGTGGACTCAATTTATTATACATACATGCTTACATGTATAAAGTTTCAATTGTGTAACTAGACTCGAAATTTTATTGATATCTAAAAGATTTCGATTTTGTCACTAATGAATTTTGGCTCCACATATTTTGATGTAGAGATTTTGAAGCTAATATATCTAGAACTAGAAGCTTAGCTCTACATGTAATCTGACATAAAAAATTTGTAAAATTCGATCCGTTTTACAAAAACATTTGATTGCACTTAGCCAAAACCGAACACACTGAATAAAGTGTTGCCGTTATGAAATTTAATTTCATTGTAATTAAAAACTTTTCATTATGTACGGAAAGAATTTTATTTACTTAATTGAAATTCCACTTTTTGTTTTGTAAACAATATTAGACCAATTCATTGAAATAATATTAATTCATTCATTACACTCCGAAAGCTTTTGTTCAATTAATTTACTATTGAACTCAAAGTTTTGATTGAGAACGAAAATAAAGTATGTGTAGTTTGTTCATAGAAACTTTTTTATCATATTTTTACCACCAATATAGAATTGGCTTTTCCAAAGGAATTATGTGGTTACTTTTCATACGAAAATATGTGTAATTTATGAAGAAACAATAAAGAATAAAAAAAAGCAATTTCAGTGGTATTAAAAAGTTTTTAGTCAGAAATAATAAAATGATTCAATTTTAACATTTCAAAGTATCGGAATATATTGTGTATAACAATCAGTTGGTTCAAAGAAAATTCATGAGAAATTATGCTATTTTCATAGCCACCATATGTAAAAATTTTATTATTGTTGTTTTTATTCTTTTTGAATTTTTTAAGAGTTTGTAAAATTTATTAAAAAAATTCTTATATCTAGATCAATTGGAAAAAAATCAGATAATTTTATTATACACATAAGTATATATATATATATATATACAAACTACCACATTGTTATGTAATATTTTTCATATTATGACTAAATACATAAATAATTCCGTTTCTTTATTTATAAAATTTTAAAGTTTGTGTAATATTAAAGTCATTTTCCATCAGTATTAATTTTTAGCACTTTTCCAAAAAAATTTTGAAAAAAAGTGCTTATTAGTTTCACTCTGTCCGTCCGTCCGTCCGTCCGTCCGTCCGTGTGTCTGTTTACAAAACTTCTACATTCTTAAAGATAGAAAGCTGAAATTTAATACGTACATAGGTCTTTACTAGAAACTTATTTTCGTAGAACAAAATTTTTACCTATCTCCCCCCCTCTAGAAGTTATACCCCCCCCAAAACCCTAAAAATGGCCTATTTTAACTATTTGTTGCAATGAAACCATAAGCATTTTTGAAATTTTTCAAACGCAGAAAGGCAGTGGCTTGCTTCCCCTACCGCGGTATACTATAGTTAAATTTTAGAAAAACAAAATGGCCGTTCAAATTTACCGTTATCTAAAGTCCTTTTTTTCCAAATTATTGATGTCGCTTTTCTTCTAGACTCCAGCATGTAGAAGCTTGAAATTTTAGGCGCTTTTAGACATTAACAAGTAGTTCATTTCGTTAGAATAAAATTTTTTTCCATCTCCACCCCCTCTCAAGTTATGGCCTCTTGAAATTTGTAAAATTTGAGTTTTTGACACCTTATATTTCCGAAACCGCAAGCATTTTCAAATTTCTATAAACACAAGAAGCTAAAGGTAAATTCCATGACATTAAAAAATATAATTATTTTTCTTAACTCACACAATTAACCCTTAAAATCCAGCATTATGTTAACCACACTTTATATTAATTTTTGCTTTATTTCAAAGACTGCTAGTATGCATCATTCTAAATATATGCAATCCTAGAAATAGTTTTGTATATGAATGAAAATAATTTTAATAGTGTGGTGGATATACATAGACTGTTTTTAAAAGCAGAATTTTCACTTGTTGAAGGGAAAAGTGCTGCAATACAAACCATTGGTTTGACCCAACTTTATTAAAATTGAACAGGATTGAAGCGTTTTATGCATCATATTTAAAATTGTTGCTATTGTAATCCCTGTGAAATTATTCTGTAAAAACGTAAAAAGTAGTATCTGGTTCAGATTGACTAGTATCGCAAACGGAATAAAAAAATAATTCCTAAATTTAAATTGTCAAAAATTTGTTATTTAAGTATGTACTTTCGTTATAAAATCATTTGGGTTATATACTTAGCGTTTTTAAAAAATTTACGATATCACTTCCACTTTTGTGATTCGCTTCTTAAAATAACCCCTATTATTTCATAATTATAAGCTTTTACAAAATCTAATTAGAAATCCCAAACTTTTATTTTTTCACTACAACCAACTATACATACTTATTTATAAATAATTTTAGTTCATGATATTTTTGACTTTTATACTAACTGTATACACATTTTAAATAAAATCTAAGAGATTTACAATGTAAATCGTAAAATACCTGTATAATTTACGATTTTACCTAAATAAATATACTATAAAAATATTAAAATTTGGATTAGGGTTAAATTTAAAATGTAAAGAATAGAAAAAGAAATAAAGATTCACCATAAACAATTATAGTGTATACTCGTATATGTATACTTAAATAAAATTACGGAAAAGTCGATGTACTATGATTTGACTTTTAAAGACACAAAACAAAAAGCAAAGAGTGATTTTACAAATATACTTATATACATACATTAATATGTATATATACATATATCTTTAATTACTTATACATTCAAAAAAAAAAAAAAAGAATTTCTCTAAAAAGAAACTAAGTGTACTTACTTAGGTATAAAAATAGAAAAATGCTAAATAAGGATCCGGTTCTTTTATTTTTTTTTTCACTCTTATTGCAAAAAAAATTTAAAATACTTGCACCGGTAACATATTTTCCAAAGGATAACAAACAAATTGTTGGTATTTAAGTTTTGTCTGTAATATGAATACGAAAAAAAAAGAAGATAACGATAAACTCCCTAATAAAATAAAAGTTAAAAAAGGGTTCCTTATGAAAATACACACACACATGCTACAAGTACACATAAAAAAAATTGGAATAAAACAGTAATTATCCTTAATTTAAATATTTACTAGCCTCAATTTGCATACATTTTTGTGATATTTTTTATCGTTTTTAACTTTTTCATGCTTTATTAAAAAATTTCTTTCTTGCGTACTAAAATCAGTGTGTATACTTAATGAGTACATATACGAAAATTTGGCTTTAGTTCGGTTGCTTTATCTAATCGCCTTTTTTTAAGGTATCTATCGGGCTCGTTCGCAAATTTTTTCCAATTTTAGATTAAAAATTTAAAGTCCTAAATACAGAGGAACTAAATAGTTTTTCACCACATTTAAATATAAGCCCCTAAAAATATGCAATATCAAAGGTTTTAATTTATTAAAAGCAATAATCGTTTTAATAATAATAAACCGAAAAATCTCTAAGTTTGTATCATTATTTGCTCTATTTCTTAAACATTTCTTATTTCAGAAATCAAGTAGATTCTTAAGTCTATTAAGTCTATTAAGTCTATTAAGTAAAGTCTATAGGAAGAGAAATCTAAGTTTCAATTAATTTAAGAATTCGAAAAAATGAAAAATCTGATTCAAATGGCAATATTTAAAAAGCGTGTCGTGCTCAAAATTAACATTGACTAATTAAAACATATTGAAATTCAAACACTTATTTAAAAATGAGATGAAAAAACTATCTTAAATAAGCATTCCTATATAATTATTGAATTATATGAGGAAATAAAAATATTTAGAATTTCAATTGTTTAAAATAAAATAAGTATTTTATAAGACACCATGGAATACAGCTTATTTAAGTGAGTACACTTTCTAACACTCTTAATGATTTTTAGAAATTTTATTATCTATATACCCTTCATCACACATTTATTTACTCTATCAGTTATATTGTACTTGGGGTTCATACACATTATACAAGTGTATATTTACATTCATACACAAAATTATAAGATTTGAAATAAAGAAATATAAAATTAATTAAAGTAAATCGTACGCAAGTCATACTCACATTAAAATAGAATTGGAAATGTATGAATATTGTCGTTCCTTATATATTCGAAACAAAAAAAAAAAATATGTCTAAGTACATAAAACAGAACTCACATCCCTTTTTTCTCTATTATACACAGAGATAGTAGTACGTTGACTGATGACAACAAGGACAATTTTTATGACTCTTTCACACAAAAAAAAAAAAAAGAGGAAAAAATGGAGAAAGAAATTTACGCAAAGTACCCAAAAGAGGGTGAAAAAGAAAATCACTCTTTAAAAAGCCGTCTTTTACTAGAAATGATGATCTCTTTTATATTACAGAAAATGTCAAGGAAGAAATGAAGAATAAATTGTTATGTATTAACATATGTATTAAATGTTCACATATGTAAATTCCATAGATAAATACATATGTATATGTGCATTATTAGTGCGCCTCCACCCTCAAAAAAAAATGACAAATATAAATTTATATGCAGATACACAATGAAATAAACCTACAACACATGTTCACTAATATCATTCAAAAGTATATACAGGAAAGAAAAATAAAATGAATACAGCAATATTAAATGTCATCGCAAGCATGCACACCCTAACCTTAAATTTGAAAAAAAAAAAGAAGAAAAAAAAATTATAAAACGAAGTTTTTAAGAGATTAGCAGTTTCAGTATCAATATAAGTATGTATAACAGAAGACTATACACACTTACATATGTATATGCGTTTGAATACACTTAGAGACAAAAAAAATTTACTAAAATTAAATGAAATAGAAATGTGGGTATAGGAAGCGTTCAGAGTTCAGTGAAGCGTTTCAAAGTTTAGAGAGTTTTATCAGTGTAGCTTAAATCACTTAACTTATTTAATAAAGTATGCATTGCAACCAAAGTATGCTGTTATCGTGTAGTAATTTTTATTATAACACTTTTTTATTCTTTGCCGTTTAAGTATCAAATAAGAAATTCAAAAATTGAAGATTTCAGTTGGTACTGAAACACATGTTACATTTTTGTGATTTAAAAAGTTGCAGACAAATGTTTTGCAAAGATTTATATCAACAACAAATCAAGCTCTATATTGTATAAAAACTTTGCTCTCCTGTATTAAAATTCTGTTATGCAGAAATAAAAACTAACAATATTAAATTCGAGTATTAAAGATTTGACATTTTATTTTCGATACGAAAATATCAAAGCCATCTATCGGAATAGATACACGTAACTACTCCGTAAAACTATCCTTTTATGTAATTTTGAAATACTATTTTATAAATTTTAAATAAAACATTAATTTCAAGCATTAAGGAACTTTAAACTGTATAGGAAGTATACATTCATAAAACATATAAAAACAAAATATTCTGACATTCAAAGTATACGATATTAGAGTTATCAAACTCTTGAAAAATTTAACTTAACTGAAAATTATAAGATTATTTTGTTAAACACAATTTTTATTTGATTTGGATCATTAAAATTTTTAACAGAAATTTTAGTCAGAGTTCAAATACCACTAGACAATGGTCAAAGAGGCAATTCAAAATCTGAGTCGAACCTTCAAAACAAAATCAAATATAAACTACATTTTTTATTTCCTTTACTGTTAAACTTAAAATATTCTTAAAACACAAATGATGATACCGTCATACACCAAGTGGTAGTACGTGTGATGTTTACTTTTATTAACGTTAAAATTGCGATTAAAAATATTTTTTTTCTTCTTTTATTACTTATACACAAAATAAAAAAAAAAAAAATCCTTCAAAAATAAAAATAAAATGAAATCCTATCACATTATTATTATTGTCCTCTTGTGTCTTTGTTTTAAATTTACATACACGCTCATTTAAGTATACGAATATATTCGCTTTCATATACATTAAGAATATTATACTTACATATGTACATACATATAAATATATTTTATAAATAAAATACGTACATTTTATAACAGGACGGCTTTAATGATTTTATTTCAAAAGGGTGATGAAATAGAAAAAAGGGAGAAAAAAATAGAAAATATGACAGAATAAAAGATAAAAATAGACAAAGACCGCACACTACTTATATAAATGAATTTTCATTCTATAAATACCATCTATACACGTACATATAATGACTAAGTGAATATATGTATATACATGTATGTATATGTTCATATTCTGCTCACCTATACAAATATTCAAATAATTGTCCATATTTATTAAAATGCCAAATTAATATACATAAATTATGTAAGAATGTATATAAATATGTAATGTACGATATTGTAAATATATTTACTTAGGCGAACGCCTATATATATAATGGGCATTAAATTTTCTTTGTTTATGGCGAAATTATTCTAGATGTTTGGAAAAACAAAAAATGAAAAAATATTTTTCTATTTTATAAAAACCATAAAAGGAAGAAAGTACAAAATAAAGTGAATAAATTAAATGATAAATACATATTTATACAAACATAGATACATAAATATAGTGGACGTAGAAAAATTCTAAACGTACAGTCATTGCCAAAAGAAATTAAACCCCAATTTTTAGTTCTTATTTACTCCACGATCCGCAAAACTTTTTCACAAAAGAGAATATTATTTTTCTCTAGACTTAATATACAGCTTCCCTTCCCTCCCGATAAACAATTTCTAAATGCTAATCAATAAAAAATTTTCTTTCAACATCAATCCACGTTGATTGTCAATGATTACTTAAAAATAGCATTCGAGTTCTAGATTTTTGCTTTAACTAACTAAATTTGCAGTTTATTAGACTTATTATATATTCAGCTTACAAAATATCACATTTCTACCGAAAAAAAATCCCTACTACAAAATTGAAAATTATTTCTGGAGGACTTCTCATACCGGAAAGTAATGTAATGCATGCGTATACATACACATCTATTTCAGCATTTAAGTATTATTATAAAATATTCATGCTATGCAGACCTACATATACAATAATAGATACTTTAATATTAAACTTAATAAATGTGGAATGAAATTTTTAAATTGCAAATATTTGAAAAGAAATATCCCAGAATATTGGAATATATTTCTTGAAAACTATACAATTTTAATATTCTATATTTGTACTAGTACAATATAACACTGAACACAACACAGACACATAGTGCGTTCGACAGTTTGTATTCGTTAAATATATATAATTGCACAATACATTCACGTAACCTAATATAGAAAAACATTTTGGCATATAAAAAAAATTTTTTTTTTTTTTGAAAAGCTATTAAATTTTGAACATTGGACAAAGAAAAAATAACAAAAGTATAAAATTGAATGGTATAAGAAACAACATTTTTTAACTTAACCATTAACTTTGCTCTAAATTTGTTTTCTTTCTTTTCTAAAGAATTTCTAACTTTTTATTGATTTTTGGAATTTTTTCTAAAGAAAAATGAAAACAACAAAGAAAACTTATTTATGAATTTATGAATTTCTAAAAAGTTCAGTTTTAAGCAAAAAATAAAACAAAAAAGAAAATCAAAAAAAATTTAAAACACTTCCTTAAATAAAAATTTTTTCTTTTGGTACTTTTTTCTCTTATTTTCGGCCATTTTTAATTTTGAAAATTGTTTTTGAAAGTACTGTGGCAGTCCATTTTTATTTAGAATCTCTTAGTTTTGATTTCTTTTAATGATTATAAAATTTAAAATTTTACTGGATAAATGCAAAATTGACTTAATTGACCTAATTATTGATAGTGCAGATGTGTTAACCTTGTGGGAATTTTCCGAAGCCGGCCATCCTTAAAATTGCAATCTGGAAAATTCCGAGTTTTAAATATTGTTTCACAAATAGTACATTTTTAAGTTAGCACCGCCGGATTTCTGTCACAAAAATGATTAATGTTATAAATCGAAATTTGATCAAAAGTGATGTTACCAAATTTTAATTTATTTTCAGAGAATTCACAATAATCACGGTATTTTGCAAAATTAGAGATTCTTAAATTAATTATTATTAAGCTGTCTGTGTTCTTGTAAAAAATAGTTTAAAGATGTTTTGATCGAAATACTATATATTAGAACAGAACAACATGACTGCGAACAATACAGGTGGAGCGTTTTCAGGAAGAAAATTTTAGAATTTGACAAATTTTTTTTTTGAAATAGTTTTCATGAAAATAAGATTGTAAGAATTTTTATGTAAATTGTTCTGCAATTGTGTGCTTTACATATTTTGCTTTAAATCATAATTAATTTCTCAATTTTCTCTCAATTCTATATGTAACGAAATAATTAAATAAAAATTGTAATATTAAGTATAACAAATGAAATGACCTAAATTACTTATGAGATGAGAGCAACATTTTTCGTTCTCACAAGAGTACATGCAGTTAAGAATTATTGCAAATTACTATCACATTAAAGGAATTTAAAATATATTATTGTGCACGAGGGGGTTAATATGTCCACACATTTATTACTTTTTACACATAACTTGCATGATATTGAAAAAACGGGATTCGGATTTACCGCTTAAATTAAATTTAGTAAAATTCACAGAATAACGACAACAAAAATCTTCTAAAAAATTTTTTTTTAACTTAAACGTTATCGTTAGCATCATGTGTAATTAACTAATCACCATCATTTTAAAAAATCGTCAAATTTCGACAAAACTATCGTAACATTTGATTGTGGGGGGAATTAAACTTGAACGTGGTAAATCAACAAAAATCATAGGTACCTCATGATAAAATTTTACCCAAAAAGGTGAATGCACTTATTCTGTTACTGTATACGGCAACTAAAGTGCACTATATTTTGACACTCCAATATAGAAAAAAAAATTTAGGTCTCACTTCTATTTTCATGGAATGTGATAATTTTATTTTTAGTTAAAAAAAAAAATTCTTAATTTTTTGTGTTGTTTTAAAAATTTTGAATATTTGTGTAAAAACTTTGCGGTCGGTCATAATTTTTTTGACTTTTTTACTTTTTTTTTTCCTATTTTCATATTTAATTTCATTTAATTTTTTTGGGTAGCCATAAAAATTTTGTGAACTCTGATCTAAATTTGTAACTTAAATTTCGCTTTGTTAAGTGTTAAGAGTTTTTGTAATGAAATGAAAAAAAAAAATGCATTTTCTTTATTTGCCTTCTCTTTCCGAATAACTTTACTCGTATACTTCATAAACATTAAAAAGAAAATAAACAAAAAAAAAAATATTTCCCATAAAAATTCCAAAATATTTTTAAATATTTTTGTAAAGAAAAAAATAATCATAAAAATGAAGAAAAATAATATGAAATTAATTAAATCAGATCTAAAACGTTTTATATTAGAGAAGAGGAGATAATTGGGGTATAAACATTGAGGAACCCTAAAAATTACTAAAATATTGTAAAAATAATTTAAAAAGAATTGCTCTGCTCTGTCGTTAGTGTTGAATACGAAATAGAATGTTTGATTATTATGCGACGGCTTAAATTATGGTAATAAAAATTATTATTTAACTGTGTATGGGAAACAACGAAAAACGAGAACAGACATAATTTAATAATATTTTATTGCGTGTCACACTAATGTGTAAAATACTTATAAGTATATAGGTATATAATACACATACTTACACATGTTAACATAATTTCAATTGAATTGTACAAATAATTTGCTTTATTAATAAACTCAAAATTAATTTTTATTGCACAAATTCAAAGGTCTAATTTCCGTCGTCTGGCAGCATTTTATTATTTCACTTATAAAATTAATCTTTAACTGTTTCTATACCTCAAACTTGAAATTTGAAATTTCATTCCAAATTTTTTAAAATGATTCATTTTCTTATATTCGGTTTAATAGTGGAAAAAATTGATCTTAACAAATTCTAAAATTTAATGTATTTCTTATTTAGTAACACGTAGGAAATAAGTAATTTCCTATATCTACATCTATCCTATGAATACGATAAAATTGAACTCCATTTGTATTAGTTTCAGATCCACTTTTTAGGAAATCGCAACTCAAAACAGATTGGGTAACTTCATAATAAAATGAAATACAGTAAAACCTATCAAATCTGAACTCTGAAAGAACCCTGAAAACTCATTATTACCGGAAAAAAACGCAAAGTTAAATTCAAGTAAGATTTAGAATTTTTCTTAAATTAACGAAACTTGTTTATTCCAGAAAATATGTCTAAAACTTCTGTCCCTTTCGATTTCGCCTCCGACAGGTTTTACTGTACATATAACAAAATAATACTAAAATTTATTAGGGTCAAAAATCGAGTTACTTAAAAATTGTGGTTCGTGTCTTTAATAAGAATTTGTAAGTAGTTAATATTCTATTAGTTTTAGAAGCGCAGTGGCAATTAAATTACAGAACAAAACAGCCCGTATAAGGTCATATTATTAAAAAGCGCTTACCTAGTTTAACTCGTTACAATCTTAACTTTATGCAACCAGTTATGTGGAATATTAAAATAAAAAGAAAATTAAAATATATAAATAAAAAGAATATTAAAATTAAAAATTTTGGTTCATTGAAATAAGCGTGCTTTACTCAAAGTTTTTTTTAATCATATTATGTTTGACATTTAGAAAAACTCAAAATAGTTCCATTGTGCTTAAGAGCATAAATTTAAATTTGAGTTTTGATTCGAACCATTCATTTCAGAATCCGTATTTAATTTGAAATAAATATGTTTTATAAACTTTCTTCATTAAAGTTTGCTAGTTTCGTTAAAAAAATGTAACTTTTATGAAGCTTATTTCAATAAAATATGATAATAATTTTGCTATACACACATTCACAATATATGTAATAAGCATTCTAAATAATAAGTATTAGCATGCATCACAAAACATTGAATTAATCAAACCATTAATTAAAATATTTTCCATAATATTTAATTTTATAAAATTTCCTATTATTTATATTAAATTTAGTATAGTTTAGTTTTTAATATAGTTTCCAAAAATTATCATCATTTCAGCCAGTCAGTGTTTTAGATTTGAAAAAAATTTGTCTAAATCATCCTTTTTCATCTTAAGTTAATGTTATAAAATTAGTAGAAGTTTACTTCTTGATATACTCTGTAAAAAGAAAATTAAATAAGAATTTTTACTAACTTAGATTTAGAAGAATTTAAAATAAGATTTATAATAGTAATAATCAAATTATTTAATTAATTAAAATATTTCAGTGAGACAGTATAAATTAAGAAGTTCTAAATTTTTAATAGAAAATCAAAATAAATAATAATAATTTTTATAGCTTGAAACAGTTAAATTAAGTGAATGACAAAGATTTTGTTGAATATTTAGGAAATTTTTTCAAAAACTAAGGGTCACATACATACCCTTCTCATTTAAGTAACACAAAAACTAAATTAAATATAAACGTTATTTGATATAGAGTAACAAAAAACTTTTTAATAATTTAAATGGTATATGTAATTGGAGTTGTTAAATAATTACACATATAAGTTTTAAAAATATTTCCAAATACAAAGAGATTATTGAGAACCCTTCTGAAATTTTATAATATCAATTTGTATAAAAAGCAAAATTTAAACAAACCAATTAAATATTAAAAAAAATTACAATGTTTAAAAGGTTTCGAGAACAATGGTATATGCGTATATGTGCCACCTTCAGTTATTCAAGTATTTTACATCAACATTCGACCATGAAATAGAATTATATAAGTACAATGACTGCCTGCCTAACTATAAAAGAAAGAATAAAATTTTAAATGGAACATAAACGCTCCATTTGAGACCATTTGAATAAATGAAAATCAATACAGGAACTAGCATTTTATTGTTTTACAGAAAAAAAAAAACAAAAAAAAAAACAAAATGTTAAATGTATAAGAATATTTATGCGGGAAATAAAAACTATTACTGATTTCAAATGTATATACACACACAATATATGTACATACCGTAGCCAAATGCAAGTAATAGGAAAAATAATTTTATTCGAAAAGGGTGTACAAATATAAGAAATTCATTCTTCCGCAATGAAACCTCATGCAAGCAGGCGACTAGATTTCATTAAAAAATTATTTAATGTGGAAAATTAGGATTCTTTTTTAGTAACAAAATTTAGTATTTTATGCCTATATGAGTATATAAATGTAGGAAGGTAATGACTTTAAGAAAGCACTGTATTATAGAAAATATCAAAATATTCTCTTAATTGTTGTACATAGCTTGAACTCTACAAAAATGAATTGTTGGAATTTAACACAGAACTAAAACCTAAGTAAAAAATAACTAAAAATTTCGGATTTCTGCGATAAAAATTGGACTTAGACACAGGTTTACTTAGAAATTGAACATTTAAATTTAGCTTATTTTATGACCTTTGTTTGACATTAAAAATTTTATGTAAAAAACTTGAATAAATGGGAGAACGAAACTAGTACTGGTATTAGACAAATAATAAATAAAATTAACCGGTGATAAAATTTTTATATTACAAAAATCAAAATCAGCGCAGCAGAGGCATTCACCATTTTAGAAACGTTAATAAATTTGCATTACGTTACAAACAAGACCCGTTAAATAAAGCAAATTTTTCGAATAAATCTTTTAAGCAAATTATTAGTATAGTTTATGTTATTTTATTTTGTTACAATTTAAAAGTACTGTTAAAAAAGGTAAATGCTATACCTACATCTGTACTACTCCTAATATAGAAAAGTAGCAATATATGTATGTAAGAAAATTGTACATAATTTCAATTTTAATTTCTTTAATACTGACATAAGTACGTATAGTCATTTTTTTAGTTTTTTTGTTTTATCGTTTAAAACACATTTTCATGTCATGTAATAGACAATTTCACTATCGTTTATTAAAGTGAAAAATTCGACGCATGTCTACGAAAAAAAAAACAACAAAATAAGAAACCATTAAAATATTTGAAATCAATTTTGATAACCATTCACGCGTTACACAAGTCCAAAAAATAAAACAAAATCCACTTTCCAATTCCAATCACGTGTATAAATTTTAAAAACTCAAGGGGCTTTTGTTCTTCTTTTGTTTCTTTAATTTTATTATAGCTTTGTCCATTTTTTGTTTTTTCGCTAATTCAATTTATCATGCAATTAATTGTTTTTTTTTAGCTTGCTTTCTTTTTTCATGTCATGATAGCGTGATTATATCAATCACAATCTTATCAAATCGTTAAAACCCTTTATATATTTGTATATAAAAATTTACTACAATGATCAAAAATTTATAAATGGCGACTAATTTATTGACGCATTAAAACAAATAAGTAAACAGAGTATAGAATTGCAATTAGAATTCGAAATTCTACAATAGCAATTTTATTTTTAAGAAAAAACAACTTGAAAATTCAAAGGGGTCTGCAGTCATAATAAGCTAAAAATACATACAGTATTTTTTTTTATTTTTATCGCAACTCATACATAGTAGTGAATTAATTGAAAATTAAAGGTATTCCTGAAAGAAAAGAAAATCCTGACTTCCGAGAGTTTCAAACATTTCAAATATTTATTTATACCAGTCTTTTAAGTCGTGCCAGAGAAAGTTTCAAGGTCTCCATTTTAATCATGCGCATTGATTTTCATTTTCATTATGGTTTACTTTGAAATTTTTTTTGCAACTATGTTTAACTCAAAATAAATTTTTTTGAGTGATCGTACTGCTTTTTTCCAATTTAAAAGACCATTATTTTGGCATAAAAGTTTGAGTTTATTAAATTTTATTCTGACTTCATAGTTATCTAAAAACGCTCTAGATTTATGTCACATAAAAATGTTGTTCCTCAAAAATCGGAAAATGTTTTCCTTAAAACCAGAAAAAATTGTTCAAATTTCATAAACTTGATTTATCTTTAGTAATATTCCCTTTTCCTCAGGGATAAATAGTTAAATAAAATTTTTACTGAAATTATTTGTTAACTTGAATTCGTTTTTTTGCAAGTTTGATGTCTAAATTTTAAATTCTAAATGCTTATAGTTACATATGTAAACAAACTACAAACAAATATATTGGTTTCAACAAATACATATGAAATGTTCAGTTGGAATTTGAACTATTTTTGCAAGTTTGATGTCTAAATTTTAAATTCTAAATGCTTGTAGTTACATATGTAAACAAACTACAAACAAATATATTGGTTTCAACATATACATATAAAATGTTCAGTTGGAATTTGAACTAGATATGGTAAGTCCACACTTCAAATAATTTCAATAATTTTCGAAATGATTAAAATTGCTTATAGCCCTAATTAATTGAGATTTAATTTATCCAAAATATATTTGAGCAAATAAAATTTAATATTGACTGATTGTGGTTTTTGCCATATAAAGTGTGCCATTTGTAATTTTGAGATAAGCGTGCGAAAATTAAAACTGCAAAAGAGAAAAATCAATTTAAGTACTACAATTATTTTAGATTAAAAAATAAACATAATTAACTCTTTGTAATAAGGTTGATTTTCTAAGCACATTTCCTTCGAAATCTTGATTTTCTTTTCTAATTATTCACATTACAATTCTTAATTTAGGTAACTTGCTAGAATTTTCAAATATTTGAAATATTTTTGAAAAAATTATTTTAATTTCTAGTTGAAATAATTTTAGTGATAGACCAAAAATGAAGCTTACTTAAATAAAAACAAAAATACTATCCCATAATTTAATTATGGTATTGTAGTTCTGCAGATTTAGCGTTAATTTAAAAAGCAGTGCATTGCTAGTTCGAGTTCAACTGAAATTACTGTATTAATGGATATAAATGGATAAACAGACATACTAACTCAAGTTTAAAACCTTCCGCAAATTTACGAATAAACAAGAAATATGACATTTAAGTATTTAAGGAAAAATATTTTGTAATATTCTGCTTTTGTAGCACTTACATTCAAATTGTTTAACAAATAACTACATACTTATATACGACAGTTGTTATACCAAAGAAATAAAATTAAATTTGTTAGATAATTTCAGATCATTAACTCTTTAGTGAAATGTTACATACTTACTTACACACATAATATGACATAAAAAATAATTTTGTGGAATTTATGTAAGTAGCAATTTTTATAATTTGAAATTTTTCTTCCTCTAAATATAATAGGTAATAAATATATACACAACTTATATAATTAGAGAATAGTGAAAGAAAACAAAAGAATAAAAAAGAATTATTTTATTTCTCTAATAAAAATTTATATGAGCGATGGTCATCAAAAAAATTATCACTTCAATTACAAAAAGTATATAATAAAAAAGTTGTTAAATGACGTAAGTAATAGATAATTGGTTACTATTTTGTATTTAATGTTGAAGAACGCAGTTAATAGGGAGATCTGTACAATTACTTAGTTAATATCATGCAGTTTCTGTAAGGTCATGGATGTTTTTCTATACATATCTGAACCATAAAATAACTGAATACTTAACGAAAAATATGGAATTGAACTTGAAATATTATGGGGCAGAAAAAAATCTATTGTTATTTTAAAAGCAAAGTAAAATAATAATTTTCAAATAGTATAAATTTTAACCCATTTGGAAGTAATGATACCTATAGGAGAGGGGAGTAATATCATGTCATTGAACACACACATTAACATTTTTTCAACTAGCGAGCCTAGTTTCAGGTGAAGAAAGTAATTTGACAAAATGGCGAAAACAATTTGACAATTGGTGTCATTCATTTTGATGTCGATTAGAATGTCAGTTGAAGTAAATAGTTTTGTTTTTTATGTGTGGGACTAAAAATTTGAATTTATTTTTGTTTATTTAAAATTTGTAATATTTTTTATAAATATTTCTCAAAACACAAAGAGCTTACTCGTATTTATAGTTTATCAGTTGATATTTTTTCACAAAATAAACCGTACGTCTTTGAGTTGCCATATGGAAATCCTGAACAGGTAAGCAGGTAAACATATATGTAATTAAAGCTTATAACTATATAAAAGATTATTTATTCAAAAAACTCTTAAAAACTTCATCCTTTATATATGTATTAGAATAATAAGATTACAGAATGTTTGAAATTGTAGGACTGAGAAACTTCTGGAATCGAATCTCCGTCAGCAAACGAAAATCAACCAGTGTTCGTCTTTCTCAACTCCGATTTATAGCTTTTATTTATTTATTTTTTTTTTGAGAACTCTGCTCTCTTCCTCAAGTTGTACTAAGTTTCCTCTATCTATCCACATTGATATCGTAAAATGTCCTACTAAATAAAGAGCACATGATTTTCTAATTAATTCAATAATTTCCATTTTCAGAGTAACCATGTCTTTTTTTTTACTTAAGACACTCAAAAAAGTTAATACAGAGCGATCTTATGGTCTGATAGGTAATGTGACATGATATTTAGAATATATTATCTTATACAGTTAACAAATTACATAGTTATATACGTTATAGTTGTATTCAAAGCACGGATGATTGCTAAAATGTTTCGTGACAATAACAAATTTTGTTCTCTTATTTAATACATAAATATTTTAACACGAGCATAATTTTTTTTTAATATAAAAAGAAAAGCACAATCCCAAGTTATCTCTTCTTTCTCTAACAAGAAAAAAAAATATACAAAATAAATTTTCAAATGTTTTTTCTTAAGTTTATATACGAAAAGGTCATTTAAAAAAAATTCAAAGTATACGTGTACGTCTCAATGAAAGGGCTTAGTTAAGTATTAGAAATTAGTTTGTAAAATGAAAATTTTTTTTTGCTTTTTCCTAAAAAAAAAATTTTTTTTTCATTTCAATTATTTTTAAACATATATAAAATAAAATAAGTATAGGTGTACCTACATAATTTGTACGTGACTTTTATTAATCCAAAAATATTTTTCCATTATTATCTGCTATAAAATATCATGATTAATTTATCACAGACTAAGCAAAAATAATTTTAAATTAAAATTCCAGTAGGAAAAAAGAAAAATTGTTTGCAATTTTTTCATTTTTTTTTTTGTTTTTTTTTGTTATTGGTAAACTTGAATTTTCATTTGTACAAAAACTTACTTGTATACTTGTATACAGTGCTCACATCATCATAACACAATGAACTCTTATACCTTATATTTTAATATTTTGCTTTCATAACAATTTCAATTTTTCCAAATCACATCAACAAATTGATGTTACGTTGACTCTTTTTTCTTTTTAACGCTATTAAACTTGAAGCCTTTCATGTTAGCATGGATTTCGTGTGTTTTATATATTCGTGTGTTTTATAAAGTATGAGCAAAAATATTTTCTATATTTATGTAGAATTTATTGCAGGGGCCGACAATCATTTGTAAAATAAACTTTGTTAAATT
The DNA here is from genome assembly GCF_029603195.1 of Condylostylus longicornis. Taxonomy (NCBI): domain Eukaryota; kingdom Metazoa; phylum Arthropoda; class Insecta; order Diptera; family Dolichopodidae; genus Condylostylus; species Condylostylus longicornis. Next base: position 2,712,485 of record NW_026578116.1, read on the forward strand.
TTGTTAAAATTAACTTACACAAAGCACAAAGAAGAGAATAGAGAAGGAGAGACGTATTGATCCGAAAGTGACAAAAGATGTTAAAGGGATAAATAAACCGCTTATCCTAAAATTCCTAAAAAACCGAAAAAAAAACTTACATAGCTGGATTTCTGTTTCCAAGCAACAGAAGCTTATCATTTCTTTTGTTTTAAATTATTACTTGACAAGCTTGCGTTGCATAAAATTAAATGAGGTTTCATAAAATTTACAACAATTTAACCCATTTTTTCCTCATGTACAAAATTCTGGTACATACTAGTTTTAGGGTAATATTAAACAAAATGAAGCCAAATTTGGTTGTGTCATTTTCGATATAAGTACCGCGAAAGATAAGGTTTAAGGATTAGCCAACAATTTTTTTTCCTGTTTTCAATAGATGCATGTGAGTATTCATTCTTTGCATTTTAAATTTCATTATTACTCACTTTTTAAAATTTTCAAAAATTTCATTTTTACTCACTTTTTATTCACTTTCAAATCAGATATTTCAGTATTTTCTAATGGATATTTTAATTTTCCAATAAAATTGCTAATTTTTGGATTTGGATTTTTGCATTTTTTCTCAAATTGTCGAATAAACCTTCAAAAACAAAATAAATCAACTTTGTGAGCATTTTAGAAAACGGGATACGCAATACGGAACAATTACTCTCACTTGAAAATTACATTATACAAGTATATGATAGTTACTCACTTTCTTGTCACTTCCCGAGTAAAATAGCGAAATAGACGGTTAATCCCTTAATATATTTTTCGAATTTTCATGATTACAACAATAGAGGCAACTACCGACACCTACAGTAATTTTAAAAACTAAAAAATTCAGTTTTAATAAAATGTGCCAAAATTTTTGTATTAAATTTTTGCTTTCTTCTTTTTTTTTCATTTCTTCTTAATAATTAAATACGAGTATTATTCCTGGCATAATTTGCACAAAAAAAAAATTTTTTTTTTTCAAATATAATTATTTAAAGCATTAAATTATAGTTAGGCACGTATTTCATTTGAATGAAAGCATAATTTTCATGTTTCATTACAGAGAAAAATAACAAAAAAAAAAAAATTGTCCAAAAGTACTTATACATTTTAGCAATTTAAAATAAAAAAAAAAGAAATAAGAAAAACTGGAAAGCCAAAAAGCTAAATGAAAAATCTTTTAATTTTTTTTTTTTCCTTTTTTACTTTTAATATTAACTTTTTACATAAATATTCACACACTTACATGTATGTATATTTAAAAATAAATTCACTAAAGTCATTAAAATTTTCAATTTAAAAGTGAAAGTTTAAAAAAAAAAAAACAAAAAAACACAAAAATTAAATATTTTTCTCTCCTTCGTGGCAAACTATCCATGAACTCAAAAAACATACCTCCTTACAAACATATCAGTGGAGGGTAGACAGCAAAATTTTCTTTTTCAATGTGCACAGTGCATACACGATACGAAAAACTCATAAAATTTTTTTATGTGTATAACAGTTAACCACTAAAAGAAAAACAGTTAATGAGTAAAAGAAAAAGGAAAATTTTAATTTTTCTTTCTCTCTCTCTCTCTGTCTCTCATCTCATTTTTAAACTTTAACTTTTTAGTTTTGAAAACCAAAAAAGCCGCAAATATAAATCAAAACAAGAAATAAACACTCTCTTAAGTGTTATACTTTGTATTTCGTTTTTTCAAATTCAAAACATTAATTACAATATTTTTAATTTAATACCCTGATGTGTGCTATGCCATGCCAGTTTATGTGTAAAAGAAATGAATAAAACTGAACTTTTTTTTGTAATGATCTCAAAGCAAAAATTTTAATGTTTTTGAAATTAAAGTGTAATTTTCGACGACACAAAAGAAAAGCAAAAAAAAAAAAAGGAAAAACTCGTTAACATTTTTTTAACAAATATAACAGATACAAACAATGAAGACAATAACAGTAACTAACAATGATGTTAATATTATAGATTAAGAAGAGACACCTTTTTTTTTTGTTCATACCGGTGTGAGATTGAAATTATCATTTAAGTAAGGTGAAAACAAAAAGAAAAAAAAAACAAAAGCTTTTTACAGGTTGATTACAAGTAAATTAATTCATATTCATTAAGAAAAAAAATGAAACAAAAAAAGGTAATAAAATTTGACATTTATAACTTTTGTGACTCCGACATTATACGTATAATTTAAAAAATCATAATTTGAAGTGAAATGGCGTATTTAAGAATGCTTTTATGAATAAATGAAACTATGAATTTCCAAAAAAATATTGTGTTTTGTGGTAAATGATCTATTGTGTTCATTGTTGCAATTTTGGTTGAATTTTGTGGGAGAAAAAATCACCAATTTCAACTCAATTGAGTAAATTACAGAGTAAAGGTGATGCCATAAATTTAAAACATTTTAATAACAATAGTTATTCCATTAAAGTTCCCAGGCATATCCTATACGTGTCTATATACATATTTATTCACTTATATACATAGTTGCTTTCAAAACGATCCCTTTTTAAACACCCATTTGGACGAGAAGATCATATTAAAACGGTCATGAAAAGTATATGATCGTAAGAGAGAGGTAGTCCAGCTGACATTATGAACGACAAATTATTTTGTGCAGGCTCCAGTAAGGAAGCTTCTGCCTAAGACACTGCTAATTCTAGTTATAACGTGTGGCTGCGAAGTTTTTGATAAGCTTAATTTTGCTACTGTAAGGAAATCTACTGTTGCTTTCAATAGAATATTTTTGGTCATGAGTCGAAATTTGTGCCATTTGTGTTGGAATATGATATTTTTACGTATCAAGTAATAGAAGTCGCTAAAAAAACTTATTTGTTTGGAAACGTCAAATTTTGCCAGTTTTACCCAAGTACTTGCTTGATTTTTTCAAGAAATCATTTTTTAAATATACAAGCCTACTTTTCTTCCATTTTATTCATCTATTTAACTCTTTTCTAATTTCTATTACAGAATTAGGTTGGCGTCGACTTCGATGGCCTGTAAGCACTACGTTTGATTGTATGTTGTTAAAACACCCATTTGAAAATGGAAACAGCTAGAGGGCAATATAATCTTGCAACTTGGTAAACATACTTGTTTTACAACACGCAAATCAATATTACAATAAAGCAAGATCGGCTACTTGGAAGCTAAATTGCAACAAATATATAGCTCAAAAGATCTCGGAAAGCTACATAACTTTTGTTAGCAGACCTTTTTTTAAGATTTATTCTTTTTGAGTTTTGAATCACCGATTCTAAAAAATCTTTTAGAAAATCTTTAAAAAAATGCAGGATCTCCTATAAGTTCCTAGAAATTTTGTTCGACCAGTTCCATGGTACTTCAGTTTCTGAACTAAAAAAATTGAATGTGTTTTTCCATTTTTAACAGTTAAGTTATATAAAATTTTAATAACTTTCACAGCAAAAGCGTGCCTCTGCACATATTCAATTTTCATATATCGTCGGTGTTATGGAAGAGTGACGAGACTGCTTCTTTTGTGTTTCGAGAAAAACGCATTTGAAAATATACACAATACTATCAATTTACGTTAGAGTTACATGAGTTTTTTATACAGATAGTATAGAAGATTCTGAATCTGGATTTTCTGTACATATATAAGTCAAAACTGTCAAGAAACAGTTTCGTGGCTCTTCCATAATATTGACGATATGTAAAAAAAAATACATTGTTGAAATTTACCCAAATGCATTGTTGCAAAATTTCAAACTGTTATTTTAAAAAATTTGCTGGCCTTTACAACTAGAAAACAGGACGTTTGAAGCTTATATATTTAAACAAATTTTTAATGGAAACTTATTCTTCATATATTTCGCATAGCGCAAAGGAATTGCAAAATATGGAAATAAAACCTGGCCTAATAACTTAGAACTCGGAATTTAAAATTTTTCGTTAATTTAAGTGTTACCTTCTTGTTACAATCATTAATTACTAAAATCGAAATTTTAATAAATAATTTCTCCATAAACAATTCTCCTTTACTATTTTACTAACACAAAACCAATTTGCTTAGACCGAAATATAAAATTATATTTTCACCTCTGCTATAAAAGAAGTATATGTACATAAATTGCACACATATCTGAAATTTTGAATATATGTACATAGCCGACAAAGCTATAACTTAAAAATTTCAAACTTAAAAATCAATGCACAATTTATGAAAATCACTTTAAAATTTTTTGTAAATTTTAAAATTATTTTCATTTCATTTTTATTTAAACTTTTAAATAAAATTCTTACAATCTACGTGCATTTAATGGGAATAAAATATGTACATATTATGTCCATACTTAAGGATTTAATATTATTGTCGCTATTAAGACCATATAAATTTTTTACTGAGATCATGTTTATACATGTTTTTATTTATGCACATTATTATATCAGATTCCATTCACCAGAAACATTTTCTACAATCTTTTCTACTTGTTCTTTCTTGTTTAATTTTGATACCTCTATTTTATATCAGCCTACACACAGTCGCAATGCAACAAGGCAAACCAGAACAAAAACATATATTTTACTCGTTTGATATACATATACACACATTGGTTTGCACATGTATTCACAAAAAAAAAATGCATACATAAAATCTATATAAAATATTGCATTCACTCGTTTTATGTTGAATACAGGAGAACTCCGAAAAAAATAATGATATTTTGAAAATTGACTTAAAATTTAAAAAACCTTCTTCGACCATTTTTAATGGAATATTCTTATACGTATATGTCAATAATTATTTTATATAAATAAAAGTTGAGCACCATTCATATTACTTATGTTAAAATATTTAATCGAATCTGCGACGTTGGTTTCATAGATGGGAAATTAAGCTAAGATAAAAAAAATTTCAATTGCCTAAGTCGGGATTTAATTCGAGTCCAAAAATTAAAAATTTATGTATATAATTAAAAGGTAAGAGCCGTAATTGAGAACATAATTTTAAACTTAAAAAAAAAATGGAGTCAAGTTCGGAGTCAACAGATTATAAAACCGACTTTGAATTACCAAAGTCGGTTTATAATCTGCATTACTTTTATTGCATACCCTTTAATAGTACGCTTAGAAAATCTTGTTATACACATTTTAAATAAATTGATAGCTTATAGTACAAAAGTATACTTAATTCTTGAAAATATAGCGAACCTTTACTGTTTTTGCACGAGCGAACAATTCTGTATTTGCAAATACAAAAATTTATCTTGATATTTTTTTTGTATGTTTTTTTTCTCATTCTGTGTATGGGTTTATCTGCACATGGCATTTAATGAAAATAAAAAAATTTAAAAATCTAAGAAGAAAAGAATTTCGCAATGAACTTTTATAATAAATCAGGCTAAAATTTTTGAATATGAACAAGAAAAAAAAAGTGGTATAACTGGGGGGATCAAAAAAAAAATATATCGTACTTTTACTTATAGAAATGAATCAGAATTATTCCGAATCCTAACAGTACATAAAAAAAATCCTTTCATTTTAATTGAGAAAAACTTTTGACATTCAAAAAGAATTTTTTTTTTACAAAAAAAGTAAAATTTTAGCCAAAAAATTCATGATATTTTTTTTCTTTTTTTTTTTCTTCGAATATTAAAGGATTCATGACTCACGTACCAAATACCAAAAAGTAAATCGAATGTCAAATGCATATATAAAATGCGCTCTTATCCCTGCATCTTATTGCAACGAGTTCTTTTTTTATTTTTGGTTTCCAAAAATACCGTGGGAAGGGATGAGGGGAGATAAATGGCATTGATACGAGTGAATTGTTGTCATTTCTTATGCATATTTTTAGAATATTTTAAGATGCTTAATATATCTTTTTTTATTTTTCGGAAAAAAAAAATGGTGATTTCATGGTGCAGCACTTAATGTACTTATGTACGTGCAAAAAAAAAATTGCTTCCATAGAAGAAATCCAATATTGTTTTCACTTTTGTAATTAATGAACCAGAATTTTTTTTTCGTTTTTAGAATTCTGTAAATTAATCTTGTAATCGGAATCTTTTAGAGTGAAATTTAAGTTCATGTTTTTTTTTGCATTTATAAGGTTTTTTTTGTTTTTGTTGATAAAGTCATAAAATGTCATAATGCACTTTCAGCTGCGTTATATTTTAATACTACGTTTTTATTTTTCAATAACTACTTACAATAATAAATTAATATTGAATAGAAATCTTATCGTTTCAACTCACCTGGAAAGAAAAAAGAAAATTATTTTTGTTAGAATGTTTTAAAATTTTGTAACAAAAAAATTATTTTTTACAAAATAATGTATTTATAATTCAAATCTTCAATATACATAGCTACATGTTTGTGATATAGTTTTCCTATTTATGAGAAAATTATATGAAATTTCGGCCTGAATTGACCACTAAGGTCACATTACATCTATATTACTTAAATATTAAAGAAATATTGCCTTTATACCATGTTGTTTCTCTCAGAAGAGAATTGACAATAAATTATTTCAAATACTGTAAAATTTTTCAAAACCGAACTCTTTGAAAACCTATAACTGCTGCAAAAGTACTTAAGAAAAAATGTGAAATGCAAACACCGTAAAAATTTTGACGAAAATTTACAATAATTTAAGGAATTCTGAGCATTTTGCTACAACGCGTAAAAGTACGAAGGTCGGAAAACTTACGAAATTTTCACCTCCTCGGTTCTTTAAAAATGATTATATGAACGAATTTAAAATAATGAAATGAAAGCATTTTTGTTAATTAAATTTTGAATTTACCAACTATATATATTTATTAATAAAAAGTCAATTTTAGTGTTCAACATAAAATTAAAACACGACATTTAATAAATTTTAATTAATAGGCGGTGATTTCTCCATTTAAACCATAATATTAGAATTTTCATTAATGCTGTATATGTGCACATGCTTTTATTAAATTACACAATTAAAAATAATCTCAAAATTATTGCAATTAGATACTTACATTTTTAATTCGCCTAATCTAATTTTACTTTTTTTTTTCCTATAATTATTTTTAATATAAAAACTTGTTTTATTTAATTTTATTCATGACTTTCATGGTTCATAGAAGAAAACTCAATGAAAATGAAAATTTTCAAAGCAATTTTTTTATTTTTCTTATTTTTTTTTATAAAATAAAATTCATTTTCATTTATTTTACTTTTTTTCTTATATAGTTTTTAATTGATATACTCGTAGTAAATGAGTCATACCGCAATATGAGCAGAGGTAAATTTGCATATTAGTATGATTGCGTTACACTTACATGTACTGATGTATTGATAATTTTATGAAAAATATTAAATTTGAGTATATTAAGTAAAAATAATTTAATTAAAGTTATCGATTACTCATTTTGTTCTTTTACTGTCACTAATATTTTATACTGCTGTGTATATTTTAATTATTAAAATGACCATAAATACATGAATTTTTCTATAAAGCAAATCATTAGATTGTGATATTAATTCTAATTTAATTCATTATTACTTATTATATAAATTATTATTTGTATAACAATAAAATTTAACAATTTTTCAATAATAATATTTGGTTTTCATAAATTTTCCAAAGATTTGGTAAGCATAATAATTTTAATTTTTGGTTAATTAAATTAAATTTTTAATCACTTAAACTCTTGATGTATTAAACATATAACAATTTAAACAATTCAGTTTTAAATACATTAGTATATAAATTGTATAGATTCAGATAAAAGAATGCAGAATAAACGAAACTGAAGATGTAAAATTTGAATGACTTTAACAATGATTTGTAGCTGTTCTGTAATAAAACATTTTATAAATTTGATTTGATATAGTTTCTATTGTAGCCAGGATTCGGTATAAAATTTGTCGCTAAATGGATCTTAAACGGAATCTCATATATAGTTTTGGAGCTGTAATAGAATATTCAACCTGTTAGATGCTTTATTGTTAATTTGGAGCGAAACTTAAAGTTCACGAACATGAACAAAGAATTTTAAACAAAATATAGAAGAGGACGATGAACCGCCATCTCTTATGGTTTCGCGCTCGGCTCATATGAATAAAAACCTGAAATTTTTTTGAGCCGAATATTTTTGTTTAAAGTTACCAGTTAAGGGACATCAAATACATAGTCCATCTGATAATTATCAAATTTTAAGTTTGCTAAGCAAGAATCGGAATCCGTTCGATAATGAAATTCAAAGAAATTATTTGATCTCATTTAGTCTTTAAAAAAAATTTACAAGAACTTTTCATAAAATTTAATCAATATTAGGCATATACTTATTTTAAAATTTTTTCAATGTTTTTGACCCAAAAAATTAATATATGCAAAAAAGAAGTAAATTTTTTGTTTCAAAAAATTATAAATGCTGTACAAGCATAATATGCGTTTCCAGAATTAGTAGCAAATATATATGTATATACATGAATTTAACTACTTACTTATACATAATGTACTCATATGTATGTATGCAATATGCTGTTAGCTACCTATGAAATTCATTTGCATTCAAAAACATAATTCTAATAATGCTTAATTAACCTACTTTAATTTCAATACTCTAGAATACACATAAAAGGAATTCAATCTAGATTGAGTATACTCACCAATTGTTATGAACAAATTTTAAATAACAAGAGAATACACAAATATGTATGTAAATAACTTGTATGTGCATATGAACATATATATTGTTGTTCGTATACCTCCAATTTTCAATTTATCAATATTTAAGGTGAAAAAAAAGAGTTCGATATTCTATTTAAATGCGTAAGAGTGTACGAGTACGCTTGATAATTTTTTATTAAATTGAATTCGTATGTATATACACATATAATGTATGCATAAATACATTGTTGTTTAAAATTAAATTTACATACCTATGTACATACATATATACTATGACTTATTTGAAAATCGCATAAATTCTAATAATTTCACTAGCGCCACTCTCTTGTTTTTTTTTTAATTTTTTTTTTGTTTTACAAGGTATGAATTTGAATGAATTTGTTTTTACATGTACATATGTATGTATGTACATATATAAAATGTGTTTAAATATAAATTGAACTCACGTATTCTAACAATAATAATCCAAAATTGTTACATTTTTAAAATGTTTATTTTTTTGTTTTAAGCACAAAGTTCTTTTTTTAAAAAAAAAATTTCAACGTTTAAGGAAATCCCAGTAATAAAAAATGTTACATTAATGTTTTACAAGTATTGAATTATTTATTTAAAATGAAATATATAAAAGGTATACAAAGTAGGACATCAAAGTTTTACCGAACACTTAATCAATCCAAAATAGAAATCACTCGGATCTGGACAAAATTTTAATAGTTTTGTTTTTTAATTTGGAATTTTTGATATTATCCCATATTTTGTGTTCCAATTTGCACCATGTACAGGCAGGTACAAAGTAATTAAATAGAATATGTGTGATACTACGGAACGTGCTCCCGTCCGGAAGAATAACTATGTAAATCATAATAAATTATGCTACTTAAATTTCTAACAGTATTTTGTATTAAGTATATCTCTATGATTTACACAAAAACCATAACTTTACGGTTCTTAAAACACTGTTAATCACAATTTTTCCCAACGCTTCGAAAACTGGTTGCGGTTTTTAAAAGTAGCCCCAACAGAAATAGTAGAATCGGATACCTTGAAAAAATTTCTCTCGAAACAATATTCGCTAAATTTTGAAATGAAATAAACTTGGTTTACTTTTGATACCGTGGGTTTGTTATCGAAGAAAGTTTAATTTAAGTACTTTTAAATAGTTCAATATTTATTTTGAATGTATCCACAGACATCTTCATTCTCATATAGGGGAAATATGATGTATCTCGTCTCTAAATAATGGTACTCACACCTATATACATACACATGCTATAAGCATATTCACATCGGCAATTTTATTTGCTTATGCATCTGCTTAACTTTTTGCAAATTTAAATGAATATTGTAAATACTAATTTGTACTGAAATATTTTACCGTTTTTATTATAAAATTTTTTACATAATTATTGTTGATGTTATCCAACAGCAATAATTATGAAATCAAATTAGCAAACTCGATTTTGAACCAACAAACCATTCGCTTAAAATATTTTATTTTTTATCTTTATAATCAATCCCATATTTGGTATTTCTTACAGCACAGTGTTCAATGTTCATATTAAATGAATTACGTCAAACCTTTTATAAAGTTGTATGGAATGGGAATCGTCAAAATATTACTTAATTAAGCAGTTTTTTTTTAATTCCCCTCAACTTGTGGTATTGTTTACATTTTATAATGCTTTTTTTTTTATCAAATAAAAAATTTTTGATGAATAACAATGAAAACAAAAGATGTGAAAGAAATAATGATGGCAAAGCAATTATGTGTGTGTGTATTTTATTTTTTTTTTTGTTAATTTTCTATTTAACATTTTAAATGAACCATTATTTTAATAGACTTTTTAATTAATTACAAATTTCACACCACCATAACTAAAATACACGCAAAACTTCATAAGTTTTTTTTTTTAAATAAACCTTTGTATTTTTCGAGAAAAAAAAAAAGTTGCTTACCGAATGTCATCTTCAACGATCAATCATTTTTTTTTCTCTCTCCCTTTGCCTTTATTTGTTAAAATTTATTCATTTCTTACGCTCCTTTTTTATTTTTATTTAATCTTTTTTACTTTTATTATAAATAAACTTTATTTAACTTTTACTTTATTATAAAACATTAATTTTTTATTTATTTTCCAATATTCTGTTTGAAGTTCAAGAAACTTATCATGCAAATAATTAAAAAAAAAATTTATTTTTATTTTTATTTTTTATAATAATGTTACATAATATTTACTAATCATTTTATAATTAGTCAAGCAGGCAAACAGGGCAGAAAACAACATTAAAAAATTGTTGCTTTTGCTTCATAAATTTTTGTTTCTCTTTCTTTTATCGTTTATAATTACTTATTTTTCACAATTCAACTTTAAAAACTCACACTCATACAATAAAAATGTATTTCCCTTAAAAAAAAAATTTAATACATAACAAATTATAATATTGAAATTTTTCATTTAGTGTTACCAACCCAATAATATATTTATTTGATGAATTACAGTTCATGAATAAAATTGTTTAAATAAAAAAGGGAAAATATAAATAAATTTATTGATTGAGAAACTTTTTTGAAATATTTTGAGCAATAAAACGAGTATTTTAAACGAGTAGAGTTACAACATACGAAATTTCAATGTTCACAGGAACAAAAAAGAATTAAGTACGACACGTTAAAAAAAATACCAATCACAATTACAACATATGTATGTACATATATGTAAAATTAATAAAAAAAATGAAAAATAATATTGAAATTGACAAAAAATCATAACTTTCACGTTGACATGCACAAAAGCATAGTAGCATAGCAAGTGACATCGGGTTACAAACTATGAATTAATGAATGTAAAAATCAAATTTATAATTTTTAAATAAATTTTTAAAATTTTAATTTAAAAAAATACAATTTAATTTCCTTTTAATAACAATTAAATACGCATTTCGCTCCGATATGAAGAACAGAAACCTAAAATGAAGAGTCTTGAACGAAATTCGTCCCCTTATTAGAACAAATTAAAGGAAAACATTCCAAAATATTGGCAACTCTACAACTCTTATAACTTAAGAGTAATAAAAACAACAGCAACAGTATTAATAAAAATGAAAAACAAAAAATGTAAAACAAAAAACTCATTATTATTCCATAAAAAAAATTTTCTCTTTTTAAATCATCATCAAATTTTTCTGGTTTTTGCTTTTATTATTAAAAAATAGTGTGCAGCACACAAAATAATGAAAACACTTGCGCACATCATAGCACAAATATTACAAGCGTAGATACAAAATCGAAACACAAAAAAAAAAAAAATAAAACAAAAAATTTACACTCAAAATTCATCGATTATTGTGAACAGTGAACACTTGTTCTGTTACTTTTTTTTATTTTATTTATTTTCATTTTTTTTTTGTTTTAATAACAAACCGGTAGTAAAATTTTGTACGGTAATGTATTTGTTATGTTTTTTAATAGTATGTACATTCATACGGCTTGAAATTGAAAGTTTTATGTTTCAAGTGCACACAAATGAAAACAGGTAAAAAAAAATCATTAATTAAGGTGAATTATTCACTTTTCTCTCCATTATTATTATTGAAGAAGTTGTTAAATTAAACAATATATAAAAATAAAATAAAAAATAAAATGTTAGTCGAGAAAAAAGAGAGAGAGAGAGAAAAAAAAAAGAGTAAAGTTCAATAGCTTCTGATAATTTTTCAAATTTTTGTTATTGTTTTTTTTTCTTTTGGATTTATTGCTACAGAAATTGAATGCCAGTTTGATTGATTTAGAAACGAAAAAAGCCTTATAAAATTTCTTATATATGTATTGAAATTTTAATTTACACACTCCAAAAAATATATTTTTTCTTTCATATCAAAATAAATTCATACAAATAAAATTATTATGCATTCATGTCCGCCTGTCTTTGAAAAATTTTAGCAAAATACATCATAAATTATTTATTTTTATGTATGAATCCGGGTTTCAGTCAAAATATTAAAATGGGCGACGCGGAATATGAAAAAAGTTCTAGAAAAGCAAATAAAACAAGTACAGGTGCCGAAATTTTAGGTCATAAGCATACATATAGATGCATACACATTCCTAATAAAATAAGCCGAATACAACAATTTTATCGTAGTTGAATGTTTTTGAAATAAAGCATATTTCTCAACACAATTTCCCATTGTATTTCTGCAATAGAAACTCACATAGAGAACAAGTTTTGACGAGAACAAATTATCGGCTCTTTTAATAAATTTTATTATGACTCATATGTTTTAATAACTTTCAGATTCAATCCACGAAATTTGGTAACTACTCGTATAAATAATTTTTCTTGTGTAAAAATATAGTTTTAGCAGTTCTATGCCTAATGTCCCCCTAATTTTATTTAATAACAAATTGAACTTATACAATTACCAACTAAATTTTATAGTTCGAACAGTTAACTGAATTGAAAGATTATCGAACTTAAACAAAAAACGCAAATTTATCGATATACAATTTTATCGTAAAACATAGTAAGTATGTACGTGATATATAAAATTTAATTCCCGTTACCGTTTGTAAACAGTTAAAATATTGATTTTTAATTGAATGAAAGAAATGAAAAAAATGTACAATTTCAATTTTTAAATTTGATAGAATCGTTAATGAGTTGTACAAAAACAAAAAAAAAAAATTTATTAAAAAAAAATTTTTTTACTACTTTTGTTAAAATAAAAATATTTTTTGTTTTCCTTTGCCATTACTGTTTTGTTTTTTGTTTATTGTACAAAATTTATGTATACTGGTCTGTTTAATGTCATGTTACTTACTTATTTTATTGTTAAAATTAATGAAAATTTTTTTTTTACAAAATTTTAATATCTTTTATTACTTATTTAATAATGAAAAACAAGAAAAACAAAAAAGTAGGAAATTCAATTATTGGTGTTGAATAAAATATTTGAGTGAATGAAGTTTGTTAAACTTACTGTGATTTTAAATTACAAGTGAATGGTAGATACTTGAATGAATTCTGTGATTTTACAAAATTTTCAATAATTGATTTTTATTTTTACAATTTTAATTAAGCGTGCACACAGATACAAATACAATTTAACAATATTAATTATGTAAAATATTAAATAAATAAGTTTATTGTTGTAATAAGTATCATAATTTAAAAATCAGACAAAAAAAATATCAATTTCATGATTTATTTAATTATAAAATTTAATTGAATTACATGAAAAAAATTGTAAATATAAAATTTAAATAAATTAATTATTATATTGACCAGATTTTTGACGGAATACCTTAAAAAATTCTAATAAGAGCACTATAGTCATAATCAGAAATTTTGTTTCTCAAGTTGCCAAGAGCAGAATCAGTTAATTTGCAGTGCATAAGTATAGCACGAATCAGTGTTAATAGCTGAATTTTTTACCGTTTCAATTATAAAATTTTTTATAATTGAAACGGTAAGTGGACAAAGGGGTTAACTTACATTTGCATCATAACACTTTTTTTCATTAACAAATTTTTAAAATATTAATTTTTTTGTTACTTAACTCCTATGTGCATTGTCAATCTCGTTTTCTATTAAGTTTCTAGCTATAGGAGCAATTACAGTTGAAAATATATGAAATTTAATGATGTTCTATCTGAGCAGCTTAATTTTCGTCAAAATGTTAGTTAAGCCCTTTGTCCACTTAGCTCTTCAATTTTTAGTCAATTGTTGTACAGTAGTTTTGTAAATTTTACAGATTTCTGAAATCATTTTTCATATTATTGAATGAATTTTTTAAAAACAAATTTTGCAGAATATTAAACACTTTGAATATTAATTTGATTATTCTTGATTTTATATATCTATTAGCATTGCATAATTGCTTACCGGTATTAGTTAATTCTTTAATTCAGTATAAGAGTTAATATTTCGGAATAAGTAACATTTTATTTGTTGTAAAAAAAAAATTTAAGAATAATTTATTTGATTGGGAAAATCTGACCATTTCATTGAAGATTTCTGGAGTTTCTTATTATAATAATAATAATAGTATCACAACATACAAGTATACTTATTACAAATTATTAAATTCTTTCGATATTATGACTATACTTAGAGTCGTAATCAAAAGAAATCTAACATTGCATTTCCTAATTTTTGTGTATTTTTTTTCACTTAAAATCAAATTTAAATTTAAAAACTAAATAAATATTTGTACATGACAGAATTACAGATCGTTGATGAATATTCTTTAATTTGGAGCTCTGTCCACTTAAGCTGTCAAATTTTTGAATGATTATAGAAATAATGTTTCTATACTTACATGTATGCGTCTGGTGTGGCTAAATTCTTATACGATTAATTTGTAAAAATAAAATTATTTCCGTAATGATGTGTACAATACAATAAATAATTTACTTATATATCTTTTAATATAAATGGAATTCCATTCATTTCCCTTAGATTTTAAATAAAATAGAAATTTTACAATTAAAAGTATAATTGACTATTTTCATTTCTTTCTGTGCATATAATTTTAATGTTTATATATTCTGATTTTTAGTTTTATATTTTTTTTTTTAGTAAAATGTAAAATGATACTTTTTTCCCCCTGTTTATTGTTTATAGAATATTATATTAGCTCCACAATTTAATACAATTTAATTTACGTAAATACAAATAAGTATAATAATGGTAGAAATATGCTTTTCTTTTGAAGCAAGCATCCGAAAATAACGATACATTCTACTTACGTTATTTATAAAACATAAAGCCAGAGGAAAAATTATTGCAGTATAAAACAAACATATATGTACCCCATATATGAATGTATGTATATGTATAAAAAAAAATTTATTTATAAAACATAATGAAAATGTAAAATTAACACTAAACTCCACTTTACCCCATCATATACGTATATGTATGTATGTACATAGACATAAGTATATTAGTAGCAATATAAGGCGTTCTATAAACATTATTCCGTTATTATATGATGAGTAAATTTTGTATACGTATACATAAGAGCGTAGGAATATTACAGCACTAAATTTTGATCCCAAATTGTAGAATATTATGTACTTAAATATTCTCATTTTGTTGTCGCACCTCTTACATTTTTTTACGAATAATTTAAAAATAGATTTAGAAATGGATTTACCCCCATCTGTGAGTTTTATTTTCGAAATGAGGAGTTGATAAATCGAAAGGGATGCTAACGTATGTGGAAAAAATAGCGGATTTCTACAACTTTCCGTCTTAAGATAAAAACAAATAAGTAAACGAGGAAAAATACGGTTTAGGATAGCGGTTAATTTCTACGGCCATTTTGTTATTGTTTGCTATTTCGCAGAATATAAGTAAATCACTTTTTTTTGCTTTTGCGAACTTTGAAAAGTGTTTGTAGCTGCGTTATAGTAAAAAGTCAAAGAATAGCTGTAAAAATTTTGTAAATAGGGGCAAGGTTAGACAGAGGTAAGGTTGTATCAATTTTTATCTTTGATTCGGCAATTATAACTTTAATATATTATTTCTAGTTATTAAAACTTGAACATTATTATTTCTAAAATTCGGTAGCATGCTTTTAGGGGTGGTACATCAATGTGGCTATACACATATACAAATGTAACTAGGCACACATTCTAGTCAAAAATAACGAAAAATCAAAAATATTTTACATATTTTTCTCAAAAAACAAGGGCAGGATTACAATACATGCACGAGTGTGGGTATTATGACAAAGTTAGTATATGTCATTATGAATTAAAAGATTATTATAAGAACATATGTTGGTATCATTTTTTGAAAATTTAAAAAATATACACATTATATAGCAACTGGGACTAGATACACATTCATACATACATATTTCTATAATTTAATTTTATTTAATCACTAAAGTTATCAAAAATTAAATTCATATATTATGAGAAATGATAACGTTGACAACAATTGTTGTGAAAGTAACATTTTCACATAGTAAATTACATTAAAGTATAAAACAGATATAAAAAAAAAATATGTAAATACATTAATGTCATCGTGTATAGCTAAGTGAAATCACATAAATATGTACATATTTTAACATGTACCGAATGATTGTAATATTCTGTACACATTATTTAAATTTTTATTAGATTTTTTTTTTGAAAAATGAAGATGAGCCCGCATTAAATTCATCTGTTAAATTTTAAAATAAAATAAAAAAAAAATTAAATCTCATAACAGTACAAGAAAATCACATTATTTTACACATTTCTCAAAATTCCAAATAATGTTGCCAGTATTTTTTCTAAATGAGTCAACGGGAAACTTTAAAATGAACTGCATTGTTCGTTTTTAATGCATTTAACCCCAAAATTAAACTTTAGTATTAATTATTTTTGGATTTTGTTATTCAATTATGAGTTCTCTTCATTATTTAATTGAATTTAATTAATTTGAAATTGGTTAGAAATAAATCGAACAACACGAGTCAAGCGGACCTACCTTTTCTCGACAAATCCGGCCTCCTCGGCTCCACATATTAGGTAAAAATATTTTCATCGGCAGCGAACACTTACACTATTTTGCTGAATGTAAAATTTTCAAAATACTTATTTAGGTGTAAGTAAGAGATATCTAACATTATCATAAGCAAATAGCAAGACAAAATTTAATGACTCGTACCCTCAAAAAGGTATCAAACCACATGTGTACTCAATGTTTTAGATCTATTTACCGTAACTTTACAAGCTCAACTCAATTGACATTGCGGTTTAAATATTTGGCTAATTACAAAGAAAATAATACCCAAAATTATTCAAGATAATTGGCAATACTTTCAATATAACGCATCCTTTTTTAATCAGTTCATTCAATTTGAAATAATTTAAAACTTTAATTTTAACTAAAAATTTCGGCAGACAATATTCCTGTTCATTTAAACAATCTAAAACAGAAACAGATTCAAAGATAATATTTAAAATTGTTGACGAAAAAGCAATTTTTATTTTAATAAAAATATTTTTACTCACACACAGTACCCTGGTACATTGCATGCGAACGTCAAATACTCAACAACAATAACAACAATTATTTTCCTTTCACATTAACACACTTCCGCAATTAAAATATCCAAAAAAAAAAAAGAACAAAGAAAAAAACTTTTTTTTACTGACTCGGAAAATTTTCTCTCATCGTAACAAAAAACAGCAAAAAAAAAAAAGGAAAATATACAAAGAGAATTAGACAACTCAATAATAAAAACTCATTCATCCGTTTCCATCCGTTTCTATCACTATATTGCCATCATCAATATTAATCATCACTATTATCATTATATTGATTTATGTTCAAAGAGATGATGGGCGACTCTACTGTTCTAAATATTATACTAAATGAATCTCTTCCTCTTCTTCTCATTACTCAGTCCAGAGCGTAATGACATTATGCACTCTTTTTGAGTGTATAAGTTGGGGCTACTACAAAATTTTTTTTTTTTATTAAAAATAATCGTTTTTAGCCTTTTCTCTTTTTTTTTTCATTTTTTGTTAATTTGAAAACATGATTAAATTGTTACAATGCAATTTGCTTTTGTAGCCCATATAAATGTTAAATTTTTGTAAATCTAAGCTACTTAAAATGTATAACTAATAGAAACCCATAAATTATCAATTTGTGAATTTCAAATTAATAGTAGCGTATTCATAATGTAGTCTAGTAGTCTAATTTAATATTAAAAACCCCTCAGTACTATTAAGATCATTATTAAGGTGTGTTTTTGAATAACTTAAAGTATTATACAAATTTGTTTAATAAGAAATCGATATTTGCTTAAAGCTTTAC
The DNA here is from genome assembly GCF_029603195.1 of Condylostylus longicornis. Taxonomy (NCBI): domain Eukaryota; kingdom Metazoa; phylum Arthropoda; class Insecta; order Diptera; family Dolichopodidae; genus Condylostylus; species Condylostylus longicornis. The sequence continues at coordinate 2,730,972 of NW_026578116.1, forward strand.
ATTCAAATTCTTAATGTTTTCCAAAAGGACTGAAAGCTTAATTATGCGTGTAATGATAATGAGGATTTTTAGAATTATAGGAAGCAATAATTTCATGAATACAAAAGAGTTTTACTAATTGCAATGGTGACTCTAATTATTTGCACTTAAAAAATAGAAAATTTTTCATATATTTTTTACTCTTATACCATATAATATAGGGTGATTTTGTAAAAATTTGGTTTTTAATTTTAAAATACCAAAAAAATTGAAATTTTCATGTTGATCGCAACTACATTTTAGTTTAAAACTCTTAGAATTCGCCTTTCTGGCACTTTTTCGTAAAATTTGTAAAAAGCGATATTAACAAGACTTTCGATATAACAATAAAGCAAATAATTTGAAGGTGCCAAATAGCACAGTCTCAGGCTGTCAGCAACTAATTAACAGTTACCAAACGTGAAATCGATTGCTCACTAAACACATATTTTAGATAATATTTCTCAAAGGTTAATAATTTGAAATCGCCGCTCGGGCGATCGTAGTGACGCACCAGTAATTTAATGGTAAAATTTCAATCGTAGTGACGAAACTAAAAAACAGAAAACAACAATTATTAACAAAAATATAACCCGTTTTTTCTAGAGAGTAAATAAAAGCGAAAATAATAATTGTGTTAAAATAAAATGAACAAAAGAGATAATTATTGTTCTATTTCACATAATAAGTGTTGTACCACGGTTTTTTAATACAATTAACTTTGAAATTATAACTGGAATCGAAAAACCACTAAACGCAATTACTTATATTTTTTTTTTTTTTTGTGAAATTTAAAACAAATTTTCACGAAAATGTTTTTGAGTAAATTATTTGTAATTTCACTATGTTATAAGTACACTTAGTTATAATTGCATTTTAATTATTATTTTGCAATTGTAATCGAACAAGTTGATAATTTTTTAAAATTTTATATATAATTTTATAGGGTGGCGTGTATTTTAACTATTATAGTACGCAGTTACTCATTTAATTTCATAAATAAATAAGCAAATCCTATGATTTTCATGCAAAAGTTCAAATGTAAATAATTACCAAATCTATACAATTCCAGCCATGATTCTTTGTTAAACAATCGGTTTTTATATTTGAATTCTTGTAATCGATTTTTCACTTGCTTCCTGAACTTCAACATTTTGAAAAATTTGTAATATTTGTAAGGAAAGTCATTATTTTATGACAGAACGGAAAAACGGAATATTTATTAAAAAATTTCGGAGTTCGTAATGAATTTAGGAATTCGTAGTGAAAAATTTAAGCTTTTTTAATAAATTACTAAAATCGTGGAAGTCAAAGATGTTGTCGAAGTAGGAATCGAAATGGAATTTAAAATTTAAAAATTTAAATTGAGCTTGGATTTAAAAAACAAAAATTTGTTATGTCATTTTTAAGAGTTTTGCAAAATAGTGCTAAACTTCAAAGTTAAATTTAAAAACACATAATGTACCATGTAAATTATCAAATTTCAAAAATAAAGCGGTTTGTTGAACTTTCATATTTCATTAAGATTATGTTCAATATTAAGACATCAGAGTAATTAAGATGACAAAGTCTAAATAACCCTTAGTTTTAAAAACAGAGACAATAAAACCAAAAATCATTCCAAAAAAAATAAAATTGTTAAAAGTGTTAAAAAGACTTGCACTGTTTCTCTTTTTCCGTAAATTACTTTTTGTTTTTTTATTTCAAAACACCAAAAAATGGGTTCAACTTTATGTAGGTAGTAGCATGAAGCAGCATATAATGTGTAATCTCATTGAATCTCATAACTGATTTGATATCATTTTTCAGTATTTTTTTGTATAATAAAAATTTCATATTGCAGAAGCTTTCGTTTTTTTTTTTTGTATTTACATCACTATTTTTTTAATACACTTAATTGGGTGGGTGGGATTGTTCAAAAAAAAAAAATAATAATAAAAGAAGTTTAATTCGATTCGATTCTATTATTACCTACATCTTTATATACATTGTTGCATTGTATAAGTGTGTTTGTATAAGTTGTCCCATAATAAAGGATTTATAAATCTGTTAACCAATAAGTATATACAAGTGTTTAAAATACTTAGCATTACTTTTTCCTCTAAATGTTCAAGGAATATGAAATGCTTGGAATTTCGATATATGTATGTATGTTGTAAAATGGGGTTCCGAACGTTTACCCAAATACAAAGATTATTTTGTACGAACGATTTTATTGCATAATTTGCCCGTTTAAAATTCATGCCAAATTTTAGAGTTGAATATCTATTTGAAAATAACTATAGCCATTACTGGTGTCGTAATAGATTACTGGTGACTTAACATATCTGTATTTAACATAATAATCTGCAAAATATTACCAAAAGTTAAAAGTTCCATTAAAAGCCGTCTACCATCTATGTGATGTCCATGGAAAATGGTATGAATCGAAATGCATGACACTGTTGTGAAATTGCTCAAAATTCGGATGATTTAGAAAATATTGCTCAATTCGGAAGATTTAGAACTGCTTAGTTTTAAAAAGTTAGATCTTAGAATTTATTCTAAAAAACTCAGGGCTGTAGGTATTGACTTGGAGTAGAGAAATCAATATATTTGTATGTAAATTTTAAATTTTTTTTTTTAAAATTAGTAGTCCATTTTCATTTGGTACATAAGATTCCTTTGTTATTATCTCTGTTCAAATTAAAATTGAAATAATTTAAATCAACATACGGAACACCATGTACTTGTATTAAATAATCATGATAAATCCCTAAATATAAAATTCATAAAAGAAAATACTCAATGGAAGAACAAAAAAAAAACGAATTGATTGTCAAAAATTTATAAAGTGAAATAATTTTTTTTTTATAATGTAATTTTAAATTATTATTATTATAGGCACAAATTTTTTTGTTAAATAAAGAAGAGAAAAATTTAAACACAGAAAAAAAAGTTTGGAGGCGCTGACTAATAATTTACCTCCTAAGTTTATGCGTCTGTTCAATAAAAGGGAAATACATATATGTACAAATAACTACATATGTATGTATGTATGTATTTATATATTTATAAGTGAATACATAAATAATTATGTTTGTTTTTTTAACAAAATTATAATGTTGAAAGATTTTGTTGTAATAAAAAAATTGAAATTTTCTTATGATATTTAAAAAAAGAGAATATAGAGAATGGATAGTACAGAGAGTCAGAAAAATTTAGGATAAAATTGTAAATATTTTTTTGTTCTTAATGCAACTACATAATTAGTTATCTGTATATAGTGATTGCCCTTTGGAAGAATTGAATTTTTAAGTGAAACGAGAATTTTTAAGTGATTCGGCGATGCCAGCGCAACCTCCTTCACTTAAATCTATAAGTTCAGAGCTCTTATTCCCCGCTCCCCCGTATGTAGAAAATGTTGTATGTATTTAATACTTTTTACATTATGTTGTTTGCAATAAATATGGGTAATATCCTTAATTAAATAAGAATTCTCCTTATAATAGTTTTAATCACAATTCTATTCCTATAACTACTTATTTACTTAGAATAAGTAAAGATATTTAAAATAGTTTACAATATCGAAAATTTGACTATTATCAACAAAATAAAAGTTTTAATTTGTAAATTTTTTCAATTTCATTGCATAACTTATAGATATTTAGTTCGACCAATAACAAAAATTCAAAATAACTTTACAAATTCAGAAATATGTAAAGTGCTTAGATTATATAGAGAATTTTTGTAAGTATATATAAGCAAGTATATAATATATAAACATAATTATTTTACCATAAGCAAATATTATATAGCCTCCCTCAAAAAATTTAATCGTAGTGATTACAACACCACTTTAATGATTATGATGAAGATTTTATGGCTTAATAATGTACTCAAAGTACATACAATATTCCTACGCTCAGAAAAACACAAGATAAAAATGACGAAAATTAATAATAGTTAAGAAATAATAATAAAATTTAATTTTATCTTATATTTCTTTAATAAATACTTATAACAAATTTTATTTTGAATTATCTAAAATTTTCTATTTTAAAGAAAATATTTATCTATACTTACTTTTGTTATAACATTCTATTAAAATTCTATTGACAGATTCATAGATAAGATGGGAAAAATTTTAAATTTGTTTTTATGTGGGATTTTAAGTCGATTTTTGTTTTTCTCTTTTGAATTATCAAAAATTTTTTAAAGAAAAATTTTTGTGTATTGTTAGGAAAATAAATAAAATTTGTTACTGAAATTAAACAATTAGTATAATATGGGCACTTTTTTGTCGAAACTATAAGTAAAAAATGCTACATTATTTCTGAAATGAAGTTTATTTAAAACTTTGATTAATAAGTATTCGAAAATTTTTTTGTCCGAATCGATTTTAATTTTGATATAATAAAAAACAAAATAGTAATGTCTACAGAAGATGTGGGCCATTTAAGAAAAAAATTTAATTGAGATCATAAATTTTGCTGCTTATACAACGAGATATTCAAATCAAGCCACAATAATATTATTGAATATTCAAGAATGATTTGTGAAATTATCGAGCTTCCAGCAGCTATTTGACTAGGGTTCTTTTGTTCACAAGTGGTAAATTTGCTGTAATCGATTTCTATGAAAAAATGGTAGGCACATTGAATATGTAGATTGTAGGAAAAGCTACATAAAGTTCCCAACACCTGTTTTTCTATGTCACAGTTTAATCTAGAGAAAACATTAAAATTTACATTAAGAACAATTGTTTTAACTATCATTGGCTTATTATTTATAAAGAAAATTAAAGCCCACCAAAAACATTTAAATGTATGAAGAGACCAAATAACAAGCACAGTAAAAAACTTTTGAGAATTCATATAAAGCTAACCTTCTAATTTCACACTCTCTAAATTTTATGTATCTAATAGGACCACTAACGACTGCACACCTCGAAAATTTTGTTTGGGTGTTACAATCCAAAGCCAATTGACTTTGTAAAAGGTAGACATTTTGCTTGATTCGTTCTCGACCCAGATTTTTAAATGCAAAGTTGTAAACAAATCCTTTCTTCATTAAAATAAAATTGTAAATTTAAGTGTAACAAATTTCATACTAAAAAAAATTTAAAATGAATTTTTACAATATTAAATTTAAGATGACCATCTACTTACTTACTATTACTAAAACATAAAGTTCTTAAAACAAATTATTATTAATTGTACTTATTTAAAGCTGACATCTTTTCTCATACCCAGTGAAGCGTGTTATTTTAAATAATTACTAATTTATTGAAATAATGCTTAAGTATTATAAAATTTATCTCATTTAATTCCATTATATTGGAAAGAGGTATTGTTATATATATATATATCGAAAAGAAATTGAGAATTTAAAATAATATTAAATTGCAAAATGTAATAAAAAAAAATACAAAAGAATTTGAATATAAAATTTTCAAATGATTGAATTTAATAATTTAATTTAAAAAAAAATAATAAATTATTTGCTATTGAAAAATTGTAAATACTAAATAATAATGTTGGAATATTAATAAAATTAATGAAAAAAATTCATGGATCAATAGATTTAAACATTGAAAATAATTATCGATTAATATCAAGAACTTAAATATTCTTTGTACTATAATACGTATATAAATAAACACAGTCATCCACGAAAGTTTTTGTACATCCTAAAAAATTTTGATATTTTTCAATTATTTTGCAACAGTAATCTAAAAAATCCTCAAGGAAGAAAGTCAAAATGCTCAGAGTTCTATTGACCCAGATTTTTAATGTAATTTTACCAATTTATGTAGATTAATATCGCGTTCTCTAACGTGTAAGTTCTAAAAATTGAATGTAAAGAATATTTTTTACATTCAATTAATTTCCAATTAATCAATATCCAATTTTTCCCCTGTAAGTATGCTAATATTTGTTATATAGAGTTTTAGCTCGGGCAATTGTTTTTTTCAATTTTGATTTTTTTTAAGCAATTTTGTTAAATGCAAACTTAGAATTTCGATCTATTTTTATATTTTATTTTAATAAATTCGTTTAAAGTAAATGAAAGTATGTTTTATAATAAATTTTAAATTTTTTTAATCTTAAGAAAGTTTTTATTCTCTGTACACCGCGTAGGGTCAGACACTTTCGTTAATTGACTGTATATTCTTATTATAATTATATACATATATACAAACCCATTAATTTATACGAAATGAGTGTTTAATAACTGTGTCTAACAAGAGGAGTGAGAGATAATCATAAAAATTAATAATTCCGAATACTTACATAATTTTGTTTTTTTTTTACAAATGCCCACGTAGTAGCTTACATAATAAATTAATCGAAATTTTTATATAACTGTTTAATATTTAAAATATAAAACATTTTGACATAACAATGTACAATTACTGAAATTTCCAAAAAATTTTAAATATGTAAGTATGTACTTATATTATAATTGTTTTTTTTATCAAATTCCTGGTATGTATTTATATAATGAAATTATTTTTTTTTTTTGGTTTTATTAATTCAAATGGTTAAACAAGGCCAATAGATATAAAAGTGTTAAAATCCTTTTAATTATATAAATAATACGAATGAGTACGTACATATATAAATAAGTAGCTTTATTTAATAAGAGGTTAGGTACATAAGTCTAATACACTTATTATAACTGCTACTGTACTTACACATGCATATAATTGATTTAATTATAAGCAATTAAAATTCAATTTTTTAAAATTCAAAAACCCAAATTGATCTTCCAAATAGTATAGTTGGTAATCGTTATGTTTAGGATATAAATGATTATGATTTTAATGCTTAATTATTCTAGAACACCAATTAATGAATATAATTTTGAGATTCAGAAAATATTTTTGATGTCCTATATTATAACAATTAAATAATTCATAAAAAAAAACAATTACTAAAACAAAAATTACAAGAAATTTCTAGAATATTCGTAATATACACAAATCATTTCGATTGCATATTGTTAGGAGGCGAACATTTTAGTAATACAATTATTATGGAGGACGTTATTATGGAGGATTGCTTTGTTTTTCTAATTAAAAAACATTTATGTACATTCTTTCTTTACTTTCATATAAATTTTATAAAGCTTATATAGTTTTTAAGAATACATACTCTTGCCGAAAATTTAAATTTTGCTAATTTTTAGATATCTCTGCGAGAGAAAATAAATTAGCAAGAGGAAAACAATTAATAAAGTTAAAATTTGTTTTAGTTCTATATTCAATTCACTGTCTAAAAGTTCAGATAAATATGTGAGGAGAGCGGACCCAAAAAACGGTTATTTTTATTCAATATTTTATTATTATATTTTTGCTCTATTATATTTTACGATAGAAGAAGCAATTCGATATTCAAAATAGATTTCGGCACAATAAATTGTTAAGAATGATTTTGAGTTATCATAAAGTACATAGCTAATTAAACTGAAATTTTAAGTTAATAAAAGTCAAGTTTTTGTCTTGAAATTGGTAAAGACGTTTAGAAAGAAGCAAACGAACCAGCGGACAACGGACAAGGCATAAATAATAAACACACATTTAACCAATTTTTTAAGATAAAATATTCAATAACTATTTATAAATAGAGTATGGTAACACTATTTCAACTTTTAATCTTATTCAATACAGAATTTTCTTTAATTTTAAGTACTTATAAAGTAAATTTAATTTTTTTTCAAAGTAAATTGTTTTTCATTTATGTTTTTTTTTCACTTTTCAAAATGATCCGTCATAAAACTTATAATTTTATTAAAAATATTTCGAAAAAAACTCAAGTGACGTAAAGTTATAATAAAAAAAATTATTATATATACGTATGTATGTAACTATATACAAAAAGTAATCATTATTATATTTCCAATTACAGAGTTTCCACACGGTATTAACATACATACACACTTATTTATGTATGTTTATAATAAAGTACAAGTGAATTAAATAAAGGAGGCACTATACTCTTTAAGTGGTAAGCGTCTACATTTTATTATACGTACGTGAAAATAAATTTACAATTTTTTTATTTAATTTAAAACCAAATGATTTTTTGTTTCTGCCGTTCTTTAATAAAATTAAAATGTACCTACATATATATTTAAGTGAGTATATGTAAATATGGTATCTATATATGTATATGTAATTTTGTACATATGTGTAAATAATTTTAAATAAATGCAAATTGCACTTGTATAACTCTAAAAAAAAACAACGATGAATAATATTTATTTGGTTTACATTACAAAAACAAAACCGTAAAATGAAAAAACAAAAAAATAAAAAAAAAAATGTTATTAAAAAAAAAATTCGTAAAAAACGTAAACTAAAATAACATAAACAACTATCGTTAACATTCCTACTTTAAGATATTACGAAAACAGGTAGCATCACTTTGGAAGAATCTCCAATATTGTTAAAATTCTACAGGCAATACTCATGTAGTGGAATTTTAAATTGACAAACATGTAAGTTAAGAAATCCGATTCAATCAAATTATTTTTTTGGTATTATTGGGTATTATTAATGGAGCAAAAACAATTTATTGACCTTTAATTGCTCCTGAGGTAAGCATTTTAGATTGTAGCTATTCGAAAAACAATGCTCTACAATCTACAAATAAAAAGAATTTTTTTTTCTCTCTAACCTCTTTCTACTTAAATGTGCGAAATAGGGTAGCGTTTTACTGCTACTGACGCTAATCTATTGTGCCTCAGGTTAAGTTTAAGCCTATAGCTATACCCTTCTAGACACACCATTCTCAAGAATTTGAGCAGCTTCCACTGTGGATCAATGTTCGGTACTCACAAAAGGGTGCACCAAGGTCCCTTGCATTTCCTCACATAATCTATAGTCATAGTTAAACTCTTCCATGAAACTTTAAGAGAAAGCTTCACTTATAGCATAAAATCATAAATCAAAGTTATATTTAGTTTCTTATTAGAGATTCTATAAGTTTAATAAATTCCTGAAGTAGGCATCCGCTTCTGATTTCCATTTAGTTACTGATTTTTGTTTTTGATACTTATAAACGTAAAAAATGAATTCGCACACACTATAAGTTTATTATTTTTATTTTATTCTCATACAACTTTTTTTTTTTAGATTGCATTGCTCTCATAAAAACAAAAGTAAAAAAAAATTTTTTATGATTCAACTTTTAGCTTCCACGTTCATAAATGTATATGTACGTACAACATAATATTATATATATATAGTTGTTTATATTACTTGTACGTGTATTGAAGTAGCTACTGTAAATATTCATACACATTCATGATACACAATTTTTTTATTACATTTATACATTCATCCATATTCAAATGTAATTTCGATAAAAAAAAAATACGAATAAAAGCCAACAAGAAAATTTTACGTTCTGTATATTAAAGCAAACAAAATACAAAAAAAAAATATCAAAAGATTTGCGCAAAAATACAAAAAAAAATTAAAAAAAAAAATCTTATAGTTTTTTTCCCAACATTATTGTATACATAAGTCACCACAATGATTGTGCCGCGCCACAATTATACACAAATTGTATGGGTTCAGCATGCACAAATTGAAATAAAAAAAAAAGAATAAAGTTTTTTAATTTTTTTTATCACTCAAATTATTTTACAATAAACAGAGACACAGACTCATTCACAACTCAACCAGAAGAATTAAATTCTATATATAAGTATGTACATACATACATATATATGTATGAAATATAATATGCATGTGGAGATAGAAAAAGCTCTCTATATTGTGAACTGTAAGTACTCAGTCAGTATTAATAATAAATCTTCCTATACCTACTTACTGACATCAATGTTTAGAGTGTGATGTATGAAGACACAAAAAATTTAATTTTCACAACATTTGGTTTTTGAATTTAATTTTCTTTTATTTTTATTTTTTTGTTTAAAATTTTTTACAGGGCAATAGAATTCATTCATTACTTATTATTTTTATATATAAGTACGTACATCGATATAAATATGAAATATTCTTACTGAAATAGTGTAATAGCGTTATATGTAGAGGAAAAAAAAATTAATTTCACCTTGAAATAAGAATAAATGTGTACATATTAGGTCTCAGGTTAAGGTGAGTTTATACATATAAAAAAATAAATTTTCGCTTTAGTAGTTTTTTTCTTTGTTTCCCCATTCAAAAATATTCATACTGTGTTTCTGTTCTTTTTTTTTGCACTTGCCAACCAAAATGCACAACTAAAACAATGATTAGCTATCTCAATTGAAAAGGTGTTTTTTTCATGTTAGTGTTTTTGTTTTGTCACAGTTAGCAACGTCAAATCGATTCAGGCTGGTTTGCCATTTCAATATGAAGAGAATGACTGATCACCAATTAATTTTACATTTTGGAACAGTTAATTTGCGGCCGAGATAATTGAAAATAATGCCTCAACTTTTTGAGGCTATTATGTTGAAAAAATTTCCTGTCTTCATCATTGAAATCAAATTTCTTGCTGAGACCGATTTCAGCTTTATAAAACACGTTAACATGTAATTGTTACAGCCGCTTTTACGAATATTCTAACAGAAATAAACGCAAAAATTGACTCCGAATTAAAATATTCGAATAGAGCACTTAAAAGTGTCAGTTAATATTGTAGTCAACCTTTTCATGCGGTTATATTCGAAAAGTAAATGATAATAAATTAGTCATTGCTCCAAATGAAAATTATGAAATTTCCATGAAATTTGCAATTTTTTTTTTTGTGTTTTTCTTTGAATTTAAAAACCAAACGCTTAAAAAATCACCCCTTACACTTTTTTTTTTGCTTGCTTAATTTTTAACTTTTATTGAAGGAAAAATTATTTAATACAAATTTATTTTTTTTTATGAAATAAAAGCAATTCGAGGTGAAAATCCGAAAATAATAGAATTAAAATTTTACAAGAGCTGGTAGGTTTTTGCATTAAAACAAAAAAAAAATCGTATCAGTAAATAAATAATCCTTAAAAATCACTTTAATTCACATTAAATCAAGGATTGTCGGCAATTTGAATTTATTTAATATGAGTTGAGGGATTCAGGAAAATAAAAATTCTAACAATATTATTCATAAGTACATTTAAGCTGTTCCAATATTGTTAATTTCATTTATATATAACCATTATGTTTGTAATACATGTTTTGAGGTCAATGTTTAAAATATTGAGAATAAATTAAGTATTAAGTATACTTAATCTAATAAAATAAACAAGTAAAATCTTAAGTTCATGTTAATGTAGTAAGCGATAATTCCTAATGCCCTAACAGATAATTGACTAGAATTTTTATATTAAATGGGAAACGCCTGCAAGTATGCAATTCTATAAAAAACACATAATAACCACACTGACACTTGTGGTGTATGGAATAGTCTAAGCAAAATAAATTTATTGCTTTGTTTTGAAATTTACAATTTAAAAATTTTAAACTGTTTTTAAAATATGAACAGGTTTAATTTATTCAAAGCTATATAGAAGAATTTAATTTTAGTACAATTTTTAATAATTTGTGAAGAATATAGCCAGGCCATACAACACATGCGCTTTAATAAATAAACTTTCAAATATTATTTTTTATTATTAACACTGAGATAACTCACAATAAAGAATACAGTTTTAGTTGTAATTGTAAAAATAACGTTATTTATTAATGATTATTTGATGATATTATCATTTATCATTATTAATATTCAATAAAATACTTACAAAGAGTACAATAAATTACAAGTTTAAAATGAGCAAATAAAAGAAAAACAAAAATTAAAAATAAATTCTTACAAGTGAAAAGAATTGCCGCATTAATATTTTTTTCTTAATTACAAAGTTGAAAGTTAATGATTAATGTCGAAATTAAAAATGTGATATCTTCAAATTCTGAATAATAATACTTAAAAATAAAACACTAGTTATAAATTCCATAACCAGGCCCGGTTCTCTCAGTTGTTTGGCGCCCTACGCGGTTTCCAGAAAGTACACCCCGCTCATTACGTGTTTTGGAAAAAAAACTTTACGTTTAATGGAAAAATTTTAAAAATTTTTTTTAAAATTTAATTTTCTTTTTTTAAATTTTAAAGCGTCCCTGCTTTTCGGTGTCCATTTCAAATGCTTACTTTGCATAAGTGGTAGATTCAGCGCTGAACATACCCAAGATTTAACATGCTCATATTGAAATATACAATACTTATCTTAAAAAGATTTTCAAAGAAGATTGACTTCTCACAAAGAACTAGTACTCTCTAAGAAAGTTAAATATGTAAAAAAAAAATTTAGTGTTAAATTTAAATTAAATTTTGACATTTTTCGATCACAAAACTTTTCAGATTGAGTAAGATTAATCGTAAAAACCAAATATGTATTACTTACAGCAATTTAATTTAAAATAACTTGTTGATAAAATTTACAGTTATTCAACTACTTATGGCAACCCTAAAATAACTGAAAATAATTAAATAGCACGAAGTTTGTTATTGTTTTTAGCAGTGTTTCTTTTATCTTTTCAATAAAAATATTAAATATTTGTGAACATTATTTATACTAGATATTATATAAATATTTTTTATTTAAAAATAGAAAACCAAAACAGGTTGAAATTGATAGCTTTTTTTTATACACTTGTAAAGAGAAAACAAAATTCAACTAGGTGTTGGTTTTAAAAGAGCTCCAATTATAAGCGTGAATCATGATATAAAAGCTTTTTGTTATGCTTTTGAATTTAAATATTTAGTTATCTAGGAAATTCTAAATAACATACAAAATATTTAAATACAGGGTGCATTTTTTTTTTTGTTTAATTGTAAATATGGAACTTGCAAAAATTTCCATTCACTTCTTAGCATCATCAATATTTCCAGATGCATTCGAGAAGTGTTTAGAAGAGTGACTCAAAATTAAATTGGCTTTGTCAAGACGAGCTGTAGCATCTATATGCCCAAATTTTTTCACTTATATGTGTTATAATATTATAATATTTTCGTTAGTTCAAATTCTATAAAAACACTCTTTCTTAGTATAAATTCTGGAAGACTGGTTACAATAAACGTAAGATAGTTAAAATAGTTGACTTAAGTAATTTGTATTATCTAGTTTTGTTATGGGTTATACGAAAAACTAAATGGAATCATATACACACTTAGTTTTTGAAAAAATGTGACATTTTGTTAACAACTTCACTCAAAAAATAGGAAAAATTTCATAAGATATCTTCATTAACTACTAAACTACTTGAGCGTCATATGAGACCTTTTCATGTAACAATGTTTCTGCACTTGAAAAACATTTTTATTTTTTTGTAAAATAAAGTTTAAATGGATAGCCCATTTCATATGAACTTCTACACTTGGCATATATATTGTTGGAAAAAGTAAATTTTCATCTTTTTCATCTTATAATTTCTGCTACTTATGATTTGCATAAGAATTTTCTTTTACATACATATTCACACAAATCCTTTATATTACAAAATCTTTTGTTACTTAAGTAAATAAAACTTACATTATAAATAATGCCGAAACTGTTATAAATTTATAAAAATATAAAATTCATTAAAAATACAATAAAGATATTTTTTCTTTAGTTTCTAATATTCGTGTATCCTTTTAAGTAAATGAAAAAGTAATTGAAATTAAAAAGTATTTATAATATGTCTAAGCACATACATATGTACAATTAATATAGACATATTGTTTTTGAATTTACATAACATGTGATATAAGAAGGTACTTATTTTATTTGAGTATTTTCATTAAAACTAACATACACGATTATAAATACTAGTATGTAAATATTTAGGAAAATTTTTTTTATCATGGCATGTTAACATCTTCTAAATTAATCCGGAGTAAATTAAGTGAGTTGGGAAACTTACATATATATATTACTTATTTCTAAATCTGCCTGTTGTAAAAATTTTTAATTAAAAATTAGTATTTTGGAAGGAAAAATTATTAAAGGAAGGAATATATGATTATTTGTAGATATTTTGAAATGGCCTGGACAATTGCTGCAGCTTTCAAAAATTAACAGATTGTTGTGTTTACATTATGCGATGAATTTGAAATATAAATTAACAAAATCATGTTTTGACATTTGCATATATTTTAAAATAATTTTAACTTTTGACAACCTGTAAAATTTTGACAATAATTTCCAACTTTAAAAGCAAACAGTTCATGGCTGAAAAATATAAAATTAGTCAAATAAAAATCTAACTCAAGTAGTCGAATCCACATCCGGATGCGTTTTATAAAAACTATTAAAAATTGTCGAAACGCTCTATGATTTTTTTTTTGCAAAAGCGTTTTTAAACATTCTTTACCAAAACTCTTGCATAAACAATGTGGAAGACGGCATAGACGAAGAAAATTGACCCTGTTTTTACTTTTATAATATAACCTTCCGTTTAGTTAAGAAAATCCCCAACAGGAATGTCATTTTGATGACAATTTCCTCTATAACATCAAATTCTCTTCATTTCCTATACTTTCCAATAACCCAAGACGTAAGTTTTCTCTAACATAATTCACATTCGTTGGCTGTATGTGGTACAAACTATATGCACCAAACTCTGGTATTACACAAATTTACAACAAAACTTAAAAGTATTAAAATTAATTCAACCATCTTTTGTTTGTAAAAACGGTATTCGTTAATTGCGTTCTTTTATGTTTAACACATAAGTATGCCGCACTACTATACTTAGTATGATTTTAACACTTACTTAAACCCAAGACTTTATTATGATTTTTTTTTTTTATTTAACAATGAAGTTAGCATAATGTCAAAGGATTAAAAATATTTTGAAAATAATTAAAAGAGTTATAAATTTTTTTAACAACGTATAAGAGTATACATATATACATACTTTAAATTAACTAAGTAAGCATATTATATTTTTTGTGCTTTAAGGGCTAGAATATGCAAAAATTTTAAGTATGTAAATATTTAAGTACATATATTTGTATCAAAGCATAAGAAACAATTACTTTTAAATTTTCATAAATATTTTATTATTATGTTGTGCTTAACTAACTTAACTAAGTATTTAAGCAACTTTAAATATTTTCACACATATTTAGGTCGAATGCTTTCAATAGCTGTATATTTATATACGTATACATACTAACATTACACATTATTATGAATAACACATATTAGTGTCAAAACTGTTAAGTTAGATATGCAAATTTATATTTTTTGAAATAAATTTTTGAAAGTATAACCAGTAATCTAAAAACACACATAAAGGAAAAACAAGGACATTGCGAAATTTTAACAAAATCACTAATTTTTTGCTGTTAATAATTTAATTTTAATTCTTTTAAATTTTGTATCAATTCGGTAACGATAATGAGATAGATTTTCCAACCATGATTTATAATAAATTTTAATTCACAGTTTTAGGAATATATCGTTATTAAGTCGAACACAAAATTATTAGATCCAAAGTAGAGTTCAATGTGATTTTACTAAATCTCTAAAACAGAAGAGATTTTTCGGCGTTTGTTTGTCACTAGAGATTTGCCAATAGAGGTTTGTTTGTCAATAGAGTCGTTCATCATTCAATAATCAAATTATAAATATTTTCTAGTTATTAGAGTTTTATTTTGTATTTTTTTGGTTATTATACGAAACGAATGCATAGAATAGAACGCGTTATAATTACACCATGAGACAGATATACAATTGAAGTCAATATTTTCTTCCTTCTTATTAATTTTATTAAATATTTGCAATCGTTGAATAACTTGTGCAGAATATCAAGTGTATAGAATTTAGCAGTGTTGTCATTCAAAAATATGTGATTAATTATAAGTAATGCGTAGAAGTATGCACCTATTTTTTCATATGCTTAGTACTTTATAGAAGTAAAATTTTTTTTTTATGAAAATTAAAACAATTTGAGTTTATTATAAAAATATTAATACAGACAATAAATAATACTAATTTGTTTTCTAAATATTTCAAATATATTTATACAAATCTTACTAAGAAAATTCAATTAAGTAATTATAATATTAATCCTTAGTTACTCATTCAACTTAATATAGATTTCTTCTTCTACTTTATATATGCAATTATTTTATGCATAATAAAATTTAAATATCGCCTTAGGTCAGTAATTTTTACATTTGGAAAATACAAATATGCAACTTGATTATATTAGTTACCAGTCAATATTAAAATTATATATTAACAGGTTGTATATAGAAAATGTTGTATGTAAAAGTACTTAATTATAGTAAAAATATTCGAGTTAATCGGATCAATTAATAAGGAAAATAGAAAGTGATATTGTAGGTATGTAAATTAGAATAAGTAAGTGAATATATTTATAATATAGATAAATAATAATTTAATTTCACTTTCTTTTTTTGAATAATTTTAAAAGAAATAAGTATGATGTGAACTTGTATAACAATTATTACTTATATATAAAATTTAAGATCAAAATTTTCAATTTAAGTAAAAACTAATTGAAACTATAAAACTTTTTAGAGTTGTGCTACAACACAAAAAAATACATAAGTATTTGATAGCACTCTTATAGTAGGTTGCTAATGTTTTTATATATTAGGGAATAGTCCGCACACTCAACACAGGACGGCGAGTAGATTTTATTGTGCTTTTTGTACCCCATTAATAGAATTTGTAAGTTAATGCAAATTGTAATCATTTTTACAGTTACTGATTTTCCTATCAAATCTCGTAAACTCTCAATTAATACGTTGATTACACTTATTATTGCATCTAATATTATGTGTTTTGACATTTGAAATATAATTTCTTTTTCTCTCTTTTAATTCATAAATTTCATCCATAATTTTAGACGAAAAAAATTTCAATAAAATTTTGTATATGTAAATGACAATTCTAATTATCTATCACTTATTCATTTAGTTATTCATTTAAATACCTAAGTACTTAATACAAAAATATAATTAGAGTAGATTGTTGTCTTTACAATTAAATTGAAGTATACGTATACATTTGACACATTTGGCACAATAAATTAAAAAAATTTGAGTACTTAATAAACATAATGTTTATTAGAAATTTACAAAGTTATTTTTGAATATAATTATGAGTATATAAATAAGTATATACTCTAAATTTTTGAGTACTAAAAAAGCAATAAAGTACTCATTTATTAATTGAATTGTGTTTTATTAACCTTAACAATTCAACAATGTTATTTTCAATTAATTAATAAACAAATTTATTAATAAATGTGTTTGTATTTTGACACTATATTTTTGTAGCTATATAAAATACTTAAATATGCACGTACATACTTAATTATGAAAATATGTATACGTGTGTAGATTAGCGTATTCATGTATGGTATTTAAAATAATATTGACAAACAAATGCAATCTTCAAATTTAAATATTTGAAATGCTTTTTGAAAAAAAAATTATAAAAATATTATAATATTTTATGTATGTATTAGTGCATGTACATAAGTATTGTATTTATATATACTATTCTTCTTTAAGTCTTTGAGCTCTAAATCAATTAAATAACCAAATTAAGTGAATGCCTTTATTTAGTAAAACAAAATATGACACCATCCGGAATAAGTGTTGAGTCAGACTGAGTAATACTTTGAATTTTGAGTCGAAATTTCTAAATTTCATAGTTTATTTAATATAATTGGGTTTAAAAGCAGATTTGTACTTTTTGGAAATATAGTTGAAAATTAATCTGTGATAATAAGAAAAAACCGATTACTTAAATGATTACTTAAACGATTACTTATATAATTTCAATATAGTAATAATTTTATAATTTATTTTACTTCAATTCAGTTAGCTAAACAAGTAATTAAATATTATTTTCCTATCCATTTACTCAGACAAAATGACTAAGTATTTATGCAAATATTTTGTAATCTATAATATTATTTAATAGTAACTAATTAATTTCTTTATTATACATGAGATGCGTAATCGCTTTAAGAATAATTAAAAATTTTAATGATTCAATTATAAAATTTCTAAAATCGCTACTTATAATGTAAGCCAGGAATAATATCGTAAAAACCAAATGATTAAAAAATTAAATTATGGTCATAAAAAATAGGAAAAAATTTCATTTTTGCAAATACGAGTACTAAGTATTTATTATTTATTTACTTGCTTACTTACATTTGTAAATAAGCAAGTAAATAAAATACACGATCAAAAAAATATTCTATGTGCCGTATTGCATATAAATCGTAACCTTAAACTAAATTTTATAAAATCAAATATGAAAAAAAAACAATAAAATTATAATTAAGTGATAAGTTTATTATTTATTATTATTATAATTTATAATCAAATATTTTTATTTATATTTATACTTATTGAATGTCATTTATATAACTATAGTTTTGTACACGTCATTCTGCCCATTTAGTTTAAATACAAAATTCTTAAGAAAAGCTTTGCTACACACTCTACAAAACTACAAGTTAAAAAATAACAAGTATAAAATATAAAAATTCCTTTTCCTTTTTTCTTGTTCTGTTTATAAACAAATTCTAAATTTGATATTAGATTAAACTAATTTGCATATTATAATAGCACTTAACAAGAAAACGTGAGATCGACCTAACACTTTTGTTATTCAAATTGTGCGTTCTTTTATTCCATAAACAAAAAAATTTATATTAACATTTTTTAATATAATATGTATACGTATATATGTGTGTTATGTAGGCAAATATGTATAGTTAAGTTAGAAAAAACATAATTAACTTATACATACTAATATAAAGTCTATACAATATTAATACATACTAGGTATAGTTATGTTAATACGAGTAATATGCTAGAAAAATAAATTAATGCTAACGCGATGAAAACAGAATATATAAGAATAATTTGGTGAGTTGGTATGTTAAAATATACACCTAAACAAATTTTTTCTTATTGTGAATATAAATTAAGTACTTTAATTTAGTTTAATTTTTACGAAATATACTTAAACTTACTTCTTATTAAACCTAAACTATTTAGCTATAATTTAATACACAAACTTAACATAGGTTTAAATTGGTCAATTGAAATGGCACTGACATAACTTTAAATACTTATAATAAAAATAAAGTTGTCAGCAAGACTTCACATTTATTTGTAAAATTTATTAATTAATGTGTTCAACTACTTTTTTAGATTTTACCTAAGTCCATGCGATTTGCCAAATAAATTGTACAACATTTGTCTGCCAAATTTGACGAAAAATAAAGGGCGTCCATAAATTGTGAACGTAAGTATACTTATATAATATATGTATTTTCTAATCATACGCGGCAACAACAGAGTAATTCTCTTATGTTAATAAAAGTATATGAACTGTCACCTGACTTGTGTTTATAATACGAACCGTCACTCTCTTTATAATGAATATTGCATTTTTTAAAATTTGTTATAAAAATTACAACTTTAAATAAATAAAATAAAATGCAAAATAAATTCTAAAATCTTAACTGCAAATAAAATAATAATGAGTAGTTAATGGCGTTTAAATTTATGTAAAAATTTATGTAAAAAAAACAAATTATTTTCAAATTATTTTCTAAAACTCAATTTTCTCAATGTGTAGTTAAAATACGATAACAAAGTATTTAATTAAGTAACCCAGTAAATACTTAAAAATAATATTAAGAAAATATAATCAAAAAATTTCGAAATTCAAATTGTTGATATATTGCAACACTGTTCTGGGGGTGTGACGTATTTTTACACACATCTATATTCTATGTATGTCTGTATGTAAAATTGAAACTATAAAATATTTTATGGTCAGAAATTAAATTGCTATTTTAAAAAAATAAAACTAAGAGCATAAGTAGAATTAAGTGAATGAAAATCAGAATTTTTATAGTAAATATGTAAAAATGCTTTTAGCAAGCAAAATAATAAAGCAAAATAATAAAAGAATTCCTTAGGCGTAAATTAATGTTACAAATCAAAAAATGAAAATTTAATTTAAAAATAAAATTAGAATTAATTAATGTTTCTTGATTTTGTTTTTTGTTTATTTTTGCTTTTTATTGCGTGAATAGTTTTATTTTTAAGTTGAACGAGAATTTAAGTATAAAGGGTAGAGCTATTGTATAAGTAGTTAAGAATAGTAAAAGATTTTGCTTTGATTTTGCAATTTTTTATTTCTTTATTTTTTATTTTATTAAATCTTTTATAAGTAATTGATTCCAAACAATCAGTAAAATTGATTTTTAATTTTATATTCAAAACAACTTACTTACAGACATTTGTAATCGGGTTGGTTATAACAAGATAGGTAAGTAAATTTCAAAATTGTTGTTAAACATAAAACCAATAACAAAAAATTAAATTTACTTATTTAAAAGCTTTAATAAAAAATAACAATTTTATTGTTAAATATTATTTAGGAAAAAATAAGATAAGATCGAATTACATTAGATAAGATTGCATTTTTTAAAATGAAATTTTTTGCAAGTTTTAGAAATAATTAAGTGTACACAGGGTGATTCAGAAAGGTATATAACAGCTTATACCATTGGTTAGAGGATCGAAAATGGATAAAACATTTGTCCCGGAATGGGGACCAAATCTCAAGAGTTTCCGACTTCTCGGGATTTTAACGAATTTTCAAGAAATTTTTTGGAACTTCAAACAAAGAGTTTCTGAAAGACCCAGTAAAGGGCTTAAAATAAACATTTTGCTTGATTCTGTATTTTACGCAGCTTTGAAATACAAAGCATTCGCACTTTAGGCAAAATCAAATTTTTCCCTTAATTTATTTTTTTCTAACAGTTTTTTCTAACCAGATAATTTCGTAAGAAATTAAACATCATTAAAAAAATTTTTATGGTACAGAAAATTTAGCACAAAAACCATTTCTAAGTGAAGGTTTTAAAGGCCTTATTTTTTACATTACTTTTGATTTTTATTGATTTTAAGCGCCCTAATTATCAACTATCATTAATTTTTGATGACAAGAGTCGAAAAAACAGTTGGCATTTTTAAGAGCCGTTATTTTGATAACAAATCAGAATTTTAATGTTTTTATTGAAATGTAACAAATAATAACAAAATTGAAACGAAATTTTATACAAAATTTTAATTTGAAAAACAAAAATTGATTTTAAAAAATTTGAAATTTTTGAAAAAAAAAACTAGAATTTTGTACCTATTACGAAAAACAAAAAAAAAATCTAGTAATCAAAAAATTTTTTCGAAACTTTTCTTGGTAAAAAAAATTGATTGGTTTTTTATTTTTGCCAATTTGCCAAATGGTACCTATATGGTTTGAAATTTTTAAATGCATTTTTCTCAGATTGGGTGCAATTTAAAAATTTGAAAAAATCATTTTCGAAATCTAGACAACATTTGGCATCTGAAGTTACAAAAATTATCCAGCTGGAGCGAATTTTTAAAGACATGCCATATAAATTTTAACATTTATTTTAATTGAAAAAGAAAATTTTTTTTAATAGGAAAATTTAATTTTTCATACAAAATGGAGTTTTTAAATGATATGGTATTAATATTTTGAAGTTAATAAAAAAATAATTTAATGGGATTAATAAATTGACATAAAAGGTTGATGCAACTAAAGAGATGTTCCAGTAAAATAATTAATTTAAAATATGTAATTGAATAGAAATAGATTTGAAAGAAGAAAAACGTAAATTTTTGTCGAATTAGGTGAATTTTCTATAGGGGAAATTGGTGTTTGTTTAGAGAAATTTGTAAATTTTTTGAATAAAGACTTCCTATCAAGTAGCATGTCTATTTCCTTTGCTAGGCTTTTTAGAAACTATTTTTAGTACATCATTTGAAAATTAAGTAACAAAAAGTATTTTGAAATTGAAATTTAGAAAAATCTATTTAAGTTGAAAATTATTTTATTGCATCTAATTCTTTTTCATAAAACTTTCAATACATCAGAAAATTTAATTAAGAACAAAATGTAACTATATTGTAGTACTTAAACAAGTACTTTTTAAATTACAATTTATGAAATAAACAATTTTAAATGTACTCATTCTTATTAACTTTTAGTAAATTATTATTTACAAATTTTCTAATAAATCAAAAAAAAAAAAGTACAATTTACTTACGGATTACTTACTTACTTATCTAAGAATAAACTTAGCCCTACCCATTTTAGAGTTATTAGTAAGTATGTTCACATTTACTTAAATTTATTATTCTTGTAACATTGAATATCGCAAGATTTTGAATAAAACCAAAATTTAAGTAATTAAATCGATCAAAATCACTTGAACCAAACAAACTTTCACATTAAACGTGACAAATTAAACATATTAATTATTTATTTGATTTTTTTTGTTTTTTCTTTTTATATTAAATGACTTAACAATTAATTTCAACAAAATCGTGATGAAATATTTATAAGCAAAATGAAGTTGAATAAAATTTTTAAAAGTAAAAGTTGCAAAACTATTTAAATTCTTGAATCTTTATTCAAATTTTTATTTATTTCTTAGTAATTTTAACCGATAGAATAGTTTTAGCCTTGCAATTAGAATAATTTTATTTAACTTTACAGAAGTCAAATATTAGATTTTAAATAATTAATAGTTTAGGGGATTAAGTAAGTACTTCTTTCCTTAATTATTTTTATTCAAATTGTAAAATGGGAAGCTGAGAGACATGTATTGGTTTCCAGAAAATTAAAATTGTCAAATCTCTGAAATGACCTCAGACGCATGAGTAATAATAAATAAATTTTCGTAAATATCATTTTTTCCTCAAAAGTTTAAAGGTTTATACTGTTAGACAAAAATAGTTTTTTCGCACTGCTCTAATTCAAAAGAGTTGAACTGGTAATTGACTTATTCTATGCAATGCAATCGTTAAAAAATTTAGTAAATTTTAACATTTTTAACAAAAATGTAACATTACTTTAAAAATATGTGAGAATTTGGGTTTCTTGTTAAGATCATTTTGTGTACTTACTTAATAAAAACAGATTTTTTTTTAAATTTTTACATCAATTGAAATAGGTATCCCATCTATCAAATAGTTTTAACAATTATAAGTACTACCTAAGGTATATCTAACTAAAAAATTTATTATTTTCATCTGACCAAATAAATATGCTCATTGCGTATCTAAAAATTTTAAAAGTAGTTAAATATATCCTTTAAAAAACTATTTTCCATTGAATAAGTTTCACAAAAATAGTATTTTTAATCCCTTAAAAATTTTCCGTTGCCCCAAATTTTACTTTTCCCCTGTGGAGCACCTGAGAAGGGGAAAATTCATACGACCCCCGGTTTAGAACAACTGGTTTAATTATAATTTAGGTAAGTAAGTACATACAAATTTATAAATTCTAATTATTATAACTTACTAAAAAAATATTTTTAAATTAGTATTGTATGAGTATACCCAAGTAGATGGTGTGGTATTGAGGTAGATAGGTATCCTTAATAAAAACTGACATGCTCCTTTATGTAATTCATTTTATACATGTTTTCTTTTTATTTGTGCATTAACAACAAAATATACCTACATATTGTAATATGTACAACTATAGCTAGATAGTACCTACCTACATCCCAACAAAAATTTTTATTTATTCTTTTATTAGTTTTTATAATTCTTTTAGTTAGGGAAGGTTATCATTTACCTTCGCTTTCTTCCCTATCTCCACACCTATACTTGGTCACATTTTCTTTTATTTATTTTAAAGCGGTTACAATACAAAAGACAAACATTTTTCAATATGTACCTACACATATTGTACCTCTCCTAATTTTTCTTTCTTTTTTATTATAAATACATATACTTATTGTTAAAACTCACATTTTAAATATAATAATAATAACAATAATATTATACTTACCACTATGCTCTGTAAATATATTTGATCCTGCAACACGAGTATCCTTTGGTACACGAGATTTAATACGACTAGCACGTAAAGTTGAACCAGCTCCTAATGCATTACATACCAAACTACTACTATTTCCACCACTTCCACTACCTCCACTACCACCGCCACTACTACTACTAACACCGGTTAATCCAATACATGATGTGGTTGTATTTTGATTACTGCTAGACGATGAACGATCCTTTGCTTGTTGTGCACCCATTTTTTTTTTCGCTTTTTCTTTTCTTTTATTATATTTTTATATATTTCCTTATAAGGATGCTTATTTTCTTTAGCGAAATTTCAACGGGTGGAGATGTCAAGTGGCATTAAAAAAAAACCAGACAATAAAAGTACAAAAAAATCAAAAGAAAAAATTATATATACATATATATATGTATATATGTACGTATGGATAATTTATGTATGTACTTATTATATGAGAATGAAATTTTTTTTTAGCCAGAAAACACAGAAGACCTTATATAGAAAATGAATTTAAATTTTTATTTTTTTTTAAATTAATTTTTTTTATTTTTCTTTTACTTATTTATTTTAATAAATTTTTGTATTATTTTTTTTTTAAATATGTTATTCCATTTTAATTTTATTAAAATGCACATAAGAAATTTTCACTTCAGAAATATAAAAAAAAAAAGAAAAAACATTTTTAATCAAACATTTTTCCTATATCAAATATTTTTAAACTTTTCATACACAAAATGGATGTAAATTTTTTACCCCCTAGATTGGAGTTGTAGATTTTTATATTGTATTCCTTTTTTTCTTTTATTCTTATTTTTTTATAATAAAAATATTTCTTTATTACAGAATATTATTAATTTAAGGTTATTTGTTATATTAAATTACCATTTTTAAAATTCTTTTCATAAATTTCATTTAATTTTTTATTGATTTTAATATTTTTTTACACGAAAGTGAAGGGAAAACATGAAAAAATCACTACAAAAAAAACTTTTTTTTATCCCTTCTTGACTTCTTTACACACATCGATAAACCGAGACGGGTTGGTCCGCGACGACCAAAACGATGTTGGAGGCTTTATTAAATTTAAAAAAAAAATAAAAAACCATTTATTTTACGCTTTTTTTTATTGAATTATTAATTTAGTAAATATATTTTTTATTAATTATGTATTTTAAACATATTTTTATATTTTTTCACTATTTATTTATAAGTTATTCATTTTTTTATGCAACGAAAACTAAAATACGCAACCTCCTCCATCGAATTTTTCTGACATTTTGTGAATTTTCAGTTTTCAATACAAAATTTTAACAATTTTTATACAAAGTGTTGCCACATATTGGTTAAAAAATTTTGAAAGTTATTAATTTAGTATTTCATAAACTATTTTGAAAGAAGGAATTCATTTTGTGCTAAAATTTATTTTACCTATTAAACTTTTCAATTTGTTTCATATTTCCTTCAAATTTCTTTTATGTTTTATGAATTTTTTTTGCGAGTATTAACAACATAAATATTCTCAAAATTCGAACGTTCTTTAATTACTATTTAAGTTTATATATGACATCAGACTTTATAATTGTTATTTCAAAAGATTGTTTGTTTTGTATGATTCAAAGTACCTTAATTGGTTGATTTCAATCAAACAGAAAGAAAATATTTCGATTATACAAGATAATTAAAATTAATTTGAAAAAATCGAAATATTGAATAATACAAATAAAATTAGTTTTAATATAAAAAAGAAATGTTTGTCAGCATTTAAGTTTATCAACTTTAAAAATACTGGCAACAATGTGTTTTTTTAACGGGTTACTGACATTGCAGTTGCCACACTATATTAATAAACTTTTAGCAAAAAATTTTAGAACAATATATATAGTACATTTCACAAATTTGTAGTAAAAATTTATGTGTTACCTACTTTCTAAAATTTTTTGACGATTAAAAGAAATTACCGAAACTTATATTACAATTTGCTGTTTGCATCCTTATCATTTGTATATTATATTCATATTCATAATACAAACTTAAAGATGACATCAAGAGGGTTTCAGGTTATACTCTTCTTGACTTTAAAAAATTTTTAAATGAAATCGATCTGTGAAATTATTGGATCCGTTATAAAAATTAACAACATATATCGGGATTAGAAAATTGAAATGAGTGATCCGGTTTTCTTCTTTTTGAATCCTAGGTATTTTTTTTAACGCCACTTTATTTTTTCAACTTGTCATTATTAATATTAAAGTCAAGTTGATTTCAAGTAATAATATTTCAGAATGATTCGCAGAACATGAAAACGAATCGAAGCTTTAAGTTAACCACTCGATTCACTCTAAAAATGTAATTTTAATGTGTATCAAGATGTTTTATGAAAACAGCTGTTTCTACTATGTTCCATGTTGATAGTAAAAATTGTAAAACTCCTTAAAGATTGAATATAAAGTTTTTAGAACCTCGCAATTTTCATTGTCTTCAATGCCAAATGCCGACAAGCCAATTATTGGTTAAAATAAAAATTAATTTTTGCAATGTCTTTCAAATTTAATTGCAAATATATTTATGTTTAATTTTTTTATAAATATTGAATAAAATACAATTTTTTAATTTCTTCTTTTGTTATATCAAAAAGAAATTTATTTTGTTAACACTTCAAAGATTTCATAAACTTATTTTCCAAAATGTTCTAAAAAAATTTTACAACAAATAGTTTTTCCCAAGTGTTTTATGGGTAAATTAAAAATTCATTTGAAGCTGTCATCCTTGACATATGAGAAAGAAGAAGAAGAAGTTCACATTTTCTTCGACTATTCCAGAATTGATACGAATATAAAAACGCATATATATTCATTTTTTTAAAATTAAAAAAAAAGAAAGTGAATTTTCCTTAATTAATTAATTTTACTGTGTAAAAAGAAAAGAAAAAAAAAAAAGAATATGTCCGATTGGGATACTGTTACAGTTTTACGTAAAAGGCCACCAAAGGTAAAAAAAAAAAGTAAAAATAAATGGAAATTTATATTATGTTAAAAATTTAACTAATAATAGGCATCTGTAATGAAAAGTGAAGCAGCAATAAATGCTGCAAGACGACAAGGAGTTGCGATTGAAACCCAACAAAAATGTGAGTTCTTAATTTATATTTTGAAATTTAATACTTCCATGCTTAATTTTTATATTTAAATAAAAATAATTGTAAAAATGTGAATAAATTTTTTTTGACTAAATTTTAAAATGAAATAAGATAAATTTCATTAGATTGATGCAACGATCGATAAATGTTACGAAATTGATTAAAAAAAAAATAATAAATATTATTTTAGATGGTGCTGCCACTAATAAACAACACGTAACCACAAAAAATACTGCCAAGTTGGATCGCGAAACAGAAGGTTCGTCTTTAAGCTTTTATTATTATTATTGTTGTTTTATGTTTTTGTGATTATTTTTCCCAAAAAAAAAGAAAGAAGGTGACTTGAGATTAGTGGAGATGATAAAACAGAACTAGAAAAGTAATTTCTTTTCATTTCTTTCTATTTAAGAATTAGAAAAGTTTCAAACAAAAAAAAAATCTGTTTACCTATCATTCATTGTTTTTTATTTAACATTAAAAAAGCCGAACTTGTTTTTAACTCTTTTAAAATCGTGTGTTGTGAATCATTTACGAGTCGGAATTTATTACATCACTTCCTTCATCAATTTAACTTTATAAATATACAAAAATTTTATTGATTTTGCGTTACTTATTTAAACAAAAAAAAAATTAAGGTGTAGGTAGGTAGGTAAATAAGATCTACCGCACATGAAATTTTTATGAATTTGATATTAAAATTCAATATTAAAGATATCAAATCTAATGTTTTGTATAGGTAGCTACCTAATTGTTTTTTAACTTTATACTTCTTTAACAAAACTTGTTTTAATTCTGGTAGATACCTAGTCTGAATAAGCGAAATTATAAAAATATTAAGATTTTCGTTTAATCGTAGAAAATTTTGAATGAAAAATGTGAATTTTTACAATAGCTAATAAAATCATTTTGTTTATAAATTTACACAATGTTATGTAATTAACTTTTTTAGTTAACGAGATAACCTATTGGATATAATATAGTTTTTATATAAATAAATAGGTTACCTAATTACCTACCTATATTAGTGTTACACTTTTAAACCGAAATTACAAATGTTTATAATTTTATAGCCGATATGGAATATGTGATTGCTTTAAACTTTTTTATTAAAATAAATAAATGAATGGACTAGGTATTTAAGAGAAATTTTTAAATATTGAAATTTTTAAACACGTTTAAATTATAATTTTTGGTGCAATGCATAACAACGTTCCGCATTTAATTCACCCCCAATTTAAAAACATTCATAGCTATACTTTTTATATTTTAATTTTTTTTCTTTTTAGAATTAAAACACGAAAAAATTCCTTTGGATGTTGGTCGTTTAATTCAGCAAGGACGTCAGGCAAAGAATTTAAGTCAAAAGGATCTCGCAACTGTAAGTCTTATATTTGGTTTTATACTAGGTTTATGTAATGTTAAAACAACAAAAAATCTGTTTTATTTTAAAAATAAATTCTTTTCATAATAAATACTATAAATTCAATTTTGTTTTATTTTTATAGAAAATTAACGAAAAAGTTCAAGTTGTTACTGATTATGAAGCTGGACGTGGAATACCAAACAATATGATATTGGGTAAAATTGAAAGAGTAATTGGAGTAAGATTACGAGGGAAGGAACGCGGCCAGACAGTGGCGCCTCCTGTTAAAAAATAAGTTCTTAATGTAGTGTACATTTCGGGAGGACGCAAAAACTTAAAAATATAAAATAAATATATTAAATAATAAAAAAATTTAAATATATTTATAATTATAAATTCAGTACACTACAACTTTAACATTTTTTTTTTTTTTTATTTTGTAAATGATAATAGAAAACAAAACCATATTATATAATAATTATTATAAACAAATAAAATATATAATATTAATGAAAAAATGGGAAAAAATAATAATTTCAGTTTAATATAAAAGATGAATAATCACAATTTATATTTAACTTTTATAATATTTTCAACTAAACCTTTTTTTTTTTCAATGAAAAAAAAATATATATAAATATCTATCTAAATAATTAATTATTTGAATATTTTAAACATATTTACACTATGCTATCAATAATGTTAAAAGCTACATTTTATTTAATTATACTGCTTAAATAATTGAATTGTAAAAGAAGAGTTTTTTTTTTATTTATCTGTATTTAAATTGATTTTAAAATAACAAGAAAATAAAAAAAAAAATCTATATAGAAAAGTGTAGAAAGTTTTTTCGAAAAATTTTATTTGATTAAATATTCTTTTCCGTGTTTTTTTTTTTCATTTTATATTTAAAATTTAAATAATTCTATATTTTCACACAAATTGAATTTTAAAAAAAATGTCATAAAGTGTAGCTAATTTAAATATATTATATTTGTTATTTTTAAATAAGAATTGTAATAATAAATTTAGTGTGATATAAGTTTTAAATTATAGATAACAAACAAAATCGATATTGTTAAAAAAAAGAAAACTATTTATTAATATATAAATTAAATAATATAAATTTAAATTTATATATAAAAAAAAATATATTTGATTAATATTTTTAATAATATCACACTAAAAAAATTTATAGCGATTCCTTTAAATTAATAAACAAGCACATTTTTATGAAAAATAAACTTTCTCCCATCATCAAGTTTTAAACAAACCAAAAAAAAAAAAAAACTTAAAAAATGTAAAAAAATTGGAAAAAAAAAATTGAAGTAAAAAAGAGAAAAAAAAAATTTATATTATTAAAAAAACATAATTAATAAACTGTATAATTGTATTTATAAATAAGACTCGTTAATTTTATGATTTAATCAATCAATTTTTATATAAGAGAAAAAAAACTTTTTGATTTAAGTGTAATTCAAATTTTTGAAATTTAGTATTTTTATCGAACATTATAATTAATTCTTTTTATAATTTTAAAATTTTTCATTGAATTTATTTTTTATAGGTATATAAATTTTTTTTTTAAACGTTCTCTTATGATTGGGGATACTCGATAATTTAGCTCTAACTTAGATCTTAATATAAAACTTGATAAAACCAAACTGCAAAATATACAAAAGTGGCTCGATAAATTACTGCTACAAAAATAACATGTTGGAAATAGTTTTGCTTATAGTTCTAAAGAAATTTTTCAATTTTTTTTAGCATTATAATATTTTATAATAGAAGAAAGTTGAATATTGAAGAATTACTGGAGCATGTTACAAATATTCAAAAACAAGATATTCTATTTCTGTTTTTGCAGATTTGTAAGTATGCGTGGCAAGACTTTTAAGTTTTAATTTTAGAACTTTTAGTGCAAGTCTGAATTGTCGAAAATCCCCTTTTTTGCTTTTCTTGTTTAATTTTTTTTTTTAGCTATAAAAGCGGTTTTTTTGCTTAATTATAATTATTTGGAGAGAAAAATTTTACATTCTCATTTTATTGTAAAATTTAATTTTTTATTTTCAAAATAAAAAGTTTTCTAAAATTTGTATATTTTTTCTATTATGTAATTATTTTTAATTGAAAACTACTATAATATATTTCCAATATATAAAAAAAAAATTACAATTTAATAAATTGGGAGAGCAACGGAAAAAATAAATCAGAAAAATAAATGGTTCGGATTTAATACTTTGTTTTTTTTTTTTTCAATTCTATACTTCCTTATTATATAATAATAATAAAAATTTATTTTTAAATATATAAGCTTTTTCTTATATATAAAAATATTATATAAAATTAAAATTAAAAAAAAAAACGAAAATTATAACATATTTAATGTATGCTAGTTGTATTAATTATTAATTAATTAATTATTAATTAAAAAAATGAAATGAAATAAGACTAAAATACAGCTAGGAATACAACAGGAACAAATTACAAAGTGAGAACTAGTGATGTGAACTAGTGATTGCAAAAAATTTTATTCATTCGATAGTTCCCATCACTATTAAGAACATTTCTAAAAATTTAAATTTTTCATTTAAATTCCAAAAAAAAAAGAAAATTTCTTTTCCACTTTTATTTTTTTGTAATAGAAATGAATTGCATTTTGTAGTGTTGTAAAATACCTGTTTAAAGAAAAATATTTAAAAAAAAAAGGAAAATGGTAAAAAAAAGTATGTAATATCTAATTTTTATTTTTAATTTTTTACATTGCGGTTTTCTATTTAACAGAAGAAAAAAAAAATAAATGTTTACAATGTTCTTTTTGTTCAATAAAGTGATGAAAAATATAAGTAGATTTAAAAAATCGGTTTAATTTAGTCATAAATAAGAAATTTGACAAAACTGAAGGGCCAATAAACAATGATAGCATGCAGGATTTTCCTAAATTCAATTGTAACTTGGATTTTTTAAAATTTAAGAAGGCATTAAAAGAAGCCCATTCGAAAATCGTAACATGCTTAAAGTTCTAAATATCACAAATAGAACTTTTGACTAGAACAATCTAATTGAAAAATTTAAGATATTAAAAATCTAGAAAAGTGATAAAAAAATCTAGAGATTATCTAGTCCCTGTAGATTTGTGATGATGCAAAAAATATTTTCGTTGGAACTTTAAGTGCATATTTGGATCATTAAAAATCCTCTTACTAAGTTTTAATTTTATTTCTAAAGTTAAGAAAGGTCCACTGATTTTAAAAACTATGAAGATCTACCGCGTTGACTTTTAAAACAAAATAACATTGACGTTGAATCAAAAATAAAGTTCATAATAAAATTAATTCCGAAAATATTTTAAATATTTTTGAAATTTTTAATTACGAAATTCGAAAAAAAAATTATAAGTAAAACAAAATCTTTTACAATTGTAGAAATGTTAATAGAAAACTTTCAAAAAGTAGCAATTTCACAAAGAAATCTGACAGACTCAGTAAACCTTCATAATTTCGTGACATTTGAAAAAAAACCAAAAAAATTCTAGTACAGAAAGCATTCATAATTATTGGTGCTTAAATTTTTATGTAAACATTAACTTTGGATCTAAGAAGCTAGCCCTCTGTTCACGAAAAAATCATGTTTAACTTTTTCGATATATTTTCAAAAAAATTTAAGAGATCAAATGTTAGTTTTAGTAATGCTAAGAACTCATTATTCTTACGCAAATTAACGCATGACAATATTTGTTAGTTCCTAATAGATGGAATTAATTAGAGGTGAAATATGTTCGACGTGGTACTTGCCCTTGTTTTTCGAAAATAAGGAATAATTTTAACTTCATTAAATCAGAAACTTTATATTGATAACCAAAAATATTTAGTTTTAGAATAAGCAGTTTTATTAGAATATGAAGTTTTTTCAAAAGAAAAAACTTGTAAAAAACGCTTTAGAAACTCAGCTTTTTGAAATTTTTTTCTATCTGTATCTTATTTTAATGGTGTTTTTGTGACGAGAGAAACACCATCAGTATTTTTTTACGGGAACAAATAGGTGGAAGTTTAACAAATATGTGGAAGTAAATTTTTAAAAATTCTTTATTGATATAATAAAAATTTTATATTATATATGGATGTAAAAATTAATTTGCTTTACACAATGCATTTTTAATCCTTTCTTAAATCAAATTCTTTTACTTCAACTCCATCTTTTGTTATAACATTTATGATGACAGCATCACCTGTATAAATATCTCTCTCAGTAGCTGAAATGAATGTATCATAAATAACGCCAACAGCTTTTTCTTTTGTTATTGGTTCCTTTTCAATTCCAATTTGATTCTTGTAACCAATTTGGTTATCTAAAACTGGTTGCAAAAGTGCACCGGCTGAACCACCAGCTTTATAATAGGAAAGTTCACAGTGGCCAACAGGATCATAACTATAAACGACACCTTTACCATTTTCATCTAAGCCAGCTAAAATATTTGACACATAATAAGGATAAAATCTATTATGGTACATAATGCAAGACAACATTTGAGCTATAGCATTCGACGTCATTATTTTATTATGCTCATGGTGATACATTTGAATCCTTTTTTTCACAAAAGCTGTTAATGATAGCGTATCACACCAGCAACCACAAGATGCCAACACTGTTTTATCGGTCAATTTAAAAAGTTTATTTTGATTTCTAGTATGAATAGAATATCCACTAGTTAATCTTGTATCTGCTGCAACAGCAGCATAATCATCTCCGGCAATGGCGACAACACTCCTAAAATATTGAATATAAAATTGTTTTATTTTATGAAGAGTTCTCTTGATGGAAATTTTACCCTCCATTCGATTCATATGGATAAAAGTAATGTTGATTTGCTCCTGGTACTTGGTATTCAGGAAATTGTTCTATTTTATGCATTTTTAAAAGTTTTATATTTTTCTTCACACAACTAACCAATGAAAAAACTGCTTGTTGGATGATAATCAAATTTATGTCGCTTAATTTGACATTGACAGTAACATTCAGTCATCATAATAATATCAATTGACATTTATATACTTTGACTAGATTGCAGTTTTCGGTTGGTAAATTTGTTAATTGGGTAATTTGTACTCATTATAAGTATTCAATCAAATTTATATTATAAATATTGTTTTGAATTTTTAATTTTGAAAACAAATGGTTCCGGCTCTGTTAAATGTTTATGTTAGTTGTGCACATGATTGTGTCAGATTTTTTTAAATAAACTGACAGACATGCAATTTTTAGTTTTGCACAGTTTCATTATAAAAACGTTTCACGCACACCTAAGCGATTGAGCTATTGTGCGAATTCAAATCGATTGCGATAACTAAAAATTGCAATTAGTTTGTAAAAAGTTAAAAACTGTTTGATTATTTAATTACATACGATCACACAGTTGAACATGTTCACTCTTATATATAAACCTATGGAATACAAATAAGCTCTCAAAACAGTTGCAAAACTAAAAATGTCTATCTGAGCCCTGAATCACCATAAGAATATTTTTTATTCAAATTAAAGAATCGATTATTTATTTTATCGCTAACCTTCTTTATATTCATTGACATTTGGTTTGTTGGGTGGAAATTAGGTGGAAAAAATTTCCATTTGTATTTCATTTTTTTTACTAATTTGTGACATTTCCAATTTGATTAAATTTTTTAAAAGGACTGAGATCAGTGCATTTCAATATTTCATTTGCAAGAAAGAGAATAGTATTTAATTAGCTGACTCATAACATTGTTCTTTAATTAAACAAAAAAAAAAAAAAAATTTATAATTTTAATATAGAAATAAAGTCATTGTACTTGTGTACAGTATTCAATAAATATAAATTTAAAGTTAATTTTTTTTATTAAATAAAAAATATAAATAAAAATGTCTTCCCGTAAAACTGCTGGACGTCGTGCAACAACAAAAAAACGAGCACAAAGGGCCACATCAAATGTTTTTGCAATGTTTGACCAAGCCCAAATTGCTGAGTTCAAAGAAGCTTTTAATATGATTGATCAAAATCGTGATGGATTTGTTGAAAAAGAAGATTTACATGATATGTTGGCATCATTAGGTAAAAATCCAACTGATGAATATTTAGAAGCAATGATGAATGAAGCACCTGGCCCAATTAATTTTACAATGTTTTTAACATTATTTGGTGAACGTTTACAAGGAACTGATCCCGAAGATGTTATTAAGAATGCTTTTGGTTGTTTTGATGAAGATAATACAGGAGTATTACCAGAGGATCGTTTAAGAGAACTACTTACAACTATGGGTGATCGATTTTCTGATGAGGATGTAGATGAAATGTACAGAGAAGCACCAATTAAAAATGGTTTATTCGATTACATTGAATTTACGAGAATTTTAAAACATGGAGCTAAAGATAAAGATGAACAATAGAGTATACATATTATGTATTGTTTTTTGATTAAATTTTTTTTTCTTTTTTGCCGTTTTTACGAATTTATACTTCCTTTCAGAATTCCTAGTAGAATTTTAACACGAAATATTATGGAATCTCTTAATTAAGAAGATTGAAAAACAAATATTTAACATAAATTTTATTTAGAATTAAAATATGTTTTCATTCCAATGCTATGAATTGAAATTAGAAAAAAAAAGGTTTTTATTAAAAAATTTTTAAAAAGATAAACAAAATTTACATAATGCACTAGAAGTTAAACTGAATTTTTAAAATTTTAATATTAATTTGAAGAGGTTTTTTTCCATTTAAAGTATTAAGTATTTCGTGTTTTGTTTTATTTTATATTAAATTTTTGCATTTAAGAATTCGTTAAACTAACAAATAATTTTGAATGATTTATATTCAGTACTTATTTTTTTATATTAAACAATCATAGAAGATATATACTGTTCCCTAACATAATATAAAATTTATACATAAATTTATATGTAGTTTTTTTTTTTTTCAAATTGGAATAAAAGCCAAAATTTTTTTAATCATACGAACATTTTGTTTTTATAAAAAATCAGAAATTGTTGATGGACATTTTAATTGAATTCTTTATTGCATAAATTTTGTAATTAGAAATTATAAAAAAAAAACAAAGAAGCTTTTTTGCTTCATGTCATAAATCTAAATTTGAGCAAACAATTTTTGTAATAAAATCATCAACAACAATTTATTTTTGCTATATATTTTTATAATGCAAAAAAAAATTATTTTTGTAAAAAGAGCAAAGATTGCATTTGTCTGTTTGAACCTTGAGCTTCTATATTTGGATTTATAATTTAAAAGAGTATGTAACCAATTATGGTAACAAAATTATGGCTAGTTGAATATGTACATAGTTTTTTTTTTCTGTTTTTCAGCGATATTTTTTTTACGTTAATACGAAATGTGGAAAAGTAAATCAGTTTTTGTATTACTGATAAAAAATATTGAATCATTATTTTATTTTTTGCTCAATGAAAAAGAAAAATAAACCAACAACAGAAATTTGTATGTTTGTTCAAAAATTAATAAGATAAACGCTTGAATGTAAAAGGCACAGAAAAGAAATAAAAGTAACACTATTCTAAACAAGGTAAAAATTATCACCATATTAAATGATTAATAGCCTTATATTATAACAGCTTTTAAAACATAATATGAATGTATAAGCACATACATATTAACATCATATACATATTTACATTTTATCATTATTTGGAAACTTGGAAAGCGTTAAAACTTATGACGTAAAACTTATAAATCAACTAGATTAAACCAAAAAAAAAATTAAGTTTGTTATTTCTCTAAATTTTTCTTGATACGAGGGTCACTATTTATATTTCGGGTCCTGGCAATACAAGTGCTGCCAGGTGCAATCTGACACTTCCATTGGAAAGTTTGACATTTTTTAGGACAACTTCACTCAGAAAGTTTTGTCATTCGAGCGCGAATTGTTTTGTTTACAGTGACTTGAAAAATTCATCTCGGTCAAAAAATGGAATTGTCCCGTGAAAATTTTCGTGCGATGATTTTTTACGATTTTCGGCGCGGATTATCGAGAGAAGAGTGTCTCGATCACCTTGTTTCGACTTTTGGTGATGAAGCACCATCAAAAACCACTGTAGATCGCTGGTACCAAGAGTTTGGTTTCGGACGCCGTTCGCTCCAGGATGAATTTCGTGAAGGTCGGCCAAGAAGAAATAAGGAAAACAAACAAGCGCCGGCGAATCATTCTTCATCATAACAATGCAAGCTCTCACAAATCATTAATTATTCTCACACATTAATTATTTAGGAGAATGAAAGAAATTCCAAAAAATTAAAAGATGAAATTTTGTTATAAATTCAATTTTTATTTAGAAATTGTGGTTTTTGTTTTTAATTTACTTTTTAAATAATTATTTAAGTAAAATGTAGATTTCTTAAAACAATTTATAAATAATAATAAGAAAAAAAAAACCTATTATAGATTGAAAAATCTCTGCTCACTAAACAAATCCGACATATTTAATATAGTAATAGACCTACAGTGAAATCTTATTTTGGTCACCTATCACTGTCTCCCTTATTATTGTACCTTTGTTTTTATTGACAATATCTTTTACCGCGTAAAACCATTCACCTTAAAATAAAAAAAAAAATCTATATTATTAAAAATTCTTTATATACAAAATGATGGTATAATTATAAAACTTACGAAT
This sequence comes from Condylostylus longicornis, assembly GCF_029603195.1. Lineage (NCBI taxonomy): Eukaryota > Metazoa > Arthropoda > Insecta > Diptera > Dolichopodidae > Condylostylus > Condylostylus longicornis. Next base: position 2,768,051 of record NW_026578116.1, read on the forward strand.
TTTTGTATTTTGTAAACAATCTTTGAAAGCTTGACAACCCTCCATGCTACTTAAAACACCAAATACTGCTAAATCAGCTAAATTTGGTTGTTTTCCACCCATAAATTTTGTTTTTTTCTTTTCTAAACTATCGGTCCATTTATCTAAAGCATCATATATATGGCTACGTACATCATCATCAAGACCATAACGTGTTTTTAATCGTTTACTTAATATCCACATGGCAACTGCACCAACATATACCATCAAATCACGTTCCCATTTTGGAAAATGAATACTCCATTCTCCTGCATCAGAAAACCATTCAAATGTTTCTAGTGATTCATTCCAACTTCTATAGACATTCGGTGAAATTAAATGTACCAAATGAGTATCGACCCAACTACGCCATTGCCTTTCAGAAAGTTGATCTTCTTTTGATGTTGATGGTTTATTTTTATCACCAAACATAAGAAAATATTTATTTAAAATATCATAAACTTTCTTTCCTTTATCATCAAAAAATGAAACGTTTGGATAAAGTTTTACTAATTCACCAATATCTTGATTTTTATCTAACATATAGCTAGATAAAATTGAGACAATAGTACTTGAATCAGTTAACTGAACATATTTTCCATCTCGTTGTTTTGCTAATAGCATTGGAACTTTTTTATACTCTGACCATTTTAGATCTTGACGCAATACTAAAATAAAATTTTGTATATTTAAATACAATAACATAATTGAATTATAATAAAAAGAAATTATAAAATATCAGTACCTGCATCAACTTCAACAATAGAGTAAGATAAGCCCAAGAAATCCAAGAATGCTCGAACTTTGCAACAAAATGGACAAGTTTGAAATTGAAATAGCACTAAATCTAGATCTGTATCATCTTTTGGGTTAACAACTTTTTTTGTAATTTTAACTTTTGGTAATCTACTTAAAACTTTTGGATGTTTCCGTTCATGTATCATATGATCAGTTTTTTCATGCCATTGACTGTAAGTAGAGTATGCAGTTCCAACAGCTGCACCAATTGCAGTTCCCATCATAGCTAATTTGAATGTACTGGGTTCAGATTTTTTATCTAAAAAAAATTAAACATTTATTTTATAATTTAAAAAAAAAAAGTAGAAATAGGACAACATACCACTTGCAGCATAATATCTTGATGGTAAAATTGCATTTTGTTTTGGTTGTAGTTTCACAGTAACTCGAATAAAATTTCGGCAGAGATTATTTATGCGATAGCTGTACATTGTGTATTTAAAAAGAAAATTTTCATTAATCACCAATTAGAAATTATTAATTATTAGTTTTGAAAAAAAAATTTTATTTAGTTTTCCAGTAAATATAGATACATAACCGTGAGTCTAAGTTAACAGCTGATTTTTTGACATTTTCGTGCATGCATAAAATTTTCGCCGTAAAATATTTTGTCATGTTTACATAAGCAAATTCGTAAGAGTGAATATACGGTATAAAATCTATTATAAAATTGTTGCTTGTATTCCTATATACACATCAATTCCCAATACATGTATGTACGTATATAATTTTAATAAATAAACTTGTGCAAATTTAATAATGAAATTATTACATACGAGTATATACAAAAAGTTCGAAAAATCGGTTGACGTGTGGTATTATCGTAAAAAAAATTAAAATCATGCTCATGGACACGAACCATTGAATTCATTTTTGATTCGTGTCAATAACGACTTAGTGGAAATTCTTACGGTAAAACATCGTTTTGTCATTATAGTTGCATTGCATTCGTTCTTAATATTTACGATCGTAATTCGATTCAATTTTATAAATTAAAAATTTAAAACTAAAAACTTAGTTTGTAAACAGTAAAAGTGTTAATTAATAGCTTGTAAACAGTAAAAGTGTTTTGGCAAAAACTTAAAATTTGATATTTACAAAATGGCGTTTAATACTTAACGATCAGAGTCTTAAACTGAAATTTTTGGCATAAACTCGAAAAACTTTTCTTCAATTCAAAAATTCACCCTAATTTCGAAGTTTTTTGCGAAAAATATTTGTTTTTGAAAGTAATGGAGAGAAAGAAATTAAAATATTTAAAACTTAAAATAAATATTTGTTTTCAACAGTCGAATGTTAAATTCATTTTCTCTAAGAGCCAATCTACTACATGCTTCATTCATACAGCATTAATATTAGTATGTATACAATTTTAAATTTACGGTATATGAGTTCAAATACTTTGTGTATTCGTTTTAGGTTTAAAAAAATTTTGTTATTTCAAATTTTTTTTTAATTTGCATAAAACTAATGGGGGACGTCATAAATCACGAAATTTTTGGATTAATTTTTTTTTTCCGTCAACAATCAAATTTAGTTGAATTTAACAATTTTTAGCTCAGTTTTTTTAAATTTCGCTTTACAAATTTTATTCTTTCTCATTTGAAAATGGCGTTAAACGTTAATGTACAGTTTTATTTTCAAAAATTTCTTAACTTATTTCTTTGTATTGAAATACAATCTCAACCACATAATTTTCCTAACGTATACGGTACATTTACGATTCTCAATTCTTGAGAGAATCATATTAATTCAATTTAATCAGATCAGAATAATATAAACAGAGAATACTATTAATTTAAGTATATTCTCTAAAAGAGAAGTATTTGTTGGGAGAAGACTGTTTATAAACAACATGCCGGTTTCTAGTACTACATAGGTACACTGATTTTTTATTGTATTATTGTTATACAATATATTTTCTCGTATTTATATTTAAATTGTATTTTCTTCATATACACTCAAAATTTAATATTATTCTCATTAAGAAATTCTCTTAAAATTTAATCATATCTTTATGTGTGTATGTATGTATATGATAAATATTTTATTGTATTGCTCTTTCTATTCCATTTTCTAAATTTCCAATTACGTACTAAAATAATATTTTCAAAATTGACTTTTATGCTCCTTTTTAGTGTTATTACGTACTACTATTCATACATACATATGTAAATGACTTTGTAAATATAATTTATGATTAAACATAATTCATGTGTGTAGGCAATAAAAAATATCTTAAAAATGTTCATATGTGTTTGTGTCACTAATAAAAAAAATATCTAAACTAAAGTAAACAGAAAAATCTTCAAAAAAAAAAAATAATTTTTTTTTATTGACTTTAAAAAAGAGCAAGAAGAATCAACTGATTTTTATGAGTTTAGGCGTTTAGGGAATAAAATAAGAAGGCATAAGTATGCGCGGATATAAACATGTTGAAAAGAAGATTATTTGAACAATTTCATATTCAGATAAGGCTATTTATGATAACAAAATCAGTGTGTAGAAGCATTTACAGAAAAGTTTAAACAGAATGGTATGAACAAAATTTTATTAAAAATTTGTCCTACTGCGAATCGCGGATTTTCAATAAATCTTTGGCTATACTAAATTTATTTTTGAATTATTTTTATTTAGACTGACCATTTACAATTTTATAATTTAGTAAACTTTAATTCCTAGATAATTAAAATTTTATTGCATACTTTCAGGGGCATAATTTTTTCTGCCCCAAATATCATTATGATATTTCTCCCATGTTCAACCGTTTACTACAAATCGTTTATAATGTTATATACCATATAAACAGAAGTATATAAGAAAAATGCTAAAAGCACGAAAAAATTTTATAAAAGTTCAATGCACTTTCTCTCTTTTTTAAAAAAAAAAAAATTTTCGATATTTTGTATTTCTTCATAAAGTCATTCATCCAAATGAACTAAAACTGATCTTCATTATTAATGTTTATTGTTTTTTTTTTCTTATTATGTTCTACTGATTAAATTTACTCTGGAAGTAGGAAATTCTGATAATATCATGCCGCTGTATATGATCCCTTGTTTAGAACCGAGGTTTCATGTAAAGAAATTTTAAAAATAAATTTTAGTCACGAGCAAAAATCCGTTCAGTCTGGATGGTAAAACGGGAAAAAGAAGAAACAGGAAAATATATTAAAACACCAGGACAATAAAGGAGGATTATTGGGAAATTATTGTGAAGAAAAAGTGAAAAGAGTGTATAGTTTATACTACATACAATGTGTTAGAGTGTAAAATGGAAAAGAAAGAAAAAAATAAATAAGATTTAAGGGATAAAATATCATTTAAAAAAATATACTTGTATGAATGTGTGTAATAAATAAAAGCGAAAAGAAGAAAATAATTAATTGAAATAATTAAAAAAAAAAAATTTAAATTGGGAAAATTTAAAAAAAAATTCCCTTTTAATTGCTCTTGTGTTCATAATTAAAATGGGATTTTTTCAATTCAATCCCATTAAAATGAATCGAATAAATATATTTGATAATTTTATTACCACTGGATTATTAATAATTTTAATTGGTATAATTAATATAAATGCTGAATTAACACCACCATATTTTAATTTGGCTACTGGACGTAAAATTTATGCATCAGCTACATGTGGTGTTGGTACTGATGGACCAGAATTATATTGTAAATTAGTTGGTGCTAATACAGAAAATGAATTTCAACATGGTTCTGTTATTCATGGTCAAATATGTGATTATTGTGATCTATCGAATCCAGATTTAAGTCATCCACCAGAGAATGCAATCGATGGTAAAGAGACATGGTGGCAAAGTCCACCATTATCTAGAGGAATGAAATATAATGAAGTTAATTTAACAATTGATTTTGGTCAGGTTAGTAAAACTTTTGGTTTTTTTTTTCGGAAATTGATGTTTCAAAAAAATTTTAAAGAATAATTGAAAATTGATTCTAATACAAATCAGAAATATTTGTTTGGTTATATTTTTTTTTTAAAGTTAATTTAGTTCTTTTCATACAAAAAAAAATTTCTTAAAATTTTAAGATTTTGTTGCCGAAACTTATCAAATTCACAGCCTAGTAATATATTTAAAGTTCATAGATTTTATTTTTGTTCTTTAAAACAAAGTTCATAGAGGTTATCAATTTTAGGAATTATCATATTTTACATAGTGTATGTACATATGTATATGTATGTACGTATGTGAGACACAGAAATTTTTAATCAAAAAGTGTACATGTAACCCTATTTTTAAGTGTTTTTCTTAATTCTTAAAATTTTGTAAATAAATTGAATTAATTCTTGTGGTACATATATGTATATATATATATATAAATTTAAATAATATAAAGTAAATATATAATTAATTTTAATTTTTAGATGATTATGACCAAATATTTTTTTTATTTACTTATTAAACACTCTTGTGCCTTATCTTGTTGAACTATTTATACAACATATGTGATTAACTAAATTTTGTTCAATTTTTCCTTTTCTGAAAGAAGAAGGCTCAGGGTGGGGGGGAAGGGGGAAATAGCTGTGATTCTAAACTCGTGTTGAACTCTTTAAGAATTCATGTTTAAATTGAAATATTATGAATACACTCGATACTGTTACATACAGGTTGTTATCAAGCATTGTTTTCGAATTTGAAATTTTGTTAAAATAATGAGAGCGAAAAAAAAAAGAATTGAATAATCAAATGAAATGCGTGAGATCTTCTTACATGGCGTCATATTTTTAAGACGCTCGCGGGATTTAGATTGAATAAAATATTTCTATATATAGAATAAAATCTAATTCTTTATCGTTAATAAATCGTGTAATTTAAATTAAAACTTTTCTGTACAGTTCTTGAATCAATCATGAATTTTATTTTAATTATCGAAAATGCCCTCCTGAATGCGTCAACTCAAAAATCTTATTTTTTTTAGATATTTCCCGTAATATTTTCAACGAATTATTTTTATTTAATCATTTTGGTGGCATTTGAAAATTATTTCCCATAGATTCATCTAAAAAATTATATTTTTTCTCAATTTCCTGTAATACATATTCAAGTAAAACAAAATAAATTTGGTCATCATTTAATATAATTTTTATTAATAGAAAAAAAATAGAAGCTTTCTTGCTACAAAAAGAGCAAATTAATAAACTGCACAAATACACAATAATTTTGTTTTTCTTCTTATACATACACACACAAATATAAAATAATCAAAAAAATTTCAAATTCGAAAAAAAAATTCTTAATTTTATTTTCATAAATATCTTATTTCTCTTAACGTCAATATCACGTTAAAGCATTGCTATTGAATTCAAACCAAGAGGCATTGTTTAAAACGATTAAAAAATTAAAAAAAAAACGAGAAAAAATAGAGTTGGCCGTGTCAACTCTGTGATACCTGTAAAAATTTGTTGTCAATATCAACGATTTTTTTATGAAACACATTGGCCCTACTAATATTTCAATACCACAGCTTTTACAGTTTCTAAGTTATAGCCAAATAAATTTGGAAGTTGTATGGTAGGTGCCCGAACCAGTGCCTCGATCATAACCAATTTAAAAAGGGTTCTAGCACTTACTACAATAAATCATTTGTGAAAATTTGGTGAAATTATCTCAATTAGTTTTTGAGTTATCGCTGGGACGAACAGACAAACGGACAGACAAAGATAAATCGACTCAGAATTCGATGCTGATCAAAAACATATACCTGAGTCTATATCTCAGACCATTATTTCTTAGCGTTACAAACGGTAAGGCAAATTTAGTATACTATTCGAACATACGTTCGTACGGCCATAAAAAAAAAACACACAACTCCAAAACTCAAAAAAAAAATTTTTTTTTCTTTCAATTTCATTTGAAACCGAAATGAAGTCAAATATTGTATTTATATTCACATGATCAGCATAAAAGCACATGTGCTTCCTTTTATAAATAACAAATCTATACCATTAGTTTACAATTTTCACATATGCATGCACATATACGCGATATGTGATATGAATTTTGTGTATTTTATATTATATATGATATAATGTAAATAATATACGAATGAATATAAAAACGAAAAAAAAAATTTTATTTCTGAAAACAAGGTGTCCCACTTTAATAAATGTTTCTTGGGAAATTTGTAATTTAGTTGGAAGACATAAGAAAGCGCCACATTGTTCTTGTATTTCATTAATGAGAACACTCTGTATGTATAACACTTTTAGTATAAACAACTCTCATATCCCGGCCGTCACCTCCTACTACACCACCCGTATGTAAAGAAGTATAGTTGACAAGAGAACATTATACGCTCATATGGGATAAAGTCGTATTTTCAATATTAAATTTTATATCTATATAGCACTCCATTCATATATAGTTTTATTGGGTGTTATATAGTACTCCAAACTATTTGATAAATTTAACAAACTATTTAATTTTCATGCATTCCGATGTCAAACAATTAAAACCGTATACCAATTTTTTATACATTGTATTTATAGTAATTCTTTGTAAATTTGGTTCAGTAATCCAGTTTGGAATTCAGTTCTGCATATGTTTCTTTTCTTAAATTATTCTCATAAATGATTGATGCTATGATGTAAGCATATTTGGAAACTACAACAAAAATTCTTGTAGGTCGATTTAAAAAAGTAATTGCCATAAATAACTAGAAATTAATTTTAAAAGCTGTTCTACAGTAAGGTTTTGTGATAATTGTAAAAATTTTATAAATTTTAATTCTTTTACTTCAGTTGAATTTAAAAATTGCCCAATCTGAATTTTTGAAATCATTTGCATCTTGCGTGTAATAGAAAATTTGCATAGCTGTCATGACAGTTAATAATTATGAGTTTGTCAATTTATTCTCGGTGGTTAATAATTTTGATAATAAGGTTACAAGGATTAAGGTTTCTAGGTATTTATACAGCGAAATAATTTTGTATTTCCAATTTTTCCAACAAATTTTTGTTCCAACGAAATAAAATTCCACCTATATAGACCATTCTTGATTTTAAACGATGACTTTTGAATGAAACATCCTGTACGTACACAACGTTGCCCATGTAGACAAGTGTTTATTCTTAATGATCTTTTTCTTTATGGTGTTTTTTTTTGGGTTCATAAGAAATTGTTCTTTTTTTTTTTGTTTTTTTTTTCGAACACATGCATTTTTTTAAAATTTCATTCATACTAAACATAAACTCCAAACAATAGTCGTTATGTTTTTGTGTTTTATTTTTAATTTTATTTTCCATTCAATCTGGAATGTTACAGTATCATGTTTTGCCTAACTATATGTTTGTACTTTTAAACATATTTAAAAATAAAATATGTATGTATGTACTTATGTATGCGATTGGGAATTTAAACAGTGCTATTGTTGCGTATTGTAGAATAGGAATTTTGTTTGTAATGTACAAATTTGTTTGAATTAGTGCTATTGTATTAGTACAATTGTAATCAGAAAGTACTATTGATATCTTAATATTGTACTCTAATGTGGAATTTCAGTGGTTATAGAATGGGAAGGGAAGAGGAGGGCTAATTTTATTTATTCAAGTGTTATAAAGAAATTTAATTCAATGAAAATTTACACGTTTTTGCAACGTTATGAAAGTGAAGGTTGCAAAAATAATCACAATTAATTAGAATTGTTCAAGTACAAATCTGTTAGGATATGCGGATGTATGGTTTAAGTTACATGCTCTTACACACAAGATTATATCTTTGTTAAAAACTATTAAAGATAACATAAGCAATGCAGTACAGGAAAAATGGTCAAGAATTCGTTGATTTATTTTGTATGGTGAAGTAGTTGCAAGCATTTTATTGGTGGTTGCAAGCATTTTATTGCCTTGATATGAAAAATTCATTAAGAGAAAAGTGGTTTTATTATAAACAATTTTTAGCCAGTTCACAGTCGGTACAAGGAGTATTCTTGAGCCAAAAGAATTTTTTACTTATATCAGGGCTACAGTTCTTTTTCTATTTCAGCCGAAAAGTGGATTTAAAAAAATATTCTAACTACGCACTAATTCCTTATTCTTTATTGTTTAATAACTAAATTATTATGGTGGTCATAACTGTTTTAATACCCTATAATTGACATAAACAAACCATAAAATAATTTTTTAATTTCTCTCTCAAATAAGATTCTTATATTTTTCTTCCAAAAAAAATATCTATATAATATGCATATGTAGCATATGTAGATATTATATCTTGATTTTTCAACAAAAAATCTTCACCAAAAATAATGAAAAATGTGCTATTAAGAACTTTGAAAATATTATTTGTATTATAATGAATAAACTGTATGTGGTGAATGCAAGATTATGTTTGTTTGTATTATGGCAACCTCAAAAATTTCTGGTTTACATTATAAAAGTATTTGGTACCTGTTGCAGTTATAAAAATAGATAGATACGTTTGTATGTGTGTTTAAGCGTGCTCAAAAATAAATTGATCAAAGGATAAAATTGTAATCGGACCATTCCATTATGCAACAAGGACCGATTGAATTTGTTATTTCGTATTTGTTTGTTCAAACACTTCCTTCCTGTAGATCCGTTTCATATTATTAGAATGCGGCAAATTCTATTTTTCGTATGAATTTACAAACCAATGGGACGGTAACTTGCCATTATAAATTTCTTTTTGGTGTTATTCTACGCCAAACTCAGGTATCCTTGTTAGATTTTTTGTTCTCTAAACTTTCCAAATTTTTTAATTGAGTTTCTTACTTTAAGAATGTGAAAATTTTGGAATAAATGTTCTTCTCATCTTCCAAGACATGTTTGACTAAATTTTGCAATTATCAATCAAAATTTCACAAAAAAGTGAGACAATTATTTGAAGACCTTTCTATTAAGTATTAATGTTATTTTGATCTGGTATGAAAACATCGGCTCCTGTTAAGTTTTTCTTTTTTCAATGTGCTGCCTATTAATGTCTCCTTTTATGTATACAACACCTTAAATCTTAAATAAATCTTTAAATTTATTAGTTTCAAATAAGTGAATTATGACCAGTAGTTAGAAAATCTTTGTCACCAATGTTTTATTGAAAATAATTAAGTAGTTTGTAAATGTGTTGGTAAAATGTTTATCGATACTTAAATATATAAAGATACTTAACGCAACATAAAGAATAGGTCAAAATCAAAGAATAAATATTGTTCAAGAAAGTGAACAAGCAACACAAATAAATGTAGGTAACCTACTGTATAGAAAGATTTCGCATTGTGATGACAAAAGATTAAAATCTTGTATTTTGTGTACCATTTAACAAAGGCTATATACACAATATTATGAACCTGTATATATACCTGTACCTTATATGTGATGAAGCAAATGGCTTTCATTCATGGATTTTGTGCCGGAATGATAAATTCTTTATGAACAAAGAATAATTTTTTTTGTAATTGCTAGCCAATTAGAAATGATTATAAACTTTTTAATTGTACTAATTATTTTTACGTAATTATGTAACTAAAATCATTTAGAAGAACATATTTTTGTTAAGTTTAATTTAACAATAAAGTAAAAAATTATAGTTTGAAACTATAATCACCGAAATAGTTCAATATAAGTCAGTAGGGAATAGAGCCAATGGTTCGAAACTAAGAAAGAAACAGTTATAAGATTAAAACTATTCAAGAAGAATTACGTGTATCTAGTCAATTCTAGCATTTCAGTTATTACTGCAACCGCCAAGAAGATTGGTTGGTTTAGGTAGATGGTTTTTTTTTTGGGGGTTATATTATATGCGGGGATTGTGGGATGTTAAATTGAGGGTTACCGATTGATCTTCTTGTTGGCATAGTGCATGCCCTTCGCGTGGTTTGCTAAGGGGGCCTCTTCTATTACTACTACTACTACTACTACTACTATTACTGCAGCCACTTTTTGATTGACTTTTAATTCTCCTTCCACTATTTGCAACACATTTTTTTACGTGTACATAGTAAAATATTAATGGGTTGTGTTGAATATGCATGTGTCCTATGATTCCTTTACGATTCAATGATTTCAAGTATATACTTTTAATGAAAATAGTTGCGCGTCATATCATAATCATTCTGTCATAAGCGCCTATAGGATTTAGACATAATTGTGCGGGAATTTATTTTGTTACTAAACTGCCATTGTTATGTAAGATATTGACAGTGAACAGCTCCTAATCGATATTCAGCTGATATAGAATTTATTCAATATGCTAGATACTAAGGACGTAGAAAATTAAATTTGTAAAGTATAAGTTTGATTTCGAAAAGAATGAACTCATTAAAATTCTGAGTCATTCTGAATTAAAGTTGCAGTTTACAAAATACATTGAAAAATTTAATTAAATAATTTATTTTCTTAATTGCATATAAGCGCTATTCAAATGTACTTTCCATTTAACACAACACATTGTCTTAATTTTTAATAAAAACTTTAAATATAAAAAAATAAAAATAAAACGCCTACAATTTTTTATGTTTTCTAATTGTTTCTTGTTCAAAATTCATTGTAAAAATTAATTAGTACCTCCATCTAGTATTATTGTTTATATTTGACAGTGTTGTCTTACTATAGGATTACTATAATTAGAAGGTTATATTTTTTTATAATTATGGCATTTTAGTAGGTACTACTTCAGGACTAATAAATTTATAATTCGAATTTAATTTTAGAAAAAATTGTTTAGTGATCGAAAACTCAATGTTTTATTTCATATCTTTAGGCTCTAATACTTTAGCATTACATAATTTTTGGCATTATGATTATTAAAGATTATAACGCAACGCGACCTAAAAGATCTGTTGTGCTCCCTACCACGAGCGTTCATTGTCCCGCCTAGAGCAGCCCCGCGAGGCCGACACTTTTGTTATGATTACTAAATAAATCACCAATATTTTAGGAATATGAATTTTTAATTGTTTTTGGAACGACAGTCAGTGAGGAATATAGACTTGGGATATAATATAAAATATATTCATTGGTTTGGAACTTTGAAAATAATTAATATGCAACAAGAGTTCTGAATTATTTCACATAAATAATGGATTATGAACTGAAATTCAAATATTTAATAAAAGCAAACACTCAATTATAATATTGTTTGTACAGAATGGTTGCAATTAAGTAAGATTTAAATAATGTATATCTGCTTATGTATGTAATTTGGCATTGCATTAAATTGACTATGGTTTATTTAAAAAAATAAAAATTATGTAGTCATAACTTAAAGTAATTTTTAAGTGTTAATGAATATGGAATGCAAGGAAATAATGTTAATTATTATTAAAAATTAAAATTATTGTGGAATTATAGATTATAGAATATTATAGAGCCACGAATTATATACAATAATTAATTTTTATAATTTATTTTTAATTTTTTACAAGATTAGTTTAATTTAAAATTTGGTTTTATATATTTACTATTTATATTTTATTTATTGGTAATATTTAAAATAATTAATTGCCACATTTAAAATAGTAATTAATAAAAATTATTTTAATTCTTAATTGAAAAATAAAATAATATAAGTATAAGGCTTGAATTTCGGACAGATGTTATGTGAAAGTTACTATGGTTTCAAAATTGCAATAATACCATAATATTGCTATATAATTCAGCATTTGGAATTTTTATGTTAATATTGTTATGTAAGCAAAAATTCAACAATTAGAGTTTATAAGCTGAATTGTGTAATTAATTGCTTAGTATAGGTAGTGTTAATTTTGTGAAGTTAGAGTGAAGTCATATCCGAGTAATTTTATGTATACAATACAAAATTTTCTATTAATAAACAACAATATATCGGGCAAAGACACGATATTTGGCACACTAAATTCAATTAGAGTAATTCAGCAATACAACTTTAATTTTATAAAATATAAAGAATATCGTCTTAAAAAAAATTAAATTGTTGCTATATTGTGAAAGCAAGTGGACTCTCATAATTTATGTAAAGACCTCTAACAAAATGTAAATCTAATGTCAATTTAATCATTTTAGCTGCTTTCGAATAAAATAGATTGCGTATTTGTTTTTAATTATGAAAATAATTAAATGCTTAAATTAACAGATTGAAAACAGTGTGGTTTCTAAAAATAAGCCTCCATACCTGTTATTTATTTTATTTATCAATTAAATTTGCTTTGCGGAACAAAATAAATTCATGGGAGAGTTAAATTTAGATATCTTGGAGTGACTTTGTAGACGTATAAAGACTTAGAATGGAAAAATTATGTCTGATAAATAAATATCCATAAAATATTTAAAGCTGTTGAATGTAGGCATTTAAACATACATTTAAAAATATATTTATTTATATGACAACCGTTTAGGAAATCATTATATACTAAATCGTATACTAAATTTTACCATTTGTAACGCTAAGAAATAACGGTCTGAGATATAGACTTAAGTGTACGTTTTTGATTAGTGTCGAATTCTGAATCGATTTAGATTTGCCTGTCCGTCCATCAATCGTTGGCGTAGTAGGGCCAATATGTTTGATAAAACTGGTTGAAATTGCTTGGTTCCTTCTAGTAACTGCCATACAACTTAAAAAGTTATTTGGCTATATCTAACAGCAGAAACTATAACAGCTGTGATAATGAAATTTCACGCAAGCAAATACATGACAATAGAGTTGACATGGTCTACTCTATTTTTTTTAATTTTTATTCTATTTCTTAAATTTTTAATAAAAGATAAGAATGATGAACATATATAAAAACTAGAAGAATCTTTATTATGTTCGGTAATTAACAAATGCTCATTTAATGAAACTGCTCTGCTAATTTTAAAATGAAACCATTTTAACTCTAATCTCTTATATAAAATTATTTTACTATTTTAATACTTATTACAATTCAAAAAATGAAAATTCTTTTTAAAATATTAATTCAGTGCATAGCCATGTAGATGTGTTAATTACATATTCCAAGTAAAATTATGAAGTCGATAACTTATTTCAACTTTTTTCAGTGACCGGAAACATAAGAAATTGATAATAATTTGAGTTGATTTGCTTATTCACTTCCATCGACCTAAAAATATATCAAATTTTAGTTCATTTTACTTTTAATAATTTTTATATTTATTTAAAAATTATATCATGTATGTTTCATTATTATTGCCAGACTTAGACATTTGCTCTTAGATTTGCAGAAATAACTCTGTTCTATGCTATAACTTATGCGTAAAAGAAAGGGTAAACCATTTGCATTTATATTAAAATTGATAAAATTTCGTTTTAGAAAAAATTCAATGGGTTCTCAGATACAAGAGTTTTTAGAAAATTTAGGATAAAATCTACTCCATACATTTCTTGCTTAAATCTGCGTTCAAAGAAAAGTGGGACTTTCGTTTTTAAGAGCGTTTATTAATTAACATTTTGATTTACACACATTCTTTACTTAGCGTTGTACATTTTGAAAAATTTGATTTTTTTTGGATCCGAAATTTTTTTAGATTTTTTTTGCTCTAGTAATCCTTTTTGAAATTTTTTGAAAGTTAAAATCGTTTCTCATAGAATTAAAGTAATAAAACGCAAAAGCCTGTTTATTCTAATTTCAAAAGTTTTGGTAATGGCGTTCAACATAATTTATCTTTCTAGATTTTTGAAATAATTCAATTGTAAATATTCGAATTTTTTAGAATTTTATTCGGAATACATTTTTTTTATATGTTTTAGGAATTTCATGTAGCTTATGTTTTTATTCGAATGGGAAATTCTCCAAGACCCGGTGTTTGGACTCTAGAAAAATCAAGTGATTATGGCAAAACATGGCATTCATGGATGTACTTTTCTGATACTCATACAGATTGTGACTCATATTTTGGAAATAACACATACAAATCAATAGAAAATGATAATGACGTTATTTGTACAACAGATTATTCAAAAATTGTACCACTTGAAAATGGAGAAGTAAGAATCTCAAAAAAAAAAATAAATTTTTTTTATATGTCATTATAGTGATTATTTACCGATATATTTTTTAGATACCAGTTAATTTGTTAAAAGATCGTCCATCAGCAAATAATTATTTCAATTCAACGGCACTTCAAGAATGGACACGAGCAACAAATGTACGTATACGTTTATTAAGGACTAAAAATTTACTCGGCCATTTAATGTCTGTTGCTCGACAAGATCCAACTGTAACACGTCGTTATTTTTATTCTATAAAAGATATATCAATTGGTGGTCGTTGTATGTGTAACGGTCATGCTGATACTTGTGATGTTTTAGATCCCAGAAGTCCAGTTAGAATATTAGCATGTAGATGCCAACATGATACTTGTGGTATACAATGTAATGAATGTTGTCCCGGTTTCGAACAAAAGAAATGGAGTCAAAATACGAATGCTCGACCATTCAGATGTGAACGTAATTATTTGAAGTTTTACAAAAAACTATTCAGTTGAGTTTATTTACATTCTTTATTATAGCTTGCAATTGTCATGGTCATTCAACTGAATGTATTTATGATGAAGAAACTGACTTGCAACGACTATCATTAGATATTCATGGAAATTACGAAGGTGGGGGAGTTTGTCAAAATTGTCAAGATAATACAAAAGGTATCAATTGTAATGAATGTATTCCTAAATACTATAGACCTTATGGAAAACATTGGAATGAAACAGATGTTTGTAAACGTAAGTTAATAACTAATGTTACAAAGAAGCTCTTATATTTTATAATTTTAATTTTAGCTTGTAATTGCGATCACTTTTCTTCGACTGGTAATTGTGAAGAAGAGACCGGACGTTGCGAATGCAAACCAGCGTATCAACCACCCAATTGCGATTCATGCGCATATGGATATTTTGGATACCCTAATTGTAGAGAATGTGAATGTAATTTAAATGGTACACGGGAATATTATTGTGAGGCAACCGAAGGATATTGCCCATGTAAAGAAAATTTTGCTGGAAAATATTGTAAAGAATGCGCAGAAGGATATTATTCTTATCCGGAATGTAAAGTTTGCGAATGTAGTGATATAGGCGCCTTGAGCAATAACTGTGATTTTGAAAATGGTCAATGTCAATGTAAACCCAATTTTGGTGGACATAATTGCGAATCATGTAAAGATGGTTATTATTCCTTCCCAAATTGCCTCTGTAAGTTCTACATAATATTAAGGTATAAAAAACAATATGCTATTGGTTAATATTTTTAGATTGTGATTGTGATGTTAGTGGAACAGAGTTTGAAATTTGTGATAAAGATAATGGGAAGTGTTTGTGTCGTGAAGGATTCGGAGGTCCAAGATGTGACCAATGTCTTCCTGGATACTATAATTATCCAAATTGTGTCCCTTGTGAATGTTCTACTGTTGGAAGTCGATCAAAAATATGTGACGCAACTGGTAAATGTACATGTTTGGCAAATTTTGCTGGAAAACAGTGTACTGTCTGCCAAGTCGGTTATTATAATTATCCAGAGTGTTTAGGTAACGACTTCAAAATTTACCCAATTAGATATATTAATCAAAAAAATATTAATCATTAATATTTTTAGCATGTAACTGTAATACTCATGGTGCTGAAGGCATTTCCTGTAATGATGATGGGCAGTGCAGTTGTCTTTCAAATTTTGATGGTAAAATTTGTGATGTGTGTAAAGAAGGATATTATAACTTCCCAGCATGTGAGGAATGTAATTGTGATCCAGCTGGTGTCATACAGAAGTTCGCTGGTTGCGGTTCTGTGCCAGCTGGTGAATTATGCAAATGTAAAGAACGTGTTAGCGGAAGAATTTGTAACAAATGTAAACCTTTGTATTGGAATTTAAACATTAGTAATCCAGATGGATGTGAAGAATGTGAATGCTTTTTGGATGGTACTGTTGGTGCACTAGATACATGTGACTCTAAATCTGGTCAATGTACTTGTAAACCATCAGTTACAAGTCGTGACTGTAGCGAGTGTAAAGATGGTTCATTCGATTTAAATGGTGGCAGTTTGTTTGGATGCAAGGATTGTGATTGCGATATTGGTGGCTCAAGAAATTTAAATTGTGACAAACAAAGTGGAAATTGTAACTGCCACCCAAGAATAACTGGAAGAACATGCACTCAACCGCTTACCACACATTATTTTCCAACATTATACCAATTTCAGTTTGAGTATGAAGATGGATACACACCTTCAGGCGCTCATGTTCGTTACCAATATGACAATGAACAATTTCCCGACTTTAGTGGTAAAGGTTATGCTGTGTTTTCAGGCATACAAAACAAAGCCCTTAATGAGATTAATGTGTTCAAATCATCCGTATATAGAATGGTTATAAGATATGTAAATCCGACTGATGAAGATGTTGTAGCATCTATTTTAATACAATCTGATAATCCCTCAGAAGTCGATCAAAAGTAAATAAATTTATTCTAAATTAATCCATTTTTTTAATAAATATATCAATCACTCT
The DNA here is from genome assembly GCF_029603195.1 of Condylostylus longicornis. Taxonomy (NCBI): domain Eukaryota; kingdom Metazoa; phylum Arthropoda; class Insecta; order Diptera; family Dolichopodidae; genus Condylostylus; species Condylostylus longicornis. The sequence continues at coordinate 2,785,323 of NW_026578116.1, forward strand.
ACTTCATCTATTTCAATTAATGTCATTCTCATTTCACTTTTAGCGCCAAAGTTCTGTTAAAGCCTACAATGGAGCCAAAATTCGTAACAGTTTCTGGATCTAAAGGGGATAAACCATCTCCAATTGTTCTAGACCCAGGCCGGTACACCATTACTACAGAATCAGTTAAAAATATAATGTTGGTAAGAGTCATTGTCCTAATTATATTTAAGACTTAATTATAATTAAATATTTTATATTAATTATATAAACTACTGTATATTTTTAAGGATTATTTTGTTTTACTACCGGCTGCTTATTATGAGGCTTCAATATTAACTCGAAATATTCAAAACCCATGTGAAATTGGTAATATGGACTTATGTCGCCATTATAAATATGTATCAGTTGATGAATTCAAACCTGTTACGGACCCTATTGAAGCAGAGGAAATTTTTACCGATAGTGAACATATGATAATAATTGACCATAAGGGTGTTGTACCGGCATTGACCGAGGTTCAAAATTCATTAAAATATAATCTAGATGTGCCACATACTGGACGATATGTTATTGTTATTGATTATGTAACTAGTAAAGAAATACCACAAACTAATTATATTAAAGTTCGTGTAGGTGAAGATAACCAAGATTATGGCACTGCCACATTGTACACGTGCTTATATACTATGGGTTGTCGTCAACCAGTGCTTGATGAAGAATCCAGAGAAAAATTATTTTTCATTGATGTATTGGACTCAAAACCAGTTGAACTATATGTAAAAATTTTTAACAAAACTTAAATTTTGAAAAGCAAAATATATAAATAAATTTACAGCATGGCCATGAAGATTTTGGTAAAGTGGGCGTTTTACAAATAACAGCAATTCCAGTTGAAGATTGGTCGGTTGACTTTATTGAACCTAATAACGTCTGTGTGATTCATGATAAAGATTGTGCTCCGTCTAAATATCCAGCAATTCCAGATGCTAAAAAGGTACATCTTTTTACGAATTATCTAATAAACTAATTTAAAGATTTTAATACCCTAAATTTTAACAAATTAAGATTGAATTTGAAGCTGATCATGAAGAAAGAATAACACCTTATAAACCACCGTACGCTGTCAAAGATGAAAATATAAAACTAATTTATTTGGATAGAAATAATGCCTCAATAATGATTGGGTAATTTTATAAACGCCAGAACTAAAAGTAAATTTCATAATTTGTTCGAATGTATTTGTGAAATTCTTTCAGATCAAAAGTTACTGAACCAGGCAGATACATAATTTTGCTTAAGTATTATCAACCAAATCATCCACGGTATAATGTTCCTTTCCGGTTGAATACTGAAAAAATACTATACGATGGTAAGTTTGAAGTTAATCATTGCCCATCAAGCTCTGGTTGCCGCGGAATAATTAGGCCCGAAAGTACTGTTGTAACAGGAGATAATACTTGGTTTGATATTGACGATGAATTTACTCTTACATTGACGGTAAAACGCAAAAATATTATTGAAAGAAATCAAAAACATATTTTTATAAATTTTAGAATAACAAAAATAAAGGCGTTTGGTTAGACTATATAATCGTTGTTCCAATTGGTCGATATACAGATGATTTACTGGTTGAGGAACCATTCGATCAAACGAAAGAGTTTATTAGTAAATGTGGCCAAGATCACTATTATATACCATTAAATGCGTCAGAGTTCTGTCGTAAGGCAGTATTTTCATTGACAGCTGACTATAACCATGGAGCTTTACCATGTAACTGTAACTACGATGGTTCAACAAGTTTTGAATGTGATCCTTACGGTGGACAGTGTCAGTGTCGCCCGAACATTATTGGAAGGCATTGCGACGCTTGCCGTACTGGTTTTTATGGTTTTCCTGACTGTAAACCTTGTGATTGTCCGATTACAGCTTTATGTGAAAAAAGTACAGGTGAATGTATTTGTCCAACTCATGTAACTGGAGAGAAATGTGATCAATGTAAACCATATACATATGGCTTTCATCAAATAATTGGTTGCGAAGAATGCAATTGCCATCCGTTAGGTGTTTTACATGGGAATATGCAATGTGATTTATTCAACGGATCATGTCAATGTCGCCCAAATATAGAAGGTCGAGCTTGTGATCAATGTTCCAATGGCTATTATGGATTTCCAAATTGTCATAGATGTAATTGCAATCATGATGGTACAGAATTGGAAATATGCGATAAAGATCATGGAGAATGCTATTGCAAAAAGAATGTTGTCGGAGAGAAATGTGATCATTGTGTGGATGGTACATATAATTTACAAAGGGACAATGCTGTCGGTTGCACGCAATGTTTCTGTTTCGGAAAAAGTCAACGTTGCAAATCTGCTTATTTGGAAGAATTCAAAATTAGTTTGATTGACAAAGTTGCAATAAATAATGTATATTTTGACGGAAAAAAAATTGAATTTTCTCCATGGCTCATGGATAAAGAGCAAATATTGAAGAATGATACTTTATTAGAAGCAGACTTTACATTTAAAGACCCCCCAGACGGTTTCGTTTACTTTAGCGTGTTAGCTCATTTATTCAATCTTAATAGCCATATAACAGCTTACGGTGGTGAATTGACATATAATTTATATTACACTACTGGACCATTCGGTAAGTCGTTGGTCGCTCCAGACCTTATCTTGAAAGGCAGAAATATTACTTTGAAACATCAAAGCGACGAGCAACCCTCAAGCTCCAATCGTTTTAATGGATCCGTTAAAATAGTCGAAAGTAATTTTGCAACAGAAAATGATGAACCAGTTAGTAGAGCGGATTTAATGTTAGCTCTTCGAGATTTAGAAGGAATTTACATTAGAGCAAATTATTGGGAAGAAACTGTTTTGTCCAGGCTAAGTGATGTTGCTCTTACAATGGGTTTTGTTAGAACTCAACAAACTGATGAACATGTTCCACATGGAATATTAAAACTTATGCCTGTTGAAGAATGCTATTGCCCCCTTGGGTATACAGGTTTATCCTGTGAAGATTGTGCACCTGGGTTTTATCGTGTTAAAGAAGGTTTATATGGCGGTTATTGTGCTCCATGTCAATGTAATGGTCATGCTGATAGCTGTGATTGTAATACTGGTATATGCAAGGTATGATTATATTTTTATAATTTTAATTGTATATGTGGATTTATAAAGTTTGCGAATTTTATTTTTTAGGATTGTCAACATTCTACAACTGGTGACCATTGCGAATTTTGTATTGAGGGATATCACGGTAACGCTACATATGGCACACCTCATGATTGTATGATTTGTCCTTGTCCCTTACCTATAGACTCAAATAAGTAATTTCATTTTATTTTATAAAAAGAAAACCTTTCGATTAAATGATTTTTTTAACTGTGTAACAGTTTCGCAACCAGTTGTGAATTCAATCCTAGTGGATTTGGTGTGAATTGTCAATGTAAGCCGGGATACACTGGACCGAAATGTGAAAGTTGCGCACCGGGATATTATGGAGTTCCAGAAAACGTCGGAGATTATTGTAAACCATGCCAATGTTCAGGAAATATAAATTTAGATGAGCCTGGCTCATGTGACACTGTCACCGGCGAATGTAAAAATTGTCTTAACAATACTTTTGGACCTGCATGCAATTTATGTGCACCTGGATTTTACGGTGATGCTATAAAATTAAAAGATTGTAAAAGTTGTGACTGTGTTGTGGAAGGTACATCACAGTGTGATCCGTTTGTTGGTACTTGCAACTGTCATGAAAATGTTATTGGAGAACGGTGCGACCGATGTGAGCCAGATCATTACGGTTTTGAATCAGGATTTGGTTGTAAACCTTGTGATTGCGGAATCGCTTCAAATAGCACACAATGTGACGATCATACTGGGGCTTGTCCATGCAAGCCAGGTGTTTCAGGCCGTCAATGTGATCACTGTGCCAGAGATTACTGGAATTATAATGAGGACGGTTGTACTGGTTAGTTAATTCTCTCTGAAATTAATTTATTATTCCTAATTGAAATATGTTTAAATTTAGCCTGTCTTTGCAACAAGGGTTTTTCACGAGGCTTCGGCTGTAACACTATGACTGGCCAATGTGAATGTTTGCCAGGTGTGATTGGTAAAAATTGTGATTCTTGCCCTTATCGATGGGTACTCATAAAAGACGAGGGTTGCTTCGAGTGTGACAAATGTCATCATGCCCTTTTAGATGTAACTGATGCTTTGCGCGATCAGATTGATCCAGTAGTAGGTGATTTCAAATCAGTGCAACTGGCATACTTTACTGATCAAAAATTAAAATACTATAATGATCTTACTGAGGAACTTGTTCCTAAAGTACAAAAGCTAGATCCAAAGAAGGTTGTTTTAACCCCGTTTATTGAAGAAATGGATGTTTTAGAAATTGAAGCTAAGCAGTATAGTAAAAGTCTAAAAAAATTAGATCAAAATGCTAAAGATAGTTCTATAAACAACGAAAAGCTTATTGCAGAAGTTAAAAATTCTTTGGAAGAAAGTAAATCTGTTGTTACAATTGCCCATGATGTTATTGAAGAAGTAAAATCACTTTCTGACAGCTTCGATACGTCAATAGGCGCTGTTAAGGCCGATAGAGCTATTGATAAAGCTAAAGAAATCTTAAATCATTTAAATGAAACGAAATTTGATTTGAAGCCAGCGAATGATCAATTGGACAAAGCCAATTCTCTTCATAAATCTATCGAAGAAGAAATCATGGCACCAGTAAAGGATCAAGCCGATGCGGTTGCCCAGTTAAAGAAAGGTACAGGAGAGTTTAAAGAAAAATTGGCCGACTTACATAAGTGGAGTAACGATGCTATTGAAAAGGCTAATCAAGCTGCTGAAATGAACCGGCAGAATAAAATTACTTTTGATGATTCAAAATTCGATACCGTTGAAAATCAAGATAAAGAAATCTCTAAAAACATGAAAGAGACCAAAAACCTACTTACAAACTGCGATTTGACGTTAGAAACAATTGGAAAAAATATTCAAGGACTGCAAGAAACATTGTTGCGTTTGAAAAATGTCAATGTGAAAGTAGATGATTTATTGCCAGAAGCCGAATCTAAAACAATTCAACTTAAGGACCGTGTGGAAGAAGCGAATATGAGAGCTGTTGAACTTGAAACACAAGCTAATAATTTACGCGATGAATACGCTGACAGTACATCAGATAAAGAGCCAGCTATTAAAGCAGCTACCGCTTACTCAGATATCGTTAACGCTGTAGCAGCAGCCCAAAATGCTGTTAAAGATGCTAAGCATGCAGCTGGAAATGTAACCGAAAAGGTAGTATCATGAATTTTTTTATATATATATTTTTTATTTAAAACTCAATGATCTAGGGAAGCGACATCAAAGAACGCGCTGAAAAGTCCGATAATCTCGCAAGAGAATTGTTGGGAAAAGCAAGAAATTCTTTAAGTACCGTACAAACTGACTTGCAACCTCATTTAGATAATTCATCGCAGAATGTTGATGATATTACTAAAAAACATGAAGATTCTGAAAAGGAATTGTCTCGTTTATATACGTAAGTTTAAACTTGTAGTTGATACAATTGATTACAAAACATTATTATTTGAAATTTTTAGAGAATTACAATCTCTCCCAAAAGGCTCACAAACGGAATCAATTGAAATGGTAATTGCATCTGCTGAGAGGTCAAATGATAATGCTGACGATGCTCTAGCAATATTAAAGCCTTTAAAAGATGAAATTCCAAAAAGTTTAGCCATTGCTAGAAACATGTCAGATCATGTAGATAGAACTAATCAAGAAATCGAGCATACAACTAAGCAGGTAGATAAAGTCATGGACGCTATACCATTGATTAAAACGAAAATTGATCATTTAGACGAAGAACAGAAAAAGATTGACGAAATGGGTAAAGATCTTATGGAACAGCTAGAAAATTTAAAACGACAAATTGAAACAACGCGACAAATAGCTAATGAAATTAAAATTGGTGTAGCTTTCGGCCCGGCAACAAACTTGGAATTAAAACCGCCAGAAGCCTTGCCACTTTTAGCTCAGTCGTCTAGGGTATCAGCTTACTTCAAAACTGATAAACCAAAAGGATTTTTGATGTATCTTGGAAATGATAATAAAACCGGACCTTATTATCAGAAAAACCCAGATTATATGGCCTTAGAAATAGAAAATGGTGTTCCAGTTTTATACATAGATTTAGGTGATGGACCTGAAAAAGTGATTAGTGATAAATATGTAGCGGACAATAAATGGTATCAGGTAATCGTCGATCGCAATGGAGAAAACGTTAAACTTAGTATAAGAGAAGCACTTCCAGGTAAAATGATAGATTTGAATTAATTAACGTATTTAAAAATTTGTAAAATGTTTAACATTTTCAGGTGGGGAAGAAAAAACTCATGATGTTACTCATAAAATGCCTGGACAAAACAATAAGTTTAATGTGGACAAAAATAGTCGTCTATTTGTTGGAGGTTATCCTCCAGATTTTGTACCCCCACCGCAAATTACTCAAGGGTCATTTGAAGGTGCAATTGAGGAACTTAAAATTGGTGACGAAGAGGTGGGTTTATGGAACTTTATAGATGGCCAAGATAATAATCGAGGAGCTGCTAGAAACGTATTATTGACTAAAGAACAACCATCAACTGGATATAGATTTAATGGAAATGGTTACGTCATGTTAGATGCGAAATCATATTCATTTAAACATCGGTCAAGTATTCAATTTGACTTTAAGACTTCAACTGATACAAAAGAAGGTTTACTATTCTACGCTGGCCATAAGCGTCATTTTATATCTGTTGAAATGCGAAACGGTGGTATTTTGTTCCAATACAAACTTGGTGAGCACCTATTTTCAATACATGATGAGCAGATGTATAATGACGATAGGTGGCATACAGTAGAAGCTCAACGTGAAGGTCAAAAAGGTTTACTTAAAATTGACGGAAAACCAGTGTTTGTTAAAGAAGCTCAACAAGGTGTTCCTGAAGATTTAATAATTTCAGATGTAATGTATTTCGGCGGAGTTGATCGTCCAACTAATCATTCTGAAGTAACTACACACAATTTCGATGGCTGCATAGACAAAGTTCTAATTGAGGGATATAATTCTGATTTAAGTAGACATCTAGTCGTTTTCGGTGCTAGAACAGGTTGTCCCCATAAATTTTCTAGCTCCTTATCTTATAGACCAAAACATCATGGTTACTTAAAACAAGGAAATGTTTCTTCAAATAACGATTTCGAAATCAACATGAGGTTTAGAACAAAACAAAAAGATGGAATTATATTTTACGCTACAAATCACGACCAAAGCTCAACTATAGGCCTAACAATAGATGATGGAAATTTAATATTGAGAAGCATGAAAGAAGAAGTTCAAACTGAAGCCAAAAGATATGATGATGGTGAGTGGCACATAGTTACTGCCAAACATGACGATGATCATTTAAGACTAAAGGTCGATGAAGTGGAAGATGTAAGGTATGTGATAAACAAAAATCTAATAATATTGTCAAATACTAAATATTTTTACGATTCAGCTCAAGAGTTTCACCGACAGAATTATGGATTGAACATGGCCAGATATTTTTCGGTGGTTTGCCGAATAACTACAAGCCTATACGAGATAGGCTTTCAAACTTGGCATATTTTATTGGTTGCATTAATGATGTGACATTGAACGGACAAATTGTTAATTTCGCTGATTCAAATGACAAAGTTGGAGGTAGTTTTGAAGACTGCCCGTCGGATCTGTTATGTAAAAACAAGTTTCTTACTTAAATTATTGTCGATTACATAGATTTACTTTTCTTTTAGATTACGATGTGCTTGCGCTACCTATTTATTATGTTGGAACTGATTCTGGTACTGGTTTCATAGATATTGCTGCTAACGAAGTCTTACACTATCACACCCCCAAACCACATCATGAAATCAGAACAACAAAAAAACCAAATCTTGCAGAACAATGGCCTCCTATGCCGGATTGGTTTGACAAGCAAACTGAGTCAACTTCTACTGAAAGAGACACAACAACTAGCACGTCAACAACAACAACCACAACTACAACTTCAACAACAACAACAGAAGCACCAACAATTGCAACTCGTCCTACAAGAAGAAGAACCACTTCTAGGCGCCCAACCGTTCCTGAGGTTCTAATTCCACCTACTATACCATCTGTTTTGGAGGCACCCACTAAATTACCAGCGCCTGAAACTTCAAAATCAGATTGCGTTTTACCAATTAATCCTGATTATGATGTTGGATTTGAAGCTGGATATCGTTTCATTAGTGTACGTGACAGGCGTGTTGAAATTAATTCAATTGCTTCTGGTAAATTTAAGAAGCAACATGAAATCAGTTTAGAATTTAGAACATTAGAAAAAGATGGCTTACTATTCTATGCTTCTGACAGTCGTCATACTGATTTCATTGCATTATACTTAAATAACGGTCAAGTTTATCACAAATTTAGAGCTGGAAGAGTAATGCAAATACTAAATTCGACGGCTGTTTATAACGATAACATATGGCATGTTGTTGAATTTTCGAGATTGCTAAATAGAGCTACATTAATAATTGATTCAAATGATCGCTATGATGAAGCAGTTGAAGCAGGAAGAGCGATGAGTCTTCAATATCCATTCTATGTAGGTGGAGTAGATCCAAACCATAAAGAAGGAACTAATGCAAATACTTTGTTGGAAGAAGGAACATTGTTTACTGGTTGCATTAGAAATATACTATTTAACAAACAACCAACTGATAAACCACCGCACTTACACAATGTGGTACCATGTTCAGAACATAACGAAAGAGGTACATTCTTTGGTGCTGAAGGTGGTTTTGTTAAGTTACAAGAGCATTTCCGTGTTAGTACTGAGCTTACAATACAATTTGACTTTAAACCAAGAACACAAAATGGTATTTTATTCTCAGTTCATGGAAAAAGCTCTCATTTAATTTTAGAATTGTATAATGGATCTATAATATTTAATGTTCAAAATGATGAAACACATAAAATAGAAGCCAAATTTGAACCATTGCCAGGAGTTAATTTCTGTGATGGAAAGTGGCGTACCGTTTCAGCTGTTAAATCACAATATGTAATAACATTAGCTGTAGATGGTATAAGTTCTAATCCTGGTATTGGTGATGCTAATAAAGCATCAACAGATACAACTCGAGCATTATTTATGGGCGGCCATCCATTTATTAAAAAACCAAAAGGATGGAAATCTTCACAAAATTATCACGGTTGTATTCGTAATGTAAAGATACGTGAAATTCCAACAACATATAAAAGAGAGCAAATCAAGGGAGATGTTTGGCCAAATATGTGTCCAACTAATTAATATCGGAATCTTTTTGATTAAAAGAAAAAATTTTGATTTTATTCTCATAAATTTATTACTTAATTACATACATACATAATATAATTATAAATATCAAAAGCTTTTGGAAAATTTTTATTTTTGAATTGAATGTAAAATATTTGATTGATTTTTGTTAAGAAATCTTTCATAATATTTATACTAGTCATCCAACAATATAATTTTATTTAATTATCCCCTCTATTATGTATATCGGTATCGGCCGATAAACGATAATTTATCGGCAAAATTTTGTGTTTGTATTACCAACATTGTTTATCGGTAAATTTTATCGGAGTCGGGAAAGCTTTTTTTCCCTGTATAGGAAACGTATTAGCTGGTATTATGAAAACGATAAATTGTCGGGTTTTCACCGATTTAAAAGCGGGTACAAATTTTTAGACGACAGATTTTTTTTTTGTAAAATCTTCATTTTATCAAGGAAACTGGTGTAATTAATTGCTTTTTTAAAATGTAAGCATTTTTTCTAAATTATTTTCTTTCAAAATGTTATTCATATATTTTATTTAGGAGTAAAATCGTAAGCAACAAAAAACAAATTGCGCGGTTAGTAGAAAAAATGGAAGAGGACTTAAACCTGGCAAGGAATGATAATCTGAAATTCTGGATAAACCTAAAAAATGTGTACATATTATATAAATAATAAAATAAAATAGGTACATAAACATACATTTTGTTGTCTAAATCCAATGGATTAGTTGAATCTCTTATATGTCGTCTTTGAATAACTTGCGTTTCTTCACTTTCAAAATATAATGCACGTGACATTTTCCCGATATATGTATACTTTTATTTTACAAATTTAACAGAAAATAATTTTCTTACAACAACTTTTTAGCACATCAAAACCAAATTCAAAATAGTTTTAAAAATTTTTTGAAAATAACTTTTGAAAGAAAACAAATGTCATTAGAAAAAAAAACATTTTCTCCAATTTACAAAAACAAAAATTTGTATGAAAAAGCTTCTTTTAATCGGTTGAAATATTTTTATCGGTATCGGTTCATAATACAGAAGAAACCCAAAACCGATGAGAACTGCCGATAATATATCGGCCGATACCGATGTTCATAATAGAGGGGTATAAAAGTTTCCAAAAATTTTAAATATTTTTATATTTTATAAAACTTTTATTTCTATCTTCTTTAAAATATTTTAATTAAAATAAATTATCTCCGAAAATCACAATAAAGTAGCGGTACTGTGAACTGCATTATAACAATTTATAGCAATCAAGAATTTGTTAAGAAGCCATGCAATTTATTTTAGTTTTGTCGTAAACGTTACCAAAATCGTCTAAAACTAAGTAATCACCAAATTGTTACTTTATTTTGGAAAGGTTTATTTTTCTGTTTTTAGAACCAAATGTGGCAATCTTATTTCTTGTACCCTCTGGCTGGAATTGTATTACAAGAGATCAACAATTTCTTGTGTGTGCATTTTGCAATATTATTCCAAGTAGTAACGATTTTAAATACAAATATAAAATTGAATTTTTAAAATTCATTTTAGAATATATTAATAATATTCATTTGGGGATAATTTATTCTAAATATTTCATATTTTATAAATAAACAAGTGTCATATTAAATTTAGTATAATAAATTTAATTTCATTCAATTTGAAAAAAAAAATTTGTTTGAATTTTTTTATTTCCAGATTTTATACTTCGCTTTTTTAACTCGTCATATTTTTATAAGTCATGAGATCAATTGAGGTCAGAGAAAAAGAAAACGTTTACTATATTTTCCAAGAACAAAAAGGGCATACTGTTTTAAATTTAACCCTTTCTTTCCCAGGGTATTAATAATAGCAGAGATTTACCGGTTGCACTGAATAGAATCGATTAAATTAGTAATCAATTAAATTAAGTAATCTGAAATTGTTCGATTTAATTTCGTGTAATTAAGTGACTTTATTACTTCTGGGGGTAAAATAGGTTAAGATGAAGGAGGTTTTTAAATGTATACAATTAGAAATAATTCTAACATTAAAATATTAATACAATAGAATCTCAATATAACAAACTCCCTATATTACGAAAATCTTTATTTACAGCGAACAACTTCCGAATATTGCGTTCCTTGATCCGAATAAATAATTATTTGATTTTGTTAATTTCATCATCGAGTTTGGTGACCCTTTATTTTTGTCTTATAAGAAAAAATTTATCAGGCCATTCACTTGTTTTTTTTTCATACACATGTACATACATACGTACTCGTATGTATACGTTTGCGTTGGTGTAATGCATGTTTTTGTAAATAAAATATGAGTACATTCCGTTGATTGAATTTTAAAATTTTCAACTTGCATAAATTTTTCAATATTGAATTTATTTATTTTTTATTAAATTTTTTTCTTCTTCTTTTTTACTGGATTTTTGAATAAATGTTAATTTTTTCTTGGATTGCTTTAAAAAAAATTATAAAAAATTCAAAAAATTTAGAATTGGAAAAAGTGAACATATAAGAAAGAATTAATTTATTTTTTTTGTATATAATTGGAATTCAGAATGTTAGACAGAGATGTAAGATGATCGTTGTATAATAAGTGTTACACAATAAAATCACTTGATATAAAATTCATTTATACAATTTTCTTGTTTTTTATGTACATAAATCAATAAATACAGCAAATTCGTAGTTACATTAAAGAGGCACTCACATATGAACGATCAGTTATGGGAATATAAAATTATTTGTATTGACTATCCTGCTATAGAACCAACTCATAGAATTCATTGTTAACATCCCAATCAACTAAAAAAGCCAAGTGCAACCAAATGATTGAAAATCGGCCAAATTTATATTTCAATTATTTCTTAAAAATCAAAAATCTTTTTGAATTATATGAACAATTCAGATGTCGGAACCACACTATGACATTTATTAGTTCATATAAATATGAGTCTACTGTGTATACAGTTTTTTGATCTGTAATTTAAATGAGAGGAATAACAAATTTGTAATAAATCAATAATTTTTTGATTTTTACTTAAACTTATGCGGCGTCCTTTTTTCGTTCGGATATTTTATGATTAAATGATAAATATGGAAAATTTTGCATGCATGGATACATATATCAGGTAGATTTCAAGTGTTTGACAAATTTTCAGAGTAATTGTAACACATGGCTTAATGTCATATAAAGGCTATAGTACAATTATAGTGTGTATATATGTATATATTTTAAATTTAATAGTTTGTTTGTAATTTGATCGTATTCTATTAATTTTGTGAATTTTGTGTAAAATCAAAGAAAATTAAATATAGTTTTGTAAGATTATGGATTTAATAACAATAATTGAAATGAAAATTAATAAGGAGTTCGTAAAAAAATAATTGAGTGTAAAAGCAACTATAATACTATCTTCCTTTATACTTTAACTGGTAAAAAGGTTTAATTCTTCCATTCAACAGCCAGGGGTAGAAGTCAGAATAGAATAAGTCTTAATCAAAATAACTTTCAAATATGCTTTTATATGCTTAGTACACGCAGTACGATCTTTTACTTTAACTAAATTAATTGACAATAAAACTCAATTTTTATACTATTATGGTGTACATGTATTAAGTCTTTTCAAATATTCTTTTCAAATATGATTATTTAACTAGGTGCCCCTAAATTTATGCAGAATTATATGTCAATGAGAAAATTACTTACATAGATTATTTTAATCTAAAATATTGTCTTAAAAGAAGATGCACCATTTAACAATCCGGTTTTGAATTTAATTAATTTCATTTAAAAAATTTTATTAGAAAAACTTTCACAACTAAAATAATTTAAAACGTGAATATGTAGGGTTTACCGCCATAACATAATATCCTTAATAATATATTTGCTTGTACGAGTTTGTAATACTACAGCTTTAGTAGTTTCAATTATATATTGAACTATAGCTTTTGTAATTACGTGGCAGCTGTATGAGCTACTATCTCGATTTAATCGAATTCAAATAGAATTCTGGAATTTTCTAATGTAATAAATCATTTATAAAAATTTCGTTAACTTAAGTCTTGAGAATTATTAAAATTTGATGCTGATCAAAAACATACATACTTATTATGTCTACATCTCAGACTATTTCGTGACCTATTTCATAGCATTACAAATTGAGTGGCAAATTTATAATATCCTTTGGAGATTGTTTAAAAGTTCTTAAATGCCAACTTTTCATATAAATTGTACCTATCTACTGATGGACTTAAATCATAAAATTCCTTACAAATTCCTTAAATTAAAATATTTTACAATTAAATTAAAAAAAAATTTTTATACTTTTTAATAATAAATTTTAATTAAGCAAATTAATTTATTTTGGTAAATACACCGTGGATTGAGTAAACTACGTAAACTACGTGAACGTTTGTATAAATGTATGTAGATGTAGGAACACTATATATATAGATTCAAATTCAAATATGTATTGTTGTGTAATAATTAAAGAAAATATAACGGTACTTTCTTAAACTCTTAAAAAATTTTTTTCTTTTAATTAAGTAAAATCTTGCTTCTGATCTAAAACAAGAACAAAAAAAAATTTATTTAAGGAATTTCAATCTAAATAGTTTTAATCTTCTATAAAATATAAGTAGCTGAAATTTTTCAATTACCTCTGAAATTTCACCAATTCGTTTATAATGTTTATTTAGGAAATAATTTTGTCTGATGATTTGATTTTATAATAAAGCTCATAAGCTGACGATATGCACAAGAAGTGATTTCTGCAGGCAATGCAATATAATTACAAAATTAAAGATATTCCGGTGTACTAAATCGCGCAGAACTTCAAAAATTTTTTAGTCCTATTCCAGCTGATGTACCTTTTTCTGTAAATCATTGCATAATAAATATCTTTAAGATGGCAGATTTAAGCAATTATATTTTGTTCTTTGAACACTTAATACCATTTAAATTAAATAACGGGTTCAAACAAAAAAAAAAAAACCAGGAAATAAATAATTTTTTTTTTTATAGTTAAGAAAGAAAAATTACTGAAAAAAAAAATAGGTAACTAAAGTAATATTGTTATTAGATAAATATATAAGTGTGTGTATGTATATATTTTTGAAAAACTATGTAAGAAAAAGTAAAAATTTACAAAAATCAAATAAAAAAGTTCCAAATAAACCTTGAAATAATTGAATGAATCAAAATATATGTATGTATATTTCTATATTTGTATATGTATAAAGGAGAACAGGTGAATAACAACTTGCTGGTTTGCTATACTGCTACCATTCATTTTATTTTTTCTTTTCTCTTTTTCTTATATTTTCCACTTTACAATTTCTATACGTACAGGTATAGTACAATACGTGCAGATTCTTATTAATGAAAAATTTATTTTGGGCAGATGTTAGCATATTATGAGATTAATATTACCCAATTTAAAAATAAATATAAGAAGAAGACAAGAATTTGATTAATATTATTATATTTTAGGTGATTTTTAGAAAAGCTGTTATATAAGGTCACTTTGATTTTTAGGTTTAAATTTAGGTTAAATCTTCTAAATTCAAGCTTTATTCGGCAGTTTCAATTAAGAAATAAGAATAAATTATAGAAAATTTCATTTTTAATGCTTCTATTTTTGAATATATTTCGTTCCAAATCTTAAGGATCATTAACGGATTCAGTATACTTAAAAATTTAAATCATATACCAGAATAGTTTCAATCCCGAACTTGTAGCTTTCTCTCCCTATACCTACGGTACATTAATGCTTCTATAATTGTGTTTAACTGATTCGCTTTCCAAAAATGAAAATTTTTATATTATCTGGGAACCAGAATGAATAAGTTTGTTGTATACTAAATATACAAAAATTTTAGTTTAAAAACTGGGTCTTGAAGATCTAACAGCTATTTTTATGATTATTAATAGTTAATATGGTCGATGACCGATTAATATAGATCGAAATTAAATTTAAGAGAAAAATTAAGTTTTTGTTTTTCTAATGATCTCGTTGATTTTGTATGCTTGCAGCCTAGCTATAATACACTAGCTTTTATATTTTAATTAATAGACAGCCAATGCAGTTTTAAGTGTTTAACTTTTAACAGATCCTACAACATAGGATCTGTTAATCTGTACTGTTCTGACTTGGAAGCTGTTACTCCAATTTCAATTAAGCTTATTAAGTAATATCAAACGAAGATTCTTGGTTCCTGGTCACAACGGGGTACCGTAAAATGAAACAGCAGAATATCTTGCAAGGGCTGGAGTCTGCTAGGCTTCTGACCCAGTGGATGGATCGGAGTGGCTGCCGCTGAAAAAAAATTTATTGGCAGTATAGATAAGAAAGCAAAAAAGAGGGGGGATATTTTGCAAACGGGGTATAACATACATGCTGTATGGGGCTTACACGTGGCCTTGTAAGGTTGACAAGAGGATGAAGGCGTTTTTGGGATATAGTATGACTGATCCTGGTCACTACGAGGCTTGGAGTAACTACGACAGGCGTCTGTTAGGAATGTCAGAATGTTTCGCAGGTGTTGGAAATGGAACATGTTCTTTGTTCCTGTTCGTCTCCGATATGGAAGAAAACACGCATTTTAGAGGCTTTCTTTGGTGACGGATGACCTGAAGAATCTATCTGGGGACAGTTTGGCGTGGCTTTTAAGATTCGTTGAGGCGTATAGACTTTAAAGCTTAAAAAACAATTATTTGTGAAGATTTTTCATTGTTTTTCAATTAAAATTTTTATCACTTAAAATTGTCGGTCAAACTGATTCTAATATTTATTACTTCTGAATTTTCTTTTTTATTTTAATTTTTATTATTTATACGTATCCGACATTTAGGAAATATTATTTAATTTCTGTTTTTGTTTTTACTTAAAGAGTTTTTGTTAAATCGTAGTATTATAAGAGAATTTTACAAATATATCGTGACTTAACTGGTACAATCAGATTCGTTGTTCATAATGTTTCATACTCGTATATGAACGTGTGTATGTACGTGTATATATAGATTTTATTACATTATTTTAGTGAATTTTGTTATGACTAAATCTACTCTTACTTGTTTAAGAGAATATATACCATAGAATATATGAGTATATGTGTATATGTAAGATAATGTTATTTAAATATCCTTGTTAATGTTTTACAACATTTAACAACGATTTTCATTTTTTTTCTAAATTTTTTGTTAGCCTTATTTTTTAATTTAATTTTTCTGTTTTATTTTTATATATAAAAAAAAAATGCTCTTGTTTAATTTTATTTCATATAGATATGAAAGCGTACGTATAGAATGACCATTTGAACAAATGAAAGCAAAATATTAAATTACAATTTTTTCCTTATTTGGAAGAAAAAACTATATTAATGATTTAGTTGATTAATGAATTTTAAATTATACAATGTGTACTTGTACTACTCTATATCGTATAAAGATTAAAAGTACATAAAATTATTGTAAATTTAGGTGATTAGTGTAATTGGAAATTTTATTTTTTTGGAGGCGATATAATTTACAAAATACTTTTGTTCTGTATATTTAGTATAGTAAGTGGTATTAAAACTAATAAAATTATTTGTAATTAAATAACAAGGTAACTATAAATGTGAATCGGAAAAATGTTAAGAAATTGAAAATTAAGAAGCAAAATGCTGTTTATATTATAAATGAGATAGATATTGAAATTGGAAATACTTACCATATAGGAAAATTTGAAAATTTATTATAAAAATATTGGACGTAATCAAATAGTTTCTTACATTTATTTTTAAAAAAAATTTTTAAGAATCGATTTAAGGGTAGGTTAGGTTAGGTTGTCGCGGTCCGCCGAACGGTACATATAGGCCAACTGGGCCCGTTGTGATACCGCTGGATCTCTCCGTTTCCGCTCCTCATCTGAACCAACCTGAGTTCCTCATAAATCGGTTCAAATTCCTAATGTTTACATTCGTCAAGTCCGTAGCATGCCCGAAAAAGTAAAACCCAAGGAATCTCTGTCTGGACTTCGCCAACACCTGACATGAGCATAGAAGGTGGGTCACCGTTTCTTTCTCCCCTTCGTCACAGGGCCATTCTCGTTGCATATTCGCTAATCAGACAATGACCCGTCAAAACCCCTACCACAGCACTGATATCGTCCCTTTTGAGAAAGATCAGATCCCTTGTGAGACATAAATTCAGTTTTGGTCACAAATTCCTTGTCGCGTTACTTGTTGTTCTATTAGCCCATCTAAGGTTAGTGCGCTCCACTGGCGTGTTCCGCAGCAGCAGCACGTGGGTCCTTAGAGTCATGCCCAAGTTCTTGTTTTCAGATGGAACTCCCTGAGTAGTTCCACGCCTCACAAGCTCATCTGCCTTGCAGTTCTCCGAAAACCCACTGTGTCCGG
Source organism: Condylostylus longicornis (assembly GCF_029603195.1). NCBI lineage: Eukaryota > Metazoa > Arthropoda > Insecta > Diptera > Dolichopodidae > Condylostylus > Condylostylus longicornis. The sequence continues at coordinate 2,803,095 of NW_026578116.1, forward strand.
TAACCTAGACAATTAGACATTTAAGGGTAATTAATTATGTAATGGTGCTGATGATGAATACTTACTTTTTTCACACTTATTTTTAATATTAATCATATATTTGAATTTTTGATGTTAAAATTTTCTAAATAGTTTTTATAAAATTCTTTATTGTCAACATTTTTAAAAATAATACTCTATTGTCAATTTTCTTAAATATAAAACTCAACGCAAAAATTCAGAAATTAGCACTTTTTTAGTTTGAATATTAAATAGCACGTTCTGGCAATACTTTTTCGTCAAATATTTACAATAAGCATCCAAAAATTTTTGAATGCATAATTCACTTTTTTTTGTTTTTCGGAATGCGTTCGGAATTTTATACGCGTAACATTTTAAATTTTTTTTTAAGATAACAACGCGGATCGTGGTACAACATAGTTTTCGTTTTTTTCCAAATATGAAATTTTCATCACAATTTTTTTTTACTTAATAACATTCATTCTAAAAGAAGTAGAAGCTTCAAGTAAACAATTAATACAAAGGGCTTGAAGTTTGAGTATTACTTTTTTCTATACATTCCATGTTCTTTTGGAATGGCAAGCCTTCTAGAAAAATTTAATTGTTTCCGTTTTTTGTATTTGTTTTCTTTTGTTTATGAATCACTATAATTTCTATATCTGAGATTCTATATCACTACAGCAGCTTACATGGTTTGAGATTATAAAGTATTAAAGTAAAGTATTGATGCTAAACAGGTCTAAATAATCAGATTTTCATGGTTGATTTATGCAAATTTATATGGTACACAATTATGTTTTCTATGTTATCTTTGACGCGACAATTTTCAATTACTAACCACCTAACCACATATTCTATACTTATTGTACTTAATAATCTCATATACTATAATATTATATATATTAAACTGTGTTCAGTTAAAATAAAATATTATTTTATATTTTATTTTTTGATATTTATCAATATTTCTCTTAATTAACTGAAATACTTTTGAAAGCCAGTCAAATCATTGTAATTACAGAAAAAAAAAATTGTGTAAAATTCAAATTATATAATATTTATAGGAAAATATTTTATTTACGGACAATATTGTGTTGAATAGGCATAGTGTTTAAATATGTCGCCTAAAAAAATAAAATAAAATTAAAAAATTGAAAATTGTCAGCTTATGTGATATTAGTCTCTGTCTGGTAATTTCATTTGTATATAATGAATTTTGATTTACATGCGTTAGTATAATTTTTTCGAAGGTTGCGTGAATTTATCAATTTATATATTCTAAAACATAAAATTAAGCTTATATACATATAGACTGGGATTATTACAACAAACATATGAAATACTCATGTTAAAGTCTGTTTATCTAATAGGCATTTAATAGTTCCATATTGTTATGAAAAAAATTTTCAAGGTAAATAAATTAAGCTTGCAAATTAAAATGATGTCGCGTTCACAACACTTATGAAACTAGAAACATGAAACTAATAAGAAAAAAATAAATGAATAAATTGTACTTATTTTGATTTAGAACGGTCGGAATAGCTTTTTTAAATAAATTGTAAGAGATTAAGTATTTAATTGATTAATAAAAACATTTTTATTGCTAATTTTGTTTGATAGACAAATTATATGACGAGTTTTGTGCTTGAACATTTTCTATTCACTGATGCTTAATTTCATGCAAGTTCAATTCTTGTTCATTGAAACCGTTGTGGTAATAACAATTGGTATTGTGAAAAATTGATTATTTGATTATTTAAAGGGATGCTCGCATAAAATTCAGAACTAATGATTTAAAATTTAAGAAAGTTTCCCAGAAAAAAATAGCTTTTCATAGTAAATAGACAGTTGACATTTGACATTCGACAGTTAATCGGTGACAGTTGACAGGTAACAGTTGACAATTGAAAGTTGGAAGATAACAGTTGACATTTGACAGGTGACAGAAGACAGGTGTCAGCAGATAGGTATCAGGTGACAGTTGAAAATTGGCAGTTGACAGGTGGTTTAAGTGTCAATACACAGTTTTTTTTCGGACCAGGCTAGACAAGAAAAAAATGAATTTTTTCTTTTTAGGCTGCCAGAGAAATGTACTTTTTTATAAAAATTTTTTTTATTCCATATTAGTTAACAATAAAGTTAAAAATCTCAATTTATCGAATTTTAAAGTTATGTGATCCCGAAACTTTCGAAATATTAGATGATCTTTATTGTAAATATTTATTAAAAAAGCTCTTGTTCTGAGATTCTCAAATCATATATAATCATACACCACAGGAACAGAGTTATTTATCTGACACAGGAACGAACACAGGACAGGACTTAAAATTTTCAAAAGTTCACAACTTAGTCGAGATTGGCTTCGAGTCCATATAAATCGAAACCTATTGGGCTGTGTACATTTTCTGCATACAAAAGTAGATATGAAACACCCTGTAGAATAAACATTGAAGGGACTAGAGAAATAATATCACAAATCGAGTGTTTTTCTGTTATGAAAGTTTTGCTGCGCATTTGTTAAATAACAAGTTTCACCCTTAAATCTTTTGATCTTCAATTAAAAATCCATCGCAAATAATCTGTTGATATTGTGAAAAATTATTAAAACTAATATTGCCAGAACTTCAAAATGATACTCAATATTTTTTTTAACAATTAGCCTTAAGTCTCAATGTTTGAATTAAAGGATAATATTGACTTACTGATAAAATGAGAAAGTAGTTACCTACTTTTTTGTTTTGTAGCTTTACTCTTTGTTTTTATTAATAAACTGCAATTTCAATTTTCATCTTCAATTTGTAAAAACTTGTAAATTTTTTTGTTACAGTATTGAAATTGTTTTGGGAATTAACTACATACAATTCAACAATAACTTTCTAGTATTTGAAATTAGAGTAATTTGAATTTTAAAAATTTTGTGCCTTTGTTTCAAACTTGAGCTTGAAAATTGGGTTGTTTGGAAAATTGTTCAATATACATTCTTTATCCTTTGGACCTAAATGCAGAAGATTTTCTATAGTTTACAACGGATAAGTTCAGTATTATTTAAATTGCCCGGAATTATTAAAAATCAAAAAGAATCATTTATAAAGCTCAATCCAAATCAAAAAATTCTTATTTAACATCTAATTCCCTACCAAATGAATTACATTTTATACAACTTAATTGATTAATTGAAAATTTTTTTTTTCATACTTACTATTCCGAAGACATAAGTCATGTATGAGAAAAATTTCGAATAAAAAAAAAAATTAAGAAATTCAATTCCATTAATTCCCATAAAAATTTAGTCATGATTCAAAATAATTCAAATTCTTAAAAAAAAAAAAAATTAATTACATCCAAGTTACATCAAATAAAAATCCAATATTGTCACAATATTCGTGTAGACTCTACAGACATAAAATAACTATCTATTCTACTTAGTCTATTGTAATGCAATATTAACTAATTATTACTAATTATTTCATTTTATAAATGATGTATGAAATTGATGGCGGTAAAAACCACACACAACAAAAAAAATTCTTTTCTTTAATAATTTCTAAAATTGGAAATTAAAAAAATTCCCATCACAAATTTTTGATAATCTTAAAAATTAATTTCATTTAATAGTTGCATTTTTTTTTCCAATAACTTCCATTGGATTACTATACTAAATAATTGACTAAACAATATTTTAAAATTGAAGAATTAAAACTGCAAAAATTAAAGCACCTAAGGGTATCACGTTATATGCGAATCAACTTTATTAAAATTATTAATTTTTTAAAAAGAAAAACGCAAGCAATACGAGTACTCGTAACATCACAGCAAGAATACCGAGAAAATTCTTCAAGTTTTATATATGGAATGAGTTAAATGAATGAAGCAATAGCTGCAACATTTTCCAAAGATGGTTCTGAATAAAAATTGCAAAAAAATTCTCTAAATTTTTTTTTAAAATCAAATTATATTCGTTTTATAAATTTTATTTGTAGATTGATTTTGAAATTATGTTGTGTAAATATATTTCAAATGTTAAAGCAATCAACAATTCTATATTATGAGTAAATCTGTTATACCGTGTTAATTTTGTGGGTAAATTTAAGTTTGTGTATAATTGAAAATTTCAAAGTATTTTTATTCACAGTATGTGATAATGATTTTAAATTAATTGTGAATTTTGGTATTAAATGCAATCATCATTAAATTAATTATTATTCATGTAGTAATGATGATAACTTCAATTTATTAAAAATCTCTGTGAGATTGGAGTAGATTTGAAAATTTATGGGTTAAAAAAAATGTAATTTTGTTTTAATGTTAAATTTATAATTTTTAAAATTAAAATCGATTTTGACGTGTTTGTCAAATTAATCAAAATAGTTTAACACTTTAGTAGCCGAAGAAATGAATTTGTCAAAATAAACTGTTTTGAAATTAAAGCTTTTGAAGGATTTATTATAAATACAAGAATTTAGGAATCTGGAATTCGAGATTCCAATCGTCTAATCTTGCAAGACTCTCTGAATGCCGCTAATTATAATAGCTTTAAAATTGCTTAAGGTGAGGTACCAAATAGTGCTCAATATTGCTTATTTTCATAAACTTCCTTAAAAGGTTTTCCTTATTTACCAAAAAAAAATAAAATCTCAAGTCAGCTATGTAATGGGCTTAAGGCTGAATGTCAGGGAACTGAAGGCAGAAAAGTTTTTTACAAACTTCTTCATATATATTAGCGAAAGTGACTATTAAAGTGAGATGCAGTTTACACATTCGTATAAAAGCTTAGTCACCTTAAAGTGGCAACGCATGGAAAATGATAAAATTTTAATTAATTTTTTTTCGAAAAATGAAAAATTTCAAAATTTTGATAAGAGATTTTTTCTTCAATTCCCTTAAGAGAATTATTTGGAGTACAGAGCGATTAAAATAATTCCGAAAAAGTTCCGATCAAGAAAATAAGAGTTCTTTTGGAGTAATTGCATTATTAGCACACAAAAACGTGAGGTATAACGCATTTTTTGCACCACAAAATTCAAATGGTTTGCATCTTTGCTAAATAACTTAATTCGTATTGAAATGTCAAGAATATTTAAATAGGTTTTCGAAATTATTAATGAACAGTTAATTCCGAATTTTTTTGAATACTCGTAAAGCGCTTTTAATACTTTAATAATAATTTTTTTTTTTAAATTATTTTAGAAAATAGTTGTGCTTAAATTTTTGTTGTTAATATTACACATTTTCTTAAGAATTTTCTAGTGACACGCAGCAATAATATTTAATGTGATTTTTAATCGACTTTCGTTTTCAAATTTAAATACATAAATCCGATTATATAAATCATTGATCATATTCAAATTAATTAACATAAATTGACATAAAATGAGATGTAAGAACATTTTATGTATTCATGCATAAAATTATTTTCTTAATAATCAAGAGAATAAAAATCAAAAATATTCTTTTTTTTCTAAATGGAATGTGAATTAAAAGGAAGTACAAATCTATTTAATATTCTATAATTTTTAATATCATAAATCACATTAATAAATTATTAATTATTTTTATTAGAATTTTAATAAAATTAAATGAATTTGTTAGATTGTGGGTTAATAAATCAAATTTGAACTTACCATGCAATAATTACTTAAAAATCACGCCCGTATTTCATTGTCTATATAATAAAATTTTAGTAAGTACGAGTATGTAGAAATTTGTGTTTTTCTTATCTAATTAGATTATTTAATATAAATGTATATAATTAATTATAATTAATTAAAAAATTTATTAATGCTTAAACGTTTTTCCTATGAATTTTATTTCGAAGAAAATTTTACGTGTACTATGTACATATATACATACAAAATTTGTATGTTCGTAAATAAAATTTGTTTCTGTTAATAAAAATTGACATACAGTAATATATGTCAAATTTTATTAATAAAGTAATGTTTGACATATTAAGTATAACAACCCTTTGAATTATTGCCGGGCATAGTCCAGATTAATTTTAAATATAAGTGCTGTTTTCCATGGAAATATTGAGAAGTAAAAGTCAACAATAAATTTAAATAAATTTGAAAAATTGACATTTATTTTCCATGTAAAAATTTGAAGCCATCTACTGGAATAAATATGAGTGAGTATTCTTCTCTTCTCTCGAACACTCTCTGTTGCTGATGTAGTTGGAAGTCTTATACACCTAGTTTGTTATTCGTATATTGAATTAAATTGTTTGAATTGTCTGTAAATGTGTATGTACATATTTAAGCCAAAAAAACTAAATGACATATTAAATGTCATTGGGTTTGAAAGGTTTGATTAAAATACTTGAATTTTTTTCTTTTAAATATTAATTACTTATATTATTGGTATTGTTTTCTTATAAATGTAGAATAAAATTTTATAATTGTGAGACAATTAATATCCCGTGTATGTTTTACAGGCATATATTATGTATATATATGCAAGTATAACATTATACGAGTACCAAAAATGGCAACTAATATTTTTATTTAATTTATTTTGTTATATATTTAATTGTTTTGTTTTTGTTTTCTGCAATCTGAAATCGTTGTTTTACAGGATTTCTAATCAAAACCGCCTACAATATATCTGATTTCATTAATTAATTTTCTAGTTTTAACTGAATAATATTAATACACTATGATATTATATATATATAATAGCATGTATGGAACAATATGGAAGTATAAACGGTAGGAATAACGTACACATTTATTTATACATAGAAATTGATTAATATGTACAATTTGGAATGTAATTGCAATTTTATTGATTCAATTTTTATATTGCAATTCCTGTTTTTTTTTTGTGTTCTATTTAGTTTTTCCTTATTGACAATGTAATGTAGATCTGTCAAGCAATTTCCCAGGAAAATTGTTATAATATGTAATTTTAGAAATTATTTCATATTATACTATAAATATACTTACGACATATATAAAAATTAAAATGGATAAATTTTTCATTAATTAACAAAGAAAATCAGATCAGGTGTGACCGAACTATATAGCACCATAAATAGTTAATGTTAATAAATGTCCACTGCGTATATTAATTAGGCAGAAAAGCTATTAGCAAAACGAATAACAAATATACAGCCGAAGAAATTCCTATGACGGCAATTGTAACAATTCCATTCATCAACGGTCAAAAATGAACGCCAAAAACTAAAATGTCAAATTTTTCTCTATATTGAAATATTCTTTATATTATGAAATTTTAAAGGCATTAAGGTTTGGATATACCTGATATGCGGTTGATATGCTTGATTGTAAGGTAAGGTGTATTGTTAAGAATTTTTAATTATCACATGAAAGTTTACTGTTACACAGATTTTTAAAAAAATTGGTTTCCCATTTTTAGCACTTTTATAAAAAAATTTTTGAAAAAAACTGCTTGTTAGTTTCACTCTGTCCGTCCGTCCGTCTGTCCGTGTGTCTGTTTACAAAACTTCTACACCCTTGAAGATAGAAAGCTGAAATTTTGTACGTACATAGATTTTTACTAGAAACTTATTTTCGTGGAACAAAATTTTTACCTATCTCCCCCCCTTTAGAAGTTATACCCCCACAAAACCCTAAAAATGCCATTCTTTAACTATTTAGTGCAATGAAACCATAAGGATTTTTCAAATTTTGCAAACGCAGAAAGGCAGTGGCTTACTTCCCCTAGCGGGGTATACTAAAGGTTAACTTTAGAAAAACAAAATGGCCGCTCAAATTTACCGTTATCTAAAGTCCGTTTTTTCCAAAGTTTTGATGTCGTTTATTTTCTAGACCCCAGCCTGTAGAAGCTTGAAATTTTATGGGCTTTTAGACATTAACAAATAGTTTATTTCGTTAGAAGAAAATATTTTTCCATCTCCACGCTCTCTCAAGTTATCGCCTCTTGAAATTTGTAAAATTTGAATTTTTGACACCTTATATTTTTGAAACCGCAAGCTTTTTCAAATTTCTATAAACACAAAAAGCTAACAGTAAATTCCATGACATTAAAAAATATAATTATTTTTCTTAACTCACACAATTAAACCCTAAAATCAAGCATTATGTTAACCCCACTTTATATTAATTTTTGCTTTATTTCAAAGACTGCATAAATCGTTCATCCTAAATATATGCAATCCTTGAAATAATTTTAATAGTGTGATAGGTATACATAGACTGTATTTAAAAGCAGAATTTTCACTTGTTGAAGGGAAAAGTGCCACAATACAAACCATTGGTTTGACCCAACTTTATGATTCCTCAGTTGCTTTTTGAGGAACGGTTTGATATAAAGTTTAATCATTTCAATAATTTACGTTTGCAAACGAAAACTGTGACTAAATTGATTGTATTTTTTAATATTTAAATGTGAATTCTCTAGGAATCTAGAGAATATTCAATGTCTAGACTTGAGTTTATAGTCTATCTGAAAATCTATATTTATTTTGCTTACGCTTGACGTAAAAAAAAGTACAAAAAATTTTTTCGATAACTCAAATCGCACATTTTCAAAGTTTATAATTTACTCAATACAATATTTTTTGATTTAGCTGGTTTAAAAAGACCATGATTTATGATTCTGTAAAAAAAAAGCAATTTTGCGGCCATCAACTTTTAAATAAATTTGTACACATGACACTCGAGGAATTCCTATTTTATTTTTTTTTAAGGAAATTTAGGCTGACTGCATTTTAGCATTGTAAACGGGAAATATTTTAAACTTTAAAATTTTAAAAGCTTTTAATTTCAATTAAGTAGCACAAAAAATTTTTGTTTTCCTTATTTTTACAACTTGTTTAAATAAAATTATAAAAAATATTCTAACAGATTTAAAAGGCAGCGTTCAACATCTTTAGTTTAGCAATTGCATCTGAATCTAGTGACAGAACATGAATTTAATATAGAACATTTTATAATTTTTTTTTATTTAAGTGTACTTAATCTGTCTCTTTGTGTACTGAAAATGTAATGCCATAAAATGTTGAATTATAGGAGCGTTCTTGTTTCGAAATTTTTGATTAATGACGAAATTATAATTTAATAAACACCACTTTTATTTTCTATGAATTAAAATTTTAATTATTAGTGACTTTATACTAATTTGTTTGAATTAAATTTTGTAAAAAGAGTTCCTTCTTTTTTATTTTTAATTTCAGCTCATCTAATATTAAAATATATTATTAATTACATAAAGTTTTGTACTGTTCGTTTATAATTCTCGTTGACCAATTAATTAAAAAGTGAAAATGTGCTTTTAATTTTAATATTTCAGAAATTGCATATTTTGAGGGATTTCATTTTCGTATGATTGCTTAGTTCTTATCATGCTCGCAGATTCACTAGGTGTAATAAGTGTTCTTTCTTGAAATTTGAGAGTCGTACGAAATGTCGCAGAAATTTCGTTGTCGCAATTAAGCTTACATTGGCAGCGATAGTGACAGTAATTTAGTCAAAAACAGTTTAAACGAGAAAAAAAATAGAGTTGACCTTGTCAACTCTGTGATACCCGTACGAATTTGTTATCCTATGTGCAAATAAAGATGCCATAACTGACTAAGGGACACATTAATTTATGCAAAATTTCAATACTGTCTGTTTTTCAAAATACTGTGTGTGCCAAACTACTATTTAAGTTGTATGGCAGCTACCAGAAAAAGCTAAGAAATTTTAACAAATTTTATCAAAAACATTGGCCCTAGTAATATATTCGCTTGTGTGAAATTTCAATACCATAGCTTTTATAGTTTCTGAGATATAGCCAAATAACTTTTGAAGTTGTATGGCAGGTACCAGAAGGAGCCAAGTAATTTCAACGACTTTTATCATACACATTGGCCCTACTAGTGTATTCGTTTGTGTGAAATTTCAATACCATAGCTTATATAGTTTTTGAGATATAGCCAAATAACTTTTGAAGTTGTATGGCAGGTACCAGAAGGAGCCAAGTAATTTCAACGACTTTCATGAAACACATTGGCCCTACTAATATATTCATTTGTGTGAAATTTCAATACCACAGCTTTTACAGTTTCTGAGATATAGCCAAATAACTTTTGAAGTTGTATGGCAGGTACCAGAAGGAGCCAAGTAATTTCAACGACTTTTATCATACATATTGGCCCTACTAATATATTCGTTTGTGTGAAATTTCAATACCACAACTTTTATAGTTTCTGAGATATAGCCAAATAAATTTTGAAGTTGTATGGCAGCTACCCGAACCGGTACCCCGATCATGTCCAATTTAAATAGGGTTCTGGCACTTACTACAATAAATCATTTGTGAAAATTTGGTGAACTTAGCTCAATTAGTTTTTGAGTTATCGTGGGGACGGACGGACGGACGGACGGACGGACAGACAAAGCTAAATCAACTCAGAATTTGACGCTGATCAAAAACATACACTTGAGTCTATATCTAAGACCGTTATTTCTTAGCGTTACAAACGGTAAGGCAAATTTAGTATACCCTTCGAACATACGTTCGTACGGGTATAAAAAGACGTTTAGCATTTAATTGTCATCGCATGTTGCATAACAAATATTCAATCGTGCGACTGTCAGTGTCGCATCACATATCACGGCAATATAACCTATAGCCTATTTAATTCAAGTGAATTGAATAATATTTTGACACTTCGAGTGACTGTCACTGTTGCAGTAATGCGAACAATCCTTTAGTTTTAGGATACAAATAAGTATTGCCATTTAAATTAAATTTGCACTTCTTAAATGTCATGTTTGTTATGCTTCTGTTCAAAGATAATGCTAAAGAAAAAATAAACAAAAACCAAAGAAAACTTATTTTTTCGTGACTCCATTTTATCCAAAATGGGAAAACATTGTACAAGATTATAATTAATATAATTTTTTTGTTTTTAATTGTTCAAAATTATTTAATGACTCAGTTCTTCTACTATGTACATACTTTTTCCCTTACATGTACATATATAGTTTTCTGTTCTGTCAAAATAATTTTTGGTTATGTTTATATATGTTCTCTTCTTATATGTTGGTATACTCGTATGCTCTTGTGTATATAGAAAAATAAAATATTGAAAATGAAAAAATGTTGTTTAGTTTATATAATTTTTCTCACCAATTAATTTTTCAGCTAATTTGGTATTAAGAATTTGTTTGTGGAATCGTTTTAAAGAACCATGTGTAGAAATTTTTCTATAAATTGAATTAAAAAATTGTAATGACTTCGTTTTGTTTCTTTATTGACAATACAATGACCGTACTTTATAAATATTTGAGAAATATTTCGAAGAAAAATTAAATTTGGAGTTTTCGGAGTTTTTATGCCCGTCTATGTGGCATATATGAAACACTAAAATGGAAACATTTGCGATTCCACAAAGTGTATTAATTCTTGTTCAAAATCTAACTCTGAGTTGATTTGAATTTTCCCATTTGTCCGTCCGTTTGTTGTTGAAGCGCTATTTAAGAACTGAAATTGGCACCTCCCGTATTATAGATTCCACTGGGGCTTAGAAAAAATTCACTAAATATTGTTAGGCGAAATGTTGTTGTAAAGGTCTAGGAATCTCTACAACTTTTGTTTGAAAACTTTTTTGAACATCGGTAGCCCAATGTAACAGACTCTAAGAAAATTCTTTAAGTAAATTAGGTCAATATGGTGATGCCACCTATTGTTGTAAAGAATATGAAAAATTCTACAAAAAAGGTATTGAAAAATTTATAACTTTTTCTACTTACCCCAATTAATAAATTTCGACTTCGACACTGATTTCGCAACTTTGACTTTAAAAAAATGTTAATAATTATAACTGCAAAACTTTTGTGGCGCCTTAATGTTCTTATTGGCATAATATGATGCGGGTACTAAAATATTAAAATATTTTAGACTAATAGACGTAGTTTAAAATCAAAATATTACATAAAATTTTGAAAATTTTTATGCGACGATTAGAATTAAAAAAAAAAAAAATGCTAACCTTTTGGTATTTCTCTAATTATGAATTGGTTAAGGTATTTACCGGCACATGTACTTACGTACATATGATTTGAATATATTGATTGAAAAAGAACAAAACTGAAGCTTATTTGTAACAGCTAAGTACAAAAACATTTAAAAGTTTTCCTCTAATATCTTATAAATCTATCTTAATGTTATGTACTGGATGCATGTATCGAGTGGGTTGTGTTTTATTAAGTGTTAAACGCTAATAGATATAAAAATTTTTTTTTTATTTAACAAAATAATTTTATGCATAAATGAATTTTTTCAAACTTTTATTATTGATTTTCAATATTAATAAGTAGAGCTTATGTATATAGGTATCTAAATAGATTCACAGTGAGGAAAATATAAAACGACTCGCTCAGGCTAAGAAAATTGATTGTATACTTATACGAATTTTTCAGTCACGATTTAAATGAACTAAAATGAGAGTGAAGGTTTTGTTTGTAGCCCAAAAAATCTATGAAAATTATCATTTTTTGATTTTCTTATGTAAAATATATTGGAGTAGGCTTTCCTTGAAAGTTGAATAGGAATCTGCTTCCCAGAAATTTCGAAACACATTTACATGGGGCTTGGAGTAAAATCTTATTCTTGTGGCCGGACGGAAAGTTATTTCAGTTGTGAATAATATGCATTAGAATTTCAACGCAACACAGGATTGTGGACTTGCTAGCAGTTTATGCGAGTTTTGTTTTTTATCAGTTATGAATTCCATTTCATTCTCGACTGTATATACATGAAATTTATGTATAAAAATATGTCAGTTTATAGAATAAACGCCCACGCCAAATGTTTTATTTTTGATTTGCATATTGATTTTTTTTTTTTGGATAATTTTTGAAAATTTCTTAATCAGAATTTATAAATTATGTGTACATTTAAATTTTAGCATATTTAATCTCACTTAAAGCTGTTTATACAATGCTAAATCAGATAAAACTAATTGATATTTTGATATTTTTGCTTTTATAGTTCTTCTTATATAATAGTAGTACCTATATACTTGTTCTTATTATTTGCATACATCGCCTTTTTATCTAAAAGAGGCTATCTGTGTACAATTTATGTTCAGATGGTGAAAAAAAAAAAAAGTAACACTATGATATAAAATTGAATTCAGTTTTTCAAAAAATATTAAAAATGGAATAAATTATGTTCAATATTGGCTAAAATTATATATGCATATATATATATATATAAATTGTAAAATAATTTTCCATGTCTAAGTGTTGAAATTTCTTTATACTTAAAGTCTATATTTAATAAAACCTTGAGTCCATAAGTTAAATCAACATTCAATAAATTAAAAAAATATTAAAAAAAAATTTTTATGATTTATTTTATATTTTACAAAATTTTTAAAAATGATTTATATAAGGATTTTATTGATATACGTGTGTATATAGAATTTTAGAGTAAGTCAAAAGGTTAGACAGAACGAAAATAAATGGTGACTGAAAATTTGAATTTTAATATACAAGTAATTAAAATGTTTAGAAGTTTTTTGATTACTTAATTTATTTTGAAAATACATACTTGCGCACATAATTATAAGTCACGTAATAATTTAGACCTGGAAATTCGCTTATGATTAAAAAATTATATACGTTTTAATTTCAATCAACTAAATGCCTCGTAGTCTACATAAGGCCGTTATATAGTCTCAATCCATGCCCGGTTCTGTTTTGTTTGGCGCCCAACGCGGTTTCCATATTTTGCGTACCCCTCCTTCTGATTTCAAAGCAGTATGCGATGTGTAGTAAATATTGCATGTTAAGCATAATAAATCACTTTATTTTAACTTTATCATGCTGGACACTCGATGCATGTTAAAATTTACTTTTAAAATTTACTTTTTTTTCTTTAAGTTTTCAAGGGCGTAACTATTGCCCATTGAAAGGTGAAAGGTGAAAAAGAAAGGTGAAAAAGAAAGCTTGATTTATAAAGTTCTCTAATCATTTCTCATAAATAAAGGCATTTGTTATTTAACTATACAAGAAATTATGCCTTATAAATTTTTTAATTTACTCATAAAATTTAGTTTATATGTCAAATTTAAATTATTTTCATTTCCGTAAAAATTACTAGTACAAGATCATGTAAATGTCGTCAATTAATAAAGTAATTTATTTCTTACATTTTCAAGGTCACAGAATGTTACTATAAAATACTACGTCGGTATTGAAAATTATACAATAAAATTTGTTTAGAAATTATTTTTGAAATTTTACAATCCTTTAGGTCATATTCGTCACGATTTTTTGATTCTCAATATTTGTAATTTTTTCCTTATGTCATGCGACCTCTACCCTTTGAGTGTTGCAATATCAGCTCAAATATTTTACAAAATCTTGTTATGTTTTTCGTATTTTGTTTTTGTGTTACATAAAGGAAATGTAAATGAAAGTTATTACAAGATCGTGTAATTTTCTATGTGAGACATTTTTATACCTTCCTCTTTTTTTCATTTACATATATAATTGAGTATAGCTTGATATTCTGGAAAATGTAGCAAATGTGAAATTTTTCAAAATTTTATGAATTGTAGAGTTTCATATATTTGAAGAAATATTTGGTTTAAATTTGGGATTATGAAAAAAAAATTTTGAAGCTCGGTTAATGCTGCGCCGACCCCAAGCATTTTCTTTCATAAATTATAATTCTGCTGTTCATATTCAATCCTGCTTTGCAGATAGTCTTAAAAAAATTTTTACAATTTCCTGTTTTTTTGTTTTTTTTTTATCCAAGTTCTCTTATTTTTGGTTAAGTCAACTATAAAGTTTAAATATTAAATTTTTTTTTAAGAAAAGAACAAAAAATTATGAAAATTTAAGAAAACTTCAAAATTCCGAGCTATACTAAATCGCGATTCTTATCAAGAAAACGACTAAGACTATCTTTATAAGAGAAAATGCATAATAAATAAATTAGATATGCAAAACGAAATTAAAGCATGGCGACAGATCAAATATAGAAGGCAAAAAGTGAAAGTTAACAGTGAAGAACAGAAGAAAAAAAAATCTTATGCAATTTGCAATTTTTTCCTGAAGTTTATTTTCTTCTTCATTTCTTTTATATTGCACAATATTTTGTTACAAGCTTGGATCTGAAGAAAATTAAGAGAAAAGAAGAAAATGATGATCCCAAGATTTTAAAAAGTTGATAAAAATAATAACAAACACACGGAAGGTTAAATATAAAAAAATTTAATAAAAAAAGACAAGAATTTTGTTTGAATGTTTTAATTTAAAAAAAAAAAAGTAAAAGTTTAACGTTTCCTTTTAAACTCTTATTCATGTTTCAAATTTAAATTTTTTTTTTTCAGTATATTTGATATTACATAATTTTCCGAAAATTTTATCCTTGTACAGGATGTCTCGTATCAAAGTGTACTTCTATATGCTATTGTATAGGATGTCATGAGTAGGATGTCATGAGCAAAACTTTTGTATGGAGACGATTTTCACAGCTCAACCAGTTCGGAATTACATGGGTTTAAAGTTAATTCGGACTGATTTTTTTATTTTTTTTAAATTTTAAGTATAACACTGTGACTGTGTGTGACAGGCACATCAATAGATATGATTTGGAAACCTCAGAATAAGGGCTTCCTTATAAATATCTACATCAGTTCTAATGTGCTCATATTTTGGAATTACATAACTTTTAAAGTTCGAAAAATTTGAAATTGTAACTTTCCATTTTTGGAAAAGATTAATTTTCTAGATGACATAACATGACAACTTTTTCCAATTTTAGTTTAGTAGTTCAATATTGAAATCAAAATTACTTGCAGAGCTGTATTAATGAGAGACGCCATATGATACTTTCCGGGCCTGTCTTACACAGGCACGGAGTTATAATTAAAATTTCAAAAAGTAAAAAAATCAGTTGAAATTGACATTAAACACCTGTAACTCCGAACCTGTTGAGCTGCCTATATACAATGGTATATAGCAGTACACTTTGATACGACACACTCTGTATAATATTTGTTACATATCGCGATGCAATATAATGTAATCAATTTTATAGTATTGTTAAGCAATCATAAGTTTTGCCAATTATTATTCTAAATTTTTAGTCAACTGGTTTCCTTTACTGTTGTATTGACACATTTAGATTAAGTCGAAATTTAACATCTTTAAGTCGAAATATTTTTTTTTTTCTGGTATAAGAAAATGTCTTAAAATGTCGCAAAAAATTATTTGAGCGAAGATTATCTTAAACAAAAGTTTTAAGCAATTTCTCTCCAATTTCAGTTAGAACTCCTAAAATTCTTAGAAAATTGATTTCTTGATAACTTGAAATGTCAAAAATAAAATTATCGAACTCAGTTAAAACTTGCCGTGTAAATTATTTACAGGGCAAGTTTTAATTGAGTTAGTTTCATTCAACAATATCTCTCCTAATATTTTAACATGTAGAAAAAGGCAACTTACTTACTTTGATTCGAAATTTGTTCAACGAACGTTAAGCTATATTTATTGTAAAATTTTTGAACATAAAGTAAGTGTTTCATATGAGAAAGGGCAGATTCTGTGACAAACTTTTCAAATAGCAGCGAAATTTTTAAATTTTGATTTGCATAACTTCAGGAGAAGTAGAAAGACATACTTTAACAAATAATTGCGGATTTTCAAATTGTTATATTCAAATTGTTGAAAATGAACCTTTTGAATTAATTTTCAAATAAATTTATGAAGAAAATATAAGAAACTATTACAACGATTAAAAATCACCTTTTGAATAGAATCACTTTTGCAACTCTACTCCATATTGTAAGTATACGCCGTAATAACTAAAATGTAATTGTCATACAATTGTCTCAAATGTTCTTAAATCTTATTTTTATATTTAATTTTTATTTATTTCTAATAATTGTCATTTACTATTAATTTATAACTCTATTATATTATAAGGTTGTATAAAAGATTGTCCATAATATGTTTTTAATTTACAATGAATCTAAATATAAATATGTAGGCATATAATTTGCTCTCCGACACAATATAATTTTATTTCTTTGTATTATTTACTCAAAGAATTTGTTACAATTAACGTATTTGTTTCAAATATACAAAAATAAATTTCCAATTATTTACTAAGAAAAAAATTGAATCTTTAAAATTAATATGGTCATTCAAAGCAACAGATTTGCTTTTCCAGTATTATAATTACATTCATATATGCGCATACACAATCCATGCTCATACCCAAAAAATTGCTAATGAACAAACTATGATTGTAAAATAGACCACTTTTATATCGTAACTATTTATGTGACTCGAGCTCAATTTAAATTCAAAACCAAAAAACCAACATGATACAATTTTCTTAATAGAAAACAAAAAAATTCTTTTTATGGATGCACACAATTGAAATTTTACTCCTACGCACACATTAATCCATTTTGTATACTTTAATATAGTTAATCTTTAAAGGAAAATTTTCAAAAAGGAATTGAAATCTTTTTGAAATAATAAAAGAAACTACTATAGTAGCAAAATATTTCATAGCTCATAATACAAATTTCATTGCTACCACAATATTTTGCAGAACAAAAACTGAATGTATTCATTTTGTTAAAATGGCATAAAAGATTAAGTAAGTAGCAAACATTTTAATTTAAAAACTATATAAGAAAAATCTCAATGGATGACCCCATGGTGCGACTTTATGCGACAATTTAACATTTTGTCGTATATTATAATATATTGTGTATCATCACATCAAAATTTATTTTCGAAATAAGTTTAATTTGTTATTATTTTTTTATTTTTTAGCATATTCTCAAGAAAATTGAGAAAAAAAATGTGCTTATTAATTTTATTTTGTTCATCAATAAGTTTTCTTAAATATAACCTCTATGATCTTTAACATAGTAAGCTGGAACTGCATACATAAATGGGCCGTTTTGAGAAATCAATTTCTCTAAAAGAAGATTGGGGTTTCATTGAAAGTTTTGGTCAATAAAGTTTTTAAAAATGCAGTTCTTTGACAATTAATTGTACTAAAAAGTACAAACATTTTTTAAATTACACAGAACAACAGCGGAATATAATGCCACACACACATGGAAACAAATAATGTTAAAAAAAACACCATCGGTAAAATTGGTATTTGGGTTATTTCAACAACGGCTGTAAAATTCGCGTCGGTAATTTCGTTTGTTTCTGAATGTATTCTATATGAATTTTGATATTTGAAAATCGTTCTTGTCTTCAATTTTATCGTGAAACAGAATAGATAAATGTTACAATGACAAAACGACTATTCAAATTAACCGTTCTCTTAATTACGATTTTTGCTTATGTGGTAAGCTACGTCTTAATCTCATCCTGAATGTATGCAATATTAATGATTTATTTTAGTGTATTTAATTTTAAAACATGAGAACAATTCAAATAAATTATCATTTTATTTGAAGTGTTCGTATTTGATCAAGAGAAATGTGCTATTTTACAAACCTATTGGTTCGATACGAATTTGTTTTTTCGATATTATTTATAATTTATCGAAATTTTTATCGTATCGATGCATGAATAAAACTGTAACAAATTTTTTCTATGCCTTTGTGTAAGGTTTGTGTAATATTAAGTTTAATACTTGGTGATTTTTGTGTGTGGAGTCTTGCTTGTTTGGTTTATATTTCATATGAACAACTCTGTATTTGAATACCACTTGAGAAAAGAGTTGAAATATAAATCATAATTTTCCATATTTCTTTCGTGGTTGAATTAAAAATTTTGAATTTATTATTATTAATATTTATGTATTTAAATTTAATTTATATCTTAATTTTATGTTGTTGCATTATAATTTGGGATTATTTGAATTCATGGGACTTTTATTAAAGATTTTATTGAGGTCGAATTTAAAGTAGGATTTTATTGAGATCGATATTAAGGTAGGACATTGTTCATTTGCTTAAAATTTGGTGAATGTTTGATGTGTAAAAATGTCTGCAAATTAATTAAATTGTGAATTTGGCTTTTAAAACAATAGAAAATTTGGTTTGTAAAGGAAATTTAATGGACATAATAGGAGCCGTTATCCATAAATTTGTCATCATACATCGTCGGACTTGGAGGGCAAATAGTATCAAATCGTTCGGACTTGCAAGGCAATTGACAAATTCATTTTTTGAGATCAGTCATAACACCTACTCTTTTTTTGACGAACACTAATAAAACTGGCGTGTTAATTGCATCTAGGATGGTTGGTATCTGCCAAACTGTTCGAAATACGAAACTTTGTGCAAATAAAATATTTCTTTGATATTCTTAGGAACCATATACATAAAATTAATTAGGACTATTTACAAGTACATACCTGTTTTGATATTGAAGTTTGAATAACTGAAATCAAATTGCATTATGGATGTGATTGTATTAAATTGCACAAGTGTCTTGTATCAATTTAGCCAAATTTTGTTAATATCTCATCATTATTGAAAAATTTTGTTACACAAACTAGGGTTACTTGTGTAATACAAAATTTCAAAATCCGAAATCAATATATTACGTCAAAAGTAGTTGTCACCTCAAGATTGCTACAATGCGGTATTAGTGCACAGTTTATAATGTAGCTGTACAATATAGCTGAATTATGTAGCGCTGCCCAATGCAATTTCGAAGACACAGATACTCAGTTCAATAATGTATTCACTTTGAAAATTATTATAACATATTGTACTCCAAAAGTATTTCAAATTCCTGAATATAAAACTATTCACAATTACTTACTATACATATACATAAACAGATGACATTAAATTCAAATTGAATTGAATATGATTCATTATATAAGGTGAATCTAAGTCATTCTACCACCTGTTACAATATACAAAAACGAAAATAACTGAGTATAACGAAATTATTTTATTTTAATATTGTGACTTTATGAATCAAATGTCATTATATTTGACTTTAATATCATTAGATTTAAAATATTTTATTCGTTATATTATTTTATAATATGACAGCTATATATAGCGATAAGATCTAGATAAGATAGATTTTCTTTTATTGTTATTATTATTTATGCATATGAGAAATTGGAGTTAAAAACACATTTAAAGACTTTAAATAGGAACAAAAAACTCAAGAAGCCCACAAAAAAAAAATTTTTACTATAAAAATTGTAAACAAATCTCTAGACACAGAAAAAAAGTGCCTTTACTTAATTTCGTAGCATTGTAGATCAAAAAGTGAATATGGCTGGCGTTTTTTGTGAAATTTTGGGCTTTGTAAATTTTAATAAATGTGCATAAAATAAGTTATTATTGTTTCTTTATTATGCAATACAAAACTATTGTGTAATTATGAGTTTATTTATTTGAAAAGGTAAAATTATTCTAAGTTTAAATGTCGAAATATGTGAGAATTGAGCATAAATGCAAATTTAACAGGTTGGATTAAAAATTAAAATGCAAATTTTCAGGTTGGATTGAATATTAGAAATTTTTTCATATACTCGTAAAATCAATGATCAATCTTTGCTTCCGAAATAATTTCAATCGAGACAATTATAATGAATATGTAAAAAAAATTAACGTTAATGTGGCCACCGTATGCCCAATTATGCTGTCTTGTCAAAGAAATGTTTAAGTGAAAATTGATGTCGCTGTTGTCGCGTCTTTTGTTAAAGAATTGTTTCTTATCTTCTAGGTAATGCTGTACGATCGTCTCGTTGCAAATTAGTGCACGTGTTTGACACAAAATATTGCTGTAAGTGCTTACCCTATATCATCAGTATAAAAGAAATAAGAAATACTGGTCACAATCCCTAATCCTAGAGTTTCGGATTCGACGCTCTCGGTAATTATTATTTCAAATCGAAATACTGTACAGATATAAAAGGAAATTAATGCTACAGCAATAGTCATACTTTCATAGATGGACGAAAATATATTGAATTTTGAATTATTTGATACGAGAATAAATATGATGAGAAAAGTTAGTATACACAAAGATTTTTAGGGCCAATGATATTTTCTTGCCTATTCTTCTTAACGCTTTCTTCACTTTATGGGCAATGTAGGAAAAACAGAACGAAGTGATTTGAGACTTTAGTAGAAATTGCAGTAGCAGTGAAAATCGATAAGGAATTAATGCAGAGACAATTTTTTCTAGAAGAGCGATAAATTTAAAATTTTAAGGCATTCCAGAACAAGCAGAAATAATACTTGCACCCAAACAAAAAAAATTCACGGGAATTAAAGAAAAACTTAAAATTCGTAATGAAATAGAATGGAATATTTAAAACTGAATCAACGTTTAGATGCCGGGCCGAATCTAGGAGAGTGAATGGCAGAGCTGTGGTAATAATTTACCTTGCAATTGCCTAAATGACAAAAAGGTGGGAAAATTCCAGATTTTTAAAATATTCGGCCCACTATAATATGCATAAAAGATTCAATGAGTTCTACAACTGTAGATTGAAGCAATTCGCTCTAATTTTAAATGAACTCTTTTGAATAAAAGTCGTCTATCTTGCAAACCTTCTTTATTAATTCGTGCGGAAGCTACTTTGCTGAGGGTTAGACTGCAATAATTCTAAAAAACCAATTTTATTTGCTTTAGAATCCAAAAGTATCGTGCATATTTTATTTATTCGCGAAGAACAAACTGAAACACTATCTTTTTCCTTAACTTTTATTCTTATTCAGATTTTAGTCTATTTAATATTTTTAAGAACTCAAATGATTTTAAAAAATCTAGAATTATTTATTCTTTATAAAATATTCACAAATAAAATGAATTTATATGTAAATGAATAACGGTACAATGCGGTATAATTTATAATCATATTGTCAAGTCCATGTCAAAATTTCTGTACCATGTAAGGTCTATTAAAGTCAGCAAACATAGAAGCATATAAATATTTGTTTTTTTTTTTTTTTTAATTTATGAATTATGTAATAATTGTATTTTTAGTGGGCGTATGTATATTGTTCAAAAAAATTCTCGTACTTGACAAAATAAATTTTTTTTAGGTAAAGATTTTTCCTTTTTTAATATTTACAAAAATTTTGTGTACCTAAATTTATGTATTTATTGCATATATATATACAAGGGGTGATAAATGTCAAAAGTTTAAGAAAATATTTTGCTTCTTTCAATTAAATTAATAAAATATATCCGTGAGAATTTTATTAATTTGTATATATACAATATACATACTCGTACATATGTATATGTATCAATGACATATTGTATATACAATGGCATTGAAGATTTTCTGAAAATTAGGGAAGAACTTATAGATTGTATATGAATTGAATCTATAAAAGGTTAGATATACCATTGATGGATTAAAGATTTTATGATTAAGTAATAAAATGAAATTTATGATGCTTGTTTGAAATTATTGAATTATACTACAAAGAGAACCTAATATACAAATATAGGAGCTCTCTAGGAGTTGTTTTTATATCCCGCAAAGAGACAATATTCTAAAGAGTAGCCATTTACTATTGAGAAGCTATTTCATATATATAAGTAAGTAACTTATTAGAAGTTTTTGGGCTTGTCTTATAAATTGTGCTGACAAACATTTTGTAAAAACAGCATGAAATTTCATATTATATAATGTTTATATTAATTTGCATAGTAAGTTTCTGAATCGGTGATTGAATTAATTTTAAATTTTGAAAAAATGAAAATTTTGTTTATAATTAGAATATAATTTAGATTAATATTTAAATTTAAGAAACTGAGCATATTAGTTTTTTTTATAGCTTAAGCTTCCAATATAGTCTATAGCCAATTTTGTTACAGTAAATGTCCTGAATACTTGTAACAGATAGAGATTTTTTATATTTCATTTTATTTAGAAATATGGTCATTATCATAACAGTGAATTGTATAAATTATTTAATTTGCTAAGAAAATTAATTTCATAAGATTCAATTTTTACATTTTCGGCTAGTTAAACTTGTTTATTTCTGAAAATGTAAAATAGTTTCAAAAATCTATGTTTCCCGGTAATGCTACACACTTAAATATACATATTTTGCCACCGAGAGAAGGGAGTAAAACAAATATATTTTCCAAATTAGTCTAATTGACTAATATTTTTGACTCTTTTGATTCTATATATTTTTTGAATATTTAAAGCTCAAACTTTAAAAAGTTTTTTGAATTTTTAATCAATTCTCCATTTCCGGAATATTTTCGGAACATATTAGGCATTAAACATTGGTTTTGTAAATTTTGTTACTTTGGAATATTTCCGAAAATAAATTCAGGTTGTTGACATAATAGTGCTATAATTTTGAGGCTTGATTCGGTAAATTATAATTTTTTAAAATTTAGAGATTTGTTAATTTATTTCGATGACAAAAAGAATGCATAATTATATGAAAATATGCTCAATTTTTTCTTATATAATAATCTAAAATGCAAAATTGAGTTATGGTTAATGTTACGATTAAGAAAGAGTTATGGAAAATTAATACCATTAAAAGTTAGTCAAATTTTAAATTGACTTGCCTCATTTATAAAAGCATCTCTCACATAAGTTTCCACAAAGCTCAAATTAGCGTGAAACTAGATGCAGGAATTCTTAATTAATTTTTTTATACTTTTCTAAAATGATACGAAGGATTCGGAAGCAATACCTCATTTCTTTAGATTAGGTGAGTAATATAGTTGCTAAAAATGAACAATAGTGTGGATTAATTTGTTAATCCAAAAAATTTATCTGAAAATGATAAAATTCCATTACTTTATATGAGCATACGCATACAATTATGGGTTATTCTCAAGTAAAGGCAAAAAAAAAACTGAATTAAATTGATTAAAGGTGAAAGTGATCAAAAGGTTTTTTGATTATATTGCTGCAACAGGTACAAAACTGTTATGACTGCTTTGTTTTTCTTTTTAAATTGAAAAAAGGTGTGAAATTTTTACTTTTCTTTGATATCTGTTTTAAAGTTAAGTAAAAAGATAAAACGAAACGTGACGCTGTGGATATTTTTTCTAGTCAGTTTGTATCGGCAATGTTTTCCTTTAATTTCAACAAATGTAATATGATGGGTGCGACAAAACAAGAATTTATCGCTTGCAAGGACAATTGAATAGGAGTTACCGAATTAAGACGTAATGAAATTTTTTCTTCATTATTTTGGTTTTATTTCTCTTTGTTTGTAAAATATTTTCCCTTTTCTTTTTATTATTCATTTGTGAAATTTGGATTATTAAATTAAGAGTTCAACATGATCAAAGATTTATTTTTCCTCTAAAGACTCATATTTAGGAAATAATTACAAAAAGTATGTTAAATTGAAGGAAAATTATCAAGTCTCATTATTCATCATTGCTTTGGACAATAATAATAATCATGATTTGAGTAGATCAAAAAGTGAATTGTTTGATTGGAAGCTAATTTCATATTTGTTTTGATTTGTTCTAATTATTTCAATCTCATTGTTTTCTTTTTGATTTTAATCTGATCTAGATGTGTTAATAATGAAAACTCTAAACACTTTCTATGATATAGATTTTAATGGAACCATTTGATTCCGAAAATTCGGCAATTGAGACAGCTTTTGATTAGTTCTTGATTAATACTTTAAAAACTAACAGACTTCCTTTGTGGAGTTCGTTTGAGTTTGCAGAAATTTTTTCCATCGAATTTAAAATTAGAGCGGAATTGATGAATTCAATTAATTAACAATATAGATAACCAAAATTTGTTGTCATTTTCTAAGTTGCTACTCAGAAAACTTTAAGAAATTATCCATTTTAACTATTACGAATATAATTGGGTACTAATAAATTTGCACCAAGGTCTGTTTCATTTCTTATTTTTATTCCACAAATTTATATTCAAGTATGCACCCATGCAACTGTATAATCGCATTATATTAAGCAATCAAACAGGCTGTAATTTAGTAATTTCAAATAATCTAGTTGGTTAAGTGTGCGCGCAATTAATTTGCAATTAAACTAAATTTGCAAAACTAAAAATTGCATGTCTGTCGGAATTTTTATCAATTTCGTATATTTATATTTTAATCAAACAAGACGATGATAACTACTGACGAATATAAGAATTAAAGTTATTTTACCATACTAACCACACTATCATATTCACCCAAACTGTATTTTAATTTATTACTTGTTCAAACTTAACATTATTTATATATTAGTTATAAATTAGTTATAAATATTTTGAATTGTCGAGTAATTTATTGTTTTTGAAATAATATTTTGTATGATATCGAACAATATGTTTGATCAATCGATTGTATGAAGTTAGAAAACTAAATTTTATTGATCAAACCATTTGTTTTTTGTTTATAAATTAAAATTTTTGCTATTAAATTGATTCGATGCCACATTAAATTGAACGCATGTTTAAAATAAATTGAACTCCGAATAAAGTAAAAATTTTCGCAATTTGTTTGAAAAACAAACAAAAATCTCATTCCTTTATTATTTTGTTTTGATTTTTTAATTTATAATAAAAATGCCTTAAGGCAGACATTTAATATGCCGATGTGCTCTTATATATTAAAGTTTTTTCTTATTTGAAATTGCATGGAGCAAGCAAGAAGTGTAAAGATTTTACCTAATATATAATTACATATAGTTTAGTATCATATTATAAGAAAAACTTAAATCAAAATCACAATATAAGAAGAAAAAACAAATAACGCAATTTAAAGTAACGCAACTCATACATACATGCATACATACATAATTTATATAGAGAAATTAACGATTAAACTGAATAATCCGTCAATTAAAAGACCATGCGCGGGCGTTATTACATTTGTGCATTATTTCCTGTAGGGTTAAATTATAGCTAAAAAATTAAATTAATTTTTCTTTAAAATCTGGTTTTTTTGTTTTTTTTTTTTTAGATTGTTGGCGTTTAATTACAGTTTTTTAAAATTATGTTTGTATAAAAACAGCAAATATTATGTGTAGCTATTATATATAATATGTGTATGTATATATACATGAAACAATATGCGTTATAAGCGGATTACAAGAGATTCTTTTTCCATTATCTTGTTGAAAATTGTGACGTAATTGTTAGTATGTATTCTTTTTTACTATTATTGTTAAAAAATAAGTTCTTATTTTGCTGCATAGTGAGATCTTAGTGCTAATATTAATAGTATAAGTATAAAGTTGCAATAATTTTTGTTAAAAATATGATGGATTATGCTGGATCTTCATTTTTACCAACCACATTGCATACTATGAGTCACGTTATGTGATGGCGTTAAATTTCACATATTGAGTTTTCAGCGGAAAGGCATTCCTGGTGAACCGTTAATAGACTATTTTTAAAAAGATGTAATGAATTGGTCAATTCTTCTTAAAATTTTATATATAACCTCAATTACGACAATATTAAGAGCCTGTTGTGGTTCGTAAGACAGTCAACTGTTTATCACATGTTTTTGGAATACCGGGGTCTCGGAAAGCGTATTTTCAGTAGTGGCCCAAATTTAAATTTTTAGTTTAATCAGAGAATGAGCCTCTACTAAGAACCAAATTTAGAATATAGGAATTTAAAATATTGAAGGTAGAAGGGTACTAATTGTAAAATGTGCAGCTACAGTAATGTTCAATAACCACTAAAATGTTAACATTCCCATGTTAACATAACAGTAATGTTCAATAACCACGATAAGTCTTATTAACATTCCCAAATTTTTTTAAAAACAGAACGTATAATGCAATACCAAATATTTGACATAAACTAAAATTTTTGTATGATAGATGCATGATACATTGCATTATTTACTTAAGAATATTAAGAGTTCTCTGCGGAACCTAAACCCAAAACTTTAAATATGTATTGATGGAAACTGCACTGGAAAATTTCTATTGGAAAATAGTAGATTACAATAGCAATCAGTGTTGATACGAGTATTCAATTTGCTTTAGTTTTATGCGCTATACATATCGTATTTAGCGATTGCTTGAGGATCTATTGTTAACTTGAATTTTTCAAAAATTTTAAGTTTAACTACAGTAAACGCAACAATTTTACAAATGGTAAGGTTTATGTTTGATTTGAAAAGTGCCTCGAATTCTAGAAATGTGCTTTAAATTATGTGTATTATAAACAAAAAATATTTTATTGTACGTTTGTATAATTTTTGCAAAAATTATAAAAAAAAGGTTATTCGTCGCCTTCGCAAAATAATAAATGAAGGGTACATAGTAGCAAAATGTGTTGTTTTAAATAATCTTTAAAATTACGCTATATTATTATGTATACAATTATTTCTTTATAATTAATATACATACATATATCCTGCTAAAATTTTTTATATGATTTTGTAGTTTAAGGTTAAATCGTAATTCATGAATAAATATTTTTCAAGTAAAACAATAAAGGAATAATATGGGACCCGTGGTGCGGAAATATAATGTTTTTAATAAAATTTTTAAAAGTTTAATGAAGTACCAATAGCAAATTTTGTTAAGGACATTGTTTGGCTTTAAATTGAAAAATTATTGGTTTTAAAAGATTCTGTAATATTTCATCTTGAATTAAAATCATTTTTTTAAAAATAGCAACTTTGAATCCTCAAAATTTTTTTATCAAATCATCGAAATCTCTATATTAATTTTGGAAAATATAAAAAAACAATTTCGATGTCAAGTTAATCCAGCCGGCAATAAATCTTAGGCATTAAAATATAAGATTAACATTTAAATTATATTTTAAGTGAATCATTACAATGTTTTATAATCTAATAAACTTTCATGTTTTTTTCTCAATTCAATAGAAACATTTATTAAAATTCGCTACACATTTTTATGTCATTGACACTTATTATAACTTATTTTATTGATCGTGAGTGTAAATGGTGTGCGATAAACCTAATCCAAAATTTTCGTTGTATTTCTTTTGCTATTTTTTAAAAAAAATAAAATCCGAATTCGAATAATAGAACAATAGGAAATATTTCCTATTTCCAATAGAAAAATAAAAAAAAATTTCAATATTTAGAGGTACAAAAGCCTTATGATATATGAAACTATGTAACAATATTAAAACATCCATTGTAATCGAAAATAAAGTTGGGTCAAACCAATGGTTTGTATTGTAGCACTTTTCCCTTCAACAACTGAAAATACTGCTTTTAAAAACAGTCTATGTATATCCACCACACTATTAAATTTATTTTCATTCATATACGAAACTCGTTCTACGTAGGATTGCATATGTTCAGGATGAACCATTTATGCAGTCTTTGAAATAAAGCAAAATTTAATATAAAAAGGGGTTAACATAATGCTCGATTTTAAGGGTTAATTGTGTGAGTTAAGAAAAATAATTATATTTTTTAATGTCATGGAATTTACCGTTAACTTTTTGCGTTTATAGAAATTTGAAAAAACTTGCGGTTTCATAAATATAAGGTGTCAAAAATGCAAATTTTACAAATTTCAAGAGGTCATAACTTGAGAGGGGGTGGAGATGGAAAAAAATTTTCTTCTAACGAAATGAACTACTTATTAATGTCTAAAAGCCCCTAAAATTTCAAGCTTCTACAGGCTGGGGTCTAGAAGAAAAACGACATCAAAAATTTGGAAAAAAAGGACTTTAGATAACGGTAAATTTGAACGGCCATTTTGTTTTTCTAAAGTTTAACTATAGTATACCGCGGTAGGGGAAGCAACCCACTGCCTTTCTGCGTTTGCAAAATTTCAAAAATGCTTATGGTTTCATTGCAACAAATAGTTAAAATAGGACATTTTTAGTGCTTTGGGGGGGTATAACTTCTAGAGGGGGGGAGATAGGTAAAAATTTTGTTCTACGAAAATAAGTTTCTAGTAAAGATCTATGTACGTATTAAATTTCAGCTTTCTATCTTTAAGAATGTAGAAGTTTTGTAAACAGACACACGGACGGACGGACGGACGGACGGACGGACGGACAGAGTGAAACTAATAAGCACTTTTTTTCAAAAAATTTTTGGAAAAGTGCTAAAAACAAAAAATTCGAATTCGAACATTTTTAAAAACTTTAGTCTAATATTTTTTTTTACACTAACACGTCATATAGGTATAATATAAAATTTCAAATAGAAGAGACCACCAAGACTATACGGTGGTCTCTCGAAATGAATTTTAAAAGATTTTGGCAACATTTTTTTTTTCGGTACAATTTACATAATGTAATTTTTTTCTACATGTAATAATATGCAAATCTCGGTAAGTTCGCACGATATTCAATGGCTTTTATGAACATTTGTTAAAAATTATAATTTTTTTTTTTTTCATTTTTCTAATTTCTTTTTTTTTTATACATATATATTCAAACGAAACCCGATCATCAAATAACAAATATTATTTTTATTTTGCATAAAATGGCACTAATCGATATGAAATTGAATTTGAATAGTTAATAAAATAAATATATTCGTTATAAATATAGGGTTTGTTCTTGAAATGTGTTGTCAAAATGCGGCAGTTGGTAGGTCAATGCATTCAAAATTTTGCACTTCATTTCATGATCTTTTTCCTGTAAGTAACTTAAAAAGTTGGAGAAAGAGCATACAAGAAAGGGCGAGACGGAATAAAATCAAGTATTCTATTTCAGCAATATACTGAGAAACATAAATCAATAAAGATTCCAGAAAATTCTAGAATTATAGTAAATTTCTCTGATGCTCCTTTGGACGCTATTCGCAATCTATATTTTATAGTATACATATTTTATTAGCTTTGGCGATATGAATACAAAATCACTGAAAAATATTAAAGAAAATTTTTTTTAATGGTCAAACAAGTGTTGGCCGAAAATGCCGAAAAATATTTCACTACTAACAATAAATGTAATCGATTGATTTGGAGAATTTTCGGTTAAAAGTTTATTTTTTGTCGTTAATATATTGTCAATACATTTGTATTCGAAATAGAAATTCGAATCGAAAAAGTTGTTTTAAATATGGAGAGAGGGGGTAGGGAATTTTCCATTAAATAAACTAATTATTTATTAAATGCTTAGTAAAATTTTACTTTAAAATGAATTCATTTAGCAAAATTCATTTACATATATGTATCAAAATTTTAGTGAAGCACAGTCGAACGGGTAAAGTGGATTTAAAATTTTAAGACCCTGTACTATACATATATAGATAAACAAAATAAAAACAGAATTGTAAACGTGATAAAATATTGAAAGTTGGCAAAAAAAAAAAATAATCTGGCCTAAAGGTGTTAAAATAAAAATTTATCTTTGCATAAATCGAAAATAATCTTGTGTATTTGAATTGAATTTTAGATAGAAAAATATAGTTACTATTGTTATTATACTAAGATTTTATACAAGTATGTGTTTATTGTATTAACTTTAATAAAATAAATTTTATTTTATTCATGTAGACATTTTTATAACTTCTGCTTTTTTTTAAAGAAAAAAATATTTGTTATTATTTTGCTTAATACAATTAGGAGATACCAAGGATGAGAAACAAATCTAACAACATATTATTGTGAATTAACACAATGTAATCGTAACATTTATCATAATATTCATGAAACTGTTATATGTATGAAAATATATCAGATGCTACCTGCTGAAATCAAATGAATATACCTTACAGATTACAATTATGAATGTAGATCAAAGATTATTTTATATAGATTGTGATAAAACAAAAAAAAAATAAAAGAATGTAATTTATTAAATTTGTAATTCACATGATTACTAAGTATTTGTTTTGTTTACATTGATTGCTACATACAATCTACTATTGAAACACACAATAACAAGAACATATATATTTATAGGATTGTGCCTATTGCATTAATTAATTATTATTGTGTGTTTCAATAATAGATTGTATGTAGCAATCAATGTAAACAAAACAAATGCTTAGTAATCATGTGAATTACAGTATAAGCAATGTGGAGAACATTTCGTCGGCAATTTCTTCATGCCTCTGTAGCTTAGTTGGTAGAGCGTGCGCCAAGAAAGCGGTAAGTCACTGGTTCGAGTCCAGTTCGAGGAGAAAAATTTTTTAATTAATTTTTCTGCCTTTTACTCGTTCCTTTGATTACGTCATCCATCTGTTCTGCAGTTGCATGAAGAAATTTCCATTAAGTTAAACTCTTAAAGTTCTTTAAAAGATTTTTTTCAAATATCTTCCAAAATATTGCTGCCACAGCCATAAAATCAATCATATATTGCCGGATTCTGCAATTTCTGTATTCATGAAAAGAATTATTCGGCATCGCCTAGTTAAAGAAAAAAAATCCATTTAAAAATTTTCGAATAAGGCATTTTGTTTTTCATTTTCTGAGTGTTGCAATACTCAAAAATGTCATTATTAATCAAATTTCAAATATTAGGAACAAAAAATATACGTTGTCTCAAAAATTTAAAAATAAATTTAATATAAATATTAAATTAAAACTAATTAGATGATTAAGTTTTCGAGAATTTTAGTAAAACGAGCTCGATTTTATAATTCATATATAAATATATGGTTTATAGTAATGATAATAATATAAAAATCCCATTCACAATAGACACCGCTAAAAATCTTATTTGACAGCTATTAACATTGGGAGACAAGTAATTATATGTTTATCTAATGTATACTAAAAATTATTCGAAAATAACAAAAAGCGTGACCATGTAATTGCATGCAAGTGTTTCTATTGCTGTTAATCACATAAAAGTACGATTAATCCACCTCCTATATTAAGAATTTTTTTTGTTTTTTTTTTTTAGATTTAATCAAATGATTTAAATCTTTAAATAATTTTAATCAATATTTTATTTATTGTTTTTATTTTGTGTAATAAAATTTTATGTGTAATATTCAAATGAGGGTGTAACTATTTGCTAAAATATTGATTCCATTTCATTTTTCAAATTTTTTAAAATTAATGAAAAATGGGTAATTTTGTATTATTGTAAATGTTTAATTTAAAGGAAATTTTATGTTTTGTTTCTGTTTTTATAGATTTTTTATAATATTTGCATTGGTTTACATTAAATTTATTTATTATTGTTGTATAAATAGCAAAAATATTAAATTTTAATTGGTTTCATAAATATTTTCAGATTTCAATTATAAATATTTTATAGAAATGTATAAATTTCTATTCTATTCTATAAGTAATTTTAACAAAATTTTTCAAAAATTTTAATTTGATTTTTTTAATTTCAAAAATTTCGATTAGAATCTTTTAAAATATTTTGTAATGTGACATAAAAGTTATTTTATTTATAGGAGACCTTGATTGTAATGAAAATATTCTATAAATTTTTATACTTTTCAAAAATTTAGAACTAAATAACGTAAACTAGTATGGTTGTCAATTATAAATTCAGATAATTCGTGGTATATCTTGTAAATTATAAAACTTGAAGTTAATATGTACGATAATTTCTTATATTTCGATATATTCTTCGATTTTTTTTTTAATCTATTGAAAAAATGATTAAAATAACAAAACTGTAAAGCAGCTTGGGAAAATTTTAAAATTCACAATGATTAAAATTCCATGTTATTATACTAAACTTTAGTTTCTTATTGTGAATAGGGGAATGAGTACTTAAATAGTCAAGAGTACTGTAGTCAATATTAAAATCTTTATAAAACAATTTACGTACCCTTACAAAAGTGTAATATTAAAAATGTAAAAATATCTTAATTTCAATAATTTTAAAAGAATTTAGATTTTAAATTTATAAGAATAAATTCAATTAAACATACCTACAGTCCCATTGGCAATTCGTGTTGAAATTTCTGTAATTTTTTGCTACATACAAATATATATGCAGTTTGCAAACATTTAACATTTAGTTGGGGAGGTGTTATATCAGTAATAAATATTTTAGTTAAAACAAATTATTCTTAAGTTAAATTTCAACCAATTTGAATACTTTATAATACTTGGAACAATTCCATTTAATTTACATAATTTTTTTTTAGCAATATTCTTTATAAATTATACAGAAATATACACAATGGAGATTATTTTATTGACGGATAAATGATATAAATAATTTTCCAGGTTTTAATATATTTCTAACAAAATTGAAAAAATCTACGAGGCAGAGTATCCATGTCCGTTTGGGTATCCTTACGTTCATTATGGTGCAAAAATGAAATTTTTTATGGAAATGGATTTTTGTGAGAAATTAGCTTGACTAGAAAAAAAATTTTATTCACTTTTCTTCCTCCAAAGTAGTAGACACATAAAGTCCCTTTAACTAATTGTTTTGAAACGAAACAGCAAACATTTTATCAATTCTCAAACGGAACATTTTGTAAGGTAATGTTAACTTGTAAACCCATTTTTTTCCAATATTCCATATCGTTTTCATCTAAAACTCAAAGTTGTATAGAAGCCTGATATATTAAGAATCCTTTTTCAAATATCTTAGCTTTTTCAAAATTGTGTGCTTTGCCGCCAAAAAATATATTTACCTTAATTCATTTAATTAACCGTTGGATTCGGCCATTAGTTGAAGTTTCTTTTATTTTAATTTTTGTTGTCATCCTAAATGTATGCAATTTTTATGATATATTTTATTAATGAGAATAGAGTACCAATTATGTAAGTTGAAAATTATTTTTTTAAAAAAGAATACGAGTATTTTGACTTCTTCAATGGAAATTTGCTTCTTTACAAGCCATTGGTTTCTCACGAATTTATTTTTTTTTTTTTGTATTATAAAAGAATTAAAATCGTGACATAAAATTAATAGATCAATCTACTGTAAATAATATTAAAAATGCAAAAATATATAAAATGTCATAATAGCTATGCAAAATTTCAAAATGTCAATTGTTAATAATCTGACCATTTATTATAATATAAAATTGAAAGAACAAAAAATATCTGTGAGTCAATTCAATTAAATTTTGATTTCCACAAGAAAATTGTAATTATCACAATGAAAATTATTAATAAATATGTTACATAAAGTGATTAATGATCGAATTAGAAATGTTATATGCATGTTATATTATTGACCATATTTCATTATTATTGAAAATTTGATTTTATTTTATGTAAATATGATCTATGAATAAAATATATGTAAATCACTTTAAAAATATTCGAACTTATTGCATGCAAGATTACTATCGGTTCGAATTAAATAATTAATATAGTTTATAATGTGAATTTTTAATAATCCTATTGTGAATTGTGAATTTTTTTTCAGAATATAGCTAATATGAATTTTAAATAGGTTAAAGTGGTTCTTTTTTTGTCAAGTTTTAAAAGAAATTCTTTTGTATGTGTCATATGGAACGTATATAATATCGCGTAGTGTAATATGAGATTGTTAACATGGAAATTCTAAATTATGTGCTAAATATAAATCAATATTCCGGATGTTGCAGTATTATTGTAATTTCTATTGTAGAATCTGTTTTAGTTAACTTAAACAAGCAAAATTTCAATTAAAATTAACAAAAATTAAATAGACTATGGTATAACAAATGGTTTGTAAAGTAAAGCACAGATTTCTTGAAACAATTTATGTATGGCGTCAAAAATTCAACTAATATTACAATATGTTCAACATGTCATTTTACTGATGGCACCACATAATCACTTTAAATAATTGGTTTAACTTTTCGGAATAATACCTTGAGGACTACAAGGAGAAACAATGGCTAATTTAAAGTAAAATTTCTTATATCATGAACTTTTGTTAATGATTTCTTTTTATTGAAATTGGAAACTGCACAAGCATTTCTTTTGTAAGGTACGATTTCTGTAACAAATTTATCAACAACCTATTGACTTACCTAGCTGCAATAATAAGATATTACCGCCTAGGTATATGCAATTTTCATTTCCTATTGTTAACAATTTCAGTTTTATTCTGTTTTAATTTTTTTCCCCACTAGGAATAAAAAATTGTAATTAGAAGTTATCTGTTATTGCCCACTTAAGAGAAATACGACCCTTTAAGAGAAATGATATATATCGATATTGATATATATAGAATTAATTTGTCAAAAACAGTGTTGCCAACTTTTTTTTTTGCTTAATTTACCTCCTTTAGTTCTAAAAATCCCATTTTTTTCTCCTTCCAAACCCTATTTTTTCCTATATAATTTCCCTTCAAAATATTTTTTTATCTAGCATTATACTTAAATAAAATACGAATTTGATCATTTTTTCAATGGCATAACTTAGTAATGATAGTTTAAACAGGTACTTTAAAATTTTAATATAAGTAATACTATATCAGTTTAAGAACTTCAAAATAAATAAAAAAAGAAATTACAATAAAAAAAATAAAATGTTAATGAGAAGTTTCCGATGAAATTTCACTCGATTTTACGTCATTTTCCCTTTTCCTTTTCAAGGCTTCAAAATTCCCTAAAAGTGGGAAATTTCCCACAATTTAGCAAACAATGGTCGGAATAATGAAATGTACTCTACGTTCTCAAAGATTTAACTTTGTGATTTTAAATTATTTTGCCTAAATTTAGGCTAAAAGTTAAATTAACCATTATTCGTAATAAAAGTAAAAAAGCCTTTACCATTTAGTATTGATTATAAAATATGGTTACCTCCATGAATAGATATGTATATTTCATGAAATTCTATTTCATTTTATACATATTCGATTATAACGTATTGGAAACCATTCCGCAGATGCAATTTAATTTATTTTAAATATTTAATGTTAAGATGCTACCGATTTTCTTCTCTTTATAATTAAATTACTATTTACAAAACGTATGTATGTTATCTGTGAAGATCTATAAAATATCAGCTCTGTCCTGATTTATCACGCATTCGGAATTTAAAACCATCAAATTAAAGAATTATTTTCATACCTATTTATTCACATATATACATACATTCCCATCCTGCTCTTGTACTTGCTTAACATAAATTCTAAATAAATGCGTTAATGAAAATACAAATAGATTGTAAATTAATATAAAATAATTTACGGTAGCGAGTGTAATTCAAGATCTTATATTAAAATGTTGACATTTTAATCTTGATACGAGGATATTCATGCTTTATATAATACGATATATATAAGTTTGTATGTAGTAATGAAGAAAATTTTCATGTAATCTTTCATTATTACTTTAAATGTATCTTTTGATTCATGTTTTTCAAATTTTTTTGATTTTATTCTCTTTTTTATTTTCAGGCAAATATGATCTTATATGCACCTGTAAGTAAGTTTTTTTAATACATACATAATATGCTTAAATTGATTACAACTTAAATTACTTAATATAGGTAATTAATTATAATTTTTATCTGATGCTTAAGATTGCATTGCAATATAATTTTATATAATAAATTTAAATATAAATTTAATCTGAATGTTTAAAAATCACAATAAATTAAATAAAATATGTGATTAATTTATTTTGAATTACAGGATTTCATGGATTAGTTTATGAAATTTCTTGAAGAATTTTGAATTGGGGATTGAGTTGTCGATTAGGTTGCCGATTAGGATGCCTGTGGGGTTTTCCAGAAGGAGATTTTGGCGGCGCTCATGGCGGGATATAGCAGTGCAGTAATTGGGTTCTACTTAGTTAGGTCAGCTTTGGTGGGTCGGTGCAGCAACGAATTGTAAGCAAACTTTGAAATATGTCCAGGTTGACCGTGTGCTAGGTTCCCGGTAGCTGAAGTAGTTCATTGATATCATAGGTAGGGATGTTTAGGACTAACTAGAGCGGGGGTGTCTTGTGGACAGAGGCTCACACGTGCTGGATGAGCAGAGCGTTGTGGCCTTGTATATTGTAGGGCTTATCTCAGTATACTGGTGATGGTGCTGACAGGAGATTGCTTCTTGGAAAAAGTGGCCAAAAGGCTTGGAGTCGCTACAACAGATGTCTGTACTAGATGTGTCATGAGAAGAATGTGGAAAATGTTCTTTTTACTTGTCCATTTCTGATATAGAAGAGAAAGCGCATCCTGAAGGTTTTCTTTTGTGATTTTTTCTTAAAGCAAATCTTGTGTGTCGTCGTCTTAATTTCTGTATCCTTGCGGGAGGAAAGTAAAAAAATTAATGAAAGTATGAGTAGAGGAGGAACTATCACTCAAATGATAAAATTTTACTTATATACGACTATCATCTTACAAAATTTAAGAGGCCAGAAAAGGTTCTGCCGTAATTTGGAAATAGTTCATAATAATTATGGCTACTTCTGAATTTTCCTTTAATAAGTTTAAAATTTTTCTTAAAATTTAGGAATCTTAATAATAAACCTTATTTATTTTCCATTCATATTTCATTTTTGTGAATGAACGTTATTCAAATTATACGATATTTTCTAATATTTTTATCGTAATTACAATAATTTTAACATAATACTTAATTTTATTTATTCGCATAAGCAATCATTTTGTAAAATTTACAATTTACGTAGAATTAAAGTGCATATAGAGTTAAAAAATTGTTTAAAATTTATTTTGCTATCAATTTAGTTCCATCAACAAAAATTTTTTTTTATTTTTGCAATTTCAATTACATTATTTATGTTCATTTAGATCAGTTGGAAACAGTGAGTAGATAAAATATATATATATATATCTGATTTAATAGTTATTGACATTATTTTTGACAAAAATATTTCATGATGAATCATACATAGCTACTCAGTTTTTATTAAAATGTTAACATTATTTTTAATGGTATGTGTATGTGTACACTCAAACGTGTATGTTTGCCAATTAAAAATTAAAATCAATTTGCCATTTAATTGCTAAAAGAATGTTCTATATTAATCAATAAAAATTTGTAATTTTCACCTAACGATAGGATCAAATTTGCAGGAAATTCGTGATTTAGTTATTCACACGATATTTCGAATGCTATAATAATTTGAATGAAAATTTGGAATGTTTTTTAGAATAAATGTGAAAACATACAGTTAAAGTGTTAGAAACTAATTTAATATCGGTCGTTGGGAATAATTGGCTAATTGTATTTGGGGTAAATTACAGATAACTGTGAGTTGTTACGTGGTTTTATTAGTGACTGGTTTAAAATCTTAATCATTGTTATTTTATAATATTTTAGTATAGTTTCGTATAGATATTGTGAGTATTATTTCAAATACACGATACCAGAAGAGCAATAGAAATTAAAGAAACATCTGCGAGCTGTACGACAGATTGTTTACGCTAACATTATTTAACTTTAAGACTGCAGTAATAAGGTATTTAATACACAATTAACAATAATATGAGTTGAAATTGCTGAATTGTGTATGAGATATGAGTTGAAGTTTCTGAATTGTGTACTATTACATTACAGCAATTTTGAAGTTATTCTCTCACGTGAGCGTCATTTAATAGTGGCATCATAATAACAAACGTTTAAATAAAATACTAATGCCTTAATTATTGTATATTATTCTATTGTAATTATTTTGTTAATAATTTATTCTATATTAGAAGTTCAACATTACCTATGTATTTTATTTGAGATTAAAATTATTTTGCAAATTTATATAACATAATTTTTCTTATATGTTAAATTTTAACTGTGTTGTTGTATATTGTGACAGCCAAATGTGGTAGACATTTTGGTGATTTTCAGATATTTGAATTTGATTTGGACAAATTAACTGTGCTGTGTTGCATATTGAAATTATTGATTGCATAGTTATTTGATTTTTTAATTTTTCTTTACTCATGTTTCCAATTTTGTTTTTTTTTTTCAATTAATATGCCATAGAATACAGGTAAATAAGAATTTAAACCATTTTGGTATCTGATTGTATCAATTAGCGAAATATGAATAAATATGAATATTGGGTGCATTGGGAAATGAATAAATTTTGAAAAAATTACAAAAATATTTGAATAAAATAAGTGAAGAGTTTAACAATACCTTAAAAGGTTGCTGGTACATGAAATTGGGGGAAAAAAATATGATGATAAAACAAGTAGCTAATTTTGTACTCTAAATACAATTGGAATATGAAAAAAAAAATCAATTTGGATTTAAAAACAAAATTTGACTAATTATTGTTCACTTTTTGGTTAAATTTTTGGTATAGCAACATGATTTTTAATTAAATTTTTTTTCACCATATATTTTTGTAATTTTAATTAGTTTTTTCTTTGCAAATTGCTCTTCAAACTAATTAAGTAAGTCATTATTTCACTAATACCTTTTTATAATTTCCTAAGTTCTACGGGATTAAGCATCTTGAAGTACAGCCTTTATAATGGGCAGTTTCTAGCCATGTCTTCGTTGGTTCGTATCAGAAATTATAAATATAAAATAGTTAGCGTTCGGCTACAATAAATGAAATTTGTAAGGGTGATGTGTCATAAATTTTACAGCCTAGTCGTGTATCTCGCTTTTTTACTCACTTTTTATTCAATTTATAATCGGATTTCTCCGTTTTTCTAACGGATATTTAATTTTTCCAATAATATAACTCATTTTTTCAATAGGATTTTTAAAGTTGTTCTCAAAATATCGAGAAATAACGTCAAAAACAAAATTAATAAATTTTGTACACATTTTAGAAAAAGCGAGATACTTAATACCGAATAATAGTTCTCACTCGAAAATTACATTATACAAATATATGATAGTTACTCACTTTCTTCTTATTTGAAAAGTAAAATAGCGAAATAGACGATCTGGCCCTTAATTTGTTTTTGGCGTAGACACAAATCAAAATATCCAGAATGGTTTTAGTCTCGGTTTTTGTTGGACGAACGCTTGTAATCTCTTATTGTACTAATTCAAATATAATTATATCAATTTTGATAAAGCATTCTTCATTTTTTGTATAAGTTTTCATAAATAAAATAAAATTTGGAGCTTTACAAATTAATTGACCAAACAAAACAATGAACTGCCTACGAGATCATAAAAGATAATTTAGTTTTGTGTCCATTGGATCTTGTCTTCGCTAAATTTAGCATTAATATGGTGTTAATTTACTGTGTTAAAAGTTGGCAACGATATTTCGAAAATTTTTTTTTAATATTTTTATTTAATTGGTTTACAATTTATTATTCATTTGTTATTTTTCCATTTTATTGTAAAATATTTAAAATTTTATTAAACTTAAAAATAATTTTAATTGTAAATTTACTTTAACCATCAATAAAATAATATTTTTATTTTTAAAAATAATTTTTTTTTTGTTATTTTCCATTTTGATATTTATAATTTATACAATAGTTGTTACAGGCGGTATAATATGGTCTACAAATCATTGGTTGGCTTGAAGGAGTACAATTCCAATATTGATTATTTCTTAAAATTATTTGTTGTGATCTACAGCCGCATGTTATTATTTGTGGCTCACAAATATAAAAAGCACTTAAGCAAAATATTGGAAATATGGTAAAAAATATTGATATTATAAATTTAAATTGCATTTTTTTGTTAGATTTTATAATGCAGTTGTTTTAATGAATATTTCTAATATACTAAATCGTCTTTTAAGAAAATTTCATTAAATATTGTGTAAAAATTAGAACAGTTAATTTATGCAATATTTCCAATTTTAAAATGCAAATATTGTGCGCATAATGTACAATTAAACAAATAAAAGCAAATTAATAATTCAAGTTATCGCATTGAATCTCTAATCAACATATTAGAATATCTGATCAGTATACATTTGCTTAAAAATAGGAAAGTTGATAGTTATTGAGAGTACTTGGTGATGATTTTCAAATGGAAAGCTTTTTTATGTGGGAATTTCGTGGAAGAGTTATTATTAATCTATTAATTTGAATATTGGTGACATTATATATATTTTTCAGATAGAAATATAAAGCCATCTGCCGACTACCTATCGGAAGTACATACTTTGTTAGTGTGGATTGTTGGAGTGTGAAATGACTAGAGAGCGTTACAGTAGCTTTATATTGTAGATTGGTAGGAGTACCTTGATATTTAAATTTACAGTTTAGTTTTCAAAAATCATATTTCGAACTTTCTCTTCAAATCGGCGTTCTATTTGCAAACACCGCGCACTATTTAAATTTTTTTA
Organism: Condylostylus longicornis; assembly: GCF_029603195.1. NCBI lineage: Eukaryota > Metazoa > Arthropoda > Insecta > Diptera > Dolichopodidae > Condylostylus > Condylostylus longicornis. The sequence continues at coordinate 2,844,064 of NW_026578116.1, forward strand.
ATTTTGTGCAAGTGTCTTAAGATTTTTAATTAGGAGTTCCTATAATTTACATTTGAGTTTCAAAATGAGGACGCCTGCACTTGTATTAACCCATATTAAATATTTTACTTTAGCCTGATTTCGAATTCTAAATAATAAAGAAATTAAATTCTAACAAAATTCTAGATAAATCATAAATTGTCTAAGACTGTCGGGAGATTAAAAATTTTACTAAGAAAGTGTTATACTAGGTTATCAAAAGCAATATTTAATTATGATATTATTTTTAGGGTATACGCTCTATGTTTTGCTGATCTTGCTGAATGCAAATTTTTGATAGTAAAATTGAACATTTGTGTAAATAAAGCGGCAGTATGTACACAAACGACTGGAAAAAATCATATTTTTTTATAAAAAAACAAAAAGTAAAACTGAAAATATGAGCTTTTTTGCTTCAAGTTTTCGGCATTTAATAAATAATTTTAGATTTTACATAAGATAAAAAACTCATCGTTTTAATTTTAATTTATTGTTGATTTAAGGATAACGTTAAATAATGACTATATAATTGTGAACCCTGTGTGTCGGGTTCTAAGTTTATAGTAAGTAATTTTATGTTATTGTAAGAATGTTATTGATTTCTAGTTATTATTTTTCAATTCCGTTCTTATTCCAACGGTATCGTGAACGAATTGAGTAATAAGATTTAAAAAATTAACCCTTAAGCGTCAATTTATATAAAGTCAATTACTTTGCTTATTTACGAATTTATAAAATAACATTGGTTCTCCATAAATTTCTAAATTTTTTTTTCCTAGAATTTTTTTCTTTTTTACTCAATTTAATATTTACTCAAATTAACACTCAGATAGAGTGTTAATTTTTTAATGTTTTCCAATTCTTCATTGAATGTAGATTGTGTTACCTAAGTAAAAGTCACAAAATTCAATCAACATCGCTCAATCAACATTAATTTTATATTTTAAACATTCTTGTGTCTTTATGAATCTTGGATAGTAGATATTATGTTCGGTGACTGTATGAATGACTCTATGGCACGGTCAACTCAATACTTTCTTGTTTAATATTAATTTCTATTACAATTTTTTTTTAAATATAACAAATTTTAATCAACATAAATACTTTTCTTTTGTAATTGATTTGTTTTCTACCAGAGGCATGACTTATTTAACCCTTGCATATACACAACCGAAAGTCATATCCTACATTAGTTTCAAAACAATAGAGCACTGATGAAGTAATTCAAGTAAATTATTATAAAACAGTAATTATTACAAGTATTTGCATAAACTGCTGAATACATGTGTACATAATATGAGGAAAATTATACATAAAATGAGGAAAAACGCTGGAGCTCTTTTTGCTTTCTTAATAATTCTAATAAGAAAATTTATTAAAGTAATTCAGTGTATTGTCTTGTAATGCATTATATAAACATTTTAAATAGAAAGTTAAAAAATTTTTTTTTATTAATAACATTAAACAATAGTAGAAATTTTAATAATTTTCAAACTTGAGGGTAAATGAAAATTTATTAATAAATTTAAAATTAAATTTTATGAAAATTAAAAAAATATTATCTTTAAAACAATATACGATCATCTTGGAATATCGTATATAGAGATCATATTGTAAATATATCAGGTTATTCTAAAAATTTCCGGTAGTCAATATTTTGTAAATTATTAAAGTCTTCAGGGTTTTATATTTGATATTTCTTCAAAATTTTTTATTGAAGTTTCTTTAATATGAAAACAAAAGTTTTGCATACTTTAATTTACGGTATATATGTAAATCAAAGTAAGAAAAAAATATTACCTGGTTTGAAATGTGAATATGTTGCTCGCTATAAATTAGCTGCGGTTTTACTGTGCTACAATTCATTTATTACGTTATTCAATATTTTGTAGGAAAAAGAAAGTCACCTTGATTGCCAATATGTACGTAAATGGGCAGTTTTTAGTAAGAAATAATATCCATATATCAATGGTGCAAATATCGAGGGCCGTTCTCAGGTGATGACAATTGAAAGATCTTGTGGTAAGTATAAGAATTCAGTGGTTTTAAATCATAGTATATGTATTTTAATTTTGCATAGCTTCTCTTCTATATAGAGTTATATCATATTACTAAGATTAAGCATACAATTAAAATATTAAAATTGATTTGAGAGTCTTCGAAACTTTAATATAAAGGAACCTATATAAAGGAGTAATTGTGAGTATAGTTACGCACATCTACTCAAATAGATGGCCTGATAAATGTCAAATTATATTTAATTTCAAAATTAAAACTCACTATTATATAACTAGTAATTTTTTGTAAAGAAACGCACACAATATTTTATCATATCTATTCACACTATCCTCTTTATATCGTAATATGCAATAAAAATTTTTCCGAATTTCAAAAGTACTAATAAATTAATTAATAACCAGCTGGACATTTCCTTTAACTTAAATATTAAATTAAATCATTTTGGTATAAAAGAATTATAATTTCGTAAGATTGTTGGTAACATTAAACACCTTAGAGCATTAATTTTAAAAACAAAGTACGATATAATTCAATCCTCATGAATATAAATTCAATCAAATTCTAGATAATTTCATATTATCATAAAAATCATATAATTATTAAATAGGAATATAGTTAGGCCAAGTTGATCACGTTTACTATGCAATTTTTTTTTTTTCTATCTCTATTGCATTTCGTCTTTGGTGTCAGTTTTATTTTCAATTTCATTTTAAATTTTCTTTCAAAATTATAACAAAGGTAATTTAAAACAAAAAAAAAAAGAGAACAATAATTTTCCACGAATATGCTGTCAAATTATCTATTATATAGGTAACTGACTATTATTTTATATTCACTTGTAATAGAGTGTGCGGCGGTATTTTTAACTTAAAACAAAATTACTTAATTCAACAGTGAAGGCAACAAAGATTGAATTTAAAGTTTAAAGTAAGACTGTGGTTTTCAATATCCACTGAAAAATTATGTTTAAACTAGTTTTTAGTTTAAATTATTATGATTTTTCATGATCATCATTATCATCGCAATATATTGATCACTATGTGCATTATTAAATAATTTTTTGGACATTTTGGAAAATTTTGTGGAATTTCATTAATAAGAAGGACTAAAAATTGTTGTAATTTAATTAAAACTATGAAATTAGGTAAAGATTTTGTTGCACATTATTGATTTGATCACAATGGGAGATACGCAATTTGTTAATTTAAATGTCACCAAGATGTGTTCACACTTATGATTTGAAATGGCAAAAATTTTATACAATTTTGTTTTTAAAATTAATTTCGTTATTAAAATTAAATTGCTATATGAAGAAAATGTATCACTACGACATACTACATGCAGGGACACCACATTTCTATTATAATGTAGAGCTTGAAAAAATTAATAGTGGTAATTTTGCACTAAATAAGCGGAGGAGGGTGAATTCTTGAATTCTTGGAGTTTTTTTTTAGAGAGAATTGTATGGGTGGGAGAAGGGGCTCGGAAATCTGATTGGACGTCGAGGGGTAATTTTGGAGCGATATCCGTTGAAGCTACAATAATAAAATTTTCAGAAGATTTTTTTTTCAATTGATAGACTTTCACAACGATATGTCCATGGTTGGTGTCAGATTTACGGTTTTCAGATTTTCAACCCATTTTATGTGTGTTGTAGTCATTCACACATAAAATGGGTTAAAAATCTGAAAATTCTTCAAAATATTTTAATTGTCTCAAAAGTGTCTGCTTTTTTTTTTGAGATGTATTACATCATACATAGTCCGAGGTTTAATACCTTTTTGATAACAGGTACCTTATTGAATAATTAGTGAATAGCCAATAGGACAAAATTTCATCCTTTTCACCTAATTTGAAAATATCGCCTGAGAGGACACTTTCAAACATTTCGAAACTGGATATGAAATCACTTTGGTGGTTATATAACAGTTTTATATTACGTTGGTCAGTGTATAACAGTTTTATTCCTCTGCTTTATTTATACATAACTTTTAATTCTAGTTTTCCTTTTAATTCAAAATTATGATTTATTTCATCTAGCCGGTTGTTATTCTGCCAATATTTTTAAGTAATATAAAATTAAATATTAGTAGATTTCATGTTCTCGTTATAATTTACTAATTTTCTTACATTTATGGTATCTATATTTTAAAAATTTACCACATGGTTGATTTGTTTTGTAATCGATGTTAATTTGTAGTTTATATTTTTTTTTGTTTTAAATTGCTTGTACATTGTAAATTTTATGTGTTCACATATTATTATGTAAGTATATGTATAAAGGTATGCATCTAGATAATAATAGGACTTAAAAATTAATAAGTATATAATTTTCGTATTTTTGTCCTTCACAAAATTTTGAAAGCTCTTAATGATATCAACACAATAGTTTATATGAAATTATTTTCGCGAATTATTAATTCATAAACAAAAACAAAAAAATCGAGTGAATTAAGAAAATTTATCGTTTTTAGGGTTTTTTCATAAATTTTGTAATAAAGTTTAAAAGTGCTTTAAAAACTACGTCTCTACTGAACTTTTAAAAAAATAATAAGCATTAAGCTATTTCGGTGATTTTAATTCTTTAACCTTTAGTGTTTCCCAATAAAAGAGTGAATAAAATACATATAATGATACTCGCAACACCAATTACAAATTAATTAAAAAATCCCTCATAATATTTTCGATTAGTTTCTTAAATATTTTTAAGAAACTAATCGAAATATTAAATAATTCAAAGTGGAAGGAGCGGGCGGCAGCCGAACATTGAAACGGTTGCCCGAGCCTGTCTCACTCTCAGAAATTCATCTCTTCCTTGGGACTGGGGGAACGGAACGGAAGCTATACTTGGATGTACAGATTTGAGGCTATCAGTGGGTGTCCTCACTGGCCACTGACTCTCGATGGTCTATTTGAAAAGGATGGGCAGGACGGAGGACGGAGTATATGCCTGGAGGACGAAACGATGGAGCACTCATAGCCGTGGCTCGCCTGCGAATGATATGCTTCGGACGGGGCTTTGTGATATTGGGGGAATCCCGCGGTTTGAAGTGGCTGCTATACTGCAGTTTGTCAGAGGGCTAGGTAAAAGGCTAATGTAGATGGGAATCATAAAACATCGTGTGAAGGTCGTCGTGGGTTGACGTGAGAAGGGCTTAAGGGTTTCGGTTTCCGATGGGGAGGAAAACAAAACAACTCGCAAAATTTTCATGGTAATCAAATGAGCAGTTTATTATTAAGGAATAATAACACAAAATTTTATTTTCATTCTTCATTAGAGGTACATAATTCATAAAGCCCATGAAGAAACTCTTATGAATTATCTTTGGTTAAGAGAATTTAGCTCCTTCGTTATGCGCCGAACAGATGAGTTTTAATTTTCGAAGATGGTTGTTCAATTTCACCCAAAACTTTTGAATAGGTTATTAATAAATTAGTAAATTATTTTCATATAAATTCAAAGGAATCAGATTTATAATAAAAATTTAATTGTTTATGCATTTAGGGAAGGCAATTTGCAGTATCATACGTAGAACAAGTTACCAAAAACTATTTTAGATTGTGTTTGAATGGCATAATCAGAATATTTGCATTATATACTGTGTGTGTATTATGAAGTATTTGAGTTTCATATGTGCGCAGCATATGTGTGTATGTAACAATGGATATTATAAGAAAAACTTTCATATAATGTGTGATTATCAAAAGAAATTTATTAAATCGAAGAATTTTGAAAAGTTTTCATTAAAAAAAAAATTTTATTTTTCGCAAAGTGAAAGAGAAGTTAAAACACATAGTTAAGAAAAAAAAAGGAAAAAAAAAACCCTGGGAGGTTTTTTAAATTTTAGGCCATTAACAGTCACTTAAATTTAATATGATTTAAAAATGTGTGTTTCCTTCAACAAAATCTGTGTTTAATGGTTATAAATAATTTATGTAAATCAACGCTCCCTTATATTGATATATACATATATCATATGATAAATCGATTTTTTAGGTCATTTAGGTTTAAAAAAAAAACTCATTAATTGTCATTTATGCAAAAAAAAATTGACATAAGCTTATATTTACAACAATTTGCAAGTAGGCAAATGTAATTATCATTAAATTACGCGTACCTGTACTGCACTCCTTAAATGCATATGTTGACTACTGAGAAATATTCAATGATTTTAAGACATGATGCACGCATGTACCTAGATGTTTATTAAATTTTAAATTACTTCCAAAAACCTTGTTAAGTGACTCTGATACGAAAAACAAGATGAGATTATGCATTTCTTTAGCATATTATGTTACTAATCCAAGCAAAATTATATAGAATTCAATCTGTTATTAAAAAAAATTCTGTAGCGGATTAAAAGTACCAATGGATTTGCAAAGCATTTTTTTATTCAAAGAAGTCTTACTCTAACAAATGTTGAAGGACGAACTGTACAAAATCATAAAGTAAGTTGACTAATATTTTTTTTATATTTAATCCACAAAGAAAAAGCCAATATAAAAGAGTAATTTAACTTATCAAGAAACAAAAAGAAACCTGTTCCAACAAGAGCGGTCAAACAGTTTTGACTAAAACAAGCTGATCGGACCAATCTAAATCACGTTAAGCGAAACGAAAAATTATCGTCTGAACGGAATCCACTCTAGAAGTATTAATAGTACTATAATAACTGTCCGAACCTGTAACATATTATAATAAATAAAGATGTTTCCTAAGGTAGAGGTCAGAAAACTTCTTTGCTCACCTCATAACGGGACCTAATTTAGAATCCGCTCTATTTATAGCCATGTTAAGGTTGGCTTTAAAGTAAAATTTCTTGTCGAACCTGACCCCAAAGTCATTATGAGATTAGCCCGCAAATTTTGACAACACTTTATGTTGTCAAAATTTGCCATTTAACTATAATGTTTCAATGTCAATATGATTTTTTGCCCCTTTTTGCATTCCTTTAGGGATCATAGGGTTTAAACATAACCTCTTCCCCTCACTCACTGAACATTAACACCTGACCATTATTAATGCTGGCCTGATTTTCGTGCCAGGTCTCACTTAAATACAATTTAGTTCTTCTGCTCAGCCCGGACGATCTCTGTACAGCCGACAGTTTTCCAAATGCTGCTCTAACCAGCCCAATTCTATTCAACATTTCCTCTTCTGTACCCTTCTGCGTAGTAATTATACTACCGAGGTAATTGAATTTATTTACATTTTCTATTGTTGCGTTATTTATCTTGAATTGCCCCTGTTTCGGTTTCTTATTCCTAGAAATCTAGTTTTGTTTGTATTCATTCAGGGTTCAGCTCTTTTTGCTTTATCGTGTAGTAAATTAATTTGCCTTGCATTTCTTCATACGTATAGCAAAGCGGGGCAAAGTCGTCCGCGTAATCTAAGTCTTCAAAGCGACTTGCTAATGACCGTCTTATGCCTCTAGGCGTACGCGTGACTTCTTTCATTACTTTATCTATGACCGAATGGAAGATTACCGGGTAGAGGGAAACCTTTTTTAACTATTTGTCTTGGCTGGCTCACTTAGCGAATTGCCATGTAATGCTTTTGTAACATTTCTTTCGTACAGTACCTTTACTATGTTGATTATTTCTTGCGGGATCTTTTTCCTTCTTAGTGCCTCCCATATGCTTTTGCGATGTATTGCATCGAATGCTGTTTCAAAATCAGCGAATGCGACGTGTAATGGTGAGTTTCCCTCAATTATTTGCTCCACAATGATTCTTAATGTGTTTCATTGATCTATGCAACTACGTTGATTTTATGGAAATTTAAATATGATTTTAAGCAAGCTTAATCATTATTACAATAACAGAAATCAGAATATTGAATTATGTGAAGAGAACATTTATTTGCCTCATTTAATAATCTTCAGACTGAATTGTATTATTATTAAAAAGAAATTGGAAACTATGGCAAATACTTTCATATTGAATAAATTTATGTCAGATCAATCAAATATTTTCATTTCGAGATTGATCAAACTAAAAACTCATTATAGAAACTTTTCTACATCATCATAATTCTATAGTGCAAATACTAATAAATTACTAAGCTTGTTGGTATTACTACATAGGGAAAATATTAATTAATAAATCTTTTGAAAATTAATAAAATGTTCAAAGAAATTTGATTTAAATGTTTGTCTGAGTCATTTAACTACAAACGAATTATTATGGACTATGTTCGAAATAAATTAGAAACAGGAAAAATATTTAATTGGAAAAAAATAAAGAAAATCGAAAGATAATTTAACGCAAGCCTACTTTAAGGTATGCCTTTGCCGTAAGTGTAGTGTATGTGAAGTTCAAGACGTTTAATGCTTCATTGAAATTTTTGAATTTATTCGAAATTAATTACTCATAATTATTTATTGTTTAAAGCCAGTTCTTCATATGAGCAAAAATGCGATAAATTTTATGTCAAGAATGAATGCATTTTTTGTATTAAATCCAAGGTTTTATGCAAGATTTTGTGGGTGTTTACAGCTCTAGATTATTCTAAATTTTTAGATTTTTACGGTTTTGTATAGCCTTATATGCAATATCCTACATTTGAATGGTCTAAAATCTTACAGTTTGTTGAAAACCAATCGCATTTTCGTTCTTCAGACGGGATTTTACTTGTTCTTGGTGTAATATTGGTGTCTTGTGCAGCGATACGAGTTGGATGGTTATCATATCAAAATTTGTGTAATATATTGATGTAAAGTAACTACTTTACCTAAAATTTATCAAAAAATTTTCGGTTTTCAAAATTTCAAAATTTTATTCTCACCGGATTTTGTTACGATGTTTAAATTCTTTCATTATTATTGTTGAAATTTTACAATTTTCCTGGATACAATGTGGATGCTGTGCATTCCAAATTCTATCCTTTATTTCGTTGTGGTATTACCCTTGAATTTCGAATATTATAATTCAATGCAAAAAAAACGATATTTTTATAGAAGTATATGTGAATGAAGAAAAATCTTCAATATCAAAAAGTAAATCTTAATGACGTGAATTAATTCTCTTACGAATGTTTCGTTTCTCTTTGGATTGATTACTATTTAATTGAAATTAAATCATATGTTTGTTATTTTTTTTTTATTTAATTATTGTTATTCTTCAATTCAATAGACATTTTGTATTCTACATGAATAGCCAGCCATATACATTTCGTATTTTGAAAATTTTAGAGACGACTTCAGAGAAAATTTTATATCTAAATGCAATTATACACAAGGCAAACAAATGTGGAGGCGTCCTTAATTGACAGACTTTTTAGTTTATTTTAATTGTTTTGTTTTCTTATTTTTAACATTTTTTCCTTTTCCTGTCACGACATTAACAATATTTTAGCTTGTTTTGTTTCTATATGTTTTTTATATACATTAAATATATAGTCTATCTTTCCACTTGCTCATAGTACATATATTAAAAGTAAATATACTTTATGAGATAATTTCTTACTTAATATACTACTATATAGTTAATAAAATTTCTGATTGAAATGCTTTAAATCACTTTTTTATAAATATTGGCAAAGGAAAGTCTTCTCTGAAATTAGTGTATTATTTACCAATGATTTATGAGTAGAATGTCACCAGCTCTGATTAATACAGTAGACTTTTATTACTTATCTCTGCTAGATTAGCCAGAAAACAAGTTTAAAATTTTTTTAAAAAAATTTTTATTTAATTTTATCTGCGATATTATTTGATCGCATGACAAACAAGCACTTAGAATCACTTTAGCTCTATTAATTTAGCCAGTAGTGTTCGAAATTTGGAATATAAAGAATACAACCAATTATTTCTGGCATGCCGAAGTAACAATACGTAATTTTTAATAAGTAAATGCAGCATATCGTACGTATTGTGTGAGTATAAAAGTGGATTTAATGGTGTGTTTTAATGGTTACATTGCAAAAAAAAATCTGATGTGGTCAGCATGCAACCGATACCAATGTATATTGTCTAGTTTAGTGAAAGATGCTAGTAAGCTTTTAGTTAACATATCTAAAAATATGAAAATTTAACTCTCAATAGAAATTCGCTTTGTGCCGCCTATATTTCTTGAAAAGTTTACCAGTTAGTTTTGGTAAGAACTAGAACTTAAATGTGAAATTTCCGTCAATCGGTTCCGTAGATATGGTAGCAAATGTAAAATCGGCCGCCAATCTTAAGATAAACGCGTACAGAGACAAACTGAAAGACCGATACCTCTTCCACCGAAAACTCAATATGCAAAACTTGTTGCCATCACACGAACTTCGAAATTGTATGAAACGCAGTCGGTAATAAAAAAGCACTTATTATGAACAAAAACCATTAAGTGCAAAGGATTCGTATCCATGATAAATTTTTCAGAATTTGGGTGATAAATAAGATTTAATTTAAAAATAACGACTAATGTGTAAACTCTATAGATTTAATTATTAAATGCCCTTAATTCAGCATTCACACATCTCATAAATTTTATATCAGGTTTATTTTATAAAATGATTGAATTGTTTAAATTTTTAAATATTAAGAATAATTTATTAAGACATACCATTATTACAGTAAGTTACTCAGTTTGTTAGTACATATCTGAAGCTCGAAATTTTAAGCTCCTTCTAACAGAATTTGGGACAAAACGTAAAATATTTGTGGTAATTGTAAATTTTTTCTTTAATTACAATTATTTATATTTTTGCAGGCATTAAATTATATTCAATGATAATTTACAAAGTAATTTAAGAGGTAATCATGCAACCAAGTTTCAAAACAAAAAATTTCTTAACAGGAAAACAATGATAACTGTATATTAAAGATTTATTAATCTATTTTAAACAAAAATTAAATAAAAATTTTTACTCAAAATAGCAATTGGTTTAACAAAACTTACTTGAATGCTTTCATTTTTAATTCAATTTAAAATATGCATGCAACTTAATATTATAAAATTTATGGAACTTTTGGTGGTCTCTTTCATTAATAAATTACATTAATTAGTGGTTTTCTCATAAACATTAATTTAATTGTATCATTTTATTTTATCCTATACATACATAAGTATAAAGGATACGGGAAATATTTGGAAACAAAAAAAAAAAATATTTAATATCATAATGTATGATTCAATGGCATTCATGTTGCATCACACAAATACTAACTTGTATATCACGGTATTAATTCATTTTGTATAATGTGAATTTTAAAAATCTTTTAAAGAAGCGCACCACAGCAATCTTATCATAATTTCATTTCTGTTTGTTTGCGTCGCTTTTATTTTTAAATATAGTTTATATTTTTTTGAAATTGATTTTATTATGTGATCTTTTATTTTAATTTTCATAAACCAACCATACAATTAGTTGAATGATGGTAAAATATTTGGTTTGTTTTTCCGACAGTCTTTTTATTTTTTACTGGTAATTTAATGGTGACACTACGCAACCGAATGTTGTTGATCACTCGATATTTAGGTGATCTGATTTTTGTAATTCAATTTTAATTGATGTTTTGTTAAATATATGGAACACATATATATATGTATATATTTTAAAATGTATAATTAACTTAAATTCAAGTAATTTATTTTAATTTTTGGGAATTATTTTTGTGATTAAGGAAAATTGATATTCTTGTTATTTAAAAAGAGTTTCGGTAAATATTGGTAATTAAAATATTTTTGAAAAATGAAATTAATATTTGCGATCATTACCTTGTTTTGATAGTATATTTAGGAAGAAGGGGCTGGGGGATCAGCACATTATACCGATCACATTTAATATATTATTACTACCGTGAAAAATTCAGACAAAATTATGAAAACTTCTTTTAAAATATTTATTTTATGTTTCAGGAATACTATAGTACAGTCCTCTAGTAAATATATTTCGCAAAAATAAATAGTTGGTTCTTAGTAGAGGGTTACTTTCTAGGATTTGATTTTATTGAATGATGGTGCATAGCGCTTAAATATTAAATTTTAAGAAAAATCATTTAATTAATTTTTTAGAAATGGCTTAGCAGTTCAATGTTTTAATAGCCAGCATGATATTATATTACATTTAAAGGAAATCTATTGTTATTCTTACTTTTGCGCAAAAATGTAAATTTGGCTTGTACTAGAAGTTCAATTGGTATGACCAGATATGTTAGTATCCCTAAAATGACTCAACAATAACATATAAAACCGGATATTATAAATTTTCGTCAATAGCTGACGACGTACACAAGTACATAGAAAGACAGACAGATTGAAAAATCGGCATTTTTTTCAAAAGTTTGTTCATTTGCGCTTCACAATCATGAATTTTCGAATCGATTTTCAAAAAACTATAGTTCGTTTCTAACTTTAACATTATTTGATATTATTCTGAAATTACGATATTCATTACTTACCGAAATATTTCAATATTATAATTAAAATTTTTATGTAATCAATTGTATATTTTTGTTTACGATAAACGTTTAATGTTTAATTTTATACTGATTTCACTTCAATTTTAGTAAATCAATATTTAGTCTAACATTATGTATGCATAATATGAACCCAACATATAATGTGAAATTAAAAATAAAAAATGTTCACGGATTGTAAAAATGATGAACTTCGGCCAGTTCAGTTTTTGTCATTATTACACTCTTATACATAATATACCTAATGTAATATATGCATAAATTTCAAAATAATTCATTTAATCAAATGAAGCGAAAGACAGAAGAAAAGAATGCGAATTTAATAAAAAATCCATAAAGATCACGGCTCTGAGCTTCCAAATTTTTTTTAACATATATTTTTTTTTAATTTTTTCGATTAATTTTTATTATTTTCATTTTATTAACAGGAGATCATTAGGTTATAATAGTCACGATTCACGTATTTCTTTTACTAGAATTGCCATCAATATTACCTATGTAATACGAAAAAACATCTCGCACTCGTTTTTTCTTCATTTTCTCATGTTAATTTTCTCTATATTTTTAATTTATACATTCAAAGCTATTATATGACTTCTTTTGAAAAGTGTTTGTATAAAATTCGGGTTTTAATTTTATTTTAATGCATAAGGAATGTTTAAGAATGTGAACTTTTAAAAATTTTCAGTCTTTGTAAAATGGTAAGTAATTTTGGTTAATTTTATTAGTGTATTTTTATTGCTATTGAAATTTTAGATTTGAATTTATATTTTTTTGGAGATTTCACGGAAAATTGAGAACAGAAAAAAAGTGTTGTAATTATTCTAATGTCAGAATTTTGTTTTTTACTACAGGCTAAGCCTATTTAACGTAATTATATTAATTTTTATGAAATTTTTAGTCTACACGCTCTTGGAATTTTATTAGATTCAAACTTGTTTGTACTACAGCACTATAAAAATGTTGCAACGAAATAATTTAAATTAATTATTTGTTTCGAAATTCCGGCACAAATATTATAAACGAATTTAGAAATTTTTTACTTTCTAAGAAAATTTTTGTTGAATTTTGATCATAATGATAAAACAGAGAAATTTCAATAAAATTGTTTAAACATTTTTACTTTAACACTTTATAATTGAATAAAATTTTCTTGTCTCTTATATAATATCTTAAATTTAAAACATAGAATGACTAGATAAATTCAAAATAGTCATAGATGACGATTCAATATGTAAAATTTTATTTTAACAGAAACAGAAAAATTACATGACATTTAACAGTATAAATGTGTTGTTAATAAAAATTGTTCATTGGTTTAATTTGGGGTGTATTTTTTTAATAAAAATTGCTTTGTATTATAAATGTTCAATTTGGTTTCTATAGCACTAAAAAACAATGATAAAAAATTTAAAGATATAATCCTTAAAGTATACAATATTCATTTGCTTTTTAAAATAATTATGGAATATCTATTTTTAACGCTCTTCCAAAAAATTTTTGAAAAAAATTGCTCATTAGTTTCATTCTGCCCGTCCGTGTCTGGAAATATTTACAAAATTTATTTCAAGATAGAAAGCTGAAATTTTATATATAAACAGTTTTTTACAAGAAAGTTATTTCAGCAGAAGAAAATTCTTACCTAATTCCCCCGCCTTCCTCTTTAAAAGTTATAGCCGCCCAAAACCCTAAAAATACCATTTTTTAACTATTTATTGCAGCGAAACCGTTAGTTTTTTTTTTTCCAAATTTCGCAATCGCAGAAAAGTAGTTGCTGGATTTTTCTTCTGCGGCATACCATAATATTTGAATTTAAAAAAAAAACAAAATGACCGTTAAAATTTACCGTCATTTAAAATCCGTTTTCGATTTCCAAATTTTTGATATCGTTTTTCTTCTAGACTTTAGGTTTAGGGAGTCTGAATTTTAGGAACTTTTGGATATTAACAAATTCTTTATTTTCTTAGAAGGAAAGTTTTTTTCCACGTTCACCCCCTCGTCAAGTTATTGTCTCTCGAAATTTGTAAAATTTGAATTTTGGCTTCTTATATTTCTGAAACTGCAAGCTTCTCTAAATTTGTATAAATGCAGAGAACTAGCGGTATAAACCATACAATCAAAAAATATAATTATTTTTGTTAACTCACAAAATTAAACCTTTGATGGAAAAATTTTATTTAATGATTCTTTTATTTTTTTGTTCCTCATCCTAATTGTATGCAATTTTTTAAATATTTTCGTATATTTCGTATAATACAGCAGAATGGTTTTAAAATCAGTACTTTCATTTGTTGAACGGAAAAGTGCTACCTTGCAAACTATTGGTTTTATCTAACTTTATCGATAACAATTTAAGAAGAAAGTCATTCAGTCAGAAAGACATTTCGTCGGCAATTTATTCATGCCTTTGTAGCTCAGTTGGTAGAGCGTCCGCCTAAAAAGCGGTAGACCACTGGTTCGAGTCCAGTTCGAGGAGAAAAATTTTTTAATTAATTTTTCTGCCTTTAACTCGTTCCTTTGATTACGCCATCCATCCATTCCACAGTTGTATGAAGAAATTTCCATTAAGTTGATAAAATTTAAGGAGAAGATTTTTGTTTTTACACAAAAAAAAAAATATTCATTTATTCAAGAGAAATGTGCTACATTACAAATTATTGATTTGGTCTGAATTCATTTGATTTTAATTAACCTTCAAATTTACATTCCTCTATGATTGAAAAAATATCAGCAAATGGAGCAATTTAAATTGATAATATTTTTTCTTTTTCAATTTTTTTACGAAATCAAATAAATTTTATTTTTTGAAGATTTTTTTTTTTTGAAAATTGAGATTAAATTGAACACTTTATACGTTGTAGTATTTAAATTTAATTCATAGCCATCTATAAAATCAATAAACTGAAATTTAAACCGTGCAACAAAAAATTAATGTTTACTTACTTTATCTTTCATTCTCACAAACGAAATTATTTATTTTAGAATTATTTTTTTTCTGAATTGGCAAATTTCGCATGAAATTCTTTTTTTTTTCAAACAAATTTTTTGTTATTGAAATTGGCAACTGGATATTAATCGATGTATAAATTATTATCACTTTCACTAAAATCGAATTAGTATTATTTTCCAAATGCGACTGAACTAAATAATAAAATATGCTTTTGAAAGTATCTTTTTCAGAAACTGCACTCCCTCCAGTCCTTTCTGAAAGAGCAGAAAATTCGAAGAAGTAGCAAAATTTCCAATTTTTTATTGTTCATTCATAAGCTGCAATTTACTGAATTCAAAAGCAATTCAAATTTACCTGCATGAAAATTGACAGCAGTCATTCTGATTTTTTGGTTAATGAGTACTTGTTAAAAGTTCAATGTTTAAAGGTTTCAGTGACCTGGATATCATGTATTTCATACTTCAATTTCAAATTCTAAAAATAAAGTGCAGATGTTAAATGTTATTTTTTGTCAGTCTAATAAAGTAGGTTTCTTTCTTTGAATTGAATTGATTGTTAATAAAGTTTGATTGCAAAAAAAATCTGATTGTTATCTGATGTGGTTAGCACATAACTGAATGTACTGTGCATTCTCTTAATAATTTTTTTAAAATTTTTTATTCTTATTATTAAACGAAAGGAGTGCAGAGAAATATGAAAAACTGATCATGTGAAAATTGATATGATTACAAAACCTCTCTAACTGTATACAATGCGATCATTAAAAAATCATAAATATTGAATTATTAATTTTAAAATTCTAGTTTAATTACGGAACTCAATCAATCAACACGCAATTTTACTTGTAATTGAAGGAAAAGAAAATTTATAATAAATTTAATAAATTACAAAATTTAAAAAAAAATAAAGAAAATGAAGAAAATTATTTTAAAATATTTTTTATTTTTTTTATTTTTTAAAAATTCTTATCAACGTGCCTGGGATACAAATTATGGTAAAAGTACAGTAGCACTACAAAAATACAGTAATAGTCCAGATGCTCCCGTTTATAATAAAAATTATTACAATGATAACAACTATTATAACACTTATGATTTTATCAATTATGATTTATCTGAGTATTCAACAAAAGAATATGTCATTTTTAAAAATTGTCATGCAGCTGATTTAAATACAATTATTAATACATTAAAAAATGCTCGATACTTACGATTTCAAGATTGTAAATTTTCTAAAAATATTTCATTACCACATATTCCAAAGGAAAATCTAATATTAAATTTCGATGGTAATAATTTAAAAAATATTGATTTTTTACAAAATTTTATTAATAAAAATTATATTGAATTATATTTGTCAAATAATTCAATTAAAAATTTATATTCTTTAAATATTATGAATTTAATATTACTAGATTTAAGTGAAAATTTTTTATTTAAATTAGAGAATAATATTTTTGAAAATTCTACAGAATTACAAGTTTTATATATAAATGATAATTCAATAACAAAATTAAATGAAAATTTATTTAAAAATTTATTTAATTTAAAAACTTTATCATTAAAACGAAATGGAATTTTTGAAATAAAATCAAATATTTTTGAAGATTTAATTAATTTGGAAAATTTATATTTAAGTTCAAATTATTTAGAATCAATTGATGATTATGCATTTAATTTAAATAAATTAAAAATTTTGGATTTATCAAATAATTTATTAAATGATTTAAATAATGGTAATTGGTTTGGTGATCAATTCATTCTTACTAATTCAAATATTATTAATTTAAATTTAGAATCAAATAATATAAAAATTATTGAAAATATGGATTTTTATAAATTAAAAAAATTGAAAATTTTAAATTTAAATAATAATTTAATTGAAACAATTGATTTATATTCATTTGAATATAATACAGATTTAAATGAATTGCACTTATCAAATAATAAATTAATAAAAATTAATGAAGAAAATTTGAAATATTTACAAAATTTAAATATTTTAGATTTATCAAAAAATTGGAATATGAAAATTACTGAAACAAAAAATAATTTTACATTAAATAATTTATTATATTTAAATATATCTGAAACAAATATTAAAAATTTCAATTTTAAAATAATGAATAATATTGAAGAATTAGATTTATCTTATAATAATTATACAATATTAAATTTTAATATTATATTAAATGATTTAAGAATGTTACAAAAACTTCATATTAATAATAATGAATTGAAAGAATTTGATTATAAAAATTCACGTATATCAAAAAGAGGATTTACAATTGATATCAGTAATAATAATTGGAATTGTACATATTTAACTGAAATGCTAGAATATTTTGAAGAAAAATTAATTACAATTGAATTAAAACCTATATATAAATTTGAAATAAAAGAATATATTGAAAATAGAAATAAATATATGAAAAATTTAGATAATTTTTTAGCTTATGATAACACTTACCTTGAAAATGAACTTTATAATGATAATGTTATTAATAATATTAAATGTGTTCTTAAAAATAATGGTTTTTAAAAAAAAAAATAAGAAAATTTTAATTTTTGAAAATTTTTAAAATAAGAAATATTTTAAGATTTTGTAATTGGTAAACATATAAAATTTAATTTCATGTTTAATGTAATTGTTAATTAAAATTTAATAAAATTTTATTAAATAGCATCGATTTCTTATCCAAAACTTCTATAAGACGAAATTGTTAATAAATTTACAAGGAAATTTCGTATATCAATGTGTAATACGTTCAAATTTAATACAATAAGGGAAAAATGAAAAAATTAAAGATCACTTTGCAGAGATTTTTGTGTTCAAGGTGATTTCATCTTGTTGAAGTTGTACTTTTAATCATATCAACCTTTTTGTTTTAGCAATTTTCCAAAAAAAAATTTTGTGCTCATTACTTTCACTAACGAACGGACAGACAGCCGTTTTTGGACATATTTTCAAAACTTCTGCATCCATGAAGATAAAAATATTTTTCAAATTTTGTAAACGCAGAAAAGTGGTTGTGAGTTTCTTCTATCGCGGCATATCATATTTGAACTTTAAAAAAAACAAATTTTTGATATCGTTTTTTTTCTAGATTTCAGGCTTTAGGAGTTTGAAATTTTAACAGCTTTCAGATACTAAGGAATATTTTATTTTGATGGAAGAAAATTTTTTACTGCCACCTAATTTCTGAAGTTAACGCCTCTTGAAATTTATAAATTTTTGACTCTTTATATTTTCGAAACTGTATGCTTTTTCAAAATTTCTATAAATGCAGAAAGCTAACAGTAAATGCCATGCCATTAAAAAATATAATAATTTTTCTTATTTACGCATTTAACCCTTAAAATCGAGCATTATACAAAATTTCTTTAAATTTGTTTTTGATTTGTTTCAAAGACTGCATAAATCGTTCATCCAAAAAGTATGCAATTTTTCAAATATATTCATATATGAATGAAAGTAATTTTAATAATATGGTATGTTACATAGCTTATTGTTCTTAAAAGCAGTATTTTCAGAGGTTGAAGGGAAAAGTACTACATTACAATTAATTGATTTGACTCAAGTTTATTTTTTTATTCCAACTTCAATTTTTATTGAAATTTTTTTTAGCATTTTTTCTCAAAATTTTTAAAAAAATTAGTCTTACAGTTTGTTTTACCGTTCCATATAAAAAAATGAAATTTTATACGCAAGGCATTGAAAGCGACAGAATTTTTTCTTTAAAACAAACCTTATACTGGTATACTCCCATTGTATACGAATAACCCAATTTATAAAATCCATATTACTGTACGACATATCCAGGTTACAATGCCCTAAAGGAAACGTCAATATTCCAGCGATCACAATTATCAGTAAGTAATCTCTCTATCTATTTTAGTTTAGTTGCAAATTGTATTTTGAATTGTATTGGAAATTAGAAAAACTTATTACACATTCACAATGGTTTATTATTTAAAATGTTAAACATTAAAACTATTTATCTTATAAGTGACTCAAAATTTTTAATATTTGTAATTATCATAGTAATTTTAAAAGAATGCGTTAATATTTTTTCGTATAGCGATTTCGATGAAAAATAATTTCCTTGTTAAAATTATTTCCAATTTACCATAGATATTATATTCTCATTAAGTGTAAATAAATATGTACATATGTATCGACATTTAGTATATTATAATACAATAATGGAACAAGTGTACACCTACATCATAATTAAATAATAAAAACACATTACAGTGTTTTCAGTAATGCAATTTGAATAAAATTTTCATAAATTTACTTTTCAACCTACGCGTTATCGTTGTCGTCAAGTATGTTTGGATGTGAGAGCTTAATAAGGACAAGCGTTTTGCATCAAAAATGAATTTCAAAACTAAAAATTATAATAGGGTTAATATTCATATTCTGTAATTTTCTTAAGTTTATGCAAAGGGATACTCGAAATGAAACTGGGAGGCTGTTCATTACATATTTAGCAAAATTATTCAATAAATTCTTGACACATGTGGCAGTGATAAATAATATTAATAAATAAAAATGTGTTCAACCCTGTCAATTTGGGGAAATGAAAAATTAATGTAAAATTTTTTTGACAGACGACACAAATCGTGTTCATATCTGGTCATTTTCTTGTTTGGATCAGTCAAAATTATGATTGTCACTTTCTGAGAAACCCTGAATTTCTTCAATTGTCTACAATTCCAGAAATTTATTTTTTTGTTTGTTCATTGTTGAAGAGTTGGAAAGAAAAATATTACAATCTTTGCAAATTTTGTTTAAGTTATGCATTCATTTTAGATGATATTCTAAAATTTAAATGTTGCCATTAAAAATTATGCTTTTTTAAAGAGAAATTTTTCTTCTTTTCGTTTTTATTTTACTTTAATATTTTTACATTATTATACAAAGGCTAAATTATCTAATTATAATGAAATCGATTTTATGTAAATTTAATGTCGCTTAATTTCGTTAAATTGTTAAGTAAGGAAAAAAAATTTTTAATTTCCTATATAAGAGCAGAAAAAATCAAAATACAAATTTTCTTAATTTAAAAAAATTTTGCATAAATTTAAAAAGAAAAATTATAATTTTTTTTTACTATTATAAAAGTAATTTTAATGATGATTTTCTTTCTGTGTTATGAATAAATTCAGAGCAGGTAGGTAAGTGAATTGCGCTGTTTTACACATGGCATATATATTTGTCTTAAATTCATGAAAAAAAATTTGCTTTTAAAAACTATTTTCTATACTTGAATTGTTCTCTAAAACACTAAAATTATATTATATATGTACATATGGACATATTCAAAAATTGCATACTCGTATTACGTTATACAAAAAATTTGCATATTTTTAGGATTTGAATAAAAATTAAAAGAAGCTTGACAAGATAGCCGAATTCGATGGTTTCGTTGAATAAAATGATTTTATATATTTTTGGTTCGTTTTGGTACTATAAGTCTTTAAAATTAAAGTTATGCCATTCTATGGAATCGGACCACATACACTTTGTTGGGAAGTAACGAAGGAATCACAGAGGAGGCGGTGAGAGCGCTGGAAAAGCCTTTCGGGACTGCGGCAAGCCAAGGCGCTCCTGGGGGATGATAACGACCAGTGGCGAATTAAGAAAATTATAGGGATAGGCAAGAAGCAAGTGAGAATTCTCACCGGGGTCTTGTCGGGTCACAGTAGACTTAGGGTCGGCTGGGCCTGGAAAGTGAGAACACTTGCAGATTCTGTGGGGGGTATGGGGAGACCTCATTGCACCTTCTGGGGGAATTCGATGCTCTCGCTCATAGGAGAAGGAAGGCTTAGCTCTCACGAAGGCGGAGTTGCAGTTCTCCGGGCCTCACAAGCTGCTTGAGTTCATCAGGAGGGTGGGTCTCGAGTGTGTGTTGTAGGGCATGCCACGCATTCCCCCGCTCTACAAATCTACAATCTACAAGTTTTGCCAGCAATTTGTGTTTTACATAAGATTTGGTTAACTGACAAGATGATAGTAAATTTTAAACTTTCTGCGCTTTCTTTTGTAATTATGTTCTTATATTTTTCTCTCATACACTTTCATATTATCTGTACTTTCTTAATATTTTATGGTCTTTTACTACGTGTTAATTTTTTTATCGTACCTAAAACAATTACGGAGAAATCGAGAGTGAGAGGCAATAATTCGACGAATTATTATATTTTAACAAATAATAATTCGACGAATTTGTTAAAAATTTTACCTAAGACATCGTAAACCCAACTTATTCTCCATGTTATTATTGATGCAGGCATTTATCAGAAATACTCGTATTTATATTTTTTTTCAGACTACTATTTCTTTGTGTTACAAACGAAACAGAAAATGTTATAGTATTTTCGTATATGGGCTG
Source organism: Condylostylus longicornis (assembly GCF_029603195.1). Lineage (NCBI taxonomy): Eukaryota > Metazoa > Arthropoda > Insecta > Diptera > Dolichopodidae > Condylostylus > Condylostylus longicornis. The sequence continues at coordinate 2,865,857 of NW_026578116.1, forward strand.
CCTCTGTAAATTGTAGTATTTCTGAATTAAATCCACTTTGCAAAGCTAAACTCATTTGATTTGTATATAATTTAAATTTACAGTAACATTGCTAATTTACAACGGTAATAAATAAAATATACAACGATAACATGTTTAATAAATCATGTCTAAAAATTTTATGATTATAAAATACTAAAAATGTTTAATTGTACAAATTTAATAGTTCATATATACAATTCAAGTAACAAGATGTAATTTGACAGAATGTTCTGATTAAAATTTTAAAAAAACATTAAAAAAAAATTTTTATTTATAATTCTTAAAAATTAAAAAATGATGGCAACATGAGGTTGAAATGACAAAAAAAAAACAAAGCAAAAAAAATAAAGAATCCTTGATCGCAAATGACATTTCGTGTTAGTGCAACTCCTTAACAATTTTTCATAACTTACTATACAACTACTGCAAGAATATTTAGTAATATTGAATTTGGTTTGTTTAAAATTACAATATTGTATAAGTACATTTACATATTTAGGTCGCACTTGTAAATCTTTCATTTTTAATTTTTTAGTAATGTAGGTAAACATTTGAAAGTTATTTGCAATAACATGTTAAAAACATTTTTTTTGAACATTAAATATATAAATAGTACAGTTGGAAATATTAATAGTATATTTAAGTAAAATGATTTACTTTGAATCCTACTCTAGAGACCTACAAGGCCACTGAGTATTTAATATTTTAATTATTAATTTAAACAAAATTTTCTAGCAAGCTAACTCTTTCGCTCATAAATGGATTTAATATTCAGATACAGTCGAACCCCCGTAACTGCTGTGATCTTGTGAAAGAGAATCGCCGTAAGGTATAGTATTAAGGTATAGTATTAGTATGGTATAGTATACATTCGCAGAACTTGAGGACGTTTTTATTAACGAAGTTGTTTACAATAAAATTGTTTAAATTTGACAACAATTTCGGCTTAAAAAGAATTTCTATTTGTTAATTTCGTATAAGAGAAGTAATTGCTATGGAAATGATGGGTGATAATTGCTCATGTTAGGGAGAGTTTTGCGTTAAGGGGTCAAAATACGCGAAAATTCTGTTAATTATAAAAAATGTAACGAAGCAGTTCATGTTAAGGAGAATTTCGCCTTACGGAAGTTTGTACGTTATATGAGTTTGACTTTACTATAAAATTTTCTTATGGAGACAAATTTTACTTTTTCTGGATTATACACATGTAATGTACATGATACATAGGACAAGCAACTTATACAATTCAATTCAAATTTTGTGAGAACGTTTATTAAATTTAAATAAAAAAAATTAAAAAAAAACTTTTATTTTCACACCTCTAGGGCAATTCATTGTTAAATTTTACTTTTGCTCTCTTTGCTCTTTTATTTATTTTTCATTTTATGGGAGGAAAATCAAAATACAGGGTACATTTTGAATAAACAGCAAGAAAATTAAATATTAAAATATTATTAAAATTAATTGAAAATAGGGTTAGAAAAACGCAACGTGTCGCAGAGAACAGACTGGTCACTTGTGACAGAGCAAATGTGATGGGGCTGGACGAGATATCGAAGATGAGCATCAGGGATGTAGATGGATTTCTCAAGAGAACAGGATGGTTTAGGTAAACCACCTGTAATAGCCATACACTCAATGACAATGAGTTACCACTACCCCGAAACGGTACATTTACGTTATTTGGGATGTAGTGGACCTGCTTCACCGGTCTCGTTAACCAGCCAATTAATTTAAATCAAAAATGTTTTCAATTTAAGTCAAATTCATCTTATTTGAAAGATTTTATGTAAGGTACGTATTGCTGCCAAGATTTTAAGCAAATAAAATATTTTCTAGTAACTTTTAAACTAATAAGGGCTGAAGTGAAATTTTTGAAAAAATTAATAACGAATTGCAATTAGTAAAATTTTTTATTTAAATTCTATCAAAAATAAAGTGCACCCTGTTTGTAAATAATTTGCTTTTATATTAACCTTTGCTTTCATATTGTTTTATTTGGTAAAACTAAAAAAGAAAATATTATGTTATTTTCACAATTCTTGTTTTTGCTATTCTTTTTTATTTCTTAAATCAAATATGAAATAAAACAATAAAGATATTATGTACCTTTTTCATACTGTCGTATTGTTAGTGAATTTAAAAATACACAAAATTACTTAAATTTTGCAAAAATAGTAAAGTTGTTAGCAGTTTAGTTGATCTTGTTAATTTAAAAATACAAAAATTCTTTTATACGGCAGGAGCTGAAATCTGAAACAAAACAACTGAAAATAACGTAATTAATCGAGTACTAAGTTATTTATTTAGGAAGATATCATTTAGACAACTCTTAAATCCAAATTTCACATAGTTTTAGTAATGGAAGGACACATTGTCCTAGTCTGTATGGGCCACTCTCAATACTAAATTCGACGGAGATTGAAAACTATGCAAACTATGGTATTTAATCCACCTCATTTTCTTCAGCAACTTTCACCAATGAAAGGCTTTCTGCAAGGAAATTTTGTTGCACTAAAAAACTAGTAACAAACTTACAAAACTTCTATGTAGAGTGGCGGAATCAGTATGATTGAACTAACTTTAAACAAAGTTCGAAATGGAGTACGAAAAAAAAAACTATTCTTAATTACTTTTTTTGTTGGTTTGGATTTATTCTATCACCGTTCTTTAACAGTGCCATATGCATATAGAGCATTTGCAATTGTCATTAAAATTTTCTGTACAAAAATTTTACAGCGATACGTGTCGATAAAAACATGAATAATATTATTCTCCTGAACAACCCTGGGGTATTCTTCTTAAATTCATTAGGCTACGGTATTCGGCAAGGGTTAAAAGTGTTATACGCCTTTAATAGTTACTATTTTCCTCAGTTAACTATCATTATTTCAATTTCTGATATGTACAAATATCTGTCCAATTTTCAAATTACTCCAATAGTCGAACAGAATTTAATTTATTTTTCAGCTACCACAACGACCAATCTTGGTGGTCTTTTTATATAGGTGCATATATACCATGTAGATATTTCTATGAATGTTTTTCTTCTTAAAACAAGCACACAATTATTGTAATAACAAATTTTTTTAAAGTGTATTGACTGTACTTTTCAGGATTAGATAACTTTTTTTGTAACACAATCGTAACTCCTATCTATATTCCATAATATATTTTCATATGGTAAGATGCTTTAGTCTTTGTTTTTTTGGTGTATCTTGTACAAATAGATAAAAATTTTCTATTGTTTTCATATTCAAAGTCAAATTTTATATGTTCTGAATTAGCGGCAACTTGAAAGCTAACAATAATACAAATAGAAAATAAAAAGAACAATAAAACAAAAAAAAATTTTTGTATGATAAAGTGTCAATGATATGCGAACATGCTTCAATAATTTTTGTAAACAATGTTCAACACTATGTTTTTTTGTTGTGCTTTTGATTTTTTCGAGTGTTTTGTGCAAAAAAAAAAAAAAAATAAAGAAAGAAAGCGATAATATGCAAATTTGATGGTGTTAAATAAAAAGTCATTGGTTATTTTTTAAAAGCAGAAGTTCTACAATAAATCTGATAAAATACTGTGAATTAAGTTTTACGAAATAATAAAGTATTAAATTGATCCAGGAAGATCAAATTTTAATCTCTTGAAAATTTGTTATTTTTTTTATTAAAATTTTAATCGCGCAGCTTAGCCTTTCTTCTTTACACTTTTAAATATTGTTAATTTTACATAACACAATATGTTTTTCCTTAAAAATATTAAATTTTCAAAAATAGCTACATATGTGATTAAATATTTTAAAAAATTTATTCAAAATATTGTCAATTGGGAGAGAAACAAAAAACTAAATGAAAAATTGATTGATTACAATAACCTTTGAATATGGAAAATGTGTAATAAAAATTGGTTTGGCCAAAGAAAGGAGTATTGTGATAACTGTGGGTCAATCATAGAAGTCGACTACAATTTAATCGACTCATCTTTAATAGGTCGATTCAAAAGCATAATGGCTATAATGGAAAATAATTTCACTCAAAAAATTTTCAATTCTACCGCACTACAGTGTGTGTATCGACTCCCAAAATCAAAAATATGGAATAAATGTTGCTGTAATACAAATCTTTAAAAGGCATTATCGATTAAAACCGGTTGGAATTGATATACTCCAAAAATTGAATTATCAATATCCTGTTAAATTCAAATTAGAAGAGTCAATGTAAGCAAATACATGAGTACTAAATGTGGATTACAATATGAAACAATGTAGAGAACATTTTGTCGGCAATTTCTTTATGCCTCTGTTGCTCAGTTGGTAGAGCGTCCGCCTAGAAAGCGGTAGGTCACTGGTCCGAGTCCAGTTCGAGGAGAAAAATTTTTTAATTAATTTTTCTGCCTTTAACTCGTTCCTTTGATTACGTCATCCATCTGTTCTGCAGTTTCATGAAGAAATTTCCATTAAGTTAAAATTATTATGGTAATAAACACATTTCTTATTAATTTCACAACCATAATGTTGTATTAGTAAATTCATAATAAAGTAAGTGCTGGTAATTTAAAAACAAAATGTGAACACAAAAAGCCCTCGAAAATTTTCTTAATCTTCATCAAATATTCAATATACAGTTTTCACAATTTTTAATAGTTTCTTCGGTATAGTTAAGTTTGTTTTTTTAAATACTTTTGAATTATTATGTAACTTTGCATTTTCTTCTTTGAATTTTTGACATTTCCGTTTTGCTTATGAACTAAACAGTTACGTCACTGAAAAGAAAAATTATGTAATTAGCACACTATTGATTGATGTAGTCAGCAGCAGACTCTTAATAATATGCAAATGATCTATTTAAAAAAATGAAAATAAAATTTCTAATATGGTAATTTTGTGATAGGTACTTAAGTTTTTAATCACCACGTTTAAAAGAATTCTTGAATATTATTTATGCAAAAAGTGTTTTTTAAAAATTTATTATTTACTTTGATTGATGACTAATATAAATGTTCATTCTTTTCAGCACATTTGTAAATTTTTTTTTTGAATCCAAGGAGTTTCGGGACTACTGCGACAAGAAGCTTCACAGAAGATTTATGGGTATGTCCAGGTAAGATAATAGAATCTTCACGAATCTTCTGAGTTGACTAGGTTGGCTCTTGTAATGGCATTTGTAGATTCTCTGCAGAAGAAAGGGAGATTTCGACACACCTTCTTTTGGAGTGTGAAACTTTCATTCACAGGAAGTTTCGCCAAAATGTTAATACTCGAATTGATTGATGAGATAAATATTGGGGATATCGAGTATCGAAGTACATTACCTCCCTGATATTGCCATTTACAATCTAAAATGGACAATAACAGAACCATGAATGCGATTGATTCTGTTTTCATTCTTATAAAATTATATTATTTTTATGCACGTGAATATTACGCCTTTCAATAAAACAGGACATTTGCATATACATATGAACATGTTACTGCGTTATAATTAAGAATATGTTTCAGTTAATTAAAAATCAAAACGAAATCTGGGTTAAGACTACTTTTGAGAAACGAACTTGAGTTATAAGTTTTTAAAAAGTAGATTAATAAAATAAATAGTTACTGGTTTTGTTGAGTTTCACTTAAAAAGTCTCCGAAACGTGCATTTAATATTCTCCAATACGTGCTTCCCCTCCTCTCGAATTAACTTCTTTCAAAGCCAACAAAACTGTTTATCTGAATATAACATCACTTGTGAAAGTTAATTTTCTTGTTTTTAAAAATGTACAAGTTTCTTCAAGAACTTTCCCTTTGTTGATTAGAATTAATTTTCTTTCGCAATACGTACATATATTATAGCGTTTCGGGGACGATCTTTATTAAAGATAACATTACCTTATTTTGAACTTGAAAGGTTGATTCATAAAAATAACAAAAAAAAAAAACAAATTTTAATAAGTTTACTTTTCATGCTAAAAATCTAAAAGAGAGCTCTTTACCGTGTTTTGAATACAAATCAAAAGAAATAAGATATCTGCATACAACGTGGATGGCACAACAGACTCATTATTTGCTTTACATATCCGCTATTTGCTGTCCCATTTTTTGTTTTTGTGTTAGCATATCCGTCGAAACCATATAAAATGCAATAAATTCATTTTTCAATCGATTTCAATAATAATAACCAAACAATTTTTAATGAATAATTCTAAACATTGCTAGAAATTCTTGTTAAATAATTTTAAAATTTTTCTTTTTCTTTGCTGTATTTTTATTAAATAAATAAATGTTGTCATTAAAATGTCTAATTTGAAATCCGTTCTAAGAATAGTTCCCATTGTAAATTTCTTATTTGAAATTATTTACGAGTATAATATTATTTTTGTTTGAGTTTTTGTTAATAAAAATGTTGAAACAAGACACAGACATCATACATAATTTTCATTTTTTGTATATTTTGATGCAGCACGTTTTCTCTATTTAATATTTTTTAAGTATTTTGTTTACTTAACATTAAATTATGCAGTTATTATAGGTGAAAATACCTTTAAATTTATTGTATATGAAGTTTTGTTATACATTTATTAGTTATTAGGAAATAATTTAGTGTGAGGGTGATTCTAACGAAATCAAATAAAGTAAATAAAGTGACAACAACGGCAACAATAACAATGACAATATTAACAATAGAATAGAAAAATATAAGTGAGAGGAAAGTTAAGTGAAATAAAGAGAGAGATGTCAAAGTAAACAAAAACAAGTAAAAACGTTTCAGTCGGTATAAACCGATTGAATTATACCCTGCACCTTTCGTTATTGTGTAGCAATTACTTGAACCTCTAAAATCATTCTATAGAAACTTCACGGACATACGACTGCCAAGTTTCATGAATCTGACCTTATAATTTTTCCTAATATTTAAAATTAGCTTTTGGAGTTGTATGGTAAGTACCTGACCCTGCCAAGCAGTTCCACCAAACCTTCACAAATATATCTGATCTATAATCGGACAAACAACTGCCAAGTTTCATGAATCTGACTTTATTATTTTTCCAAATATTAAGAATAAGCTTTTAGACTTGTATGGGATCTACTCGAACCTGTTAAACAATTCCACCAAAACTTCAGAAATATATGTGACCTATAACTCAACATACAACTGCCAAGTTTCATGAATCTGACTTTATTATTTTTCCAAATATGTAAAATAAGCTTTTGGAGTTTTATGGCAAGTACCTGAACCTGTCAAGCAATTCCATCAAAACTTCACAAAAATATCTGATCTATAATTGGACACACAACTGCCAAGTTTCATGAATCTGACTTTATTATTTTTCCAAATATTAAGAATAAGCTTTTAGACTTGCATGGGAGCTACTCGAACCTGTCAAGCAATCGCACCAAAACCTTAGAAATATGTCGGACCTATAATTGGACACACGACAGCCAAGTCTAATGAATTTGACTTTATTATTTTTCCAAATATTTAAAATAAGCTTTTAGACTTGTATGGGAGCTACTCGAACCTGTCGAGCAATTCCACCAAAACTTCAGAAATGTATTTGAGCCATAATTGGACACATGATTGCCAAGTTTCATGAATCTGACTTTATTATTTTTCCAAATATTTAAAATTAGCTTCTGGAGTTGTATGGCAGGTACCCGAACCTGTCAAGCGATTCCTCTAAAACTTCAGAAATATATTTGACCTATAATTGGACACATGACTGCCAAGTTTCATGAATCTGACTTTATTATTTTGCCGAATATAAAAAATTTGCTGTTGAAGTTGTATGGCAGCCACCCGAACCAGTGCAACTATCCCATTATAATTTTTACAGCATGTGTAGAATATAATTGGACACATGTATACAAAATTTTATATTTATACCTTTATTAGTTTTTGAAATATTTAAAATAAACTCTTTGAGTTGTATGGCAGCTACCCGAACCCGTTGTCCGAATTAGTCCAATAACAATAGGGCTCGTCCTTGGCACAAAAGAAAAAACTTGTGAAAGTTTGGTGTCGATTGCATTATTCGTTTTTGAGTTATCGTGCGATCGGACGGACGGACGGACGGACGGACGGACGGACGGACGGACGGACGGACGGACGGACAGACGGACATGTCTAAATCGACTCAGAATTTTACGCTGAGCAAGAATATATATATATGTCCATACCGCAGATGACTCCTTCAAGTAGTTACAAACTCCATACCAAAGTTAATATACCCTTCACGAAGTGCAGGGTATAAAAATAATGCATGTATGTATGTATGTATATCTACATTTATTTGCCTATATATTTTTCTCATAATATGAATATAATGCGGTAAATCTTTTATAACAGTTAACCGAACTAGAGTTAGAAAAAAATAAATTTTGTTTTTTTTTTTTTTATTTTGGAAAATTTTCTCAGGATTTTATTTTTTATTTATTTGATTTTTTAGTATTCATATATGTACAAACTTTTAAAATATTTTCGATGGGAGACATTGTGTCACCATTTCAACGTAATGTATCGGTGTTTATATATGTGTATATAAGTAACATGCAATAAGTTGTTCAATAGGAATGTTCGAATTTCAAACTATTAATGTGGTCATACTTTAAGTGACAAGCCTTGCTATCATTTACAACTGTTTTTATTATTTCATCAAAATAACCGCTCGGTAATGGTAAAGTACTTTTATATAAACAATCTATATACGGCACCATTTCTGTATTAATAAAATTGTTTGATTGGAGAAATGAATTCACAAAAACTTCATTAGTGACCAGATTGCCATTTGGTATTGCTCATTCTGCAGCGTGACCTTTCATCCTTTGAAAATAAAGGAAGTTAAAACCCTTATCAGCTAACGTAACAAATACGTCGTTTTAGAAAAAAGGCAAGACATGTCATTTACAAAACTTGTTGATTACTTAAAAGTGATCGTGTGAAAAGTTTCGTGATTTAATTATCTGGAAATGTCGAAGTTATCTACTAGTTTTCGATAAGACACATAAATATTGCTTTAGACTTAATTTAGTTTCTCACTTGGATATAAACTTAATTTTTTTTAGGTTTTCCACTACCTCAACTCATTTTAACTTCTTCTTTCAACAACAAACTTACTCAGTCTTATTGTAAAACCTTTTGTGTTATAATTATGTTTATATTATAAATATTTGAAGAATACGTTTACATATAGATTAAATAATATTTATGATTTTTTAACATTTATGTCATTTCAAATTTCAAACTGTTTTCTACACATATCTGTATACTTTAAGAATTTTAACTGTTAATTTTTGCTTAAGAGGATGCATCATAATTATGCATACACCATAAGGTTTTCATAATGAAAGTTATGATCGCTTGATTTAGTAACATGTAATTGTGTAAGTGAAATTTTTTTAAACTATCTATACATTGAAACATAACAAAACAATGGTTGAATTTTCATCAATGAATTCTCATTTAAAAACTGCTTCCAAACTATCCAAATTTACTTTAAAAATCGGATTTTGATTCCTGTAACTTATAGACGTTGTCTTATTGCTAGGTTAGAAAAGGAAAATTCTCGCATTCTTAAATGAACTACATATTTTTAAATGAACGATTTACATCCTAGTGGCATTGCTAGGTTAGAAAAGGAAAATTCTCGCATTCTTAAATGAACTACATATTTTTAAATGAACGATTTACATCCTAGTGGCATTGCGGGAACAAATCTCTCTTAAAAAATGAGAATTACGTTAGGTTCAATTAGCTAGCGTTGCACCATTTTTTGACTTGAATCACTGATATGCATCGAACAATCATTTTTTGTTAGAAAATATATGGGTACCACATTGGTTTAGACGAGATGTGTTTTAAACAGCCTGGCGCTATGTGTCACTGTGTTAACACTGTAGGGTTATTATAATCAAAATTTAACTATAAATTGTTTTTATAATTGTGCTCGGAAAACTGGTTTGAAATGCACGTCTAGAATTCACTTCGTTAGCTGCGGATGGTTATACAAGGAATTAAAAATTCGGAAAATTCTTAATTAATAATTAATTTAAAGGTATTATGTTTATGTGGGTCCTTTATAAGCCACTTACTTCAGGCAATTACTTACGCTCCTCAGATCTCATTTGTAGTCGTCAGCCTTATTTCGGGAAAACTGAAAAAAAAAAAAATTTTATTTGAATTTCTTTATTTTATTCTTCTATTATTGTTTTTTTGTTAGAGTACTTTTACAAATTTTGGGTTTTATAGCCGTTTCTACTTTTAGCAACTTGCTGTTTTGAAAGACCATGTTAGTAAAAGAAGCACAGTTTTACTTTTTTCTTAGACGTCTGGGCTGTCAACTCTAATGCTATCAGTAAAACTGAAGCGCCGCCATACATATAAAATTAAACAAATTTTGAAATATTTCGCATACAATTACCAACTTCTTTTAGAAACGCCATTTAAACTTTCAATCTTCTGTCAATTAAACTTACATAATTAAATTACATACAAATTATTCTTGAAAATTATGCAATATTTCAAATTTTTCAAAAAACAAAAAATAAAAAATCTCATTAAATAATTAAAATTTCATACAATATGCATATTTCTTGAACAATTTTAAAAAATTTTAATTAACTCAAATTACATGTATTGCTGTATTGTAATTAGGAAATTAAAAGTTTTTTTTCTTCAAGAATAGAAAACGAAAACGAGAAATTATTGCCAATATAACCAACTACGTAGAATGTATGTTTTATGTTATATAAAGTTGAATATCTCAGGTCTTTGCTTTAATAAGTGTGCACATATATTTGTACTGGTACAATATGCAATTTTACTATCATTTTATTAAAAAGAAAACATAAAACAAAAGCAACAAAATTCCCTTAAGTGTTTTAATTTAACGTACATTACAATGGTAAGTCATTAGGTCATATTTGTCACGATTTTCTACTTGATGTGGCGTCAGTTTTCGCTAAAAGCAAAAATATTTACTTTTTAACAAAGAATATAGTAAAAAGAGGTTTGCATAGAGAAGAGAAAAATAAAATCATATAGAAACTTAAAACAAAAAATATTGCAGAATTCCATTTATTTCCTTAAAACAATATTAAGTGAGAAGATTTTGTTTTAGTTTAGATTGCAGCTTAATCAAAAAACTTTCTGATTTCTTTATTTGAAGAAAGTTAATTTGGAAATATTCTTGTTCATACTATAAACAAAATGAATACATTGAAATGTATATAAAATGCAGCGAATGTTAAAAATATAAGCACATATTAAAAATGAGACATTGATTTTAAAAAGTACAGTTCAATTGGGCCTTATTTACTTTGTAATTAATGTATATTGTTAAAATATAACTGTTAACCTTTAAAATATATAAAAATTATTGATAGTGAGCGTGGTAGCAGCTGGATTAAAAGACCATAAGGGTACTGTAGAGGCAAAATCGCTCCAGCTCTCTTTCATTATCCTTCATCTCTTAAAACATAGCACACATATCCTTATCTTATAGTACAAGAATATCTTAGATTTACATTATAAATTTCAATAAAATAACGCTCTGTTATGGTGTTTTTGGGTGCGTCTTTTTATTTGCAGATCTGGCCCCGCAATGGAAAAACTAATTATACATGAAATAGCCCAAATTAAAAGCGATGAACCAATGAATTAACCTTTAGTATTAAATGTTAATAACTTTGGCGCGTCCCTAGACGAAATAATGCGGAAGTCAACATCCACTCCAAGGGGCATACAATGGACTTTAACGAGCTGCCTGCAGGATTTCGAATACGCAGATGACATCACTCTGCTGTCTCACACACATTCCGATATGCAAGCAGGATTGTACGAGCTGCATATAAAGGCAGCAGCGCTTGGTCTGAAAATCAATATGAGAAAAATCAAATCACTCCGAATTAAAGTAGCAAACACTATCCCCTTCGTTATAAACTATACAGCCGCTATACAAGATGTTGAACAATACAACTACCTTGGCAGTATAATATCAACAACCGGAGGGATTAAAGAAGACGTTGAAAATAGACTAAAACCTGCTAAGGCGGCATTCGGCAGATTATGGACCATATGGAAATCCTCACACTTATCCAGGAATACAAAACTAAGAATATTCAACACATGTGTGAAGCCGGTCCTGTTGTATGGCCGAAACATAACTAGTGAAAAATGAATACACAAATAAAATGCAGGTCTTCATAAATAGGAGCCTAAGGATCATCTGCCGTGCATTCTGGCCCAGACGAATCAGCAACACAGACCTCTGGGCTTTAACTCAACAAGAACCAATCGCAAGGGTTTTAAAGAAGAAAAAATGGGGATGGTAAACTATACATTGCTACCCCCGCCTGAAACCATCGCAAGACAGGTATTGGAGTGGAATTCGCTGGGTAGAAGAAGTGTGGGATGGCCAAAGAATACGTGGCAAAGAACAATAAAGAAAGAAATCGCCATGGCTAACATGACATGGGCAGAAGTAAAAAGAATGGCCCCTAACAGAGTTCGTTGGAGAAGCTTTGTGGAAGCCTATGCTCCCAAACGGAGTAGAGCACGAAAAAAAAACTTTGGTGATTCAGGGTTTTATATTCTAAATAGCACAGTAAACTCTAAAGTAATGAGAACTATAGTTATAATGAAGTATACACAAAGTCTAATAGATTCCCACAGAACATTTTCAGAAGTATTACTCATTTTTAATAAGATGTAAACTAATTTTTAATATGAAAAATGAAGCAATTTTTCGTCGTATTTGAACCACATTAAAAATTTCGCGCACAATTCAAATTTTGTTTTGGAAAAAATCGCTAAATTTGAATTAAAATTTTTGACCTTGAAACTATTTGACTTATTTGTGGTCATTTTATTGATTTAATGTTTTTTTTTTGTAATAAATTAAATCCTAATAATTATGGCAATTTATTATAAAAAAAATCATTAATATTGATTTCTTAATTTAAATTTTGAATTACATAAAAGTGACCATATTTAAGACGTTTCTTTTGAAATTTATATTATTGACTTGTCAGGATTACTTAAAAGCTTCCATCAGAATATTTTTTTTTTATCAAAATTCTATTTTATAATTAATAATTCTGGCAGTTTTCTGTCAAGATTTAGAAAGGAAGAAAAAAACTAAGAGTTTTTTTTGTGTGTCAAATAATATCCATGAAGCGTGCTGATAAAATATTATAAATGGCGAAATCTTCTTGTTTCTTATGTAATATTTGAATATTCACGTATACACACATACACAAGCTAATTTATGTTATTAGTGTGTGCATTTATATAGAAAAGAATTTTTAAATTGAACCGTGAAAATGTCTACTACAATAATATTTAGCGATTATAGTTGAAACTTCAAAAGGAATTAAGTAATTTTAAAGATAAATGAACACACGTTCTCCTCATCATTCTAATATTAAATTTTTTTTTATTGTGTTTAAAACACACCCCAAATTTAAGATATTAAATTTTTTGTCATTCATATAAATATAATGCTTGAGATATCATCATCATTCACTTGTGACGATGATCTTAAAAATTAGTCAAAGTAAAAATATTTTATAATTTGTTCGGATTTTGCTTTGCAAATTCTATAAAGTCTTATTGAATTCTTAATTTTATAAAGTTTGATGCCAAAAATAGAATGGTGTTTTAAGTATTAATGAAGGATAAATTTGATTTTTAGTTAAATTTGTTTCTAGTTTCGAGTTCTATGAAAAAATTCGTTTAAATTTTTGTATATAGTATTATAATCTAGTGAGATTTACCGATTCCGAGGAAAAATCTGATTTTCTTGAACATATTCTTGAAGTAATTCATTTGACAAACAGAGCTGTAATTTTTAATTTCGAGAAATGCTTGGATATTTTTTTGAAAATGTGCATTGAATCAATCCTAGTAAAAATCAAATAAAATACCTTGTTGATTCGCTGTATTTTCCTGCTGAAGGTTCTGCTGCGGAGACCGAAGCGGCGAATCAACTGATTAACAGAATTGCGAAAGTTTTTTCTGTCGCATGACTCCGACGCTGAAGAAGTGCATTTTTGGCTAATTCACTGTACGAGTATTATAAGAAATTGGTTGAAAATCCGACAACTCCAAAATTGCAATTTTTTCACTATTATGGCAACCATTATAAAATTCAAAAAAATTGTCTTGAGCACTCATGGACGTTTGTTTAAATATGGAGTTTTGGGAAATATTTCCAAAATTTTTCTCTAAATAAATGTACCTAGTCATTTAACTGCAAAATCATCAAAGGATTTTATATTCAATTTTGCAAAATATTGAACTTACTTGGTTTGGTAAGTTTTTATATGGATAACCTTTAAAGTGAAGAGTTTGCAACCTAATGATTAATTTATATTAAAAAATATTATGTATGTATGTATGTAGATGTAAACACATAAGCTTTTGAACGAAATGGAAATTAGAACTTTTATCAATTTTAAAAAATACTTAAAATTCCTAAACAATCCCTTAAATATTACCTGGAATTCTCCTCTTGCCTAAACATTGATATTTCAATAAAATGTCCTCATTTCCATAATAAAAATAATGTAAAATTAATTTGATTTCACTTTTGATATCATTTAAAAAATATTAAAAAAAATTCCATTGCAAAAAAAAAAAATAAATTTTTTTTTCACAAGATTTTTAAATCGATTTGCCACTAACTTACTGTTATAATAAGTAGTTATGCAAGCTATGCTTATGAGAGATGATGGCAACGATAGTAAAGTTGACAAAGGTAATGGCGACAGTGCGGTAAAATGGCTTGCCTATCTTATACTTTAATTTTCTTGTTATTTTTTGTTTTTTTATTTTGAACTTTACATGATGAAAAGTTCATATTTTTTTTTTGATTTTCAATACGATTAAATTATTAAAGTTCTAATATTATAATGATTGATTACTTATAATTCTAACTTGACAAAAAAAAAAGGAAAATAAAAATGCTTAGAATTTTAAGCCAAAATATTATGATAAAATAATTATCCCTTATAATTATAGGATAGTTTTTTTTATAAAATTGATTTTTTGTAAATTTTATTCCCACCCTGATTTAAATATTTTTAGTCCGGCACTCTATTATATTTAAGTGTTACATAGTACATGAAGTGTTGCTGTGAACTTTTAACTATCAAAACAGTAAATTGGATAAAGTTTTTCTTAAAGTCATTATGAATGAGAGCTTGAAAATACATCGAAAGAATTGCAATACCAATAGTAATATAGGATTTTTAAATTTTTTTTTGCCGCTATAGAATATTTTCTATTTTGTTGGGTAAGAAAATTTTGGAAAAATAAATTTCATAGTATAGTATTGAGGAACATTATACGTGACATAAATTCGAGGCATGTTTCGTTCTCTACAAATTAAACTATAAAATTTCATTGCAGATCTTTGAATTTTTAGAATAATTTTAGTGCGGGTAAGATATGCCCCAAAAAATTTTTAAAAATGAAACTTTAAATTCTTTTAAAAGTTTGTTTTTGTAATTAAATCCGGTTTGACAACAAGACGCCGATCCTCATTCCGACTTAATTTGTGTTTTTAACTTTAAATTCGTTTTCAAACTAAATTATGATTCCAAGTCCGAACTCGATTTCGAACATTCAGCAGAACGGTTTTTAACCTTATTCAGGTTCCAACCTGAAATAAGTATGAAAGCCCTTTGAAGCAAATTAATTTTAAGTGTTATTTAATTTTGAGAAAGGAAATTGAAATTTGTAATACCCAATTAATTTTTAATTCAATTAAAAAAAAAAATTATTAAATTATTATTTTTGAATTTTTTTCTTTTCAGATAGAACACTCCAATGTCAAATGAACAATAACAAACATTTTTAAAAATATGTAAGTAAACTTGTTATGCTTTGGAATTTTTATTTAATTTTACTGTTATTTTTATGTATTTCAATTGAGCATAAATATTTTGTTATGCTTTTCAAATGTTCTGTCTGTTCTGTTCTGTTTTGTTCTATATTTTTAGAATATTATTTTGAAAAAAAAAATATTGAATATGGTTAACGATTAAAAGACAACATAGAACCTTCTGTCAATAGTTCATTGATTGCATGTTACATGCATTTATTCTTAATTCTTTTTATATATACAGTTATATTTAAAAAAAAAATCGAAATCGTTTCTTATGAAAAATATGAGGACTCAAATGATTCATTATTTCTGAAATTAGCATCTATGTCACTTTATATATATACATTCCTTTTGAAAGGTTATAAAAATCACGTTTTTTTAGTCTTATAAACTTGTCATATTAATAAGTTCTGTATAATTATTAAATAAGCAAAAATAATGTAAAAAATTTTTTATATATCAAAGGGCAATATGAGGTTAAAATAATGTGGAAGTATGAAAATTGAACAAAAAAAAAATTGAATTGCGCGTCATAAGGCGCACCCGCCTTCTATTATACCTCGTACATAATCAAAAAAGATTTGTTTTTGGCTATTTTTTAAATCTGGCCTACTTATACTTAATTTAGTACATTTTTTTGCTATGGAATTAAAATAATTTATTTATCACATTTAATTTCGATGCATCCAACATCAATATTGATTAATTGACCCATGGGATTGACATACTGGAACAAAACATATGAAATGTCTGAGTTTGTCACATATGGCTATGCTATTTTGTCCGTTTAATTTGATTCTGTTTGTGTCAATGCTGCTTTAACAAAAATGTTTACTCTTTAAATTGGAATCCTTAAATTGAAGAGAAAAATAAATTCATAAAATAAGTCTTATTTATGACAAAAAGGATTATTGTTAATTAATTCAAGAGAATTACGTAATTAATTTTTGTTTTATATGGAGGGTTTCCATTTTATTAAAGAATTTTTTATTAAAATTAAAATGTTTAAGTGAAATATGTATGATAAATTTCATATATACATAATATTCCTGCAAACAAGGTGCTGCGTCAAAAATGTATCTTACGAGTATTAATCTGACACAATATATAGTAGCCATCTTATATGTAGGGTAACTTCACTTATCAGATCAGTACTGCTTTACTTATGTGGACGACATACGAATATTTTAGAAAATTTGTAAGTTATCATTAAATAAGCCGTACAGTTTCCAAAAATTTTTTTCATTTCCCAAGAAACCCTATTCCGCATTGGTTCTATATACCTGGTTTTAAAAGATTTTAATGCCGCATTTATTTTTTCACCTTAAAACAGTAAATTTTTTTTAAGAACTTTTACAGTTTTCTTCTGAATATATCAATAACATTTTTAGTTTTATATTATCTTAAGTACATTGTACGTACATATATTTCATTAACCAGAATTCTTTTACACTTTTATCCAGGATGTTTTGTCACGGCAACTTATACTTCGAAAACATACCAAATACTCAGTAATGTGTTTGCGGTCTTATAAGTAAGACTTTTATATTTTCCTTATAATAACTTAATTATTTAATTATTTTTTAACTTTTTCATTTGTATTTCAATTAATTTGAAGGAAATTAGATTATCTAACAGAGTATTTGAATACAAAAATTTCAAATTTTGGTTCGCAACTAGCGTTATATCCACAGATAGGTGAACTCACCCTATATGTATATTTTTTACTGAATTACTCTTTAGAAAGAGATAACCATATTTCAGTTTAATTTTAGTTGTTTCGTTTTATAGATATGTGCGATGTAGTTTATAAAAAGTAAAGGGTGTGTAAAAATTTCCAAATATTATAGAAAATTCATTCTAAAAACGTTGTATAAAAACTTTATTTTAATTTGTTTAATATTAAACAATTATGCATTCATACATAATCGATTCGATAATTCAAATTTAAAATTTAAATTCGAAAATCACATTTGTATTTTATATTTGATTACTCCTTTAGATTTTGTTGAAAGAAATTTCCCAATTTACATTTGCATGGTTATATTTTTGTGTATAATAAAGAATATTTTAATAAAACAGAAAGTGGATACCTATAAACATATGTACATAATAAATGCACCTGCTGTGTTGGTTGGACTGTATAATGTTGTTATACCAACAGTTAGACGATAAAAGATAACCTATTAAAAAAATATTTTCAACATTTTTTTTTTTTTTTTAATTTCAATTTTATGTACTTATAATTTTATATTTTTTTTTTGTTTGTTCATTTCACATAACATGCATACTGTAAATACGTATTGCATAAATCGATGTAAATTTTAAGTTACAATTATTATTATAGAGAGCACCTTCAGCTCTCAATATACACCATCGTAACATAAACTAATTCTTATCTGACCGAATGAACACCTTCATAACAAAAACGTGTTTTGTTTTTTGTTTTAACATTGGAATTAGAAATTTATTAATATTTTTTTTTGTTTTAACCACAATCTAATTTAAAATGTAAGTCATAAAGAAAAAAAAATGGGAAATATCGTGAGTTTTGATATGAAAAATAATTCAATGAGATTTCATAATACTAAAGAAATTTAATATTTTTTCATGAAACTATTGCAAAATTTTTCTAGTATATACTAAGTAGTGAAAATATATGTAGTACATGCTTACCTGTTGAATACCTGTTGCATCTGTTGCATACTATCTTCATTTCAAAGAAAAATATTTTAATGAGAAATAATTTTTAATAAAGGGTGGTCCAATAAAATTTTCTGAATTCCTATGAACTACAAAATTATTATATTTTCTACAGTATTGAATAAAAAGTATTGAATATTTTTCTATAATATTATATTATGTATGTATAATTGCTTTGGACTAAACAAAATTACTGTTAAGAAAACAATTTACGGTTTAATGCTGTTCTTTTATAAATTGTCCAATATATTTTCAATAGAAACGAAATTTTTTCGAAGAATAATATGAGAAACAAGAATATTCTTAAATCTGTACTTTAATACTGTTAAGAGGCAATTTCTTCATGCCTCTGTAGCTCAGTTGGTAGAGCGTCCGCCTAGAAAGCGGTAGGTCACTGGTTCGAGTCCAGTTCGAGGAGAAAAATTTTTTTAAAATTGAATTTTTCTGCCTTTAACTCGTTCCTTTGATTACGTCATCCATCTGTTCTGCAGTTGCATGAAGAAATTTCCATTAAGATAAATTAAATCTGTACTTATTAAGTAATTTTTTCTCAATATATCGATATTAGTATTAAAAATTCTATAAGATGAAATTGCTTTAAAAAGCAGTTTATGAAAGCAATCATTCATTTAAATCAACAACTTTCAAAATCTTATAATGGGTTATAATTTCTTAGACACTATTTAAAAAATTGTTCTAAGTACACTGAGATGTTTTACGATTGTTAATTGCTGCTACCCTAATAACATTTTTATTATCGCGAAAGAAGTAAAATTTTTCCCTTGATTATTTAAGTTTCTTTCTAAAAGAATAACGAATTTAAGGAAAGGAATTAGAATATATGCGCTGGACATGTGATCCGAATGCTTTTAATAATGTTAGAACATTTAAAAATAATTAAATGTTTCTAATAAATTCTGTAATTTGCCCTAGATGTCTTACATTAAATTTTTGCTTACCATTTCATTGTTTACCAATTATTGGAATGCTCGTAATATTTCATTGGAATGCTCATTTTTTATTGGAAAAAAATTTAGATTGAAATTTATCTTCTAAATTATCAAATTGGGTTTTTTTTAGTCCTTTTGTACTCAAATGCATTAATGTGAAAATTTTAACACAATTCAATGAACCGAACAATCTAGTTTTAATGTTAAAAATGTTAACGGAATGTGCAATAGGATCAGATGTATTGGGGCTTGTAGATTTTTTTATCGTAAATTTAATGAATAAATTAAAGATTCATTCATAGTATTTCTCATATTTTGTAGGAAATTCATGTAGGTAATAATTTTTTACAAAATATTTGAATTTCTAAAATTTATTAATTTTGAAAATTTGTGGTATGGTCGACTTTTGGGAATTCCTGCGTTTAAACAAGTCATTGCTTCAAAAACATTCTGCAGTATATCTTCTTTGAAAGAAATTGGACGACAAATAGTTGACGCATTCTTTTCAAATAAATACAACACATCATACTGCTTGCACTATTTAAGAGTTGGCAGTTGTTTGTAAATGGAAAGGCTGTTTGTAAGGCAATTTTATTGTTTAAAGGAGAAAAAACTGATCTACATTTAAATATTGAGAATTTAAAGTTTATATTGCATATAAGAATTTTAAGTCATCTACTTCCCTCAACTACTTCTATGGATACTTATTAGCTGGTACTAACATGTTTTACAGCCTTAAATAATTTTCTTACTAAAAATAAAATAAGCATTTTATAAAAATTAATTAATCTATGTATAACAGTAACAGTAATATATTGACAATATTTAAAATTCTTTACATGAGCCCAAAAACAAAATACCCTTGAAATTTCTGATCTTAAATTATATTTATACATAAGGTTTTTATCTGGAATTCTTTATAATTACGCGCTCTTACTTACAAAAAAATTAAATTTAAATATACTTACATACTTTTTTACATACTAAAATACATTTAAACGTACTAACACTGTTTTTGAGACTTAGCTCAATTACACAATTTTGAAATAATTGCAAAAAAAAGCGAAAAAAATAAAATTAAAACAGCTTACTAACTTGAATAATAGCAAAAATTTATCATATTCTAAGTTATATTTTGCAATATTCGGTATAAAATACCAATTATGGTAAAGATATTTTTACCACCGTAAAACATGCGCCAAAAATTATGAATCTGCAGGTATCAAATAATTTTTATATTTTTTTTTGCTTTGTAGCCATATTTCTTAAAAATGACTTTCTTTTAAAATACTATTAAGAATTATGTTGAATTTTGTGTATATTAAATGAGTTACAGTATTACTCCGCTATTTTTAACATTTGCCTAATAAATAAGTCACGTCTTTTACATAGCGCAGTTGTATGGTGCATGTATAATTTATTCAAATTTATGAAGAAGATGTTCAGTTGTTGTGACAATGTCGTGAAATCAGTACACGTAAATTTCACTAGTAGGAAAATTAACAATTCGTTTTCGGTTCGGATAAATGGCGTCTTTATTCCGTTCGCAAACACGGCGAAGTACTTGGGAATGACATTGGACGCAAAGCTCAGATGGAAGGAGCACATAAAGAAAAAGAGAGCCCAACTTGAGGAAGAATACAGGCAGTTTAAATGGCTTTTGGGAAGGCGTTCTTCGTTATCAATATGCAACAAAGTTTACGGTATTCAATTATGGGGCTGCGCTGCGCAGACTCATATTCAATCTATTCAAAGATTTCAAAATAAGGTATTACGTGACATTGTAAACGCCCTCTGGTATGTCCATGATGCGATATACACAGGGATCTCACTATCCTAAGTGTCACAGCCGAAATTAAAAAGCAAGCAGCCAATCATAAAATGCGTTTATCCAATCATGTCAATATCGAGACGGCTCGATTGGTTGATAATCAAAACTTTATTAGAAGACTTAAACAAACGAGACCTCTCGAGTTAGTTTAATGTTTTTTATCTGGAACAATGAGTACTTAGTACGCTATTGTGCCAGATGAAAAACTGGTAAATAATCAAAAAAATGTGGACCAAAATTAATGATTAGTCGTTTCCTACTAGTTTTATAAATTATTTTGAGGAGGGTGTTTTCAGTGGATTAAAGTTCAACACTACTGCTTTTCTTTTGGTAGTGTCTTTCGAGATTTTTCACTCCTCCTCTACCCAAAAATTAAATATAATTTTTTGAAAGCATTCTAAACTCGTACTAAAAGGGTAGTGCCAATAACTGGCCTAATATAAGGAGAATATACTGTAATTTAACATTTTTTTATAATATGGTCCATATTTTATTTTATAATTTAACGAATACCAAAAACGGGTAATTGACACTATTTGCAAATGATTATGGTCAATCGCTGTTGTAGGTGTACAGTGTGCCAAATACATAGTCAAACATTTTAAATTGGTTTTATTATAATATTTTATGTGTTTATTTGTTTTTCTTGTTTCTATTTTTTTTTATTATAATTTTAAATGATTTTTCAAACGATATTATCATTTACATTTGATCAGTTATGGCATCTATGTGTATATATGTATGTATTTAATCTTATTAAATATTTTTCTGTATCTGTATACGTATATACTAAATGTAAGTATGTATAACAGAATTTTTTACTATCGGTTTTTGAAAATAAAAAAGCAAATTTTTAAATAAGGAAAAAAATTTTTGTATAAAAAAGATGTAAAATTAGTAAGAAAATTTTTAATCAAATTTAACAAGCCGTATAACTTTTTAACAATCATTGTAAAAGTAAAAAAAAAAAAAACAAAATTTTAGTATTAAATTACAAAAATATAAAAAAAAAATTTAATACAAAGCAATTGCATTTGAATAATATGAAAATTTTTATTTTGTAAAGCTTGAATGAATAAAATAAATTTTGAAAATTTTTGATGATGTCTGTAGTAGAAAATTACACTATTTGCCTAGAATTACACTCTACCATTGCAATGTTTGATCATTTGTAACTTAGATTTTCAATTTTAATAATATTTTTATGTTATACATTCGAAAATTTTTTGATTTTTATCAATTATTCAATTTTATTTCCGTGTAAATTATGAATTTCGTAAAATATTGTAAATAATATTTATCCCATTTTATGAAGTTTTATTGGAAAGTGATTAAAAATCAAATTTTAAGCCAATATCGAATTTTGAAAATATTTATCGAGACAGTGTCGATATTATAAATAACGAACTTTCAAATTTGTCGAATTAAGGATACCCTCATTTTTGGGATTTACGATATCTGCGTTTAACATTATAGCAAATATTGCTATTTGTTTCAATTATTTTGCGCGGAAATATTGGAAAAGTTTGATGTTTTACAGCGATTTTTGCATGTTTAACACTCGTTTGGCTTAGTGTTAGTTAAAATGTTAGTGAAAATCATAAAATAAAGGACGATGCTTCAGCCGCATGAAATTAGGAGAATCAAGAAATGTTTAGTGTCATATGATGGAATTGCCATACAAGATTCCTTCCCATTCCTTCCCATTATTTGACATATTTTTGATACCCAAGAGTAATAAGCCAACATTCGATGTGTTTTTGACTTTGTTATTTTAAAAATTGGGCCGGATTTACAGAGTGTTGATCAGTGGATTTCAAAATTGAACCATTATTAAATATATTTTTTTTGAAAGTAATAATAATTATATATAGAAATAAACGATAATATTATCTGTGATATCAGTGAAATATTGTTAAATGCCCCCCTATGATAATAGTAATCCCGGGATGCTTTAAATCAAGTTATTATGCCGATAAATTGAACTTGAAAATTGAACTCGCACAGTGTGTGACAAAATTTAGTTACATAATTAATTTTTATTTATCTGCATAAAAACGAAATTGGGTCATTATCAAAATAAGGTTAGAAAATTCTGTCTTGTTATTAATGTATGTATATATATGGCTGTCAGTATTCAACTTGAAAGCTTATGAATGTAATTTATTAATTAAAATTAATATACACAATCTACTCTATTTGTCATCATTAAAACTATAATATTAATAATATTAACATAATTTATATATGATGACTTTTTTTTTATATCATCCATTAAAAACTATTATATTGTATATTAAATCAATTGATATGTTTAAATCTTATTACAATTTAAATTGTATACAATTTAACTTAAATATTATACAGTTTTAATATTCAATATTAAAAAGTTTAATGTAACCATTTTTAAAGTGAATATTTTATAGGATACGAGAATAATTTTCCAATTACAATTTTAAAATTATTCAGATTTACTTCAAAATACAAACTTTACCAATAACATAATACATACAATGTATTTGAAACCGTATACTACTACAGACATCTGTGAGTCATCAGCATCAATTCAAAAGCCATAACAATAATAAATTAAATTGAATGCTAAATTTTTTTGAATAAATTTCTCTTTCATAGCTACAGCTCTAGCTAGTTTGTTTTTCTGCTTTGAAAACAGAATGTATACATAGTTTAAAAATCATAACACCTGGTAATAAATTTAAAATATAAAACTTTCATTTATATGTATATATGTACTTATGTGTTACGATGGCATTTTATAAAATAGGAAAATGACTTTAGAGACTTAATAAAGATTTTCATTATTTTATTTATTATGATAAATAATTTTTGATATAAATTCAAGAAGCCCACATAAAAAATGTTAATAGAAAATTTTAAATTTGAATTTTTTTACTCTTTTATTACCTATTTTATATACCGTAGTAAACTAGGACTCCTTTGTTTCCTTGTATACCTTGAATTATTTAGATTCAAATTAATGTTATGCTGTAGCTTGTGTATATATATATATATATATATATATATATATATATATATAGCTTATATAGTGTTGTCTTTTGTTGACTTATTTATTTGCATAAATGGTAAATATATTTGAGAATGAGTATATACAGTTATATTGTTAAATCATAAAAAATTGCCCAGTTTATTTGAGTACAGTTTTATAATAAATTTCAAGTGCAAGTTATTTCATTCTCTTGTAAACAAGCATAATGTTCGTTATCATCCTGCCCATCTCGTTGAGATAAATCATAAAGGGACAATGTCTAATAGCGTACAAAAATCAGAAATGTTAATAGACCGAATAGGGTCAACTGACGCACACAATGATCAAAAGCAAATCATAAATTTTTTTAAAGTGTGAGAATACATTGACATTCAATTAATGAGAGAAAATTTCCGCAACCTGAAATTTGAGAAAATTTAAAATGACGGGTATTCCTATATAATTGACGTCAATGTATTATTCCGCGCACTCATACCTGTCAAAGTCATTTAGTTCTATCTTTTTGATCGCCTGGTAATAAAATTATCTCGCCAACACTCTTAATAGATGTTAGACTTCTCTGATAAGTAAAAATTCTCTATCGTCTAATTTTCACTTTTGTTAACGTTGTTACTATATTTTATTAATTTGCATTGCACTACGTCAGACGAACATATCCACAAGAACGGCTCTGTTTTACTAAGAAGGTTTATTCCTTTAAGGTAAAGATTTAGAATAAAATTTTTTTTTATTGTACCTATATAATTGTAAATTAATAAAAAAAGAATACAACTTAGTTAATTTTATAAAATTAATTTAATTTTAATATAAAAAATTATTTTTTATTTATTAATCATTAATATTATTTGAAGATTTGATAAAGATTCCTTTTATAGCAGACTCTGTTGTTGCTGTCTTAAGTCCAATCTCAAATTCAAAATCAAAATGTTTCACAACGAAATTTAAGAAATTCTGTAGCCTGAAATTGGAAAATAAAATCATGTTAGTTTTTCTTTTTTAAATTGTGGATTCTACATCTAGAAAGTTGGTAGACAAACAAATTTTATTTAATATATTCACTATATTACTATATATGTAATATAGTATCTATGGATGGAGTGTCATGCAAACCAAACAGTATTAATTCCATTTTCGAGATCGAATTGAAAATGATTTTGCAATGTTGTAATAATTGAGTTTGGTGTTATACAAAATAGTGTAAATTAATTTTGTATCTTAAAAATGCTGTCAGATAAATCTTGTATTGCCCATTTTATAATAATATACATAAACATATACATATTATGTAGTTATAAGCACTACATCATTTCTATACCTTATAATTTTTTAACATGATTTTGATTTAAAATTCAATTAAAATTTAAATTTTATGCAGAATTTAATTAAGTTGTTTTTAAACTTCAAACGGTGTTGTGTATTTTGTAACAATTTCGATTATATTATTATTATTATTAAATATACAAGCTCACTTATAATAATTATTAAGTGTGCTTATATGTACACTTAAATTATAAATTCATAATAATTTAAATTAAGGTTTATAAAAACAATAGCGCTAGTACTTAGAGTCTTGGATATAGTCGAACATTATTTATGATTATTAATAAATTTTTAATAAAATTGTTACGTTTTAAAATATTATTATTATTATTATAAGTGGTAATGAAATTTATGAACTAAAAAACAAAAAAAAAAAATGTGCAATTTAAAACAAAAAATAAATTTCCTTAAGCCCCCATTATTGTAAATTTTTTTTAATAATATTTTGTGTAATAAAAAAACAAAATTGCTACATTCTATTTATAGTTTATTGTTTTACAAGCAATAATTAAAATTTGTAAAATTAACTGTTGAAATTAATATTATTTTAAAAAATATGAAGTATTCTAATATATGGAGGTTATGTGGGAGGCTGCATTACATACAATTCTGTTGTTCATACTCAATTAATAATCAAAATATAGGTATTTGTGTACAAAAGTTATAATTTTGTAATAATATTGTGTGTTAATTTATTTATGATTATAAATTTATTTGATAGCTATTATAAGAAGTCTTAGATGTTAAAGCATTGAATAGGTATTTAAAATTCTGGTCATTATTTATCAGTTTAAAATTGAGAATGTTTGAAAAATTAGGAATACGTATATAAACAAATTCTACAATCGAATAATTAATAAACTTCCATTTTAATAATATAAAACGAAATGATTGTAATTGGAATTGTGAGTTATTTCTAGAGATCCTTATTGAAATCGTAAATTAATTAAAATTACTGATGATAAATTGCCTGTATTAAATATTTGTTATGCTATTGCATATAGATTCATAATATTATTTTTAAATTAACATATTCCTTCGTATATATATACTCGTATATTCACCCATATTCTGTTATATTCCCATAATTTTATTCGGTATATTATTGAAAAGTATTTTAATTTTTAGTATATAGAATTTTACATTTTGAAAATGTCATTACGTCAAGTAACAATATATTACGTCATGCATAATCGTGATGCAACTAACAAATTGTGGGTGATTATCCTTACATTCATTCATTTTGAGTGTGTGTATACCAATTACATAGCCATGTAAATAATATATGTATAATTAGCACTGTTATTTATTGTTGCACTATTGTTACGTGAATTTTTATTATTAAATAGGTGGCCTATTTATAATGAAAAGAGAATTTTGTGACATTTCAGGTTTTTTTTTTTTTTTTTTTCCTTCTTCACTCCTAGGAGGAGTATAGGGCTAGTGCATGATATCTATCATGCCCTAGTTTCTATAGTCATAGAGAGTTAGCTAGGTAGATGACAAGCCTGCTGTATTTCAGGTTTATTGTAGGTTAAAAATTTTCCTCACTACAACATATGTTCTTCTTCTCTTTAAACACTAAGTTATTTAGGTTTTTGGTAAGGAGAACGACAATATTAATAAAAAGTAAGCTACGTAGTATTAATTATAACCTACTCGTACATAATATGCCTTTTTCTTCCACCAGAAAAGTTCACAAGTTTGCCACTATATTTCTTTATACCACTATATTAAATATTTTGAAATCTAACACTATATTTCTGAATGAATTTCAATTTAATCAGAAATGGTTTTTTTTAATGATTTTAAATATAATTTATAAAGAATTTGTTCTTATACCTATATGTATATATGTAATATGTATACACAATTACCTGTTTAAATTGTCTTTACCAAGGCTAATATACCGAGACTAATATTCCGTACTCTATTTATGAATTTTAAAGAAAATGTCACTTTTGTGTTAAAATAATGGCGCAATAATTTGGTTCTTAATATTGTATTATTAATCTTATATTATAATGCTTACTAAACAGAATTACATAAGTAGATGAAGCTGTTCTAAATTTTAATTAAATTTTATTTGAATTTTAATTTATTAAAGTGTTCTACATTAATATTATTCTTTGTTATCATTTTAATTTTAATTTGTTATACTTAATTATTTTTTAAAGTTTAATTGTATTTTAATTTTTTTAAACTTTATTTTTTCTATATCAAAATTTATTTGTCTTTTTCTTTTTAAATTTTCGTATATTTTCTCAAAATAATTAATTATTTATTTTATTATAAAAATTTTTTCCGAACTAATTTAACCATCACTTACTCTTAATATTATCTAAATATTACTAATAAAATAGTTTTATCAAGAATTTAATGTTACCTAAAAAAAAATATTATTAAAAATTTAAATGTTAATCGAATCTGTTAATTTTTACAGACTATAATTTTTCCATGTTATTATGTTTTTATACAGATAACATTGCACTCTTTAGATAAATACAATTGAATTCCAAAATTTAATATAAATGGGGAATTTTATAAAATTTCACCCTGTAATATTGGTGTATCTATCTGTATACTTAACATTCTTAAAATATTGTTGTTTCCTTCACAATATAATTAATTCAATAATTCTATTTTAATTTATATTTCATGTTTTTATGACAAAAACTTGTATAATTTATGGAAGAACGCCTTAAGAATGTTTGTAAAGAAAATTTAATTGTTCTATAATTAATAATGGTGGCGTACACATATTTTTCTAGCTTAAGCATTATAAATTTTAAATTAAGTCTATTATTTTTTTATAACATCATGGATCAATAATCTTTATTTTAAATAATAACAATGTTATTGTTCTTTACAAAATCGTATAATGTTAATTTTAGATGACCACCAGTGTTCCCACTCGGTAAAAACAAAATGTATCCAATTTCGAGAAAAAAATGTATCCAAAATGTATCCAACCTCTTAAAATAGCATTATTATACTAAGTCGTCTTATTTTGTACAAATTAACCCCTAATTAATATTAATTTTTTTTATTCCACAATATGAGTTTTGTTATTTATAGCAAATTCTTTAAGAAAGCACATACAACTTTTATTACATTTTAAATGTAAAAGTTAAGGAAAGAGAAAACATATGTTTATGTTCTGTGGTTGTTGAACTACTGTGCGGTAAAGACGATTCACCATGAAAACGGACAAATTTCAAAAAATATGTACAGCCAATGCATTTTCTATAACACCTAGCTTACACTAAAATATTTCTGGTATGTTCTTGTATAAATGTTAGATTTGAATACAAGAATAGGCGGTTAATAAAGTATGTTTTTTACTTTCTTCTAAAAAATTCGGAAACCTGCTTAGAAAAGCTAGCAAATAATATTTTTTGAAAATAAATCAACAATCACGATTAAATATTAGCAGCATTTTAACTGTTTTGTAATATTTATTTAGTGTTTGTAAGGAAAATGTAGCCATATTTCAGCAAAATTTTCAAATGTAGCCAATTTCGGAATTTTAGCAGATTTGAGTATCTTTGTATCCAAGCTCAAATTTAGAGCAAAAATGTATCCAAATGGATACAATTGTATCCAAGTGGGAACGCTGATGACCACCCATAGTAATACTTAAAATTATTTTCTGTTAAATAAAAAAAAATTAAGAGAAAATTTAAAATTTATTTTTACAGACAATGAACTCTCTCTTAAAGAAATTTTATGTTAGGTAACTCGAAATATTTTCTTGTTTTTTAATAAAATAACATAAAAGTTACATCAGGGCAAATAACTTTTAAGTTCGACGTATGAGAGGAAATGTTTTTAAGAAATACGTATTAAAATTAATTTTAATTATTTCTGTTAATTATTTAGAATTAAGAACTACAATTATTGTAGAAAAACACAAAAGGATAGTTAAAAATATTTTTTTATTTTTTTATGTTTTAGTCCAAAAGACACTATACATATTGTTGTGACAGCTAAAATTTAAGATCAACTTTTCGAGATAAACTTCATAGGAATGTAGTTAAAGTTCATTAGCTTTACTACATTTTCGATTTGAATTGGGGTATAAATTGTTTTGAATATTATATTAGCTTTAACTTTAAGACCCCCCCTCATTTTTTATCAAGCAAATTGAATTGAATGAAACAATTTAATATGCGACTCGAATAATATTTCTTACATAAAAAGTAAAAATAAACTAAAAAATAAATTCAAAACTGTAACAAGTAATATTATTGTCAAATCTATACTAAAAACTGTGAGTTCTACAAATATTTTTGATCTGCAATATTATTCACATTACACTTTAAATAAATTGTCGATATTATATTGAAAAGTATTCGGCCATAACAGGCAGAAATTTCAATCATACTTGTACAATACTAATTATTGTTCGTGTATACCAGAATTGTATAGATTAAATATATCTATGATTTTTATTTTATTACAATTTAAAAACATATTATAAATATAATGTTATTTTTTTTTCCAATTAATCTCCAAGATAAACAAAATTTGATAATATATTAGATTAATTAATTGAGTATACTAATTTCAAAATGATATATGTATTATGTACAGCCGGATCCGTGTAAAAGCAACTATAACAAAGGCAATATTCTTTTATTAGTAAAACAAAATTTGTTTAACGCAATTCACTATTTTTTTTATAAATTATAAGCTTAAACAACGTTATATTCTCCAAATTTCACATGTATGTCTCATTGAAATTTTTTTCAGATTATGCGTATAACAAACTCGTCTAAAAAGCAAAATTTAATTGGTTATAACTGAAAAACCGGATATAAGCAACAAAATTTTGATGAACCAGGTCCGGCCGTACTTACTGTATTCTACTAATCCATATTAAAAAAATATTAACCGTATATTATGCGGTATACAAGAATGACAATTATTACAAAATTTTAATTATTACAAAATCTTAAATTGTCATTCTTGTATACCGCAATGCGTTAACTATAATATGTGTATGTAATTAATTCTTATTAATAGTTCAAACTCATTTTTAATGGACTGAAATAAATAAATTACAAAAAAAAAATAAAATTAATATTTCACCTGTTTTTATTATCCACGTGAAAACTTCATAATTTCATTGGTGCGCAAGCTTTTACCACTCCCATATTTTTAATCTCTTCTATTAAATTTTTCTTTCTTTGTTTGTTTTTTGTTATTTTTATTTTCTATTGTTTTCTTTCACTTTCATTTCTAACTGCTCTCACAACGCAAATTATATACACACATGCATTGTTTTTGTAAATACATAAGTATCCCATGTACCTACACACATAATTATATAGTATGTTGTCATACCACAGTCTAACAATAAATTTTATCTATCAAATGTATAATTACATTATTTCATTAAATGAAAGACATAATGTGAGTATGTAGGTATGTATAACAAAATAATTTTTTATAATGATTTACTGTTATACACAACCATCATTTTGTTATAGTAATGTTAGTGAATAAAATAAATAATATGTTAATTTTTATCTATGTTTCTCATATTAAAATTAACGAATCAGAAAAAATTAATGAAAATTGTAATTTTGTTGAAAAAACAAAAAACAAAAAAAAAACAACCCAACAAACATGAAATTATTTAATTAACAAAAATTTTTTTAATTACTTTATAGAAAAGGAGGTGTTAAAAAAAAATACAAAAAAAAATTATTACCAATTAAATATTGACATTGTTATCTGTAATGTAAAAAGTAAGATTTAACAGAGTAAATTTTTGAAATTATTAACTGTTAAGTGTGGTGAAAATAAAGAGCAGCTGTGCTGCGATCGATTACGTTATGTTAACTGCAAACAGAAAATTTTGCTCTTAAGTTTGTTCTGTCTAATGTTTCTGTTGCACATATACAATTAAGAGAGTATTTTTGTACTGTTATAATGAAAGCATTTAGCACGAATTTAAATGTGGTCTATAAAGACAATAATGTTAAAAAGAAAAAAATTTTTACAGATAACAAAATATTTTTTAATATTTTTAATCAAAATTGTTTTAAAAAATTTAGTTTTCATCCTGAAGTTGCACTGAATTTAAAATTGAGCTTGTGAAAAACAGTTTCTTTGGCATTGTTTTATCGTGCAAAGGGAGAACGCCATTAAGAGAATTTCATTTTATCAACAATTAAGTTTTCACCCTGTTGAAATATTTTTGTAACTGGTGACCATTACAAGATGTTGCATTGGAAGACTCGATCTCCTTTAAGGTATACCGTGAATGCTTAAGAATATTGAAAAGTTATTAAAATGAAAGTTCACAAGAATTTCTAAAGTAAAAACTGTGCGAGAATTTTATCACAGTCACAATAAAATGAAGGACTAATATTAGGTTAATTACAACTGTTTCAACTGGATAATTTTTACATATAATATTTTTGTAAATTCTATGAAATTTCATAGAAAGGACCCTCTCGAATTTTCTAATGTATCGGTTTAAGTAAATTTACAATATAAACCTTAATACGTAGTAGTAGTTTGTGTTCTAGAAACTTCATACTTTATAGATATGTAAAGAATGAAAATGCTTCGATTTGAAAAAAATATCAAAAATTTTTTGATCTTTGTTTTGTAATTTGTCACAAAACCATCATAATTTGTCACACAATTTTTTGGGTTTTTGTTCATTATAAATTTTAAATTTATTAGTCAATCAAATTTTATAATCCAAAATCACATATAATTCTTGCTTATAGTTTATAATATTAAAGAAAAATTTCATAGTAAGTATAAGATGTTTATCTTCCTTAATAATAAATTTGTATACAATTTTATAAACAAGGATTTTTGAACAGAAATCTAATTGAATAATATGTATATAATTATGTTTGTATATAATTTTGAAAAATTAACAATGTCACTCTTGTGCATGCATAGGAACAATTTTTTTTTTCGTTTATCCTTATTTCGCTAGAATTTGTTGTGATATCTGTAATATCCTTGTATTCTGTATATAGTTAAAATCGTTTTATTCCTAAATTATATTAGGTCTACTGATTTATATGTATTTGATTAATAATTTGTGGTCGTTTTTTTCATTCTACATTTTCGCTATTTTTGCTT
The DNA here is from genome assembly GCF_029603195.1 of Condylostylus longicornis. Lineage (NCBI taxonomy): Eukaryota > Metazoa > Arthropoda > Insecta > Diptera > Dolichopodidae > Condylostylus > Condylostylus longicornis. The sequence goes on from NW_026578116.1 coordinate 2,898,696, forward strand.
TCGAAGAAATTTGTACTGAATTCTAAAGCTTATGATAAGAATTGAGAGCCAAAAATTCCTGTGAAAATTAAGCCACATTATATGTGACCGATAAAATTGAAGAAAAAAATATGAAGTGTTTTTTTGATACTGGAACAAGAATGTTTCCTCAAGTGGAGACATGAATAGTCTGATCCACATCTGCCTCAACAATTAGCAAAATGTGACTGATATCAGAGAACTGAATAAGTATAGTCGCTTGGAATTGGTAAATATAGTTAATTCTTTTCTTTTCCGTATCTCAATTTCATTTTTATATAAAAAAATAATTTTCACCCATTTTCTCTTAGCCATTTTATTTTATTCTATTCGATCACATATATATATAAACCTATACAATATATAAATTCACAATAAGAAGGCATTTAGTGTGAATATTATTCACACTTATTTGCTATCACTTTTCCATTTTTGTTAATTAGTGACCATTATACTCCATAAATATATTCTTTATATTACCTTTTTTATATCAGACGCTGGGAAACACTTGTTTTAACCGTAAAAAGGAAGAAATGAATTATGCAAAATCAAATTCAACCTGTGAGGTATAAAAACTTATAAAATTTCATTTTAAATTTTCTGCGTTATTTAGAAATTCATTTTTTTTTCTTTCTCCTTTTCAATTCATTTGAGAATTGAATTTTTTCTAGCTCATTTTTCATAATAATTGACATAACGCATTGTCAATCTTTATATATAATTTTGATTTTATAAGCAAACACACTCTTGTATATTATACCCACTGATAATTGAATAATAATAAAATAAATGGCTTGGTTAACTTATAAAAATTCTTTTTTCTTTTTTTTATAAAATTTTAACACTAAACTTATTAATTCAGAACCTTCTTAGAAAAAAGATGTAGCTGTGTATACGTAGAAGAAGAATGAATAAAATAAAAATTAATTTTTTTCTTTTAATGCAATCTCATCAAAAAAAATCATCATTTGACAACGCCATTACTCTAAAAATCTTATATACAATGAACGTATAACAATATTCCTATTGGGCATATTATATGAAAAGGATAACAAAATTATATAAGAAAATCAAATTAACCACCAGAAAATCAAAAGAGAACAAAAGAAGTCATTAATAAAAATCAAATACGTCACTTTATTATATTACTTAATTCAGTCTACATTATATTTAAACAAGAGTGTATAACACATATATACAGATTATATACACTTGTATTGTTTCTGACTACTGTGGCAATAATATTTACAGCAGCAAATATCATATCAACAACAATTTATTAAACTGAAATTATAAAAAGATTTGTATCACGCGAAGATTTCACCTGAAATGCCTATACACACATACATTATACACATTCTATAATATAATATTATAAGGTCAGTTATTATAAATAAATTCTTATAAAAATTTTTATAAAGAACTTCTAAAGAAATCAACATTTCTATCAATTTTGAATTTAATCTTTATACGAAATGAAACAGAAAACATAAAATATAGAAAAAGTGAATGTGTCTAACAAACCGTATAATAACCGCATCTTGTATGTGTACACATACTCATAATTATATGGTGGTAATTTTAAGTGAACAGATCAAATGTGAACATGACATGAATCGAGTTGTCTTACCATTCAATTCTTGAATTTCAAGAAGAAACTCATGCATATCATGCGTTTTTGCATATCATTTTTGATGAATTAAATTTTAAATTTTCAATGATCATGTCAAACAGTGTAGGCATATATGTATATGTATAGTGAGATTAAATTGAGAAATAAATGTCTAGTAATTTAATACATCGTTTATAATATTGTAAATAACATATTAAGGATATTTTCATATAAGGGGATGTAAGAGTTATATATTTTAATATTGCGCAAAATATTCAACATATTAAGATTAAACTTGTTTTGAAATGAAGAAAATTTTGCAATTTAAGAGAAGAGCCTTAATAACTGTTAAATTCTAAGGAAGTCGTTGATGAGTTTGAACTTGATTACATTTTTAATGGGTTGTATACGTGTATACAAAAAGATTATGTATATGTGGTGCGAACTCAAGCGATTTACAGACTATATACTCTTCCTGCATTCAGAGATTATTCTTGACTTGAAGTCAAGATGATTCAATTTCAGGTAGTATCTAGAGTGACGAAAAGAGGATGTATGATTAAATTCTTGAATAATCGATTGAATATATTTTGATAAATCGAAATCGTTGAAGAGATTTAGGAAGAGGCGTTGAAAAGAAGAGGAAGAGTTTTGTCAAAACGCAGTATGCTCGTCTAAATTCTATATATGAAAATTAAAAAAAATCCTAACCAGAACTTGGAGGAATTGCGGCCAGTATTGCCGTATTAGATCTTTAATTTTAGTATAATTGCATTTGGGTGCAGTAGAGACAAAGATGATGTCTCTACTGTAGCTCAGTTGGTAGAGAGTCCGCCTAGAAAGCGGTAGGTCACTGGTTCGAGTCCAGTCCGAGGAGAAAAATTTTTTTAATTAATTTTTCTGCCTTTAACTCGTTCCTTTGATTACGTCATCCATCTGTTCTGCAGTTGCATGAAGAAATTTCCATTAAGTTAAATTAGTAGTGTAATAAGCACATTCTTATTAATTCGCAACTATGATGTTGTATTAGTAGAATTCATAACAAAGATGATGCTTTGTGCCAAGCCTTTACATTAAGCATATGTCATTATGGCAATTATATTTTTCTTTTCTTTATAAGGTTTTTTTTGTACTTAGTATGAATTATAGGTTTGTTTCTAACTGTGTAGGTTATTTCCGAAATTCATTCAAATATGCTCATATTAAAAAAAATATCTTCAAAATTTAATCGTCTTAATATTATTCTACCAAAATCGAAAATGTTTTTCCAGAAATTTGCGGCTTTTACAGCTATACATGTACGTCATATCGCTAATATGTATAAATTTTATTTATTTTAAGTAAATAGTTTAAGGGTGAATAAAAAGTGGGTACTTACTTGAATCCGCATATATTTTAATTTTTTAAAAGATTCCATAAATATTTATGATTGTTTAAAAATTCATAAAAAAACTATTAATGGGATTAATGAATACTTTCTACTGAATTTATTTCATTGTATAACAAACGACTTCTTCATATTGTCGAATAATACGTTAAACTAACGAAACATAACATTTATTTAATTAAACTGGATTTATTTGTATATATGTATAATATATTTGTATACTTCTTTCAATTGTACTCCTTTTTATTCTGTTTGTATCTTTAGGCATTGAAAACAATTTCTTCTTTTAAAATTATTAGTTATATTTTATGAGGTATGAGAAAAAACATAAAAATTTTGATAAAGTCGTGAAAAATTACAATGAAAATTTCCGTAATTATTAAATTTTCGCATTTTATATATTATTTTTTAAATCAATTACAAAAACGTATGTACATATTTATACGATTTTTAAAATTTCATCCTTTAATAATTTATCTTTTTAAGTATAAATGAAATTTAAATGAAAGGTTTGTCCACATTTTAATCAATTTTACTTGCCATTATTGGCATTAATGCTTTAAAAGAAAGTTTTTTCAAAAAGTGTTATACATATTATAATAAAAGTGAATTTTGTATGGTAAATAGTTATTTGATAAGATTTTAAGTACAGATAGCGTAACTATAAGGATTAATAAATGAAAGTCAAAAAATTTTGTAGTCAGACTGGTAACATGCGGTAGAATAAACATGACGGGGCTAGACAAGATATCGAGGTTTGCTATCGGAGATTTGGGTAGATTACACAGAGAAATCGGGTGGCTTATATAGTTCAGCCGTAATTGATCGTACATTCAATGATGATCTGATAAAATGCCATATTTGCGGTAATTTGGGTACATCAACCAACTAACCAACCAAAAAATTTGTGAAATGTTGAAGAGTCTGGAATTGACAAATTATTTCGCTATAAAGTTTTTCGAAGGAAATTTGCTAAAATTTATTAAATCAAAAATTTTAAAACATAAGCTTGTCTTCGAGATTATAATTTACAATTCTTCAAAACTAGACACTCGCTTTTTCTGAATAAATTTAACTTTAAAAGTTATTGTGTTTTATTATTCACCGTATTCATATTTAGTGGGAGAAACAATATGCAATTATTGAGCGGAACTAGTTAGTATTCTTGTGAATTGTTTTCTTATAAAATATGCAGGAGACTTTTGATTAATTAGTTTCTTATTACATGGGCTCCTAAATTTCACATTATTAACAATTTTGTGTTTCAATTTATAACATTTTTAATTCAACTTGTACTATTTTGCCATTTAAAGCAAAAAAAATCACTCTTTTCAATTTTTTCTCTTTTCAAGAATTTATGAAAACACTTTTAAAAAAGTCGGAGTTAATATGGTAACTTAGTTTGAGATCGGCATTGAAATATTTTCCTATTTCATTAAAAATTTATTTTACTTTTGTCTTGCCTGCGATAATATTCCGAAATTTATTAAAATTTCCATATAAATGTAGATTGTTTCAAATGTGCATTGGGCTGCGAAAATTGGCTCTAAATAAATTTTATTTATATTCACATAACGTAAGTCAAAGTGTATGATTGGTATTTTTAGATTTCAAAAATTTTGTATAAAACTAAGACAAATCGGATTTTCACAAATTTTTATATGATTCCGTAAACTGGCCAGTTTCACAGGCCCTTTTTTTTAAAAAACACTTGCTTTTTAATAATATGAGTTTAAATAATTACTCCGCTTCATCAATAAACGTCGGAAATTAAAAAATTTTTTCAATTACTTATTTCCTCTTTATTCCATCTCTGTAACTTAAAAGGTTTGATTGTTATAAACAGAACGTCAAAACCATTATACTAGCAAAAAAAAAACCAGACACTTGAAGCGATCTCGTTTTCATTTAGCATTAATTTTTTTGGCCCTTAAACGCACGTTTTCAGTTTCCTTTTTTCAATTTTCGGTCACATACTCCTATTTAAATTCGCTCAAAAAAAATTGAAAAATTTTGGTGGTCTCGTATTTTGGTTTTCATTTTGAATTTTATAATTTAACTTTTTAATTTAATGTTTAAAAATTTAAATTTATTTTTTATTGAAAGTTTATAATTTTTTTTTCATTATTGTAAAATATCAATTTAATAAAATATTGTGTTCCTTTAATTTGTGCGTTAAAAAGGATACTTGCATTTCGGGTTTATTTATACTTAGTTTCGGGTTTATTTGTTAATATTTTTTTTTTCAAGAAAAACAGAAAAAATGGTGTACTTTTTTCACAAGTTATAATTTTAGTAATTTTTAAGGCGGTAAAATTATTTTCAATTCAAACTTTAAAAAAAAAACAAAAAAAATAAAAGTGGAAATGAACCAGAAACTGCAAAAACAAAAAAAAATGATGAGGGTAAATTTTTTAATTTATATTTCAAAGTGATTTTATTATGTGAAACTTTTTATTTAAACATTATATTTTGAGACTCTATAATTATGGTGTCGAAAATTTTTCATCAATAAAATTTAATATCAAAATATTTATGTTGCATATTGCATACTCTAATGTATGTATGTATATGCATAATATGGAGATATTAAATAAAATGTTAAGTGCCATTTAAGGTTATTCAATAAATTTTAAAATTTTTCTTTTTTGTATATTAAATGCACGCATATAATAATAATTTGGAATATGTGGCAGGCATGTGATGTCTTCTTTGAAATAATAATCAAATTGTTTTTTTTTTTTTTTGTTTTCTTGTGCTTTAATTTTGGTTTTTTTCTTTTGGATTTAATTATAATAATTTTATTTTTTAGTGGACATATTTTAATGTAAAATCTGACATAAAATATGATTGATGAATTTTTATTGAATTTTTAAGGAAAATATTTAGGTCAAAATGTTTTTTTGTTTTTTTTGTTCGAAATATTTAATTGAATGTTCAAGGTCATCAGATGATTTAAATTATATAGAAATACATATAAAATGTAAGTGGAGATGCCAGTAGATTTTATATTTTATGTGTGTGAACTGATTGTGTAGAAAGTTTCTTTAACAATTTCAATTCTATGATATAATTAAAAGAGATTCTTTGACAGTGACCTATATAAACAAAAAATTTGATGTAGTCAGCACATAATTGACCACAATGTCTATTGCTTACTTTAGTGAAAATGATACAGAAGATTATGACAAATGTATTTTAAACACTTCTTTACAATTTTAGAACACTAGCAAGTATTAGATTTTTGCTTTGTGCCACCTGAAAAGTTCATCAGTTAGTTTCGGTTAGAACTAGAACTTAAATATCAAATTTCAAGAAATTTTATCAATCCGTTCCATAAAATTGGGTACAAAATGCAAAATCGACCTCCAGTCCGAGCCCTGATCTTTTTAAAAAATTTATAGATTCATTGTTTTAGTATCCCGAATTTAAAAATTATATTTCAATGAAATTTGTTGATTTTCTTAATGATTTGTTGATTTGTTGATGATCTTAATGTGCGGAAAAATGTAAAATCGGCCTGGAAAATGATGGAGATCCGGAGGTTGGATATATCCCAAAAGTTGATGTCAATCCGTGTCGTATAGCCAAAATAAACTCACATATAAAATTTCATCAAAATTGTTTCAGTCGATTTTGAGATACACGCGTGCACACACATACTAACCGATAAACAGACAGACCGACAGATCGACATCTCTTTAAAAATAGTTTATTTACACTTTTTTACTATGGAGAAGTGCTTTTCCACCGAAAACTCAATATACAGAATTTGTTGCCATCACATAACCTTTCTTTTTGTTTGCAATGCGGTCATTAAAAGTATTATAATTCATGGAAGTTATCCTTAAATATGGTTAAGATAACCAAATATAGATTAATTGAAAAGTAATATTTTGTATATCAATGAGTTGAATGAAATTTGATTAATTTTTAATAAAAATCAACTGGTAAACTGGAATATAGTTGAAATAGTTTTTCAACTATATTCCAACGGAAATTTTTAATCGAATTGAAAGTCTAACATTTTATTTCAAATCGTTTTTAATTACAAATCTAAAAGGTACTCACATAGACTATACTACAGGTTGAAATACCTGTGAAAATTTTTTTATATCTTCTCGGGTAGTAAAAGTTCTCTATTCTAAAAAGAAAGTGGGTACAAAGAATTACTAAAATTTTCTTTGTTGTTGAAATTCGGTTGAAACATTTTCCAAGAACATGTAAACAAAAATGAAGAATTTTTGATTCTGGAAAAAATGAAATTAGAATATAATGATCACCCAATTCCCTAAAATAAGTTCGCTTAGCAGTCTGTCTTAAACTAAATAAAATTCTTTTTTCTTACGCAAAGAGAAACAAAAGTTTAATCGCTACTCTTACCATTTTCTATTGGACGACTAATTTTGCTATTCAAAAGATTAATTTTGCAAAAAAAAACGAATTAGATTTATTAGGGGGCTGGTATGAGAAATAGGTCAAAATTGCAATGTTCTTTTCGATATTCATATCAAAATATAAAATGAAATATTCAATAATATTATAGTAAATTTTAAAATATTTTTATTATTTCACAAATTTCATTTGCAAAATTTAAAAATTATGTACTCAAAATAACCTTAAATTTTTTGATTAAGACTTAAAAATCTAAATAACTTTTAACTGATCATACATGTTTTAACAATGGAAAAGTACGTATATAACATTTCTTTATGTATAATAATTGTGTATATTATTATAAAAACATTTTCAATGCATTCAAAATAATTTCCTGCAAAATTTTATTTCTTATTTTGCTGTTCTTGTTTATTGAAATCTCGCACAATAATTTCCAACATACTTAAATAATCATCCCGATCAGCAATTAATTGTTATTTATTAAGCGTGTGACCGGCAACAATAATATGCTTTACGTGTTTTCTCGTAATTTTCTCGTATAAAAACAAAAATGTATTTATTTTTCAAACTTTATGGATTAAAACGAAAAATTTCAATTCAGTGTAAAATTAAAATAAAAATTATTTTTAAATACCTTAAAAGAAAATAATTTTGGTACAACAAGAACAAGATAAAATTGGAACATTTTATTTATGAGCACATAAAATGAGTAAAATATCATAATCTCCTGCACGGGAGTACAATATTGAAATTGTATATTCATTGAAGTATAACTAAATTAATTTAAGTACTTGTGTACCTGAATATAATTTAACTTTAAACTTTATTTGTAAGAGTTGGTTATTAAATTGATATTCCATTGGAAATTTATATGTAGAACTTTTTATTGTATACTTATATGTGTATTGAATTGTTTCTATTATTTATCTGCTGCCTGGAAGTATGTAAAATAGGGAAAATTTCAGCCACTTTGATTTTAAAAAAACAACAAATTAGTCAAAAAGCAGATGTGTCAATCACAAATTATAGATACTCGTATGTATGTTCATTTTCGTAGACATAAGTAGAAATTTTGTATATGTAATTTTGTATGTCACGCAATTTTAACGAAAAATTGAAGTTTGTATCTAGGTCGAAGTATCAAATTTGCAATACCACAAAAACCTATTTTCAGTTTCTATCTGCATATACCTTAAGTATAGCATAAAAGTCTTAAATAAATTTTGAACAAGTGAACATTAAATTGGAAACAATAGCAAATTAAGAAGATTTTATGTTTCTCCCTAAGTTTTTTGTTATACCCTGCACATCGTGAAGGGTATATTCACTTTAGTATGCAGTTTGTAATCACTTGAAGGAGTCGTCTTCGGTATGGATATGTATATATTATATTCTTGCTCAGCGTAAAATTCTGCGTTGATTTAGACATGTCCGTCCGTCCGTTCGATCGCACGATAACTCAAAAACGAATAAAGCAATCGGCACCAAACTTTCACAAGTTGCTTCTTTTGCGCAGACGACGGCTGTTATTGTAATTGGGGCAATTCAGACGACGGATTCGGGCAGCTGCCATACAACTCAAAGAGGTTTTTTAAATATTTCAAAAACTAATAAAGATATCAATATAAAATTTTGCAAGGATGTGTCCAATTACACTCTAAATATGTTTCAATGGAATCGCTGCACTGGTTCGGATAGCTGCCATACTCTTTCGGACAACTCCGAAAGCTAATTTTAAATATTTGGAAAAATAATAAAGTCAGATTCATGAAACTTGGCAGTTGCGTGTCCACTTATAGATCAGACATACCCATGCAGTTTCTATAGAGTGGTTTGTCAAGTTCGAATACTTGATATATAACAATGAAATCTAATTCTATATATTTCAAAAACAAATTATAAACTTAGATTGCTAACGTGCAGGGTATAATTCGGTCGGTTTATACTGACTGAAACGTTTTTACTTGTTTTTATATTTAGTTGCTGCCGTTACTTTTGTTTTTCTTTTTTGTAAATATATTACAAAAATAACATTTTGGGGATAGGATAACAATTATTCTCATTAATTTAAAGGTATTGTAACATAATTTTCGAATGGAATTTTTAAGTTTTCAAGTGAAATTTTCATATTCTATTGAAATTATAAACAAGTAAAAACGTTTCAGTCGGTATAAACCGATTGAATTATACCCTGCACCTTTCGTTATTGTGTAGCAATTACTCGAACCTCTGAAATCATTCAATAGAAACTTCACGGACATGTCTGATCTATAATCGGACACACAACTGCCAAGTTTCATGAATCTGACTTTATTATTTTTCCAAATATTAAGAATAAGCTTTTAGACTTGTATAGGATCTACTCAAACCTGTTAAGCAATTCCACCAAAACTTCAGAAATATATGTGACCTATAACTCGACATACAACTGCCAAGTTTCATGAATCTGACTTTATTATTTTTCCAAATATGTAAAATAAGCTTTTGGAGTTGTATGGCAAGTACCCGAACCTGTCAAGCAATTCCACTAAAACTTCACAAATATATCTGATCTATAATCGGACACACAACTGCCAAGTTTCATGAATCTGACTTTATTATTTTTCCAAATATGTAAAATAAGCTTTTGGAGCTTTATGGCAAGTACCTGAACCTGTCAAGCAATTCCATCAAAACTTCAGAAATATATCTGATCTATAATCGGACACACAACTGCCAAGTTTCATGAATCTGACTTTATTATTTTTCCAAATATTTAAAATAAGCTTTTAGACTTGTATGGGAGCTACTCGAACCTGTCGAGCAATTCTACCAAAACTTCAGAAATATATTTGAGCCATAACTGGACACATGACTGCCCAGTTTCATGAATCTGACTTTATTATTTTTCCAAATATTTAAAATTAGCTTCTGGAGTTGTATGGCAGGTACCCGAACCTGTCAAGCGATTCCTCTAAAACTTCAGAAATATATTTGACCTATAATTGGACACATGACAGCCAAGTTTCATGAATCTGACTTTATTATTTTGCCGAATATAAAAAATTTGCTATTGGAGTTGTATGACAGCCACCCGAACCGGTGCAGCTATCTCAGTATAATTTTTAGAGCATGTGTAGAATATAATTGGACACATGCATACAAAATTTTATATTTATAGCTTTATTAGTTTTTGAAATATTTAAAATAAACTCTTGGAGTTGTATGGCAGCTACCCGAACCCGTTGTCCGATTTAGTCCAATAACAATAGGGTTCGTCCTTAGCACAAAAGAAGCAACTTGTGAAAGTTTGGTGTCGATTGCATTATTCGTTTTTGAGTTATCGTGCGATCGGACGGACGGACGGACATGTCTAAATCGACGCAGAATTTTAAGCTGAGCAAGAATATATATATATGTCCATACCGCAGATGACTCCTTCAAGTAGTTACAAACTCCATACCAAAGTTAATATACCCTTCACGAAGTGCAGGGCATAAAAAAGTTAAAATTCTCAAACGGAAAAGAAAATTTATTGAAATTTATTTGTGATCAAAATAATTATAACAGGAGCGTGTGTGTAAGCATACTCTAAGAGAGTGACCTAGTTCAAGTTTTAAATGAAAAATTATAACATATAAATATATGCTACTGTTTATATCAATATCGCTCAATTAATAATATCAACATCATCAGAATTTTTTATTTCATAGTGTCTTAAAATATAGTGTTTATTTTGTAAGTTTTATTGTACAATGGGTCTTTTTTTGGGTGTTCAGCAGTGTGTTAAATAAACACTGGAATTAATATTTACCTTTCTGTCCTTTAGTTACTTGCACTATATATAAAAACGATTTTTTTAAATATCTCCAAAAATATTTTTGCTACAGCCTATTATCATATATTGGCGGAGTCTATGGACTCCCAGTGATTACAAAAAACACTTAAAATCGCTCTATGTCTTCTAGTTTAGCCAGAAAACGCGTTTAAAGTTCTGCAAAAGATTTTTTTAAATATCGCCAAAAATATTTTTGCTACAGCCTATTATCATATATTGGCAGAATCTGTGGACTCCCAGTGATCACAAAAAACACTTAAAATCGCTCTATCTCTTCTAGTTTAGCCAGAAAAGGCGTTTAAAGTTCTGCAAAAGATTTTTTTAAATATCGCCAAAAATATTTTTGCTACAGCCTATTATCATATATTGGCAGAATCTGTGGACTGACAGTGATCACAAAAAACACTTAAAATCGCTCTATCTCTTCTAGTTTAGCCAGAAAACGCGTTTAAAGTTTTGCAAAAGATTTTTTTAAATATCTCCAAAAATATTTTTGCTACAGCCTATTATCATATATTGGCGGAATCTATGGACTCCCAGTGATCAAAAAAAACACTTAAAATCGCTCTATCTCTTCTAGTTTAGCCAGAAAACGCGTTTAAAGTTTTGCAAAAGATTTTTTTAAATATCTCCAAAAATATTTTTGCTACAGCCTATTATCATATATTGGCGGAGTCTATGGACTCCCAGTGATTACAAAAAACACTTAAAATCGCTCTATCTCTTCTAGTTTAGCCAGAAAACGCGTTTAAAGTTTTGCAAAAGATTTTTTTAAATATCTCCAAAAATATTTTTGCTACAGCCTATTATCATATATTGGCGGAATCTATGGACTACCACTGATCACAAAAAACACTTAAAATCGCTCTATCTCTTCTAGTTTAGCCAAAAAACGCGTTTAAAGTTTTGCAAAAGATTTTTTTAAATATCTCCAAAAATATTTGTGCTACAGCCTATTATCACATATTGGTAGAATCTATGGACTCCCAGTGAGCACAAAAAACACTTAAAATCGCTCTAACTCTTCTAGTTTAGTCAGAAAACGCGCTTAAAGTTTTGCAAACGATTTTTTTAAATATATCCAAAAATATTTTTGCTACAGCCTATTATCATATATTGGCGGAATCTATGGACTCCCAGTGATCACAAAAAAACACTTAAAATCGCTCTATCTCTTCTAGTTTAGCCAGAAAACGCGTTTAAAGTTTTGCAAACGATTTTTTTAAATATCTCCAAAAATATTTTTGCTACGACCTATTATCATATATTGGCGGAATCTATGGACTCCCAGTGATCACAAAAAAACACTTAAAATCGCTCTATCTGTTCTAGTTTAGCCAAAAAACGCGTTTAAAGTTTTGCAAAAGATTTTTTTATAAATCTCCAAAAATATTTGTGCTACAGCCTATTATCATATATTGGCAGAATCTATGGACTCCCAGTGATCACAAAAAACACTTAAAATCGCTCTATCTCTTCTAGTTTAGCCAGAGAACGCGCTTAAAGTTTTGCAAAAGATTTTTTTAAATATCTCCAAAAATATTTTTGCTACAGCCTATTATCATATATTGGCGGAATCTATGGATTACCAGTGATCACAAAAAACACTTAAAATCGCTCTATCTCTTCTAGTTTAGCCAGAAAACGCGTTTAAAGTTTTGCAAAAGATTTTTTTAAATATCTCCAAAAATATTTTTGCTACAGCCTATTATCATATATTGGCGGAATCTATGGACTCCCAGTGATCACAAAAAAACACTTAAAATCGCTCTATCTGTTCTAGTTTAGCCAAAAAACGCGTTTAAAGTTTTGCAAAAGATTTTTTTATAAATCTCCAAAAATATTTGTACTACAGCCTATTATCATATATTGGCAGAATCTATGGACTCCCAGTGATCACAAAAAACACTTAAAATCGCTCTATCTCTTCTAGTTTAGCCAGAGAACGCGCTTAAAGTTTTGCAAAAGATTTTTTTAAATATCTCCAAAAATATTTTTGCTACAGCCTATTATCATATATTGGCAGAATCTGTGGACTCCCAGTGATCACAAAAAACACTTAAAATCGCTCTATCTCTTCTAGTTTAGCCAGAGAACGCGCTTAAAGTTTTGCAAAAGATTTTTTTAAATATCTCCAAAAATATTTTTGCTACAGCCTATTATCATATATTGGCAGAATCTGTGGACTCCCAGTGATCACAAAAAACACTTAAAATCGCTCTATCTCTTCTAGTCTAGCCAGAAAACGCGTTCAAAGTTTTGCAAAAGATTTTTTTAAATATCTCCAAAAATATTTTTCCTACAGCCTATTATCATATATTGGCGGAATCTATGGACTCCCAGTGATCACAAAAGACAGTTAAAATCGCTCTATCTCTTCTAGTTTAGCCAAAAACGCGCTTAAAGTTATGCAAAAGGTTTTTTTAAATATCTCCAAAAATATTTGTGCTACAGCCTATTATCATATATTGGCAGAATCTATGGACTATGGACTCCCAGTGATCACAAAAAACACTTAAAATCGCTCTATCTCTTCTAGTTTAGCCAAAAACGCGCTTAAAGTTATGCAAAAGGTTTTTTTAAATATCTCCAAAAATATTTGTGCTACAGCCTATTTCATATATTGGCAGAATCTATGGACTATGGACTCCCAGTGATCACAAAAAACACTTAAAATCGCTCTATCTCTTCTAGTTTAGCCAGAAAACGCGTTTAAAGTTCTGCAAAAGATTTTTTTAAATATCGCCAAAAATATTTTTGCTACAGTCTATTATCATATATTGGCGGAATCTATGGACTACCAGTTATTACAAAAAACTCTTAAAATCGCTCTATCTCTTCTAGTTTAGCCAGAAAACGCGTTTAAAGTTCTGCAAAAGATTTTTTTAAATATCGCCAAAAATATTTTTGCTACAGCCTATTATCATATATTGGCAGAATCTGTGGACTCCCAGTGATCACAAAAAACACTTAAAATCGCTCTATCTCTTCTAGTTTAGACAGAAAACGCGTTTAAAGTTTTGCAAAAGATTTTTTTAAATATCTCCAAAAATATTTTTGCTATAGCCTATTATCATATATTGGCGGAATCTATGGACTCCCAGTGATCACAAAAAACACTTAAAATCGCTCTATCTCTTCTAGTTTAGCCAGAAAACGCGCTTTAAAGTTTTGCAAAAGATTTTTTTAAATATCTCCAAAAATATTTTTGCTATAGCCTATTATCATATATTGGCGGAATCTATGGACTCCCAGTGATCACAAAAAACACTTAAAATCGCTCTATCTCTTCTAGTTTAGCCAGAAAACGCGTTTAAAGTTTTGCAAAAGATTTTTTTAAATATCTCCAAAAATATTTTTGCTACAGCCTATTATCATATATTGGCGGAACCTATGGACTCCTAGTGATCACAAAAAACACTTAAAATCGCTCTATCTCTTCTAGTTTAGCCAAAAAACGCGTTTAAAGTTTTGCAAAAGTTTTTTTTAAATATCTCCAAAAATATTTGTGCTACAGCCTATTATCACATATTGGCAGAATCTATGGACTCCCAGTGATCACAAAAAACACTTAAAATCGCTCTATCTCTTCTAGTTTAGCCAGAAAACGCGTTTAAAGTTCTGCAAAAGATTTTTTTAAATATCGCCAAAAATATTTTTGCTACAGCCTATTATCATATATTGGCAGAATCTGTGGACTCCCAGTGATCACAAAAAACACTTAAAATCGCTCTATCTCTTCTAGTTTAGCCAGAAAACGCGTTTAAAGTTTTGCAAACGATTTTTTTAAATATCTCCAAAAATATTTTTGCTACAGCCTATTATCATATATTGGCGGAACCTATGGACTCCTAGTGATCACAAAAAACACTTAAAATCGCTCTATCTCTTCTAGTTTAGCCAAAAAACGCGTTTAAAGTTTTGCAAAAGATTTTTTTAAATATCGCCAAAAATATTTGTGCTACAGCCTATTATCACATATTGGCAGAATCTATGGACTCCCAGTGATCACAAAAAACACTTAAAATCGCTCTAACTCTTCTAGTTTAGCCAGAAAACGCGCTTAAAGTTTTGCAAAAGATTTTTTTAAATATCTCCAAAAATATTTTTGCTACAGCCTATTATCATATATTGGCGGAATCTATGGACTCCCAGTGATCACAAAAAACACTTAAAATCGCTCTATCTCTTCTAGTTTAGCCAGAAAACGCGTTTAAAGTTTTGCAACCGATTTTTTTAAATATCTCCAAAAATATTTTTGCTACAGACTATTATCATATATTGGCGGAATCTATGGACTCCCAGTGATCACAAAAAAACACTTAAAATCGCTCTATCTGTTCTAGTTTAGCCAAAAAACGCGTTAAAGTTTTGCAAAAGATTTTTTTAAATATCTCCAAAAATATTTTTGCTATAGCCTATTATCATATATTGGCGGAATCTATGGACTCCCAGTGATCACAAAAAACACTTAAAATCGCTCTATCTCTTCTAGTTTAGCCAGAAAACGCGCTTTAAAGTTTTGCAAAAGATTTTTTTAAATATCTCCAAAAATATTTTTGCTATAGCCTATTATCATATATTGGCGGAATCTATGGACTCCCAGTGATCACAAAAAACACTTAAAATCGCTCTATCTCTTCTAGTTTAGCCAGAAAACGCGTTTAAAGTTCTGCAAAAGATTTTTTTAAATATCGCCAAAAATATTTTTGCTACAGCCTATTATCATATATTGGCAGAATCTGTGGACTCCCAGTGATCACAAAAAACACTTAAAATCGCTCTATCTCTTCTAGTTTAGCCAGAAAACGCGTTTAAAGTTTTGCAAAAGATTTTTTTAAATATCTCCAAAAATATTTTTGCTACAGCCTATTATCATATATTGGCGGAACCTATGGACTCCTAGTGATCACAAAAAACACTTAAAATCGCTCTATCTCTTCTAGTTTAGCCAAAAAACGCGTTTAAAGTTTTGCAAAAGATTTTTTTAAATATCGCCAAAAATATTTGTGCTACAGCCTATTATCACATATTGGCAGAATCTATGGACTCCCAGTGATCACAAAAAACACTTAAAATCGCTCTAACTCTTCTAGTTTAGCCAGAAAACGCGCTTAAAGTTTTGCAAAAGATTTTTTTAAATATCTCCAAAAATATTTTTGCTACAGCCTATTATCATATATTGGCGGAATCTATGGACTCCCAGTGATCACAAAAAACACTTAAAATCGCTCTATCTCTTCTAGTTTAGCCAGAAAACGCGTTTAAAGTTTTGCAACCGATTTTTTTAAATATCTCCAAAAATATTTTTGCTACAGACTATTATCATATATTGGCGGAATCTATGGACTCCCAGTGATCACAAAAAAACACTTAAAATCGCTCTATCTGTTCTAGTTTAGCCAAAAAACGCGTTAAAGTTTTGCAAAAGATTTTTTTATAAATCTCCAAAAATATTTGTGCTACAGCCTCTTATCATATATTGGCAGAAGCTATGGACTCCCAGTGATCACAAAAAACACTTAAAATCGCTCTATTTCTTCTAGTTTAGCCAGAAAACGCCCTTAAAGTTTTGCAAAAGATTTTTTTAAATATCTCCAAAAATATTTTTGCTATAGCCTATTATCATATATTGGCAGAATCTGTGGACTCCCAGTGATCACAAAAAGCACTTAAAATCGCTCTATCTCTTCTAGTTTAGCCAGAAAACGCGTTTAAAGTTTTGCAAAAGATTTTTTTAAATATCTCCAAAAATATTTTTGCTACAGCCTATTATCATATATTGGCGGAATCTATGGATTACCAGTGATCACAAAAAACACTTAAAATCGCTCTATCTCTTCTAGTTTAGCCAAAAAACGCGTTTAAAGTTTTGAAAACGATTTTTTTAAATATCTCCAAAAATATTTTTGCTACAGCCTATTATCATATATTGGCGGTATCTATGGACTCCCAGTGATCACAAAAAACACTTAAAATCGCTCTATTTCTTCTAGTTTAGCCAGAAAACGCCCTTAAAGTTTTGCAAAAGATTTTTTTAAATATGTCCAAAAATATTTTTGCTATAGCCTATTATCATATATTGGCAGAATCTGTGGACTCCCAGTGATCACAAAAAGCACTTAAAATCGCTCTATCTCTTCTAGTTTAGCCAGAAAACGCGTTTAAAGTTTTGCAAAAGATTTTTTTAAATATCTCCAAAAATATTTTTGCTACAGCCTATTATCATATAGTGGCGGAATCTATGGATTACCAGTGATCACAAAAAACACTTAAAATCGCTCTATCTCTTCTAGTTTAGCCAAAAAACGCGTTTAAAGTTTTGCAAAAGATTTTTTTAAATATCTCCAAAAATATTTTTGCTACAGCCTATTATCATATATTGGCGGAATCTATGGACTCCCAGTGATCACAAAAAACACTTAAAATCGCTCTATCTCTTCTAGTTTAGCCAGAAAACGCGTTTAAAGTTTTTTTAAATATCTCCAAAAATATTTTTGCTACAGCCTATTATCATATATTGGCGGAATCTATGGACTCCCAGTGATCACAAAAAACACTTAAAATCGCTCTATCTCTTCTAGTTTAGCCAGAAAACGCGTTTAAAGTTTTGCAAAAGATTTTTTAAATATCTCCAAAAATATTAGTGCTACAGCCTATTATCACATATTGGCAGAATCTATGGACTCCCAGTGATCACAAAAAACACGTAAAATCGCTCTAACTCTTCTAGTTTAACCAGAAAACGCGCTTAAAGTTTTGCAAACGATTTTTTTAAATATCTCCAAAAATATTTTTGCTACAGCCTATTATCATATATTGGCGGAATCTATGGACTCCCAGTGATCACAAAAAACACTTAAAATCGCTCTATCCCTTCTAGTTTAGCCAGAAAACGCGTTTAAAGTTTTGCAACCGATTTTTTTAAATATCTCCAAAAATATTTTTGCTACAGCCTATTATCATATATTGGCGGAATCTATGGACTCCCAGTGATCACAAAAAAACACTTAAAATCGCTCTATCTGTTCTAGTTTAGCCAAAAAACGCGTTAAAGTTTTGCAAAAGATTTTTTTAAATATCTCCAAAAATATTTTTGCTACAGCCTATTATCATATATTGGCGGAATCTATGGACTCCCAGTGATCACAAAAAACACTTAAAATCGCTTTATCTCTTCTAGTTTAGCCAGAAAACGCGCTTAAAGTTTTGAAAACGATTTTTTTAAATATCTCCAAAAATATTTTTGCTACAGCCTATTATCATATATTGGCGGAATCTATGGACTCCCAGTGATCACAAAAAACACTTAAAATCGCTCTATCACTTCTAGTTTAGCCAGAAAACGCGTTTAAAGTTCTGCAAAAGATTTTTTTAAATATCGCCAAAAATATTTTTGCTACAGCCTATTATCATATATTGGCAGAATCTGTGGACTCCCAGTGATCACAAAAAACACATAAAATCGCTCTATCTCTTCTAGTTTAGCCAGAAAACGTGTTTAAAGTTTTGCAAAAGATTTTTTTAAATATCTCCAAAAATATTTTTGCTACAGCCTATTATCATATAGTGGCGGAATCTATGGATTACCAGTGATCACAAAAAACACTTAAAATCGCTCTATCTCTTCTAGTTTAGCCAAAAAACGCGTTTAAAGTTTTGCAAAAGATTTTTTTAAATATCTCCAAAAATATTTTTGCTACAGCCTATTATAATATATTGGCGGAATCTATGGACTCCCAGTGATCACAAAAAACACTTAAAATCGCTCTATCTCTTCTAGTTTAGCCAAAAAACGCGTTTAAAGTTTTGCAAAAGATTTTTTTAAATATCTCCAAAAATATTTTTGCTACAGCCTATTATCATATATTGGCGGAATCTATGGACTCCCAGTGATCACAAAAAACACTTAAAATCGCTCTATCTCTTCTAGTTTAGCCAGAAAACGCGTTTAAAGTTTTGCAAAAGATTTTTTAAATATCTCCAAAAATATTAGTGCTACAGCCTATTATCACATATTGGCAGAATCTATGGACTCCCAGTGATCACAAAAAACACGTAAAATCGCTCTAACTCTTCTAGTTTAGCCAGAAAACGCGCTTAAAGTTTTGCAAACGATTTTTTTAAATATCTCCAAAAATATTTTTGCTACAGCCTATTATCATATATTGGCGGAATCTATGGACTCCCAGTAATCACAAAAAACACTTAAAATCGCTCTATCTCTTCTAGTTTAGCCAAAAAACGCGTTTAAAGTTTTGCAAAAGATTTTTTTAAATATCTCCAAAAATATTAGTGCTACAGCCTATTATCACATATTGGCAGAATCTATGGACTCCCAGTGATCACAAAAAACACGTAAAATCGCTCTAACTCTTCTAGTTTAGCCAGAAAACGCGTTTAAAGTTTTGCAAACGATTTTTTTAAATATCTCCAAAAATATTTTTGCTACAGCCTATTATCATATAGTGGCGGAATCTATGGATTACCAGTGATCACAAAAAACACTTAAAATCGCTCTATCTGTTCTAGTTTAGCCAAAAAACGCGTTTAAAGTTTTGCAAAAGATTTTTTTAAATATCTCCAAAAATATTAGTGCTACAGCCTATTATCATATATTGGCGGAATCTATGGACTCCCAGTGATCACAAAAAACACTTAAAATCGCTCTATCTCTTCTAGTTTAGCCAGAAAACGCGTTTAAAGTTTTGAAAACGATTTTTTTAAATATCTTCAAAAATATTTTTGCTACAGCCTATTATCACATATTGGCAGAATCTATGGACTCCCAGTGATCACAAAAAACACTTAAAATCGCTCTATCTCTTCTAGTTTAGCCAAAAAACGCGTTTAAAGTTTTGCAAAAGATTTTTTTAAATATCTCCAAAAATATTTTTGCTACAGCCTATTATCATATATTGGCGGAATCTATGGACTCCCAGTGATCACAAAAAACACTTAAAATCGCTCTATCTCTTCTAGTTTAGCCAGAAAACGCGTTTAAAGTTTTGAAAACGATTTTTTTAAATATCTCCAAAAATATTAGTGCTACAGCCTATTATCACATATTGGCAGAATCTATGGACTCCCAGTGATCACAAAAAACACGTAAAATCGCTCTAACTCTTCTAGTTTAGCCAGAAAACGCGCTTAAAGTTTTGCAAACGATTTTTTTAAATATCTCCAAAAATATTTTTGCTACAGCCTATTATCATATATTGGCGGAATCTATGGACTCCCAGTGATCACAAAAAACACTTAAAATCGCTCTATCTCTTCTAGTTTAGCCAAAAAACGCGTTTAAAGTTTTGCAAAAGATTTTTTTAAATATCTCCAAAAATATTAGTGCTACAGCCTATTATCACATATTGGCAGAATCTATGGACTCCCAGTGATCACAAAAAACACGTAAAATCGCTCTAACTCTTCTAGTTTAGCCAGAAAACGCGCTTAAAGTTTTGCAAACGATTTTTTTAAATATCTCCAAAAATATTTTTGCTACAGCCTATTATCATATATTGGCGGAATCTATGGACTCCCAGTGATCACAAAAAACACTTAAAATCGCTCTATCTCTTCTAGTTTAGCCAGAAAACGCGTTTAAAGTTTTGCAAAAGATTTTTTTAAATATCTCCAAAAATATTTTTGCTACAGCCTATTATCATATATTGGCGGAATCTATGGACTCCCAGTGATCACAAAAAAACACTTAAAATCGCTCTATCTGTTCTAGTTTAGCCAAAAAACGCGTTTAAAGTTTTGCAAAAGATTTTTTTAAATATCTCCAAAAATATTAGTGCTACAGCCTATTATCACATATTGGCAGAATCTATGGACTCCCAGTGATCACAAAAAACACTTAAAATCGCTCTAACTCTTCTAGTTTAGCCAGAAAACGCGCTTAAAGTTTTGCAAACGATTTTTTTAAATATCTCCAAAAATATTTTTGCTACAGCCTATTATCATATATTGGCGGAATCTATGGACTCCCAGTGATCACAAAAAACACTTAAAATCGCTCTATCTCTTCTAGTTTAGCCAGAAAACGCGTTTAAAGTTTTGCAACCGATTTTTTTAAATATCTCCAAAAATATTTTTGCTACAGCCTATTATCATATATTGGCGGAATCTATGGACTCCCAGTGATCACAAAAAAACACTTAAAATCGCTCTATCTGTTCTAGTTTAGCCAAAAAACGCGTTAAAGTTTTGCAAAAGATTTTTTTAAATATCTCCAAAAATATTTTTGCTACAGCCTATTATCATATATTGGCGGAATCTATGGACTCCCAGTGATCACAAAAAACACTTAAAATCGCTCTATCTCTTCTAGTTTAGCCAGAAAACGCGCTTAAAGTTTTGAAAACGATTTTTTTAAATATCTCCAAAAATATTTTTGCTACAGCCTATTATCATATATTGGCGGAATCTATGGACTCCCAGTGATCACAAAAAACACTTAAAATCGCTCTATCACTTCTAGTTTAGCCAGAAAACGCGTTTAAAGTTCTGCAAAAGATTTTTTTAAATATCGCCAAAAATATTTTTGCTACAGCCTATTATCATATATTGGCAAAATCTGTGGACTCCCAGTGATCACAAAAAACACTTAAAATCGCTCTATCTCTTCTAGTTTAGCCAGAAAACGCGCTTAAAGTTTTGCAAACGATTTTTTTAAATATCTCCAAAAATATTTTTGCTACAGCCTATTATCATATATTGGCGGAATCTATGGACTCCCAGTGATCACAAAAAAACACTTAAAATCGCTCTATCTCTTCTAGTTTAGCCAGAAAACGCGTTTAAAGTTTTGCAAAAGATTTTTTTAAATATCTCCAAAAATATTTTTGCTACAGCCTATTATCATATATTGGCGGAATCTATGGACTCCCAGTGATCACAAAAAACACTTAAAATCGCTCTATCTCTTCTAGTTTAGCCAGAAAACGCGCTTAAAGTTTTGAAAACGATTTTTTTAAATATCTCCAAAAATATTTTTGCTACAGCCTATTATCATATATTGGCGGAATCTATGGACTCATAGTGATCACAAAAAACACTTAAAATCGCTCTATCACTTCTAGTTTAGCCAGAAAACGCGTTTAAAGTTCTGCAAAAGATTTTTTTAAATATCGCCAAAAATATTTTTGCTACAGCCTATTATCACATATTGGCAGAATCTATGGACTCCCAGTGATCACAAAAAACACTTAAAATCGCTCTAACTCTTCTAGTTTAGCCAGAAAACGCGTTTAAAGTTTTGCAAAAGATTTTTTTAAATATCTCCAAAAATATTTTTGCTACAGCCTATTATCATATATTGGCGGAATCTATGGACTCCCAGTGATCACAAAAAACACTTAAAATCGCTCTATCTCTTCTAGTTTAGCCAGAAAACGCGTTAAAGTTTTGCAACCGATTTTTTTAAATATCTCCAAAAATATTTTTGCTACAGCCTATTATCATATATTGGCGGAATCTATGGACTCCCAGTGATCACAAAAAAACACTTAAAATCGCTCTATCTGTTCTAGTTTAGTCAAAAAACGCGTTAAAGTTTTGCAAAAGATTTTTTTATAAATCTCCAAAAATATTTGTGCTACAGCCTATTATCATATATTGGCAGAAGCTATGGACTCCCAGTGATCACAAAAAACACTTAAAATCGCTCTATTTCTTCTAGTTTAGCCAGAAAACGCCCTTAAAGTTTTGCAAAAGATTTTTTTAAAT